>NC_052160.1:55190500-56390500 GCF_902713615.1 Scyliorhinus canicula | reverse complement strand
TCCCACTCCCTATCATTCTGGTGTGCTCCATGTGTCTATCCAATAACCGCTTGAAAGTTCCTAAAGTGTCCGATTCCACTATCACAGCAGACAGTCCATTCCACACTCTAACCACTCTCTGAGTAAAGAACCTACCTCGGACATCCCTCCTATATCTCCCACCCTGAATCTTATAGTTATGCCCCCTTGTAACAGCTACATCCACCCGAGGAAATAGTCTCTGAACATCCACTCTCATCTATCCCCCTCATCATCTTATAAACCTCTATTAAGTCGCCCCTCATCCTCCTCCGCTCCAAAGAGAAAAGCCCTAGCACCCTCACCTTTCCTCATAAGACCTATCCTGCAAACCAGGCAGCATTCTGGTAAATCTCCTTTGCACCCTTTCCAATGCTTCCACATCCTTCCCATAGTGAGGTGACCAGAACTGCACACAATACTCCAAATGTAGTCTCACCAGGGTCATGTACAGTTGCAGCATAACCCCACGGCTCTTAAACTCAAGCCCTCTGTTAATAAACGCTAACACACTATAAGCCTTCTTCACGGCTCTATCCACTTGAGTGGCAATCTTCAGAGATCTGTGGACATTAACACCAAGATCTCACTGTTCCTCCACATTCCTCAGAGCTCTGCCGTTAACCCTGTAATCCGCATTCAAATTTTTTCTACCAAAATGAATCACCTCGCACTTATCAGGGTTAAACTCCATCTGCCATTTTTCGGCCAAGCTCTGCATCCTATCAATGTCTCTTTGTAGCCTACAAGAGCCCTCCACCTCATCCACTACTCCACCAATCTTGGTGTCATCAGCAAATTTACTGACCCACCCTTCAGCCCCCTCCTCCAAGTCATTGATAAAAATCACAAATAGCAGAGGGCCCAGCACTGATCCCTGTGGTACACCGCTGGTAACTGGTCTCCAGTCTGAAAATATTCCATCCACCACCACCCTCTGTCTTCTATGTGATAGCCACTTACTTATCCAATTGGCCAAATTTCCCTCTATCCCACACCTCCTTACTTTCTTCATGAGCCGACCATGAGGAACCTTATCAAACGCCTTACTAAAATCCATGTATACGACATCAATTGCTCTACCTTCATCTCCACGTTTAGTTACCTCCTCAAAGGATTCAATCAAATTTGTGAGGCAACACGAATTTTGTTGACTATCCCGGATTAAGCTCATCTTTCCAAATGGTCGTAAATCCTATCCTTCAGGACCTTTTCCATTAACTTACCGACCACTGAAGTAAGACTAACCAGCCTATAATTACCCGGGTCATTCCTATTCCCTTTCTTGAACAGAGGAACAACATTCGCCACTATCCCCGTGGACAGTGAGGATCCAAAGATCAAAGCCAAAGGCTCTGCAATTTCATCCCTTGCCTCCCAAAGAATCCTTGGATATATCCCATCTGGCCCAGGGGGCTTGTCAACCCTCAGGTTTTTCATAATTGCTAATACATCCTTCCTCAGAATATTTACCTTCTCCAGCCTTCCCGCCTGTATCACACTCCCATCCTCAAAAACATGGCCCCTCTCCTTGGTGAACACTGAAGAAAAGTATTCATTCAACGCCTCCTATTTCTTCTGACTCCATGCACAAGTTCCCACTACTGTCCTTGACCGGCCCTAACCTCACCCTGGTCATTCTTTTATTTCTCACGTAAGAGTAAAAAGCCTTGGTGTTTTCCTTGATCCGATTCGCCAAGGACTTCTCATGCCCCCTCCTAGCTCTCCTAAGTCCTTTTTTTTTTGCTCATTCCTTGCTACCTTGTAATCCTCAAGCGACCCAACTGAACCTTGTTTTCGCATCCTTACATACTCTTCATTTTTCCTTTTGACAAGACATTCAACCTATTTTGTGAACATTGGTTCCCTCACACGACCATTTCCTCCCTGCCTGACAGGGACATATCTATCAAGGGCACGCAGTATTTGTTCCTTGAACAAGCTCCGTTTTTAATTGTTTCCCCCTTTTGAATTGTTTCTCCCTTTTTAAGCGGTATTATATTAGCCAAGCACTCAGTTTTGGTGCAATCCAATTTTAAATTAGTAACCCCAGATCCAACTCAAGATAGGGTGAACTCAAAGGGTTTGTTTATTTGCACACATTCAAAATGCAAAAAAGAGAGTTTGTTAACCCCTCCCCGCCTTCAGACAGTGAAGGGGATGATAGAGAAAAGAAAGATTTACAGTACAGAAACCACAGAGAAAACAAATATTGTTTCACGTGGGTTCAGGAATCAAGGAGCAATGAGATATTCCTTCAGGGAAGTCGGTAGTTTGCAAAATTAACTTTTCTGGTCGTGTTTACTTCGCATAGCAAGATAGTTACACAAAGCTGAATCAGTCTTGGAACGACAGCATAGAACTTCCAGCAGAAGCAGGGTAGATGGGGCCATGTGTCCACCGTGGGCCAGATCTCCTGCAGTGTGGCCTGCTGATCAGATGTTAAACAGCAGACTGAGCTATGCGGTTCGACAATGCAACATTATTTGTTCCACTAGCCAGAGGTCGCATGACAGCCACCTATCCACCATCTTTGACAAAAGATGCGTATCCAGAATCTGGAATTCAGCTTGGTCTTCAAGACTGCAACATGAGTTAAAAGGAATATTTGATAGGCCATTGTGCTGGTAGGCAATTTATCTCCACTGGCAAGATTGGCTAATCAAATACAGGGCTCTCTCTTTGAAGTTGGGCTGTGTCAGGTAATCATTAGGAGCATCAAAGAGATGAGATATCTGAAACTGCAGCTGGCTTCTTTTGTTGTGGGGTCACAGACGGACACAGTTTCAGCCATTCTAAGGATTTTGTTCAGTTTCTAAAAGTTTAGAAATACCTAGGCATATCTATAGATATTTTATAAAATTATACACGTGAAATAGAAGAATTTTGGTTTCATTTAAAAGCTACGAATACTCTTTTCCAAATTCAATATTTTTCATTTTCCCAAAAGCACTTTCCTGGAAAAGCATTAACCATAAACTATGGGCGAGATTGAATGGCTTCGTCACGTCCGATTTGGTGACGTGACAAGGCTGTTAAATTTTATAAAAGGCCTCTCTCAAGATTTGCAATGTTCGGAGCGCCTCGTGAGATCTAATGCGATCTCGCGAATGTCGCGTTCTGGATCTCGCCCAGCGAGCATTATGCTCATTTAAATAGGTTGGCAACCTATTCTCCTGCAGCCCGGGATCGAACGTCTGCACCTGGGAGACCTCGCCATGGCGCTGTTCAGCACTGTTGTGGACCAGACACAACGGCATCTGGAAGGGGGCTCCCATGCAATCGGAGGCCTTGGGTGGTCAGGCTCTGGGCAGGGTGGTACTGGCACTCCCACTGCCACCTGGACACCTTGGCACTGCCAGCCTGGCATATTGGTACTGCCACCTGGACACCCTGACAGTGCCACCTTGGGACTGCCAGGCTGGCAGGGATGGTGCCAGGCTACTAGTGCCAAAGTATCAGGTTGCCCATGCCATGGATTGGGCCCGGGGGTGCCCTGCCATTAAGAGGTTGGCTGTGGGGGATTCTATGGAGTATGTTGATGTTGGGGGGAGTGGGTAAGAGAGAGAGCTGGGGTGGGGTGCCCGAGGGGGTTGAGAGATCGGGGATGCATTTTAAAGTGGCGCCCCAATCTCTTCCTGCACTCAGGAAGTGAGATAAGTAGAGCGCCGGAAGGGCATTCCTGACCGAGGCCAAAAAAAGAGTACCGTTTGATAGCGGGGTCATTCCTGGTGCTGCAGATGCTGAGAAAACGCCGCTGTATGTGCCCAAAACGTGACTCTGTTTTGTGGGCGTTAAAACACGCCCTATATCTACGTCAAGCACATTATTGCGCAGGGATCAATTATGCAATATGATTCTCCCATTTTCTACCTCCTTTTTTAGGTCTTCATGCAACACAGCATTTGGCAATATCATTGCAGGACAATGCTGAAGTTCCTTTTTAGTTCTACAAGGAAGTGTCAAAGAATGACACTCTTCATTCTTCAATTATACTCCCTTTCCTCGGGGAATAAATCTAACCTCGACTTGACAACCCTAAGGTAGCTTGCCGGATATGAGAAATAACATTGTTCTAATTCATAGGAGCAAACAGTTTGTTACCACTCATTGGAACAGCAGTTAGTCAACAAATGCACGGTACCAATGGATTGCCTGACGTATCATTTAATCATTAGTGTTCTTCTGTGTAATGCAGGATTCATTCCACGGAGAATTCTTGTGTAATGATGCATTAATACTTGGCTCCAAACGAGCATTATAATTCAGAAATTCCAAAGACCTTTCATAAAAATGATGAAAACACATCCGAAACAACCTCAGTGGAAATCCTGGCAGTTATCTGAGAATATGAGAATACTTTTGGAAGGTGAAATGTACCAATGATAATTATATCCACCTTCTTTGTAGTGCTTCATATTGTGTTGTAGGTTGTGATGTTTGCAAGACTTAAATGTTATAATTTACTTCATTATAAGTCTTATTTTTTAAATATCCAGAATCACTGTGATTTATTTCTGCTCCATCAGTCAGCTTTCAATATCGAGAGGGGTTTGAGTTGCTGAGGGGGAGCAAATTTAGATACAGGCAGGTGTGGTTTTTGGTACGGAAGGAATTGTCCTATTTGCCGAACTATACGCTGTTGGAGAAGTTTTGGTGCCGGATGAGTCGGGGGAGGGAGGATTGGGGATATGTATAGGTGGTTGGGAGAGAAGGGGTCAAGCGGAAGTGGGAGGAAAAGTTGAGGATTAAGATGGGGTGGGGAATTTGGAGAGAGGTAATGCACTGAATCAACTCAAACTCCTCCTATACAAGGATGAGCCTTATACAGTTTAAGGTGGCACATAGGGTTCATGTGACTCGGACCCAGATGAGTGGGTTCTTCTCGAGAGTAGAAGATGTGTGCGAGAGGCACAGGAGGGGGCCAGCAAAATCATGTCTACTTCTTTTGGGGGGTGCAAAGTTGTTTGTTGGGGGTTGTGGACTTCAGGATGACGGCAGGCCCCATGCTGGTGATCTTTGGGGTGTCAGAGGTGCCGGGCTACAGGAGGGGAGGGGGGTCGATGCTGGGGCCTTCACCTCTCTGATTGGGGGGATTTGTATAAATTTCTTAGTCTGGAGAAAATAAAGCTTGTCCTTAGGGGGTCGGAGGAATGGTTTAACGTGCATTGGAGGCTGTTTCTGTTCATGTTTGAGGAACCGTTCGTTGCAGGGTGTGGGAGGGGGCTGGGGTTAATAGGGGGAAAAATTGAACAAATTGTATGTACTTCATTTATTTTGTCCTATGTTGACGTGTTTGTGTGTTTGGAATAAAATGTTTTTTTTTAAAAAAGCTTTCAACATCAGATAGCTGAAACAAAAATAGCCTCATCACTTAGTCATATAAAACGCAGAATATGGATTATAAAGTTCAATGACAATGCGATTTAATACCACCAGCAATTACATTTGGATTACCACATTTGTCTCTCTGAAACTTTAAATGACAAAAGAAAAGATGCAAAATGTCAGACAATGATGCTGGTTAAGCTTACACTAGCAACACTGCAGAAGTAATACCCTAAAATTGCCTTAGGTGTGTGCTCAGAATCAGACTGAATTCTAAGAAAGGAAATGGTGAATGCTAATTAAACCAAGAATGCTTATACAAATGAAACATTACTGAACAGGTACAGAAAACAAGGCCTCAAGGTCGTTAGTGACTTGTTAAAGGAACCATTAAAGTATCCGGCTTTATCTACTTCTGTACACAACCATTTTGTGTGTAAAGACTCAAGAGTCTAAGGAGTGAACAAGTGACCTAGCATGGCTATGTACCAATGCTATAGTAATTCTGAGGTCATGATGAGTACCAACAGGGCTGTGTGACATGGATGACACAGAAGGGCCAACCCCTTGTGCCACTCAGATCGATCTGAGAAGGCTTCTTTGGAAATTAAAAATATATAAGGGATATTTTTAGCATTCAAGTTCAGTCTTTAATTTAGTTTTAATTGTTATAATAATCTTTGTTGAAGACGACACAGGATGTTTTGTCCAGAAGGATGCTTTGGTAATATCAAAAATGCAACAATGATGAAGGAGATTGTTTATTGGGAAATTAAACAATTTAGGTAGAGGTATGTAGGTTAGATGCACAAGTTTCCATAAGATTGCGGGAGGTAAGATTTAAGCCAGCGGCTCTAGATACTGTTACAATCCTGTAGAGGTTGATAACTTTTACAAGGGATTAGCTTCTCTCTAACTGACAGTAATTACCAAAGGATAATATTTCACATTTTAGAACTTCTACTGTGCAAACCACCTAAAATCAACACAAACCAATTATTATTGAACAGGTAATTAACACATCCAACTAAATAAAAGGTACTTTCATCTTAACTAATACACTCGAGATACCCAATCTAATGCAACGTCTGCTTCCATTACAACATAAGCACTTTCACTAGTGATCTGAGAGCTGGAGTGGGGGCTCAGACTAAAGGCATGCATGGTTAGCTTCTGGCCATGCAAACTCAGACTGCTGCCATCATGTGGATTACAGTCTGCAAGCTCTCACAGCAATCCAGTCATCTGATTTACAATGGCTTTCTAAGCCATTGCGTCTGGGAGTGGCTGTGGCTTTTTGGAGTACGGACATGCAATCCTCTCTCGGGTTGATTGCACGAGTCCTCCCATCCCTGCCACACCACCAGTGCACTAGTTGTTACCTGTCATTTAGTCAGCCCACACTGCTATCATCCACACAGAGATGTTGGAGTCCACAGCTGAGTCTCTGAGGGCCAGAAATGCATGTCATTCTGCCAAGGCCATTTGCATTTGCCCTGACTGAAAGTCAGCAGTATTCCACCAGCCATGCTAAAGCCTACTCGAAAGCACTGCATGGAAGCACTAGGATAGGCAAAGCCACACACAAGGCAGAGAGCCTGGGAATGCACAACGTTGATTAGTTGACTGTTGTATACAATACAGAACAATTTGATTTATAAATCTGGTTTGGAATGCTTATTCCGTGCTGGCTTTTATTTTTGCATTGTGGACAAGTGGATGGTGCGATAGTAATGGCAGAGGAAAGATACGTTGTGGAAGCGAATGAGGAATTGGGGTTGCGGCCACTGATATCACATTCAAATTGGACAGTTCTGGCAAAAAGGGACTATGTAGATTGCATCTTCTCCATTTTATGCCCTTGCACCTGAGGTTGCTAGTCATACAGCTGGTGGCAAGGACAGTCCTTTCATAATGGCGAGATTGCACGTCATGCAACAGACCACAGATCTTGACATCTGCTCTGCCAAGTACTACAGGGCTCATCAAGAAAGGTACAGGAAGCAGAAGCATTGTTTCAGCGTATTAATGATCTGCTCTATAATATATTATGAGGCGGCATGACTTCCACTGTTTGCATGCTGTGCATGCATGGGTTGTGCATTGAAATCATCAGTCATGAGATCAACAGATCACCTTCAGCAGCCACAATCATCCTTTGGTTTATCATAGTGGCACAAACACAGTTGGCACAGCAGACTGCCTGCTGCCAGGATGCCAGACACTGACCTGCATGATGCACTGACAGTGGTCGCATCCATTAGGATGCTGAAGGACTAGAATCTTCAATAATAGGCAGAGTTAACACGCAGCACCTGCAAAGCAATGTGTATGCAGTCAATGGTACCTTGGGGATGCTGTCATCCTCGTGCAGCCACATGTTAGCTCACCCTGATCTGCCTGCTTTCCTCTGGAGAGAATTAAATGTTATCTGCTGTCAATAAATAGAGAGCCTCAGTGACCTTGCGCAAGCAACAGCAGACAGCAAACTGCAAAATGGTTTATATAGCGAGCTCTAGCCTGGCAGATCTAGACACTAAATAGTTAATTGCCACTGTCACCTTGACAACGATTTGCAATATGTTCCTTGCCCCACTCTGTCCTTCTCTGAGATTGTTGCTGCAGCAGATGGCATATTTCAGTGAGGATACCCTCACAGAAGCACAAACATCTCACTCATAGACACTGAGCTTCAGGTAGGAGAATTGTTCCCTAAACACCATGGATGGATATAACCTCCTGCTCAATGGATTTCTTCCCCTCCTTTTCCCCCATCCATCTCCTCCATCTTCCAGCAGCTTGTTCCGCTCTGCACGCTCTTCATTCTCCAAGTCATGCTCTACTCCAAGTGGAATGGATACAAGTGCACCCATGTCAGGCTGCTACTTGTTGGTCCAGAAAGCTGAAGTCAGCAAAGATTTCTTCAGCACCCCCACACCTCTCTCTGCGGACATTTGCCACTTGAAACAACCATAAAAATCACCAAACACTTGTTGAATCAGAGCAAGAGGAAGAAGAAATCTATCAGCATCTATCTGGTTAGCATTTGATAATCTCTTTAAGTAGTGCTGGAGGAGGGGAGATGGTCATTTCTGTTCGGTTATGCCTGATAATGCTAGCTCGAGCATCGAGCTCCAAAATGGCAGTCTTGGCATCAAATCAATTTTGTATTCTGATGAACATCATGACTTGCTCATTCTGAAATCTTCCAGAAAGTATTCCCATTATGCATATGAATACCCCTGCCCCAGAGATTTGCGTGAATGCCTCACACAATATTCTGTCTTACTTTTTTTTTAATAAACATTTTATTGAGGTATTTTTGGTATTACAACACAACAAAATAAACAATGTACATTAAACTATAAACATAGTGCAAAAGCCGTCTCCCTCCCTTACAGGTCCCCCCTACTCTAAGCTAAACTTGCCCCTCGCCTTCTGCTGACAATGAATTTTCCGCGAAGAGGTCGACGAATGGTTGCCACCTCCGGGCGAACCCTAACAGTGACCCTCTCAAGGCGAACTTGTTTTTTTTCCAAACAGAGAAAGCTAGCCATGTCCGATAGCCAGGTCTCCGACTTTGGGGGCTTTGAGTCCCTCCAAGCTAATAATATCCGTCTCCGGGCTACCAGGGAAGCAAAGGCCAGAACGTCTGCCTCTTTCTCCTCCTGGATTACCGGGTCTTCCGACACCCTGAAAATTGTCACCTCTGGACTCTATGCCACCCTTGTTTTTAACACCGTGGACATGACATCTGCAAACCCCTGCCAAAATCCCCTAAGCTTTGGACATGCTTCGCTGGTCCTCCCGCACATTTTGCACACCTGTTTTCCATCCCAAAGAAACTGCTCATCCGGGCCGCTGTCATATGAGCCCGGTGAACGACCTTGTATTGTACCAGGCTGAGCCTGGCACATGTTGCGGCCGCGTTAACTCTACCCAACGCCGCCCATAAGACCATCCTCTATCTCTCCTCCCAGCTCCTCCTCCCACTTGCGCTTCAGCTCCTCGGTCTGCGTCTCCTCCAACCCCATAAGTTCCTTGTAAATGTCAGAGACGCTCCCTTCTCCTACCCACCCTCTGGAAACTACCCTGTCCTGAATCCCCCTTAGTGGTAGGAGCGGAAAGGTTGACACCTGTTTACGTAGGAAGTCCCGCACCTGCAGATACCTGAAATCGTTTCCCCTCGCCAACCCTAACTTCTCCTCCAGCACCTCATACTCGGAAAGCTCCCCTCAAAAACATATCCCCATCCTCTCAATCCCTGCTCTCCGCCATATCCAGAACCCGCCATCCATACTTCCCGGGGCAAACCAGTGATTATTACAGATTGGGACAAGACCAATGCTCCCTCTGCTCCCACGTGTCTCCTCCATTGCCCCCAGACTCTCAGGACCACTACCACCACGGGGCTGGTGGAGTACCGTGCCGGCGGGAACGGCAGAGGCGTAGTTACCAACGCCCCCAAACTGGTGCCCTTGCATGAAGCCACCTCCATACGCTCCCATGCCAACACCCTCCCCCACCACCTACTTGCTGATCATGGCTATATTCGCCGCCCAATAATTCTTACTAAAATTTGGCAGCGCCAGCCCACCCTCTCCCCGACTCCGCTCAAGCATTACCTTCCTTACTCGTGGGGTCTTGCCCGCCCAAATAAAGCCAGTGATCACTTTGATGACCCGTTTAAAAAAGACCACGGAATAAAGATGGGGGGAAACATTGAAACATGAACAGGAATCTCGGAAGGACCGTCATCTTCACCGTCTGCTCCCTCCCAGCTAACGACAACAGGGGCGTATTCCATCTCCGAAAATCGTCCTTCATTTGGTCTACTAGTCGAGCCAGATTTAATTTATGCAGCCAGTCCTATTCCCGTAACACTTGAATGCCTAGGTACCGAAAGCTTCCCTCTACTAATCTAAACGGCAGCTCCCCAGTCACCTCTCTTGTCCACTCGCCTGGACCTCAAACATCTCACTTTTCCCCCTATTTAGCTTATATACCCCCCCACGGACCAGCTCCTTGAGGCTCTCAGAGCAATTGCCAATGTCTCTATAGCCAGCACGAACAACAGTGGGGAGAGGGGGCACCCCTGTCTCGTCCCCCGGTGCAGTCTCAAATAGTCCGATGTTGTCGTATTCGTCCGTACGCTTGCCACAGGAGCCTGATACAGCAACATAGAACATAGAACAGTACAGCACAGAACAGGCCCTTCGGCCCTCAATGTTGTGCCGAGCCATGATCACACTACTCAAACCCACGTATCCACCCTATACCCGTAACCCAACAACCCCCCCCTTAACCGTACTTTTATTAGGACACTATGGGCAATTTAGCATGGCCAATCCACCTAACCCGCACATCTTTGGACTGTGGGAGGAAACCGGAGCACCCGGAGGAAACCCACGCACACAGGGGGAGGACGTGCAGACTCCACACAGACAGTGACCCAGCCGGGAATCGAACCTGGGACCCTGGAGCTGTGAAGCATTTATGCTAACCACCATGCTACCCTGCTGCCCCCTGACCCAGTCAATAAAGCCACACCCAAATCCGAACCGTCCCAGTACCTCCTACAGATAATCTCATTCTACCCGATCAAAAGCCTTTTCTGCATCCATTGCGATCACTACCTCCACCTCCCGACCTTCCGGGAGCATCATGATGACATTTAACAGCCTTCTTACATTGGTCACCAACTGCCTACCCTTAAAAAATCCATCTGGTCCTCTCCAATAACGTCCGGAACACAATCCTCAATCATGGAGGACAAAACTTTGGCCAGGAGTTTGGCGTCCACATTCAACAGGGATATAGGCCTGCAGGACCCACACAGCTCCGGGTTCTTGTCCCGCTTCAGAATCAGCAAAATCGTGGCCTGTGACATCGTCGGGGCAGCACCCCTCTTTCCCTTGCCTCATTGAACATCCTCATCAATACCAGCACCAATATCCAAGAGAACTTTTTATAAAACTCCACTTGATCCACTGCAATTCGCATACCGTCACAACCGGTCCACAGCCGATGCCATTTCCCTGGCTCTACACTCATCCCTAGAGCATCTCGACAACAAGGACTCCTACATCAGGCTCCTATTTATTGACTACAGCTCCGCCTTCAACGCCATAATCCCAGCCAAGCTCATATCAAAGCTCCAAAACCTAGGACTTGGCTTCTCACTCTGCAACTGGATCCTCGATTTTCTGACCAACAGACGACAATCAGGAAGAATGAACAACAACACCTCCTCCACAATAGTCCTCAATACCGGGGCCCCTCAAGGCTGCATACTTAGCCCCCCCCACTCTATTCCCTGTACACACACAACTGCGTGGCAAAATTTGGTTCACAACTCCATCTACAAGTTTGCTGATGATACGACCATAGTGGGCTGGATCTTGAATAACGACGAGTCAGAATACAGGAGGGAGACAGAGAATTTAGTGGAGTGGTGCAGTGACACCAATCGTTCCCTCACTGCCAACAAAACTAAGGAGCTGGTCATTGACTTCAGGAAACAAAGTATTGTACACATCCCTGTCAGCATCAACGGGGCCGAGGTGGAGATGGTTAGCAGTTTCAAATTCCTAGGGGTGCACATCTCCAAAAATCTGTCCTGGTCCACCCACGTCGACCTAGAAAGCACAACAGCGCCCATACTTCCTCAGGAAACTAAGGAAATTCAGCATGTCCACAGTAACCCTTACCAACTTTTACAGATGCACCATAGAAAGCATCCTATTGGGCTGCATCACAGCCTGGTATGCCAACTGCTCGGCCCAAGACTGCAAGAAACTTCAGAGTCGTGAACACTGCCCAGTCCATCACACAAACCTGCCTCCCATTGACACCATCTCCACCTCCCGCTGCCTGGGGAAAGTGGGCAGCATAATCAAAGACCCCTCCCACCCGGCTTACTCACTCTTCCAACTTCTTCTATCGGGCAGGAGATACAGAAGTCTGAGAACAGCTTCTTGCCCGCTGTTACCAGGCTCCTAAATGACCCTCTTACGGACTGACCTCATTAACACTGCACCTTATATGCTTCATCCGATGCCGGTGCTTATGTAGTTACATTATATACCTTGTGTTGCTCTATTATGTACTTTGTTTATTCCCTTTTCTTCCCATGCACTTAATGATCTGTTGAGCTGCTCGCAGAAAAATACTTTTCACAGTACCTCGGTACACATGACAATAAACAAATCCAATCCAATCCTGGGTACCCGTCCGGCCCCAGGGCTTTACCCGCATGGCCTTCAGACTCTCCACTATCACTTCCAACCTGATCGGAGCCCCCAGCCCTTCTACCTGCTCCCCGTCCACCTTTGGGAAATTCAGCCCCCCTAAGAAGTGCCTCATCTCCTCCGGCCTTGTAGGGGGTTCCGACCTACTGTAGAAATCCCTAAATGCCTTATTCACGCCTGCTCAATCTCCAACCAGGTTCCCATCTCCGTCATTTACTTTCCCTATCTCCGTGGCTGCCTCCCTCTTTCTCAGCTGCTCTGCAAGCATTCTGCTGGCCTTCTCTCCACACTCAAACATCGCCCCTCCTTGACTTTCTCAGTTGCTCCACCACCCCCCCTGTGGTTAACAAGCCGAACTCCACCTGTAGCCTCCGCCGTTCCCCTAAATGCCCTGCCTCTGGGGTCTCCGCATACCTCCTATCGATCTGTAGTATCTCCTTTACCAGTCGGTCCGTTTCTGCCCTGTCTACCTTCTCCCTGTGGTCCTGTGTCAAGATCAGCTCCCCTCTAACCACCGCCTTCAATGCCTCCCAGACCACCGCCTTCAATGCCTCCCAGACCACCGCTGCTGAAATTTCCTGTGTCGTTGACCTGCAGGTAGTTCTGAATACATTTCCTGAGCCGCTCACACCCACCCCTTCGTCAGTCAAAAGTCCCACATCTAACCTCCAGTGGGGGCACTGGTTACAGTCTTTACTAACCTGCAGGTCAACCCAGTGCGGAGCATGGTCTGAGATTGTGATCGTCGAGTAACCCGTGTCCACTACCCCTGCCAGTAAGGCCCTGATCGAAATAAAGAAATCAATCCGGGAGTACACTTTATGCACGTGTGAGTAGAAGGAGAACCCCTTCGCCCTCGGCTGCCCAAATCTCCATGGATCCACATCCCCCAATCTTTTCCATGAACCCTTTTAGCTCATTTGCCATTGCTGGCACCCTGACGGTTTTTGAGCTTGACCGGTCTAAACCAGGGTCAATAACTGTGTTGAAGTCCCCTCCCATGACCAACCTGTGCGGGTTTAGGTCCGGTATCTTCCCCAGCATCCTCTTTATAAACTCCACATCATCTCAATTTGGCGCATACACATTTACTAATACCACCTGCACCCCCTCCAGTTTCCCACTGACCATAATGTACCAACCTCCCACATCCGAAACTATTCTACCCTCCTCAAACACCACCCGCTTATTGATCAGGATCATGACCCCTCTAGTCTTTGAGTCTCGTCCCGAGTGAAAGACCTGACTGACCCAGCCTTTCCTCAATCTAATCTGGTCAGTTACTCGAGGGTTTGTCTCCTGCAACATTACCACGTCCTCCTTCAGTCCCCGAAGATACGCGAACACACGTGCCCTCTTGACCGGCCCATTTAACCCTCGAACATTCCACGTGATCAGCCTGGTTGGGGGGCTCATTGCCCCCCCCTTCGCCGATCAACCAGCCCCTTTTTTAGGCCAGCCTCCAGCCCATGCTCCGCGCTCCACTGGTCCATCCCCAGGCAGCCTCCGTCCGCAACTTCCTCTCTGTCCCTTATCCCAAGTCCCTCCCTCGTCAGCAGAACATTTTCCCCCCCTCCCTCCCTAGTAACAACATTCTGTAAACCAACCCCTTTAATAAACCGAACATATGCACACCCCCCACTATGCTTCGTGAGCTATTCCGCCTAGCCAGCTTAGTGGCCCCCAACCCTGGCGCCGGATAGTCTCCCACATTTTGTTCCTTCCCCACCCTCCCCCCCTGCTCATACAAACATACTCCAACATCAAACAATCCCCACACAATTGCCCGACAGAAAAACACCGAAATCTAAACAAACACCTCCATCCTCCAACAGTGTAAATGAAAACCTTAACTCACTCAGCTCTGCCATTGGCCCCAAATCAATACAGAAGGCATTACAAACAGCTTCCACAAAACAAAAACAGGGAAACTTTTTTTAAAGAACAGAAAAACAAAACAAAAAAAAACCCATGCACGTTGCAGCAAAGTTCATAAGTTCTCACCACCAGTCCTTTCCTTTTCACGAAGTCCAGCGCGTCCTCAGGCAACTCAAAATAAAAGTGCCGTTCCTTGCAAGTGACCCAGAGACGGGCCGGATACAGTCCAAACTTCACCTTTTTCTTAAAAAGGGTCGACCTAATCTGGTGAAGCCTGCTGAATAACTTGCATCAGCTGCTCCGTTGACCTCTGGGTTGACAACCAGAGGTCCAGTCCTCCGCCATGCTGTCTCCTGCTGCTGCTGCTTCAGCCCAAGCCTTCTCTGTCTTTCTGTTTCTGCCTTTACAAGCACTTCTAGTCCTTCTCTCCATGACCGATGTGGGAATTCAGTGCACAATTGTCTCTGTCATCAGTTTTACAATTCAACTCCTGTAAAATATTGGGGGAAAAGGTCCAAACTTCTGACCCGAGCGGGAGCCACCAAATCTGCGACTTAATCCTTCATAGCCGCCACCGAAAGTCCCAACATTCTGCATTTCTAATGGCATGCAATGATACCCAAATAATGGGCGCTATGATCTGTGTGTCGTACTGAGATGGTCAACAGTGTTCGCAAACAAAAATCATTTAGACAGACACTTATAAATCATGACTTATTATATATACTTGGATTGAATACTTCAGGTCTTCACTCTCTAAATAAGAAAGTGCTGTTTTCCTTGTAAAGTTGGTGAAATGGGCGAATGCATTTTCAAAAACACGAAAGCGCACTTTGGGTATAAATGGTGACTAGCAATGAATTCAGATGCATTTTCAAGGGCATCAATTTTCAGTTATTACAATAACTAGATAGAAAGTAATTGCTAATTAGTTACACAACTTTGTTCAAACAGGATGTCCCTTTCCATATTCCAAGCCACTCCCTGGACTCTGAGTTATGGTGGGAAGCTCAGGGATGGCAGAGGCAACTCAGTTCCATTACTGGAATTCTCCAACTCTTTTCCCACCGGCAGCTCGCCTTCTCTCCCGGGTTTTCAATGGGAAATCCTATTGACAAGAGGCAGGAGTACAGAATCCAGCCACCAGTGAATGCTGCGCCGCTGAGAAACACGTGGCCGGGGGACCAGCGAATCCTACTCGCTGCATTCATTTTAATTGTATTCGATACTAGAATCAAGCATGTGCGCGATTCAACAAGACAAAAACAGAGTCCCATTTCGGACACGTTGAACTGGGTGTTTCTCAGCACCTGTACCGCAAAAAAGACCCCGCGATTCAACAAGACTTTGCCATCATTTTTGGCCTCGGCGGGGAAACCCCATTGAGGTCGTACTTACTTCATTTCCTGCACTGACAAGCTCAGCTCGCGGTGAAGAAAAACAATTTGCGGCGCCATTTTTACAGGCTGCCCCGATCTTTTGATCCCCTCAGGAATCACACCGTGGCCTCCACCCCACTTGGGGTCCTTGTGCCCCACCTCACCCCACTTCTTATGGGCAAGTCACCCCAGGCCTGACCGCTGGCACAGGCAACCTGGCACCCAGGCACATTGTCACTGTATGTCTCGCACCCTAGCAATGCCAGGGTGACACTTTCAGGGTGCGGAGATAGCAGTGCCAAGGTGCCAGGCTGGCAGTGCCCAAATGCCAGTGGCTCTGCCCAGGGTCCGACCATCCAGGGGTCTATAATGGCCTGGGAGAGGCCCCTCACCCCAGCGGCCATAACAACAGATCCACGTTTGTTTGGACCAGTACTAAATGGCACCCTGGCGGGGTCTCCCAGACATGGCCATTAGGTCTCAGGCGCTGGGAGAATCCAGCGCAGATGTATTTAAATGAGCTTAATGGCTCATTTAAATATGTCCATATGGATCATGTCTAGTGAGCGCGTGATCCAGCTTTGAGAGTCGCCAATATCATGAGAGGCCTCTTATGCCATTCAATGGCCTCGTCGTGTCATCCCGATATCGCGTTGCGCCCTGTATATTAATTTTATAGCTGTCAGTATTATTCTATTTGTATGGGAGGTTCATTTAGATAATTTAAGGTCGATGAAAGTGTCTGTTTATTGGCAATTTTTCAATTTACACACAAAAGGCTTCCATTACCTTCCTTATCTCTCGGCACTGGTGTTTTAATTGGATTATTGGTTTGACATTTTTAAAATCAACTGTGCTCCTACTGTCTAGACATGCAATTATCAATAAACAAAGCCTTGACAAGGTCAAATATCAAAGTTAATATACAGAAATGCAGCAGGAAAAACAAATAAATACAAGGTAATAAATTTGCAGTGGCAAAAACAGACCAAAACAAAACTACACAATGAATGATAGTCATACGCAGATGTTATGTGGTTGCATTTTAGCAAATGCCTGACAGAAACTAACAGAGCAAAAGGGGGCTGAAAATCTGCAAGTCATAATTCTGGTTGTTACGTTGGCATTGCAGCAGCCTTTGCCTTCCAATCTTATTCTGGTCGAAGTATGTGTGGTCATTGTAATGTTTAAGTCAGGATAGGACTGCGAGTGCCATTGTTGTAAATTCTCTGCCACCCACCTACCTTTGGAGATGGAGGCTGCGTGAGTATCTGCCAATTTCAAAGAACAAAGAAAAGTACAGCACAGGAACAGGCCCTTCGGCCCTCCAAGCCTGCGCCGACCATGCTCCCCGTCTAAACTAAAATCTTCTACACTTCCGGGGTCCGTATCCATCTATTCCCATCCTATTCATGTATTTGTCAAGATGCCCCTTAAACATCACTATCGTCCCTGCTTCCACTACCTCCTCCGGCAGCAGGTTCCAGGCACCCACTACCCTGTGTAAAAAACTTACCTCGTACATCTCCTCTAAACCTTGCCCCTCGCACCTTAGCAATTGACCCCTCTACCCTGGGAAAAAGACTCTGACTATCCACTCTGTCTATGCTCCTCATAATCTTGTAGGCCTCTATCAGGTCGCCCCTCAACCTCCTTCGTTCCAGTGAGAACAAACCAAGTTTATTCAGCCTCTTCTTATAGCTAGTGGCCTCCATACCAGGCAACATCCTGGTAAATCTCTTCTGCGCCCTCTCTAAAGCCCCCATATCCTTCTGGTAGTGTGGCGACCAGAATTGAACACTATACTCCAAGTGTGGCCTCACTAAGGTTCTATACAGCTGCAACATGACTTGCCAATTTTTATACTCAGTGCCCCGGCCAATGAAGGCAAGCATGCCGTAAACCTTCTTGACTACCTTCTCCACCTGTGTTGCCCCTTTTAGTGACCTGTGGACCTGTACATCAAGATTTCTATGACTGTCAATACTCTTGAGGGTTCTACCATTCACTATATATTCCCAACCTGTATTAGACCTTCCAAAATGCATTACCGCACATTTGTCCGGATTAAACTCCATCTGCCATCTCGCCGCCCAAGTCTCCAAACGATCTAAATCCTGCTGTATCCTCCGACAGTCCTCATCACTATCCGCAATTCCACCAACCTTTGTGTCGTCCGCAAAGTTACCAATCAGACCAGTTACATTTTCCTCCAAATCATTTATATATACTACAAACAGCAAAGGTCCCAGCACTGATCCCTGCGGAACACCACTAGTCACAGCCCTCCAATCAGAAAAACACCCTTCCATTGCTACTCTCTGCCTTCTATGACCTAGCCAGTTCTGTATCCATCTTGCCAGCTCACCACTGATCCCATGTGACTTCTCCTTTTGTACCAGTCTGCCATGAGGGACCTTGTCAAAGGCCTTACTGGGAACTTCCGGTGGCAGCTATGAAGGAGTAGGTCGCACATTTGGTGGTTCCCGCTAGGGTCGGACCTTTGGACCTTTTTCCTCCAATTTTGTATCGGACTTGATTTGGTAAATTGATGGTAGAGGCAATTGTGGAGTGGATTCCTACATCGGTGCATGGAGAGGCGGACTAGAAGTGTTCGCAAAGGAAGAAATAGACAAACAGAGAAGGCTTGGGCTGAAGCTGCAGCGGGAGAAAGCATGGCGGATGATTGGAGTGCCGGCTTGTCGACCCAGCGGCAACGGAGCAGCTGATGCAGTTTATTCCGGAGGGCTTTGCCAAGCAGGAGCAAGACTGCTTGGACCTGATTGAAGAATCGATTGCACGGCTGGAACTTAGACTGGATGCTCAAGACCGGGCAATCCAGAAAGTAGAGAAGGCACTGGCTGAGCAGGAGGAACATCAAACTGCGGTGGAGTTTGAGGTGGGGCTGCTAAGAGACCAGCAGAAAAGGCTGCAGGAGAAGGTGGAAGATCTAGAGAATAGGGTCCGCCGGCAGAACTCGAGAATCGTCGGTCTCCCGGAGGGGTCCGAAGGAGCGGATGCTGGGGCATATATAGCGAGCATGTTCGAGAAGTTGCTGGGGGATGGGACGTTCACCTGACCCTTGGGAGGTGGACAGGGCTGACAGAGCACTCATGAGGAAGCCGCGGGACACCCCCCCCCCCCCCCCGCAATGTTTTTATTTTGAGTTGACTGAGGAAGTGACGGACTTCACAAGAAGTAAAGGATTGGTAGCGGACTGAGGACTTTGAACTTTGCTGCAACACTCAAGTTAAAAATTTTCTTGTTTTTTTTTCTTTGGGACGTTATTTGTAATGCCTTCTGTATTGATTTGGGGCCTGTTGCAGAGCTGAGTGAGTTAAAGTTTACATTTGCAGTAATGTGGGATGGAATTGTGTTTGTTAGATGCTGGATATTCTATTTGATCTTTTTTTTGTTTATCGTGTTTTTTTTAGGGGAATTGTGTTGGGACTGCTTTTCTTTTGAATATGTATGTCCGAGCGCGGTTTTGGGGGGGGGGGACTTTGGGTGGGAGAATGTCTGGCGCAATGGGCGGAGGTCACCAAGCTAGTTGGGCAGGCTAGCTTACGGAAGCGCAGTGAGGGGTGAGCAGATGTTATGCTTGTCGAAGGGGTCAGTTTACATAATGCTATTACTCGGGGTGGGGGGGAGGGGGAGGGGGGGGGGGGGGGAGATGTTCTGCTGACGGGGGAGGGACTTTTGCTGTGGGACAGAAAGGAGGTCGGGGCGGAGGCTGCCTAGGGGCGGGCCGGCAGATGCATGGGGCGCAAGCTGGAGACAGGCCCAAGAAAGGCGATGGCTGATTGGCGAAGGGGGGTGCGATGAGCCCCCCAACTAGGCTGATCACATGGAATGAGAGACGGCTAAATGGGCCGGTTAAGAGGGCACGCGTGTTCACGGATTTGAAAGACCTGAAGGCGGACATGGTAATGCTACAGGAGACACACCTTAGAGTAACTGATCAGATCAGATTAAGGAAGGGATGGGTCGGACAGGATTTTCATTCGGGGCTGGTCTCAAAGACTAGAGGGGTCGCGATCGTGATTGATAAGCGGGTGTTATTTGAGGCGGGAAGAATAATCGTGGATATGGGAAGTCGGTACATTATGGTCAGTAGGAAACTGGAGGGGGTGCAGGTGGTCCTAGTAAATGTGTATGCGCCAAATTGGGATGATGTGGAGAAAAGAGGATGCTGGGGAAGATCCCGGACCTGGATTTGCATAAGTTGGTCATAGGAGGGACTTGAACACAGTTATTGACCCTGGGTTAGACCGGTCGAGCTCAAGGACAGGCAGGGTGCCAGCAATGACAAAGGAACTAGAGGGGTTTATGGAGCAGATGGGGGGGTGGGGGGGTGGACCCATGGAGATTTGGTCAGCCGAGATTTTGGTCATGCACTCACTAGTGCATAATGTGTACACCCGGATTGATTTTTTCATTTTGAACAGGGCTCTACTGACGGGAGTAGTGGACACGGGGTATTCGGTGATCACAATCTCAGATCATGCCCCGCACTGGGTAGACCTACAGGTTAGCAGAGAGAGTAGCCAGCGCCCACAATGGAGGCTGGACATGGGACTTTTAGCTGACGAAGAGGTGTGCGGGCAGCTGAGGAAATGTATTCAGAACTACCTTGAATTCAACGACACGGGTGAAGTTTCGGCGGCGGTGGTTAGAGGGGAGCTGATCTCGAAACGGGCCCACAGGGAGAAGGCAGACAGAGCAGAGATGGACCGACTGATAAAGGAGATATTGCAGGTCGACAGGAGGTAGGCGGAAACCCCAGAGGCAGGGCTTTTAAGGGAACAACGGAGGCTACAGGCGGAGTTTGGCTTGTAAACTACAAGGAGGGTGGTAGAGCAGCTGAGGAAGGCGAGGGGGGCAATCTATGAGCATGGGGAGAAGCCCAGCAGAATGCTTGCACAGCAACTTAGAAAGAGGGAGGCAGCCAGGGAGAGTGGGAAAGTAAAGGATGGGGACGAGAACCTGGTTGGAGACTCAGCAGGGGTGAACAAGGCGTTCAAGGAGGTTTACAGTAGGCTGTATGGGTCAAAACCCCCAGGTGGGCCGGAGGGGATGAGGCACTTTCTAGGGGGGCTGAATTTCCCCGAACGTGGTAGAAGGGCTGGGGGCCCCGATCGGGTTGGAAGAGATAGCAGAAGGTCTGAAGACCATGCAGTCGGGTAAAGCCCCGGGGCCGGACGGGTACCCAGTGGAGTTTTATAAAAGGTTCTCTGGGATATTGGGGCCGCTGTTGATGAGGACATTCAATGAAGCAAGGGAGCGCGGGGTGCTTCCCCCGACGATGTCACAGGCCACAATCTCATTGATCCTGAAGCGGGACAAGGACCCGGAGCTATGTGGGTCCTACAAGCTGATATCCCTATTGAATGTGGACGCCAAACTGCTGCACAAAATCTTGTCCTCTAGGATTGAAGACTGTGTTCCTGACGTGATTGGAGAGGACCAGATGGGGTTTGTTAATGGTAAGCAGTTGGTGGCCAATGTAAGAAGGTTATTAAACGTGATCATGATGCCCCCGGAAGTAGGGAGGTGGAGGTAGTGGTCGCAATGGACGCAGAAAAGGCTTTTGATCGGGTGGAATGGGAATATCTGTAGGAAGCACTGGGACGATTTGGATTTGGGCGGGGCTTTATTGACTGGGTTAGGTTGTTTTATCAGGCTCCTGTTGCGAGCGTACGGACGAATAGGACAACATCGGACTATTTCAGGCTGCATCGGGGGACGAGACAGGGATGACCCCTTTCCCCACTATTGTTCGAGTTAGCCATAGAGCCGTTGGCAATTGCGCTGAGAGCCTCAAGGGGCTAGTCCAGAGGGGAGGAGTGGAAGACAGAGTCTTGCTTTACGCAGACGACCGGCTCCTGTATGTATCGGACCCACTGGAGGAGATGGAAGAAATTATGAGGGTTCTGGGGGAATTTGGCCGGTTTTCGGGGCATAAACTAAATATGGGGAAAAGTGAGATGTTCGCGGTCCAGGCAAGGGGGCAGGAGAGGCGATTGGGGGAACTGCCGTTTATGGCGGTAGGGGGAAGCTTTCGGGACCGAGGCATCCAGGTGGCACGGGAATGGGAACGGCTACACAAGTTAAATTTGGCCTGATTAGTAGACCAAATGAAGGATGATTTTTGGAGGTAGGACACGCTCCCGCTGTCACTAGCTAGGAGGGTGCAGACAGTGAAAATGACGGTCCTCCCGAGATTGCTGTTTGTGTTTCAGTGTCCCCCCATCTTTATTCCGCGGTCCTTTTTTAAATGGGTCAATAAGTTAATCACTGGCTTTGTATGGGCGGGTAAGACCCCACGAGTAAAAAAGGGGATGCTTGAGCGAAGCCGGGGGTTGGGCAAGCTGGTGCTGCTGAAATTTAGTAATTATTATTGGCCGGCGAATATAGCCATGATCAGGAAGTGGGTGGTGGGGGAAGGGTTGGTATGGGTGCTTGTGGAGGCGGCTTCATGCAAGGGCATCAGTTTGGGAGCATTGGTAATGGTGCCTCTGCCGTTCCGCCGGCACGGTACTCCACCAGCCCGTGGTGGTGGCGGCCCTGAGGCATGTGGAAGTGGAGGGAGCATCGGTGTGGTCTCCAATCTGTAATAATCACCGGTTTGCCTCGGGAAGGATGGATGGAGGGTTTCGAAGATGGTAGAGAGCAGGGATTGAGACGATGGGGGATATGTTTATAGAGGGGAGCTTTTCTCAGCAGAGGGAGCCGAGGAGAAATTTGGATTGGCGAGGGGAAATGAATACAGGTGCGGGACTTCCTAGGTAGACAGGTCTCCACCTTCCCGCACCTACCACCAAGCAGGATTCAGCACAGGGTAGTTTCTAGAGTGTGGGTGGGAGAAGGGAGAGTCTTTGACATTTACAAGGAACTTATGGGGTCAGAGGAGACGCAGACCGAGGAGCTGAAGCGCAAGTGGGAGGAGGAGCTGGGAGGAGAGATAGAGGACGGTCTCTGGGCGGATGCGTTGAGTAGAGTCAACGCTTCCGCAACATGTGCCAGGCTCAGCCTGATACAATTCAAGGTCGTTCACCGGGCCCACATGACAGTGGCCTGGATGAGCAGGTTCTTTAGGATAGAAGATAGGTGGGCAAGGTGTGTGGGAGGGCCAGCGAACCATGTCCACATGTTCTGGACATGCCCGAAGCTCAGGGGATTCTGGCAGGGGTTTGCAGATGTCATATCCAAGGTGTTAAAAACAAAGGTGGCACCGAGTCCAGAGGTGGCGATTTTTGGAGTTTCGGAAGACCCGGGAATCCAGGAGGAGAAAGAGGCAGACGTTCTGGCCTTTGCTTCCCTGGTAGCCCGGAGACGGATTCTAGCTTTCTCTGTCTGGAGAAAATCACGTTTGCCTTGAGAGGGTCAATGTAAGGGTTCGCCTGGAGGAGGCAGCCGTTCATCAACTTCTTTGTGGAAAATTAACAGTCAGCAGAAGAGGGGAATGGGGTGGTTTAGATTAGTTTAGAGTAGGGGGTTAGTAAAGGTGGGACCTGTAAGGGAGGAAGATGGCTTTTTCACTATGTTTATAAATTCATGTACATTGTTTATTTTGTTGTTGTTGTAAAACCATAGATACCTCAATAAAATGTTTATTAAAAAAAGGCCTCACTGGAGTCCATATAGACAACATCCACTGCCCTACCTGCATCAATCAGCTTTGTGACCTCCTCGAAAAACTCTATCAAGTTAGTGGGACACGACCTCCCCTTCACAAAACCGTGCTGCCTCTCGCTAATACGACCACTTGCTTCCAAATGGGAATAGATCCTGTCTGAAAGAATTCTCTCCAGTAATTTTCCTAGCACTGACATAAGGCTCACCGGCCTGTAGTTCCCTGGATTATCCTTGCTACCCTTCTTAAACAAAGGAACAACATTGGCTATTCTCCAGTCCTCCGGGACATAACCTGGAGACAGTGAGGATCCAAAGATTTCTGTCAAGGCCTCAGCAATTTCCTCTCTAGCCTCCATCAGTATTCTGGGGTAGATCCCATCAGGCCCTGGGGACTTATCTACCGTAATATTTTTCAAGACGCCCAACACCTCATCTTTTTGGATCTCAATGTGACCCAGGATATCTACACACCCTTCTCCAGACTCAACATCCACCAATTCCTTCTCTTTGGTAAATACTGATGTGAAGGATTAATTTAGTACCTCTCCCATTTCCTCTGGCTCCACATAGATTCCCTTACCTGTCCTTCAGTGGGCCAATCCTTTCCCTGGCTACCCTCTTGCTTTTTATGTACATATAAAAGGACTTGGGATTTTCCTTAACTCTACTTGCCAATGTCTTTTCGTGACCCCTTTTAGCCCTCCTGACTGCTTGCTTAAGTTCCTTCCTACTTTCCTTATATTCCACATAGGCTTTGTCTGTTCCCAGCCTTCTAGCCTCATTCATGAGGGGGATTTTCTGCTACGGTTTTTTGAGGGGGGGAGATCAGGAATGAGATCAGGTAATTCTGCGGTAATCCCAAAACACGATTTACGCTGGTGGGATTTCGCATTCCTATTGTCAATTATCATGATACATTTAAATGTATCTATTAGGCCGTTATACTTGATAGTCTCCCCAGTTAGATTGCCATTCAAGTTGACGTGAGAGAATGCTGAGGTAAATCACGACTGGTCTCCCCGAAGCATGTGCCTGGTAAGTAGAGCCTGTCGGAGGAGTTCAGGTGTGTGCTTAGGTGGCACGGTAGCATAGTGGTTAGCACTATTGCCTCACAGCGCCAGGGATCGTAGTTCGATTCCCATCTTGGGTCACCGTCTGTGCGGAGGCTGCACGTTCACCCCATGTCTGCATGGGTTTCCTCTGGGTGCTCCGGTTTCCTCCCACCGTCCAAAGATGTGCGGGTTAGGTGGATTGGTCACGCTAAATTGTCCTGTAGTGTTTAAAAAGTTAGGTGGGGTTGCTGGGTTACAGGGATAGGGTGGAAGTGTGGGTTTAGGTCGGGTGCACTTTCAGGGGCCGAATGGCCGCCTTCTGCACTGTAAATTCTATGATTCTATGCTTGTGCAGAGGGGCGGGGGGTATGGGTCACTCCCGGCACTTCCACCAACATTGACAACGGAGAGTGCCTGGATGGGGGTGGAGATGTTCTGTGGGGTGTCCAGGAGGGGATGGTTGTATTTAATTTTTTTTTTGTTTTGCGACGCATGTGATCTTTTAGAACATATATTGCTGAGCTAGCATGACGTAGTGGGAACCGCTCCTTGGAATTTTATTTTCTATGTGCCTAACAATACAGGGGAGGAAGCCGCCATTGAGACCGGCGGCATCCATGTTGTTTTACTCACCTGCTGCCATACTCTGCAATAATATGAGACAAAATCCGCCCCTAACACTGCAGATCTATACTTCACATGGCCGATCTGTATAAAACAAATTCTTCTCTTTTTCTATCTAAGCCATGTCCCTAGACTGGACCCAATGAAAGGGGACCACACCTGTCTCTGTGGGTGCCGGGTGTACCTATTCTCTACTGATATAAGTGGGTCTGACCGGGTCAAAGGACAGGAAACGTCAGATATAGTGGGATATCCTGCCTCGGACCACGCTCTTTGTCTTGTGGAGGGCTGAATAGAAGTACTGCCTTTGACACGGTGATTAAGAAACTACCCGAAACATCTTCTGGGGGGATCTGCCTGAGTTACAGCTCAAGATTGACAGAAACATCAAGGAAATTCAGCCACATGTTTCTCAAAAGGTAATATGTTCAGAATGCCATTTATCCACATTTGTATAATTTTTTATAAGACTTCCACCTGTCAATTCATCGCCAAGCTATTTTCCTTGACCAAATGTCATTATATCTGTCTACTGCCAATGTTAATGGGAAATTCTGGCAGTTCCATCGTGGGTACTACTACTTAAGAAGAAAAAGAGGGTAAATTATAAGAAGAGGGTAAAGTCAGGGGCTGGTTTAGCACAGGGCTAAATCGCTGGCTTTTAAAACAGACCAAGGCAGACCAGCAGCACGGTTCAATTCCCGTACCAGCCTCCCCGAACAGGCACCGGAATGTGGCGACTGGGGGCTTTTCACAGTAACTTCATTTGAAGCCTACTTGTGACAATAAGCGATTTTCATTTTCAATTGGACCAAAGGTCCTGGTTGTTCAGAGAGTCATTTAAATTGCTGGGCTTTGCATTGAACCAAAGTTACAGAATGCAGTCTAAAAGGATGGATTGGTGCTCATTATGAGGACATCTTCTCCAGAAAGGGGCTTTGGCAGGGCCTTCTGCTTGCCTTGGAGATTACTGACAACTCTGCTCCTGGTTATCCCAAACATAACTGGAGTGACACTAATTTATGTGCACCTTGTGGGGAGGAGCCATCAGCGGTCATCCAGTGGGAGGAAAACCCAGGTCAAGGCCGAGAAGTAACAGTAGTGCTGACTGACCGGTTTTTAATACTGCTCCTGATGCTGCCCAATTTCAACATCAGATGGCTGGGGAATTTAACCAGGGAATCCAGATGTAATTCAGATAAGCATGAAAACTAGAATCTCTATAGTTATAAACTCATAACTTTAACCCTAACAGTCAATGGAACATGGTTGAACATAAGCTGGCTTAAAATTTTATGTATTTCTGTGATAAATGACTATGCCTATACTTACATTGTCATGATTTAAGTACTCCCTTCTACATATGGCGGCATTACAGAATCTCGTTTGGCAGGAGGGTGCAATTACAGTAAGATAGGCTTATGCAAACAATTTTCATTATAAATGTGAGCATAATAATTTATAATAGAAATAGCTGACAGAACGTTTTTGCAGAACTGAAAGATTTTAAAAATATATTAATGGTTGATCACTCATGCACACAATGCGTGATATGATGACTCTTATCTTCACCTCCCGTGTTACCCTCTCTTCTGCCTCTCTTCCCTCAACTTGCCACAGATTTTTTTCTGTCTGCTTCTGTTTGTTCCACTTGGGCGGAGGTGGTAGTTGGTATGGCGTAGACTGGAAGATCAAAGGACTCCCACATAGGGTGGGAATGAGAGTTGGAAGAAACTGTGTCTCTCGGCCAAAACCTTCCTATCGCCGCCACCCCCCCCCCCCCCCCCACCCCCTCCGCCCTCATTACTTGTGTTTATCTATTTCCTCACAGTTCTCCCTATCCCTTCACCTTCCTACTATTCCACCACTCCATCGCTCTTAACGTGGTTTAGTTTGCTTTCAAAATTCAAATCCTTTTTTAAAGAAATAAAGTTAGAATGAAGGAAGAATCTGCCTATTTATTTGGCTTTCTCGCCCTAAATATATAACCTCTTTGTCTGCTAGATGGGCATTAGATTCGAAGTCTTAGAATTATGTGTTTGACCCGAATATGTAGGCTTTAAAATGTTAAATTTTTAAAAAATGTATCAAAATTGACTGACTGTTTTCCTTTCCTTCAATTTAAAAGCATCTTCTGACATTTACAGAAGATAAAGAACATATAACAGGCGTACACAGTAATTTCTTTACAGACCAGCATTCACTAATATATACCTTGTTTTTTTTCTCCCACTCACCTTGCATTGGCAATACATTCTAGAGTGACCTCACTTGTGCCAGCAACGATGCTGGTGTTTTTCGGAGGAACAACAATTGTTGGTGCCACAGGGTCAGCTTGCTCGTCAGCATCTGTATGGAGAAGAATGCAAGTTTCAAGCAGGGATCAAAGGATATTATCCAATTTTATAGCAAATGCTGTGTGTACAACAGAATGTCAAACATCCAGGCTCAAGTACCTTTCACTTTACACTTGCTAAACATCCAGGTCATTTCAAAAACCTGTGCTTCGACCTTTAGCACAAATTTGAATTTGTGGTCAAGCAGAGGTCTCAGAAACAATGCATATCATGTCACAACAATGATGAACAATTTCCTCAACGATGAAAAATCTAAAGCAAGTTTTAGGTGTAAAGTGATCGTTTTGTAATTTCTGTTTACCAGAAGCTACAGAACTATAACAAAAATTTACAGAATCTTGTGTTCAAAACAATAACAGACCCTGGACTAGAGGTCACTCTCTGCCGTATACAGAACAAGAATAAATATGATTTATAAGATGGGATAGGAAAAATAATGAGGCACAAATTAAGAACAGGGAAATGCCACATGACCAAAGCAAAAAATCTCCTCTCAATCAGAAGAAAATGCTAAGAAAAAAATATGCTGTTGCCTTTTAACTATCGTTAATCTATCAAGAATATGGCGGCACGGTGGTTAGCACTGTTGCCTCATAGCACCAGGGACCCAGATTTGATTCCAACCTTGGGTGACTGTGGAGTTTGCACTTCCTCTCCGTGTCTGCGTGGGTTTCCTTCCACAGACCAAAAATGTGCAGGTTAGGAGGATTGACCATGATAAATCACTTCTTAGAATTGGGGTTTCAGGGTTGTGGGGAAAGGGCGGGGATTGGGCCTGGTGTGGTGTTCCTTCAGGGTTGCTGCTGAATCGATGGGCTGAATGGTCTCCTTCTGCACTGTCGGAATTCTACGATTCTAAGAATATTAAATAATAATGAACATAGAATCGCACAATTCAGAAGCGGCCCTACGGCCCATCAAGTCTGCACCATTAAAAAACTACTCTATATCTACACTAATCCCACTTCCCAGCACTTGGCCCATATTCTTGAATGTTATTTCAAGTGCTCATCCACTGCCTCGAACTGCTGCAGTCTGCGTGGTGTAGGTTCTTCCACAGCATTGTAAGGTAGAGATTTCCAAGATTTTGACCCATAACCAAAGAAGGAATGGCAACATAGTTCTAAGCCAAGACGGTGCCTGGCTTGAAAGTTGGTGGTATTCCTACCTTCCTGCAGCCCTTGTGCTTCTTGGTGCGACAGGTTGCTGCTTTGTAAGGTGCTATTGAAAAATCTGTAGTGAGTTGCTATTTTGTAGATGATACACACTGCAGTCACTGTGCATGGGCGGCGGGAAGAGTGAATGTTTAAGGTGTTGGGTGGGATCCAAAGTGTGCCATTTTGCCCTGGATTATGTTGAAATTCTGGAGCGTTGTTGGAGCTATTGATGTTAAGTATTCTATCACACTCCTGACATGTCCCCTATAGATGGTGGGAAAGCCTTGTGCAGTCACAAGGCAGTCATTCCATTAAGAACACCTAGCCCCTGAGATGCTCTTGTAACCGCAATATATGCGGCTAGTCCAGCAAAGCTTCTGGGAAATGGTGACCCCAGGGTATTGACGGTGGTGGATTTGACAAGGAATGAGAGAAATAGCGCACCGACCCTCTATCCTGCACTCCCTCCAAGTACTGTGTAACATAATACAGCTACTAAAATAAATGTATTAATAATACCTGTGATAAAAGGAAGTGCACAGAATATAAGTCTGCTAAGCTTTTCATAAAGCTGGTTAAAATTACACTGGAAAATGTCATTTCGTATCAATTTATAGCATTGGCCCAAAGCCGCTTTGTACCAATTGCAGGCATCCACAAAAGTTTTTTTCTGCGGAGGGAAGTGGGTGAAGATAAGTAATTTAAATTGATTTTATTGGTTCTGCTGCATGAAGTATCCACTGCGACTAGGTGCCCCATAAATCAAAATAATTGCATTTTGTTCTGTGTGGTAACAAGCTGAGCCTTTGTTTCTAATCATACTGCAAGATTTTGTGTTCAGAAGTGGAAAAAGTGAGAACTCAGCCAAAGTAGATTTGTCCAAAGATATTAGAGCGCTGCAGCCCACAACTGTCCTGAACCAGATAACTAATAGATAATAAGGAATGAGTCACACTTCAAAGTGAAACGGTTTTCTTAAAAACCGACAGTATGCCTATGTAAGTAACGCAAATCGACTTAAAAAAACAATTCACTATTAAAAGTGTTCTGAAAAATTTAAAGCTGATCAAAGCCTGACCACTGCTGTTTGTAGATAATTAAGTGACAATAAATAGCTCCCAATATCTGTAATGCTGTCTGCAAAACTGCCCGAACAAATAGGAGTTAAAAGGGAAGGAAGGGTGGATTCTAAGAGATATGCAGGTTGGAAAATCAAGTTTGCAACAGATTTGCAACTCAGCTTTCTCATGAATGATTAGGACCATAGAAAGCATCCTATCTGGCTGAATCACAGCCTGGTGTGGCAACTGCTCGGCCCAGGACCGTACAAAACTTGAGAGAGTCGTGAACACAGCCCAGTCCATCACACGAACCAGCCTCCCATCCATCAACTCCATCGACACCTACCATTATCTGGGGAAAGCGGGCTGCATAATCAAAGACCCCTCCCACCCGGGATGGACTTGCATCAGTCCAGCAATTCTCCGGGACCCGAGAATCGGCGTGTTCACGGAGTACTCCATTGCCAGAGGCCCGCCCAGCGCTCCTACGCTCCAGACCGGCCGAGAACCCGACGGTGTGGTTCTAACCACCTATCGCCGTTCAGGAAGCTTGGGTGGCGGTGGCAGACTGAGTCTGCAGCCACCCTGGTGGGGGGCGGGGGGATTGGACATCGGTGGGGAGGGGAGGCCTACATTTTCTCAGTTGCCTCCGCGGTCCGAGTCTGCCATGATACTTGGCGCGGCCGCTGGAGACCATCGCTGTGCGCATGCGCGGACTCGAAGCCGGAAGTGCTGGTGCCTGTTTACGCTGCTAAAGCTGCGTGAATCACTCTGGGTCCCTGCTAGCACCCTGCAGGTGAGTGAATAGGCTTATCTTTTTTATAGGAAACATAGGAAATGCCTGCATTTTTACACCGCTTTGGGGACATAGTCCCATTTTGGGAGAATCCAGCCAGGGGCTATGAAATATGGAGTACATGCAAGAAATTAATTAAAAATTACTTTTCATTAAAACCTACAGTAAGCTACAGAGCAAAAGCTGACCAAGCATACACATGGTCTGTTAGGAAAGAGTTAATGTTCCCTCATACTTAAGTTAAAATTGTGGAGTTTTAATTATTTAATAGATTGCACTTTTGTTTAGCAGACTGCGACAATATATAAAAGGAGATACAGATGGCAATGTTTTGTTGTGGAGAAGTGATCCTGAACACAATAAACTTGGGAGTCAAAGAAGCCAAGACTTGCTTCCTAGTTCTTGCTGTAGAGTTACCATCGGAGTTTAATAAGGTCAACTCCTTTCACATCAATGGGACAGTGCTGATAAAGATAAAACAAATCTAGAAGCCTCAATCCTAAGAGTCCTTACAAAGCCAACTCGCACTTACAATGACAACTCGCACTGAAGTACAATGCTAGCTTAGGTAAGTAAAACCACTGTCAGATAAAGGAACACTGGGACCCAAGTCTTATTATCTTACTGGACGCAATAGGTGGACCCAGCAGTTCGACCAACATCATTGCTACACATCTCCAGTTTTTCAAGAATAAATTCAGAAAAACATTTCTTAGAAATTGGGTGGACAATCTAATTTTAATAGGAGGGTCTTCTCACCTAATATGGGATAATGAATAGGGGTGGTCTACTATTTAGTGAATGACCATCTTCCACACCAACTTCTAATTATGCAACACCAAAAATTCATTGTAGATATCGCCACAAAATTTGAGTTATCAGATTTGTTAAGGAAGAGTGTGATAGCGGTCACCTCCATGTGAGATCCATTCTAACAACTCTCACTCTCAGGGGTTAAGATGATGTTATTTTGAGCTTGCTAGATCGCCAATTTCTCTTTTAAAATCTATTATTTGTACTAAGAAAGATTTGGGATTCTCTCATAGATATTAGAATTAGTTATCTTTTAGCTATATAATGTAAGTGTTGCGGTTTAGACTTTGTATAAATACCAAGTTGCACGCTTTTTCATAGTAGTATGTGTATCTGTTCATTTAAAACTTAAATTGCCTCATCGAACATTCTGTATCAAACACTCCACAAGTCCAACTCCTATTCCCTTTGGTGGGGAATGATTTCAGAGGAGTTTTTAACCTGGACTCTTACAATATCTGGGAAATTACAATCTAGCTAAGAATACAGTTGAATTTTAGACTATTGGGAGGAACGTAACACTCTGGACTGACTTTCTTCCTTTGGGTGGAGAGATAGCGAAACACTACAGACTCAAACTACATGTCCTGGAGTCTGGTTCCCTCTGACTGAAGTTGAAGAAGTTAGTTTAGCGATACGCCAGAACCTGTCAGTTTCATGTGGAAGTTACAATTGTAAATACGCCACAGAATATTTAAGCCATATAACTCCAGAAATCCTCGAGTACAGTTTCTTAGGGTAATTGCAAATATTAAGTCCAACTTTGCACCACCACCACCAGTTTCGCGCTGCCACTGTTTACAATCAAGCTGCTCTGCATATGGCCCAGGAAACAATCAAAGAAATTTGCTTAAAGAAAAATAATGAGCTAGATTCTCCAATTTGCAGACTAAGTGCTGGTGTGGTTCGGGAACAGTGGCGTTTTACAGCGGAAAAACGGTGCAGAAGTGCATTGATCCTCCATCTGATCAGTGCACTTTTGCATTGTTTTTCTGCCATAAAACGCCACTGTTCCCATGCCACGCCAGCACCTAGTCTACAAATTGGAGAATCCAGCTCATTATTGGGGGACCAGCAGCCGCACAGCGTAAAGTCCCTTTACCTGCGGATATGGACGAAGAACTGTCAGGACCTTGGCCGCGCATTTGCACGGCAGCGGCCTGAAGCAGTCGTGCCGTACAACATTGCGCCAGCCGTGCGTGGACGTGGCCTGCCAAAAACTGCCCACCTGTAACTCCCCTCTCGCCACCCCCGGCCCAGCCCGCCACTAAAGGCCCCCACCCCCGACTGTGGCGGCTCAGGACTCAGTCCGCAGCCACCACGCAGGGGTCATTAGATTGGACAGTAACATAATGGTAATTAATGTTCCCGAAATAGTAATCCAGAGGATGGATTAGTGCTCTGGGGACAGGAATGCAAATTCCATCAAAGCAGCTGATCAATAGAGTGATATATTTGGCTAAAGTGCTAAACCAAACCCATAAATGCCTTTCGTAGATATAATCTTTCAACGGCACTATTTGAACAAGAAGTGCTTCCCCTGGTGACAATGCCAAACATTCTCCGTCAACTAATACCAAATGTACAAACAGTGATAACAATCTCATTGCTGGTTTTTAGATCTTCTTGCGTGCAAAATGGCTATAGAACAATAAATAAACTTCAGCATAATTGGTTATGAGTTTTTCTTTTAGATGTGCTAAAACATTGGTCTTTCTTTCCATACACAGACATTTATGATGCAAGTCAGGCTAGCTGTTGTATTGAGATGTTAACTAACACAGATGTTTTAGATATAGGTTGAGAGGCGGTAGATTTAGAACTGAGATGAGAAGGAACTACTTCTCGCAGAGGGTGGTGAATTTGTGGAACTCGCTGCCCCATAGTGCGGTGGAATCCGAGTTTCAAGAAGGAGATAGATATATTTCTGATTTTAAAAATGGGTTAAAGGGATATTGGTAACATGCAGGGAAGTGGATTTGAGACCAGGAAGGGATCAACCATGATCTAATTGAATGGCAGAGCCGGCTCGAAGGGCTGAATTGCCAACTTCTGCTCCTAATTCTTATGTTCCTGAAAAGGATACGTGGCTGGACATTCTATAGGGTATGTTGCACTAAACACAAATGTAAAGAGAATTATGTGTGGTGATGATTGAAAAAGGTAATCACAGCAGAATTTCCTGGGCTGGATTCTTCGCCGGTGGGATGCTCCATTTTGCCGGCAGCTCGGGGGTTTCCCGACGCCGTGGGGCTGCCCCACAACGGGAAACCCCATTGCCCGGCCAGCGTAACGGAGCATACCGCCGGCGGGGTGAAACGGAAATGTGGGCCGGAGAGTCCCGCCCCATGTATCAGTGGAGACACAAATCCAGGATTTGGTGCAATGATGATGTCTGGAGTTGGCTTGCTTGATACTACCATCTCTCAGGATAGCAGTACATGCCAAGTTTCTGGCCTATTCCTCCTCAGAGTAACACAATTGTGGAATGTAGCAGATGGCACTGGGCACCCAGAAACAAGCTTCAATGATGCTTTCAATGATAATACCCTGGTCAGGCACAAGCTTCCTTGAAAGGAAAGATAGAATAAAGACTTGAACTTGTATAGCACCTTTCATGACCACCAAATGTCTCAAAATGCTTTACAGACCATCAAGCATTTTTTCAACTGTAGTCACTGTTTTAATGCAGAAAATGTGGCAGCCAATTTGCACATAGCAAATCCCCACAAGTAACAATGTGATAATGTTAAAATAAATCTGTTTGCTGGCTGAAGGATAATATAGGCCGGAATACAAGTAAACCTTCCCTGCTCAATTTTTAAACAGTATCATATGATCTTTTAAGTCCACCTTTTACGGCAGATGGGGCCTGGGGTTAACATCCCATCCAAATGACAGCAGACCCAATTGGCTGCACAGGAGTGTCAGCTTTGATTTTTGTGCTCGAGTCCTTATGTCCTTACGATTCAGAAGTGAGAGTTCTACCAAGTGAGCTATGATTGACAGGTCACCTCAGTCACATGACTCTGTAGCGCATATACAACCAACCCTTTCCATTGTGGTCTTAATTTGCAAGAAGCACTTGAATAGGTAAAGGGATGGCTATGTTTCTTTGAAACAACTTCGGTGTTGCATTTATATTTTATGGGTTGAGTGGGAAATAAGATGGTAGGACACATTCTTCTTAAATGCTGCTGTAATCTCTTAAAGTCCAAATTATGTTGTTTCTTGTTCCATGAAAATGTTCATGGGGATTGTGAAACCTGCTTCTAAGAAGAACCCATTGTGGGTGAGGAAAATGAGGCTGAAAATAAATAAGGGAATCTCACAACATCAGAAGAAAATCCAGGTCTGTGTAGATTGCATGCCAAAAGATCTTGTTGCAAATAATCATTCCGAGCTGCAAAAATCACAAGTGAAACTTTTCATATCCTTTTGGCTCAACACTTTACTTCCACTTGTCTGCCAATCCTGGCAAGGGCTATACCTCAGGTCCCAAGTGCTATGCGAGTGCAAAAGTAAGGCACACACAGTTGTAGTGCTCCTGGTCCTCTTTAGAATATATACATATGAAATCACTCAGAACTTGGGTCCATTTTGCACTCTGCCTGCCAAGACTTAAGAGAGTTCAGAAGGATTTGCTTTTGGGATGAAGAATTGTCATAAACTGCTTCTGCCCCATTTGGTGACTGCATGCTTCAATTATGCTGAAAAAAGCATGGAATTTCTAAGCCAAGATCTTAAAGCGCTTCCTGTTACAGAATTCATGCTTCTCTTTGCAGTCGATTCATTATTACACAAGACTCGTGTTATTATTTGACAAGCGAAAGGTCTTTCAGCAGGAAAGAAACTTGTGTGATGACAAAAAATAGATATCAAGTCAGGGTTACCATGGCACACGAGGAGGCCACTGACCCATCATATTCATGCAGGACTGGGGATGAACAACAAAATCAAAAAATAGAAAGGTCACAGACCTGAAACATTAACTGGGCTTTTCTTTCCACAGTTATTGCCTGACCTGCTGAGTGTTTCCAGATTCATTTCTGATTTTCGGTGTCCACAATATTTTGTTTGTGTAAAAAAAAATACATCTGATCTTTGGTGCTTAGAAACAATGGTAGAAATATATATCAAAAAAGGGACAGTAAAACCCAAAACATGCTAACGAATAGAGGTTTACAAGACGATGAGAGGTTTTCAAAGAGCAGATAGAAAAGAGTCACTTTACCTGGCGAATGGGTCAACATTCAGAGGTCATGTGTTTAAAAACCATTGACAAGAGAAATACAGGGGATTTGAGGAGAATTTATCTCACTCAGAGAGAGTTGCTGGGACCCAGACATCACTATTCCAGCACGTCCCTGAAATACAGGGGATTGGAAGAGAATTTATCTCACTCAGAGAGAGTTGCTGGGATCCAGACATCACTATTCCAGCACGTCCCTGGGAGGTCTCTCATTTTTCACACTCCCCAAATCTTTGGTATCACTGACATCATTTACTTTCAACAGCTTTTATTTAACATCAACTGCACTTAATTGCAATTATTCTGTCAGCACCGGATATAACTTGCACTCACAAGCAATCACCTGGCTATCATTCTATTTCATTTTCATTCTGAACTAACCATTTTCACACAACCACACTTGCCACATGAAATGATAGTTATCAACTGACAACATTTTCATCAATTGCCTTCTTGCTTTGACCACAGCAGAATGTGACTATATATACAGCCAAACATTTCCGAGGACCCAGCTGATTACGTATGGAGTGAGTAGGGTCACAATCTTCCCTCCCTGCCACCCAACGCCTCAACCCCCCCCCCCTCCTCCCCCCGCCACAACACCCCTTATTCCCTGTCCCTTCTTTCCCCCTTTCCCCACCAGCTGCTTTTCTTCCTCTCCTTTCCCCCCCCTACCCCTTAACCTTCCCACCTCCTGCCTTTCACCCCCGGGAGCGAGGAAAGCCCGGAATCTAGCCTGGGAATGAGGCGAGGCCTGTGTCCAGCCGATGAGTGAGGCACGGCCAGGGTCCATTCTGGAGGTGAGGCTGAGGACCAGCCCAGGAGTGAGGTCAGGGTCCAACACAGAACGATGCCGGGATCCGGGGGGGGGGGGGGATGGAGAAGAGGGGGAGAGGGACAAAGAGGTTGGGAGAGGGACGAATGGAAGACTGCGTGGGGGGGGGCTCGAGGAAGGGAGGACGGAGGATTTTTTGGAAGGAGGGAGAGGCTGGAAGGAGGGAGTGAACATTGGAGGGAGAGGCTAGAGGGTTATGAGGGCAGGAGCGAGTGGGGAGTGTGTGGAGAATGGAGGGAGAAGGGTGAAGATTGGAGATCGGAGGGAGCAAGTGGGAAGAGTGTGGACTCTGGATTAAGTAAGGGGCAGAGTGTAAGAGTGTAGTGGTTTAAGGGAGTGGCAAGTGAGGAAGCTGGTGGAGCGAGGGGGGTGTGGTGATATGCATGTATACATCAATGTATATAGTTGTCTATCAGTGCACAGTTATTGGTATGACCTCCAGAAGGTGGTGTTAGAGATCTATCACATGACTCAGGATACTTACCAGTTGGTAGTAAGTCGTACAAGAAGATAGTCGCACTTAGTAACTCCAGGAGAATTCACTGAATTCATTTAGTAGCCATTGTCTGTATTAGAGTTTATTATTATTAATAGTTATTTTTTCCATGTGTTTGTTAATAAATCATCTTTATAGTGAAACAACTATATGTTCTGTGTACATCATTACAACGGTTATATCACAGAACACAAGAGGGAGGTGTGTGTGGAGATTGGAGGGAGTGTGGTGGGTGAGTGTGGAGGCTGGAGGCAGCTAGGGGGAGAATACGGATGCTGAAGGAATTGAAGGATACAGTGTGGAGACTGGAGGGAACAGGGGCGAATGTGGGAATGCTGGGAGGGAGTGTGGGGAGACTTGAGGGAGGGGGGAGTGTGGGAAGGCTTGGGGTGGGGGGAGGCTGGAGGTGTGTGGGTGGCTGGGGGCTGTGGTGAGGCTGGGGGGGTTGTGGGGAGGCTGGAGGGGGTTGTGAGGAGGCTGAGGGGTTGTGAGGAGGCTGGTGGGTTGTGGGGAGGCTGGGGGCTGTGGTGAGGCTGGGGGGTTGTGAGGAGGCTAGGGGGTTGTGAGGAGGCTGGGGGGTTGTGAGGAGGCTGGGGGGTTGTGGGGAGGCTGGGGGGTTGTGGGGAGGCTGGGGGGTTGTGAGGAGGCTGGGGGGTTGTGAGGAGGCTGGGGGGTTGTGAGGAGGCTGGGGGGGGGGTTGTGGGGAGGCTGGGGGGTTGTGGGGAGGCTGGGGGGGGGGTTGTGAGGAGGCTGGGGGGGGTTGTGGGGAGGCGGGGTTTGTGGGGAGCCTGGGGGCTGTGGGGAGGCTGGGGGCTGTGGGGAGGCTGGTGGGTTGTGGGGAGGCTGGGGGCTGTGGTGAGGCTGGGGGGTTGTGAGGAGGCTGGGGGGTTGTGAGGAGGCTGGGGGGTTGTGAGAAGGCTGGGGGGTTGTGAGGAGGCTGGGGGGTTGTGGGGAGGCTGGGGGGTTGTGAGGAGGCTGGGGGGTTGTGAGGAGGCTGGGGGGTTGTGGGGAGGCGGGGTTTGTGGGGAGGCTGGGGACTGTGGGGAGGCTGGGGGGTTGTGGGGAGGCTGGGGGGGGGTTGTGAGGAGGCTGGGGGGGTTGTGGGGAGGCTGGGGGCTGTGGGGAGGCTGGGGGTTGTGAGGAGGCTGGGGGGAGGCTGGGGGGAGGCTGGGGGGGGGTTGTGGGGAGGCTGGAGGGGGTTGTGGGGAGGCTGGGGGGGGTTGTGGGGAGGCTGGGGGGGTTGTGGGGAAGCTGGGGGGGGGGGTTGTGAGGAGGCTGGGGGGGGTTGTGGGGAGGCTGGAGGGGGTTGTGGTGAGGCTGGGGGTTGTGGTGAGGCTGGGGGTTGTGAGGAGCAAATGGGGTGTGTGGGGGACGGAAGGTAGAATTTGGCCCCCAACTTGGCAAGTGGATGGGTGTAAAGTATAGACCCTGCAACTAAAATGAAAAATGAACTGATGGGGATTAGGTGGTGCTCTCAAGAATGTACTCTATAGTGGAACTATTTTTTTGGACTCAATGAAAAACTGAATAAATCAGATATTCTTTCAGTTAGTAATTTCCTTGTATTTTTTAGTGCAGGTTGCTGAGTGTGTTTGATTGCTTTTAGGGTACTGGGAGTGCTTTGAGTGGGCTACCGAATTTGATTCAAATTCTTACCAAATTAGAACTATTGATGTTGAATTGTAATTAGGAACATTGAGTACACATGAAAGCTTGTCAAAATTTTCAGGTAGGGATACCCTCCACAAACTTGAGGTAATCCAAATTTCTGTTTCCCATATCTTAACACACGCGAAGTTCTGTTCACCTATCAATCCCATGGACCATGACTTGCATTGGCTCCCAGTCAAGTAACAGATAGATTTCTAAACCCTCATCCTTACAAATTCCTCCCCGGCCTTGCCCCTCTTCCTGCAATCTCCACCATCCCCGTAATCCTGCGAGTTATCGCCGCTCATTTAGTTCTATCCTCATGAGCATCACTAATTTAAAAAAATATATTTTTTATTCTCTTCCTTTTTACATTTTCTCCCAAATTTACACCCACCAACAATAAATAATAATCAGTAACAAATATGTCAATCCCAATATCAATATCAACGACCCCATCCTCCCACCAAACCCCAAACATTAGCCCGCATGCTCACACAAATGACAAAACGGAATAAGGGATCACCCATGGTCACCATTAACAGACACAGCCCCCCTCCCCTCAACCCTCCCACCCACTCCCCCAACTAATGTTCGATGTTATCCAGTTATTGAAAGTGCAGAATGAATAATGCCCATGAATTGTAGAAACCCTCCATCCTTCTCCTCAGTTCAAATTTAACCTTCTCAAGAGTCAAGAATTCCAACAGGTCCCCCCGCCGCGCCAGGGCACAGGGTGGAGAGGCTGCTCTCAAACCTATCAGGATCTGCCTTTGGGCGATCAACGAGGCAAATACTACATCTGCCTCTGTACCCGTTTCCAACCCTGGCTGGTCCGACACTCCGAATATGGCCTCCCGGGGGCCCGGGTCCAGTTTCATGTGCACCACTTTAGAAATTACCCTAAAAACCTCCTTCTAGTCATCCTTTAGCTTTGGACAGGACCAAAACATATGAACGTGATTAGCGCCCCCCCTCCCGCAACGTTCACACGCATCGTCTACTCCTTAAAAGAATCGGCTCATCCTCGCCCTCGTGAAGTGTGCTGTGTATACCACCTTCAGCTGTATCAGCCCCAACCTCGCGCATGAGGTGGAGGCGATCACTCTCCGGAGCACCTCACACCAGCACGGTAGCATTGTGGATAGCACAATGGCTTCACAGCTCCAGGGTCCCTGGTTCGATTCCTTCTTGGGTCACTGTCTGTGCGGAGTCTGCACATCCTCCCCGTGTGTGCGTGGGTTTCCTCCGGGTGCTCCGGTTTCCTCCCACAGTCCAAAGATGTGCAGGTTAGGTGGATTGGCCATGATAAATTGCCCTTAGTGTCCAAAATTGCCCTTAGTGTTGGGTGGGGTTACTGGGTTATTGGGATAGGGTGGAGGTGTTGAACTTGGGTAGGGTGCTCTTTCCAAGAGCCGGTGCAGACTCGATGGGCCAAATGGCCTCTTTCTGCACTGTAAGTTCTATGAATTCTATAACCCCTCCTCCATATCCTCTCCCAACTCTTCCTCCCACTTTGCTTTGATCCCTTCCAATGGTGCCTTCTCCTCTTCCAAAATAGCTCCGTAAACCACCGGCACTACCCCCTTCTCCAGCCCCCCTGTCGTCAGCACCTCCTCCAGCAATGTGGAGACCAGCTCCACCGGAAAGCTCTGTATCTCCTTTCTGACAAAATCTCGAACCTGCATGTATCTAAACATTTCTCCCTGCTCCAGCCCGTACTTCGCTTCCAGCTCCTTCAATCCTGCAAACCGACCCCCAAGAAACAAATCTTTGTGTCTTAATCCCCTTCTCCTCCCATTTCCGAAAATTTCCATCCCACCTCCCTGGCTCAAATCTGTGGTTCTCCCGAATCAGCATTTCCCATGACCCTGCTCCCAACCCGAAGTGTTGGCAAAACTGCCTCCAAATTCTCAATGAAGCTATTATTACCGGACTCCCTGAGTATTTCCCCGGGGCCATCAGGAGTGGCGCTGTTGCTCGTGCTTTCAATCCCGACCCCCTGCACAAACTCTCCTACATTCTGACCCACTGGGAATCAACCCCTCTGACCCAGCTCCATACCTTCTCCACATTCGCCGCCCAACAGTAGTACATCAGGTTCGGGAGACCCAAACCCCCTGCCTGCCTTCCCCTCTGTAGCAGCACCTTTCTCACTCTGGCCACCTTCCCTCCCCATATGAACAAAGTAATCCTTCCCTCAATCTCTCTGAAAAAAAGCCTTTGGCAAGAAAATTGGCAGGCATTGAAAAATAAACAGAAATCGCGGCAACATGTTCATTTTAACCGCCTGTTCCCAACCCATCAGTGACAGAGGGAGACCATCCAACCTTGCCAGATCAGCTTTCACTCTCCCCACCAAACTAGAAATGTTGTACCTGCGGAGCCCTCCCCTCTAGCATCACTAATTTTAACTGCTCCACCATTTAGAACATAGAACATAGAACAGTACAGCACAGAACAGGCCCTTCGGCCCTCGATGTTGTGCCGAGCAATGATCACCCTACTCAAACCCACGTATCCACCCTATACCCGTAACCCAACAACCCCCCCCTTAACCTTACTTATTAAGGACACTAAGGGCAATTTAGCATGGCCAATCCACCTAACCCGCACATCTTTGGACTGTGGGAGGAAACCGGAGCACCCGGAGGAAACCCACGCACACACGGGGAGGACGTGCAGACTCCGCACAGACAGTGACCCAGCCGGGAACCGAACCTGGGACCCTGGAGCTGTGAAGCATTTATGCTAACCACCATGCTACCGTGCTGCCCATTTGCGGCCATTCCTTCAGAAGCCTAGACCCTAAAGTCTTTAATTCCTCCCTACAACTCTATGCCTCTCTAACTTTCTTTTCTCCTCTAAAACGCATTCCTTAAAACCTATCTCTTTTACCAAAAATCATCCAACTGACCTAATATCTCCCAGTATGGTTTAGTGCCATTTATTTTTGGCTTTATAATGCTCTTGTGATGTCTTCGGACATTTTATTACTTAAACGCTGATGTAAATAAAAGCGATTTGTGGTGTTGTTGAATGTTAGGAGGGAAATGGTTAGACCCTCTTGAGATGGTCACTGTCTGGTGCAAATATTACTTGCCACTTATCAGCTCAGGCCTGAATCTTGTCTAGGTCTTGTTGCAAGTGGGCATGGATTCCTTCATTATCTTTGAAATCACGATTGGGACTGAACACTGCAATCATCAGCAAACATCTCCATTTCTGACCTTATGAGAGAGGGAAGGTCATTTCCCATAAGCTTGCAACCGTTCAAAACGGTGGTTTACCAACACCATCTCAACAGCAATAGGAATAAGCAATAAATGCTGGCCTTGCCAGTGACACCCACATCCCATGAATGAATACTAAAAAAAACTAAAGGTGATACCACTCTTAATTTAATATATTCCTGCCCAATAAATCCAGCCACAGAAGCCTTTATTCATGACAGATTAAGGTCAGAAAATTCTGAAATGTGCTTCTCTGAGCTGAATGGCTCTGATCTCTTGAGACTGCTAATAAAATTTCTCAATCATTTTTAAAGGTTTAATCTGGAAACATTTTATGGATTTTAACAAATTAAAGCATTACGGTTTGGTTTGACATAAATCAATTGGTACCACCTTTAAGGCACTGTATCCTATTTCTTAGACTTCCACATCTCACTAAATTCTGAAGCATAATGATAGTTTTGAATGTTTGGACCAGCGCGTGTCACCCGGTTAAATTGCATTGGGAGTTGCTCAGAGCTGCACAAGGGTTCAACAACACAGAATTAGAATTTGAAAATAAGAACAGGCATTTATGTAATGGCTTTCACAAAGTCAGGACATGCCAAAATGCTGTACAACCACTTAAGTACTTTCAGAATGCGGCCCACAAGACCATAAGACATATGAGCAGAATTAGGCCACTCGGCCCATCGAGTCTGCTCCGCCATTCAATCATGGCTGATAGGTTTGTCATCCCCATTCCCCTGCCTTCTCCCCATAAGTCCTGAGCCCGGGTCCCAGTCAGGTCCTGAGCCTCTGGACCAGGTTAACCAGTGCTGATGCAGACGCTAGGGTGCGGCCGTGATATTCGGAGCGGGATGTCAGTGACATTCCAGCATGTCCGTAGCTAACTGGAGTCCCAGAGGCTAAAGGCGTAGGAGATGGCATCAGCAATGCACCACGTCAGCAGCATGAGTGGAGGTGCCCAAGGCGTGGCTCAGTCAGTGTCGGCCATGGCCCCCGTTGTAATACAGCAAACACGACAGCCAAGTATATAGCAATGTTCTACAAACAGTAATGAAATGATAATAATGATCAGATGGTCTGTTTCAGTGATGTCAGTTGAGGAATGAATATTGGCCAGGACATGGAGAAAACCCCATGCTCTTCTTTAAAATTATGCCATAGACGTTTTATGCCTACTTTTAAAAATAAATTTAGAATACCCAATTCTTTTTTTTTTCCAATTAAGGGGCAATTTAGCGTGGCCAATCTAACATCTGCACATCTATGGGGGTGAAACCCACGCAGACACAGGAGAATGTGCAAATGCTACATGGACAGTGACCAAGGGCCGGGATTTTAACCCGGATCCCCAGTGCCGTAGGCAGCAGTGCTAACCACTGTGCCACGTGCCGCCCATTTTTTATGCCCACTTAAGGGTCGACAGGGTCTCAGTTTAATGCCTCATTCAAAAGCAAGGGCATGACACTCCCTTAGCACTGCATTTAACTGTTAGCTAGTATCTTGAGTTCATGGATCTGGAGGAGGTTTGAACCCAAAACCTTCTGACTCAGAGGCAAGGGGGCTGTTTAACCTTAAGCAAGAGCTGGAAAAATATTTCCACCTAAGCTTGTATGATTTTGGGTGTCAAAGAAATCTCATTGGCCTCTGTGAGATGGCATTTTGGAGTGGGAAAGATACGTGGTAACACTTGAAATATGTTATAGGAGGCACAATGTAGAAGATCTGTATGGGCTAATCTCCCGATCGAGTTCAGTGGCTGGAATTACTTTTCTCCACAAGTACTCAAGACTACTTCAGAATAAATCAATTATTAAGGCTTTTCCCAGAGTAATCCTTTAAATTTAATTCTAATAATCTATCATTTCCAAATAAGCTTGTCTAAGCCTCAGAAGGGTAATAATTACATGAACTCAGAAAATTGCCCACATATGTTTCCTGTCTACTTAATGACCATAAAACTACAATTAAGCAAAAAAAATAAATTGACTGAAGATCACATTAAATGCACTTGGTTTGCATTTTTTCAACATCATATCGTTAGAAGAGGCAGAATTCACATAATTGCCTGCACTTGTCTCAAAATCGAAGAGAAAAATAACAAAAACTGCATTCAGTTCTACACCTTGTCATCTTTTGACAACAGGGTGACATTTTGGGGAGCTTATTGATGAGGAGAGAAGGTCATAGCCAACAAGAACAGAGAAAGCACAACAGCGCCTACTTCCTCAGGAAACTAAGAAAATTCGGCATGTCCACATTCACTCTTACCAACTTTTACAGATGCACCTAGAGAGCATCCTATCTGGCTGCATGACAACTTGGCATGGTAACTACCCAGCCCAAGGCCGTAAGAAACCAGAGAGAGTCGTGAACACAGCCCAGTCCATCAAGCGAATCCACCTCCCATCTATTGACTCTGTCTGCATCTCCTGCTGCCTTGGGAAGGCGGGCAGCATAGTCAAAGACCCTCCCACCTGGGTTATTCTCTCTTCCAATCTTCTCCATCGGGCAGAAAATACAAAAGTTTGAGAACACGCACAAACAGATTCAGAAACGGCTTCTTTCCTGCTGTTACCAATAATAATAATAATCTTTATTGTCACAAGTAGGTTTACATTAGCATTGCAATGACGTTACTGTGAAAAGCCCCTTGTCAACAGCACGTTTTTCCGGACTTATGGGAGGAAACCAGAGCACCCGGAGGAAATCCACGCAGACACGGGGAGAACATGCAGACTCCGCACAGACAGTGACCCAAACCAGTAATCGAACCTCGGACCCTGCCGCTGTGAAGCAACAGTGCTAACCACTGTGCTACCATGCCGCCCCAGACTCCTGAATGATCCACTTATGGACTGAGCTTATTTCTCCACGCATCTTCGTTATTGTGTAGCACTGCACTCCGTTTGCTTCACCCAATGTCCCAGAAGGGTTGACTCCCAGTGGGTCAGAATGGAGGAGAGTTTGTGTAGGGGTCAGGATTGAAGGCACTAGCAACAGCGCCGCTGCCGATGGCCCCGGGGAAATACTCAGGGAGTCAGGTAGTAATCGCTTTGTTGCGAATTTGGAGGCAGTTTCGGCAGCACTTTGAGTTGGTGGTAGGGTCATGGGAAATGCGGATTTGGGGGAACCATAGATTTGAGCCAGGGCAGTGAGATGGAAATTTTTGGGGATGGGAGGAGAAAAGAATTAGGACACTAAAATATTTGTTTCTTGGGGGTCGGTTTGCAGGATTGAAGGCGCTGGGAGCAAAGTATGGGCTGGAGCAGGGGAAAATATTTAGATACATGCAGGTTCGAGACTTTGCTAGAAAGGAAATACAGAGCTTCCCAGTAGAGCCGGCTTCCACATTGCTGGAGAAGGTGCTGACGACAGGGGGACTGGAGAAGGGGGTAGCGTCGGCGGTTTACGGGACTAATTTGGAAGAGGAGAAGGCACGCTGGATGGGATCAAGGCAAAGCGGGAGGAAGAACATAGAACATAGAACGATACAGCGCAGTACAGGCCCTTCGGCCCTCGATGTTGCACCGACATGGGAAGTCCAAAAACTAAAGGCCATCCAACCTACACTATCCCATTATCATCCATATGCTTATCCAATAAACTTTTAAATGCCCTCAATGTTGGCGAGTTCACTACTGTTGCAGGTAGGGTATTCCACGGCCTCATCACTCTTTGCGTAAAAAACCCACCTCTGACCTCTGTCCTATATCTATTACCCCTCAATTTAAGGCTATGTCCCCTCGTGCTAGCCACCTCCAGGTTCTCACTGTCCACCCTATCTAACCCTCTGATCATTTTGTATGTCTCTATTAAGTCACCTCTTAACCTTTTTCTCTCTAACGAAAACAACCTCAAGTCCATCAGCCTTTCCTCATAGGATTTTCCCTCCATACCAGGCACCATCCTGGTAAAACTCCTCTGCACCCGCTCCAAAGCTTCCACGTCCTTCCTATAATGAGGCGACCAGAACTGTACGCAATACTCCAAATGCGGCCGTACTAGAGTTGTGTACAACTGCAACAAGGAAGAGTTGGGAGAGAGTATGGAGGAGGGGTTCTGATGTGAGGTACTCTGGAGGGTGAATGCCACCACCTCGTGTGCTAGTTGGGGCTGATCCAGCTGAAGGTGGTATATACAGCGCACCTCACAGGGGTGAGGTTGAGCCGGCTCTTTGCAGGGGTAGAAGATCTGTGTGAGCGTTGTGCGCCGAGCCCCCGCAAACCACGTTCATATGTTTTGGTCCTGTCCAAAGCTGGAGGATTACTGAAAGGAGGTTTTTTAGGGTAATCTCTGAAGTGGTGCACGTGAAACTGGACCAGGGTCCTCGGGAGGCCATATTCAGTGTTGAATCAGCCCAGGCTTGGAACCTGTGAGGAGGCAGATGTTGTAGCCTTCGCCTTGTTGATTACCCGAAGGCAGATCCTGTTGGGATGCAATCAACCTCTCCACCCTGTGCCCTGGCGTGGCGGGGGGACCTGCTGGAATTCTTGACTCTTGAGAAGGGCATATTTTAACTGAGGGGAAGGATGGAGGGGTTCTACATTTCATGTCTGTTATTCATTAGGCACTTTCGAGATTTGGATTACATCAAACATTAGGGGGGGGATGGGGCTGGGAGGGTTGGGGGGGAGAGGGACTGTTAATGGTGACTATGGGTGATTCCGGATTCCTTTTCGTTATTTGTTTATGTTAACATGCGGGATGCTGTTTGGGGGATTGGTGGGAGGATGGGATTGCTGTTATTGATATGGGGATTGGCATTGCATTCGTTACTGATTATTGTTTATTGTTGGTAGGTGTACATTTGGGAGAAAATGTGAAAAAGGAGAATAAAAATATTTTTAAAAAAATAATTCTATGTTGATGTATTTACATTGTGTATTTAGCGTATGTCCTATGTTTTTCATGACTTGAACGACCTGCCTGGACTAAACACAGAACAATACTTTTCACTATACCTTGGTACACGTGATAATACATCTAAATCCAAACTAAGTCTGGTCGCAAAGTGAAGGTGTAATGGCTGTACCTTCGTGACTCACAGACAAGCTACCCCTGCACCAAGACACCACATCACAAAATATAGCATAATGTTGTCTGCGACAGTGAAAATTCCGATGAGAAAAGTACTGTTGTAATCCATAAGGATCCATTTATAATCGGTTTTCTGGGGCAGCACGGTGGCGCAGTTGGTTAGCCCTGTTGCCTCATGGCGCCGTGGTCCCAGGTTCGATCCCGGCTCTGGGTCACTGGCCGGGTGGAGTTTGCACATTCTCCCCGTGTTTGCTTGGGTTTCGCCACCACAACCCAAAGATGTGCAGGCTAGGTAGATTGGCCACGCTAAATTGCCCCTTAATTGGAAAATATGAATTGGGTACTCTAAATTTAAAAAAAAAATCATAGGTTTTCAGGAAGATTATTCCACTGAAACTGTGCATCCTGCTATTAAGGTATGTTTTTCCTCAATAGTCACTCCCAGCTCTGAACACCAGATAAATTACTGCTTATGGAAAACTCCAACAACTTCTCCAAAGTATGAACAACTTTTCTTCAGACTCCGGCCATTCAATTAATGTGGCAAAATTAAGTCTAATGCAATAAATCCCTCAGTGATTTCCCTGCCTGAGATAACAACCTACTGATTTGGATGCCGACATATTGCATTGTACGGTTACAAAAATATTCATTTCTACATGAATAAAACAAAGCCACATAACACTATCTTCAGGCTGTGTTCGAGTGTGTGAGTGTGTTTGCATGTGTGTATTTTCACCGATCAATATTGCTTTGAAGATCATGCACTTCCAGTGCCTAAAAGAGCCTCACCACACATTGTTTCCATCATACTATGCATTCTGTTTAAATTTCAGAGCTTTAACATTCACGCATACTTACATTATGGTTATCTTTTTAGCTATCCCAGCTCTTGCGATCCGCATCTCCAAGTGACACCCTGCCTCATCAGATATATTGTCTAGCCATGTAAGCATTGCTTTAAAATTGTATGGGATAAAAATTAAATACTTAAGGTCAGCGATGACTCAGCTGCCAATGTTTCGACCTCTGAGTCAGGAAGTTGTAGGTTCAAGAGGCTTGAGCACAAAATCTAGGTTTGACACTTCTGTGGAGTACTAAGGAAGCATTGCAATGTCAGAGGTGCCGTTTTTCAGGTGAAACATTAAATTGAGATTGCATCTGCCCTCTCAGGTGGATGTAAATAAGAGCTGGACGTTTTGCCCTGGGTCACAGCCAATATTAATTCTGAAAGTCCCTCAATTTGAGAATGATGTCTAGTTGCTAATGCGTTTCTGCCATGGGCCTTCATAATAATAATAATAATCTTTATTGTCACAAGTAGGCATACATTAACACTGCAATTAAGTTACTGTGAAAAACCCCTAGTTGCCACATTCCGGCACCTGTTTGGGTACACAGAGGGAGAATGCAGAATGTCCAAATGACCTAACGGCACTCGGAGGAAACCCATGCAGACACAGGGAGAACGTGCAGACTCCGCACGGACAGTGACCCAAGCCAGAAATCGAACCTGGGACCCTGGAGCTGTGAAGTAACAGTGCTAACCTCTGTGATACCATGCTGCATTATGAGATCGAACAGGCTGATTCTTTACCTGCAGATCTTTGGACACATGGGGCACGATATCGCACAAGGTAATATGACCTAATGTGCAGGATTTTCTTCTTCTTTCCTTTCCTGCATTAAGATGTTAGGACTCAAAGCATGACCAAAAATGATGGCAGCTTGTTGCCATTCAGAACGATTGGTAGCAAGCTCCTCCGAGTCATTAATGTGTGTGCTGCCATGCTTAAAGGAGAGCTTCTGAAAGACTTTGAGGCATTTTTTTTGTCCTCCACAGAACATTGTCTATTTGATATTTGAGAGAAACAGGACCTGGTGGGAAGATGACTTTCGACCATGCAGACAGTGTCCAGTCCACTGAAGTTGATATTTTAAATTTATCCTCGGGATCTTGCCATTACTGGATTGCATTTATTGTCCATGAACTGCTGCAGACTTATGGTGAATGAACTTCCCTCCACCATAGTGAGTTGCAGGAACACTCGCAGTGTTGTTAGGAAGGAATTTCTAAGACTTTGAGCCATTGACAGCAAAGCAAAAGCGATATACTTCAAATTCAGGATGGTATGCAGGGGAAATTAAAGACGGTGGTGTTCCATGCATCTGTTGCCCCCGTACCAGCCTCCTCGAACAGGTGTCGGAATGTGACGACTAGGAGCTTTTCACAGTAACTTCATTTGAAGCCTACTTGTGACAATAAGTGATTTTCATTTCATTCCTTCTATGCGGCAGATGTTTCAGGTTCGGAAGGTGCTGCTGAAGGAGTCTTGGTGAGTTGTAGCGTATCTTATGGATTGTACACACTGCCGCCATTGTGCATCGTTGGTAGAGGGGGCAAATGTCGAAGGTGGTGGATGGGATGCAATCAAGCAGGCTGATTTAAGGGCAGCATGGTGGCGCAGTGGATAGCACTGCTGCCTCATGGCGCGAGGTCCCAGGTTCGATCCCAGCTCTGGGTCACTGTCCATGTGGAGTTTGCACATTCTCCCCGTGTTTGCGTGGATTTCACCCCCACAACCCAAAGATGTGCAGGGTAGGTTGTTTGGCCATGTTAAATTGCCCCTTAATTGGAAATAATGAATTGGACACTCTAAGTTTATTTTTAAAAAGCATGCTGTTTTATCTTGGATGGTGTTCAGCTTCTTGAGTGTTGTTGGAGCTGCACTCATCTCTGCAACTGGAGAGTACTCCTCAGACTTGTAGATAGTGGATAAACGTTGCAAATCAGAAAGTGCAAAATTCCCAGTATCTAATCTGCTCTTGTAGCCACAGTGTTCATATGGCTGATCTAGTTTAGTTTAGGCCAATGGTAACCTCCAGGATATTGATAGTGGGAATTCAATAATGGTAATGCCGTTGAATTTTTTTATTTCAGTCATGGGATGTGGGGATTGCTGGCTAGGCCAGAATGTATTGCCCAGCCCTAATTGCCCTCGAGAAGGTGCTGATGAGCTGCCTTCTTGAACAGGTGCAGTCCAGTTGGTATTACTACCTCCACAGTGCTGGAAGGGAGGGAGTTCCAGGATTTTAACACAATGACAGTGAAATAACAGAATGATGGTTAGTGACTTGGAAGTGAGCTCCTAGGTGCTGGTGTGCCCATGTGTTTGCTACTGTCAAGGGGCGATAGTTAGATTCTCCCTTGCTGGAGATGGTCATTACCTGGCACCTGTGGGGCACGAATGTCACTTGCTACTTATCAGCCCAAGCCTGAATATTGTCCAGGTCTTGCTGTATATGCACACGAACTGCAGTATCTAAAGAGTCACGAATGGTGCTGGGATTTTCATTCCCAAGTCAAGGTAAAGCAAAACTTCCGTGCCTGCCTGCCCTGGGGAAATGTTAAGGCTGAGCTGAGCAAAAGCCTGGTGTGAATGGGGAGAGGTCTCACTGACCTAGGAAAACAGAAAGCACTCTGCCATTTCTCTGTAAATATATGTCCAGTGACAACACATCACTGTTTATTTTAACTTGAGGTCCAATAATATTTGATTTGATTTTGATTTGAATTATTTACCTGAGGTGATACCCGAGGAAGGAGCTGCGCTCCGAAAGCTAGTGATTCCAAACAAACCTGTTGGACTTTAACCTGGTGTTATAAGACTTCTTAGTGTATCATGAGGGTTATTATAGTTTCTGTTTGCTCTTTTGAACACTCAGTGAATTTTAAATGTATATATCTGAAGCTGTCTCCTCTTTGTTTGGCTGAAGGTTTCAAGCCCAAATCCACATGAGAAAGTCCCGTGATACTCGGAGTCAAACTTAGAAACAGTGTTTAAACTCAGTCCAATGTTTTCACAATATGACCTTCAAATCATTTTTTTCCTAAAAAAACTGCAATATCATAACTACGTACCATAACAGTACCATCATGTAGTCTGCAGTGAAGGGCTGGTCTGATAATTTTATTCATGCAAGCTTATAGGTTTATGACCTGTGTTGCTTTTTTGAACCGCATCCATTTCATTGTGACACTTTTCTACTTTTGTGAAGTCTCCAACACTCAGTTACATTAATCACCTTGATGGGTGGTGTGTATGTGTTCCGATGGAGCTACCCAAATTGCACGTTTGCCAGAGTAAATTATACACCTAGTAACTCTCTACCACTAAAACAAATCTACAAAAATATGAGCAGTTTTATCTTAGCAACAATGTAATTTAAACTTTTAATAATTAAAGAAAAGTAAATAAAATAAACAAATATAAAAGGCAAAAGTTTCTGTTATAGATAACATGAATGCTTTATAAAATTAAGCATGAATCAATCCCTGCCTTTCACCATGCACTGTTAATATGCTACTGCGGAAACTTAATAATGGATTACGGTAAATGTGCCGAAATATGATATCGACAGAAAATTAAGTATTCACTCAGATTTGCAGAATAGGTCTTCTCAAAACTAAGCGTTAATTTTCACTGTACACCTATGTGAGCCAATGCATGCTTTAAAGAAAAGCTGACTAAATTGTATGTTTGCAAGGTTTATGGAAAGAATCCAATTTCTCAGAGAAATAAAATTAATTAAAAATTGCATGGTGTGGAACACTGAATTGCATCGCGCTTTACAACCGTAAGGGGATCGTAAAACTGGTACAATTCAACTCCGGTGGGAGAACATCGGCGGGATTCCTCAAGTTCTCTCGAGAGGAAGGGGAGAGTGGAAATTTGGAAGGATAGAGGAGTCAGGGATAGGCTTTTTTGTAGAGATGTGATCAATAATTTATTGGGATTCGGAGAATGGTTTCAAGGTAGCATGACATGCGACTCATGGATGATATAAACTTGTAGAGAGCATGAGGGGTGATGGGTGATGGGAGAGAAGAGACATAAAGGATCAGGGTTAGGATTAGGAGATTGCGGGAAACACTTCACTTGCTGGGTCAGGAGAATAGTGGAATCAGCAAATATAGCTCAATGAATGGTCTCAACCAGTCACAAAGATAGCCTTGAGCTGTTTACACTTGTTGAAGATAAAAATAGGGAAAAGCAGCAGTGTGGTGCATGGAAAACAATGTCAGTAGAGAAAAGACAGACTGGCTGTTCACACTGGTGGGATCTTCCAGTTTCACCAATGGCAAACCCCTGTCACAAGTTTCCCGGTGGCGAGGGGTAAATTCAACAGGAAACACATTGACCACGGCAGGACCAGAATATCCCACCGTGGGTTGCACTGAAAGTCCCACCCAGAGGCTTTGCTCTCCTAGAGGTTACGGGTGAAGCAGAGGAGTGGGCCTCGGGAGAAGGCTCTTTCGAAGGGTCGGCGCAGACTCGATAGGCTGAATGGCTTCCTCCTACACAAGGGGTTCTATGGATTCTAGGAGTAGTCACCGCTTTTGGTTGAGGGGAACAAGATTGGTGCTTGCTGCGGACTTGCTAGATCTGATGAAAATGCTTCTGAGAAAATAGTAACTGAGTTTAATTTTAGAAGCTATCAAAATTATATGTAGGGATGTCACACTATAATTACGAACAGCAAATTAAATGAATATTCAGATAGTTCATCAAAATTATTTTACAGCACTTTGTCTTTATTGAAATTAAAGCACAAAATAATGACCAGGATCAATTAATTAACTTAAAAATCACATGACTATTAGCAATGTAAGGGCAGCATGATGGTACGTGGTTAGCACTGCTGCCTCATGGCGCTGAGGACCCGGGTTCAAACTCAGTCCCCGGGTCACTGTACATGTGGAGTTTGCACATTCTCCCCGTGTCTGCATCGGTCTCACCCCCACAACCCAAAAGATGTGCAGGTTATGTGGATTGGCCACGCTAAATTGCCCCTTAATTGGAAAAAAATAACTGGGTACTCTAAATTTAAAAAAAAGTATTAGCAATGTGACCAATTTTGTATCACAGCAATTATTTTTAAAATATGCCTGACTGTACAATTATAGTCAGGGATTTTAAATGCAACTCTCACTTTTACTTTAAGAAAATGACAACTGAGGACATAATTTTGCACAGTGATTATGGCCACTACTGCCCTCGAGTTGCTATTCATGGTACAGTCAAGATTATAATAGCCTCTAAAATGATATTGGCTTACAATGGAATTATAGCATTGTTAATTGCAAAATAGTATATAAAGGTAAATGATCCCTTGCTTACCTACAACAAACATGATGCTGGAACAAATAAACATGGAATGTGAGTTCAAGTTTTAAAAGAATTCAGACATGAAAATGAGGAAAAGGACAATTAGAAATGACAATCAGTAATTGCTTGGATTTTCATGTTCTAATGCCATACGAGTGTGAGTGCCTGTGAGTTTAGTTAGAATGTTATAAACAGTCCAAACGATTGTTTGAGAAGAGTGCTTCTTCATACTAAAATCAAATGCATTTAATTCATCCTGTTGTGATACATTTTCCTCAGTTACTTAGCTTTCCTTTCTCATTAACATCATCAGCACCAAAATATTCTTTTACTTTTCAGAAATATAATTCTATAATACTATGAGATGTCTCTTGTCCTTGCTTTATTTAATAAAAAATAGGGCTAGTGGCATAATTTTATTGCTAAAATTTGGCTTTAAGCCCCTTAAGGCCGCAACTTATATTTGATCTGTCAGGTTAATTGAATGCTGACAAGCCTTGCCAAATTGTTAGATCAATTAAAGAGAAATTATTCAACTACATCTTTCAATTTAAGTGGAACAGTGTGCGAGATCAAAACGTAGAGGTCAGACCAGGAATGGGAGGAGTTAAAGTGATGATCTACAGAAAGCTCTAATCGCATTTATGAACTGAACAAGGTGTTTGGCAAATTAATCTGTGATTTGTTTCCCCATCATATGGTGGAAGACACTATGAGCAGCAGATGTAGAATATTAGTCTGCCTCACACAGGAGTAGTACGCGGGTCCATGATAAACAGTGTAGGAGGAAGTCAATGTGCTTGTACAGAAAAGTACCATGGGAAGGGCAGTGGAGGAGCGGTGGAAGAATAGACTAGAGTTTTGTGAATGGAACAGTTCCTCGAGAAAGCAAAGTGGAAAGAGGAGGATGCTGGGATAATGCTGGAAATAGCCGCTGGGGTGGAAGGTGAGGACCAGCAAGCTGAGACACAGTTGTGAGAGGAGAGTAAAGCGTCAAGAAGGAAGTGTGGCCAAATAGGATAAGACCCAGTCAAAAGCCCTGCTGACAGGAGCAGAGGGAAATCATCAGTTGGAGAAAAAAGTATATTTCAGAAACTTGGGTGTGGAAATAAGAATTGTCCAGTAGACAGAGGCAGCACGGTAGCATTATGGATAGCACAATTGCTTCACAGCTCCAGGGTCCCAGGTTCGATTCCGGCTTGGGTCACTGCCTGTGCGGAGTCTGCACGTCCTCCCCGTGTGTGCGTGGGTTTCCTCCGGGTGCTCTTGTTTCCTCCCACAGTCTAAAGATATGCAGGTTAGGTGGATTGGCCGTGATAAATTGCCCTTAGTGTCCAAAAATTGCCCTTAGTGTTGGGTGGGGTTACTGGGTTATGGGGATAGGGTGGAGGTGTTGACCTTGGGTAGGGTGCTCTTTCTAAGAGCCGGTGCAGACTCGATGGGCCGAATGGCCTCCTTCTACACTGTAAATTCTATGCAATTAGAAACTGTAGCACAGGAGGCACTCAAACAGAAGTGGGGCTTGACCGGTGCATTGGTAATCAAGCTCAACAGGAACTGATGGGGATCAGAGAGAAGGGGTAGTAAAGTGTTGGAGTAATCAACTCATTTTAGGCAGCATGTAAAGGGGTACTGACTACGTATTTGTTCCTGTAACACACTCTAGCATCCCAGTACTCTCTGTACATCATTTTAGCTCTAACCTCAATTCCCTCTCTCAGCTATTCCCCAGCTGCCTTTTAGTCAAATGTCAAATAGTCCTAGGCTGTTGTCTTCTCCAGGGCCACGTGATTAATGGCATTCTATGCCAGCTGAGTGCTTGCTCAGTGTTCATCTCAAATTCTAACTCTTGAGTTACTGGTTAAAAGTGATTAAGTATTTATTACAGATATCGATTCTTGCCAAAAGATTAAAGGAGGTTAGCTGCTCCATTGACTAACGTCAGCTAAATTTGCAGATGCAATACATCTGTACTATCACTGTACAATATTTTATAATATTACATTCATATTATAGATCATAGAATTATAACATGGTTTTCTCACAGAAGGCGGCCATTTGGCCCATCGTGCATGTGCTGGCTCTTTGCAAGAGCAACTCACCCTCGCCCATTCCCCTGTCTTTCCTTGAAACCATGCAAATGTTTTCTATTCCGATAATCATGCAATTCACTTTTGAAAGCCAAACTGAATCTGCCAACACCCCAATCTCAGGCAGTGCATTCCAGATCCTAACTACATATATTAAAATGTTACGTGCACAGGCATTACCACTTAAGAAATCTGACTGAGTCCTCAGTGGAAGTCATTCACTGACTTAACAGAATGGAACAAATAGTAATATTTGCCAATCTACAGAGATATTAAACAGCTAATACTCCAACCGTACACTCTAGGTATTATATCAGAGGCTCAGGGCAATGCCAGCTGTGGCTCAGACCGTACCATTCATTGGTGAGTCAGATGATTGTGGGTTCAAATTCCACATCAGAGACCTGAGCACATAATCAAATTAGATAGCCCAGTGCAGAACTGTGGGAGTGCTGTATTGCTGGGGATATTGCACCTTTCAGATACGATATTAAACCAAGGGCTCATTTCCCACCTCAGATATACTTCCAAGTTCCAACAGCACTGTTTTGAAGAGGAAGAGGGGAATTTGCCAGGGATTGTGGCCAATATTTATCATTCAACTAATATCACAAAAACAAATGATATGGTCAATATCTCATTGCTATTTAGGGATCATATTAAATGCAAATTGGCTGCCACATTTCCTGGATTACAGCAGTAACATTGCAACACTTGTGCTTGTGCTTTGGGAGGTCCTGAGGTTATGAAAGAGGCTATGGAAACACAAATCTTTCCTTTCCCCCTTTAGGGTTCCTAATGTGTGATCTTTCTGAATGAAAGAATTGCTGCATTGAAAACTTGATCCTCTGGAAATCACAAATACCATAACACTGTGGTCCTAGTAAACAGCTACATTCTGCCACAAACAGTGCTCAACGTGAACAGAATCAGGAACCCAATCGGGGCAAAGTAGCTCTTATATAATCAATCATTCACATTTTTTAAAATACTGATGTGAAAATATTTAAATGATTAAGGGTTGAAACCATGAGGGTAATTTTCACTTTCAAAGTAGACTTCCCACTATTTGTAGAACTCAACGCATTTTTATTTCATTAATTTCTGTCAGTTGGCAATTCACTCCACCAGGTAGGAAAATTTAAATCACCCTTCCTGTTTCTGAGATAATAAAATGCAAAATCGTCAGCTCTGCCACAATTTATGAGTCCAGACTGTACTGTAAGATGTGCTCCACCACTGGTTACGGTCACTTCTCCGGACTCTCACAGGAGAGTAGCAGTGTGTCTCAGGGAGCGTCAATAATGGACCAAGCTTCTTCTGTAGAAGAGATGCTTCTTGACATCCTTTCCCTCCATTCTGGCCTCCGCAGATGAGTAAAGCAACAGCCTGACATAGTCATACACACAGAATCATACGTTACAATGTTCCAGACACCATCATCACCATCGTTGGGCAGCACGGTAGCACAAGTGGATAGCACTGCGGCTTCACAGCGGCAGGGTCCCAGGTTCGATTCCCCGCTGGGTCACTGAATGTGCGGTGTCTGCGTGGGTTTCCTCCGGGTGCTCCAGTTTCCTCCCACAGTACAAAGATATGCAAGTTAGGTGGATTGGCCATGATCAATTGCCCTTAGTGACCAAAAAGGTTAGGAAGGGTTATTTGGGTTACGGGGACAGGGTGGCGGTGAGGGCTTAAGTGGATCGGTACAACTCAATGGGCCGAATGGCCTCCTTCTGCACTGTATGTTCTATATGGCGGCAGAGTGGTATATATTTGGGAGGCCTCAACATTGGACCTGGGACCCATGAGGTCTTATGGCATCAACTCAAACATGAGCAAGGAAACCTCCATCGGGATGCCACCTACCATACCCCTCAGCTGATGTATCAGTACTCCTCCATGTTGAAAGCATTAGGAGGAAGCACTGAGGGTGGCATGGGCACAAAATGTACAATGAGTGGGCGACTTCAATGTCCATAACCAAGCAGTGTGGACTGGAAGCTACATTTATTAATGCACAGGGGTCAGTTCTTCATAGACAGAAAGAACATGTACATACATTGCACCTGTTTCAGCTACTTCTGATAGCCATTTGCTGGTTCATACCTCAGGGCATTGCCTTGACCAATTTTACAAGCTGCCTGGGTTAAATGTTCAAGCAATGCTTGGCAGTTAACTGTCAGTCACTATTAACTGGTGCATTCTCCATGGCAATGCCTCTACCAATCACCGTCCACTTGCCAACCAATCAGCAATCTCTTCTCGTACAGTACAAACTTATTTTCCCTGATATTGGCATTCTTGCAATTGACCTGATGATTGCATGGTGAAAAGCTTTGACAAGTTTTGAGTAAACAAATGACTATACACAGCATCGTGGTGAAATAATGACAAGTAGCGAAAGCATCATCTAACAGATGGAAGCAAGTGATCCCACAACCAACAGGTTAGATTGAAGTTCTGACACTTACTTTCTGAATGGTGGTGAACAGTGACACAACTAACTGGAGATGAAATCTCCACAAATATTGCCATCCTCAATGGCGATGGAGCCCAGCACATCAGTGCAAACTGCTGAAGCATTTGCAACAATCTTCAGCCAGACGTGCCGAGTGGATGATCCATCTCGTCCTTCTCCTGAGGTCCCCAATATCACAGTCTTCAGTCAATTAGATCACTCCATGTGATATCAAGAAGGAATAAAAATTTCAAAATGTGTTTCTTGTAAATCAGAGAATGCCCTATTGTTTTATGAGATGACCAAAGTTGCACATTCTGTTGCTAAAGTGCAGGATTACGGGCATTTAAAATTATAAACACTAGCTGATGTTAAAGTGATGTTAAACATTGGGTGAGTTCATATACAGATCAGTTAAGTGTCTGCAGCCATTGCGGCCCTAGCATCTTATTGTTTGAAGGTTCATCTGTACATTTCAGCTTTCTGCCTTTGTTTCTTTTGATGTTTTTGCCCCTCGGTTAAAACATAACATTTGCCACTGAAGTGAAGGAAACAGGAAAAGTTTTAACTTTTCTTAAAATTTAGTTCTGAAAGTAAAAAAGTATACGTAATAATGAGTTTAGAGCAGCTGATGGATAAATGTCTCCAAACTGAATCAGAAGTTTCAGCATGACAGAGTATGCTGATGATCATTGCACAAATAAAGGTTGAGTTCAAAGAGCCTCAAGTAGTTTGTGTTGGAAACTCTGTCTCACCCTATTAATCTTGGCTTCAGACAAAGCTTTGGGAAAGAATGCTGTTTTACATTTGGAGAGGGTGTATTCTAACTTATGCTTGGCCAATTAAAAAAAGACTGGCCTGAATCATATACTCCCTCCCGGCGAGTTCTGCCGTGGTTGGGATTTTACGGTGGGGTCTCAAATGCAAAGCCTGCCCTTGCCCCAATTAGGGCTCTTAATTGGCCACTTAGTAGCTCCTTGTGACCCTTTTCCCAGCCAGCCTAAATTTCTACGCTTGTGGGCACCTTCCCCTCCCCAGTACACCTACCACTTACCTCCATGTCCCGACATTTGGGGTGGAATTCTTCCATCTCCCATGCGCTGCCGGTCAGTTCAAGGGTAGCGTAAGGGAGAAGTTGACTGGAGGCCAAAATGTAGTTTTATATAGACGTGGATTTCCCGTGGGATTTTCTGCTGGTGCTTGCCATGTCAGATTAGGAACTAGACAACGTCATGAAACTGATTTGCATCTTGCTAATGGAATGCAGATGAAGGCCTGAAAACCCACAACCTATTCTCCGTGATGACAGGGGGAAAACACACCAGGAAAACAAGCCAGAGTATGTCTGATTTGCCTTGTCTACTGCCCGGGAGCTTGAAAGGATAAAAAATGGGCATAAACCAAGAACAAACAGCAGAATATAAAAGCCGGATATAAATGCTACTTTTCCAGTAAAACCCAATAATTTCTCATCAAAACCTCAATGTTTCAATAGTTACAAATCATGTAATATCACCGATCATTATTTCCTTATAAAACATTAATTAGTATTTTTCTACAGATTGGTAAATATGAATTATACAATATTTTTGACGTATTAAAGTCCCCATGTCTGCATAGCAAGGTCACTGCCGCTGGTTATATTTCAAATAATACTTAATTTGACTCCTAATAAATCCATTTTGTAAAATGGGTCAGCAGAGAACAAAAGTTTGCCTGCGGTGCAATGTTAGTTTTACAAATCCAGACGATGCTTAATATCAAGGAATGGAAAGAGTTAAATATCAGTGAAATGATAGAACAATTGGCATCATTCTGTGCATGTGTATGTATCGGTCAATAACCCTATAATGAGAAAAGGAATAATATGAATGAGAAACCTATGAATCCATCTGTGCATATGTCAAAAGTTTTAATATAATCACCAACTTTCTGGCCCGTGCACAGGTTGGCTCCTGCATTTCCTACATTTGCAACAGTCACTCCAGTTCAAAAATACTTCATTAACTATGAAGGACTGAGTTTGTGAAAGGGAAGTTATAAATGCAAGATCATTCTTTTTCTTCAAACGTTTGGTCGTGGCCATGTTCCACATTCTCTGTGGACTTTCTGGCTTCCCTTCAGGTCCTGCTGTATTTCATCCTCTGTTGCACTCCACCACTCATCCTCCCCATAAAGCATCCACTCCTAAGACACTGGCCATAACCTCTGGGTTCCCCAGCATCGCATTTAGGGGATACCACTTTGATACGCAGGGGATCCCTTGAGGAAGCTCACACAGGGCGGCATGATAGCACAGTCGTTAGCACTGTTGCATCACAGCTCCAGGGTCCCAGGTTCGATTCCTGGCTTGGGTCACTATCTGTGCAGAGTCTGCATGTTTCCTCTGTGTCTGCGTGGGTTTCCTCCGGGTGCTCCGGTTTCCTCCCACAAGTCCCTGATAGGTCATTTGGACATTCCGAATTCTCTCCCTGTGATCCCAAACAGGCGCCGGAATGTGGCGACTAGGGACTTTGCAGTGTTAATGTAAGCCTACTTGTGACAATAAAGATTATCATAAAGATTATCATCACATTAGGATTTACCCGGCAATTGCTCAGGAGTGCTAACTTCCTCTGGACAATTGCACTGGGTTGGGAATCACCGACAGAAACAATTTCAATTGCTAACATTGGATGGTTCTGCCAGCTTTACCATGGTAGTTACTCTCAAAGAGTTAGAAGGAAAACAAAAAAAAAATGCCTGAATAGCTATTTAAACACCCAGATGCAGCCTTGTACAGGACACTCCACAACCCCAGCCCCACCCTACTTGCCCAAAGCCACCCCCAAACTGGTCCAAACCGGTCTGACCGCCACGGCTCCTAGATTGAGTCCTATCCCAGACTGACGCCCCTCCCTCCAACCATCATCCGGGCTCCGATCCAACACCCCTCACCCCATTCCCTAAACTTTATAGCTTACCTGCTCCCTGTAAACTTTCCCTTCGAACCCCCTCTTTATGTAAGCTACTGTTGTAAAAAGGGGAGTAACATAACTTTTTGTGCCTCAGTACCTCCTCGCCTATGGACTCGGGGGCATGCTTCGCTGCTCTTGTCTCAACCAGCCTGAGTGAGGAAGGTTGGGCGAAACAAACTCTTTGGAATCCCAACACACCAGTCTAAATATGGCAATACACCGAAGACTGCCACTGTGCAGAAGTTGCAGGCTATTAGCCCAAACCCCTAAACCATCATTAGCCACCACAAAAACTCATTAGATCAATGAGAAGAACTATTATTGATGAGGCTCCAAAGCCTGATGTCTGGCTTCAGGCTGGAGAGCTTCAAACACATGTCAAGATCCACATTCATCAGACTCCTCTTCTTTGTTTGCAACCCAAGTGTTGAAATTTCAATCTTGCAGTTGCATATTGCAAGAGTGACATAGCTCTTGCTCATAAAACAACATTGTTATTGCTTATGACGATTCGAGTCACACACGTGGGAATTGGTCTGGTTGTGTGATGTCAGGCAAGTGGTGACAATGAGGATTCTGGCAAGTTCTTCCATGTGGCTTTGGCTGTGGAATTGCACATCAGTGACTTGCATTTTGGACTATTCCACAGATCACACTTTGAGAACCACTGATTTAGACCATTCAGTTAAGGTTCGCGCTCCAACCCCTATATCACTGCCTCTCACTGCTGAAGCCAATTCACAATTCTACCTTGCTGCCAGGTCAACAAGTAAAATCAGCCAAACCATGCCCTAACTGAAAGCAAGGAATGGAGTGGAACTTCAGTCAATATAATTGCAGGAGTTACTGCCTTTGCCTCAGGTGATCTGTCAAATTTGCACGATTGCCTCAGGCTCCCCAAAACCCTTCTTTCTGCCTGGAATCCTGTTGCCTCTGAGCCAACCCAATGAAGCGTCATACCAGGAATGTTAAACTATCTGTCTTCCTTTAAATGTTCACCAATTTGCTGTTCACCTCAATATTTTCTGTTTTCATATTAGATTTCTTGCATTTTGTGGCTTTTCTTTTTTATCTCTGCTGATGGAATGCTTCTGTTTGCCTGATAGCAACAAAGCTAATGTTCATGACCATCACCACCAAATTAGCTGGCACTCTTCTTGAAATTCATAGTTGCCCCCTTAGCAAACAGGGCTGTTGAATTATTCCTCTATGACCCAATTTCACATGTTCTAGCAGTCACAGTGTCGCTATAATCACAAGATTGATATTGGATATGTAAAATTAACACAATTTGAATTGGCCTTTTTGGTTCCCCCCTCAAGTGAAGGCCGTAAATCATGATGATGACAATTGAAAGAGATCAACAGGAAAAAAAGGAAAGGAAAAATGGAACAAGGCCCCTTCATCTGAGCAAAAACAAATCTTCTTACTTGCAACACCATTTGACCTGAGGGGTTGGAGCGAAGTAGGTTTCCAGGAAAACGATGAATTAATTATATTTTGCAGTATTGTTATCAGTATAACAAGATGTGTTTATAAATATTTAAAATGAATAGGTTTTATCCTATATCAGTTTTGTGCAGGTGTGCTGAATACAAAGTAAATACAATCTCTGCAAGTAAACAGTTTCATATGGTGCACAGAGGAAAGATTAGAAACATACTCTTGCATGTTATAGCACAAATAATTACAGGATAATATAAAAAGAGAATTAAATATTTCATGATATTTAGTTTTAAAAAGTAACATCAAAAGTGTGGGATTCAGGATGATACTGTACAGGATACCATTCAAGTGGGGCGAGCTCATAAGAAGGTAGTGATAGTAGGGAACAGTATAGTGAGGGAGATTGACTTTGCTCTCTGTAGCAAGGGGCAAGAGTCCAGACGGCTGTGTTGGGACATCTTCACAGGGCTGGAGAGGAGCTTGCAATAGGAGGGGGAGGATCCAGTGGTTCATGTATGTACCAACGATATAGGCAGGACGAGGCAGGAGATTCTGCACAGTCAGTATGAGGAGCTAGGCACAAAATTAAGCAGAACCTCAAAGATAATAATTTCTGGATTATTTCTGGAGCCGTGCGCAAATTGGCATTGTACAGATAAGATTAGAGAAATTAATGTGTTGCTCAAAGACTGGTGTGGAAGAAGTGGATTCCCGGTTTGTGGGGGAGAGAGAGAGAGAGATAGAGAGAGAGAGATAGAGTCTTTGTCCCAGTGCTCCCAGGAGGGAAACTGAGCTTCCTGGAGGCAAACTGTGCTCCTTGGGACTCTGAAATCGGGTGGAGCACAGTGGTTAGCACTGTGGCTTCGCAATGCCAGGGACGCCGGTTCGATCTCTGGCTTGGGTCACTGTCTTTGCGGAGTCTGCACGTTTCCCCGTGTCTGTCAGGGTTTCCTCCGGGTGCCCCGGTTCCTCCCACAAAGTCCCGAAAGACGTGCACATTAGGTGAATTGGACATTCTGAATTCTCCCTCAGTATTCCCCCTCAGTTTTAATTTCATTATACCCGAAAAGGCGCCGGAGTGTGGCAACCCGGGGCTTCTCACAGTAACTTCATTGCAGTGTTAATATAAGCCTACTTGTGACACTAATAAAGATTATTATTATAGGCCTGTCTCTTCCATCAGCCATGCGGTGGGACAATAAGGCTCTGTACGACGTTAGCTACTGTTTCACCCTGGCAAAAGTTTCATCCTGAGGCGCTCTCCACGCCCAGACACAACCCAGCAGACTCAGTCTGAGGTTCTTTACTATTATTAATGGCAGCCTAACGGACTGCTGCCCGTAGGTTACCGAGGTCATCGTCGTACCCACTAAGCCTAAGGGTTCCCCACATAGATCGCTAGCCTCGCCTGGGTATCCCGCAAACTCAACCGTTGAACTCCAGTCCTGATTCTCTCGAAAGTCTGTCTCCCAATTACCAAAACTGCGGCCCCCGTGTCCAACTCCAACTCTAGCGGGTGGCCATTCACCTGGACGGCAGTCCTAATGGGGGAAATTTGTGGTGTGACAATGCAATTCAATTGCATACATTTCTCATCATCAAATTGTTCTAAGTGAAGGGTCCTGTCTCTGGGCTAGCATCTCCTTTGTGTAGGGCAGCAAGTTTGCTGGCTGCCGTTATTCCTGCGATTCCACTGGCCACAAGTTTGCACCACCTTTACTTCCTCCAGCAGACCCTTCTCCATCACCAACCCAAACATATCTGATGTCCTATAGTTGCGAAAAGCGCTCGAAATCCAGTTTTATTTTTTGAATATTGACTATAACCAGTAATTTGAAGTTGCTGTCTCTGATTTATTTGTTCAGATCACTAATACGCATGAAGTAAACTTTCCCTCCTTCCTTAAACGAAATCCTAAGAATCTGGAATCAGAAATCTTGTTTTCAGTTCCAAGAGCCCTGCCACAACAACTTGTGTTCAATGTGGTGCATTTAACATAAAGAAATGGCCAAAGGTGTTTCATAGGCTCACAATCAGACATAAATTGAGCCAGAGAAGGAGCCATGAGGATGGGTAACCAATGCTTGATCAAAGAGGTAGGTTTCAAGGAAGGTCTGAAAGAAAACAAAGGTGGAGAGGTTCAGGCAGGGAATTCCAGAGCTTAGAGCCTACATGGCCTGCAGTGTGACTGCCATATGGTGGAGTGAAGAGTACAGGGGATGCTCAGGAATCCAGATATTGGAGGAGCAGAGAGCTCGGAGGGTCGTAGGGCTGGAGAAGCTTTCAGAGATAGAAAGGGAAGAGTACACAGACAGATTTGAAAGTAACAATAAAAGTTTTAAAATTCAAAGAGCTGATGGACCGACAGCCCAAGTAACTCAGAGAGCAAAGAGGTGATGTCTGAATGGGTCTTGGCGCAAATGGGACTTGGCACAAATTAGGATACAGGCAGCAGAGATTTAGATGAGTTCCTGTTTATGTATGGTGGAAGATGGGAGGGCCAACCAGAAAAGCATTTGAACACAAGTCTGGAGGGAACAAAACATGGATGAGGATTTCAGCAAAAGATTAATCCACATTAAGTCGCGACTTCTAATAAAACCATACAAATGTAAAGTCTGACTGGCAAAGACTAGATCGACAGGTGTTATAAGTATAATTTTGTCATTAGGAATTGGCATATTGTTTGTTTTTCAAGAAGCAAAGAAATACTTCCTGTTCATTTTTCCTCTCCAATATGTTGCTTCTTGGATCTGCTATCACAACCCACATATAGTTTATTATGCTTCCATCAAAGGGAAAATCCAGCCGCCTTTCCTAGAAATTTGAGTTATTTTCAGAGCATTAGCATACATGTTTTACATATTGCAGTCCAATTCCATTTGATTGCATTCCAAGGAGCTCCAGTATGTTTCCATTTATTTTCTTAAAATTTGTAACAGGAAAAAATCTAATTCGTACTGTTGTTTTTAGCGGTATTACTTTGTTAGACTATGGTGGCATATGTTGTGATGTTCTGTATTTACATACATCGTACCCTTCTACAAGTTCCCTCATTATCATTGTGAAACTAAAAATATTTTTATTCTCCTCATTTTTCACATTTTCTCCCAATCATTGTGAAACTAAACTGAGGAGGAATATCTTGTAGTTAAATGGGCTGGGAAGGGCATTGAGTTACATAGAATTTACAGTGCAGGAGACCATTCGGCCCATCGAGTCTGCACCGGCTCCTGGAATGAGCACCCTACCCAAGGTTAACACCTCCACCCTATCCCCATAACCCAGTAACCCCACCCAACACTAAGGGCAATTTTGGACACTAAGGGCAATTTATCATGGCCAATCCACCTAACCTGCACATCTTTGGACTGTGGGAGGAAACCGGAGCACCCGGAGGAAACCCACGCACACACGGGGAGGATGTGCAGACTCCGCACAGACAGTGACCCAAGCCGGAATCGAACCTGGGACCCTGGAGCTGTGAAGCGATTGTGTTATCCACAATGCTACCGTGCTGCCCCTTTAATGGTACATTATATTTTACTGGATTTAGGTTCAAAACAATTCTAAACTGATGGGGCAAAAGTATTTTAATTCTGTTCCCCTTAAATTTTAATCAGTAAGATCAACTTGGGCAGTTTCTGTTAAGTGTGGACCGAAAGCACTAAACTGATCCAAACTGACAATTCCAGCTCTGCCATTAATCACCTTGACAAATACAAAAATGTATTTATTTTTAAAAATGACGTAGGACTTTAGAAAATTGACAATTGACACAGATAGAATGCCACCACTGCCATTCAATAGCAGATTATAATAGCAGAATATGAGCACAAATTCTGGCACTATGGCATGCTGATTAGGTGTAATCATGCTCTGTTTGGTGTCTGCAGCTAGAATAAATTACATAATCTCAAAATCAATTTGCTATTGTCCTAAAAGAATCGAAGTAATTAGTTACGATTTTATGAGATATTAAAATGTACATGAAGTACAGAAAGAATTTGACACTATTAAAATTTTTTATCTACTAATAAAAAAAGGCCATTACACAATACTTAACTCATCTTAATTCAAGCAACACCAATATAAATCTGAAATTTATAAAGTCAATATGACTCGGAGAAAGTTATAAAAACCTCCCACGGACATAACTGGCAGAAACAAGTTTAAGTTGAAAACAGCAGCAAAATTAATTTATGGATAGCCAAAATTACATATGGCATGAAGAGAAAATAAAGTATTCTTAGGCATGCCGCATCACCTGTTGGTACTAATCAATTTTTTTGTATCAACAAAATTCTGCAAGCTGCCAATGTTGCTCATTAATACTATGGATTCTGAATTGACATTACCTCACTGCAAAAGTACATGTTTACACCATAAGGTGAATTTTAAATGGGGGCAATATCTTAAATTCAGTCGGCATCTTGGCGACATGAAATCTGGCTTCCCCGCCAATATTACGCATAGGCAGCCTTAATTAGTGCAGTGTGAATGGCCGGCAGATCTGTAGTCCCAGCAGTGCCACAATACAGCAGTGGCCACTACGGGGGCTATAACATCTTGAGTGGGAAGGAGGGGATGCCTTTATCGCTAAAGAGAATCCCCTCCAAAGGAGGGTAACTTTGGGATTGGTTAGGGTGGGCGATGCTATCCACCTGTATTATTTTACATGCCTCAGTGGAGGGCAGTAAAATTCACCCCCATGCTATACCAAGCTCTCAAATAAAAACATAAATGTGACAAATATATGAGGGTGCAGGAGCAGAGGGGTCTGGGTGTATCAGTGCTTAAACAATTGAGGATGGCAGGGCTGTTCGAGAGTGTTGTTAATAAAACATGGTATCCTGGGCTTTATAAATAGGGAAATAAAGTACAAAAGCAAGGCAGTTATGTTAAACCCGTGTAAAACACTGGCTCAGACTCAACTGGAATAATAGGTTCATTTCTGGGTCCCACATTTTTAGAAGGATGTGATAACATAATGTTACTTAGTACCAAATATCAAATTTATTCCCTGTTAAAATGACAAAAAAAATTTATGAGAATTGTTCCAGGGATAAGAAACTTCATCTATGTAGATAGTTAGAAGTTGGGTCTGTTGGAGTAGAGAAAGTTGAGAGGAAAATTTGATGGAGGAAATCAAAACCATGAGGGGTCTGGACAGAATAGGTGGGGAGAAACTGTTCACATTGGTGGAAGGTTCTGGAACCGGACAGCACAGATTTAAAGTAATTGGTAAAAGCAGTGGAAAAATGAGGAAATACATTTTTATACAGCGAGTGGTTTGGATGTACTGCCTGAGGGTATGATGGAGGCAGGTTCAATCAAGGTATTCAAAAGTGAATTAGATTATCTGTAAAGGAAAAAATGTTCAGGGCTATGGAAAACAGACGGGAGAGTGGCCAAGTGGTGGGTGCTCCCTCAGAGGGCCAGCACAGACCCAACAGGCTGAATGGCCTCCTCCTGTGATGTAACCATTCTATGATTTCTGCAAATTTATGAACATGTGAAAAAAATAACATTTTGATCAGATATCCCTAGGGTACTGGAAACATAGTCCATCTTTTATCTTTCCTGCTGTTGATGTACTTGCTGCGTATTTCTAGCATTTTATATTTTCATTTCAAATTTCCAAACATTTACTTTCTTTTCCTCCTTTCATGACCAATTTTCATCTAGTCTTGCAGTCATCGTGGTTTTCATAGCTCGAATGGAAGGGATGCTTGCAACAGCACTCAAGTGGATAACAACTACAGGATTCTTATCTGATATTGTCCCATTCACAATACTCAGAACAGGAAAACTATTAAGCCACCTCCTGCCATTTACAGCACAATCAATGTTTAAGCCCAATTATTAAGTTTGATTAAAAGATTCAACACTGTGCCGGATCGTCTCATAATGTCCCTCCCATTCCATGAGTCTGAATCTGTGGTTGCCAAGTTGAACTCTGAATTGCAACATGGAAGGGAAATGACTAATCCCAAGTCCCAAATTTATTCCCCTGTTGAAATGGCACAGATTAGGCTAAACATTAGTCTTCACCAAACTTATCAATGGTCTTGTTGAATAGGAATCAGCATTAATATTAAGGTCGGCAATATTGACAAATTCTGTCTTGGTCAACCAATGAATGAACTGGAAACAACAACATGCTATTCAAACAATTTATCAGCGGATTCTCTTTATACATATTTCCATCTCTCACTCTGAATAGTTACTTTCCATCATCCAACTTGCTGTACTAGATGAAAACCCCATTGATTAATTGATCTCTCACAAAAGTTACGTCATAACAAAACTTGTCATTGTGGTGACAAATATAAAACAAAGTGCCACCCTGCTGCATAAAACATTGCTCGTATTGGGTAGTCTTACAATTTAACTCTCTTCCATCAGTCTTAATAACACCTTATGGTGTCAGAAATGTGGGCAGTTAATGAAATTAACAATGAACATGAGATGAAAATAAAGAAAACAGAAAAGTAACGACAATTGCAGGCACCCAGGAGGAATAATGTGATATGATTTTCCCAGTAACAAGATTAGCAGGAGTCGAGAGACGTTGAGGTGAGGTTCTTCCACAATGCGGGCTGACCTCCGAACCCTTGGCCCATCTCTCCAGGCATCAACCCTCCCCACCCTCCAGCAGTGGATATGCCCTCGGAGCTGTGTCCCATCCCCTGGGTGTTCGGATGTTGGCTGCTGCGTGTGTGGTGTTGCCTCACGCAGTGATCATGCACAGTGTCCAGGCATCAAGGTGTGATTGGGATTCCAGGCAATGAGTCCCACATGCTACATGGCCCGCCCACCCACGGGAATCCACTTGGGATGTGAGAATTGCTCACTAACCACGACTGCCTATTCCCTATCAACAATAGCCTTCAATCGCACTGACAGAGACCTCGGCAGTCGATGGGAGTTATGGGTGGTTGGTGGAGCAGACGGGCAAGGACAAGGGTTTGTCGTGTTTTTTCTTTTCTTTTCCTTTAATAAATATTCTCTTTAATTGATTACATAATGACTGGACGATTCCTCACTGGGTTTCCTCACATTGTTCCAAACAAAAATACACCACTTTTTCTCGTTATTTTGGGGGATTTTGAGATACTGTCGCAGTTAATATCAGCAGGGTTCTGAACACGTGGCATCTAATTAACTTTCTAACGCTCCTATGAACTACGCTGGAATGCTTTAACACGTTAAAAGTGCAATATAAATGCAATTTGTTGGTATTTCAGTCATCGTCTATGCACGATCACGCTGACCATCTAAAAATCAGTAGCATTCAACGCAACACTTTGATGATATTGTTTCATAATAATAATAACCTTTTATTGTCACAAGTATGAAGTCACGATGAAAAGCCCCTAGTCGCCACATTCCGGCGCCTGTTTGGGTAAGCTGGTACGGGAATTGAACCCACGCTGCTGGCCTTGTTCTGCATCATAAACCAACTGTCTAGCCCGCTGAGCTAAACCAATCCTGTGGTAGTATGGTAATTGTCCTGTGGTAGTATGAGGCTGCGTTCATCGCTTCCAAACAGTTGCAAGCAACCAATAAATAAACATAATCACAGCGGTTTGCTGCTAACTCATTGCTGCCAACGCGTTGCCAAAATTAATACTTACACCACCTGCCAGTTCCCAGAAATTGATTGGGTTTTGTTTTCCTTTTAGAAATCTGTCCTCTTGAATTTTAATGTTTCTGCAAAGCCCCAAATCTATCGGGCTGGCAATGGCCTGATTCTATCAAAATTTCCAAAGCAGTAAACACCAAAATTTTCTTCAATTTGATCCCACCACATAAATTTACATGTATAAAAACTTGCTTACTCCACTGCTGAACCAATCAATTCAGAGACAAATAACAGATGAAACCCTCACTAGAAAGTTGCCACAGAATAACCCACTGCGTTCCCAATTTGATCCCAAGTTAAAGCGCACTACAATGCTGGAAAAGGACACATGTAGAGTTCACATTTTTATCTATTTTCTATTGCTAGACACAATGGAATCTCATACCAGGATATATTGAGCTTGCATTAAATATGCATGTCACCCTGTTTATATTAGAAAATGAGGAAATAGGCAACCAACATTTGGGATAAATAATCTACCCACTGGTTTCCCCAGAGTAATGGGGCATTTAGTGGCCCTGCCCAAAATACATGGAACCTTCTTTCAACAATTAAATCAGGGTTCTATGCCTATTTTAGAGCCATGCTGTAATTTTCATGTAGCAATGGGTGAGCGATCATGTGTACAGCAGCCTAACCAGCAGTTCTAAAAGGGACTGCTTGAGGGCTATTCCAGCAAGAATGTTTTTTTAAATAAAATCTTTTATGGATCCAGAAGGAGCAGGGATACATGCTAATGAGGTCTGCCCACCAAGGTGGTTCAGGTCTCTTGAGATTGAGCAGATGTTACAGACTGGGGAGAGATGGCAGAATAGTCCCTCCTATCTTCCATCTCTCAATGGCCACAGATTAATGTGTTTTAAAGAAGTGGTGTTTTAACCCCTTTGAATGTTGTGAATCTTAAGAGTAGACAAGACAGATAGGGCTGGATTCTCTGTTTCTGAGGCTAAGTGCTGTCGCCAACGGAGAATCCGTGGTGTTCCACGACAGGAAAATCGGTGCGAATCCGTCACCGATTCCGGTATCGGTGAAGGGCTAGCACCGGCGCTGCGTGGAACAAGCGCGGAGGACGGCCGGAGAATCGCCGGTTTCCGGGCCACACATCAGCAGGGCTGACTAGCTGCAGCCACGTACGCCTACACCCCCACTGGTCGCGCCGGGAAACATGACGCCCGCTGTGCTGGACCACGTACACCTTCCCACCTTCCCCCCCCCCCCCCCAGCAAAAGTCCCCAGGCCGCTGCACCGATCTCGGCCAAGTGTGGCAGCTCTGGACACTGTCCGCAGCTGGCACACCAGGCTCATGATTGCTGGGACCACACGTGACCCGCACTGTCAGGAACATGGCCCATCGGAAGGGGAGCATAGCGGGTAGGCAGGCTGATGACGGGCCAACGGCACTGCAGCTAGGCACGGCGTGAGTCTCGATGACGCCGATTTGGAGGGGGCGGGGCATCGCGAACCGGCATCCGATTCCGCCGCGGAAGCCATTCTCCGCCTGATCGCCATTCCCGATTGTAGCGTCGGGCGATGGAGAATTCCACCCATTTTCTCTTAAGTTTCAAAAATGGAATAAATGTTTATTTCTCAAAATCCATTACAGCACCAACTCATATGCACACAGGCATGCAGACACAGAAGAAAAGGTGATCACAAAAGAGATAACATAAAATAGGTTATAAAAAAGTTCAAAAATTCACTGTTACATTTGAATCTTTTGAGATGAGCAGTTGGGGCAGCAGGGTAGCATGGTGGTTAGCATAAATGCTTCACAGCTCCAGGGTCCCAGGTTCGATTCCCGGCTGGGTCACTGTCTGTGTGGAGTCTGCACGTCCTCCCCCTGTGTGCGTGGGTTTCCTCCGGGAGCTCCGGTTTCCTCCCACAGTCCAAAGATGTGCGGGTTAGGTGGATTGGCCATGCTAAATTGCCCGTAGTGTCCTAATAAAAGTAAGGTTATGGAGGGGGTTGTTGGGTTACGGGTATAGGGTGGATACGTGGGTTTGAGAGGGGTGATCATGGCTCGGCACAACATTGAGGGCCGAAGGGCCTTTTCTGTGCTGTACTGTTCTATGTTCTATGATGGAAGATTGACCTTTTGCAGACCCGCTGATTCCCTTTTGGTTCACTGAAGAAATGGAGGCACAAATTTTCCTGTGACAAATGTACAGTGGCTTACTATTTGCAACAGCAGCATTCAGGCTTTGTTTTGGCCGGGGAACAGTCAAGCTCCTGTATCGAAGATCTGGCTTGGTTCTTCAAATCAGTACATAAAAGGCCAATCCCAATTCCTTTTCTGGGAATGGATTTCCCCTCTCCGACTGTCTGAGATTAGCTTTCAAAATGCGAATCTGAATAAATAGTCCTCATCACATCCTGATTTCTGTCAGGTGACCATAATATATTTTCCCAATGCCCACACAAATGGACCCTGTTGACTTAAGTAGTTACATTGAATAGGGTTTGAGTTTCAGCCATTTGTATCTGTGATAGAATGGGGTTCTCACCACCACCATTCTGTTAAGTTCCTTCTGAAGCCACGACGTCTGCAGAGATATTATGCACTAATTTCTGCAGATACTTGAACAGCAGCCATTAAATCCACTGGGACGATCTGTTGCATTTTAATGGCATGTCCCAAAGGTTGTTTGCATTTTAATGTCCTGTCCAGAGAAGCAGGTAACTTCTAGCCTTGTGCAGCTTCATGTATACTGACAGACAAGAATCAGCAGATAGTCAAATCTCCATATTATTTTAAAAAGTATCCACTTTCCATAAATCCATAGATATAATTAGGTGGATGTGACACGGTGATGTGATCGCAATGTGCAATGCACATCCGATTACCAGAAGTCAAATATGTTTCTATAGCACCACTTCGAGCTGAATAGAATTGAACTCTACCTGTTAAAAGTTCCAGACTTCTTTTCGTCAACTATGTCTCAGCACTTAATTCTCTTCATTAGGCGTGCTCAGGGTCTCTTAGTTCTGACACAACAATGTAGTCACCTTTTTATTAAAGGAAGAAGAGTCAATTATGATAAACAAAGCAACAGTAAGGAAGTTTAACTAGGGTATGGAGAAATGGTATTTTGTGCAGGATAGAATGCAGGCAGTGGTGTTTTGGGTATGCTAAAGATTTGCTGGGTTGGGGAGAGGGCAGCCAGGAGGGAATTGCAATAGATAAGTGTGGAAATAGCAAAAGCATGAATATGGGTTTCAGTGCCAAATGGCTGAGGTGGGGCATAAATGGGTGATGATGTGGAGATGGAAGTAAATGCTCCTTGTGATGGACAATATATGGGATTAGAAGCACAGCTGGGGGTTGAATAGGATGCTGAGATTATGCACAATTTGGTTCAGCCTGGCAAAAGGGAATGGCATCAGTGAAAAGGATATGGCAGAGGTCAAAGCTGATGACATTAGTCACATTGTCGAACTTGAGAAAACTGTACAGCATTTAAGATTGGATCTTGGACAACCACTCTGACAACAAAAAAAGCACTGGAGGTTTAGAGAAGGTGGTGGAGACGCGGAGCAGGGCAACATCTGTGGTATATGTCTATTGCGATATTCCCAAGGGACAGAATGCAGATGAAGAGAAGAAGGTCAAGGGCAAATCTTTGGGCTGTTCAAATATCTGCAGAAATTAGTGCATAATATCTCTGCACACGTTGTGGCTTCAGAACGGAACTTAACAGAATGGCGGTGGTGAGAACCCCATTCTATCACAGATACAAATGGCTGAAACTCAAACCCTATCTTTGGCATCTTTGGGACTTTGCAAGGGCAATCCCACAGACCTGAAATCATTCACCTGAGGAAGGAGCAGTGCTCCAAAAGCTAGTGTTTGAAACAAACATGTTGGACTTTAACCTGGTGTTGTAAGACTTCTTACTGTACTGACCTGAACAGCAGTGGTCTTGGAGAATATACCGACTTGTTTTGGAACTGCCCTTTTGGGTCTGGGGAATAGGGTTCTGTTCGGAGGTACACAAATCCATTTCCAGAGTGTATTTGTGTTTTATGCCGACAAGGGAATCTTAGTGAGCATGATAATGACTCAGGAATCTTGCTAATATTCAATTATTAGCATAATTACTAGTTAGTTGTAATGTATATTCGCAGGGCTGAGAATTATTAGAAAGGAACTGACTGGATTTTCCTCTAATCCACGTTCATCTTAATAATAAGAATCTTTATTAGTGTCACAAGTAGGCTTACATTAACACTGCAATGAAGTAACTGTGGAAAGCCCCTAGTCGCCACACTCCAGCGCCTGTTCGGGTACACAGAGGGAAAATTCAGAATGTCCAATTCACCTAACAAGCATATATTTCGGGACTTGTGGTAGGAAACCGGAAGACCCAGAGGAAATCCACGCAGACACGGGGAGAACGTGCGGACTCCGCACAGACAGTGACCCAAGCCGGGAATCGAACCTGGGTCCCTGGCACTGTGAAGCAACAGTGCCAACCACTGTGCTAAACCATTTTCCTCCAATGTCACTCCTCTGTTGTGCAGCAGGCCATGACTGCCATTGTCTCATTCCATTTTCCTCTGTACAGTTAGTCGTAGTCAGGTGGCTGGGGTAATGTGGGGAAAAGGAAGTATCCTAGTATTCAGGGAAGTACACTATACACCTTCATATTTTCTAGATCTACCACTAAAATATTCACTTTCATGTACTTGGGCATCAGTTCCTTCAAGTAATGAAAAGGTGGAAATGCCTCAAGTTTAAGTCACAGTAAGCTCATATCCTATTGCACACTCATTATAACCATTTATTCTTATGTCATAAGAATACTGAGTTTTGGTTTCACGGAAAAATTAATGGAAGTCCAAATCATGATTTCTAAAACTTTGTTAAAAGTCCTGGAGACCCACGTAATAAAAAAAGAAATGCAATTTATTCAGTCACCTTGGTGATACTCCAATACTCAAGGTTTTCTTTTTGAGGTGTCAGCCTTTTTGGAGCTGCTTCAGCTTTCTGAAACTATTCATCAGTTTTTGAGTTTTCCAGGTTGCTATGCATGCTTAAACGCAGTGACAGATATATTTCTACTAAAACAGATATTATACAATAGGCTCACCCAGTTTCACAGACGAGTTCTTATACATTACATCATTTATTAGCTAGGTCATATAGGAAGAAATATTCTGTGGTTGCACAAGTTTAATCAGTTCGGAGCTTTAATAATCTGCTTTGGAAATTTATCATTTATTGTCACAAGTAGGCTTCAATGAAGTTACTGTGAAAAGCCCCTAGTCGCCACATTCCGGCGCCTGTTCGGGGAGGCTGGTACGGGAATTGAACCTGCGCTGCTGGCATTGTTCTCCATTGCAAGCCAGCTATTTAGCCCACTGTGCTAAGTTGGAAATTTATGTGAGAACATTCTTGGGAAATTGTCGTGCAACATATATATATATTTCAATGGGCTGAATTTTATGGGGCACTGTAGTTCCCACATGCTCCCTGGCTAAACGGGAGCAGGCATGCAGTCCTTGGCAAGGGGTGGATGGGGGAAGATGGCTGGAAGGGCCAGGTTTGAGAGGCCAAGGCGGTAGGGTAAAGGAAGGGGAAACATGACCGATGGTGGATGGTGGTTTGTGGGATGGGCAACTCTGATTGGCCAGGGGACCTGAAAAGGAGGTTCCCCATCCCCAACACCAGCCCACACAGCTACAGCCGCCGGACCTGTATGGTGTGGGCTTCGCAATCCAGCCCAAAAGCACAAAAGTTACAGCTCACAATATCTGAATTGTTGGAATACTTGTTACTTCTTTCACCATGCAGTGGTTATCAAATACTACGCTAATAATCTTGCATCTGCCTTCTTGTACCGCAGCAGTCCTGAGGTGTAGGCACACCCACAGTGCTGTTAGCGAGAGAATTCCAAGATTTTGACCCAGCGATAGTGAAGGAATAGCCTTTTTTTTCAAGTCGGGATGGTGAGTGACTTGGAGGGAATCCGCCAGACGGTGGTGTTCCCAGGTATCTGCTGCTCTTGTCCTTCTAGATGGTAATAGTAGTGGGTTTGGAAGGTGCTGCCTAAGGAACTTTGGTGAATTCCTGCAGTGCATCTTGTAGGTGGTACACACAGCTGCCACTGTTCACCGGTGGTGGAGGGATTGAACGTTTGTGGAAGGGGTAGCAGTCAAACGGGCTGCTTTGTCCTGGATGGTATCGAGCTTCTTGAGTGTTGCTGGAGTTTCAGTCATCCTGGCAAGTGAAAGGTATTCCACTACACTCCTGACCTGTGTCTTGTCGATTGTGAACAGGCTTTGGGAAGTCAGAAGGTGAGTTACGCACCACAGGATTCCTAGCATTTCATATGCTCTAGTAACCACAGTATTTATATGTCTAGTCAAACTCAGTTTCTTGTCAATGGTAACCCCCCGCATGTTGATAGTGGGAGGTTCAGCGATGGTAACGCCATTGAATGGCATGGGCATTGGTTAGATCCTCCCTTGTTGGAGATGGTAATTTCCTGCCACTTGTGTGGCACAAATGTTACTTGCCACTTGTCAGCCCAAGCCTGGATATTGTCCAGGTCTTGCTTCATTATGTGAGGAATCGTGATTGGTGCTGAACATTAAGCTAGTTGAAGATGGTTGGGCCTATGGCAACTACCTTGAGAAGCTCCTGCAGTGATGTCCTGGAGCTTAGACAATTGACCTCCATTCACCACAGCCATCTTCCTTTGTGCCGGGAGAGAGGTTCTCCCCTAGTTCCCATTGACTCCAGTTTTGCTAGGGCAACCTCATGCCATACTTGGTTAAATGCTGCCTTGGTGTCAAGGGCAGTCACTCTTATCTCACTTCTGGCATTTAGTTCTTCCGTCCATGTTTGAACCAAGAGTGGAATGAGGTCAGGAGCTGAGTCACCCTAGCATTACCCAAACTGAGTGTCTGTGAGCAGATGATTGCTGAATAAGTGCCACTCGAGACTTCCGGTGGTGGCTATGAGGGAGTAAGTCGCACATTTGGTAGCTCTCGCTCCGGTCGGACTTTTCGACCTATTTCTCCGATTTTTTCGATCTTTTGAATGCTGGAGTGGAAAACAATAGCACTCTAGATCTGGATCCATACAGAGTTGTAGAGACTTAAGGAGTAGAAGGGAGCGAAAACAGGCGGCGAAGGACTGAACAAAGGTGGTGTGGAAGTTCAAGTGGGTGGAAAGATGGCCGCGAACGGACCATGGAACGGACGGTCCAGACAGCACTGGACAACATGCTGAAGGTCATGAAAGAGAGCTTTGCAGCTCTGAAGCGGGATAAACTGGAACTGCTTCAGAAAGCGTTGGAGTGGCTGGACCAAAGGCTGGACGCCCAGGATAAGAAGGTCCAGGCACTGGAGAAGGCAGTGGAGGAGCAAGCGGATTTCCAAACGGTAGCGGACGTGGAAATTAGAAAGTTAAAGGAGCAACAAACAAGGCTGATGGACAGGTTGGAGGACCTGGAAAATAGGTCTCGCCGGCAGATCCTAAGAATCATTGGCCTCCCGGAGGGGGCCGAGGGAGTGGATGCCACGGCATATGTGGCAGACATGCTGCAGAAGCTGATGGGGGATGATTTCTTCCCGCGTCCGTTGGAGCTGGAGAGGGCGCACAGAGTCCAGGCGATGGTGGTCAGGTTCCACAGGTTCGTGGACAAGGAGTGGGTTCTACAGTGGGCTAAGAACACAAAAAGCTGCACATGGAACAACGGTGTCCTGCACATCTACCAAGATCTGAGCCAGGAGGTGGCCAGAAGGAGGGCAACCTACAAACAAATTAAAGAGATTCTGCACAAAAATAAGGTGAAGTTCGGGCAACATTTCCCGGCGCGTCTTTGGGTCACATACCAGGAACAGCAACATTATTTTTGAGGACCCCGAGGACGCGATGGACATTGCTGAGGGACATGGACTGGTGCCGAACTGAGGACCCATGGACTCAAGTGAAAGTGTTTCAAGTGATGTTTACATGTTTTCTTAGATTGCTCTTCTGTTTAGTTATTGGGTTCTGCATGTTCTTTTATTCACAATTTGGGTGCTTTTCGTTTGTTTTTTGTGTCCTCTTGCGTATGGAAGCGTTGTCGAGAAACAACGGGAGTCAAAGTTATTTAGTGCTGGAGGGCTTTACGCGTTCCTTTTGCTATTTTTCTTTTCATGCTCGACGGGGGTAGTTGGTAGCGCCCACCTCTTTACACAACTTGAATTGCACTATTGTTGGGGTGTTCTTTGTTTTTTTCTTTTTTCTCCAGAGCGATTGCTCGAACAGAGCTGATCTGGGGAAGTGGTGTTGATGGGTTGGGGGAGGGAGGGAGCGGGGGAACAATAGGTGGGAGACAAGTTGGCGCCGGAGTGGAGAGTCATCAGGCTAGCTCGGTGAGCTAGTCAATGGGAGCGAGGTGGGGGATGTGCATACAGCCAGTATATGGCAGGGGTCAGATTACAGGGGGCTGTTGCTTTGCGGGGGGGGGGGGGGGGGTTGATCTGCTGACGAGAGAGGGAACAGAACCAGGTAATAGTGAAGAGGTCTGGGGTGGGAGCTGCCAGGAAGCGGACCGGGGAGGCGCGGCACATGGACTAGGGGTGGGCCCAAGAAGGGGGATGGTTGATCGGCGTAGTGGGGGGCAAGGTGCCCTCCAACCAGGCTGGTCACCTGGAACGTTAGAGGGCTAAACGGGCCAGTCAAGAGGGCACGGGTGTTCACGCATTTACGGGCTCTGAAGGCGGATGTAATTATGCTGCAGGAGACACATTTGAAAGTGGCGGACCAGATTAGATTAAGGAAGGGCTGGATTAGCCAGGTCTTCCATTCGGGGCTTGACACTAAGACCAAAGGGCTTGCGATCATGATCAACAAACGGGTTCAATTTGAAGTGGACAGCACAGTTGCAGATGGGGATGGCAGATTTCTCATGGTCCGTGGTAAGCTTGAGAAGGTGAGGGTAGTCCTAGTGAATGTATATGCTCCAATCTGGGATGATGTAAATTTCATCAAGAGGCTGCTGGGAAAATTCCCGACTTGGACTCGCACAAGCTGATTATGGGTGAAGACTTTAATACAGTCCTCGATCCCGACCTAGACCAGTCGTGTTCCAAAACGGGCAGGGTCCCGGCAATGGCAAGGGAACTGAGAGGGTTTATGGAGCAAATGGGGGGTGGACCCATGTAGAGTCAGTTGGCAGACGGGGAAGGAGTTCTCATTTTATGCACATGTTCACAAGGTTTATTCTCGAATTGACTTCTTTATTATGGACAGGGATTTTCTGGAGGGGGTGAAGTATACAGAATATACGGCGATCACTATTTCGGACCATGCTCCACATTGGGTCGACCTGCAGGTCTGCAAAGCAAGTTACCAGCGCCCACAATGGAGGTTAGAGATGGGATTGTTGGCAGATGAGGGAGTGTGTGAGAGAGTGGGGAAATGCATGCAGAACTACCTACAGGTCAACGATACAGAGGAAGTCTCAGCAGCGGTGCTTTGGGAGGCGCTGAAGGCGGTGGTGAGAGGGGAACTGATCTCAATTCAGGGACTTTTACAGCAAGTTTTATACCTCGGAACCCCCCACGGGGCCGGAGGGGATGAAGCGCTTCTTAGATGGGCTGACTTTCCCAAAAGTGGGCAGGGAGTTAGTAGAGGGGTTGGGGGCCTCGATTAGAGCTGAAGAACTAATGGGGGCCCGAAGGCCATGCAGTCGATTAAAGCCCCGGGGCCGGACGGCTACCCATTGGAGTTCTACAAGACGTTCTCGGGGATAGTGGGGCCGGTGCTGGTTAGGGTGTTTAACGAGGAGACAAAGGGGTTTTACGCCCGACAATGTCGCAAGCCACTATCTCGCTGATATTGAAACGGGATAAAGATCCGGAAGCATGTGCGTCCTATTGGCCAATCTCTCTGATTAACATTGACGCTAAGCTACTGGCCAAGATCCTGGCATTCAGAATCGAAGACTGTGTACTGGACATGATTGTGGAGGACCAAACTGGGTTTGTAAAGGGCAGGCAGCTGGTAGCCAATCTAAGAAGGCTGCTTAATGTGATTATTATGCCCCCGGAGGGAAGAGAGGTGGAGGTAGTGGTGGCAATGGTGCCGAAAAGGCTTTTGACCGGGTTGAGTGGGACTATCTATGGGAGGTGCTGGGATGGTTTGGGTTTGGAGAAGGCTATATCAGGCCCCGGAGGCTGCATAAGGACGAACAGGGCGACATTCAAATATTTTAGACTATACCGCGGGACAAGACAGGGATGCCCCCTCTCTCCATTGCTGTTTGCATTAGCCATAGAAAGCTGGCAATTGCTCTGAGAGTTGCAAGGGGCTGGAAAGGAATGGTCGGGGCGGGGGGGGGGGGGGGGGGGGGGGGGGGGGGGTAGAACACAAGGTCTCGCTCTACGCGGACAACCTGCTTTTATACGTGTCGGATCCAGTCGCAGGGATGGACGGGTTTATGGAAACCTTAAGGGAATTTGGCCGGTTTTCGGGGTATAAATTGAACATGGCAAAGAGCGAGTTGTTTGTAGTGCAGGCGAGGGGTCAGGAGAATAGGCTGAGGGAGCTGACGTTTCGGCTGGTTGGGGACAGTTTCAGGTACTTAGGAATACAAGTGGTGCAGGACTGGGGCAGGCTGCACAAGTTGACCTTGTCCAGACTGGTGGAGCAAATGAGGAGTGAGTTTCGAAGATGGGATGCACTCCCGCTGTCACTAGTGGGGAGAATGCAGACGGTGAAGATGACGATCCTCCCGAAATTCCTGTTTATTTTTCAGTGTCTCCCTAGTTTCATTCCACGGTCCTTCTTTAAAAGGATCAATAAAATCATCCTGAGATTTGTTTGGGCAGGGAAGTCCCCGCGGGTAAAGAAGGGGATGCTTGAAAGGAACCATAGTGAGGGGCGACTGGCGTTGCTGAATCTCAGCAACTACTACTGGGCGGCTAACATAGCCATGATAAGGAAATGGATGGTGGGTACGGGGTCGGTTTGGGAGCGGGTGGAGGCTGCTTCGTGCAGGGGCACCAGCTTGGCAGCCCTGGTCACGGCTCCTCTGCCGCTCCCGCCAGCCAGGTACTCCACCAGCCCTGTAGTGGTGGCGGCTCTGCGGATCTGGGGCCAATGGAGGAAACATACAGGGGAAGTGGGAGCGTTAGTTTGGTCCCCAATATGTGACAACCACCGATTTGCCCAGGGGAAAATGGACGGCGGGTTTCGAACATGGCGGAGGGCTGGGATGGGAAGGATGGGCGACTTGTTCCTGGAAGGGAGCTTCTCGAGCATGAGGGTGCTGGAGGAGAAATTCGGGTTGGCAAGGGGAAATGACTTTTGGTGCTTGCAGGTGAGGGATTTTGTACGTAGAAAGGTACCATCCATTCCACGCCTTCAACCGAGGGGGATCCAGGACAGGGTAGTTTCCAGGGGGGAGGTAGGAGAGGGGAGAGTCTCTAATAATTATAAAGAGCTTATAGGAGCAGAGGACACACAGACCGAGGAACTGAAACTCAAGTGGGAGGAGGAGCTTGGTGGGGAGTTGGAGGGCGGCTTATGGGAGGACGCTCTGAGGAGGGTAATCGCAACCGCAACATGTGCCAGGCTCAGCTTGATTCAGTTCAAGATAGTCCACCGGGCCCATATGACAGTGGCCCGGATGAGTAAATTTTTTGGGCTGGAGGACAAGTGTGCTAGATGTGCGGGAGGACCAGCAAACCATGTTCACATGTTCTGGGCATGTTCAAAACTCAAGAGGTACTGGCAGGGATTTGCGGATGTCATGTCCCAGGTACTGAAAATAAGGATGGCGATGAGTTCAGAGGTGGCACTTTTTTGGGTCTCGGAAGATCCGGGAGTCCAGGATGGGATAGAGGCCGACGTTCTGGCCTTTGCTTCCCTGGTAGCCCGGTGATGAATACTGTTGGCCTGGAGGGACTCAAAGCCCCCAAAGACCGAAGTATGGCTTTCGGACATGTCGAGCTTTCTCGGCCTGGAAAAAATTAAGTTCGCCTTAAGGGGATCACTATCAGGGTTCACCCAGAGGTGGCAACCATTCATCGACTTCTTCGTGGAAAATTAATCGTCAGCGGGATAGTGTAGAGTAGGGGGGAAAATTAGGCGGGTTTAGTTGTGAGAGAGGAGTTGTTATTTGCACTGTGTTTGTTTTTTTTAAATTGATATTTGCACACTACTGTATATTGGTGCCGTTTCCAATGCCAAAAATACCTCAATAAAATTGTTGGTTTAAAAAAAAATAAATGCCACTCGATAACACTATGTTTACCCCTTCCATCAATTTACTGATGATGGAGAGTAGACTGATTGGGCAGTAATTGGCAGGTTGGATTTTACCTGTTTCCTGTGTACAGAATATACCTGTACAATTTTCCACATTGCTGAGTAGATACCAGTGTTGTAACTGTACTGGAACAGCATGGCTAGGAGCGCATCAAGTTCTAGAGCAGAAGTCTTCATGACAAAGCTAATTAATTATGCACAAGTGAGTTTTTCTCCAATTCATGTCGTGGATCAGAAATGGATTAGTCTGCCCTGCTGTCACCTAATGGGTTCAAAGGTCCAAACACCATATTTAAACTCACTCTCTTCTCCAGCCCACCTTTGAAAAGAAGATATCTCCAGGTAGTTACGTCAATGAAGAGAGCTGCCCAAAGTTTAGGGGCCCTCATCAATGGTGTGCAGCAATACTGGAATATCGTTTATCCCACGGATGAGTCCAGGAAGCCCATCAACCTCACCTCGCCAGCCTGCAAGGCTATTGCAAGGGCGGTCAGCACATCAGCAACTGCCTGAGAAATGCCATCCAATGTAGGAAGAGGACTCCACCAAAGTAAGTCAACCTTTAGTTCATTCCAATCTCACATCCCACAATGGCATCATGCACTCTAAAGGTTACATTGCTCAGAAATCTCGTACAATATTATCAGATAACACGTTACCGCTGATTATGACAAGGGCACTTTTACATCCTCAGCACACACTGGGAACATGCATGCTTCCCAATCCCTCCTCTATCTCATCTCATCACATTCCATCCATTTATTTTCATGCAGGCCAAACGTGTCCACAACAAGAGGGAGAGATCCCAGACTGGAAGAAGAAGGGCTGACTTCATGCAGCAAATCAAATTGGTGGAGGCAGCTGCTGATTTGCTGGTGAAGATAGAGACCGCACCTGTGGGAAAGGGGAGATCAGCCTCGCCAAGCAAGCCAGTGCATCTTCATAAGCCTATCACTTCCTGACATTTGTATGTCCCACCCTCGTCCCTCCCCCATGCCCCGCATCCCCATACTCTACTCATTGCTGGCTACCAACAGGTCTTCGAACAAGTTGGTGCACGGCTTCCACGTCCTGTGGAAGCCTTTCTTCTGACCCCCAGATGGCAAAATGTTATTTTCCACAGGCTTAGAAATTCAGCCAGGTTGGACAGACAGTTTTCAGCTTTGCTATCCAAGATGGCCATGATCACAGTACTCGCCATGTGGTTGTGCCCCCGCACTCTGGGGTTTCCTTTTATCCAGGGACCAACCAAGCTGGCCACCACCATTGTGTACGCCATGTGGATGCGCCACTGCACTCTGGGGTTTCCCCTTTGTTTGGGGGCCCTCCAAGATGGATTGCTTGTGGTGCTCTTGTTTCCATTGTCGCCACGTGTGATCTGTCGTAGCCAGTCTTCTCTCCCCCCCCCCCCCCCGCCCTTTGCCCTTGAATTTCCCCCTGGGCCTGTCCGCCCACCACCCCCCAAAGCCACTGCGGGTAACCCCCCCACCCCTAGCTTCTCCCCCGCTAGTTTCCCCCCATCTAGAGTTTTCAGCCCTCCTGTTGCCAGGCTCTTCCCATCGGGAGCTGTCCACAGCCCTCCCCTCACTCATACTTCCCTGTGCTAGCTCACCCGTTAGTGTGGTATGTCCCCGCACCTCCTCAGAATCGATCCACACCTTCCCCCAACCGTTGCATCTCCCCCCGTGTCATACCGCTCTCACCCCCTCCTTCCTGAGACTCATAATCAGATAGATGTGGCAGATCAGTCTCTTCTTTTTAGACCGATGAGACTAGAGTTCTGGTTCGCTGCTCATGTCATTGCCTTCCCAGCCCGTGCTTGTGCATAAATGTGTCTGCTTCTGCCAGTGGTGAAGTAGTACTCCCTACCCTGGAAAGTCACCCAGAGTTTGGCCGGGTACAGCATCCCAAACCGCACTTTGTTCTTGTAAAGGGCTGCGTTGGCTGTGTAAAAGTCTGCCCAGCACCTTGGCCACGTCTGCCGCAATGTGCTAGTACACACGGATCGATTGTCCCTCCTCCCTACAGGACCGTGAGTGCCTTGTCCAGTTCAAGATCTTTTCCCGGTCTTGGTACCAGTGCAACTTTGCAATGATGGCCCGGTGCTGCACCCCGGCTTTGGGCTTTAGCCAGAGTGAACTGTGGGCTATGTCCACTTTTGGGGGCTTGGTCATGAAGATTTCTGCTCCAGAACTTGATGCGCTCCGAATCAAGCTGTTCCAGTACAGTTACAACACTGGTATCCCCTCCAACAAGTTAGCCCAGCATCTGGGCCACATACTCCACTGGGTTCCTGCCCTTGTTACCCTCTGGTAGGTCCACAATGCGGAGATTTTAGCGGTGTGACCAGTTCTTTTGGTCTTCAACCTTCCTCCTTAGCATCCCTTGTGTCGCCACCAACCTTGCAATCTCTGTCTCCAGTGAGGTGATCCGGCTGCTCTAGTCGCTCTCGGCCTTCGCCAGCTCCCTGGCCGTCATCTCCTGTGTTTACAGCGCCCCCCCTGAAGGGGGACCAATTCCTCGGCTACCACCAGTTTCACCGTCGCCATCATTTCTAGCTTGTCTCTGAGAACTTGGAGGTCCAGTGTTAGGAGGTCCCTCCATTCATTTATCGGGGGATGTCCTGGCATATGTCCTGGAGTCCCATCCTGCTTGAGTGTGGCTGTATCCTCATTGCTCCTCGTGTTCGTCATCACCTTAATCTTCCTCTCCAGAGTTTTGCTGATTCTGCCGTCCTTTCAGCTCCTCAAATTGTTGGCTGGCATGCCTCGTTCGTCTGTTGTTGGTGTTGGAGGAGGGTGGGTTTTTCCCCCAGGTTTAGCGGTCGATTCTTGGGCTAAAAGTGCTTAATTCCAAGTTTCCAGGAGGAGAGCCACCTTTTGTGCATCCGTTCAGCATATCCCTATTACTGGGGTCGAGTAGAATTTTTAATGTAAACTCATGAATGGATACCTGCAAATGTCATTCTTGCCATTGGTTAGTGGGAAACCCCATTGTGAAGGAAAGTGGTGAGGGGACAATTCCCACTGTTTTCCCGCAGGTGAGATTCCAATTTTTGGCCTCTCCCCAAACGTGCCATGGGCAGGAGGGGAAAATCCCACCCTCATGGTGTCCATTCATGACACCCGCCGAGAATAGTAGTTGCATAGACAGAGAATAGAGAGACAGCTTGCAATAAGCAGCATTGATGATTTACCCACTACGCATGGAATAACAAAGTGTTTACCATCTTTGCATAGTAGGATAAACCCAACCTGCCAATTACCGCCTCATCAGTCTGCTCTTATTCAAATGATTAAAGGGGTCATCGACAGTGCTATTAAGTACCACTTACCCAGTAATAACCTGATCAGTTTGGGTTCCGCCATGGCCATTCAACTCCTGGCCTCATTAGATAGACCAAATGAAAAATGAAAATCGCTTATTGTCACGAGTAGGCTTCAATGAAGTTACTGTGAAAAGCCCCTAGTCGCCACATTCCGGCGCCTTTTTGGGGAGGCTGGTACGGGAATCGAACCGTGCTGCTGGCCTGCTCGGTCTGCTTTAAAAGCCAGTGATTTAGCCCAGTGAGCTAAACCAGCCCCTAATAACTGAACTCAAGAGGTGAGAGTACTGCCCTTGACATCAAGGCAGAATTTTGCCATATTTTGACATTAAACAGCCGTTGCAAAACTGGAGTCAATGGGATTCAGGGAGTAAGCTCCGCTGGCTGGAGTCTTTTCAAGCACAGAGGAAGATGGGTGTGGTTTTTGGAGGAGAATCATCTCAGTCCCAGGACATTGTTGAAGGAGTTCCTCAGGGTAGTGTCTTAGACTGAACTAATTTCAGCTGTTTCATCAAAGACCTTCCCTCCATTATAAGATCAGAAGCAGGGATATTCGCAGCTGATTGCACAAAGTCCAGCATAATTCATGTCCTTATGCAGCAAAACCAGGACACCATTCAAGCTTGGGCTGATAAGTGGCAAGTAACATTCGCGACGCAAAATTGCCAGGTAATGACCATCTCCAAAAAAGAGAGAATCTAACCAAAACCCCATGACATTGAACAGCATTACCATTGATGAATCCCCCACTATGGACATCCTACGGACTACCATTGACCTTAAACTGAACCAGGCCAACCGGTAAATACTGTAGCTACAAGAGCAGATCAAAGGCTTTAAACGTTGCAGTGAGTGACACACCCCTGACTAGCCCAAGCCTGTCAACCATCTATACGGCACAAGTCAAGAGTGTGATGGAATATTCTCTACTTGCCTGGATGAATAAAACTCCAACAACACTCAAGAAGTTTGACATCAGCCAGGACAAAGCTTGATTGGTACCCCATCCACCCACCTTAGACATTCACTCACTCTCCCTCCATCATCAATGCACAGTTCAGCAACATGTAACATTTACAAGATGCTTGGCAACAACTCACCAAGGCTCCTTCAACAGAAACTTCCAGGGCCATGAACATTACCACCTAGAAGGGCAAGGACAACAGATTAATGGGAACACCACACCTCCAGGTTCCCCTCCAAGTGGCACACCACTTCTGCTTGGAAATATATGGTTGTTCCTTCACTGTCACTGGGCAAAATCCTGCAACTCCTTTAAAAACAGCACTGTGGGTGTACTTACATCATATGGACTGCAGAGATTCAAGAAGGCAGCTCATCACCACCATCTCAAGGGCAATTAGGATGAGAAATAAATGCTGGCCTAGCCAGCAATGCCCTCATCCCCACGAAAGAATTAATGATAAAAATAATCCTGGGAATTAACCATGAAAAAGCTTCTTCCTGCAGTTCTAGCAAAAGTTGAGAATGACAGCAGCAAATGCCAGCACTTGACTTTGTTGAAGTCTAGAGCTGAGCTTAAAGGAGTAATTTCTGCTGTCACTGCAGTGAATACAGAGAGAGAAAAGAGGAATGTGATGGCAGTATGTATGAGCTAGTCACCCATTGTCAATAGTGAAATAAATTGTCTAGATGTTCATGAACTTAAAATATCGACAGCCAATTGCAAACAAATTTCAATGCATTTCAGACTGCAAGAACAATTAAACAGAGGGATCATTAGCAGAAAGCAACTGAAGATCTCAGATTTTTGAGTTGCTTTATTTATTTTCATACTTTAAATACTTAATTAATGTTTAACCCAATAGATTTGTATGTAAATAGTGCATAGAGTATTTTTTAAATGTTTAATATGGTTTTCAGTTAAATTGTGATTTTATTGTATTGTGTTTTACTGCTACCATACCCTTTCAATTTGTTTAAATAAACTAATGTAGTTTGTTACACATAATATAGTAAATCATAATTACAAAATGTACAGGTTGAAGTTATTTATCATTCATATGACTGCTTGCAGCATGTGTTTAGCATATGTTTCTAGCAATTTCAATATTTCAATGCATTAAAGTTTCTTAATATTTTGAAAACTTGATATATTGTGGGTTTGGATATTAAAAACATTTGATTAATGATTTTTTTCCCACTTTTTGAACTACGATATATGGAGGTCATGCAGTAATAAAGTTCTGCCAAATTCACTTACTATCAGGTACTGATGATTAATTGTACCCTATTTAGTCTCTGCCATTTGGCAGACTGTGATGGTGCCAACACTCCTGTTCTTCTGGTCTGCCAATCATTGAAGACTGGATGTATGACCCAAGTTGCGCATTGGGGCCCTACGGAAGACCCGCCGCGCTGACCTCCATGAAAATTGCCCGCATAGTTTTAACTTCTGACGGACAATTTCCCCCGCTCACAGGGACCCTTCAAGAATGTCTCAGACTCTTGAGTTAGAGTCGGAAGTTTCGGGTAGCTCTGCCGTATTTACCTGCGCAGTTACGCAGGAAATGTTGGAGAGAAAATAATAATCTAACTCCTGGGTAACTACAGAACTGAAGCCCAATTACTCACACTGAATCCGCTCCCGCTCCAAATTGCTTCACGATCCTCTGACTACCCCCAACCTGACCTGACTACCCCTCCTGGGGTGTTAACACCCCACCACCTGACTGGCCCTGACCTGACTATCCTTAACTCATCTACCACCTTACCCACATACCACATTCCCCATCTGCTACCTTACCCATCAATCACCTCACATACATGCCACCCGACCCACCTGCAACATATCACCCGAGCCATCTACCCACCTACCAACCTGCAACTCTACCCACTTGCCACCTCACACACCCACCCCCCTCATTCACCTTCTACCTATCTGCCACCCTACCCACTTATCTCACCCACCAACCCACCCTGCCAGCCACCTATTCACTCGTTCAACCACTTACTCATTCATTAACATTGATCCATTCACTGACATTCACATTGGATCTTTAAGCTTACCGTACGTAAGCTGATGCCATAAAAAGGGGGCATGGCTTGTTTCCTCTACCTCCGTGCTGAGATGGAGTTATTCATGGGACAGTACGCTCGGCATTTCTGAAGGGGCTGGGTTTGGAAGACATGGCCAGATGGGTGGATCAGCGGAGTGCACAGAAAATCCGAGGACGATTGCCACTTCGTAGGAGTCGAGGCCCCTGTCACCATTATCGTATCCTGGTAATTGTTCGAAGTGAAATTGGCAAGCTTGTGCATCTTGTTAAGTTATCAATTTGATATGCAACAGCAAATAAAATGTAACTGTGACATTATTGAATGCACGTCATCTCACCTCAGTTTCTCATTATATTCCTCATGCAATCTACACTGCAACTAAACTTGAAAAGTCAAAATAGATCACATTACAGTTCCATCCAACAACATTCTGTTCATCTACATCTTTTTCCCAGTCTCACCAAGACCCTGATATTTTATTTTAATTGATGTCTGATTTAAAAATTTTTTTTTTTTTTTTTTTTTTTTAAAGAGTACCCAATAATTTTTTTCCAATTAAGGGGCAATTTAACGTGGCCAATCCACCTACCCTGCACATCTTTGGGTTGTGGGGGTGCAACCCACGCAAACACGGGGAGAATGTGCAAACTCCACACGGACAGTGACCCAGGGCCAGGATTCGAACCCGGGTCCTCAGCGCCGTAGGCAGCAATGTGCCACCGTGCTGCCCAATTGATGTCTGATTTTTTAAATTAATTTTCCAATCATTAATTAATTCAGCCTTGCCTTTCCTTTTTTCTTTTCAAAAATATTTTATTTTGGTCTGTTTCCTCAATTTCATCCTTTTAAAAAAATATTTTGTCTGTTGAATGCGTTTTTCCTTTTACAGTTTAAAAGTTTTTATTCTTTTGTCATACAATCAAGGAATCCCTACAGCGCAGAAAGAGGCCATTCAATCATCAAATCTGCACCAGCCGTCCGAAAGAGTACTCCACCCAAGCCCACTTGACTGCCCTATCCTGATAACCCCTTAACCTAGCCCACACATCACTGGTGTATGGCAAGGCTGTCTTCATTCTGACAGCCAAGTGGGCACTCCACTTCACCCTGGAAAGGGGCTCACAGCTGGAGGCCACTACTGAGAGAGGTAGTCTTTCTAAAATCCCGCCCTTTATTCCCACAGAACTCTCATCCTCCACCTCCATCTACAGGGGGAGGTACGGTCCGGGGTGGTACTGCTCCCACTCAGCCTCAGAGACCCCACCCTCAAACATATTTTCCCTTCTGACACCAGGTCTTTGTTCTTTTAAGATCCCTTTCGGGGGATAAAACCTACTGTGCCTTCTGGTCCGCGGGTGGCGTGCGGTGTCACGCCTGCAAGAAGGCATATTTGAAAAAATTGCCCAACCTCCAAGGCTGCCATGACCACCAAGGCAGCCGCAGCTGGAGTCGCCCCACTTCTCCTTCCACTGGCCTTGCAACTAACCCCCTGCTGGGGGGTGCCCACCGATACCTCGGCTGCCGGCATGGAGGTGAGGGAGCACTCACGTGGCTGGAAGGCGCAGAAGACGACAAACAGGGCGGTTCGCCAGCAGTCAGGATCGGATCCCTCTGACTGACACACTGCCCTTGGCTACTGGCCCGGGTGCAGCCGTTACACCTCAGCCCATCTTCACCCAGCCCGGTATAATTTCATCATCGGATGCCAGTCCCGGCGGCATTTCTACGCAGGTCCCGGTGGGTGGCAGCGGAGAGGTAAACAACCTCGACTCAGAGGGTGCTCTGTCCCAGACGCAAATTTGGGGGAGGAGCATTGAGGGACGAGGAAACAGCCCGGAAGGGGGAGGGGGCCTCCAGAGACAAGTTCTTCGCAGATTATGGTTTCGAAGGCCCTCTGTCCCAACTGCTGTCTTCAGGCACCTCCACCACCATCCCGGAACTATTTTCGGAGTTGTTTCCAAGGCCTTCCTGTCACCGGGGACGGAGCACGGATCTGCACCACTACCTCCCTCTGGCCTGGTCCCAAGAGGAGCCTGAGGAGATCCCTGTCGATGATCCTGCTGGCAGGATCGAGGCAGGACCCATGTTAGTTAGTGGGTCCGTGTTGTCCGCCACACTCAGTGTGGGGAAGAACCTGGCCCGCAGGGCGACTGCCCGAAGACTGTCAATTATCCGATGTCAAGAGTGAAAGGTGCATGTCAGACCTTCTGCAGCAGGGTGCAGAGCTCACTTGTGCCTGACACTGTGTCACCTCTCACTCCTTTCTGGGGAACTCCTGGGATCTGTCACGTTATGATTGAGTGGTATTTTTTCTGCCTCCATAGCTAGTTCAGGCAGTGTCCTATTGCCACCCCCCCCCCCACCTCACCTCACCTCCACCCCCTTTTCCCCTCTCTCTCCACCACCACCTTCCTCCCCCTTATGTTGGTACAGAGGTGAATGTATCTGGTCTCTCCAGCGCAAAGTTTAGTGCTTGTGCCATTTTGTTTTTGTCCCCCCTTCCCTCCCCCATACATTGGTACAGAGGCGAGGATACCCAGTTTCGCCTTCGCAAAATTAGTGTTTGTACTGTTTGACCTTGAACAACTGTACTGTTTACTTTTTTAAAATAAAAAATATTTCATGGTATAACCAATTATCGGAATGGCCATAAATTAGTTGAGGGGAATGTGCAACGAGATCTGGGTGTCCTCGTAACACCAGTCACTGAAGGTAAGCATGCAAGTGCAGCAGGCGGTAAAAAAAAGCAAATGGTATGCTGGCCATCATTCCGAAAGGATTTGAGTACAGGAGCAGGGTTGATTTGCTGCAATTACACGGGGCACCTGGGATACTGTGTGCAGTTTTGTCTCCTTATCTGAGGAAGGTTGTTCCAGCTATAGAGGGAGTGCAGCAAAGGTTTACCAGACTGATTCCTGGGATGGCTGGACTGACGTACGAGGAGAGATTGAATTGGGTCGGATTTTATTCGCTGGGGTTCAGAAGAATGGGGATCTTGCAGAAACCAATAAAATTCTAACAGGACTGTACAGGGTAGAGACAGGAAGGATGTACCCGATGGTGGCCGTGTCCAGAACCAGGGGCTATAGTCTGAGGATACAGGGTAGACTAGGACAGAGATGAGGAGAACTTTCTTCACCCAGAGACTGATGAGCCTGTGGAATTTGTTACCACAGGATGTAGTTGAGTCCAAAACATTGCATGGTTTCAAGAAGCAGTTAGATATAGCACTTAGGGCGAAGGATATGGCGAAAGCGGGATTAGGCTTTTGAGTTGGATGAGCAACCATGATCATATGAATGGCGAGTGGGCTTGAAGGGCTGAATGGTCTCCTCCTGCTCCTATTTTTTCTATATGTCTTTCTACGTTTCTACTCCGTTTTGGCAGGAATACTGTCCAAATCGGTATTCCCCGACTATAAGCCCAATAAGGCCCCAGGATATTTTGCGTGCATCAGTCTTAAACCTAAAAAGGTGGCAGTGCTGATAATGAAGGAGCCCTTCAATACAACATCGATATCTAGATTTTGTGCTCATGTCCTGGAGTGGGAATTAAAGCCATACATGTGAGAGTTATTCCCCAATTTTACAACTGTTAATTTGGTTAGACATCTTAAATCAGTAGTGCTGGTGTTCAAGTCATACCCTCTTATTTAAAGTATAAGTAAAAGTAGAATTATGTCATTTAAACACCAAATATTACAGTATTATAAAATATCTTTTTACTATTTTATTATTTTGGTCACAAAACATAACAGGGAAAAAGAAACCTTAATGGGATATAGGTAATCACTTATTTGGTCATTTTAATGAAAAGCTTTAAAAATGTTAATTTTTCTTGTAGTATGTTAATCTTATCCCCTTTATTGCTGCATCAGATCAGAGCATAACATAAATTGAAATATGCAATGAATTACGACTGCCCATAATCCAAAAACCACTTAGCACATCTAAGAATTTTCTCCAACTAGAGGTTTCTAAACAACAGACTGCAGCCAAGTGTAGATGTTCATGTGAAGTTCCCACTTCACCTTCCCAATGGCAAGAAAAGTTATCACACCTCCACAATTTCACTCGTTTTGCCATGAGCATTTCAATAAGCATTCGGGCATGTAAATCGTTCAAAGTATATCACGTCTATGACTCTATGAACTGCATCTATAACTACAATGATAGTTTTTGACCTTCCGAATTGGATTTACAGGTGGAGAGAGAGCAATATTTTCCTTTCAAAATTGAACAATAGGAAGACAGCAGTTTGAACAACACAATACCAGGGTAAAGAATTGGGAACATGACAATGTAATGAGAACAGAAAAAAAAGCACAAAATTACAAGCAAGTTTTAAAAGAACATTTATTTTCGTTTAAGTGACATGCGGGTCATTGCCCCTTCCTAATTAGAGGTAACAGGTTTGGTGTGACTGGTCAAAGAGGTCTTGGCAAGTTGCTGCAGAGCACACCACAGGAAAAATGCATGGCTGGTTGAGGAAGTGAATATTTAAGGTGGTGGACAGGGCACCACTCAAGTGGGCAACTTTGTCCAGAATGATGTTGAGCTCCTTGAATGCTGTTGGAGCTGCATTCATCCAGGAAAGTGGAGAGCAATCAATCACATTCATGACCTGTACATTACGGATGGAAAGGCTTTGGGAGTCTGGAAGTGAGTTACTCACTGCAGAATACCCAGCCTCTGACATTTTGTTTCCTAGAATAAAAGGGTTGCGATATATACATGAGATTATGGTAGCTGATCTTTTTTTTTTTACAAATTTAAAGATGTTGCGACTTGTGGGAGAAACTAGTACCAAGGGACATAGATTAAAAATAAAAGGTGTACCATTATGTCACAGGTGGGGAGAACTTTTTTTTTTATCTCAAAGGCTCACATGTATGTGGAATTTCTCCCCAGGAAGCAGTGGAGGCTGTGCCATGGAATTCTTCACCATAGAGGACTGTAGAGGCTGGGACGTTAAGTATATTCAAGACTGAGATAGACAAGATTTTTAATCAGTAAGGGATTCGAGGGTTATGGGGATAAGGTGGGAAAGTGGAGTTGAGGATTTTCAGATCAGTTATGATCGCATGGGATGGCGGAGCAGACCTGATGAGGTGAATTACCTACTTCTGCTCCTACGTCTTATAGTTTTACGGTCTAACCTTCAATTTGGCGTGTTCCAATCCTCTGTGAATAACTTGCATAGAAACGGGAATGTAAAATAAAAAGAGTTGGTTTATTTTTACACACACACAAAAGGGTTTTACAACATCCATCCCGTTTGCTCTCGCAATAAACAGTGAATAAGAAACAAGGAAGACGGTTCATGGCAGGACCACAAAGCTTGGGTTTCCTCCGGGTGCTCCGGTTTCCTCCCACAGGCCAAAGATGTGCAGGTTAGGTGGATTGCCAATGCTAAATTGTCCTTAAGTGTCCAAAATTGCCCTTAGTGTTGGGTAGGGTTACTGGGTTATGGGGATAGGGTGGAGATGTGGACCTTGGGTAGGGTGCCCTTTCCAAGAGCCGGTGCAGACTCGATGGGCCGAATGGCCTCCTTCTGCACTGTAAATTCTATGATCCTACAAGTTATGGGTTTATGTGATTCCAGAGTCTGGAATCAAAGATCTAATGGTGCATTCCTTCAGAGGGGAAGTTGGTTGATTGTAGATGATCTTGCCTTTCCAGAATGGGAAACACATGTTGAATGAGTTATTATTGAAGGCACGAGCTCCAGTAGTTTACAGTTCTTCCTATTGCCACCTGCTTGATGTTAGACAGCACAGGCTGTTTGCCTGGAGTCCAGTTTTCACCGGCAGTCAAACAGTAATTGACTGTCAGTTCCAAGGACTATATCGCTAAAGCAGTTAAGAGATACCAAGTCTTGGTCATGTGATACTGATTTCAGGTTGATAAACTAGGTCTCCTGTTGAAATCATCGTGTTAAAACAGCTAATGTTTAGGCCATTAGCACCATTAGGGCTTGCGACCAGCTGTCTTTGCCCATGCCTGGCTGGAGCAGACAGATTGTCTGCTGGGCCATTGTATTAGCTTGGTTGCAATGTTTTTGTGATGCAGAGTGTTACATTCCAGATGTTTCAGGTGTCAGTCTTTGCTCACTTTGAAACGATTCAGAAATCTCCGGAAGCCAGCATGTGACCAGCTGGAGCCAACTTGCCAGCTCAGTAGCCCAGTTGACGAAGGTATATATATATATATATATATATATATATATATATATATATACACACATTTTCTTCACATCTCAACTGTGACAGGGGGACCGTAAAATTCTAATCCTGGAATTCAGGTTCAGCTTTACACCCATTACTACCACAAAATCAGGGCCTTTGATCACATGGTTTCAAGTATTGGGGGTTTGTCACAACAACCGTAAAAAATAAAATTCAAACAACAAGCAGAGCCACTGAAAAAAGGTGGTTTCATCTTTATTGTGGAATCTATGGAACACACAAAGTTCCACAAAAATCATCCTTCTCCATTCTTCAACTTACTCAAAACCACCATTATTGGTTTGAAATCAATCTGTATAGTTCAATATTTTATGCTTTTACAAATCTCAAGATTTGCAGTATCCATCAATAGAATGCTGCAGTTTGATCCCTGGAGTAGCAGTATCATCAGACAGTAGCTGGGAACAGTGGTCAAGATGAACGCAGGAAAGATGTACATAAAATGGGGGTGGGGAAGGATGTCAATGTTAACTGAGAAGAGAGAGTGACTAGTAAACAACTTAATCAAATGTGACAACCAAATGACTCTAATTTTGTTTCAGAAAACAAGCAAAAATGCCTAAAATATCTAGAATAAACTTCTGCAATTTCCAACGGTAATGAGTTTACAGCAGATAATATTACCCAGAGGCAGTGTTTTAAAGACTAAAACTCATTTGCTTAGGAGTTCTCATCACTTGCAGTGTTTGATCCAGGCGACTGTCAGTGCTTCAACACCATTCGTTGACCAGAGGCACTGAGCCACCGGAGGCACATATATTTTTGCTCTTTCTGCATTTAAAATGCCTAACTAAAACTGCAGAAAAGATTTACTTCTCATAAATTTGAACTTCTCAATCAAATACAAGGCTATCAGTGGTAAAACGTTAGGGAAACACAATGGGACAGCATCCCGACAGTCCCCCCACACTGGGAAGTTTCTCAGTGGCACCAGCTCAAATGCCCTTTGAATGGAGAAGGGCAGACCATTTGAATGAGTAATGGACCAATTTCCAGGGACAATGGCATTTTGTCAGTGGCAAAGAGACCACCACATATGGAGGGCACCAACCAAATGGGAGACACCCGCTCTGCAGCTTCCCATGAGACCATCAGAGCCACAGACGTTCCATGACACAGGGAGGGGTCACCAATGAGGTCCCTTGCGGGTTCAAATGCTGCTAGAGAGATTACCCCTGTATTCTTTGGCACATGTTTAACCCGTGTAAAATTTCATTTAATGTTCACCATCAAAATGGAGGTGCCCTCGCGTTCTCCTTGCTGCCTCAGCAGCAGCAGCTCTCTCTCTCTCTCTCGGCTAGTGGTACTGCCGAGTCAGAGCTGCTGGCACTCTGAATGGGCCGACAGAATAGAAGGCCTGCCCCCTTCTTTAATTTGTCACTTCTCCATCTGCCCTTTCTTAACTGCATCCATCTTGGCAATATTGGCACATTCCTTCCAGAGTGTGCCAGTTACTCAAAAAATCATCCAAATAACTAAGAGACCGGCATTTCTCCCACAAAATTTTGCCCTGTGTTTTTGATTTAAAAATTAAATTTTTTAATACAAAATGCGAACAACAGTCGTCACAGCACTGATCCACTTCTGCCATTCTGAATAACTACATTTTTTTCTCTACCTTCTATTTTCTCTCTTGTAGCCAGATAGCTATCCATTTTGCCACTTACGCATGACTCTGCAGATTCTGACCGCTGTGAACAGGGTACAAATCAAAACTAACATATTCAAGAGGATAAATTTTGCAAGGTTTAATACTCGTGGATGGGATTAATACTCAAGGGAGATCAGAGAACTGAGGACTGGTGGGCTGCATTTTCTAATATGTCATGGCTTTCTTCACTTTCCATGACTCATGTTCCCCATTCCTATGCAATAAGAGAAGTTGTATCTTCATCAGTATCTTTCAATTTCAATTAACAACTCAAAAACTTTGAGCTAGGCGTCTAAATAATGTTAATTGAAACAGTGCTTAATCTGATAACTGAAAAGAAGTTCTATTTTTATGAGACTTGGAGGGTTCATGGGTGCTGTTATGAAGAATATTAATTAGTTATAATTTACACATGCAAATTATTTTAATTGGAAGTGAAGACACCAAGCTCCATCCATGTAACTTGGAAAGTGGAATCCTTACGCGGTGAGATAAAATAACAGCTTTGATTAATATCCCTATGGAACTTAGGTTAATTATATAAAATTGGTGTTTGCACTTGAAATAATTTTTAATTTGTTTTCTTTCAAAGCTGTATATAGATAAGAAAATAATTTAACAAAATAAATAAAAATAGACAACTGAGGCTGTAATTAACTCGGATTAAGGTGATCACATTGAGTTTGCACGCTGCCTTTAAATTTTTGGGACTAGATTCAAATCCAGAAGGATGATGGCGTGAAATTCTCTTCTCGCTACTGACAGCGTGAAAAGATTTGAGCAGTCTAAATTTAAGAGTAGGTTCACGGGCCAATCCTGCTCATTAGCAGATATTGGCATTAAAAGCCCAATATTTTCCTTTTACAGAAAATGGGAGAAAAATAATTTTCTCTAAAGCTAATGACCAACTATAAATGGGTTTATGCATGGCTTTAAAACATACAATTTCTGATAATGTAGTTTTGTCACTGGTAAGAAAAAGAAACTACTCATAATGCAGTTGACCATTAGCACCTCTCAACTGGCTGGGGGGGGGGGGGGGGGGGGGTCAATGTTAGGCACTCAGTACCTGCCTGATTGAGGGACCTGGCATCAGAGAATCAGGGCCTGGAGAGAGCCACACCCCATCACCTGTGACTCCCTTCTCGACTTGTTGACAAGGGTTCTGAGCTGATCTGAGACCTCTCCGAAATGGCATCAGCAGCCACTACACCTTCTTGGAGCTGATGAATATCAAGAGCTGCTGACCTCTGATTGGACAGTAGTTAACAGCAGGTGGGGTTTCCATCTGGAGTCTTTGGTTCGATGCAAGTGCCTGCTGAGCCTTGATCAGTAAGCCTTCCCTAAATAGGTGACGTAGGGCCTTTGTGGCTCTCCGCCAGCTGCAGAGACCCCATTGCCTCCATTAAATACCACCAGATATCTCAGTTACTATATCTTCTATCATTATGCAAATTTCCCAAGACTATCTCACAATTTTTCTGTTGATTTCTCACAAACTTTGTCTCTCTAACTTTATGGCTTTCTTTCATATAATTTTCATTATATCTGGTGCTCTGTAGACCTCTTCACACTGTCTCATCCTTTCCTCTCTGAACATTTGTGATTTTTTTTGTGTTTTACACTTTCTCTTTTCCCCTCACAATCACCATGGAGACAAAGAAGGGGAGTTCAGACTACAACTTTCTAACAGATCCAGAAATGAGTTAATCTCTTTGGAGTTTGGGGGCTGGGATGTCTGTCCTCTTGTTACTTTTGCACAAAGCCCTAGTGGTTGAGCTTGGGACTTGATTACAAAGGGAAAATAGGCAAGGCCTGGTGATGTAGCTCTGATTGTATTATTGTCATTGTTGTGTCAGTATTGTGATGAATGCAAGAAATTGTTGTATTTTATATTTGTTGCAGTAATGTTATTAAAGAATCTGGTTAAGATACATAGAGACAGTATATCGGCTAAAGCTGTGATTAAGGTTTAGTAAAAATGTGGTAATCCTTGATTTTGCAAGGGGACTGTTCTGTTGCTATATTTGAGAACCATTTATATATTTACAGATCGCCAGCAAATGAAATATTGTTTTGGTTTGGAGGACCCTGGGGGACAGATCATTTACAAGTGATACTATATTTGGCCCTAATGGGATATCTTGTGGAAGGAGACAGAAGAATGCCTTATGCTTTGGGTACAGATGATGTAATTAAGGGGAGGAGCCAGTTCAGTCTGAGGTTGCAGTTATCTTTCAGTTTGCTCCTGAAAGATTCTCTTAAGATCTCTGAACAGAGAAAAGCAAGCAAAACATGATTGGCTGTGTACATTATTTATAAGTAGTATTGGTATTCTTTTGGTTTGCTTAATTGGAATATTTAGTGGCAGATTAGGAAGTAAATTAGAGTTCCTTCTTTGATTTAAGAACTGTTAACTGTAGCTAATTCTTTATTGTTAATGTGGTTAATTTTGTGTTTAAATGAAAATTAGTTATAACATAAGATACCTATTGGTGACTGTGTTCACTCCTGCGGTGACTGTGTTCACTCCTGTGGTGCAGTCACCTCTCCTCACAGTGTTACAAATTGCAAATAGCGGGTTCTTATTGGGGATCATGATAGTATGTATATGAATCATGACTTCTGGACAGCAATTATAGTACTATTATACAAATTAACATTTCCTCTGTATAGTTACGATATCTTGCCTGTCAAAATCATCTCAAATAGAGTTCAAAATTGCATGTTTTACTCTTGTTTTATTTTAAAATATACAAACATTCACAGCTAAATTCAAGTATCGATTGTTGACAATAATTGCCTCTCTGAATTTCATGCTTGGCATGCCTTTCCTACTGCCAAAGATGAGGGGCAGAGCTTACATGGAAGCATCATGGCATGAAAATAGCAGTTTTCACTCAACGCTTTATTGCACCACTTCAATATGGTAATGTGAATTAGCTCCAGCATCTTGAAGCCCTAATCTAGGAATGAGATCACTGGGTGTTCCTGCAGACAGACTGATGCACTCTTGGAGTTGTAAATCTGTTTCCAGTCTTCACTGAATAGGTGAATACTTGTGTTGAAATGGTAGTGTGAAGTAACGGGAGTCATTCAGCAACTCTATTTCCACCCACCGATACGTGACAGGCGATTTTAGTTCTCGATGTAGAAAGTGCAGACATTGGGCAGTCTGTGTTCGGCGTGTGCTCATTCTTGACGGTTGGAGGCCCCAAGTCAATTGAGTGGCTGAGTCGCACTTTTGCTCTTGACCTGCAAATGCCAAGTGGGAATTTCAGGCCGACTTGTCAGTTCTGTGAGAGCGGCAAGTCGACTGACTTTCACGCTGAGCCAATTGACAGTTGGAGCTTGGGGAGGTGGAGTTGATCCGAGAGTGTCAGCAGACAAATTATGACTGCCTGGGGTTTTATTTTCTTGGCAGTCAAGGAGCATTCTTGATTCTTCTAGCCGAACCAAAAACAAATTAGAAGTGTTCTGAGCCATTTTTTGAATGGCTTTCCACTTTCCTTATTGGACCACTAACTATGCCTAATAAAAATGGACAGAGAAGGTGGCGGGGGGTGCCTGCCACATTTATACAATCCAAATTGGTGCGTGAGCCGCTTTTGTGACGGTGCTGGCTAAACTAGTAGTAGATCGGATCGGAATGAGAATATTGTTGGAATTATTAAAAAGAAACGATTCAGAACAGATCGAGGAGTTCAAAACTGGATATCTATTGATGCTGCGAGCTATCAGAGCAGCAGAACTTTACCTGCACAATCTGCACCCCATAGCCTGGCACATCCATCCTTCCGCCCTCAAATCCATCCTTCTACCATCAAACCAGGTGACCAACCCTGGTTCAATGAGATGGAGAAGAGCATGCCAGGCGATGCACCAGGCACAACTGATGTGAGGTGCCAATCTGGTGAAATTACAATGCATGCTGCATAGAAGAAATCTGCAGACAGAGCTGAGCAATCCCATGGCCAACAGATCAGATTAAAGCTTTGCAGTCCTGCTACATACAATGAACAGTGGAGGACAATTAGCCAACTAATAGCAGTTGAGGCATTGCATGGCACCAACATCACTTGCCACTTATCAGCTCAAGCCGGGGTGTTGTGGAGATAGGCTGCTTAATTACTGCGATTTTGGAAATGCTCATGCTACATTACAGAGGAAATATTTACTGTATTATTCTCCATGAATCAACCCAACTTAACATGACTAAACATGAACTTATAAGCATAGTTCGGTGGATATCTTCAGTTCCACTCGCGTTTGCAAATGCTTAATGTAATGATGTACAAATGCTATTTTTTCCAAAGAGTAATAAGTAAACTGGAATTTCCAAATGCAAAATAAAATTGCATCTTTAAATTTGAAAAGGAATACGTCAAATACTTATTTTCTGCTGAGTGAGATTAGAATGTAAAATAACCTGATTCTTGTATTTCACCAAAATGTGGCACAGCCTAATGTGATTACAAGTATTTGGGTACTTTTTCCATTTACATCTGAGTTACATTGTTGTTTGCAGATGTCTTGTGCATTGTGGAGAATTACGCAGAAACATTACTCAGCATGCAATGTTGAATTACTTCCAACTATCCCCAAACACAGTGAGATTTCTTACAAAGTCCGTTTTCAATCCAATTAGCACAGCTTCATAGTTGGAAGATTTAATATATACTAAGCCTAATTTGAATTTTCCAATTGGGGATATGGACGAAAATCTGTCCTAACAGACATTGAGGGTTGTTGGAAAAGGCACAAAAGATTTCCAAGAATCCAGCATCAACATCTGTAGCATTAATTTAAAGCATATTCCTGACTCATTTTTGGCGGTTTGTTTGTTCTCCCCCATTGTTTATATTATTTGTAAACCATATCCTCTCGGCCAACATTTACAGTTCCCACAAGGCAAGCTGGAAATGGCCTGTATATTTGTTTCTTGGAAAAGAAAGTAGTTTGAATCATCAGGTGAAGAGTAGCCAATTGCTGCGAATGGAACAACGCCTTTACGAATTTAAAGATACACAAGCACCACACTGCCAGAGCCAAATAAAGCCACATTTTAAAAATATACAGGCTTAATCACAGAAGCTCCAACTGAGTAAAAATCCTCACAGGCTGCAAGAGACGTAACAGCAATGTGAAGAGAACGTGGAGGAAAATCCATTACTATCTGCCTTTGGCCTGAGAAAATCACCTACAGGAAAGCTGAATATCTCATTCGAAGGGTACTCTGCACTGTCATGCAAAAACTTCCTCTCAAATTTGATACCGACACACCAACCAACCATTCAGGCCGCCAGGCAATAGCAACTTCATCATCTGTCCCCAAACTATGCTTAAACATAACGTTTAGTGGCTCTCCAACATGTTAGTTCAATAGCATAGGTCATGAGCCAGCAGATTATTGTATTGTAGTAAAATTATCTCTGCACTGAAGTGGCTCTTATCTCATGATACTCAAGTCCTGACATGAGCCCACTAAAGAGGACATATCTTGTGCTGAAAAGTCTGGTCCCATGCTATGGCAGACGTCTGAGGTGGTTGGTGGGAGGGGCAAGATATGCTGCGGCTTCTGCAATTACCAGAGTTATACAATTACCTGACATCCTGAAGGCCAGACAAATATCCTTACTTAACTGATTTTATTATACAGCAAAGATTCTAATACAGACTCCATAATGCTTGTTAAATCCCATTGCAGAATGTTACTTCTCATTCCTAATGGGCAAGCCTTCATTCTGAGGCACTGGAGCTCATCTAAAATACTATAATGATGGCGACCGTCTTAATTAAAGCAGGTCAAACTTGCTAACGTTAGGTGGGCACAGTTTTCTTCACCACAATTCCAAACGGGCACGAGCCGTGTCTATACTGCCAGCTGTTTCTGGAATAGCATCATTCACAGTTTAATTGCTGGACGAAGATCCAAAGGGTTGAGAATTAGGTGAGATGAAGAACAGACAGTTAAATCAATATTTACACTCTCAACCAAAGTTAAATTTAACTCCGATGAGTAACGTACATTATGTTTGCTTATTCCAAAGGATGTTTGTAACTCGTTTCAGTCAATAGTGGCACTGACAAGACTTTTCTCAAAGGATTACCCCTCATTGCTGTTTATTGTCTTTCCAAGTCATCATTTGTTTTTTTTTTCCCTTCATGTAATTGCTTCAAGCTGCAAGCTGCAGATGCTAACAACTTTCTTTCGGGATAGGCTTGATGGTATAAATTCTATGCCTGGTTTGGGCGTGTGTGGTTCTAACACAAAAGTATTTGTTTTTGTATGTAACTGATGTTATGAGCCAGGGTTTAGAGAATCCCAAACTGTATCATGGAGTTCACCTAACCCACAACTTTCAATAGGTTGTGGTATGGGGAGCACACGGCCCACTCTACAGGTGGGGTGCAGCAGAAATCAAAAAGTATTTTTTCAAGCAAAACAATGTTTAATCTATGAACTCAAGTTAATCCTTTTTAAAACATACAGCGAACATCTTAGCAACCATTAATTCAAATACAACCCTCAAAGAATACAACACTAAGTAATCCTTAATAAATTCCCAAACAACATCCAGAAGACAAAAGAAACACTTTTTAAAGAAGCACATCAGGTATAAATTCACTACTGAGAACAGTTATAATTCTGAATTCACCACATTATCAAGAGATAGTCTTTTCATGGCAGAGAGAACAACAGTACACCTGCTTTGTCTGGCTTCAGCTCCAACCAAAAACCAAAAAAACCAGACGCACCCAAGTGTTTCTCAAAGTGAAACTGAAAATCAGAGCCAGAGCTCAGCTCCACCCACACTCTAACATCACTGCAGTAACATGAGCAGCCAAACACTTCTTAAAATGACATTCTCAGGACACCTCCCCCAAGAAAAAAAACCCATCAACTTCAAGATGGTTTCATTTTCCACCTTTTCACTATCCTTTAAGAAATGCACACAGTAAATATACTTTTTGTTTAAAAAAAAACATACGCAAACAGGTATTATAATATAGTCCATTTTTTTGTTGTTATTCTTCTTCCTCCAACTGGACCTGCCTCTGTTCATCACATTCGTGACAAAGCATAGGCTATCACGTATCCTCGGCCTGCCACATGTACCATTTTTAAATGAAATGGCTTAACAATGAACTCCAGTGAAACAGCCTTGCATTGTTATTCCGGAATTCCTCCAAAAACGTCAATGGATTATGAGCAGTATATATAATGGTCTCAGATGGATTGCTGGTCACATAAATGTGAAAATGTTGCAAAGCCAGCACCAAAGGCAAAGTCTCCTTCTCAATCGTTGAATACTTTTTCTGGTGAGAAAACAATTTCTTTGAAAAATAACCATTAGGCCGCTTTAGCCCTTCGCCGTCGTCTTGTAGAAGGACCGCACCTACGCCCACATCACTCGCATCAACAGACACTTTGAATGGTTTGGTATAGTTTTGGATGGATAACACAGGAGCAGTGGTTAACACAGCCTTCAGGCCATCAAATGCCTGTTGATACTCCGCTGTCCACTGGAATTTGTTACGCTTCTTGAGCAAGTCCGTCAACGGAGCGACCACACTGCTAAAATTCAGTACAAATTTCCGGTAAAATCCACTAATACCAAGAAATCGCATTATTTCCCATCGTGTCATGGATATCAGAAACTCCTCAACAACTTTTTGTTTTCACATTCCGTGGGATCATTCGACCCTGTCCTATTGTATGGCCAAGGAAAGTGACTTGGGCCTTTCCAAATTCACTTTTGGCTAGGTTTATCATCAAACCCGCCTCCTGAAGTCGATCGAATAACTCCATCAGATGTTTTAAATGTTCTTTCCTTTCTGGCTGAAAATTACCAGATCGTCGATGTATACCGCATAATTGGATGATCCTGAAATGTCTTTGTTAGTTAACAGTTGAAATTTGGCTGGGGCGTTTTCCATGCCAAATGGCATAATTTTGAAATGGTGTATACCATCTGGAGTCACAAAACCTGAAATCTCCTTCGCCCTTTCGGATAAAGGCATCTGCCTTTAAGTAAATCCAGTTTAGAAATAAATGCTGATTGTCCCACTTTCTCAATGCAATCCTCCAAACATGGGATAGGATAAGAGTCCATTCTTGTAACTGCATTAACTTTCTATAGTCCACACACAACCGTTGTGTACCGTCTGGTTTAGGTCCCATCACTATGGGCGAGCTCCATTGGCTGCAACCCACTTCAATTATGCCATTTTTAAGCATACTCTCAATCGCTTTGTTAACCTGTGCCAATTGTAAAGGGTTAAGTCTACATGGACGTTGTTTGATTGGAACAGCATTTCCCACATCTACATCATGTATAGCCATTTTTGTACTTCCCAATTTATCTCCATAAACTTCCCCATGTAATATCAATAACTCTTTCAGGTCAGTCAGTTTTTCCTATGGAAGGTAACTCAACAATGTATCCCAATTTTTATGAACATCCTCGTCTCTTACCATTAAAGATTGACTAGCTCCGGTATCTCTGAAAATTTTGACTCCTTTACCTGCTCCTCCTGATACACACAAGTAAACTTTAAAGACATCTTATCAATCACCTCTTGATCAGGTTGTATAATCTTTTGCACCTCCTTCGCTTCACTTGGGCTTTCCTTTCCCACTTTAACAAACCCCACTGTCTTATCCTGTTTTACCACATCTGCCGTCCCAGTGCTTTTCTTCAACCACCAACACTGTGACTTTATATGGCCTAGTTTATTACAGTGAAAACATTTGAAACTTTTCATGTCTCTTCCACTCTTTCTTTTTTAATCTGAGGTACTCTCCTTATTATCTCCCATCAGATCACCTTTGCCTTTACCACTTGAGTATTTCTCATGTCCCCAGTTTCTATCTTTCACAGGCTGAAACTGATGTCAGAAACCAAGCTTTAATTTATTAAATAATTCATAATCATCTGCCATTTCTGCTGCTAATCTCGCAGTTTTAACCCTGTGCTCTTCCACATGAGTTCTCACTACATCAGGAATTGAATTTTTAAACTCCTCCAAAAGAATACTTTCTGAGAGCTTCATATGTTTGGTCTATTTCCAAAGCCCTGATCCACCTATCAAAATTACTCTGTTTGAGACTTTCAAACTCCATGTATGTTTGACCAAATTCTTTCGTAACATTTCTAAACCTTTGTCTGTAAGCTTCAGGCACTAGTTCATATGCACCTAAGATGGATTTTTTCACCTCCTCATACGTCCCAGTTACTTCCTCCGGTAGTGCTGCAAACACTTCACAAGCCCTACCTACCAGTTTTGTTTGAATCAGTAATACCCACATGTCCTATGGCCATTTCATCTGTTTAGCCACCTTCTCAAACAAAATGAAAAAGGCTTCTACCTCCTTCTCATCGAACATAGGCATTGCTTGGACATATTTAAATAGATCCCCACCAAGCCTTCGACTATGACGCTCTTCCTCACTATCCTCATCACTATCATCCAACTGTATGTTTCCCTTTACACCTGTCACTTTTAACTGACTCATGTTTCATGGCCATTTTCTGAAGTTCATCTCTCTCTCTATCTTTTTCTCTGATCTGTATCTCTCTTTCTCTTTCTTTTTCCTCTCTCTCTCTTTCGTATTCAAGCTGCTTTAATTCTCTCTCATGTTCCATTTGTTTCATTTCTTGTTTTTTTATAAATATTTTTATTCTCCATTTTAACATTTTCCTTCAAAATTTACACCCCACCCACAGACAGTAAACAGTAACAAATACAAAATCAATCCTCTTAACAATGACAACGATCCCACCCTCCCACCCCAAACAACGGCCCACCTGTCAATACATGCATCCAATAAAACAAACCCTCCCACGGTGGAAACAAAAAACAAAGGCGAAAAAGAAAAAAGGAGTCCGGGACCGCCCATGGTCACCATCGCATCCACTCCTCCCGACCCCCCTCCCCACACTCAACGCCGTCCAACCTCTGAAAGAGTGGCGTACATGATACCCAAGAGATGTAAACCACCACCCCCCCCCCCCCCCCCAACTCCTCCCGTCCACTGCCTCTTGTAAAACCCCTTCCCCCAACCTCGGTTCCTTCCCCCCAACTTTCCACCCCGGCTGTTCTGCCAGGCTCCGATGGCTGAAGCCTCTCCCCCCCACCTCACTCCCGTTCACTGGCCGGCATAGACCGGCCAGCGCGGAGGCCCCTGCCTGGGTCCCTTTCCCCCTTGCCCTACCCTGGGAAAGGCCAAAAATCCCCTTTTAGCACACAAACCCCGCATATCCACCTACACCCAATGAGCCCTCACTTCGAGTGAAAGTCCCATCACTTCCCTTGTCCAAATATATACAACATCGGCTCCTTTAGTCCATACACCCGGACGCAGCAAAACAAAAAAGAAGAAAATACAGTCATAAGGTTACATCGGCACATGGCCATTTCTCAATTTGTCAGTTCTGCCACAGTTCTTCTGCCTTCGCAAACTGCTCCGCTGCCTCCGCCGTTCCAAAATAAAAGTCCTTGAGCTTGTATGTCGCCCTCAGCTTCGCTTGATATACACTGCACTGCACCTTGCTAATGTACAGTGCCCTCTTCACCCGGTTGAAAGCAGCCCGCCTCCTCGCCAGCTCCACCGTAAAGTCCTGGTATACACGTATACCAGCTCCAGCCCACTGCATCACCCGCTTCTGCTTGGCCCAGCACAGGACCTTCTCCTTCACACTGTACCTACGGAAGCACAGAGTCACTACCCTTGGCGGCTCACTCGCCTTTGGTACAGGCCCCCATGACCGATGAGCCCGATCCAGTTCATATCGGGAGGGAACCTCCCCCTCCCCCAATAGTTTTGTCAGCATCGCAGCAAAATACTCAGTCGGTCTCGGCCCTTCAACTCCTTCGGGCAGCCCCACAATCCTCAAATTCTGTCGCCTAGATCTGTTTCCAGGTCTTCCATTTTTCCTCGCAGATCCTTATTAATCTCTAGCACCTTCCGCATCTCCTTTCCCATCGACACAAGTTGATCACCATGCTGCAATAATGTCTCCTCCACTTCCTTCAGCGCCTCCCCTTGCTCCCGTACCTCCGCCACTGCGCTCGTCACCGCCGTTGTCACCAGGGAAATCGCCTCCTCCACCAGCAAACTCAAAACCTCCCTCATCTACTTCCTCATTGTCTCCATGTATTTTGTAAACTGCCTTTTGAATTCCGCAGCCATCACCTTAGTTATTTCTTCAGCCGGAAGCAATGTGGCCTCCCCGCTGCTCCAGCCTCCATTTTCCTTGGTGACCCCACGGTGACCTTTCTACTCCCCAACGAACTTTCAGCTGTTTTCACAGCCGTTTTCTTACTGGACCTCGACATATCCCTTCCCTGTGCTTTCTCCTGGCCTTCACTGCCCCTAGGACCAGACGTCAATCCCCGCCAATGCCGTTCCGAATGGAAGCCCTCCAACGCGCGGCTGCCTCCCGCCCGCCGTCACCGGATGTCAGCCGTCACCGCTTCTTCAATGGCCTTGGTGAGATCTTATCACAGTTGTTCCCTCTGCTGCTAGAATTCAGCTTTAATAAAGGCCCTCAAGGTGGCTTCAGGCCTTTAAGCTGGCCCTTCCCCCGCCTGCATACTGGAAGAGGCTTTGTCTTTGCTGCAGCTTCAGCCAAATCTTTCACTGTCTCCGCTGCGTCTGGTAACCAAGAAACAACCATTCCTAGGGGAAAATACTCCTCCAACATTCACCTACATCTTTTCATCAAAATTCCACCCCATATTGATTAAAAAAGCTCTTTTCTGTAACTTGCGCAGGAGCTGCCTTGTGTGTGACCACTTACTCCATGGTCCACAACGGAAGCCCCATTTGTTTAATTTCTAACTGAATTTTTGCCATTTCCAATGAGTCAAATTGTATCTTGGGCAACTTTAAATGCTTAGCCAGCTCCATAATTACCTCATCTTTTCACATTTTGTCAGGTAATGTTAACTGCAATGTTTTTGCCAAATCTAACAGTCTGCTTTTAGTCCCTGTCCATAAGGTACTGCATGTGACCGTCTCCACCCCCAAAAACTTCAGAGCCTCTGAAAGAGTCATTGTCCGCAACATACTGCCCACATAAACTGAAATACTACACCTGACAAGCAACCACAATATGCTCACCCCTCACTGCCTATACGTTCACTAAGCCAATCCAATAGATAGACTTTTATCCCCCTCGAGCCCCCAATTTGTTATGGGCCAGGGTTTAGAGAACCCCAAAGTGTAACATGGAGTTCACCTGACCCACAACTTTGAATAGATTGTGGTATGGGGAGCACACGGCCCACTCTACAGGTGTGGTGCAGCAGAAATCGAAAAGTATTTTTTAAAGCAAAACAATGTTTATTCCATGAACTCAAGTTAACCTTTCTAAAACATATAGTGAACATCTTAGCAGCCATTAATTCAAATACAACCCCCAAAGAATACAACACGAAGTAATCCTTAATAAATTGCCAAACAATGTAAGACAAAAGAAACACCTTTTAACAGAAGCACATCAGGTTTACATTCACTACTGAGAACATTTATAATTCTGAATGCACCAAATGATCAAGAGATAGTCTTTTCGTGGCAGAGAGAACAACAGTACACCTGTTTTGTCTAGCTTCAGCTCCAACACTGAAACAAAACCAAAAAAACACAGACACACCCAAGCTTTTCTCAAAGTGAAACTAAAATGCAAAGCCAGCCATAACTCCACCCACACTCTGACATCACTGCAGTAACATGAGAATACAAACATTTCTTAAAGTGACATTCTCATGACACTGAGGAAGATTATACTAGGCATGGTTTCCTGGCTGTGTAGAAATTTTGAATTTGTGATAAACACTAATGTAAATGTGGCACAAGCACACCTGGGTTTAATTAACTTGGTCAGTTTTGGACATGCCTGTGTAAAGTTCCATCCACTAGAAAAGTACTCCACCTTAGCAAAAAAGTTGACACAACGTATCTGTGCCCGCTATGAGCATCAATTACGTTTGACACCCTCTTAGTAGTAACAGTTAAAGTGTGGTCTGAACAGCCTCACGTTCTGTCACACGAGGGGTAAATATAGGAATTGGGATTAAGAAGGCAACTAAAGGAGAAAGAAAACAAGTAAATTCACTTTGTCATAAAAAGTTGCCTTCGTTTCATGTCACAAAGATTACTTTTGTTAAAATGCAGATTAATTAACTATGCTTTCAGCTTCTCACCCTGGACTTCAAGTGTCCACCTTGACTCCTGCCTTTCTATATCTGTAGCAAGGACAACTTCAGCTTCTGCCATTGATGCTTAAACGGTGACAAATGATATTATGAGAGAACACATGAAACAACCAAGTCATCTAGTCTTCAAGCAATTGGGGACTTTGTAGGTAGTGACAGTGCCATGCATGATAATTGGGGCCATTTCCAAAAGACATGCTTGGTAGGTGAATTGGACATTCTGAATTCTCCCTCATTGTACTGTCATGTGAGAGTACAAACAAAGAAAAGTACAGCACAGGAACAGGCCCTTCGGCCCTCCAAGCCCGTGCCGACCATGCTGCCCGTCTAAACTAAAATCCGTATCCCTCTATTGATATCCTATTCATGTATTTGTCAAGATGCCCCTTAAATGTCACTATCGCCCCTGCTTCCACCACCTCCTCTGGCATAGAGTTCCAGGCACCCACTACCCTCTGTGTAAAAGACCTGCCTCGTCAATCTCCTCTAAACCTTGCCCCTCACACTTTGAACCTATGCCCCTTAGTAATTGACCCCTCTACCCTGGGGAAAAGCCTCTGACTATCCACTCTGTCTATGCCCCTCATAATTTTGTAGACCTCTATCACGTCGCCCCTCAACCTCCATCGTTCCTGTGAGAACAAACCGATTCTATTCAACCGCTCCTCATAGCTAATGCTATGTCTCCATCCAGGAGACAATATTTGGGATGGCTGGAGGCTCTTCCCCAAAAAATGCATCTCAAAAATCGGTGATGAAGGTCACGAGCCAAATATCAAGCTGTACCCTAGTCTGTGTACCCTAGTCTGTTTCTCCACTTTTTTAAAGTACTGCCAAAATACGTCAAACATGTGCTAAAATGATTTAATTCCATTTCCTTTACTGGTTTAACAAAACAAGTAACAAAAGGTGTTACTTCCAATGTTGGTCTGGTAAGAATTCTGAAATATCACACTATAGGCAGTCTTCAGAGCCAAGACACAGTCGCAAGTTGAAATGTCATAAGTTGGAACCAATTTCCCCATGAAAACAAAGGTACAAATGGGGATTGGTTCCTGAACCAAGGCCAGAAATCATGCATGCGACGCCCGGCAGTGCTAAATGCTCGCAACTCTTGCACTGTCAAGTCATAAGGGACCCGTTGATAACAGCACGCCTTAACTCAAGTTCCTTGGTTAGTGTGGGGAATCTAATGAAGCCATCAATCACCGTCAGTTGAGTGTTTATTAAATACAGCATAAGCATATAAATGTGTGAAAATCACAACGTTTGTGCCAAAAAAAGTAATGGGTGTTTATAAATGGGTGTGTATATAAATATTTGTAGTGAGAGTATCTTTAAGAAATGGGTGTTTATTACTGCAGTGATGTCAGAGAGTGAGTGGAGCTGGGCTGTCCGTCAGCTTTTTACTTTAGTTTTAGGCTGTTTGCTGCAGGGTGTGTTTTAGTTTTGTTTTCAGTGTTGGAGCTAAAGCCAGACCAAGCAGGTGTACTGCTGTTCTCTCTGCCATCAAAAGACTATTTCTTGATCATTTGGTGAATTCAGAATTCTAAATGTTTTCAGTAGTGACTTTAACCTGATGTGCATCTGTTAAAGGTTTTGTTTTTAAGTCGTATGGATGTTAAAAGGAAAGCTTAAAGGATTACTTAGTGTTGTAATCTTTGCGGGGTTGTATTTGAATTGATGGTTGCTAAGATGTTCACTGTATGTTTTAAAAAGGTTAACTTGAGTTCATGGAATAAACATTGTTTTGCTTTGAAAAATACTTTTCCATTTCTGCTGTACCACACCTGTAGAGTGAGCTGTGTACTCCCCATACCACAATCTATTAAAAGTTGTGGGTCAGGTGAATGCCATGATACACTTTGGGGTTCTCTAAATCCTGGCCCATAACAGTACCCAAACAGAGGTCAGAGTGTGACGATGAGGTGATTTTCATAGTAACTTCACTGCAGTGTTAATGTAAAACTACTTGTGACACTAATAAAGATTATTATTCTTTGCTCACTTCAATCTGGCCACCTGGAATTTGAAGGTGTCAAGGATACCTGCACGAAGCCGAGGCGCCCTCTTTAAATATACAGACCAAGTTCCAATAATGTTACTGTGGTCTAATCTAAATGTTATCCTTTGGACCCCAAAAGGAACCCTTGGTTTCCCCCTAATCCTGCACTTGGCTTTATCCCCGTTCCATTGTTATTGTTATTTTGTAGTGAATAGCCACATTGTCCCATTCATCATGACATATTAGCTCCACATTTTGGCAAACACTGACAGCTGAACAAAGGTTAATAATGCAAATTTTACAGCAGTTTAATCAGCCACTAAATGCGTCTGAACTGTTTCCAGTCTGATCTGTAATTTGCAAGAGGGATTGGTTCACGCATTTAAGTATTTGTTTGGATCATAGGGAAAAGGGGAGACTCGAACAGCAGTAAGAAAGTTCCAAATCATTAATTCTAATGCCAGTATTACTGTTATTACATATATCCGGCCTTGATCACTCTACTTAACACACTGAGGGAACCGGTTAACAAATTCTGCTTGCTTAGATCCATGCTGACAGCAATCTATCCCTCGAGGCTGAAGTCAATACATGCACAGGGACAGCAGCTACCACCTTTGGCCATATCATGAAACTTGCATGGAATAATGTCATGTTGACTCATAGGACCAAGATGATGGTGTTTGAGGACTGTGTTCTCAGCACCTTGTTAATGGCTATGAAACAGAAACAACTTACAAATATCGGGAAAGGAAATCCAACAACTTTCATCTTCGATGTTTGCGGTGCATTCTCCGCATCTCATGGAAAATCAAAATCACGAATGACCGTCCTCTCTAAGACAAATTTGGCAAACACATTGTAACTCATAAAGCAGAGGTAACTTTGTTGGTCACTCGCAGACAAAAGAGGAAAATGATGACATCAATTGTGGCAAGCACCACCACCATGATCATTGGCTACAGCAGCTTGACAACAGGTGCCAATGCCAAAAACAGTAACCCACAACAACCGATAACCACTTCATACTTGTGCCAGAACCTGCCTCTCACACATAGGTCTCTTAAGCTATCAGCAAAAGTGCACCATATGAAGCTGTCCATCTTCTAACAGATTTGATTTGCTACATGCCCATCATCTTACATAAACGGAAGGATGCCAATGAAACATGAAAATTGTAAATAATAAGCAATTTACTTCAGCAGCAGAGTAAATCACTTCATCTTCCTAGATTAAAGTGGGATGTAATATTCTACCAACAGCTGCAAATTCATGAACTATTCAGACACATCATTAATAAGCAGAAAATTTAGATGTCATTTTTCAACTTTACCAAAGATCTCATAAATCTTTGTCAAGGGCACGGTCAGTTACATACAGAAATTTTACCAGACCTGTGAAAGAATAGCAAAATCTCACCAGAACAAAATGCACTTTATACACAGCTCCAGATTTTAAAAAATATTCGTTCATGGGACGCGAGCATCGCCGGCTGTGCCAGCATTTATTGCCCATCCCTAATTGATCTTGAGGAGGCAGTCATGAGTCAACCACATTGCTTTGGATCTGGAGTCACGTGAAGGTCAGTTAAGGATGGCATATTTCCTTCCCCAAAGGACATTAGTCCCAAAGAACATTAGTGAACCAGATGGTTTCTGCAACAACGAACAATGGTTTAATGGTTATCATCATTTTAATTCCAGATTTTTATTGAATTTAAATTTTACCATCTGCTGTGGCGGGATTTGAACCTGGGATCTCAGAGCATGACTTTGGGTCTCTGGTTTACTAGCCCAGTCATAATGCCACTATGCCACTGCCTTCCCATCAAAGGTATTTTGCCATAATGTACTTAATCTATTGTTTTGCAGATTGACAGGTTCTGAATTTCTAAACATCTTGGAATACCATGAGGGAAAACGTATATTATTTTACAGTTATATTCCATTTGTGTTAAAAAAAACACAACACAAAAAAACCCACAAAAACAGACTTCCTCTTTGTAAATTAATTTGTTTTTGCAGGAGGAATTATACAAGTCATTTTTCAATGCAAATCATTCGTGCCACATACATTTTTATTCATTAATAAACAATGAAGACATTGACGCTCCGAAGACTTTGGGGAGAGCTCATTATATGCAACCAATCTAGTGTAGCTGACCAGTGATTTAAAACCATGTTGTTTATTTTGTCTAAACATTCAGAAGTATGGAAAACCAATTCTTTATCTTGCCACATTTATTATGGCAGGATTAGCATTCCACACTATATTCTGAAAATTTGTGTTATTAAACAATGCATTTCGTTTTTCAGTGTTCTGTTACTGTGTGGCACAATAAGGGAGATTAATTGCTATTGCAATTGATAATTCTTTTTCTTATTTTGCTGGAAAGGTGACAGACTGCCAGTGCTGGAATACATAGCATTTTGCAATAATGCGAAGATTCTTACACAAAACATACTGCGCATCACAGTACCAGGTATTTAGGCTGTCACAGCATGAATTCTGTTCAGAGCACTATGCCAACATTTATTTAAGACATTGCCAGAAATTAGAAAATGCCAACGCATTTTTCTATCTAAAATGTTGACCCCATTAATTGTATGACAATGGTAGCTAATATACTTTCTACAATGTAATCATTTGCCTATAAAAATCAAAACCTGCTTTTCAACATTAGTATGTTGTGGCTATTTATGGTGATCTGTGTAGTTTGGTTGTCGTGATTAGATGAGCTGCAGTTCTGCATTGTTGAATGACAACTGCCATAGTTACAGTCATTAATTTGCATGATCTAGCATACTAATTACTTGCTAAATGTTTTTAATTAGTTAAGCGTAAAGGATTCCAAGGATGACTCCATTAGATACATTCAGTCACTCAGTAATATACAGTTTTTCAAAGGAGTGAGAGCAGGTGAGAAGGTTAGATACTATTTCCTTGGATAGGATTTTATTGGTCCCTAGGATAGGAAGTTGGAGGTCCTACCCTGGGGATATTTTACAGGCAGGGGACAATTAGTGGACAGCAAATTATGGACATTAACCAATGCATTCGGAATGGCTGATGGCAGATCTGCACTCTGCTGTTTGAGGAAGTTGCCAGTTCTTTGAGGAAGTTAGACAAAGGAGAACCAGTGGACGTGATTTATTTAGATTTCCAGAAGGCCTTTGACAAGGTGCTACATGGGAGACTGCTAAATAAGTTAAGAGACCATGGTGTTAAGGGTAAGATCCTGGTATGGATAGAGGATTGGCTGACTGGCAGAAGGCAGAGAGTGGGGATAAAGGGGTCTTTTTCAGGATGGTAGCCGGTGATGAGACGTGTGCCTCAGGGGTCTGTGCTGGGGCCACAAGTTTTTACAAAGTACAGATGAGTCGGCAGTTAGGAAGGCAAATGCAATGTCAGCATTTATGTCGAGAGGGCTAGAATACTAAACCAGAGATGTACTTCTGAGGCTTTATGAGGCTTTGGTCAGACCCCATTTGGAGAATTGTGAGCAGTTTTGTGAGCAGGCTCTGTATCTAAGGAAGGATGTGCTGGCCTTGGAAAGTGTCCAGAGGAGGTTCACAAGAATGATCCCTGGAATTGCCGTATGAGGAACGGTTGAGGACTCTGCGTCTGTACACGATGGAGTTTAGAAGGATGAGGGGGGATCTTATTTGAAATTTCAGGATGCTGCGAGGCCTGGATAGAGTGGATGTGGAGAGGATGTTTCCACTTGTAGGAAAAACTAGAACCAGAGGACACAACTCAGACCAAAGGGACGGTCCTTTAAAACAGATATGAGGAGGAATGTCTTCAGCCAGAGGGTGGTGAATCTATGGAATGCTTTGCTGCAGAAGGCTGTGGAGGCCAATTCACTGAGTGTCTTTAAGACAGAGATAGATTGGTTCTTGATTAATAAGGGGATCAAGGGTTATGAGAAGGCAGGGGAATGGGGATGAGAAAAATATCAGCCATGATTAAATGGTGCAGCAGACTCGATGGGCTGAGTGGCCTAATTCTTCTCCTATATCATATGGTCTAAATGGAGTCTGCCCGAACAGCAGCCCAATGAGGGGGTTTCAGCAAAGATGGGATAGGAGAGGAAGCTTCCGCAGCCCCAATAGCTTCACCAGAGAGGCTTCTTATATAGCTCTATAATTTTCTCACCAACTCACAGTAAGGCCCAGATCTCCCGTTTGTCTCGGTGGTGGTGCTGCTGAGGTTGCTGAGCTCCCAACTCCCTAATTGGGCTCGCAGCTCTTGGGGGTGGCTTGCTATGAGTATACTGAATGGCAGAGCAGGCTCAAGGGGCAACATAGTTTACCCTAGCTCCTATTTTGTATGTTTTTATGGTAGGTAATGATGTAATGTGGATATGTTTTTAATGCATCTGCAAATATAAATTAACCCTTACATTAGCCAGCATTGTGTAATTGTACACATGAATTACAGTACTTTTCAAATGGAGAAAGTGCCATCATGTATTAAAAATGTAAAAAGAAGTCTTCTGCTCTCACATTTTTATGATGTGATTTAATTGGACTGACATATCTGGCTGTATTGAAATAATTTTCTTCTGAAAGTAGAAAAAATGGTCTGCACTTGTTCCCCCTGACAGGCACTCTACTTTAGAATGGAAATCTGTTGTCAGTGGAGCTGGAAGCTTTTGTTACAACAGCTGTTCCATTATGAATGCTTCACTGGATTACGAAAGCTTCAACTCAGTACGTGGTCATATTGATCATAGAACTATTGAAGCTTTTACAAGCCTATAGTAACAGAATATGTTTTTTTAATGTGGCTTCATGCTACTTTTGTGATTACTGAAAGATTTTCTGAATATTAAATTCTAAGTATTGAGAAATGTAAGGGTTAAAAGGCTGGGGATACAGCAGTGGTCATGCTTCAAAAAAAGGATTCTGTTTTGCAGGGCCTCGGAGCTTTTAGCAGCCAGAAGGTGAAATTGACCAGAGGAACGTGTTTTTCAGTCTGGGCTAATGCACTGTGGTTTGACTGGGAAAGTCTCTGGGGAGTTAATGTGCTTTCAGTCTGGAAAGTTAATTTGTTTTCAGCTTGGGGAGATGATGTCATTGCTGGGTGGAGCTAAGAAATTCAGGGAGAGATTTGTGAGAAAGCTTCGGAGAAGAGTTGATCTGGCAATGCTTGTTTTAACCATAGTTTTCTCTCCCAGTATGATAGGTTAAAAAAGAGTAATACCAGTTAAAGCAGAGCAGTCTTGTCTGAAGTCAAGAGGCTGAAACAACCCAGTTGAAACAGCCATTTGAAGACATTCAGCCAAAGTCTGCATGGTTCTAACAGGTGTCCAAATCCGTTTTGTAAAGCAAATATTACTCAATGCTGTGCTGATTTTAAGATAGATTGAGAGCTGCATGTTTATTTTATTGTTGTGTAATGGGGAATTGAGCAGTAGTATTTAAGGGGTAATTGTAAGCTAATCTTTTTGTTTGTGCAGTTAAAGAGTTTAATCCTGCATTCATAATAAAGTTGTGTTTTAAAATACCAAATCTCTATTTTTGTATGCAGTCTCCTGGAGTGCCTCATTCTTTTTCAGAGTCTTAGAAAAGAAACAAAGTATTGGGGTTTCGATCCAGTATCCTAGCCACTGGTCTGGTCTGGTCTGGGATCCTGATAATATACAAACCTAAACGGCACTTAAAGGATGACTACTTTTTTTCTTTGGGTTTTCTGATTCAGTATCAAGGACACTGAGCGCGAATGCAGGATTTTCTTAGATTATTAGAGGTTTAACTTTTTTCCAACAATTTTGAACCAATTCTGAGTACATGGCTCCTGAGATCTGTATATAGTACATATAAAAGGAAAGTTGCCATAGTCCCAGATGACCATTAGCCTGCGCTGTTGGCCTCATTCTGCATCGTGAGCCAGCTGTCTAGCAACTGAGCTAAACTAGCCCCCTGCATGCTAAGTGAGTGACTATTGTGAGGAATGTGAGAAACTTTCAAATTTTAAAGTTTGTAATTAGTACTTTTCTGTGATTACAAAGCGAGAATCATTGATTTTTGCAGGAGCAATGCAACCATTTGTAATAAGCACAAGGATATGTGTGCTTTTGGATTACAGATGCCATAACTAATGGAAGGGGCCTGGTTTGGCAATTGTTTCTGAAACACCAGGCTAGGCAGATATGGTTCAGTTTGGTTCTAAAAGCTCAGTTAACTGGACAGCTGGTTTGTGATGCAGAGCGAGGCCAACAGAACGCAGGTTCAATTCTCGTATCAGCTGAGGTTATTCACGAAGGCTTTGCCTTCTCAACTTTGCCCCTCGCCTGAGATGTGGTGATCCTCAATCGCCGCCAGCTAGCTCTCGCTCTCAAAAAGCGGAAAGCAGGCTCTGGTCATCTGGGATTATAGTGCTTTTACAATAGAGGCAGGGTGAGAATGCAAGATGTTATAACTTGTTTCCTTGGTGCTAATGTGTTTAATTATGTGTTTACATTAAAGTTTGTTTTATGATAAGGACGGTCTGCTGGTCAGTGTTATCACTCCTGTGGCACAATAACAGTTCTCCCAATTTTCCAAAGTTAAAAGTTGGGTTCTCATCCGGAATCCCATAACAGATTGGGGTTCTGGTCCGGATCCATAACACAACAGAGGATACGTGGGGGTACAGAGTTGGCTTGGGGTATCTTGGGGAATGTGAGGTAGCATGGGGGAATGTAAAATGACATTTAAGGGGTAATTGTAAGATAATCTTTTTGTTTGTGCAGTTAAAGAGTTTAATCCTGTATTCATAATAAAGTTTTGTTTTAAAATACCAAATCTCTATTTTTGTATGCAATCAGTCCTGCACAGGAGTATAGGGGAATGTGGGATGGCAATGGGTGGCACAGGGAACGTCAGGGGGCATTGGGTGGCATGGAACGTGAGGGGGGGGCATTTGGCAGCATGGGCCGCATGAAATGGCAGGGGAAAATCTGGGGGGGGGGAGGGGGGATGGCATCAGGGAATATGAAGTGCGATGCCATGGTGTGTGTGGGGCATGAGATGGGCGAGGGGTGAGGTTTGGCAGGCCTTGAAGCAATGTTGGGAACTGGGTTGCTGTGTTGATGAATAGAGGACCAACTAACTGGCCTGCCTCCTCACCTGCACTCCATTCGGGTTTGCAAAATGTGTGCCCAAATGTGAGAAAAGACAAAAATCTCTCAAAGTCTCACACATGGATCAAGTGTGCATTTTGTGAGACACTAAATTGCACAGATCAAATTTTCCTGAACCCAGATGAAAATTCAGTCTTGCACGTCAACAAGTGTTTACATGGCTCTAAAATGCGAAAGGTCCGATATAAATGCAACTCCATCTTTCTTATATTGTCAAGATAGCAATGGCTATATCATGAAATATCCAAATTCATCAGCCACATTAAAACTATCTAATCTTGCAGCCATACTAATTCAAATTATTTTCTTGGAAACCTGAAGAAACTTCACAGCAAACTATCAGTTTACCCACACTTGATCTTAGTGGCAGATCTCCAGAGGGTTCCCTTTTGATCCCCATTCCTTTCTGCTTCGGAGTTATTGAAAATATCAAATATTCATATTACAATATGTTCCTGGCCAGAAACATTTTGTCTTAACAGCTGCTCGTGGTAACGAATGCTGCAGCAGTAAAGTACTTCCTTTCTTTCCCTTGCAGCAATCTTCTTGCAGTATGCATCTGTAATCAGTAGTAGTCAGTTATCCTTCCAATGATTTAGATATTAACATAACCTCCCACAAAAAACAGCTATATCGATCATAATTAGAGCTTATTTCCAACTATTAAAATTAGCCACTATGAAAGTTCATTCTTCAGCATTGACAATAATATTGGGCTCCATTGAACTCTAAGAATAATCTGAGAGCTAAGCAAAGTAAATTGGTAAAATGTTAGATTGGAAGAACAAAGGAGGTTGACTGCAGTGTGGAATAAACACCAGCACGGACTGGTTCGGACAACTGGCCTATTTCCATGCTGTATATGCTAGATAATCGTCATCTAAGTGCCCCGCAGAGTAGCGTAGGCGACCATAATCTTCCAAACTTTTCAATCATCGGAACAGTGGATGCTCTTGTTCTTGGAGTTCTGGTTAAGCCAGTCTTTAATATTGTCCAACTTATCTGAAGCAGTCAATTTATCAATTGCTTTGTTTGGCCCCTTGTTCCAACTGTAACCAATCACGGTTTGTTGATGTACCATTTGTCAATGCTCTCTGTTGATTATTCTCTTTGTCTGCTATGTACGTACGTGTACGTTCCCTCGGCTGCAGAAAAATCCTTTTCACTGTACTTTGGTATATGTGACAATAAATCAAATCAAATCTTCTTCTGATATTATTTAAAAGTGCTCTTGTTCTTCCAGCCATGATTCAGTACTTCTTTGTTGATTCGCCACCCAGCTTACCCTTAGGTTCTTTCTCAACCACATTTCAAAGCTGTTGATTTTCTCTCCTTCCTCTTTCCCAAGGCATTGCATCCATAATTAATTCTGGGCCAGACATAACATTTTAATATATGGAATTTAATTTCAAGAATCAAGCTGCTTTCTAAAAACGTTGTTTAGTTTTGCAAAATCATTTTTGGTTTGTCCAATCCTTTCTTGGGTTTCAGTACTGCTTGTGACATAAAATGTTACTGTGTTTCCTAGATAGTTGATTTGATTGTCCTGTTCTAACATGCTTCTGCTTAATGTAATGTTGCATATTGGAATGTATTTTTCCTCTGTCATTAGCATGGTCTTGCAGTTGAGTGTTGGTCCAGTTTCCTTTATAACTGTACCGATTTACTTTTGAAAGACTTTTTTGGTGCTGTAAGTATGGTATTTTCAGCATTGCAGATGCTGTTAGTTGCTCTTCCTACCTTGATACCATCCATCTCTTCTGAGAATATGATGACTATATAAGGGAGAACAGTCTGGAAACAGTCCAGTGAGATAACATAACCATGTTTCACCCCTTTTTGATCGCCTCCCAAACACGGACTTAATTCTCATATCTGACTATTGCTACCCAATTTCAGAAAAAATTCCTGATGAATGGAAGATTTTTCCCACCGATGTTGATGACTTCCAGCATTTTCATGAGATGGCGGTCTTGTATTTTATCAAATGCTTTGGTAATTCTATGTAAATTTACAATCAACTGATGGTGACCAGTAAATGAGCCAATTTGCAGGCTAAATGTTGCAATAACATTTAGATTTACTCTACTATTCTTTAATTGTCTGATATATTTAGCCAATCCATCAACCATCATTAGGATCTGAACATTCCCACCCTCTTTCCAGAAAGATCAGAAACACTTGCAAACCATTGCTTTTTTCAGCATCTGTTTGTCTTCTTTTAAACTGCCCTTTTATGGAACCTATTCAGTTCTCCTCAGGAGAACTGGGATATTAATCTGGAATATGAGACATAGCTTTTAGTTTACAAACAGGCTGATGTAGTGCAAGTCAACATGATCAATAGGGTAATGTATGAAATAAACAAGAGAAACAAAAACTGAATTTTATTTCAGCAAGCCTTTGATTTTAGTATTACCAAAACCTAATGGATTAAGGTTGTGAATTTTGTCCAACGGTCCACATGGGAATTCAGCAAGAATATGTTAGAAATGAGATTTATGATGAGAAGCAGTGGCACAGATTGCAAATCTATTTAAAGAAATATAGTTTACGTTGGAAAATGACGAGATTGAGAAATAAATTACAGCTTAAACCAAAAACTCCTAATAGGTCCTAATAATGCCACTCCTAATGAGCTGGATTCGATAGGGCTGTTGTTGGTGGTTTTAGTGAGGACAGTTAATTTGAGCAAATTGGCTCGACTTCTCCAAAGAAATATTCATTCAAGTGGCAGTGTGGAGGAATGCAAATCTACAACCCAATCATGCCCAGAACTACCAACATCTTATGTGTCTTATTTTAGCCATGCCAAAATAATTTGTCAAGCAGAGATTGAGAAGGAATAGAAAAAATAACCAAATGGAGGGTTAGCTTAGTCGATTCATCACTGTGAGTGCGCCAGAGCAGTGATCAAGCACTTCCAACCCAGGCCAGGGGAGCAGAGTATGGTGGGCAGAGGCCCGGGGCCTCTGGAAGTATTCAAGGGATAGCCACCATAGTGGTAGGATGGGCATACGGGAGTGCACCACCAGCTCACAGAGAGTGAGGCACATTCTGCAGGTAAATCCCTCATCCTGGCACTGAGGCGAGACCAAGTCAGTCACTCCAAGCCTGCATTCCATCAGAAAGAACAATGTACTATGCTTTTCAATTACTGTCCTTTCTTCCTTTGTGTTATCACAAGCAGGACCGAGCCCAATAATGACCTCCATTGTAGAATCTTAGCAACAGGACTGCGACTACTTTAGACTTTCCAACCTGATAAATATTGAAAGGAATACAGAAATGTTGTCAATCACGTAATTTACCCTATCTTAAGCACAATGACAATATCTAAAATGAAAAGGCTATGTAGAGAACAAAATTATTATAATTGGTAAGATATTAGGGTGCATAATCTTACTCAATAAATAGTACAATGGGGAAAAGATCGTTGAGGATGCAGGCAAGAATTTCATCCTTACCTCAATATTTTGGGAAGTAATGGATTTAATCTGTATCAGTACCCCTGAGATGATACTCGATTTCCATGTGGGAACCATAGAATTTCAAAGCACAGAAGAAAGTCACTCTACACATCATTGTAACTGCACAGCTCTCCGAAAGAACTATCCACGTTCTCTATTCCCCATACTCCTCTTTTTTAAATTTCAGATATGAAACGCAAGATAGATTCTATTCCTGCCACTGTTTCCGGTGGGAACATTCAGTGTCCGAACAACTTTCAATTCGTATCAATGGTTATCATGTCATCAGATTTCATTTGGTTGTCAAAATTGTTGCTGCAGCCAAAATGGTACTTGCTGCAGAGAATTAGCTCAATTTTCAGATATAAAGGAGGATTTCAGAAATGGAGATTGGGATGAGCTGATTGATGGAAATAAGTAACAGAGAAGAAAAATAAGGATATTTGAACATAGTCAGAAATCTGCATTTGAACATAGTCAGGCTGCAGTTCCCCAGATCAGTCTGTCCGCTGGATTCCTGACTTTGTCACCGCCGTTGTTATCTTCAAATCTTCAGCACTCTGGTACCATGTTGTGTTTGGTGCTCAATATCTAGCAAGGAATCTACCAAATGACTTGTGACTTGTCCAAACCAGGATCTCTATTGAATCACACGTGTTAAGAGCAAGCCATCATGGAGTTTCTTTGTACTCCCCCGGAACTACACCTAGGCACGTCTATCCACTTGTACATCTTACAACCATTGTCTGTTACCGATTGTGCCCTCACTCATATGAATGCCTTGTCACAGAAGTGAGTCTGTACCACCACCTACTGGTTGGAGGTCACACCACCAGCTAACTACAATATTGTTTACAGGCATATCACCACAGGATAGAGTTGTGCATGCAGCCGCTGGAAAGAAGAGATTCGAAGGCCCATGTGGGAACAGCACCTTGGGCAAATTATAAAAGGTCAACCTATAAGCATTTCCTGCAGTGAGGCAGGAAGGCCACAACACTGCTGTTGGCTGTGGAAGGTGAGTTCTAATTTTCATAGTTGTCCAACTGGTTGCTGACACAGGAAGAAATGGTCCATTATGGGTCTTCCATCGGAAAATATAGAGATTATTGCTGCTAATTCACCTTGTAAGGAAAGAGCACACTCAGTAAGTTAAGTCAGGCAAAGCTTCACAAGACTCAGTCATGGATGCATCTTGGCAGCAGCAGCTGCTACCGAGACCCTGCATTGACTCAGATTAGCATAATGCCTCAGGGTTGATTGTTAGACACTGCATGTAGAAGCTTTGCCCTTGCAAATACCCACTTTCCATCCATCTATCAGGTTACCGACATGCAACATTACTTTGCCCATGACTGTCGCAGCAGCAGACTGTTATTAAACACTACTGTGACTCAGAGCATACTGAAGCAGGCAAGTAGGAGTGCCTGGGAACACAATATGCCATGTTGACATTCTAGTCTCACAATTTACAGTGCAGAAGGAGGCCATTCGGCCCATCGAGTCTGCACCGGCCCTTGGAAAGAACACCCAATTTAAACCCACACCTCTACCCTATCTCCGTAACCCCACCTAATCTTTTTGGACACGAAGGGCAATTTAGCATGGTCAACCCACCTAGCCTGCACATTTTTGGTCTGTGGGAGGAAACCGGAGCACCTGGTGGAAACCCACACAGACACGTGGAGAACGTGCCGACTCCGCACAGACAGTGACCCAAGCTGGGAATCGAACCTGGGACCCTGGAGCTGTGAAGCAACAGTGTTAACCATTGTGCTACCGTGCCGCCCATGACAGGGACAGATTCCAAGACACCCTGCATTCATGCACCACTGCTGCCTGCCCTGCATTGCGTAGAGCTCTGCGCTCACCTTCATTTCTGGCCGACCAACCCCCTCCCCTCCCTCAACCTCTTGCTCTTCCCAGCTCCAAACACCCTCGCTCCACAGAATGAAAAAGCATTCATGACTGCCAGATTGACAGTGTCACTTCATATTGCTAAAGAAACTGATTATGATCCTCACACACTCCCATTCTCAGAATCTCACACACCTCACTTGTCAGGAAAGGCAGCCTCCTACTTCATTTGCCGTCCCCTCATGGCTAAGGCTCGATTAGGGGCTTCGCACTTCGCTGTTGCTGGCATGCCCTGGTCAAATCACATGCCTGCTCGACATGCCTGTTTGGCAGCTGAACTCACCTCATGGTGGTTTGATTTCAACGCCTCGTACCTCGTTGCTGCTGGCTTTCCCTGGTCAAGTCGCAAACATGCTACCTCGCCTGCCCGCTCGGCAGGTGACCTCACCTTGTGGTGGCTTTCAGCGTCTCACTGTTGCTGGCCTACCTTCAACCCTGGTTTGAGTCATCTGTTCGCCTCACCTGCTGCTTCCCTTAGCGTGGTGGCTTTCAGCGCCTCACTGTTCCTGGCCTGCCCTGGGTCGAGTCTCAAACCTGCTCGCTTTTCTCAAAAATGGTAAAACCTCAGCAGTCTCTGCCTCCCATTCCTCACCCAATCGCCCCCTTTGCTCCTTGACCACCTCAAATCAACTATTCATACGCTTTGGACCAGTGTTTTCCCACCCTTTCAGACTCACCAAACGGAGTCCGATTTTGCTGTGCATTCACTGAGCAAATGCAGAGTAACCAAGCTCTGATTGGATGCCCGGTGCATTGGCCAGCATGGGGCCCCACGTTGGTTCTGGCACTGTGCCTAGGCACTGCGTTTTCCATTTTATATCCGCTTCTGTCGCCCTCTCCTCCAAAATGAGTCATTTTGAACTCAAGAATGAGGTCCGGCATGAAATTGGACATAGGTTAAATGCGGTGCCAAACAAAGCTGAAAGCCTTACATACCCATGTCATACCAGAATGCCATACCAGAATGGCAATGGCACACCTTTCGGTAAGCAAGACCTCCTGATCCTGGGCAGCACAGTGGCCTAGTGGTTAGCACAGCTGCCTCACGGTGCTGAAGTCCCAGGCTCGATCCCGGCTCTGGGTCACTGCCGTGTGGAGTTTGCACATTCTCCCCGTGTTTGTGTGGGTTTCGCCCCCACAACCCAAAAATGTGCAGGATAGGTGGATTGGCCATGCTAAATTGCCCCTTAATTGGAAAAATTAATTGGGTAATCTAAATTTATAAAAAAGAAAAGGAAAAAAAAAGACCTCCTGATCCTGATGGAGAAGGTCCAGAGAAGGAGGGATTCGATATACCCTAGAGCCTAGTGGAACCCACCTACTGTTACTGAGCAGGCATGACAGGTGATTGATACCACAGAGAACACAGCAGGGGAACATGCAAGATCGTGGATCCAGGTTCCACGACCTGCTCCACTCTGGCAAGGTGAATTGTTACACAGAAGCACAGAGGTACCTTGATGGATGACATCTGAATGCTGCATCTGTTAGGATAGAAATGGCACCTAATTCTCTAATAGCATATACATGCAAGGCTCTCATTTAGGTTCATGCAGTTATGGATTGAAATCTGAATTGTCATTGTAATGCACTGCCCCATTGAAGATTTTTGTTCCTGGCAGTATGATAGAATAGTCTAACATCACTCTGCATGTTATATCTGTAGGACAAGAGGGTCCATAACAATAAGCAGATGCCCAGACTACAAGGCCATGGCAATTCATGAAGTACAGGAGACAGACAGAGGTATCTCGGGTGCCATCAGAGCAAATTGTCAGGGATGGAGAATTGCCCATAGCAAGTGGAAAAGGTAGTATTTAGAGGTATTATTGAACATAGTGTCAATGATGGAGTTGGTGCTGTTAATGCACTCTGCATACGTAGATGCTTGCCATAAAAGGTTGGGTTGCATGACAATGCACCACAATTATGGTTGAAGGCAATGGCATGTGTCCAAGTGATTTTCAGAATGTCAAGGGCTTCCTTCAATTACCTTCTTTGGTTCTTGCCCGCCCACCCACCCAACCGCACCACCACCCAGGTTTCCTTATCGCTCGGGCATAAGGAGCAGTGATGCACTGTCACATCTGACCAGCCCATGGTCTGTCAATACAGATACTAGCACATTGGACGGATGTAACGTGCATTTTGACTCAGGGACACGTGGGAAAAGTCACTGAGTACACACAAACATAAGAATTAGGAGCAAGAGTAGGGCACTCAATCCCTTAAGGCGGCTTTGCCATTCAATAAGGTTATGGCTAATCTGATTGCAACCTCAACCCCACATTCCCACCGACCTCAAAAACCTTTCACTCCTTGTTATCCAAGAATCTATCTAGATTGAATGTAAAAATATTCAAAGATTTTTCTTTCAACTTCTTTTGAGGAATTGAATTTCAAAGATGCATGAAATAATGCGGGCTGACAAGTACCCAGGTCATGATGGACTTGAACCTAGTAATAAAAGAAGTGGCTGGTGAGATAGCTGATGTATTGGTTTTAATTTTCCTAAACACCTTAGAATCAGGGAAGGTCCCATTAGATTAGTAGATAGCAAATATAACTCCATTATTCAAAAACAGAGGGAGATGGAAAAAGGGAAACTACAGGATAATTAGCTTAAAATCTGTCATAGAGAAAATCTTAGAAGTATTACTCAAGAAGCTGTGGCAGGACACTTCGATAAGTTCAAAGTGATAAGGCACAATCAACATGATTTTGTGAAAGGGAAATCATGTTTAACCAACTTATTGAAAGTCTCTGAGGAAATACAGTGCTGTGGATGAAGGGGAACCAGTGGATGTATTGTACTTTGATTTCCTGAAGACATTTGATGAAGTGCCACACCAATGATTATTGTGCAAAATAAAAGGTCATGGTATGAGGGTAACATATTTGACATGGATAGAAGATTGGCTGGCTAACAGGAAGCAAAATGTAGCCATAATTGGGTCTTTTTCAGGTTGACAAGATGTAACGTGTGGTGGGCCACAGCGATCAGTGCTTCAACCTCAACCTTTTAAAATTTACACAAATGACTTGGATGAAGGGATGGATGGAATGGTTGCCAAATTTTCTGATGACACAAAGATAGGTAGGAAAATAAGTTGTGAAGAGGACATCAGGAGCCAGAAAAAAGATATAGATAGGTTAAGTGAGTGTATAAAAATGGGAGTATAATGTGGGAAAGTGTGAAATTTTCCATTTGTCAGGAAGAATGAAAAATAAAAAAATATTTAAATGATGAGAGATTGTATGGCTCTGAGGTGCAGAGGAATCAGGGTGTCTTAGAGCATGAATCATAAAAGGTTAGTGTGCAGGTTCACAAGGTAGTTAGGAAAGGCAAATGAATGGTATTATTTATTACAAAGTGAATTAACTAAATAGGCCTCAGATATACAGAGCACTAGCGAGACCACATCTAGAGTACCATGTACAGTATTGGTCACCATATTTAAGAAAAGATGTAAATACGTTGAGAGAAGATTTACTAGACTAATGCCTGGAATTGGCAGGTTATTTTATGAGAAAAGGTTGGACAGGCTAGGCTTGTATCCACTGGAATTCAGAAGATTAAGAGATGACTTAACTGAAGCATAAGATCCTGAGGTTTTGGAGCTCGATTCCAAGAGTGCACCTCCCAGGACACTTATTCCAAATCCCTTTGGAAACCTTTTATGAAAACATGGCCTCTCGCCTCCTTTTGATCTCCATAGCTTCCCGTGCTGTACTTAATGGGGAGCCCTCTCTTTCCCCTGGTTCTCCATTTCCCTTCTCTCCAATTGCAGCAGAAGCAACAGTAGACTCCCTTCAGTCAGTGGGGTTTCCCTTTGGAATTTTCATTTCTCGTTCAAACGTATCTACTCTGTGTATTCTGAAATATCCCCTTACATGTCTGCAACTGCATCTGAATTGATCATAACCTAATTTTCCAGTTCACTTTAGCTCGGTCTGCTTTCATGCACTCATAATTGTGCTTATTTAAGCTTCAATTACTAGTCTTAGACCCACACTTATCTCCCTCATACTGAATGCAGAATTCATATTATGATCGGTGCTACCAAGGGGCACTTTCATTATTTGGTCATTAATTATTCCTATCTTGTTCCCTAACAGCACTTTGGGTGTACTTATGCCTCAGGGACTGTAGCGGCTCAACAAGACAGCTCACCACTACCTCTGAAGGGTAACTAGGGATGGGCAATAAATGTTGGCCTAACCAGTGACACCTACATCCCGTAAATTAACTTAAAACAACCGGCCAGGTCTAGCATAGCCTAATCTTTCGTTGGCGGCAGAATGCGCTGTTCAGAGAAACGCCCCACATTTCATGAATGCCTCCTCTAGGCTACCTTTGCCCATCTGATTTTTCTAGTCTGCATGTAGATTAAAATCCCCCATGACTCTTGCCATAGCTTTCAGGCAAACTCCCATTATTTCTTCCTTTTTAGTTGATCCTCCTGTATGACTTCTTGCCCTTATCATTTCTCATCTCTACGCAAACCACTTTTACACCCTGGTTTCCATAACTTGAATTGTTCTTCTCTATAGTGCTAACACCATCATTAATTAACAGATCCACCCCTCTGTCTCTTTCTAGCTTCTTGTCCTTCCTTAAATCCTGTACCTTCAATATCCAGGTTCCAATCCATGTCATCCTGCAGCCATGTCTCTGTAATGGCTATTAAATTGTAATTACTTATTTATATTAATGCTATCAGTTCATCTATTTTGTTTCAAAGGCATTCAAAGTGCATTCAAATATAAAGCCTTCGTATTGTCATTTTATTATTTTTGCAACTTCTAGCCTTAACTGCTGATTTACTCTTAGATTACTCTTTGTCCCTTCCTGTCATGGTGCAAGAGGAATGTGTCAGAGTAAGGGACATCTGTGTATAGCCCCCCTCAGAGGAGGGAGGGCAGAGACAATGATGTTCCAGTAGGCACTGAGGTAGACCTTCAGGAATCGCCTCGAGTCACAGAACTTGGAACAACAATAGCAGATATGTGGACATTTAGTAGAGTTCTCTGAGGCACTGCAAGCTCACACATGTCAAATGGAAGAGTCCATTGTGGTGATGAGCTTTAATTTGGCTCAGGGGCTTGAACATATGATATATTCAAGTGGATAAGTTCCTCTTGACAACTTAGTTTCTAACATATCTCGGTGCCATTCACAATTTAGCTACCATACATTCGGTACCTTCATCTAAGTAATTGATATAGATTTTAAATAGTTGAGGTCCCAGCACTGATCCCTGTAGCACTCCACTTATTACAGCTTGCTAATCCAAAAAAGACCCACTGTACCCTACTCGCTGTTTCCTGTTAGCTAACCAATCCTTTATCCATGTTAATATGTTATCCCCACACCGTGAACTCTTATTTTGTGTTGGAACCTTTGATGTGGCATCTTATCAAATGCCTTTTGGAACCGAAGTATGCCACAACTACAGGTTCCCCTATGCCCACCTTTTTGTTAGATCCTCAAAGAACTCCAATAAATTAGCCAAATACGATTTCCCTTTCACAAAACCATGTTGATTCTGCCTGACCACATTTTGATTTTTTTAAGTTTCCTGCTGTAGTCTCCTAAAAATGGATTCTAGCAATTTCCCTACGACAGATGTAAGGTTAACTGGCTTTCTGTGTCTCTCCTTTCTTAAATAACGGTGTTACGTTTGCTATTTTCCAATCTGCTGGGACCTTTCCAGAATCTCTGGAATTTTAGCAGATTATAACTAATATCTCTACTGTCTCTACAGTCACATCTTGTAAGATCCTAAGATGCAGGCCATCTGGACTGGGGACTTGTCAATCATTAGGTGTTATTGTTTTCCAAGTAACTTGTGATGCTAATTGTTTTAAGTTCCTCCCGCCCCTTCATGTCTTGATTTTCAAGTATACAGTATTTGGTATGTTTTCTAAGTCTTATAAAGTGAAGACAGTACAAAATACCTGTTCAAGGCGTTGAAGGCGGTGGTTCAGGGGGAGGTTATCTTGTTCAAGGCGCACAGAGATAGGAGGATGGGGTAGTATGGATGGTTGTTGGACTCGATAGTCGAGGTGGAAAGGAAGTATTCAAATACCCCACCAAGGAGGTGTTGAAGCACCTGTTGTGTGACTAGAATAGCTGAGGCAACCATAAATTTCTCAGGATGAACGCATGATGGCAGCTTCCTAGAATATATGCACATATGTGCAGGAACGCCTAATTGTGGTTATATACCACCCAGATGTTCAGTGAGTAGAAAGGTTCCTGTTCACAAAGCTATCTGGCTAATGAACTAATGCCCTTATAGCCACGTGTGTACAGTCAACCATTCCCTGAACTTATGTGAAGCCCCTGGCTGGCTGTGATTCCAATGCCAAATCCATTGGAAAGTTAATATGATCCTCCACCCGAGCGAAGAGGACATCTGTGACAGCTGTTATGCATTGGTGGGCTGCTGATTAAGGAATCCTTGTATCACGGTGGCTGGAGGCTGGCCCAGGAGGGGATATGGCTGATCGGTGGGAAGGTGTTGCGGGCTGCCCCCTGACCAGGCTGATCACATGGAATGTGAGAGGGGTGAATGGACCGGTCAAGAGGGCTCGCATATTCACACATCTGAAGAGCCTAAAGGCAGATGTGGTTTTTTTTTTGTTACAAGAAATGCATTTGAAGATTGGGGATCAAACATGGCTTAGGAAAGGGTGGGTAAGGCAGGTATTTCTTTCTGGACTGGACTCGAAGACGAGGGGGTTAGCGATATTGATAAATAAATGGGTAGCTTTTGAAGTGGTGAACATAGTGGCAGACTCTGGAGGGAGGTATGTTATGGTGAGTGAAAAATTGGAAGGGATGCTGGTGGTATTGTCTATACCCTGAACTGGGATGATGTAGAGTTCATGAGGCAGGTGTTGGGAAAGATATAGGACCTGGACTTGCACCAGTTGATAATGGGGGGAGTTGGATTTTATGGAACACATGAGGGGAGGGGTGGATCAGTGGAGGTTTGACAGGCCAAGGGCGAAGAAATGTTCGTTTTTCTCCCACGTGCACAGGGTGTACTCCCAAATTGACTATTTTGTGTTCAGAACATACCGGGCAGAAGGAGGCCGTTCGGCCCATCGAGTCCACACCGACCCACTTAAGCCCTCACGTCCACCCTACCCCCTAACCCATCCTAACCTTTTTGGTCACTAAGGGCAATTTATCATAGCCAATCCACCTAACCTGCACGTCTTTGGACTGCGGGAGGAAACCGGAGCACCCGGAGGAAACCCATGCAGACACGGGGAGAACGTGCAGACTCCGCACAGACAGTGACCCAAACCGGGAATCAAATCTGAGGCCCTGGAGCTGTGAAGCAACAGTGCTATCCACTTGCGCTACCGTGCTGCTGCCCCCATAGCTTGTCACAAGTAGGCTTCAATGAAATTACTGTGAACAGCCGCTAGTCGCCACATTCTGGCGCCTGTTCGGGGAGGCTGGTACGGAAATTGAACCCACGCTGCTGGCATTGTTCTGCATTACAAGCCAGCTGTTAGCCCACAGTGTCAATCCAATTGGATAGAACGTTATTGACAGGGGTGGTCAGTTCAGAGTATTCGGCAATTGTAGTGTCGGACCATGCACCGCAATGCATGGACTTGCAGGTAAACCTGAGGGGGGGTGGGGGGGCAACGCCTGCAGTGGAGGTTGGATGTGGGACTGTTGGCAGATGAGGAGGTCTGTGAGCGGGTGAGGGCTGCCATTCGGGGATATGTGGAGCTGAACGACACGGGGGAGGTATCGGCTGCTCGCCTGTGGGAGGCATTGAGGCAGTAGTAAGGAGGGAGTTTATTTTGATTCAGGCTCACAGGGAAAAGACGAAATGGCCGGAGATTGCGAGGTTAGTCGATGAGATCTTGCAGGTGAATAGGAGGTATTCGGACGCGGGATTGTTGAGGGAGTGGCAGAAACTGCAGATGAAGTTTGGGTTTTTATCTACGGGTAAGGCGGTAGTGTAGTTGAGGAGGGCAAAGTCTATGAATATGGGGAAAAGGCGAGTAGGATGTTGGCACATCAACTAAGGAAGCAGGATGCAGCAAGGGAGATTGGAAAGTAAAGGACGGGGACGGGGACACGGTCTTGGACTCTGTGGGGGTGAATGGGGTGTTTGGGAATTTTTACAGGAGGCTGTATGACCGCAACCCCCAGCTGGGGTGGACGGAATGAGGCAATGTTTGGAGGGGTTGGAGCTCCCGAAGGTGGAAAAGGACCTGGTCATCGGGCTGGGAGCCCCCATTGGGCTGGTGGAGGTTGTGGAGGGTCTTGGGGCGATGCAGGCGGAGAAGGCCCAGGCCTGGATGTGTTTACAGTGGAATTTTTCAAAAGGTTTTCAGGGCACCTGGGGCCTTTGCTCGTGAGGACGTTTAACGAGGCAAGGGAGAAGGGGGTGCTCCCCCCGCCATTATCGCACGCCTCGATCTCCTTAATTTTAAAGAGGGATAAGGATCCAGGGCAGTGTGGGTCTTTCAGGCCAATTTCACTATTAATTGTGGACGGCAAGTTACTGGCTGAGGACTGTGTGCCGGGGGTGATGGGGAGGACCAGACAGGGTTGGTTAACGGGAGGCATCTGTTGGCCAACATCAGGTTTCTGAACGTTATAATGATGCCTCCGGAGGGATGAAGTGTGGAGGTGGTGGTCGCCATGGATGCGGAGATGGCCTTCGGTCGGGTGGAGTGGGATTATTTGTAGGCGGTGCTGGTTTGGGTTCGATCAAGGGTTTGTGGATTGGGTCCGGTTATTGTACCAGGCACCAGTGGCGAGTGTGCGGACAAACCGGGTGAGCTCGGAATACTTCAGGCTGCACCGGGCAATGAGGCAGGGATGTCCACTCTCCCCACTGCTCTTTGCCTTGGCTATAGGCCCACTGGCAATGTCGCTGAGAGCATCAAGGGATTGGCAGGGATAGTATCGGGGGCAGGAGGGGCGGAGCATAGGATCTCGCTGTATGCGGATGTCTTGCTGCTTTATATGTCGGCCACGCTGGAAGGTATTGGGTGGATTATGAGGATTTTGGGGGATTTGGCCGGTTCTCAGGGTATAAATTGAACATGGGGAAGAAAGAGGTCTTTCCAATCCAGACGAGGGGGCAGGAGATGAGGCTGGGGGAGTTGCCATTTAGGGTGGTGGGCAGGAGACATTTGGTACTTGGGCATTCAGGTGCGGGTGGGGGGGGTGGGGGAGAAGCTGCGCAACTGAATTTGGCTCGGCTGGTGTAACAGATGAAGGGCGATCTTAGGAGGTGGGATGTGCTCCCGCTGTCATTGGCGGGACGGGTGCAATCGGTGAAGATGACGGTCCTCCCGAGGTTCTCGTTTGTGTGCCAGAACATCCAGATTTTTATTCCTCAGGCCTTTTTTAGGAGGGTGAACTCGATGATTTCAGGGTTTGTTTGGGAAGGTAAAGCCCCTCGGGTGAAGAAGGTACTGCTGGAGTGGTGTCGGGGGGTTGGCGCTCCCGAACTTCATGAACTATTACTGGGCGGCGAACATAGCTATGGTTCGGAAGTGGGTAGTGGGGTCGGAATGGGAGCGGATGGAGGCAGCCTCTTGTAAAGACATGAGTTTGGGGGCACTGTTCACGGCACCTCTGCCATTCTCACCGGCCAGGTCCTCCATGCACCCGGTGGTGGTGGTGGTCCTTAGGGGTGTGGGGACAGTGACGGCAGCATCTGGGGCTGGAAGGGGCCCCGGTTTGGGCACCGATTTGTGGGAATCGCCTGTTTGTTCAGGGGGAGGGGGGGTTTGGGGGTGGCATCGGACGGGGATTGAGCAATTTGGGGATCTGTTCATTGACGGCAGCTTTCCAAGCCTGGAGGAGTTGGAGGAGGAATTTGAGCTGCCGGCCGGGAATGGGTTCCGGTATTTGCAGGTGAGGGACTTTGTTTGGAGGCAGGTGCCGTCCTTTCTTCATCTGCCGCCCCAGGGGTTGCAGGACAAGATGGTGTCGAGAACAGGTAGGGGAGGGGAAGGTGTCGGAAATTTACAAGGAACTGATGGATTGGGAGGGAACCCCGATATGAGTAATGAAGCGCAAGTGGGAGGAAGAGTTGGGTAGGGGGTTGGAGGCTGGGTTGTGGGAGGATGCCCTGAGGAGAGTGAATGCATCATGGTTGTGTGCGAGGCTTAGCCTTATCCAGTTTAATGTCCACAGGGCACATATGACCGTGGCCATAATGAGCAGGTTTTTTGAAGGGGTGAAGGATAGGTGTGGGCGATGAGCGGGTGGGCCCGTGAATCATGTCCACATGTTTTGGGCATGGTCGAAGTTCTGGGAATTCTGGCAGAGGTTTGCCAATGTTATGTCAGAGATGTTGAAGGTGAAGGTGGACCCGAGTCCAGAGGTGGCGATCTTTGGCGTGTCAGAAGACCCGGAGGTCCAGGTGGTGGCGAGAGAGGCCGATGTCTTGGCCTTTGTCTCCCTGGTAGCCCGGAGACGGATAATGTTGGAATGGAGGGACTTGGGGCCCCCAAAACTGGGGGTGTGGGTGAGTGGCCTGGCGGAGTTTCTCAGGTTAGAAAAGATGAAGTTTGCCTTGAAGAGTTCTGTGGAGGGGTTTGCCCGGAGGTGGCAGCCATTAATCGACTTCTTCAAGAAAAGTTAAGATGTCAGCAGTGGGGGTGGGGGTTAAAATGGAGAGGCAGGGGAGCAGAGAAATGGGGGGGGGGGGGGGGGGGGGCAGGTTAGTGGGGTATTTGGTTGAGTTGGATTATTTGCAGTCCTGTTGGCTTGATTTGATTTGTGATTATTATTGTGTTAATGTATAAATGCCTCAATAAAATATTTTTCAAAAAAGGGAATCATTGAATCATAGAATCCCTACAGTGCAGAAGGTGGTCCATTGAGTTTGCACCAACTCTCTGAAAGAACACCCCAGACAGGCCAATTCCCCTGCCCTTTCCCCCTAACCCTAACCCGCACATCTTTGGACACTAAGGGGCAATATAGCATGGCAAATCCACCTAACTTGCACATCTTTGGACTGTGGAAGGAAACCAGAATATCCAGAGGAAACCCATTAGATACGGGGTGAAAGTGCCAACTCCACACAGTCACCCAAGGCCGGAATTGAACACATGTCCCTGGTGCTGGGAGGCAGCAGTGACAACCACTGTGCCATTGTGTCATGCCACAGACACTTGGAAGGAGACAGCGCTTAAAAAATGAGAGACAATGCAACTAGCATAGCATGGAGATCGTTTGACTGTGGCACCAGATATTCCTGCTCCAGGGCACATTTCTCTGCAACCATTTTACCAGAGACTGCAGCCTTTGCTTGGTCTGGGTCTCAAAGGATACAAGCTTCTGATATGCCAACATTCTTACATTGGGGTAATAGCTGATGGTCATCCTCTTCCCCTCCTCCCTTCTGCTTTCTATGTTAGCTCTGCCAGCTCCTGGCTCTACCCCTCATTCTGACTGCACATTGCTCCTGCTGCCCTGCATCGGTGGCACGTATGTGGGATGGTGCCATGTTAATTATTTCAAATTGTTTTCTTCTCTATTCAATCTTCTCACAGTGGACCTGGGCACCCTAGCCTGCCTCCAACCTATCCTGCCTCCAACTTGGCTGTCCGAGTCAGGGAGTTATCCTGATGGGTCAAACAGGTATGCCCTTCCAAGCTCATCAGCCACTCTGCAACTCCCTTCTGGGGTCAAACCTCAATTTGTGGCTGAAATGAGGGTGGGATGATCCAGGGTCCATCTGCCATTTTGGAGTCTCTGCAAAGTCTCCACCACTCTGCAATAATTCATACCCGAGCATGGATTCAAAAGGAACTGAACAAGGTTCTGATTGAGGCCGATAGCATTGTGTACAAAGGTAGGTGGAATGTTGAGTGAAATGACTCATAGCTGATGTGATTTCCTGAAATTCATTTTGAATGCCCTGGGGGGTCAGATAAAAATTTCCATGAATTATTCTTTCACTGAATTGGCCTAAAGCCTTTTAAATTCTTCTCCCTCATGGAGGAAATCACATGGTTGCTGCTTGATGTGAACCGCAGGGGTCAGAGTACTCAATTACAACATGACTGCATGGAACAGGCTCAACAGGCTAACTGGCCATCATTTTCTTATGTTTTTCGATAACCGTGTTTTGGTAAGTGGGACTGGGACATCAAAAAGTGGGAAGCGAAAGAAAGGGAAAAAAAAGTAATTTAAAATATTTAGAAATTTTAAATTAATGACTCACGCTTTTCCATATAGAACTGAAAACAATCACAAAAAATATTGCTGCAGACACGGGGAGAACGTGCAAACTCCAAACAGACAGTCACCCAAGACCGGAATCGAACCCGGGTCCCTGGCGCCATGAGGCAGCTGCGCTAACCGCCGTACCACCATGCTGCAGGACGAGCTACGGACCGAGCCAGGTTGTTTCACCCGACAATGTGTAACACTGCTCAACTATGTCCTATACACAGAATGCAGCCAAATCCAACCCAGCCAATTACCGCCTCATCAGCCTACTCTCGATTATTGCAAAGTGGTGGAAGGTGTTATGCTTTCAAGAACTTCACCCCAAGAAAAAGCCTCAAGATCCTTATCAGAACTACTTCCAATGCAAGTATGACCATCTTCACTGAAGGAGATGAAAACTGCACACAGTTCCCTTGGTGTGGTCTCACCAAAGTAAAACGTTCCTACTGTTATTTTCTAGCCTCCTGAGAATAAAGGCCAACATTCCATTTGCCTTCTGAATTACATGCTGTGCCTGCAGGTTACTGTTTTTGTTATTTATGAACAAAGATACCCAGGTTCCTCTGTACTGCAACATTCTGCAGTCTCCCTCCACCATTTTGTTTTTCTATTCTTCCTGTCAAAGTGGACATTTTCCCACATTAAACTCCGTCTGACAAATTTTTACCCACTCACTTAACCTATTTATATCCCTTGGCAGAATCATTGAATGCTTTTAATTTGGATCATCAGCTAATTGGCTACAGTACTCTCAGTCCCCCTCATCCAAGTCATTATTATTGTTAGAGCCTGGGACGTGAAAAGAAATTTAGAACTTTATTCTTATTGCTTTTTTCTTCAATGGCTTTTCCTCTGAACCAAAAATATAACTGCTGCAAATCACAAGGCCACAGGGTTGGGCCTTTCTCTGGGAGCTACACCTTGGAGTTACAAGAACAAAATTATTGTCTTCTCAGTTGGTGGCATCATTCAGCCGCTTGTAAGCACAAAAAACAGGATACTCGCACATCAGAACACATTATGCCCCCCGAGCTAACAGACTCATTCACACTGCGGACTGGAATGAGGGAGGGATTGGCGTTTAGAGGGATGGAGGGGGTAAAGTGTTGAGAGGAAGGAGGGCGAGAGTGAGGGGCTGGATGAAGCAAGGGGTGAGTGTGTGTGGGGACTGAGTGCAGGTACTGAGGGAGCAGAATTTGGACATTTGAGGGTGTGAGTGGGAGCATACGGAGAATGGTTGGAGCGAGGGAGGAGAGTGTGGAAGACGGACGGAGAGAGGGAGAATGTGTAGAGAATGGACGGAGTGAGGGAGGAGAGTGTGGAGGGTGGAGGATGGACGAGAGAGGGAGAATGTGTGGAGAATGGACGGAGCGAAGGAGGAGAGTGTGGAAGATGGACGGAGAGAGGGAGAATGCGTGGAGAATGGATGGAGCGAGGGAGAATGTGTGGAGAATGGTTGGAGTGAGGGAGGAGTGTGTGGAGAATGGACGGAGCGAGGGAGAATGTGTAGAGAATGGACGGAGTGAGGGAGAATGTGTGGAGAATGGGTGGAGGGAGGAAGAATGTGTGGAGAATGGATGGAGCGAGGGAGAATGTGTGGAGAATGGGTGGAGTGAGGGAGGAGTGTGTTAAGGACTGGAGGAAGTGAGAAGGAGAATGTGGAGACTGGAGGTCCTAAGATGGACAGTGTGGGTTGGAAAGAGCAAGGGAAGAGGGTGTGGAGGCTGGAGGGAGTGTGGGGGAGGGTGTGGAGACTGGAGGGAGCAATGGACGAGAGGGTGTGGAAACTGGAGGGACAATGTGGAGACTGGAGGGAGGAAAGGGGACAGTGCTGTGACTGAGGGAACAAGGGGAAAGAGTCCAAAGCTGGAGGAAGCGGGCAAGAGAGTGTTGGAGGCTGGAGGGAGCGAGTGGGAGCCTGTGGAGGCTGGAGGGAGTGAGGGGGAGAGTGCATAAAATGGAGAGCACGAGGAGGGAGAATACGGAGACAGGAGGGAGCAAGGGAGAGAACGTGGCAGCTAGATGGAGCAAGAGGAGAATGTGCAGACTCTGGAGCGAGAAAACAGCATGGAGACTGGAGGGTGCGAGGGGGAGACTGGCGGGAGAGAGTACGGAAAACAAAGGGAGAGTGGAAACTGGAGGGAACAATGGGAGAGAGTGTCAAGGCTGGAGGGAGTGAGGGTGAGATTGCGGAGACTGGAGGGTGCAAGGGGAAGAGTGTGCAGAGGCTGGAGGGGGCAAAGAGAGAATGTGAGGGAGAGTGTGCAGAGACAGAAGGGAGCGGAGAGACAGCGCGATGGCTGTCGGGAGTGAAGGAGGAGAGTGCAGAAACTGAGGGAACATGTGGAGACTGGAGGGCGTGCGGGGCACTGTGTGGAGACTGGAGGGAGTGCGAGGCACTGTGTGGAGACTGGAGGGAGTGCGGGGCACTGTGTGGAGGCTGGAGGGCGTGCGGGGCACTGTGTGGAGACTGGAGGGAGTGTGGGGCACTGTGTGGAGGCTGGAGGGAGTGCGGGGCACTGTGTGGAGACTGGAGGGCATGCGGGGCACTGTGTGGAGGCTGGAGGGAGTGCGGGGCACTGTGTGGAGGCTGGAGGGAGTGCGGGGCACTGTGTGGAGGCTGGAGGGCGTGCGGGGCACTGTGTGGAGGCTGGAGGGAGTGCGGGGCACTGTGTGGAGGCTGGAGGGAGAGGGGAAAGTGTGTGGAGGCTGGAGGGAATGAGGGGGAGTGAGGAGACAGGAGGATGCAAGTTTGAGAGTGCGGAAACTGGAGGGAGTATGTGGAGATTGGAGAAACAGGAGTTTAGACCTAGAGACCTGGGGAATGGGTGAGTGGAAAGCATAGAGCAAAATTAATTAAAAACTGATGGGGATCAGGAGGTGCTCTCAAGCATGTACTGTATATCGGAACAATTTTCTTGGATGAAATGAGAAATTGAATAAATCAGATATTATTTGAGTAAAGAATTTTCAATGCAGGTTACTGAGCGTAATTGATGGTTTTAAGCCAGTCTGGACAGCTTTGAACATGCTATCAAATTTGAGATCAAATTCATTCCAAGTTAGAATATGGATGTCAAATTGTAACTTAGAGCATTGAAAGCAACCATGAATTCAACATTTTCAGCGAGGGAATGGCATGATTCACCTTTTCTCCGTCCATACTAATAAAATTTGGAAAGAGGGGGTCCGGATTTCCTTTGGACACAATTCTGGCAATTACATTTTAGGCCAGATATACCAGTGACTTCCTGTGCTGTTAAGGTTTATGGGACCAGTGGGTGACCAACTAAAATTCATGGGACAGCCAGATGCAAGTGCCGCTTTGCACATTTCTACAGCACCAATATATGCCCAGAAACGTGGGCCTCTGCTACCGGAGATGGGGATAGAGGAGGTTGTCCAAGGCAATCTCTACCCCACCACTCATTAACCCACCAACCAACCACAATCCCCAGAGAAAGATTTCTTGGTTTCAGAAGTGGAGGCCCCTTCCCTAATCTCGTGGTTTCAAATTCACAGTGGTGGAATAAACCAAGGCCTTAGTAGAACCATAGAAAGTTACAGTTCAGAAAGAGGCCATTCAGCCTCAACAAAGCCATTCCCAAGGTGAAAATTTGGAATTCATCTTTGCTTTCATGTGCACTCAATGCTCCAGGTTACAATTTGAGATCCATATTCTAACTTGGAATTAATTGGATATTAAATGTGATAGTATGCTCAGAGCTGTCCAGGCTAGCTTAAAACCAGCAAATTTGCTCATTTGCACATTCATCATGTCTGCGTCATCTAAAACAAAAGACGAAAAGGAAACTAACCGTTCATTTTATCCCACTTTCATGTACCTGGGCTATCGCCTTCCAGGTTACAGCACTTTAGGTACAGATCCAGGTCCTTTCAAATGTGTTGAGCATTTCATCTTCACCCACCAACCTAGGCAGTGAATTCCAGATGCCCAGCACCCTCTGACTATAAACAATTTCCTCATGTCCTGGCTAATTTTTCTACCAATCACCTTAATTCTATATCCCCTGGTAATTGACCCCTCCGTTAGGGGTAACAGGTCTTTCCTTTCTACTTAGTCTAGGCCCCTCAATTTTGTACACCTCAATTAGGTCACCCCTTAGCCTCCTCTGTTCTAAGGAAAAAAGCCCTTTGCCTATTCCATCTGAAATGAAATGAAAATCGCTTATTGTCACGAGTAGGCTTCAATGAAGTTACTGTGAAAAGCCCCTAGTCGCCACATTCCGGCGCCTATCCGGGGAGGCTGGTACGGGAATTGAACCGTGCTGCTGGCCTGCTTGGTCTGCTTTAAAGCCAGCGATTTAGCCTGGTGAGCTAAACCAGCCCCTCATAGCTGCAATTTTCTCTCCTCATAGCTGCAATTTTCACACCCTGGCAACATTCTTGTAAATCTCCTTTGCACTCTCTCCAGAGCAATTATTTCCTTCCTGTAATGCGGTGACCAGAACTGTACATAAAATTCCAGCTGTGGCCTAACCAGTGTTTTACATAGTTCCATCAATACATCCCTGCTTTTTGTACTCAATTCCCAATCTGCTTCCTTGACCACTTTGTTCATCTGTCCTGCCACCTTCAAGGACCTATGGACATGCACTCCCAAGATCTCTCACTTCTTCAACCCCTCTCAATTTTTTCCTGTTTATTGAGTATTCCCTTCCTCTATTTGCCCTCCCAAATGCATTACCTCACATTTTTCCTGATTGAATTCCATTTGCCACTTCTCTGCCCACTGAAGCAAACCACTGGGGTTGAAAGCTATTCTCTCCATTAACTGCATGGCCCATTTTTGCATCATTTGCAATTCCCAGTCATGCCTCCCACAATTAAGTCTAAATCGTTAATATTTATAACAAGCAGCAAAGCTCCAGCACTGAGCCCTGTGGAACACCACTGTAAACTGTTTGCCATTTGCTACAATACCCATTGACCATCCTTTGTTTCCCGACACTGAGCCAATTTTGCCTCCAATCTGCAACCTTCTCCTGTACCCCATAAGATCTCACTTTTCTGGCCAGTATGCTTTGTTGGACCTTGTCAAATACCTTACTGAAATTCATGTAGACAATAGCCACTGTACTACCCTTAATTCTTAAAAAAAATTATATTAAGTTGGTGAGACACGATCGTCCCAATAAAACCATGCTGACTATCCCTTATCAACCTGTGCCTTTCTAAATTACATCTGCTTGTTCATCAGAATAGTTTCCTATATTCTACCCATAACTGAAGGCAGACTGACCGGCCTATAATTATCTGGCCTGTCTCTCACACCCTTTTTTAAATAATGCACAACGTTTGCCTGCCTCCAATCCTCTGGTACCTCACCTGTATCTAGTGAGGATTAGAAATAATCTTCAGAGCATCCAGAATTTACTTCCTGGCATTCTTCAATAGCCTGGGATACAATATACTGGCCCTGGAGATTTTTCCAAACTTCAAGGATGCCAGACCCTCTAGTGTTTCCTCTCTCACTTTTCTTATTGTATTTAATATTTCACACTCCTCCTCTTTAATTAGAATGTCTGCATCATCCCTCTACTTAGTGAAGAGAGAGACAAAGTACTCTTGAGAACCCTGCCCACTGTATCTTCTGAATCGACCCACAAGTTACCATGTACATTTCTGATAGGTCCTACCCTTTCCTTTGTTATTCACTTGCTCTTAATGTATTGGTAAAAAAATGTAGGATTTTCTTTGATTTTACCTGCCAATATTGTTTTGCATCCTCTCTTTGCTTTCCTAATTTACAATATTACTTCACCTCTATACTTTGTATGTTCCTCTAGGTTTTCTACAGTACGAAGTTTTTTGTGACTGTCGAAAGCTTTCTTTTTCTGCTTCATCTTGTCCTGTATGCTTCTGGATATCCAAGGTGCTCTAGATTTGGCAGTACCATCCTTTTTCTTCGCAGGGACTGTGCCTGCAGAATTTCGCCTTTGAATGTTTTGACACAGTTTTTCCTTTGAATAACTGTATCCAGTCCACTCTCGTCAGCTCATCTCTCAGCTTTGATCAAAACAATTCTCTCAAACATTTACAAAACATGTAATAGGCAGAGTTCTAATCATCCTCGTATTTATGATACATTCCTGCTAAAGAGCATTTCCTGAACTTTTTAATTGGTAACAGAAGGTTTCTCACTTAATGATCCCGAATTTGATTCTGCATAAATGGATGTATTTTGAATGGATTAATATCAGGCCCACTATTGGTAGCTGATCTGATTCAGGGGTTTGCCTCAATTTGGACAGAGATGTCGGAGCAAATGGTAATCAAGGATTCAAGAGTTGATTTGTCATTGTATAGCCTTACAATGATTTTACAACCGCGTTGTGCTTGAGCGACCGTTAGATTGTGGAAGAGACCAAAATCGAGAACTCCGCTGGGCGCAAATCAGTTTAAGATCTAACCAGCCCGCTCCCATTGGTGAAATCAGGATCCCGCCATGACATGACAAGAAACCAATAATCACCACTTAAATACAATTAATGAGAAAACCCCCCTATTTAACGGCCTCCCCAGCAACTGGTCAATTGGGCGCCGTGTAGTACACCTTTATAAAACCGTGAAGCTGGTGGTATGGCTGCTGTGGGGATCCAAGGAGGTGAGTAACGAAAGAGAAAATGCTGGCAAATCTCAGCAGGTCTGGCAGCATCTGTAGGGAGAGAAAAAAGCTAACGTTTTGAGTCCAATGGCTCTTTGTACCAATGACTCTGCAATTCTTTGTTCCCATACCAGCCTCCCTGAACAGGCGCCGGAATGTGGCGACTAGGGGCTTTTCACAGTAACTTCATTTGAAGCCTACTTGTGACAATAAGCGATTTAAATTTCATTTTATCCAAGGAGGTGAGTAGTAGCCATTGTCGCTCCCAGACAATCAGCCCGGAGAAACTGAGGTTTCTGCCACGGTGCTCGGGGGTTTTTGGTGGGGGAACCCCATGGGGGGGGGGGGGGGGGCATCTCGGTTGGAGGGGTGGGGTCTCAGCGCTCGAGGGTCCGTCATGCCACTCCTTGGATCGTGTACCCACATAACAGAGGCAACCACCCATGACTCCCTCTCACCGTGGAGGCCTCCGTCGTGCGGCTGAAGGCTATTGCTAATAGGGAATTGGCAAGCGTAATTAAATGAGCACTTCACACATGCCAAGTGGATTCACATGGGTAGGCGTGCCATGTGAAATGTGAGAGTTGTTGCCCAGCATCCTAAGCAGACCGTGATGCTTGGACACAGTGCCTTAACACTGCAGGAAATAACAACACGGATGCAGCAGCCATCATCCGTACACTCAGGGGCTGGGCCCCAGCACCGGGGACGGAAGACATTTCCGTGACCAGTGCACCGGGAGGGGACTAGCACCTGGCCCAGGTAACGCTACGTGCGGGTGTCGGGGATTCAGGGTCTGGGGTCCAGTGACCAAGAGCCCCCACTACGTCTGGGGGGGGTGTGGGCAGGACGTGTCGGATGCCAGGGAATGTCGGGGAGGAACAATGAGGAATATGGGGTTCCCAGGTGGAAGACGCTACTGGTTGTATCTCCCACTCTCTCCAATTCCTTTTAGATAATTTAGCCGCTTTCACACACTCTCAAGCAGTTAGTTCATAGCACCATTGACAGAGATGTGTGAGGTGATCATCCACATCCTTCCAGGTGAAGCTCAGTTAGAGAGACAAAAGAAACTTAAGTGACTTGGAAACTAATGTGTTTGCATTTGTTAAAAAACATCATTTGTAAAACTAAGGATAGAATTCTGCAAAGCCTTTGCATTTACAAGTTTTAAGAAAAATGAACATGAAGACATTTCAATGGACAAAACGTTTCTTGACCTTAGTTTAACAGTAAATCTGTTGAGTTTCAACGCTCAAGTCACAAACAGAATAGCAAAGTTCCAAACTTACTACTTCAGCTAACAGAGGCATCGCAATAGTTTTCATTAGAAGAGGAAATTATGGCTGGATAAACAGAGTTCATGGGATCGTGATGACTGCTGCTAAATGTAACTAGAGTTTTGAAAGCTTTGAACCTAATCATAACTGACTTTATTCCAGTTCTACATTGCGTTAGTTCAAAAGCCAGAAAGTTCTGTCCTGAATCTATTCGGTGTAATGTACTTGAGTTGGTTTCTATAGTTTGTGTTGACTTAACAAGGAGCTTTTACCTATAAAGTGAGGAAAATATAAATTCAGAATGTCCCATTGGTTAGACATAGGAAACCCCTGTTCCTGCTGAATACAAGTACAATTCACTTAGTTTTCACACTTACTTGCAATTTTCAGGTAGATAAATGGACTAGTCTTGTTTTCCCCATTCTTTTCATTGACTGCTTGTACATAGTAATTTCCTTCATCTGCTGCAGTCGCTGAAAGTACCACCAGGTGATTGTTGAGAGTTACAGCTCTGTTAAAAAACACAAAAACATGAATGCTACCAGCCCAACCCCAGAAGAAATCTAATAATTAGGAACCTATAAATACAAGTCAAATAACTGGCAAAATATAATTCGGGGTATCACTGAATGTTGAAAAAGCACTCAATAATCACTCAAAGAACTAATTTCATTTCTATATCATTCCAAAGCATTTTATTTTCAGCACTGTATAGTCAAATGTGAAAGCCATTCTGCGCCAGAGTATTGCAGAAGAAGCTTAATAATTTTTTTTTCAAATTTAAAGTGCCAAATTCTTTTTTTCCCCCAATGAAGGGGCAATTTAGAAGGGGCAATTTAGCATGGCCAATCCACCTATCCTGCACATCTTTGGGTTGTGGGGGTGAGACCCACGCAGACATGTGCAAACTCCACACGGACAATAACCCTCGGCCAGGATTGAACCCGGGTCCTTAACGCTGTGATCCAGCAATGCTAACCAATGCGCCACCATGCCACCTGTTGAAGAAGCTTAGTGATGAATAACCAGGTATCCTGCCTTTGGACCGAAGGGGATTGATAGTCACAACACGAGGTGAGCATTCTGCTCTTCATTGGAAAAACACCATCGGACCTTTAACTTCCACCTGAGCAGACAACAGGACTTTGGTTTAAGGTCTCATCCAAAAGATAGCACTTCCAACAATACAGCACTCCCTTGAAACTGCACTGGAGTGGCAGTCTATATTTTGTTGGAATTAGGATGTGGGAATTAACGTCACTTCTTATTTAGAGTCATTACCGCTGCCAGCTGAGTCAAAATGACACTTACAATAACAAAATCTGTTAAAGTATACAAACAGCAATAATAAAGACAAGCCATGTCCCCTCCAATTAATGACTCACAATTTAGGTGAGCATAATACCTAATAAATAGGATTCCATGCACCACCTTGGGAAAACAGAAGAATAATTGCATGCATACACCCACATCCTCCACAACTTCTGTATGTGTAAGTTTAAGTTATATGCGCCCCACTCATTGACTGATTATTAAATAGCAACTCCTCTCAGTGCAATCTCAGCTCCATTATTAATTTTAGAACCTTCGTCTCTGCTCATTTTAAATCAACAGTGCATGTCTGGTTTGAAGTTAGCAAAGCAACAGTTAATTGTCAAGTAAATCACTCTTCCAGGATTGTAAAATGTAAACCGTAATGCTCTCAATTGACTTTCGCCCAAGCGAATGATGTAAAATCTGTCACGTTCAGTTAAAGGGAGAAAATAATTAAAGTCAGCAGGGGAAGTCAGGTTTGGGGCCAAGAGAAAATACTATTTAAAAACAAAACCAGCAGATCTCCTCTGTTATTGTTCATGGTAAATTAGAGGTTCTGCTACCTCAAATGTATGAGTGCATTGCCACCATGGATGCACATCTCGCCTTGAGAATGGTGGTTCCATCAATTGTAGCTTTAGTGACAACTGAATGTCAAATTGTGGTAGGCACCACACTCTGAATATACTGGAGCATGTTCTCACACCCAACTCAACTAGCTATTGACCCAATTCTCAAGACTTTTCTCACTCGTTCTATGACTCAATCATGTTGAACACAAATGTAAAATGGCTAATCATTGAAGCATGCAAGCTCACAGCCATCATGATGTTCCAGATTTTCAAACCTTGCAGTTCCATACCAGGTTAACCCATCACAAATAGTTTAATCCCTCATGTCAAGAATGTCTGCTCTAAGATCAATTACCCCTCTATGCACTCAGTGGCAGGTCAACAACATGAGATGCATTCTTCTCTCTCTCCAAAACAACTTTCCCTTGTCACACATTCGCCCGACAACTTCATCCAGGGTCTTGCACAGGAACCAAAAGTGATCCTTGTGCCACATGCCTAGGAATTCTGAATCACAAAAGAAACCAACTTGATGCATATCTTGTTTCACAAATCTGATCCAAATTGGAACTTTGCTCCCATTAAAGAAGGAAAAAAAAAAGATTATCGTCCTCTGCCCCACATCTCAATAAAGTCTCAAAGACCTTGTCCAGGATGGAGTTGGTATCCAGAAGGATTCTCGAGTACCAATCGGAATCAACAGTGAGATAAATATTCCAATCCATACCTTCAAGTTTCCTTCAAGCTGTTAAAGTCATTGAGTGGATTTTTCATTCCTGAGAATAAGTGTTGACACCGGGGCAGGATTCTTGGACAGCAAAACTGGCGCCGAACCTGGACCGATTCAACAATGTGGAGGGGCTACCACTGGCTCCACGCAGACCACAATAGATTCCAATGAGAAACAATGCAGGATTCACCGAGTCCGTGACTGACACTCGGGAGGCTGACAAGCTGCAGTCGCAACAACACTTTACAATCTCCACACACACTCATCCCAGCCAACAGGATGGCACTGGTTGTGCTGGAGCACTCCCATATAGCTGATGGGTCAGCTGGGGCCAGCGGGCATCTAGAGCGGTAGCCTGAGGGGACACCTATAAGACCCGTGGTACTAGGTTCACAGTGGGAAGTCAGTGGTGTGCACAGTTGCATGGCTGCCTTTCCGGCTGCGGCAATAGTGTTCCGTGCCCATCCACTCTGACCCCACAGCCCACCGCCTGGCCAATCTCCACTACTCCCCCCGGCCTTGGCAGAAGCCCCATTGCCAGAAGCACAATTGTCAGAAAACTATGACGATGTTGGATACTTTCCGTACCTCCTCTCTCCCCCTCAGCAGCCACTTCTCCGATTTCACGATTTTTAAAAGCACAAGTGAACCGCGCTGTCGGGAACTCGGCTATTCCGAGGCGGAGCATCGAGGAGACCCTGATCAGGCCCGCTAATGACATGCAAATGGTGTTTACTGTATGTGTATTCCAGACTGCAGTAATGCTGCTGTCAAGTTGATGGAAAATTGCAATTTGGCATCAAATCGGCGCCCACCGCGATTTTGCCATCAGAATTTATTCTTCACCCAATCGCGTTTCCCGATCTTGGCATCAGCCAATGGAGAATCCCACCCATGAAACCTCATTTCAGTTACGTATCCAATATCATTATTTAATTGTTACACATTGCTTAAAATAGTGAGCACAAGGGCAGCATGGTGGCACAATGGTTAGCACTGCTGCCTCAAGGCGCCGAGGTCCCAGGTTCAATCCCAGCTCTGGGTCATTGACCGTGTGGAGTTTGCACATTACCCCCTTGTTTGCGTGGGTTTCTCCCCCACAACCTAAAGATGTGCAGGGTAGATGGATTGGCCACACTAAATTACCCCTTAATTGGAAAAAATGAATTGGGTACTCTAAATTAATTTGAAAAAATAGTAATCACAGAACACTGGGTCCCTACGTGAGCCTGTAAAAGACTGAATTGGCTGGAAATTTCCCAGGAAAAAGGCAATTTGGTTGCATGTGAAGGGTTAAGACCCCAGAAATTGCAGGTGCTGATTTGGGTTCTAGCCATCCACCCAGGCTCTTCCAGGTTGCTGCGGGGTAAGATTGAAGGCAAATGGATAATCCCTTGGATCAATCAGGTAATTTATCAAGGTGATTAAATAGCCACTTAAGAAGCATTTTAACCTTTGTTTCTGTCCCAGCTAGGGAACTGTTTACTGACCTATCGCCAATTTCCCATGGTCACCAAGACAATGGAAAGAGTTTCCTCAGTGAAGCTGACAAGCCAGGAAGACTGTGATCGGTGAAACTGAAGAGCTTCAGCCCGTCCTTTGAGTTAATCTTGTTCAAAGCACTTGTTCTCTCAGAGAGTGCTGCCACTGCTTGACTGATGATTGCTAACTTCTTGAAAGGCACTTCACCTGTCTAGCTCTTCACTCATCTTCAGCTGCACTTACCTGCTGCAATCAATCATCACCGCATGGGACGAGTTTATGCAGCTCTACTGTACACTTCTAATGAGGTGCAAAAGCAAAAGCCACACTCTCGCCAATAGCACAAGCAACAGCAGCAGCTTTCTTATTCTTCTCAGCTGCATGTCACTCCACAAGGCAGCGAGGATGGACATCGATATCCAGCTGAAAGTAGACTTGACCTCAACTGTACTGGCAAACGATCAGCTCTCTTGTGAAGTCCAAGCACCAGTCCCTCAGGAAGCTCAGGCTTTCATGGTAGGTCTCTGCTGACATCTGCAGCCTCCTGGAACAAAACCCCCTTCCCAATGAAACAGATAGACAGTGGTCCGCAAGGCACCCGTCACTGCAGGATTCTGAAATGGAACACTGTCTGCTTTCATCACTCCCTTTATCTTATGCCATGATCTACATTTCTCAGCTCTATAAATGTTTGGAGTTAATCTCCTTTTCTAGAATTAAATCAAGTCCATCTCAAAGAGAATTTCCTTCAAATGTACAATCATCCCAGACACTTTTCACTGAATCCTCTCAAGCACATCAACCCAAGTCCAAGGCCTTCGATTAAAGTTCAGTTTTATTAACTTATGGTTACCTATGGGCATGATTTAACCACCGCATTGTACCTGGCGCGGATCGGGGCGCGCCAGGTGAATAGTGGGAAAGGTCAAAAGCGAGATTTGCACCAGACGCAAACCATTTTGCAATTTACTAAACCTGCTCCTGATGGCAAGTTCCAGATGTTGCCCAAAATTGGCGAGAATATTGTTAACCCTCATTTACATTCATTTCAATCTGATTAGCGAGATTGAAGTCGAATGCAGGGGCCTCCCAGATATTACCCACCTCCCTAGAGAGAAATCATGCAGCCATCATTTAGTACTCCTTTTTAAAAACATGAAGCCGGCACGATGGCTTCTGAGGGAAAGTGAGGAGGTGGGGAGTCATTTCCATTTACCGACATACAGCCCAATGGCACCGGAGCTTCCCTAGTGCTCGGGGGTGGGGGCCCTCAGGGGGCTTAGGCTTGATCACGTGGCTGAAGTGTTCTAGGTTGGATGTAGCTCCTGTCCCGGGGGGTGAGGAGCATCGCGGCTGTGAGGCCTTTAAGCCAACTTTAAATATTGTGGAGACCCATAGCAGGGCAACCACAGCTGCAGCCTGTCTGTCCTAACAAACACTTCCAAGACTGAGCCCTGCTGGTGGTTTCCATCCTGAAGTTCAATTTCACCTCCTTTGTGAGAAGCCTCTAGCTTTCCAGCTGAGGGCAATTTCAAATGAGGAATTAGCGTTGTTAGTTGTGACAGTACTTCACACTCAACTCTGAATTGGCTCCTCGAGGGTACATGTGCCATGCCTCAGAGGATGCTTAGTGCATCGCACGTCAAGAAAACTTTGATGCCTGAACAGTGTGCCTGAGCTCTAGGAGCATCAGCACCATAGAGGCAGCTGCCAACAATTAAACAATAAAGAGCAGGCCTTCAGCATTGTGGTTCTTCTCACGACCATGTGTCTCCTTGCGCTTTTCAAGGAGACACATCCGGAGTGAGCACATCCAGAGTGGGAAGTTGGAACTTGGTAATTTGGTGCAATGAGGTAATTCTGTGCAGAGTGAGAGAAGGTGCTTTTACGGAGGTGCTTTTTAACCCTGGTAAGTGACTGGTAAGTAGTTTTCCTTTTCATTGTCTAATTTATTTATTTTTATTTTGAAATTGTAGTTGTATAAGTTTACCTAAGGTTTAAGACATGGCAGGAGATCCCAGACCCGTGTCATGCTCCTCGTGTGCAATGTGGGAGCTTAGGGACACGTCCAATGTCCCTGGCTCCTTCACGTGCAGGAAGTGTGTTCAGTTGCAGCTCCTGTTAGACTGCTTGACGGCTCTGGAGCTGCGGATGGACTCACTTTGGAGCATCCGCGATGCTGAGGAGGTCATGGATAGCACGTTTAGCGAGTTGGTCACACCGCAGGTGAAAGTTACTGAGGGAGATAGCAAATGGGTGACCAAAAGACAGCTGTCGTGGTGCACATAGGCACCAACGATATAGGTAAAAAACGGGATGAGGTCCTACAAGCGGAATTCAGGGAGTTAGGAGTTAAACTAAAAAGTAGGACCTCAAAAGTAGTAATCTCAGGATTGCTGCCAGTGCCATGAGCTAGTCAGAGTAGGAATGTCAGGATAGATAGGATGAATGCGTGGCTCGAGAGATGGTGCAAGAGGGAGGGATTCAAATTCCTGGGGGATTGGGGCCGGTTCTGGGGGAGGTGGGACCTGTACAAACCGGACGGTCTGCACCTGGGCAGGGCTGGAACCGATGTCCTAGGGGGGGGTGTTGCTAGAGCTGTTGGGGAGGGTTTAAACTAATGTGGCAGGCGGATGGGAACCGATGCAGGAAGTTGGAAGGTAGTAAAACAGGGACAGAAGCAAAAGGAAGTAAGGGGAAAAATGCAAGACAGAGAAGACATAGTCAAAAATCAAAAAGGGCGACAGTACAAGGCACAGTGACTGAAGGGAGCTCAATGAATAGGCCCAGTAATACTAAAAGGAATAAAACTGGAGATGTTAAGATTCAAAACAGAGGTAAAAAAACGAACATAAGTGTACTTTACCTGAATGCTCGTAGTATTCGGAATAAAGTAAATGAGTTGATGGCACAAATCATCGTGAATGACTATGATTTAGTGGCCATTACTGAAACATGGTTAAAGGATGGTCACAACTGGGAGTTAAATATCCGAGGGTATCAAACTATTCGGAAGGACAGAGTGGATGGTAAGGGAGGTGGTGTTGCTCTGTTATTTAAGGATGACATCTGGGCAATAGTAAGGGATGACATCGGTGCTATGGAGGAAAAGGTTGAATCCATTTGGGTGGAAATCAGGAATAGTAAGGCAACAAAGTCACTGATAGGAGTAGTCTATCGGCCACCAAATAGTAACGTTATGGTGGGGCAGGCAATAAACAAAGAAATAACTGATGCATGTAGAAATGGTACAGCAGTTATCATGGGGGATTTTAATCTACATGTCGATTGGTTTAACCAGGTCGGTCAAGGCAACCTTGAGGAGGAGTTTATAGAATGTATCCGCGATAGTTTCCTAGAACAGTATGTAATGGAACCTACGAGGGAACAAGCGGTCCTAGATCTTGTCCTGTGTAATGAGACAGGATTGATTCATGATCTCATAGTTAGGGATCCTCTCGGAAGGAGCGATCACAATATGGTGGAATTTGAAATACAGATGGAGGGTGAGAAAGTAAAATCAAATACTACTGTTTTGTGTTTAAACAAATGAGATTACAATGGGATGAGAGAAGAACTAGCTAAGGTAGACTGGGAGCAAAGACTTTATGGTGGAACAGTTGAGGAACAGTGGAGAACCTTCCAAGCGATTTTTCACAGTGCTCAGCAAAGGTTTATACCAACAAAAAGGAAGGACGGTAGAAAGAGGGAAAATCGACCGTGGATATCTAAGGAAATAAGGGAGAGTATCAAATTGAAGGAAAAGCATATAAAGTGGCAAAGATTGATGGGAGACTAGGGGACTGGGAAATCTTTAGGGGGCAACAGAAAGCTACTAAAAAAGCTATAAAGAAGAGTAAGATAGAGTATGAGAGTAAACTTGCTCAGAATATAAAAACAGACAGTAAAAGTTTTTACAAATATATAAAACAAAAAAGAGTGGCTAAGGTAAATATTGGTCCTTTAGAGGATAAGAAGGGAGTTTTAATAATGGGAGATGAGGAAATGGCTGAGGAACTGAACAAGTTTTTTGGGTCGGTCTTCACAGTGGAAGACACAAATAACATACCAGCGACTGATAGAAATGAGGCTATGACAGGTGAGGACCTTGAGAGGATTGTTATCACTAAGGAGGTAGTGATGGGCAAGCTAATGGGGCTAAAGGTAGACAAGTCTCCTGGCCCTGATGGAATGCATCCCAGAGTGCTAAAAGACATGGCTAGGGAAATTGCAGATGCACTAATGATGATTTACCAAAATTCACTAGACTCTGGGGTGGTCCCGACGGATTGGAAATTAGCAAACGTGACACCACTGTTTAAAAAAGGAGGTAGGCAGAGAGCAGGAAATTATAGGCCAGTGAGCTTAACTTCGGTAGTAGGGAAGATGCTGGAATCTATCATCAAGGAAGAAATAGCGAGGCATCTGGATAGAAATTGTCCCATTGGGCAGACGCAGCATGGGTTCATAAAGGGCAGGTCGTGCCTAACTAATTTAGTGGAATTTTTTGAGGACATTACCAGTGCAGTAGATAACGGGGAGCCAATGGATGTGGTATATCTGGAATTCCAGAAAGCCTTTGACAAGGTGCCACACAAAAGGTTGCTGCATAAGATAAAGATGCATGGCATTAAGGGTAAAGTAGTAGCATGGATAGAGGATTGGTTAATTAATAGAAAGCAAAGAGTGGGGATTAATGGGTGTTTCTCTGGTTGGCAATCAGTAGCTAGTGGTGTCCCTCAGGGATCCGTGTTGGGCCCACAATTGTTCACAATTTACATAGATGATTTGGAGTTGGGGGACCAAGGGCAATGTGATCAAGTTTGCAGATGACACTAAGATGAGTGGTAAAGCGAAAGTGCAGAGGATATTGGAAGTCTGCAGAGGGATTTGGATAGGTTAAGTGAATGGGCTAGGGTCTGGCAGATGGAATACAATGTTGACAAATGTGAGGTTATCCATTTTGGTAGGAATAACAGCAAACGGGTTTATTATTTAAACGATAAAATATTAAAGCATGCCGCTGTGCAGAGACACCTGGGTGTGCTTGTGCATGAGTCACAGAAAGTTGGTTTACAGGTGCAACAGGTGATTAAGGTGGCAAATGGAATTTTGTCCTTCATTGCTAGAGGGATGGAGTTTAAGACTAGGGAGGTTATGTTGCAATTGTATAAGGTGTTAGTGCGGCCACACCTGGAGTATTGTGTTCAGTTTTGGTCTCCTTAATTGAGAAAGGACGTACTGGCACTGGAGGGTGCGCAGAGGAGATTCACTAGGTTAATCCCAGAGCTGAAGGGGTTGGATTATGAGGAGAGGTTGAGTAGACTGGGACTGTACTCGTTGGAATTTAGAAGGATGGGGGGGGATCTTATAGAAACATTTAAAATTATGAAGGGAATAGATAGGATAGATGCGGGCAGGTTGTTTCCACTGGCGGGTGAAAGCAGAACTAGGGGACGTAGCCTCAAAATAAGGGGAAGTAGATTTAGGACTGAGTTTAGGAGGAACTTCTTCACCCAAAGGGTTGTGAATCTATGGAATTGCGTGCCCAGTGAAGCAGTTGAGGCTCCTTCATTAAATGTTTTTAAGGTAAAGATAGATAGTTTTTTGAAGAATAAAGGGATTAAGGGTTATGGTGTTCGGGCCGGAAAGTGGAGCTGAGTCCACAAAAGATCAGCCATGATCTCATTGAATGGCAGAGCAGGCTCGAGGGGCCAGATGGCCTACTCCTGCTCCTAGTTCTTATGTTCTTATGTAGGTGTGTGGATCGGGGCGGGCACCTGAGCACAGCCTCCCAAATGTTCCTGGCAGAGGTCTGGGGTCAAGGGTCTCCTGGAGTAAGTGTGCAGAGCAAGATTTGCCAGCACAACTGCCTTGCTGGATGGCACTAAGAGAAGGCGGGACAAGTAAGGTTGGGGGAGGCTTGGGGGATTTGAGGGTCCAGGGATGGAAGCCCTAAATTATTGCCGGTCTCTCTCATTCTTCAGTTCCTTCCACATCAGAACATGTTTGCTGGTGTCTATCCCGCAGACGCCAGAGAAGGCAGCAGTGATGATACAGGCTGAAGGCTGTACCCTATGTGCAGGGGGCCATCGAACACCCTGAAGACCCGTCCGCCCATCAGGCTGAAGGAGAGGCCAGCAACGGCCCAAGGTTTACTGGCATAGTTGGTCATTCAATGAGCTGAGGGACACCACGTGCTGCAGAAGACTGCGTCTCATCAGACAGTGCAGCACCTGTGCCACATTCTTGTGGACTTGATACCCTGTGGAGGAGGACACCCGCTCCCGGTGGCAGCTAAGGTCACCACAACCCTCAACGTTTATGCCACCAGGTCATTTCAGGGCTTGAGTGGGGACCCGAGTTACATTTCACAGTTTACAGCCCAGCGGTGCATCCGGGCGGTGATGGATGCTCTGGGTGCCCCGGCATCCAACTATACCACCTTCCAGCTGGATTACACCCACCAAGATGTCTCGGCTGCAGGATTTTCTGACATTGTCGGGATGCCCCAGGCGCAGGGGGTGATCAATGGCATGCATGTTGCCCTGCGAGCACTAGGGCATCAGGAAGTGCCCTATATTAACAGAAAGGGGTTCCACTCCCTGAATGTTCAGATTGCGTGTGACCACTGCTTCTGTATCATGCACTTGTGCCTGCTAGCCAGGGAGCGTGCATGGCAGTTACATCCTGGTGCACCTGGAGGTCCCCAGTGTCTTCGAGGATGACGGGTTGGCTCGTGGGGGACCAGCGATACCCGCTGAGGTCATGGCTGATGACGCCAGTGCAGAGACCTGAGACCGAGGTAGTTACCCATTATACTGAGGCCCACGTTGCCATTCTATCATTAAGTGGTGCATTGGACTGCTGAAAATGCAGTTCCGATACCTGGACCGCCCTGGTGATGTCCTGCAGTACATCCCCCAGAGGGCCTCCTACTTTCTGGTCTGCTGTATCCTCCACAACCTGGCACAGCAGTAGAGTGTCATGCTGGAGGAGGAGGAGGAGAAACATGCGGCCTTATCTGAGATGAGGTGAGCCAGGAATGGCCGGAGGAGGAGGAGGCAAACCAGGAGAGGCTGGAGGACAAGCCCCAGGAGGAGCCAGAGGATGGAGGACAGGCGAAGGTGGCAGCAAGGGTCCGACATGCCAGGAGGACCAGGGAGGCCCTCATTCTTTCCAGATTCTCACAGGATGAGGCTGCAGCCGTCATTTTACCCCGTTCAATCCGCCCTTCCCATTTCCATTCTTCCCCACAACCCCCCTCGCTCTCCCCATTTTCTTCCTTCCCCTTTCCCACCCAATCATCCCTTCCCCATTTCCCTCTCTTTGCGCAATCCCCCCTCCCCCTTCCCATTTTCCTTCTTCCCCTCAAATCTCCCCCTCCCCATTTCATCCTACCCCAACCCCCCAATTCCCTCCCCATCCCCAACATACCACGTCCTCGCAAACTACCCTGTTCAACCCTCCAAGGGTCTGTGCAACATCATGCCAGGGTCTGTAACGATACGATCAGCGGGTCAATAACCAAGGCAGGAGAGTGATGATAACTCGCTGTAAGGAAAGCTCTGGTGCTCCATAGTTTCGACAAATGTCTGACTCCTGTCTTTCTGCCGAAAACACGCTTACACCAATCCCCTGAATGGGGTCTGGGAGAGAGAGAGAGAGAGAGAGAGAGAGAGAGAGAGAGAGAGAGAGAGAGAGAGAGAGAGATTTGGAGAAAAAGGAGACTGCCATCTTCTCCATGGTGGCTGGCCACAGGTTGGTCTCCAGAGCTTCCGCCTCCTTGACAGTTCCTGTAGGGCCTTGGGGGATTCTATGAGTCAGAGGGGCAGCTCCAGAAGCCTCTGAGTCATCTGGCTGTGCCAGTCCTGGAAGCTCTCCATCAGTTGTACCATGGTGTCGACGTTTTCAAAGATGCTCCTCAGTGACTGGGTCACACTCAACTCTCCATCATCTGCACCATGATGCCGATGTCTTCAGCAATGCTCCTTGTTGAATGGCAACACTCTGGAGTGCTTTGGCAATGTCTACGTACGCCTGGGACATGTCCTTCATCAACTGGGGCATGATGCCGAGGCACTCAACCATGGTCATCACAGACTGAGCCAAGCCTTGGGCACCACCACTAAGGAGACGGACATTGTGTTCCAGGTTTTTCATTGCGGTCATGCTAAGCAATGTTGACCTCGGTGTGTCATATGAGTGTCCCTTTAAGAAATGTTTTTTCTTATCACATGGCTTCAGTGATGTCATTGTGTGGGTGGAGCTGGGCTGTGGCTCTGAGTTTTACTTTCGGTTTGAGTTTGAACTGGTTTTGTACTGCACAAGTTAAAAAGGAAGTGTCTCTCTATCTTCATTTTAAAAGCTGCTTCCAGACTGTTTGATAATGTAAAAGTGATAACTGCTTTCTGGAAGGAATTCAAACCTGCTGTTTGAAAAAGGAAACGAGTATCAATACCAAATCTTAAAGACAGGAATAGTGTGTGTGCCAGGCCACACCATTGAAAAGGGTTTTTTGGTTTGTGGGATCTTGTTATTAAATTGAAACAGTTAAAGGGGAAATTTATTAAGCGTTATACATAGAGTACTGTAGCTGTGTAGGGTCTTTATATTTGTAGTTGATAATTTTTTCCTGTGTGTGTTTATACAAATGTTAACTAAATTCGAAGAATAAAGCTTGTTTTTACTTAAAAGCGCCTTAGACCTCTGTTGAATAACACCTGAAAGGCAGACTCTTGTACTTATTGTCACCAAAATCAATAAACAATCGTAGATGGGGTGAACTCCATGATATACTTTGGAGTTTTCTGAAACCTGGCCCATAACAAATTCCATACATTAATGGCTCCATCTCCAGCGCCTGAAGCTTTTAGGACTCCAATTGGCTTTGCAGTCACTGGAATGTCACTGACACACCCTCCTGAATGTCACAGCTGCATCCTATCATCTGCATTAGCTCTGGGAGAATCTTGTCCAGAGGCTCGGCATGTGACTGGGACGCAGTGATCGACCCTGGCCTCATCAGATGGAGATCCTGCGAGCCAATGGGCATCTGATCAGTGCAAGGGGATCATTTTGTCCGACATGAACTCACTTGAGACAGGTCATATGGGTGAAGGGACAGTGGATCCTCACCTCTGTAGCGCAGGCCAACTTAGCTGTTGCTGACTGCTCCCTTTTCGGACAAGCCTGTGATTTCCAGGGCCCATTCCTTATAGGGGTGAAGACTCGATCTCTGGAATCTTGTCCTCATCTTGGCCCTTTACTGTATATTCTGGGCTAACTTCTCCCATGGGGATATAGCGAGGGCAGTGTAAGTTACACGCTTGATGAGTCGGGAGGTGGGATGTCTATAGCTGATTGCTTGTGTGGGCACCACACCTGAACATGAAGGTGTTGCGCTGGTGGGTGCCAGGGTGTTCTGAGGAACAAACACGGAGATCAGATGTGGTGAGGGTCCGAGGTGTCAGCCAGTGATTTGGGGGTGGGGTTTGGGAATTTGAGGAGCGGCAGGTGGAACTGATGCCAGGATAGAGGTGGTAATGTACCCTTGCAGCTTGGTGGTGGCCGTTGGTCTTCTTCCCACATTGGATGGCGGTCCTCCTGGTCATGTTGCCTGAACAGACAGCCACTGCCTCCCAGGTGTTCGTCCTCTGACCCTGAACAGGGTGGTCTGCCTCTCATGCACAGTGTTGAGACGCTTGGCCAGGTCGGCATTGCCAGGTGAGGCGCAGGTATGCACGTTGCCATGCTGTATGTTGACAGGTATTGAATGGTGAGGAAGCGCTCACCACTCATCATAGACGGCAAGGGAGCCAGTAATGCTGAGAATCTCATGGGGTGGTCATTTTTGGCTCTAAATGCTGATGAATATGGGCCGCAATCTCACCAGGCGGCTGTCAATAAACACCCCACCAAACGCGCATAAAATGACACTTGGAAATGTTTCTGTTAAATCGCGCCCTATATATCTTATAATAAAGGATTAGCGCTGCAGCTACATTTAATCTTCTGTCAGCCTGTTTTCGAAATATTTAGCTTGCACCCAATCTCGAGATCGCGCAGAGACATTTAGCAAAGTAAAGATTGACAACTGTTAAGGAAACCTGTGGCAATGAAAGGTTTATTTGAATTAGGTGTTCTATATTTTTTTTTACACCGGATTTTTAAAACCTGTATAAGATCAGCGATGCAAGTTTTTGCATGAACAATCATGAGTGATACACGCATAACAAATTGAAAAAGGCAAACTTTCAAGCCGAATTCAAAGAATACATATGTTTGTTCAGGCACACAGGACAAAATGATGGCAAACCAGTTGACAAATGAAGCAAGAAAATCCTGGAACAAATTAGAACCTCCGGCAACCAGAAACAACTATTTTTCTCAGCTAATAGGCTGATATTACTCTTCTGAAAACAGTAATGTCAAAACCACTGCAGCTGTTCAGATTAAAATGCTGAAACGATACAGAACCTCAATTTCAGCATTTTTATCAAATTTTCGCATGAGCAAGAGATTGATGATTTTCTTATCCCAAATGTCAATGGGGCCTAACTATTTTTATTTGTTGTTGAGTGACGCAAACTGTAAAACCGGCTTGACTTACAACCATAGTTAAAGCCTGGGGTTCCATCTCTCAAAGGACAGAATTACAGCTCTGCCTGTCACAATATGTGTGTTACCTTTCCATTCATAATGAAATTAGAATTGCCTCTTCATATTTTTTTAAATATCAAACATGTGGTACAGGTAGAATTATCTTCTGCCGATATCTCAGATTCTCCCAACAGCCAGGGGGAAATAATTCCAGCACAAAAAGGTTGGGAATTCACCAGCAGCGGTTGCTTTAATTTGCATTCACCACAAACAGTAACATTCAGATACTCAGCAGGAAAGAGTGTTCATGGTAAATTGACTACAGCAACAGCCTCCATTTACATAACATCAGTTAATAGAATCCAAGCTGGTTGAAGTAAAAAAAGTAGAACATACAGTTTTGCTTTACTGAGTGTTTATTTAATCTCAGAGCTCACCTCTAACACCCAGTGTCCCAGTTATCCCAGATTTCTAAATGCTCCAAGTGCTTAAGTAAACAAAATAATGCCCTTCACCTGTGTATCTTAACAATATAATTAACATATTATCAACAGCATCTTTAATGTAATGAAATGTCTGAAGGCACGTCACAGGAACCATGCAAATCAAAATGTGACACCAAACCATGAGGAGATACAAGATCAGATGACCAAAAAGTTGGTTAAAGAGGTAGGTTTTAAGGTATGTCTTGTAGAAGAAAGGTGAATTGGAGAGACGGAGAGGTGTATGGAGGATATTCCAGAAGTTAGGGCCAACATAAAGTTTTCCTGGACCTCCTTCCCTAACTACACTGCGGTTGTACCTACACCATGTGGACTGCCGCAGTGCAAGGCAGCAGCTCGCCACCATCTTCTCAAGGGCAATTAGAGATGGACAATAAATGCTGGCCTAACCAGAAATACTCATATCCCAACAATGAAGTTTACAAAGTGGGAAGGTGCAGTCCACCTGGTGTAACCACAAATCCATCAGACAGTGATCCATCCTTAAGGCCTTGCGGGGGAAAAGGTGTGTGGATCCTGTCAGACGGTTCTCTGTAAACCTGCACAGTGACTCCTGACAGCAAAGTGCAAAAATAGGTACTTCACTGAGGTGACTCATATGCTTGTGAGTGTTTACATCAACTTTTAAGGATTCGATAAACCTATTTTCATTATTTTTGCTGTGAATTCCCAGAACTCCAGACACTTTATTTTGTTTAATTAAAAAGATATTATTCATTGCTGATAGGTTTACTGTTTGAATCATCAACTGTCATGAAATAAAAGAACCAGCTATTTCATGACTCTTTTTTAAAATTTCGTCTGAGGCTGCTGCTAAATCATTAGCTACGATATATATATCGAACACTTGTTTAAATCTTTTCCAGACATTACTTACATTACCAGTTAGGTCCAGCTGAGATGGGGTTCCAGCCCACATCATCGAATAATCGAGGCCTTCCCAAGTCCAATCCCGGTAGGAGTTCTTCTTGCCATTTTGGTCTTTCTGTGTCTGCAGCTGAGCTGTCTTGTAGTAAGCGTCTGAAGTAACTCCTTGGTACCATGTGTTGTTCCTTGTGTCCTAATAAAGCTTGTAGTCTCAAAGGTGGAGTAGATGCTTTATTGTGAATTTGTTCTGTCTTCAGAGCTTAACTTACAGCTACCTCAAATGCTGCCTGCCTGTCCTGTGTCTTGCTCCCAGTTCTCCCTTCTGTGAAGTGTGCCCTCACTTCCTGTCCCTCCTGTATTTATAGCTCTCCCATGCTCCCTCTAGTGCTTTCTCAGTTGTATTCAGATCTACAATCACCACATCCGCAATCTGTTAATTCGGGAGGTGAGCAGATGAGAAAATTGAATTTTAAAAATCGTAATCTGACTCTCCTGTTATATTCGGCAGCAACTCTGCATTTCCAGTCTTGCCAGATTTTCTCCTGTGCCACTTCACATTCCTCCTCCTCCTCCCCCCCACCATCTACTTGTAAATTTCAGGGCAAATGTTTGTCTTTCTAAAGCTTTAGCTCGACAGCATCATGCCAAAGAAGCCAAATTTCTCAGTGAAATTTAAACTGCAGTAAACAAATGTTATGAAGAAACCTGCAGGACCATAAGACCGAAAGGCAATGGACAAAAATAAATATGTTTACGCAATGTTTTATTAAACCCAACACGTCCTCTTTCTGCCTCTCTCAATTTCCCTCCCCTTTCCTTCCTCCCAACGAAACATCTATCGACTTCAGGCAGGATGTTTTGACCTATAAGCTTAGCAGCAAATGTACTTCATAGTCAATATATTAGCATCGGTGAACCTTTAATTATATTAAAAGGTACCTTGCAGAGTCAGGTTAATATTTAGGCTCAAGGAACATCAAGCATTTCCAGGAAGAATTCTGCAATTCAATATTGTTGCAGGTGATGAGTTTTCTAAACCCAACATTTGCATTTTACCATAGTTTCTAACATATGTGCTTCATAACTGCTTATTTAAAATAGTAATGTTCAGAATCATGAACCTAGAAACTCAGGTGTGCCATTTCTGACCATGCCAGGGAGGATGGGGTGGGTGGTTGTTTAAGGCACATGGGATCATTCTCTGCGCCTGAATTATTATTTTTTTTCGAAAATGTTTTATTAAGGCATATATAATTTTAACAATTTTCAAGAAAAAACAACAGAACAAATAACACCCACCCAACCAACAACCAAACGCAGCCAACGTGGCTTACATACACAGTTCCCCAATCTCCCTTTCCCACCATTTCCCACCTCAACCAGCCCCCCCATGCCTCCCCCTTTCCCTTTATCCCCCACCCCTTATAAGACCATAAGACATAGGAGCAGAATTAGGCCACTCGGCCATCGCGTCTGCTCCGCCATTCAATCATGGCTGATATTGTTCTAATCCCCATTCTCCTATATCTGCTGACAGCTTAATTTTCCCCAAAGAAGTTGATAAACGGCTGCCACTTCCGGACGAACCCTAACACGATCCTCACAGGGCGAACTTGATCTTCTGAAGCCTGAGAAACACGGCCATGTCACTGACCTATACCCCCGATTTCAGGAGTTCAGAGTCCCTCCACGCCAATAAGATTCGTCTCCGGGCTCCCGGGAGGCAAAGACCAAAACATCAGCCTCTCTCGCCCCCTGGACTTCCGGGTCTTCCGACACAACAAAGATCGCAACCTCTAGACTCGGAACCACCCATACCTTCAATATCGTGGACGTGGCATTGGTAAATCCCTACCAAAACCCCCTGAGCCTCGGACATGTCCAAAACACGTGGACATGATTTGCGGGCCCTCCCGCACACTGCGCACATCTATCTTCCGCCCCTTCAAAGTACCTGTTCATACGGGCCACAGTCATGTGTGCCCTGTGGACCACCTTAAATTGTATCAGGCTAAGTCTGGCACACGACGAGGACGAGGTGACTCTACTCAGGTCATCCTCTCATAATCCCGCCTCTAACTCCTTGCCCAATTCTTCTTCCCACTTTCGCTTCACTTCCGCTATCGGAGCTCCCTCCATTCGATGAGCTCTTTATAAATTTCTGAGACCTTTCCCTCCCCCACTCCCGTTTTCGACACTACCTTATCCTGTATCCCCTGGGGCAGCAGGTGCTGAAAGGTCGCGATCTGCAGGCATCGGAACATATTCCCCGCGGGCAGCTCAAACCCCTCCTCAAAGTCCACCAAGCACAGAAAGCTGCTGTCATGAAAAAAGGTCCCCAAACTGCTCGATCCCAGTTCGCTGCCACCTCCAGACCCCCCATCCAACCGCCCCGGCATAAACCGGTGGTTTCCACAAACAGGTGTCCATACTGATGCCCACTCCACTCAAGTGCTTCCGCCACTGTCCCCACACCCTCAAGGTCGCCACTGCCACTGGGCTTATGGAAGTACCGAGCCGGCGAGAATGGCAGAAGTGCCATTACCAATGCCCCTGAACTTATGGTTCCTACATGAGGCCGCCTCCACATCGACCCCTCCCCAACTACCCACTTCCTAACCATTGCTTTGTTTGCCGCCCAGTAGTAGTTCCTGAAATTCGGTAGGGCCAGCCCCCCCTTGCCTCGACCCCACTCCAACAGCACCTCAGCTTCCAACGTGGCAAGCTGATCCGCGTGCTTCGACAAGACCTCCTCCATGCCTTTCGTGTCTCCCCTTGCTCCTTCACAGCTTTGACCAACTTGCCCAGCTGCTCCCAAATCGCGCCCAACACCTCCTCGATAGTGGCTTTTAACAACTCTTTAATCTCCTTCCCTTGTTGCTCAAATCAACCATCCGTCTGCCTGCCAAATTTCTTCAACTCCTACGCTATCACCCCAGCCAGCGTCTCTAACGTGATAGGTCAGCCAGTCAGCCGCCTCCGCTATCTTTTCTCCCCCAGATTCCTATGTAGGACTACCATCCAGGGTTTCTTTCCTGTGGCCCTTTTCGTCAAGGCTTTTGACATTCCTCTGTTGCCTTTCCGTTCTCCACACCAACCTACTGGGTTAGAACCCAAAATTCAACCGGCAAAAAAGAATCAAAATGCCAGGAGCCACCTTTCATGCGATGTGCTTTCATGTTGTCACCGGAAGTCAACAGTGTTAGTTATTGGGAGCAATATTAAAGGGTTTTCTGCAGCTCATATAGTTTTTAAAATGATCTTAGAGTTTGTGTTCAGTTGTGTTCTGTTATTTGTAGATTTCAGGTTAAGTTATTGTGTGCCACTATTTCATTTACTTTTGGATGCGGTTGTGCTCAACTGCGGTGGCGTGTTGGGATTGTGGGAGGGTGGGATGGGTTTTAGTTTTAGTTTGCTGATGGTGTCCGCTGGTCTCTCTTTGTTGAGTCACCTGGTGGCCACCTTGGGTTGATCTGCTTGCTTTGTCTTCTCAGTGCCCTTTGTTTAACATCCCTCCTTGTAAATAGCTGACTCTGGTTTGTGGGATGGCGATAGACCTCCGATCAGATTGATTACCTGGAACATTAGGGGTTTGAATGGTCCTGTAAAATGATCGAAAGCATTTGTGCATCTTAGGGCAGCACGTCAGCATAATGGTTAGCACAATTGCTTCACAGCTCCAGGGTCCAAGGTTCAATTCCCGGCTTGGGTCACTGTTTGTGCGGAGTCTGCACGTTCTCCCCGTGTGTGCGTGGGTTTCCTCCAGGTGCTCCGGTTTCCTCCCACAGTCCAAAGATGTGCAGGTTAGGTGAATTGGCCATGATAAATTGCCCTTAGTGTTGGGTGGGGTTACTGGGTTATGGGGATAGGGTGGAGGTGTGGGCTTGGGTCGGGTGCTCTTTCAGCGAGCCGGTGCGGACTCGATGGGCCGAATGGCCTCCTTCTGCATTGTAAATTCTATGTAAAAAAAAAGAGCCTAAATTCTGATTATTTTTTGCAAGACACCCAATTACACTTAAAAGATCAGACCAGGCTGCCCAAAAGATAGGTTGGGCAAGTTTTTCATTCTAGGTTTAATAGCAATTTGAATCAACAAAAGAGTCCAATTATCCTCATCCCAGCTTGTGCCTGACCCCAATGGTCGATATATAATCGGGTCAGCTCCGTACTGGTCAGCGTCTATGCCCCTAACTGGGATGAGACAAATTTCATCAACACTTCGTTGTCTTCCCTCTGCAACTTCGACACAAACCATCTTATTTTATAAGGCCACCTGAACTGAATTCTGATACCAAAATTGGATCGATCAAAACCCAAATATTTTGTCCGATCGGGGGTGGCCAGGGCTTTGTCTTTCTCCATGGGTCAGATGGGAGGGGTAGATCCCTGGAGCTTTTTGCATCCAAATGACAGGAATTTCTCCTTTTTCTCTCATGTTCACCATGTGTACTCTCGCATTGAATTTTTTTCATTTTGGATGGGGGCTCTCCTCCAATCGGTGGTGGCTAAGTACTCAGCAATTGTAATCTCTGACCATGCCCACACTTTGTTGATCTGTTACTGGGGTCAGGCACCATCAAACGTCCGCCCTGGAGTTAGATACTACTTTGTAATAAGAAACTGTACAAGCGCCTGTCCACCTCTATTGATGACTACATTAAATAGTCTGACTCCATCCCCCCCCCCCTTCCACATTCTGGGAGGCTGTTAAGGCCAATCTCATGGGGGAAATTATGTATTATAGCGCACATGTAGCAAAGAGGCTAGAAGTGGATGATCAGTATTCACTCAATCCCACACCGGAATTATATGCAAGCAGACAAAAGTTGTAGATCCAGGGATTCAAACACTAAGTTAAAGGCCAATCGGCCTCCCGTGAAACCCGGGCGGTAACCTTGTTTCCGTCCCTCTCCAAGTCAATGCGGCTGTTACATCCTACTAGTGTGACCTGTGTAAATCTGAGCCTCCTACAGACAGGCGATCATGGCTAATTTTCTGGACCACCTGCCCATTCCATCTGCCGAAACAGTGAAGAGTTGCGAGTTGGACTCGCCGTTACGCCCGGAGGAGATTTTAAAATGCATTTGTCTGATCCAGGCTGGGAAGGCCACTGATGGGAGGGAATTGGGTCTGTAAATTCTTGGTACAGCTTATGCCTTTGCTGTTAGATATGTTCAACGACTCCTTATTCCGCAGTTCATTGCCTCCAACCCTTACTCAAGCCTCTATTTCCTTGCTCCTGAAGAAGAACAAGGACTCAACCAAGTGCAGTTTATGGCGACCTATCTCACTCTTAAACACTCCTCACTAAGGTTCTGGCGCTCCGGTTGGAATCTTGCCCTCCGGGCATAATTTCAGAGTACCAAACAGGTTTTGTAAAGGGCATCAGCTAATATATGTTACCTTTTGAATGTAATGCTTTCTCCCTCTCCTGCACCAGAGTCAGAAGTGATAGTATCTTTAGATGCAGAGAAAGCATTTAGCAGGGGAGAATAGTGCTTTTCGTTTAAGATTCTTGGAAGATTCAGATTCAACCAAATATTTTCCTCATGGATCTGTTTTGTATAATGCCACTGCTGTTGGCTTTCACACAAAAAACTTTATACTCAGACGATTTCCCGTTGAATTAGGGGCACTAGGCAGGGCTCCTCATTTTCCCCACTTTCATTCACCCAAATGTTGAGTACAGATGTGGCCATTGTTGCTTGCCCCCGCAGATCACACGCATATGTTTTGGGCCTGCCCCAGACTTGCCAGCTTCTGGGCTTCCTTTTTTAACAATACGTCCAACATTCTACGGTTAGATTTATAGCCATGCCTGGTGGTAGCCATATTTGGGGTTTCGGACTCTCCTGCAATTCACAGTGGGGTAGACCTGGACATTATCACCGTTGCCTTATTAATAGCATGGAGGTGGATACTGCTCGGTTGGAGGTCTCCCATTCTGCCCAATGCCTCCGACTGGTTAGGGGACTTAATATCCTTTTTGCATTTGGACAAAATTAAATTTTCCATCAGAGGTTCTGATGAGAGAATCTACCTGAGAGGACAACCGTTTATTTCCTTTTTCAATGCTAGAATTTAAGTTATTTGCTTTTTCTTTGTATTGTTTGAATTATTGGGATAATTTTCTTTTTGCTCTTATATTTGCAATAATTCCTGTTTTATACTGTGCCTGTTTTGCATTGAAAATGTGTCAGCTGCATTATTTATCAGAAACTAAAACCTACAAAAAATATATTTAAAAGAAAAGGAATTATGAGGTCCATTGTGGCTCTGGTTCTCCATTCCCACCGAAGTAACAGGCAGCTCAAAAGTGAAGTAGGATTGAAGACTGGGCAGCAGCAGTAATGGCGTCAGGTTGATGTGGAAGGGAGGGCAATAGGATTGGAAAGGGGGAATACTCAAGTTTGGAAAGGGGCCAATCGGATTAGGAAATGGGGAGGCAATTGCCTCAGGAAGTTATGCAATTGGTCCAGGAAAGGGTGACCATGTTGGGAAAAGAAATGATCAGACAGTGAAGGAGGGGGACAATTGGTCATGGGTAATAATGGCTGGAGTGGCTATAGTAGTGATTTTTAATTTTAAAAAAAATTTAGAGCACCCAATTCTATTTATTCCAATTAAGGGGCAATTTAGTGTGGCCAATCCACCTAGCCTGCACATCTTTGGGTTGTGAGGGCGAAACCCATGTAAACACAGGGAGAATTTGCAAACTCCACACGGACAGTGACCCAGAGTCTGGATTGAACCCGGGACCTCGGCGCCGTGAGGCAGCGGGGCTAACCCACTGCGCCACCGTGCTGCCCTTGGCTATAGTAGTGATGATCAGGTTTAGGCATGCAGCTGGCAGACACTTGCGTTCTTTTAATGTGAAGACAGGAAGAGTACTCCTCACCTGAGTTCACATTCACTTAAGTATGCTGTTGATTGTGGCCTAACAAGGTCTCTCTTCTGGGACTACCCATAGGTCTAGATTTCCTGAGGTCAGTAACAGTACGCTGCAGTCGGGACCTCACAAGTGGTTTAGCCCATTAAATCTATATGCAAAGGAATGATGCGTGTTTCAGACTGCAATTTTTTGACCGACACTAATGTGGTAGGATTGCTCAGGATAAAGCATGCGTTTCCTGTCCTCCACATTAGAGGTCAAGGAAGCCACTAAGGGCATGAAAAATGGACAATCTATTGTGTACTTTTCAAACCACAATGGTCAAGTCGTGCACAATTATTTCTTTGCAGAATTCCAATTTTGGTTACTTAACCGAATTGCACAACATCTGCCAAATATATTCTGTGAGATGTTATCAAAAATAAATTTAGCCTTTGTGAGTGTGACCGTTGCTTCAGAATCAGGCAAAGTTTTCTGGAATTGAAAGATTTCATTTTAAGACTAGTGGCTCACAACTGGCCCTGCCAGATCGTCTCTTAGGAAATATAGGTCCCAAACTCTGCAACTTAATTTCCGAGTAAGCTAATGAAATGAAAAATGAAAATGAAAATTGCTTATTGTCATGAGTAGGCTTCAAATGAAGTTACTGTGAAAAGCCCCTAGTCGCCACATTCCGGCATCTGTTCGGGGATGCTGTTACGGGAATAGAACCATGCAGCTGGCCTGCTTTCAAAACCAGCGATTTAGCCCTGTGCTAAACAGCCCCTGTGCAGAAGCCGAGATTTACACAACTTGAGAGCTTATGAGGAGCCCAATACAAAGATATAACCTCGCCAGGTGAGTGAAACAGATTTATTTATCTACTCTATTAGTTTTTTTTCCCAAATCCCTGAGCTGCACAAGAGCTGTACCAGTATGATCTGCATCTACTACTTCAGAACATTTAGTAGACCCAATAACGCAGTCTTACTATTGCAAGGATGCCATTTTCTTCTATATTTTTGTTCACTACTTATTTTATAAAATATTAAAGTGAAAGAATTAGTACATTTGGTCATGGATTTTTACTTATTTTAAAAAATAAATTTAGAATAAGCAATTCATTTTTTTTCCAATGAAGGGGCATTTAGCGTGGCTAATCTACCTACCCTGCACATCTGTGTGTTGTGGGGGTCAGACCCACGCAGACATGGGGAGAACGTGCAAAATCCACATTGGCATTGACCCAGAGCAGGGATCGAACCCGGGTCCTCGGCGGCGTGAAGCAGCAGTGCTAACCACCGTGCCACCCTGAACATGGATTTTTAACATGTAGTTTTGTAATTTAATTGGTTAAATTGGTCACATTGCTCTTCTACTACTTTATCAATAGAACAATTTTGATTTGAAGTTGGTGACCTCTAAATCTAACTGTAAACTGACCATGTAGCAAGCACTAACAGGCCTATGGAGCCATCCTCTCCCCACCCCCAATATGGCAGGCAGGGAACACACGCATATATTCAGCTGGAAGTGTAAACGCAAATTACTGCAGATGCTGGAAAATGAAACAAAAACAGAAGACACTGGACAATCTCAACAGGTTTTGACAGCATCGGTGGAGAGAGAAGAGAGATAACGCTTCGAGTCAGGATGCCTTTGTCAAAGCTGGAGAGGACAGGAAATAGGGCCAGATTTTTACTGTTGTGGATGGGGGGAGGGATGAGAAGGGTTGTATGTTTGTGTGTCTGTGTGTGTGTCTGTGTGTGTGTGTGTGTGTGTGTGTGTGTGTGCGCGTGCACTGAAAATGTGTTGCCCACTGTATGAAGAAAGAAAAAAGTGATGCAGTACCCATCTTTGACACCGGCATTCAACCCTTTCCAAATTCAAATAAGAGTTCCAAACACCTGTGTAGAAGGTCTACTGCAAGACTGGTTTCTCCTGAGGTAGCCAGCCTTAGAAGCACTCAGAAAAAACATGCATTGAGATGCCCGGCACCAACAATGTAAGCATTTGAAATATACTCAGCTGAATCTGGAGCCTCAGAGTTGTGTACTTTTTCTGACCACAGTTAAAATAATGTGGGCCCCAAACCCCAACACAACATCAGATCACCATTTCAGACATCTCCCTCCCTTTCCTTAACTTCTCTGTCTCCATTTCCGGTGGTAGGCTGACCTCTAATAGTCATTATAAACCCACCAACCCCCATAGCTATGCTGACAACAGCTCCACACACTGCTTCCTGTAAGGACTTGATTCTCCCAGTTTCTCCGCCTTCATGGATCAGTTCCTATGATGCCACCTTCAAAAATTACGTGTCTGCTTTCTTCCTTAATCAGAGTTCCCCCACAACTTGCCCTCTGTAGCTGACAGGGCACTCAAACAGGTTCAACTTATTTCCCGCATCGCTGTCCTCCATCCTAGGGCAACGATAGGGTTCTCCCAATCCTCACTTTACACCCCATCAGCTTGCGCATTCAAAGGATTATCCTCTACCATTTCAACCAACTCCAGCATTATACCACCGTGAAACACACAGTCCCCTTAGCCCTCTGTCAGCATTCCGGTGGGATTGATCCCTCCGTGACACCCTGGTTCACTCCTCCTTCACCTCAACTCTTCCACCCCTTCCCACCGCACCTTCCCTTACAATCGCAAAGGTGCAACATCAGCCCCTAACCTCCTCGATCCTCACCATTTAAGAACCCAAGCATTATTTTCAGGTGATGCAACATTTCACGTGCACCTCCTTCAATATGGTCTGCTCACTCTACTGTATTCACTGCTCTTTATACAATTTCCTCTGCATTAGGGAGACAAAACGCAGATGGGGTGACTTCTTTGTGGAACACCTTTGTTCAGTCTGAAAGCATGACCCCAACCTCCCTGTCAGCCACGCGTAAAAGAAATTGGAGAGGACAAACGGACAGCCTCACCGGAGTCTCCAAATCTCCCAACCCAGGTCTTCATCTACCAGAAGGCCACCAGCAGCCACTGAGTCTTTATTTTTTTCACCAGTGGGCTGTTCAGTCCTTGCTAGCTTAATTGAGGTAAGGCCCAAGGCCCAATATCTGCCATGCTTCAGGCCTTAACATTCAATGGCTTTACCATCACTGAACCCCCACAATTAATATTCTGCGGGTTACCATTGATCAGAAACTGAACTGGACTAGTCACATTAATACTGTGGCTACCAGGGCAGGTCAAAGGCTAGGAATCCTACGGTGAGTAACTCACCTCCTGACCCCCCCCAAAAGCCACCATCTACAAGGCACAAGTCAGGAGTGTAATGGAATACGTTCCACTTGCCTGGATGAGTGCAGCTCCAGCAATATTCAAGAAACTCAACACCATCCGGGACAAAGCAGCCCGCTTGATTGCTCCCCCTTCCACAAACACTCAAACCCTCCGCCACCGACGAACAGTGGCAGCTGTGTCTACCATGTACAAGATGCACTGCAGTAACTCACCAAGGTTCCTTAGAAAACACCTTCAAAACCCACGACCACTACCATCGAGAAGGACAAGTGCAGCAGGTACCTGGGAACCCCACCACCTGGAGGTTCCCCTCCAAGTCACTCACCACCCTGACTTGGAAATATATCGCTGATCCTTCACTGTCATTGGGGAAACATCCTGGAATCCCTCCCTAACAACACAGTAGGTGCACCTACACCTCAAGGACTGCAGCAGCAACTCACCACCACCTTAAGAGCAACTAGGGTTGGGCAATAAATGCTGGCCTAACCAGCGACGTCCACATCCCGTAAATGAATGAATGAAAAGGTGTAGCAACTGAATCCTCTTTCCCACCCCCTCAAATACACCCCACAATGGGCATACAGTTGTCTGAATATGTCTGTGATTTTAAGCAAGAATTGTGTGAGGTGAGAGGCAGTTCATCAGATTTATTAGATTGCCTTAAGCTGTCTTTACATTCAGGTTTATCGTTGGCAATGATGCCCCACAGCGCCAGGGATCCGGTTCAATTCCTTGGGTAACTGTATGGAGTTTGCCTTTTCTCCCCATGTCTGTGTGGGTTACCTCCGGGTGCTCCGGTTTTCTCCCACAGTCCAAAGATATGTAGGTTAGGTGGATTGGTCATTCTAGAAATTGTCCTTCAGTGTCCAGGGATGTAGAGGTTAGGTAGGATTGTGGGGCGAGGGCAGGGTAGTAGGCCTCTTACTTTCAAAGTGTCAGTGCAGACTCGATGGACCAAATGGCCCCTTTCCGCTCTTTAGAGATTCTATGAAGGGAATGACTAGAATAATTTTAATAAGATTAGATACAAATTCAAAAATTATTTTGAAAATATGCTACGTGCATCATTGCCAGACATGAAATGAGAGTTAGAATATCAGATTCACCCCTGGAAATATAAATTATGTTTTATGATTGCTCATCATATAGTCTCCATTTCATTACTATAATTATATATTCACTCAATTTAAAGCTTTCAATATGAAATATATAATAAGATACTTAGAAAAATTACATACCTACACACAATTTCCCAATAAAAAGGATCTAATACATACATTTGTTATGAACTGATTGAACAGATTTACGGCAATAGTATAACATGCTTTTTATTTTATACAACCATCTCTGAACCATACAGATTTGCAGCAATATTGGTCACTTGATGCAAAAGGGTGCAGACCTAAAATTGCTGAACAGAGTTCTGCAAGCATATTTTTAATCTCACCTTTATTGTATAGAAAAAGACAATGGAACAGAGCAAGTGCAAATACTGTCACACAGGTTTTGGGATAGATTTTATTTGGCACATGATATCACCAAACCTTCTATAAAGAGTATCAAATCATGAGAAAGGTGCTGACCTTGCAAGTTTCTTGATCACAATCCAGTTACCACTGGAATTTACCCTGATGGAGGAAGCAAACCGCAATTCAATATGCGGGGTCTATGGCAGGGTTTTTAAAACGGTGGGTCGTGGAGCAATCAGTCACGGCATTCCCGATCCCGGGAGAGGCGCCCAGCAACCGCGATCGGCTTTTAAGATTCCCAGCCACGACTGGCTTTCAAGCTGAGAATGTCAGCCGCGACTAGACTTCATACGCGAACGATGCAGTCCCATCAGAAGTGAGAGCAGAGATCAGGTCACGCGCCCGGCAGAACAGTGACATCACGCGCCATGTACATCCCTGCTTTTGCCATCAAGTCACGGAGTAGAGATTCCTCCATTTTCTAGCTGCCAGCAAGCAAGGCAACAGGACTAGGAAGAACTGAAGATCGATTGTTTTGTTATAAGGAAGAGAGGGTAAGAGACACAAACAGGCCAGGATCTCAAAACTGCCCTCCATCCATATATAGTATCTTAAATAAATTCGAGAGCCTGAATGGTAAACATATTTTTATTTACAGAAAAGCAACCTTTAGCTAAACTGATGTCAATGAATGTAGAAAAAGTAGCAAACCAATCTTATCTGAAACTGCAATCTCAATATCAGCCATCTCATTTTATTTAATTTCTCCACATTTATTTCCTAAGCCTATGCATCAACTGTCACAAAATAACAGGATTATAAAAATCAATTATTATCTCAGTTCAATTAAAGGCCCAGTCTAGCAGCGCAACCTCAACATGCTCTAATAGGTGTGATGCAATTTGCAGTCACAAGCAGAATTATAGCTTATTTTGATTATTTCTGCACATTTCTCTGAATATCAGATATCTGTGTGATTGTTACATATGTGCATGACTTGTTTTGTCATCTCACTAGAGAAAGTACAGTAGAATGATGGGGTGTGTATATTTGTTCTTAATTTAGGACAAAAGTTCGGCACAACATCGTAGGCTGAAGGGCCTGTTCTGTGCTGTATTTTTCTCTGTTCTATGTTCTATAAAAGTCTTGTCACAAACTGTTGCTATTATTTCCAGCTGAGCACTATTTGCCCACCAAATATACTGCTTCCTCTGCTTTCCCACTTTATTTTCATTTTCCAATCAGATTGCCTTGATCAGCATTATTTAGAATGAATCTCTCTTGCTCTGTGTCCATTTCTCACTATACATGCCACCGTAGTCAAATCACACACTGAAGCAAGTTCTTACCAGCTCCTATTAAAGAGCGGAGAGACAGGGGCGAGGCTTCATTAAAGAGCGGAGAGACAGGGGCGAGACTTCATTAAAGAGCAGAGAGAGACAGGGGCGAGGCTTCATTAAAGAGCAGAGAGAGACAGGGGCGAGGCTTCATTAAAGAGCGGAGAGAGACAGGGGCGAGGCTTCATTAAAGAGCAGAGAGACAGGGGCGAGGCTTCATTAAAGAGCAGAGAGAGACAGGGGCGAGGCTTCATTAAAGAGCGGAGAGACAGGGGCGAGGCTTCATTAAAGAGTGCGGAGAGACAGGGGCGAGGCTTCATTAAAGAGCGGAGAGACAGGGGTGAGGCTTCATTAAAGAGCGCGGAGAGACGGGGCGAAGGTTCATTAAAGAGCGGAGAGACAGGGGCGAGACTTAATTAAAGAGCGGAGAGACAGGGGCAAGACTTTATTAAAGAGCGGAGAGAGAGGGGCGAGACTTCATTAAAGAGCGGAGAGACAGGGACGAGAGTTAATTAAAGAGCGGAGAGACAGGGGCGAGACTTTATTAAAGAGCGGAGAGAGAGGGGCGAGACTTCATTAAAGAGCGGAGAGAGAGGGGCGAGGCTTCATTAAAGAGCGGAGAGAGAGGGGCGAGACTTCATTAAAGAGCGGAGAGAGAGGGGCGAGACTTCATTAAAGAGCGGAGAGACAGGGGCGAGGCTTAATTAAAGAGCGAGCGGAGAGAGACAGGGGCGAGGCTTCATTAAAGAGCGGAGAGAGACAGGGGCGAGGCTTCATTAAAGAGCGGAGAGAGACGGGGTGAGACTTAATTAAAGAGCGGAGACACAGGGTGAGACTTAATTAAAGAGCGCGGAGAGACAGGGGCGAGGCTTCATTAAAGAGCGGAGAGAGAGGGGCGAGACTTCATTAAAGAGCGTGGAGAGAGAGGGGCGAGACTTCATTAAAGAGCGGAGAGACAGGGGCGAGACTTAATTAAAGAGCGGAGAGACAGGGGCGAGACTTAATTAAAGAGCGGAGAGACAGGGGCGAGGCTTCATTAAAGAGCGGAGAGAGAGGGGCGAGACTTCATTAAAGAGCGGAGAGAGAGGGGCGAGACTTCATTAAAGAGCGGAGAGACAGGGGCGAGGCTTAATTAAAGAGCGGAGAGAGACGGGGCGAGACTTAATTAAAGAGCAGTGAGACGGGGCGAGACTTAATTAAAGAGCGCGGAGAGACAGGGGCGAAGGTTCATTAAAGAGCGGAGAGTCAGGGGCGAGACTTCATTAAAGAGCGCGGAGAGAGAGGGGCGAGACTTCATTAAAGAGCAGAGAGAGACAGGGGAGAGGCTTCAGTAAAGAGCGCGGAGAGACAGGGGCGAGACTTCGAAGGTACGTTTACCTCTTTAAAACTTACCTGGAAGAGCGACATCACAGCAAAGCAGAGATCTGATTGGTAAGGAAAGTGCTCCAATTAGCAGCAGCTGGGAGAAATTTAACTCTTCGTGTGTTGGTATGTATTGTGATTGGTAAGTAAAATCTTTGTTCCTTTCACTTATTAATTATTTGATAGTATAGTTTGTAGTCAGTTAAGGTAAAGGGTAAAAATGGCAGGAGATCCCAGACCCGTGTTATGCTCCTCGTGCTCAATGTGAGAGTTTAGGGACGCGGCCGATGTCCCTGTCTCCTTCATGTGCGCGAAGTGTGTCCAGCTGCAGCGCCTGTTAGACAGCATGACGGCTCTGGAGCTGCGGGTGGACTCACTTTGGAGCATCCGCGATGCTGAGAAGGTCGTGGATAGCACGTTCAGTGAGTTGGTCACACCGCAGATTAGGATTGGTGACGGAGACAGGGAATGGGTGACCAAAAGGCAGAGAAAGAGCAGGAAGGCAGTGCGGTCATCTCCCTCCAAAACAGGTATACCGTTTTGGATACTGTTGGGGGAGATGACTCACCAGCGGAAGGCAGTAGCAGCCAGGCTCATGGCACCGTGGCTGGCTCTGCTGCACAGAAGGGCGGGGAAAAGACTGGCAGGGCTATAGTCATAGGGGATTCAATTGTAAGGGGAGTAGACAGGCGTTTCTGCGGTCGAAAACGAGACTCCCGAATGGTATGTTGGCGCTCGGGTCAGGGATGTCTCCGATCGGCTGCAGGACATACTAAAGGGGGACGGTGAACAGCCAGTTGTCGTGGTGCATATAGGCACCAACGATATAGGTTAAGAAAAAGGATGAGGTCCTACAATCAGAATTTAGGGAGTTAGGAGATAAGTTAAAAAGTAGGACCTCAAAGGTAGTAATCTCAGGATTGCTACCAGTGCCACGGGACAGTCAGAGTAGAAATTCAAGAATAGTCAGTATGAATACGTGGCTTGAGAGATGGTGCAGGAGGGAGGGGTTCAGATTTTTGGGACATTGGAAACGGTTCTGGGGGCAGTGGGACCATTACAAACCGGATGGTCTACACCTGGGCAGGACTGGAACCAATGTCCTAGGGGGTGCTTTTGCTAACACTGTTGGGGAGGTTTTAAACTATAAACCTCCCATCAGGGGGATGGGAACCAGATTAGGAAGTTAGAGGTCAGTAAAGAAGCAGCAACTAAAGCCGGTAAGGTACGAGATAATAAACTCCACGTGACTAAGGGGCAGAGTCGACAGGGAAGAGATGATGAACGCAAAGGGACAGGTGGTCTGTCGTGCATTTGTTTTAATGCGAGAAGTGTAGCAGGTAAGGCAGATGAACTTAGGGCTTGGATCAGTACCTGGGAATATGATGTTATTGGTATTACTGAGACTTGGTTGTGGGAAGGGCAGGACTGGCAACTGAATATCCCAGGGTATAGATGCTTCAGGAGGGATAGAGAGGGGGGGGGGGGGGAGGAGTTGCATTACTCGTCAGAGATGATATCACAGCTGTGATTAAGGAGGGCACGATGGAGGATTCGAGCACTGAGGCAATATGGGTGGAGCTAAGAAATAGGAAGGGTGCAGTAACATTGTTGGGACTTTACTACAGGCCTCCCAAAAGTGAGCATGAAGTAGAGGTACAAATATGCAGACAGATTATAGAAAAATGTAGGAGCAATAGGGTGGTTGTGATGGGAGATTTTAACTTCCCCAACATCGAATGGGATTCGTGTAGTGTTGGAGGCGTAGATGGAGCAGAGTTTGTAAGGAGCATCCAGGAGAGTTTTTTAGAGCAGTATATAAATAGTCCAACTCGGGAAGGGGCCATACTGGACCTGGTATTGGGGAATGATCCCGGCCAGGTGGTTGATGTTTCAGTCGGTGATTACTTTGGGAATAGCGATCACAATTCCGTAAGTTTTAGAATACTCATGGACAAGGACAAGAGTGGTCCGAAAGGAAGAGTGCTAAATTGGGGAAAGGCAGAGTATAATAAAATTCGGCAGGAGCTAGGGAATGTGGATTGGGAGCAGCTGTTTAAGGGTAAATCCACATTTGAAATGTGGGAGTTTTTTAAGGAAAGGTTGATTAGAGTGCAGGACAGACATGTTCCTGTGAAAATGAAAGATAGAAATGGCAAGATTAAGGAACCATGGATGACGGGTGAAATTGTGAGACTAGCTAAGATGAAAAAGGAAGCATATGTAAGATCGAGGCGACTCAAAACTGATGAAGCTCTGGAGGAATATCGGGAAAGTAGGACGAATCTCAAACGCGCAATAAAAGGGGCTAAAAGGGGTCATGAAATATCTTTGGCTAACAGGGTTAAGGAAAATCCCAAAGCCTTTTATTCGTATGTAAGGAGCAAGAGGGTAACTAGGGAAAGGATTGGCCCACTCAAAGACAAGAGAGGGAATTTATGCGTGGACTCAAAGGAAATGGGTGAGATTCTTAATGAGTACTTTGCATCGGTATTCACAAAGGAGAGGGACAAGATAGATGTTGAGTCTAGGGATGGATGTTTAAATACTCTAGGTCAAGTTGTCATACGGAAAGGGGAAGTTTGGGTATTCTAAAAGACATTAAGGTGGACAAGTCCCCAGGACCGGATGGGATCTATCCCAGGTTACTGAGGGAAGCGAGGGTCGAAATAGCTGGGGCCTTAACAGATATCTTTGCAGCATCCTTGAGCACGGGTGAGGTCCCGGAGGACTGGAGAATTGCTAATGTTGTCCCTTTGTTTAAGAAGAGTAGCAGGGATAATCCAGGGAATTATAGACCTGTGAGCTTGACGTCAGTAGTAGGCAAACTGTTGGAGAAGATACTGAGGGATAGGATCTATTCACATCTGGAAGAAAATAGACTTATCAGTGTTAGGCAGCATGGTTTTGTGCAAGGAAGGTCATGTCTTACAAACCTAATAGAATTCTTTGAGGAAGTGACAAAGTTAATTGATGAGGGAAGGGCTGTAGATGTCATATACATGGACTTTTAGTAAGGCAGCAGGGTAGCATGGTGGTTAGCATAAATGCTTCACAGCTCCAGGGTCCCAGGTTCGATTCCCGGCTGGGTCACTGTCTGTGTGGAGTCTGCACATCCTCCCCCTGTGTGCGTGGGTTTCCTCCGGGTGCTCCGGTTTCCTCCCACAGTCCAAAGATGTGCGGGTTAGGTGGATTGGCCATGCTAAATTGCCCGTAGTGTCCTAATAAAAGTAAGGTTAAGGGGGGGATTGTTGGGTTACGGGTATAGGGTGGATACGTGGGTTTGAGTAGGGTGATCATGGCTCGGCACAACATTGAGGGCAGAAGGGCCTGTTCTGTGCTGTACTGTTCTATGTTCTAAGTTGATGGCAAAAGTGAAGTCGTATGGGGTTCAGGGTGTACTAGCTAGATGGATAAAGAACTGGCTGGGCAACAGGAGACAGAGAGTAGTGGTGGAAGGGAGTGTCTCAAAATGGAGAAGGGTGACTAGTGGTGTTCCACAGGGATCTGTGCTCGGACCACTGTTGTTTGTGATCTACATAAATGACCTGGAGGAAGGTATAGGTGGTCTGATTAGCAAGTTTGCAGATGATACTAAAATTGGTGGAGTTGCAGATAGCGAGGAGGACTGTCAGAGAATACAACAAAATATAGATAGATTGGAGAGCTGGGCAGAGAAATGGCAGATGGAGTTCAATCCAGGCAAATGCGAGGTGATGCACTTTGGGAAGATCAAATTCAAGAGCGGACTATATGGTCAATGGAAGGGCCCTGGGGAAAATTAATGTACAGAGAGATCTGGAAGTTCAGGTCCATTGTACCCTGAAGGTGGCAACGCAGGTTGATAGGGTGGTCAAGAAGGCATACAGCATGCTTGCCTTCATCGGACGGGGTATTGAGTACAAGAGTAGGCAGGTCATGTTACAGTTGTATAGGACTTTGGTTAGGCCACATTTGGAATACTGTGTGCAGTTCTGGTCGCCACATTACCAGAAGGATGTGGATGTTTTGGAGAGGGTGCAGAGGAGGTTCACCAGGATGTTGCCTGGTATGGAGGGTGCTAGCTATGAAGAAAGGTTGAGTAGATTAGGATTGTTATTGTTGGAAAGACGGAGATTGAGGGGGGGCCTGATTGAGGCATACAAAATTATGAGAGGTATGGACAGGGTGGATAGCAACAAGCTTTTTCCAAGAGTGGGGGTGTCAGTTACAAAGGGTCACGATTTCAAGGTGAGAGGGGGAAAGTTTAAGGGAGATGTGCGTGGAAAGTTTTTTTACGCAGAGGGTGGTGGGTGCCTGGAACGCTTTACCAGCGGAGGTGGTAGAGGCGGGAACGATAGCACATTTAAGAGGCATCTAGACAGGTATATGAACGGGTGGCAACAGAGGGAAGTAGACCTTGGAAAATAGGAGACAGGTTTAGATAAAGGATCTGGATCGGCGCAGGCTGGGAGGGCCGAAGGGCCTGTTCCTGTGCTGTAATTTTCTTTGTTCTCTGTTCTATGCAAACCACTATAGCATACTTGGATATGATCTTCTGTAGTTTTTCTGTCTTGATCTTATTTGGTATCTTGAGTATTTTTCATTATTCAACAGCTGTACTACATTAAGGACAAATCTAGAAAATATCCTTCAATGTTCCCTTGCAATAATATAGTGAGCATGGAAATGGAATCAGATCACTAAATTTGGAAATAGATTCAAGTTCAAGTCATCACAAATTAATTTATAAACATAGTCCAATTTCTGTAGAAAATTATGTGCCCAATCCCAAAATCTACTAAACAATATGAACATTCCAACAATTATGAAATATCTAACTATCTCTGGGTAGGCCTGTGACTAATATGAGCTAAAAAATTCCTGGCTTGATTGTGCGACTCTGAAGTGCCAGTCAGTTACAATAATGCTTTTTAAAAACAAATTTTGTAGCCACCTGGGTTGGCCAATTCCCGACTTAAAATGGAGATTCGCAAACAACGCAAGGAAAATTGGACAGTATGAGAAAACAAGCAGTTTGCAGAGTTCTTCTGTATATTCGAGTTGCAGAAAGCAGACAGCATTGAAACCAGCAATCTGAATATTAATAAGCGATTCCCAGGCACAATAGCAACAGTTAGGATAATCAAGGTAAAACCAGACTTCTCGGCGCCAGCAGGAGTCCAAGACAAAAGAGGCTAACGAGCACCCAAGGACCGCCCAGCGATCAGGAAACAGCCCCAGTATTGGGAAATTCAAACCGATCGATTGGTACGTGATCCAATCGATTGGAGTCAGGTACGGGGTCCGCCCAAAAGGGAGGGAAGCCCCTGGGGCCTATAAAAGACAGGCCCCAAGTTCAATTCGGTCTCTTGGCAGTTTCTCTCGATAGACTTCTCGGCAGGGTCATGCAGCAGACCGAAACAACACTTGACCCTGAACTTCCTTGCAGCTGCACCAACAAGTGTCCAGTCAACGCACGCTACGAGATAGGCGCTCCTGACCCTTAGTCCATACCGGCTGGAAGCCTGCAGTCTCAGGATTAAACAAGAGGCCATTGTTCCCTGACCCAATGGGTTCCTTTTCCAGAAGATAAGTATTGGTCTTTAGTGGTAGAAGTAGCTTAGTTTTGTAGTATTTATGCATGAGTAGTGATTGACTGTATATAATAAATGTGTTTTGATTTGAACCTTACTAACTGGTGTATTGAGTCATTGATCAGCACTTGAATTTGAACCTCGAGGTGGTATCATAAAGATAGCTGGCGACTCTAGAGCAAGGGAATAAAACAGAGGCAATTGAGTGTAAAGCACACTCACCAGAACGAGCAACAATTTTTCCAAATAAAGCGGCAATTTAGAGTGACCAATCCGGCACATCCTTGGACCTTCGCAGACATGGGGAGAATGTGAAAACTCCACATGGACAGTGATCCGGGGCCAGGATCGAACCTGGGTCCTCGGTGCCGTGAGGCAGCCGTGCTAACCATTGCGCCACTTTGCCACCCTCAGTTAAGATAGTTCGAGGCAATAGTTCTTGTTAGCTTTCACCTCAAAATGAAGTAAACCACTGGTTTGAGGACTGATGCTCTTTCATTTAAATCATGTGTTTAACCATTGGCATCTGAAAGCAGAATTTTTCACAAAATGAAATAGAAAAGTTGCGCATCGCACAGAGTGCAGCTTTCTGAAATGGTCGAGTGGTTTTAAACTACCACAACCGGGATTTTAAAAAAAGTCACACAATGAACAAAATCACCCGATATCGAGATTATACTAAAACGGCTCTAAAATAAAAAGATTTTTACAATTATTCAGGAACTGTTTTACAACATAATAAATATATTCAACTTAATGTGATGATATCATTACATATAATAGCCAGCGCATTTCTTCCCAATACTATACATAAGCATCCAAACAAAATGTATTTGGTTTGTGTTTTTCGTGGACAATGCACCACTTTCAAGTCCCACTATGTCAATGAGGGAGAGTACAGTCCAATCTCTGATGATGTTGCATTATATCCATAAACTGGGCAGTTTACCTGTCCTATATGCTATACATAACCACCCAATAAAGACTGTTAAAACTTGTCAACTGGCATTATTGTCATCATAACTGAAACCATAAATGATAGCTTTAACCAACCAAATCTTCATGACAATCTAATTTAGATTGGTGACTACCAATGCAATCCAGTCCATTGGGGCTGGTTTAGCTCACTGGGCTAAATCGCTGGATTTTAAAAGCAGACCAAGCAGGCCAGCAGCACGGTTCGATTCCCGTACCAGCCTCCCCAGACAGGCGCCGGAATGTGGCAACTAGGGCCTTTTCACAGTAACTTCATTGAAGCCTACTCGTGACAATAAGCGATTTTGATTTTCATTTCATTGAAATCCAAACCAGGCTTCTCAACAGTACTGCTGAAAAACTGGTGTCCTTTGATAGTCAGATCAAAGCCATTATACTCTGAATGCAACATTGCTTTAACAATTTTCTTACAGCTTTTTTTTCTACAGCCTATGAAAAAAATCAAAGCAAATTTTTTACACAGTCACACCCACAGTACAAAATGAGATGGAAGTTCAAGCCATGCTTTTAGATAAAACAGGAAGTCAAATTAAAATTGCCCATATACAAGTGTTACGTAGTTAAATCATAGTGCCTGTTAATTTGCCCTGAAGAAGTTAATGATGAGGCTGGGAACATTCCCTCTTTGTTGAGGCACTTTACTGTTGACTCAACTGTGAATAAATGCTGGATTTGTAAGCACGTGGAGTATTCAGGTATTAAAAATTGATATCACTGATTTGAAATTAGTACAAAAATGTAGCAGCCAATCGTACGTATCACTGGTCTACTTCTAAGAATTGAAAAAGTGCCAAAGTTAGAAATAATCATACTTCAGACCCAAAATGCTGGAACTTTACCAAGTGTATTTCTTGCTGCCCATGTAGCTGGTAGACTGATAGATTGTACATGACTGCACCGTGACAGTGAATGTGGCTCCTGGGATATGCAGTACCCGAACAATTAGTTCCTCGTTCTTTACAAATAATATAATTGACAGCTTGAATCTTTCCAAACACTGTTTCATGCCCTGAAATTTCACAGTGGCATGATTTTCAATGACTCATTCAGGTGCCTAAAGAGGTGATCAAGATAGGGTTTCGCCAATATTTCACGCAAGGTGCCACCTTGGAAGTAAAGCTGATGTTAGCATGAATAAATGGCCACCCAGAAAATCATAATAATAATAGTAATAATCTTTATTTTAAGAGGCTGATTATCGCTTAAATTGCCTGATAGGAATTATCATCGAAGCTGCACTGCACTTCGGTAGATAGCACCTAACTCGCTCCCTAAAAGTGACCAGCTGGCTGGAAATGAAGGAACTGTCCCAGAGGATTTCAACAGCAACTTAAAGATATATCAGGCATGATCTAACCAAATGTGAACTATGTCCTATAGTGAGCGTGTTTAACCATGAGATTCCTGGTGCTTGCAGCGCCGAGAAACACAATGCTATCTATCACAACTCCGGTTAGATACAGGGCCTCAGCAGGTAACGTGCAACCAAGGCCGCACTTAGTCCCGTGAATGTTGTACTTCTCTAGTCCCGTGAATGTTGTGCTTCTCTATCTCTTTGGACATTTGATAGGAGCCACCAAGAGAAAAGGAGTGACAAGGGCATCTTTTTTAGGGATTTCCCTTCTGCAAGAGGAATGGGCAGCGGACATGAGGTTTGGCAGAGCAGCACCAGCAGCTGCAGCAGCGAGGAACAGCACAATGAGGTGGACATTTCAATACTGCAAGTACTGCAAGGACATCACTCCTCCTCTGCATCCAATAACCTTTGCACCTTTAACCTCGATCCCCAAACCATCCTGGAAACATGTCACTGTGTCAGCCAGCATACGAAACATCTATGTTTGGAATGAGTTCAGCCCACATATACCGCTCCATCAAAATTGTGTCTGATCAGCAGTTGAGTTATAACCCTGCAGGTGTCTGTTTTAATACAGTAGTTTTAATACAGTGCCAGACAGGTTTAACTTATATTAATCAGCAATGAGGATCAAAATTGGGTGCTGAAACCAAACTTTCAAATAGGCAGGTCTAATTTGTGCTGCACCTATTTAGTGCCTGTTTTCACTCTTTCACCAAAATAGCTTATATTTCTTGCAGAATAAAATTTCCCACAATTTGTATCTTTACTGTTGAAATGTTTCTGATTATTTGTACAGAAATCTCCACAGGTCTTTATATTTTTAAAAGTATTCAAAGTGGACCTACAAACTATGATATCCCACAATTGGCAGAGGTCCAATGTGAGATCATGATGTCCAAACCTAACAGACAGAATGGCCTGGATTTTCATGTGGAAACTCGATGAACCTCCAAAAATGGTGGGTGGGATCCAGATTCAAATGTCATACTCCCACTTCCAACATATCTTTTTTTTTTTGCAGGTAGGTGAATTCCCATGCAGGAAGTCCAAACTCAGCAGGATCATTTGAATTCTGACCCAATTTTTGTTGTAACAAGAGCCTTAATCAGCAGTTTGGGAGTGACAAGTTTTTCTTTAACAATAGATGTAAATGTTCTTGAAAGGCAGAAAAAGTCTGTAGAATTGTCAGACCTTATTTAAATCGCCAGCCCCTTCAAAATAAAACCAGGCCATCTGTGTCGCTGAGGCGTAAAACATCTGGGGCGGGTCCCCCATCCTCGTGTTTCTCAGCAGCGTGCCATTCGCTGGTTATGAGATTCTCTACTTCCGCTGCTGGTCAATAGGATTTCCCATTGAAACCAGCCCATGCCACCAGGAAACCCACGGACGGGGGTGCACTGCCGGCGGGAAAAGATAATCTCAATAGCCTGAGAATTCTGGCCTGGTCTAGCAGTTACAATAACTATTTGTTGACATTATCCTAAAGGCTATCTTTACTTTATTCTTTCATGGGAAGTGAGAATTGTTGGCAAGGCCAACATGTGTCACCCATCGCCAATTGTCCTTGAACGGGGTGGCTTGATAGGCCATTTAAGAGGAAAGTCAAGTATATCACATTACTGTGGATATGGAGTCGCATGTAGGCCAAACCACGTAAGGAGGGTAGAGTTCCTTTCCAAAAAGACATTAATGAACCAACTGATTTTTATATAAATCAATGACAGTTTCATGGTCACTATTACTGAGACTAGTTTTCAATTGCGGAATTTATTAATTGAAATAACATTTCACGAGTTGCCATGGTAGGATTACAATCCACAACTCCAGATCATTAGCCTGAGCCTCTGGATTACTAGTCTAGGGCAGCACGGTAGTACAAAGCAGCACAGTAGCACAGTTGTTAGCACAGCTCCAGGTTCGATTCCCGGCTTGGGTCACTGTCTGTGCAGAGTCTGCACGTTCTCCCCGTGTCTGCATGGGTTTCCTCCGGGTGCTCTGGTTTCCTCCCACAGTCCAAAGATATGCAGGTTAGGTGGATTGCCCATGCTAAGTTGCCCTTATTGTCCAAAAATAGGGTTAGGTAGGGTTATGGGGATAGGGTGGAGGCATGGGCTTGGATGGGGTGCTCTTTCCAAGGGCCGGTGCAAACTCGATGGGCCGAATGGCCTCCTTCTGCACTGAAAATTCTATATTTCTATGATTCTAGTGACATTACCACTATGCCACCATCATCAACAACCTATAATTATCTCAGCAGAGGCTCTAAACTCAGTTTGATAGACAATTCAATGGGGTTGTTAAGATATTAGCTGTGTTTGATGCGGGGTTGTCAACACAAAATTGTTCATTTTTAGGATTGAGTCCTTGAGATTTAAAAATGAATGAACTTTCATGAACGGGTTTTTAAAAATAGCATAGACTGTAATAGATATTTAGAACTTCAGTTTATGACACTTCAACATGTCGCCTGAGGTCTGAACAAGGCGGATACAATGAGAGTTGGCGTGGAGGGGATGAGAGCCCAAGGGGGTATGAGTTGATATGGATGGGTCATGGAGAGTGGGTATGCGGGTGAGGGAGTGTGAGGAGTGAGGGAAAACAACTGGGATAAAATCCGGTGGGCCTTTAAATGGTCTGCCTCAACACTTAACACCCACCTCCAATCTATGTCCATGGACGGTGGGATCATCTATATCCTGCACCCACCCCAGAATAAAGATTCCCCCATTCGGGATAGTCTCTCAAGTTAAAAATTTCCCAGCTCACTGCACCTGCCTTGGGAATGAAAATCTGGGCCACTGTGTAAGGATTACTTCCTTAATAACTAAAATTTCTCTTAAGTAACAACAAGATAAAGAAATTGAGTATTATGTAGTCTGGGTTATTTGACCATCCAAAGCAACAGTGGATGAAATTTAGCCGATCCTCTAACTACTCAAAATCAAGAAGAAAATAGAGAGTCAGCAAGGTTTGTGGACTGAAGCCTTAGCCATGTTTCCCACAGGCCCTGTCAGGGCACCTAATCTGTGGAAATTAAAAAGAAAACATTCGTTCAAATGGAGGCACGGAGGCTCCATAAAATATTTTGTTAACCAATCCATCTCCTGAGCACAAATTAATACCTATGACAACACTCCCCACTGACCCACATCCATTAAAATCAGTTAGAGACAAGTTTCACGCTATTTGTTTTTATAATCCCATTTGTCTCCTCCCCGCACCCCAACCGGGGAGGGGAGAGGGGTGGTTAAAATTACCCTCAGTTTTAAGAGAATATTTCAGTGCTTGCATGAGGACAAAAGCAGCTGCACTACCATCTCAATTTCTGTGATGAGTCAGTCTGTAAAGAGATTAAAAACGAAAAAGGGAAGGACATTAAAGACATTTGGCTTTTCCCTATGGCTCTGTAAACTTGTCACTTTAATCCCGCCTATAAGTTTTATCATGTATTGCCACTAGGGTATATGGCTTGCAACTTAATATCTCACACTGGGGATTGATCGAGTATTGATAGAATAGATGAACAGCTTCCAAACTGGAAACAAGAAATACCATCTATCTGTTGTTCTGAACACAAAAAAATCTAACAACATAATGGCATAACACAGCAGTCAATGGAACTGAATATCAGGCACTGCAAGTAATAGGTGGCCCAATCACTGGCCATCATCGAAGACCACTAAATGCCCAAATTATCAAATGTTACAGACAGTTTTCATGGCTTTCTATAATTGACAATGTTGGAATTCATCAACTGCCAAAACTATATGAGTGATAAGAGTCAAATTAAAAATACCCAGTATAGTTCACCATTAATGCCAGACCTTAAAATAAACACTTCAAAGAGCAGAAAAAATAATATTAATGAATAATTGACGGACGGCACTAATAGACTGCATTGAGAATTTTAAACTCGTCTCATGCAGATATATTTTTTGAATTCTAAGTTTGTTCGGAGTGCGGGACCACTGAGCTGAAAGATTATAGGCATAGAACATTCATCAGCAATATAGAACAGTACAGCACAGAACAGGCCCTTCGGCCCTCGATGTTGTGCCGAGCAATGATCACCCTACTTAAACCCACGTACCCGTAACCCAACAATCCCCCCATTAACCTTACACTACGGGCAATTTTAGCATGGCCAATCCACCTAACCTGCACATCTTTGGACTGTGGGAGGAAACCGGAGCACCCGGAGGAAACCCACGCACACACGGGGAGGACGTGCAGACTCCACACAGACAGTGACCCAGCCAGGAATCGAACCTGGGACCCTGGAGCTGTGAAGCATTGATGCTAACCACCATGCTACCGTGAGGCCAATAAATGAGAGGAAAGTCATTCTGGCTTAGTTTATTTAAAAAAAAACACTGCCAATTCAGCTGAGCTGATTGAAAGTTCTGATATTATTGTAAAAATGTCGGCAGCAAGTTAAATGTCATTAACTTACATTATAAACAGAAACGTATTCAGCAATTGAAATCCAAACTATTTACAAATGCACAATTTTAAAATAGGACCAATTTAGAATATATTTTTACATTTATCACTTGGAAATGAAACCGGTTTGAAAGGTACATTTATTAGTTTATCATAATTCAAATATCATAAACAAAATAGGCTTTAGCTCGACATGAGCTTATTAAAATAATGTCGCCACTTTGTGGAATTATCTAAGTATATCTCCTCATTTTCATGTCTATTGAAGTCAATGCAAATGCAAATCAGGAGAGGATAACCGATAGCTAATCCAAAGTCAAACATTGCCCTTTATGCATTGGCAGCTGACTCGATTTTAGCATTTGCCCATTGCAATAGAAGATGTAATCCAATTTACAGCAATTAAAGTGAAAAAAAAGTCATACGTTACTAGTTTTACTAACCATCTACCCAACTGCAGTGTAAATTCACAGTACATTGAGTACCTAATCATCCTGATAATGGCATCCTGGCTAAAGTGTCATTTGATATTTTAAAAATCAGATGTCATTTTGTTTATTAATTCCTACCAACTGTCATTTTTCAGACACAAAATGTTCATCTTCATCTACCGCGCATCATCATTTTACTGTCATATTACTCAGGTGCAAATGCTGACAGCTCCTTCAAAATGGGAAAAGCAATCAAAAATCTCCACAACTGCACCAGTCATAAATGACTAAAGCACACAATGGTGATTTTGTTGCACTCCTTTCTGAGAGATCAGCTGTGCAATAAGCATTTCCTCCAATGCAGTAATTATACTTCAGGAAAATTATCCAACTCAAGCCACATTATTCAATAACTACAATTTGTATGCATTATTTTCATTTGATGAACAAAGTGGCAATATATGCAAAGTTTTCACGCAAACCTCAAGGAATTATCAAGTACTTTCCCTCTGTTCTTCACTCAGTTACTTCTTTCGCCTGTCTGAGGAGAAAGGGAGGGGAGGAGGACATGTGCCCATTGATGTTTTGTATCTTTAAGATTGTAGCGCCGCTATCTCCAACAGGGATGAGGCAGGTTCCAAGTCCAAGCAGCTAGAATGAACCTCAATCTCCATGATGTTGTCACTAATCTTGTCCAAACTAGCTATCCAGCGAACAAAGCCAATCAAAACAGCAAGGGGTCAGAATTTTGATTTTTTTCAAAAAAATATTTCATTACAAACGTATTCAATAACACAACATTCCAACAAAACAGAGTAAACAGTTTGTGCATTTTACCCTTTTGGACCCCCCTCCCTATCTCCTCCCCCCAGCCCCACAGCGCCGAACAGCTCCTCAAATATCATCATGAACAGCCTCCACCGTACTTCGAAGCCCTCTCCCGACCCACATAATGCAAATTCAATATTTTCCAACCGGAGAAACTCACAAATCCCCAGCCAAGTCGCAGCCCCAGTGGAATATCCGACCTCCAATTCAAAAGAATCCGTTGCCGGGCAACCAAAGATCGCCACCATGGGGTCCGGCTTCACCTCGGCCCCCAATATCCTCGATAAGGTCCCAAACACCGCCTCCCAGAAGCTCTTCAACTTCTCGCAACCCCAGAACATGTGAACATGATTCGCCGGCCCCATATCACACTTCTCAGACCCATCTGTTACCCACTGGAAGAATACATTCATCAGAGTCATGTATACCCTTGTTGGATTGGATTGGATTTGTTTATTGTCACGTCCTGGGCCGAGCAGTTGCCATACCAGGCTGTGATGCAGCCAGATAGGATGCTTTCTATGGTGCATCTGTAAAAATTGGTAAGAGTTAATGTGGACATGCCGAATTTCCTTAGTTTCCTGAGGAAGTATAGGCGCTGTTATGCTTCCTTGGTGGTAGCGTCGACGTGGGTGGACCAGGACAGATTTTTGGAGATGTGCACCCCTAGGAATTTGAAACTGCTAACCATCTCCACCACAGCCCCGTTGATGCTGACAGGGGTGTATACAGTACTTTGCTTCCTGAAGTCAATGACCAGCTCTTTAGTTTTGCTGGCACTGAGGGATAGGTTGTTGTTGATGCACCACTCCACTAGGTTCTCTATCTCCCTCCTGTATTCTGACTCGTCGTTATTCGCGATCCGGCCCACTCTGGTCCTAACGTCAGCAAACTTGTAGATGCAGTTGGAACCAAATTTTGCCACGCAGTCGTGTGTGTACAGGGAGTAGAGTAGGGGGCTAAGTACGCAGCCTTGCGGGGCCCCGGTATTGAGGACTATTGTGGAGGAGGTGTTGTTGTTCATTCTTACTGATTGTGGTCTGTGGGTCAGAAAGTCGAGGATCCAGTTGCACAGTGTGGAGCCAAGTCCTAGGTTTTGTAGCTTTGATATGAGCTTGGCTGGGATTATGGTGTTGAAGGCCGAGCTGCAGTCAATAAATAGGAGTCTGTTGTAGGAGTCCTTATTGTCGAGATGCTCTAGGGATGAGTGTAGGGCCCTGTGCACCACTTTAAACTGAATGAAGCTCATTCTGGCATCACCTCACACCAGAGACCCCATTTTATCTCAATCCCCCAACTCCCCTCCTATTTCCCCTTCATCCTTTCCACCAGTGCATTACCTTGCTCTCCTAGACACCCATTATGTCCCCAATCCTGCCCCCCCCCCCCCCCCCCCCCCCAACCTCATCTGGGTGCAGCAACTTCTCCAGCAGCGTATATTCTGGTAATTATGGGAAAGTCGGTAACTCCTTACGTTCAAAGTCTCATACCTGCCAGTACCTAAACTCACTTCCCTTGGTAACTCAAACCTCCCCTGCAGCTCATCCAACCCAGAGAATTTCCCCACTGAGAACATATCCCTGACCCTCTTCAACCACGGCAGCACAGTGGTCAACACTGTTGCTTCACAGCGCCAGGGTCCCAGGTTCGATTCCCGGTTGGGTCACTATCTCTGCGGAGTCTGCAAGTTCTCCCCATGTGTGAGTGGGATTTCTCCGGGTGCTCTGGTTTTCTCCCACAAGTCCCGAAAGACGTGCCTGTTTGGTGAATTGGATATTCTGAATTCTCCCTTTAGTTACGCAAACAGGTGCCCGAGTGTGCATCCTGTACATTCCATCCATTTCTCTCTCCCATTATACCCCAGGACACCCAGATCCCACTGCAATCTCTCATTATTAAAATAATTTGAATATTTTTCTTGTCAAAACGAACAATTCACATTTTCCCACAATATACTTAATTTGCCAAATTCTTTCCCCACCCGCTTCACTTATGTCCCCTTGTATCCTCTTTATGCTGCCTGAGGGCAGCACCACAGCAGAATGGTTAGCACTGTGGCTTCACAGTGCCAGGGTCCCAGGTTCTATTCCCTCTGGGTCACTGTCTGTGCGGAGTCTGCACATTCTCCCTGTGTCTGCGTGGGTTTCCCCCGGGTGCTCCGGTTTCCTCCCACAGGTTAGGTAGATTGGCCGGACTAAATTGCCCTTAGTGTCCAAAAAGGATAGGAGGGGTTATTGGGTTAGGGGGATGGGGTGGAAGTGAGGTCTTAAATGGGTCAGTGCAAACTCGATGGGCCAAATGGCCTCCTTCTGCACTGTATGTTCTACGCTGTTATGTTCCCAGATGATGTGATAACTGGATGGGATAATCCCAGAGTGGAACCCTAACTCAAAACACAATAATGTTTTTTTTTATAAATCGCGAAGGAACAGAGTCACAGGACAGCTAATTAATTTTAACAACATAAAATACATTAACATCAAGCAATTGGATGATGATACAATAAGTTTTTACTACCCCCCCCCCCCCCCCCCCACTTAGTTTAACAATTGCACACAGGTTTGAGGATTAACATGGATTCCAAAGCACATCTTAATCCGCTGTGGTCTCATCAACACAAAGTCACTTTTAAGCACACAAGATGACTGTGTCAAATACACTCTCCACTCTAACCTCCAAGTGAATGTTTGCGGTGTCTCCTCAGAATTCCCTGAAATGATTGTTACTTGAGTATTTTTAAATTTCACTCCCGTTAAATCTTCTCTCATAATCACGCTTTCCCTTCGCAGTTTGCATTCCGGAATCCAGACCAGGTTTTCCAAATGACACTTTTAAACAAAGCATCCACTCCACTATTAACAGCAAATCCAGTCCAGAATTTGACACCACCGTCTTTAGGTTTCCTTTGTCTTAACTACTTTTATACAAATTCCGAGATCCAGCCACTAATGTCCATAGTATTTTAATTTGTGTTTGAAAGGTTGTAGAAAAATCTCACAAACCTGAAAACCACTTCAGATATCTTCTTTTGCCGTCTCAGCCTTCTTCTCAGCTCAGTCTGTCTTTCTTGAACAGTTCTGTTATCGTAGCTTCAACCTCAGACTTCTTGGACACTTCTCTTCATTTCTCTAGTTTCTTTAGCAAGCCTCAGAACGCTGCACTTGTTTTCTTAACCATTATTCAATGGTCAGTTTTTTCCTCTTGCAAAGCTGAAAGAGATGTTCCTGTCTAACCCAACTGCATCTAGCAGACCTATGAGGGTTGCCTTCTCTCTCACTAGCTATCTTCAACTTCAATCAAATTAGCTAAACTAAATCTTAAGAGCTTCCCTATCTTACAAGGTTCCACTTGTTAAGCAACAGCACATGCTTATGCCTTCTATTTATTCTTCACGCCTCAACCCCTATACATACAAACACCTTTGTCCAGCATGAATGTAGGTATGTTTAACGACAACTCTCATGGTCAGCTGGTTTCAACTCTATCTCTTCTGGGCATTACTGTCTGGATTCCTAGTGGATATCTTCAGCCAGTTCTTTAGTGGATAGCACTTGTCTCGAAGGAACTTGATGTTAACTCTGCTTCAAGAGGGCGGCATATGGCGCAGTGGATAGCACTGGGACTGCGCGCTGAGGACCTGGGTTCGAATCCTGGCCCTGGGTCACTGTCCATGTGGAGTTTGCACATTCTCCCCATGTCTGCGTGGGTTTCACCCCCACAATCCAAGGATGTGCAGGTTAGGTGGATTGGCCACACTAAATTGCCCCTTAATTGGGAAAAAAAAAAAATTGGGTACTCTAAATTTATTTTAAAAATAAAAAAACTCTGCTTCAAGAGCTCCGGAAGGCCAAAAGTATCATGGCAACTCCCCGAGAACCTTGCGCAAACACACATCATGATCTTTTCATGATTGCACACAATCTGCACATTGATAGCATGGAAGCGCTAATATATGGCAAATATTCCAGAGTAATCTGGGGGTAAGAGGGTGCCTTGATGGGAAGGTGTGCAATCGATAACTCCCTTGACCTGCAAGGAGCCAGCAAGGGCTGCTAAGCCTTGCTCCAGCTTATTGCAACAGGCCTCATGGTTGCAAAGTGCATAGACGCCATGGCCCCAGCCAACAAGACATTGGCCACCTGAGGTGCACTCACAGCAAACAGACCGAGGGGTTTTGCAAATATCTCCTGCACATGTACAGAAAAAAACTCAAGCAAAGAATTAAGGTGTGGTGATGACTCTGACAAACATCAGCAATGTGTGCCCACCTTGTTTACTTGGCAGGAGGCTACAAATCTCAGCAACTACTTGTTGTGATACCCCGAGCCTCCTGCTTGGACATATCCACGATGTTTACCCTTTGCCGATAGACCTTTCCGTTACGCCTCCTGCGAACTGGACTTATGTGCTCAACCCAAAGTATTGGAAATCACCTCCAAGGTACGCAGATTCTCTCCAAGGTACGCAGATTCTCACAAGCAAAAGACTTTCACCAGCTCGGAAGCTGGTGTGAGGTCTCAGTGCATTCAAGATTTTTAGCCATGCCATTTGCTCATCCTTCAATTCTCACTGTTCCCTAGCCTTGCTTTCACTGGTGAGTTCCAAGAAGTCGGGAAATCCAGTGTAAAATTTGAAACCCAATTAAAACAGCTTCTAATTTTCTTTTTAACAGATTTCAATTGGCAACTCATCTCTCCCAAGGGCTGCTTCAAAGGGTTGTCCCACACAGCTATGTTGAAGTTAATGGCAGATGCAGCGGGTTGAGGCTGGCCCTCCACTTTATCCCTTTAAACCGTCCATCCACTACCAAATGTGCTCATCGATTTAGGTTAAAATTCATGTGGTAGATTGAGAAATAACTTAGCTTAAATGGCCTTGCAGAAGGAGGCCATTTGGCCCATCAAGTCTGTACCGGCCCCACCTAGGCCCAATCCCCCACCCTGTACCCATAACCTCACCTATGGGCAATTTAGCACAGCCAATCAACCTAACCTGCATATCTTTGGACTGTGCCTCGGGTTCTTTCTTCTGCAATGCGTGACAACTACCAATCCACTTCCCCAGCCTCCTGGGCATGGGGGTCCTAGATTATTTCTTTTCCCAGCACACGACATGCAGGTGATGGGTGCAAGCGAGCAGTCAGCAGACAGGCAGGAGTCAGACTAAGGCATAGATTTAGGAGCACCAGCACTCAGCAGGTTATCATCATCCCCCCTGTGTTCAACAGTGACACGTTGACAGCACTAACACAGCCCCATCACCCTGGAGTTATGTTACACAGGTCCAGGGAAAGTGGAAGAGGTGGTGATGGGGGCGTGGGAGGAGGGAGAGGTTGAGATGTTTTTGAAATGCCATACAGGTACCCGCCGAGCCCTGAAATGATCCTGAGAGCTTCAGGTACATTGATGGCCACTGAGAGCGGGTATCCTCCTCCTCCATATGGTGCCACGCCCACGAGGACATGGCACAGGTGCCACACCATCCCCTTGTTGAGGTGAAGCCTCCTGCAGCACATGCAGACCGTCATCTGTTCAAATGATCAGCGATCCCTGTACACGTTGGACTTGGCCGGCCTCCCACCCTGGCCTGATGGGCGGCTGGGTCCTCAGGGGCGGGGCCCTGCACCATGGGCCACCGCTTTGAGTCTCTGTTGATGCTTCTGTCGCCACCTCGTCCGGCGCCAGGCCACCTGGTCTGCCAGCAACACCACGAGGGCAGCTTCCGCAGGGTCCAATACATCATTCAACCTTTGTAGTATCTGCAAGTAATTTGAGAGGTTGAGAGACACAACCAGCGGTGTCTTCCACCCCGGAACCCTTCATTCCCCCATTGCTCCCCTGCCATCCCACATGCTCCATGGCATGCCTGTCCGCAGGAATCCACTTGGGAGATGTGAAATGCTCTGTTAATTATGAGTGCCAATTCCCCATTAGCAATAACCTTCAGCTGCAGGGCCTCCACGGCCAGTGGGAGTTATGGAGGTTGGTGGGACAGACAGGCAGGGGCTGAGGTTGCCTCCGTTATGGGTACACACGATTCAGGGACTGGCACAGCAGACTCGCAGGCGCTGAGATAACTAAATCCCACCCCAGCACTGGGCCAGCAACTCCAGCCTCATTGGCCAGGAGCGAAGATAGCTTCTCACCTCCTCGGACTCCACACCAACCATTCCAGTAGCTTCACATTTTAAAAAGGTGTACTAATCGGCACCGCTTGACCACTTGCTGGGGAGGCGGTCAGATAACAGAAGGCCATTAGATAAGGGGTCATTCTAGCTAATTGATTGGAGATGGGCTTTACGTAGTGATTATTTCGCCGCGCCACGGCAGGATCCTGATTTTGGCAACGGCAATGGCCCAGTTAGATCGCAAACCAATCTGTGCGCGGCGTGGTTCTCGATTTTAGCCTCTCCTGCAATCTAACAACAGTGTCACACTACAACCCAAGTGCGACGCAACTGTAAAATTGCAACCAGAAACAAGTGTCACGGTTACAGACCCATTGTTGAAACTACTACAGTTCTGACGCAAATGCTCATCTCATCCCGGTGGACTGTTTAGTGATCAGGAAATACGAGAGAACAAATTTCCCTCAGGTCCTGCCAGATTTGGCAGCTGGACTTGACTGCCAGTTTTTAATCTCAATTTCCTGGCGTGACCAATCAGATTGGGAGACTGGCTGGATGTTGGCGGAGTCAGCCTTTGGTCCAAGCTGCAGTCAGTAAGCAGGGTGGGGTGGAAGCTGTGGGACTGGTTTGTGATCAGAGGGAGACTGGAAGTTGGGTACAGGTGAAGGTTTACATCCAGACCAGATGGTAGATTGGAGGCCAGGGCTGGGGGAGGATAGGTTTCAGGGAGCACGATCTTAAGCAAGTTGGTGGTCAGAGGGCAGAGTCAAGATCAGAAGCCAGATCAGAGAGGGAATTTGGGGGCGGTAATGGTGTGTGTATGTGCACGTGGGAACGTGAGATTCATAGAATAATAGAATAATAATTTACAGTGCAGAAGGAGGCCAATTTGGCCCATCGAGTCTGCACCGGCCCTTGGAAAGAGCACCCTACATAAGCAGAGGTGGGGAGATGAGAATGGTGTACATTTGCAGGGGCAAGGCAAAGCATATGAACTGGATCCAGCAGATAAATGGAAAGACATTTACCGCCTGGATCCAGCAGCCCTCATATTGCTTCAGCTGCTGGTTAGAATGTCTTTTTATCGAGAGAAAAGTCGCAGAACACTCAACTGTCCCCCATTTTCGGCCAGACTTCCAGAAGGGAAATTCCCATATTTTCTAACGGATCACAGAGATACCACTCCCAAACCTCAAATCACCTGTGTTACATTTTATCTAAAAATTAAATCTTAGTTTACTTTTCAGTTTTCACTGAATAAATGCAAAATAATGGACTTGTTTCGAAAGTACTATTATTATTTACAAATCAACAGATATTAAAATATGATTAATTGGAATGAAATCGGGGAAAACCTGTTTCGTTTTAAAGAGCTAAATGTAGAGCATATTTGGGATTTGTCTTTTCCGTGGCTCTTCACATTAATTAACAGCCAAACACCCATAACTATGAATTAATTTCAAGCTGTCCCACAGCAGCCTGCCTCAAAACCACCACAGAGCGCACTCAGCTCTTCAGCAATACTTACCAGCAAACAAACAAGTATTTTCGTACTTATGATTTTGACTTTTTTTTTCATCTCATTTTGGATGGTTCGTATTGACAGGGGGTTTTCTGTTGCTTGGATACCAGGTCACACTGTCACTGAAATCGTGGCACTGGGACATTCCAAATTCATTCAAAGTCTCACTGCTCTCCTTAGCCTGCTGAGACCAGATAGTGAAGGGTTATCTGAAAACTCTGTAGGATATAATACAATTAATGATGGAACAGCTCCAGAAGCCGATTAAAATAATTCACTTTATAATAATCGAACCCCCTGAGTGCAGAAATAGTATTTCACAAAGCTTTTCCATAACTACAATGCACAAGGTTATCCAAGGATTTTACATAAAACAGTGAACTACAAGGGGAATTCTTCGTAACATGTTCATCACTGTAATCAAACCTGCTGCCCACTACTTTCCACCACGTTTGGTTTGCATTGCACAGCAAGAAAGATTAATGAAAACGTTAATTACATTTTTTGAGGAAAGCAATATTTGGAACATGGACTCAGAGCAACATACAAGTAATACTCAATTTGTTACATATTTTTACAATGGCAGGAAAGAAGCTTATTCTATAAATGCCATTTTTGGCGTTGCTGTTGTTTTATGTCACACTAAGGCTGTCATAGATCATTGCCAGTGCTACCTTTAAATGTACTTTCATGGGTACATCTTCACAGACAGAACTGCAGCAGTTCAAAGAGGCAGCTCACCGCCACTTTCTCAAGGGCAATTTGGATTGGGCAACAAATACTGGCCGAGCCAGCGACAATCACATCTCATGAAAGAACAAATATAAAAGATACACATAATTGTAATTAGGAAATAAATCTGGTCTTTTCACCATATTCACACAAAAAATTAGAAGCATATATTTGTAAGAAAAGATCAACATGGCATTTCTTGTGTTCCATTCTCCCTCCTTGCAAAGTATTTCTCTCGTGTTCGTTCCTCTATTTTGCCATTTCCGTGACAATAAGGATTATTATTATATGTCTCTAGCCAGCACCTTCTTTGAGCACATCTCTTCCTAACATGATGTGGAAATGCCGGCATTGGACTGGGGTGAGCACAGTAAGAAGTCTTACAACACCAGGTTAAAGTCCAACAGGTTTGTTTCCAACACGAGCTTTCGGAGCACAGCTCCTTCCTCAGGTGACTTTACAGAAAGCAAACTCTGTTTTAACAAATGTTTAACATGATAGTTTTATGCTTTTCATCATAACTTATAAATAGTCCAACACATCACTGCCCCCTTCCCCCATCCCAGATGGCAGCAGTTTTCTTTGCACAGCTCCCCATTCAATTTTCCACTATCCTACAACTACTCCCCTCTCTCCCTTGCTCTCTCCTTCTCTATCTCTTCTCCTCTCTCTTCTGCCCTCATCCCCAGAAAGTTCAGGTTGCAGGGCCAGTTGGACTCTGAAGTGATGGTGAGGCCTGTCCAGTTGCAGTGGCAAAGTAAGAAATCAGGTTAGGGAAGCCGGGGAGAGGGTCTGGAGGGAGTGGTTCGGTGACCCAATGCTCGCTGTTTTGGCAGCACTGCAGCCCGGTAAGAGCTGTTGGGGAGGGGAGGGGAAGGGACATGCAGTTCAATGGCCGGTTCAGAGGCCCAAATTGGTAGGCAGAGGGAGTTGGTGAGATGTAGGCCCTATGGTGTAGTCCTTGAGATTGGCAGGAGGGCGAGATGAGAGAGTCATTAGGGTGTGTGCAGGGCTCGGCTATCACACGGTGGGGGGAGCCACCAGGAACGGCAAGTCTCACCCCAATCATTCCATGTCCCGCATGTTTTTTAATCTAGAATGGTAGTTCATGAATGAATAAAATGAATTAAGAACTGATGGGTATGTGGTGGTGCTCTCAAGCACATTTCGTGAAAAGATTTGTTGGACGAACTGAAAAACGTATTAATTGTAGATATTATTTAAGTTATTAATGTCCTTGTATTTTTCAAGTCAGCTGCTAAGCATATTTGATGCTTTAAAGTATTTGATGCCTTTGAGCACACTTGACAGCTTTGAACATCTTTTGCTTTTGATTGCATTTAATGTCAAAGATGGCAAAATTCTGCTAATTATATGAAAAATTCATTCCGAATTAGAAATTTTGATGTCAAATGACTGCTGATCATTTTGAGTGCAACTGAACACAAAAATTGTCAACATCTGCAGAGGATAAACATATATTGGCTTTTAACTGTACTTAACTCTAAGCTTGTTTGAATTGCATTTATTTCAGGGTTCAGTTTCTCAATCAGATGCCCCCATTTATTGTCAAAACTTTAATTAGTAAAATTAAAAGTTATATTCAAAAACATGAATTATCAACAAGATTTCTGCAATACGATCAACCATAATCTCACCAAATGTTTCTCAAATTGCCTTTTTTTATTTGTTCACGGGACATGGGCATCGCAGGCTGTGCCAGCATTTACTGCCCATCCCTAATTGCCCTTGAAGGGGCAGTTAAGAATCAACCACATAGCTGGAGTCTCATGTAGTCCATTGTAGGCAAGGATGGCACATTAGTGAACTAGATGGGTTTTTACCACAATCAATTATGGCTTCATGGTCATCATTTGAATTTTAATTCGAGATTTTTATTGAATTTAAATTTCACCATCTGCAGAGCCGGGATTTGAACTTGGGTCCCCAGAACATTACTCTGGGTCTCTGGTTTATTAGTCCAGTGTCATTACCACTATGCCACCAGCTCCCCAATCACACAGGCAAAGAAAAATTCAGTTCTAGTCACAAGGTTGTACTACTGCTATATTTAGGAATATACTGTTTGACAAGTAGACATAAAGCAGTCTAAGTTAATTGCGACAAAAATAGGATGTTCAGCCCACTTATAGGAGTGACTGATGGTTGTGAACCTCCTGGTCCTGCAGTAAAGGTTTAGCTCATTGGACTAAATCGCTGGCTTTTAAAGCAGGCCAAGCAGCACGGTTCGATTCCCGTACCAGCCTCCCCAAACAGGCGCCAGAATGTGGCGACTAGGGGCTTTTCACAGTAACTTCATTGAAGCCTACTCGTGACAATAAAGCGCTTTTCATTTTTCATTTTCATAAAGGACCCAATCTCCATCACTTCTGGCCCAAGTTCTGATCTCCTGCCCTACATAATCCCTTGCCTTCTTGCCCGCAACTCCAGGGCCTTCAGATCCAGTAACCTAAAGGCTACTGCATGCAATAAATGTGATGCATTTTCTCTCTCCACTCTTTGCCTGTAGGTTCACCGGTCAAGGCCCCATATCAGGGGGCTTTTGAGTCTCACTATTCTGACACAAGGATGAAATATCGCTAATGAGTGCTCCCAAATATCTAGGCTGTAATGTTTGGCTTAATTGTTGTATGTCACATTTTTTTATCAGACACATGAAACTGCACAATAGCACAGTGGTTAGCACTGTTGCTTCACAGCACCAGGGTCCCAGGTTCGTTTCCCAGCTTGGGTCACTGCCTGTGTGGAGTCTTTATGTTCTCCCATGTCTGCGTGGGTTTCCTCCTGGTCCTCAGGTTTCCTCCCACAAGTCCCAAAAGACGTGCCATTAGGTAATTTGGACAATCTGAATTCTCCCTCTATGTACCCGAACAGGGGTCAGAATGTGGCGACTAAGGGCTTTTCACAGTAACTTCATTGCAATGTTGAGGTAAGCCTTCTTGTGACAACAAATATTATTATTACACAAAGCTTTAAGAGTCAAGAAAACCATTATCATGTCGAGATCAGTTTCTTTTTGGAGGCAGGGACTGAAAAAGACACATTAAAAAAACATCTGAATCCTATGGAACTAAAAACCTCCAAACCCAAGGAAAGATTATTAAAGCAGTTGTGAATAAAATCTATAAATTAAGTCAGAATCAGTAGTAAAAATTGTTTCTGCAACAATTCTTCGGTGAACAAAATAAGGTCAGAAGTGGGATGTTTGCAGATGACTGCACAATGTTCAGCACCATTCACGACTCGTCAGATAATGAAGCGCACCATGTCCAAATGCAGCAAGACTAGGACAATATACAGGCTTGGGCTGACAAGTGGCAAGTTACATTTGCGCTACACAAGTGCCAGGCAATGACCATCTCCTACAAGAGAGGATCAAACCACGGCCCCTTGACATTCAATGGCATTACCATCGCTGAATCCCTCACAGTCAACATCCTGGGAGTTACGATTGATCAGAAACTGAACTGGACTAGCCATATTAATACTGTGGCTACCAGGGTAGGTCAAAGGCTAGGAATCCAACGGCGAGTAACTCACCTCCTGACCACCTCGCAAAGCCTGTCCACCATCGACAAGGCACAAGTCAGGAATGTAATGGAATACTCTCCACATGCCTGGATGAGTGCAGCTTCAACAACACTTAAGAAGCTTGACACCATCCAGGACAAAGCAGCTCGCTTGATTGCTCCCCCTTTCACAAACATTCAAACCCTCCACCACCGACGAACAGTGGCAGATATGTGTACCATCTACAAGATGCACTGCAGCAACTCGCCAAGGTTCCTTAGACAGCACCTTCCGAACCCACGACCACTATCATCTAGAAGGACAAGAGCAGCAGCTACCTGGGAACCCCACCACCTGGAGGTTCCCTTCCAAGTCACTCACCATCCTGACTTGGAAATATATCGCCGATCCTTCACTGTCGCTGGGGCAACATTCTGGAACTCCCTCCTTAACTGCAGAGTGGGTGTACCTACACCTCAAGGACTGCAGGGGGTCAAGAAGGCAACTAACCACTACCTTCTGAAGGGCAACCAGGATGGGCAATAAATGCTGGCCTAACTAGCGATGCCCACAGCCCACATTTTTAAAAATGAATTTTTTAAATGATGGAATAAAATGTTAAATAATCCAGGGTGAGGCAGTTCACCATTGGGATCTTCCAGTACCGCCGCTGGGAAGTGCCATAAAATCCCGCCCGCAGTTTCCAAATACAGTCAAGTCCCACCATTTGCGACTTCCTCTTTCATGAATTCACTTAACTGCACAAATTACGTTGTACATCAGTTTACCCAATGTGGACCCAAATGTTCAGCAGTTTTAAAACAAAAAGATATAAGCCATCTTTAGAAAATCCCCAAAAGAAGAAAAAAAAGCCCCAAGTTAAAAGAAGGAAGCTGTATGTATTTTCTGCAGTAGAAAGTACATACTGCGCATGCATCGCCTGTTGTTGTTTGTACATCGGTGTTCCTTCTAACTGCAATTTAATTCCTGATCACAGTCCATCTCCACTCTGAAGTAATGCGACAAATGTTACATTTTTGTTTTATTGAACAATTTCTTCAGTAAATTTTTCTTCCAATTTATCAAAAACATACCTTTGATCCTTTATACATGTAAAATTTTAGAACAGCTGAATTCTCTCTTATTGACTCCCACTGTCGTCATTCATGATTTTGTGGTTTGCGAAAGTCTTGCTGGAACATAACCCCCGTGACTTTACCGTAAAGGAATAGAGGGGGAAAAAGACATAACGAGAGTTGGCTGGATGCTCTTCTCTAAACAGTCTATTCCCCAAGAGAACAGGAAGCAAAATGGCGAAATCTAGAATCACCACAAATGAAAATGGCCCCAGATGACATTGTGTCATCTCCAATCTGGCTTCTAGTTCTGAACTATCCTGTTTATTCCCCTGTAGAAAAACATCTAAACTCCAAATATGCCCCCTCCTCTCCATTCTGTGCTTACCCAATCCTGATCACACTACTGAGATCTGAAGGGAATAGTGAATGCACAACCAGGAGGCCCCAATTGATGCAATTTGATTGTTTCGTTGTGGATCATGTTCCTCTCTGAAACCTTTGCCATTCCTCTTTTAACATTCTCATGGTCACTATACGGTAAATAATTGTATAATTTGTATGTATTTTCTGCAGTAGAAAGTACATACTGCGCATGCGTCGCCTGTTGTTGTTTGTACATCGGTGTTCCTTCTAACTGCAATTTAATTCCTGCTCACAGTCCATCTCCACTCTGAAGTAGTGCGACAAATGTTACATTTTTGTTTTATTCAACAATTTCTTCAGTAAAATTTTCTTCCAATTTAATCAAAAACATACCTTTGATCCTTTATGCATGTAAAATTTTAGAACAGCTGAATTCTCTCTTATTGACTCCCACTGTCGTCATTCATGATTTTGTGGTTTGCGAGGTCTTGCAGAACAATGACCTGAATGCATATTATTTTACACAACTTGGTAAATTTGTTTGACTTCTATTATGCTTTCCTGAAAAATATTTGTAAAGCACATGGATTTGCTCTGAAAGCAGGAAGATAAATTTATTTGTAGGTAAGGTTGATTGTTCCTTATTCGTGTCCATTATCAGTAGAAAACACAAAGTAAACTAGTATCTTCAAGCTATATCTACTGAGAGTCTTATAAGTAGTTGCTAGTTTTCATGTACCTGTATTTGAAATTTGAAGGGATGCCAAAACAAATAGCCAAGTTACCCTGTCTTGTACATCTCACTGTATTTATTTAAATTAATTCAAAAACAGATTTAATTTGGAAGTATTACATTTTCTCACTGTGCTTCTCATCAGAAGTGGTCAACACCAACTATGAACCACAACAGTTTTCATACATAATGGGCACTTAGAGTCAGAGCCATCACAACATAGGAGGATATTTGGCCGATTTATTCCATGCCAGCTCCCTATCAAGCATTCCAGTCAGTCCCATTTACCCGCCCTATCCTCATAGCCTGCAAATTTATTTCCCTCAAATGACACCCAATTTCCTTTACTGCTTCCACCACCCACTTTGGCAGCAAGTTCCAGGTCACTACTTGTTGCATAAAATACGTTCTTCCTCACATTCCCCCTTCTAACTCTTTCTTAAAACCTTATATCTGTGCCTTGTAACATCTGCTCACGGGAACAGCAACTTTCCTTTTTCTATCTTATAGATGTGTCATAATCTTGTACACCTCTATCACATCTCCCCTCAAACACTTTTGCTCCAAGGAGAACCCTATCTTCTCCAACATGACACTGTGGCTAAGATCCTTCACCTCTGGAAACTGTCTGGTAAATCTTCTCTGTGGCCAGTATTTTGTTCTCAGTGCCCCTATTTATGAAGCCCAAGATTCCATTTGCTTTGCCAGCTACTCCCTCATGATGTCCTGCTACCTTCAAAAATCGATGCATATGAACCATCAACATGCCAGGCCAGGGTCAGGACCTTCCCTTCCTCTTCCTCCTCCCCCCCCCCCCCCCCCCCCCCCCCCCCCCCGGCCACCCCGGCAGTGTGAGTTTAAGTCAATATTGTGCCATCCTGTCTCTTCTGCCAAAATGTATCACCTCACACTTCTCCATATTAAGTTTAATCTGCCAACTGTCTCCCCATCCTGCCAGCCTATTTACGTCCAGGGAAGTATGGAGAGCTTTAAAATAAAGAGTGGGAATGAAGTTTCAATTACTTGGAAAATTAGGAAGTCATAGTTAAAGGTAGGAGTGGAGGTCAGTGATCAGTTTGAGTGTCAACAGACACGAGCGGGTTGGGATAGACCATATGAACATTATATTGCACCAAGGACTCATGCAAGAGTCCTAACTAGTAGGGGGAAGTGTTCCAAGAACAGAAGGTTTAAAAAACCAGGGGTCAAGGAGAGAGCAGTGGTAGAGGATAGTGAGGGGGAACGTGACTGTCATAGTGTGACAGTCCGAGGCAGGAAACATTAACAACAATATGTAACACAGAGCAAGTCCAGAATTGTAAATAACTGTAAAAAATCAAAGCTAAATGTTCTTTATCTGAATGCATAAAGCATTTGCAACAAGATAGATGGGTTGATAGCACAGATTGCAACATTATGACTATGATGTATTAGCTTTTCAGAAACGTGGTTGCAGGGTGGCCAGGACTGGGTAAACAACATTCCAGGGTATGCAACGTTCCAAAAGAATAGGCCAAAGGGGAAATTAATATTAGTAGAGAAATAGTTTTGGGGAAATTAATGGGTTTGAAGATGGGTAAATCTCCAGGGCCTGATAATTTGTAGAAATAGATCGTGTATACACAATGTTTGTTAATATCAGAAAGGACGCAAAATGGCTGTTAGCTATTATAGCAATACTAAAGACACAAAATGGCTGAACTAGCCACAAACTGTGTAAACTACCTCATGAGAACCTGGTGTGGGTATGTATAGAGAGTATTTTAACAGCCGCTGATAACAGCTTCACAGAACAAGGAATGCAATGTATCCTTAATAAGCTCAAGGTCCCCAGCTGCCGACAGGGCATATCCTTATGTTAGTCTTGAATGACTTTTGCATGAAGTTAGGGGCGAGTAAGACAACACCCACTTTAACCATATATGTGATTGATTGACTGCATGTAATGAATTGTGACGTGAATATAGTTGATGAATTGTTTGTAAATGAGACACAACTAATTCCGCCTCTTGAATCTGTATATTAACCCAATGCGAACCTTAGCTCAAGTGAGAAAGAGGATTGCGAGGCTGCGGAGCTTCCAATATTTCTCTTAGATCTTATATAAACTGTTTCTTTACTCGCTCAAAAAAGCCTACTGTGAATATTTTCATCTCTAACAGTAGTTAGAGAGAAAGTTAGGGAACCATAGACTAGTGAGCCTAACTTCGGAAGTAGGGAAGTTGCTAGAGTCCATTATCAACAATTTCATAGCACAGCATATAATCAGACAAAGTCAGCATTGATTTAGGAAAAGAAAATCATGCTTAAAAAATCTACTGGAATTCTTTAAAGATGTAACTAGTAGAGTTGACAAGAGAGACCCAGTGGATGTGGTTTATTTAGATTTTCAGTAGGCGTTCGAAAAGGTCTCACTTAGCAGATTACTATGTAAAGTTAAAGCGCAAGGGATTGTGGTTAGTGTCCTGAGATGGATAGAAAGCTAGTTAGCAGACAGGATGCAAAAAGAGGCAATATCCATGGTTAACAAAGGAAGTCAACGATAATGTTAAATTGAAAAACAGGATATACAAAGTTGCAAGGGACAGAGGTAGACCAGAGGACTGGGAATTTTTTTAGGATCCAGCAACAAAAGATTAAAAACAAACGACTAAAAAGGGAGAAAATACATTTCGAGAGAAAACTTGCACGCAGTATAAAAACAAACTGTAAGAGTTTCTGTGGATATATAAATAGGAAACGGGCAGCTAAGGTAAGTTTGGACCTCAACTGAACAAGGTTGGTGAATTAACAGCAAAGAAATGACGGATATGAAGAATGAATTTTTTGTATCAGTCTTCACCATAGAAGACATTGCAAATATCCCCAAGATTTCAGATAGGTCAATTTCAAATAACAATGTAGAATTTACAAAAATCCCAAACACAAGAAATAGAGTATCAGCGAAACTCAAGAGGCTAAAGGCAGACAAGTCACCAAGACCCGAAGAACTGCACGCCAGGGGTTTAATGGAAGTGACTGCAGAAATGGTGGACTCATTGGTTGAAATTTTTTATAACTTGCTAAATTCCAAGGGAGTACCGAAAGATTGGAAAACAACTGAAGTGACACCCTGTCAAAAAAGGGTGAAAGACAGAAGGCAGGGAACGATAGGCCAGTTAGTTTCATATCTATTACTGGCAAGCTGCTGGAGTCAATAATCAAAGAGGAAACAGCTGATCCTTTAGGAAGGCTGAATATATAATCAAACCAAATCAACATTAATATATGTAAGATACATCATGTTTGACAACTTTGCTCAAATTATTTCAGGATGTAACTGGGAAAGTAGATAAAATGGAACCTGTAGATGTAGTGTATTTAGTGTACATACAGTGAATGTAGGAAGCGTAGTGGAGAACATGCCCTTCAACATCAATGGGAACGAAGTAGAAAGGGTCGAGAGCTTAAAGTTCTTAGGTGTCCAGATCGCCAACAACCTGTCCTGATCCTCCTCCTCTCCCCCCCCCCCCCCCCCCCCCCCCACAATGCCAACACTATAGTTAGGAAAGCCCACCAACGACTCTACTTTCTCAGAAGTCCAAGGAAACTTGGCATGTCACCTACAACTCTCACCAACTACTACAGATGCACCATAGAAAGCATTCTTTCTGGTGGTATCACAGCTTGGTATGGATCCTGCTCTGCCCAAGACTGCAGGAAATTAAAAAAGGTTGTGAATGTAGCCCAATCCATCACGCAAACCAGCCTCCCATCCATTGACTCTGTCTACAATTCCCGCTGCCTCAGAAAGGCAGCCAGCATAATTAAGGACCCCATAAAGACTGCTGACAATTCTAAATCCAGTCTGAGCACTTACTAAAAAAACTCTCAACTGTTGCCCTCACATTTGGCCACTTACCTTTAAATGGCAGCATTTGAATGTACACTGCAGTTTTCTGAACAATGTACTTTTAAGAGATGTCCTATCTGTTCTACTCATAATCCTAGCAAAATCAGGCTAGTTCCCAACCATCCTAAGAAACCTTGTTATTTCTGTTTCAATGAACTGTGCATGAAATAGCACACTGCCATCTAAACAGCATAAGGCAATGCCTTCTGCAATCTGACACCCGTTTTGCTTAACGTGTGTAGGATTCACCAGGTCCAAAATTCCAATTGAAAATCTGTTTCAAAAGCAGTGACTGCTGTAAAATCTTTTGCGACTTGTACGATGTATTTTACATTAGAGGAACAAACGTCAATCTTGCACTGTACGCAGGTAGTCACATATCAATCAGGATCATTCATATTTTAAACATCTTGATTTCTGACAGACAATTCCAACTATGAACTGAAAAAAAAAAAGTTTTGAAAAGTATTCAAGATCTGTGAAGTAAGGGGCTGAATAGTATGGCCAGTGACAGAGGGCGGGAGTCTGACCTGGAAGTGTGTGGTTTGTTGATTACCACTCCTGCCTTTCCAGGACACCGGATAATATGCTCATCAGCCAATCACCACGCCTTCCTTCAGGCTATAACTGACAAGTGTGAGGTTGTCATGCCAGCTGATGAAAAGTTTAAAAAATCACAGCCTAACCAAAGCATCTTGGATGGAGATTGCAGCAGAGTCCAGCAGCCGTGAGGTCATCCAAAAACCTGGATACACTGTCAAAAATGCCTCCAAGACCTTTTGAAATCTGCAAGTGTGAATGAGATTCAATTATGGAGGAACATACATGAAGGATTTGGGAAGGCTCTTTTTGGACATTGCCTGTGTACTGACCAGAAATGCACAGACTTCATTGTACATGGTCTGGAGGCCTGTGGTGGAAGATTCTTTTTTTTTTTGGGGAGGGGGGGGGGGGTGAAATGCACGCACGGTCCACTGGTTAATGGGCATAATTCACTGTGCACAATGTGAAGTGAGAAGCAATGAATGTAAAGAAAGATCTAACTCATTACAATGACAGATTCTGTTGCAAGAGAGGAGGGTGCACAATGCCAGGGAGAGCAGCAAAACAACAGGTAGTGTTTCAAACCTGGTCATCATAACTATCGAGGTGATGGTGTTAAAGCTTGCTGCAAATGAGTGGAGCTAGCCCATTGCCAAAGACAAGATAGCTGGAAGGCCCCAGGGTCGTGAGATTGCAAGGAGCATTATCTACACCCAAATCAAAGGGCTGTTAAGAGGGCTAAGTAGAGGGTGGGTGATGTCTGGTATGCGCCAGGGACCCGGGTTCGCTTCCTGGCTTGGGTCATTGTCTGTGCAGGGTCTGCACGTTCACTCCGTGTCTGCATGAGTTTTCTCTGGGTGCTCCGGTTTCCTCCCACAAGTCCTGAAAGACGTGCTGGTTAAGTGAATTGGACATTCTGAATTCTCCTTCAGTGTACCTGAGAAGGCGCCGTGGTTTGGCGACTCGGGTTTTTCACAGTAACTTCATTGCAGTGTTCATGTAAACCCTATTTGTGACACTAATAAAGATTATTATTATGCTGTAATAAATGACCCAGTGATGGTTTGATATTTTGTAAGGTCTCATGAATCAGGGAGGAAAGGCTTGCTGCATGTTGGAAGTGGTGACATGCAAACAAAAGGTACTATATCACATATAGTACACAGTGCTGCCAATGTCTGTCTCCTTGCATTCACCACAAAAGCAGAAGATAGCCCCAACCTTCCTATTTTTGTCTCCTGCACAGATGCACCGTCGGCTGCTGCTGCCACAATCCCTGAGGGTCTCACACTAACCTCAGAGAAGGAAGAAGCAGCTTCAAGGGTGCAGTGGCACATTCTCTGTCTGCACCAAGCACATCGGAAGGATATTACGCCTCGGATCAAGGGCAAGCACAATCTGCTGAGGCACTACACATCGCACATGCAGCTGCAGGAGACTGAAATGGAGGCGGACAGCAAGCTGCATTATGCCACTGAGGGCCACCCACACAGCCTGAAATGATTGGACGGAAAAAAGATTAATTGCTCGTGACTTCAGGGCAACTGCCATTGGATGACCACCCATCCAGTTGGAGGAAAACTCCCCATCCATCATCTGACAAAGAGAAGTCACAGTATCCACTGACAGTCTCAATTTCCTCCGGCACAGTGTCTCAGTCATTCAGTTTGTATTCTCGCCTTGCATATGCGATTGGCTGGATACTGCCTCCCTCGACGTCTCTGTGGCTGCAGCATCCTGCCCTCAGCAGCCCCTTACTCCAGTGCAGACGCTCTTACATTTCTTGTCTCCTGCCTTCTCCCTCTCCTTAAAACTCCTCTTCCTCCTCCTCTCCAAAGGATGAATCTCCCACTGGACACAATCTCCATGTTGCTCAAAGCACAAAGTCTGCAATGCAAGTGAAGTACTGACTACAGGCAAATTTCAGTATTAAAATCCGTATAGATGCCAGTGAAACTTCACCTTCCCTGAAGAACTACTCACAAACCTACAGAAGGCTCCAATGCTGAAGTCACTCGTTGACTTAACTGCAGCCAGCACGCTGATGGTGGCAAGGTGACCCAATGCCAACATGCCAGATATTGCATCATTCAGGGCATGGAGCAGTCTAGCTTCCATTATTATTCAGCCCAAGGATGCTGTTCTTTTTTTTTGCAAAATTTCAAGTGGAAAAAAAAAATAACCGAAGGAACCTGATTGTACGTTTTGGTGACATTCAGGAGATGCTCTCGTTTTTTTTTGCTATTATTTATTCACTATAAAAATTACTGCAGCAATCACTTTGATTCCGAAAGATCTAATCAAGAAATTGTTTCTTCTCTATCATGTTTAGTGGCAGTGTTTGGAAAATGTTTTAATTCCACTTTGACTTAATTTGCTATTATTCTTACAGAATTAGACATTTATAAATCAAACAGATTGATACATTCCCTCAGCATTTAAATTTGGTACAAGTTGATGATACCTCAAAAAAACATTTGGCGATATTTCTACCATGTATCCTATTTCCTGTGCCATAATGCTCGTTTCAAAACACCTCAAAACGGCCCAAAGCCTGTCCACTACCTCGAAGTCACAAGTCATGAGTTTAATGGAATGCTCCCCACTTGTCTGGATGAGTGCAGCTCCCACAACACTCAAGATACTCGACACCTTCGGCAAAGCTGCCCACTTGATTGGCATCCCTTCCATAAACATTCACTCCCTCTACCACTGACAACGGCAGTGTGTACCATCTACAACGTGCACTGCAGGAACTTATGAAGGCTCCTTCGGCAGCACCTTCCAAACCCACGACAACTACCGCCTGGAAGGACAAGGGCAGCAGATACATGGGAACACCAGCAGCTGGAGGTTACCCCCCAAGTCGCTCACCATCCTGACTTGGAAATATATCACCATTCCTTCACTGTCGCTGGGTCAAAATCCTAGAATTCCCTCCCGAACAGCACTGTGGGTGTATCTACACCACATGAACTGCAGCAGTTCAACAAGGGAGCTCACCACCACCTTCTCAAGGGCAATTAGCGATGGGCAAAAAACGCTGGCCTAGCCAGGGAAGTCCATATCCCATAAAAATTAATAAATAAAAAATCAACTATGTACAGATGAATACGCATGGGCTCATCTTTTCCTTATACAAAATTATCAAATGACAAGTATTACTTTCCTCGGCCCTTCATCAAATATATTAAAACAAAAATAAACAGAAGAGCAGAAATATTACACATAAAAACAAAAAATCTTTCCTTCAACTGAAGGCAACACAATCATATCGCTTCTATTTACTCATAGAACAGTACAGCACAGAACAGGCCCTTCGGCCCTCGATGTTGGGCCGAGCCATGATCACCCTACTCAAACCCACGTATCCACCCTATACCCGTAACCCAACATCCCCCCTTAACCCTTACTTTTTAGGACACTATGGGCAATTTTTCATGGCCAATCCACCTAACCCGCACATCTTTGGACTGTGGGAGGAAACCGGAGCACCCGGAGGAAACCCACGCACACACGGGGAGGACGTGCAGACTCCGCACAGACAGTGACCCAGCCGAGAATCGAACCTGGGACCCTGGAGCTGTGAAGCATTTATGCTAACCACCATGCTACCGTGCTGCCCCAACTTTATTAATTATCCTATCATTCACATTAAAGGATGCATTTAGTAGGATTGCAGCTGAGTGCAGAAAATTGAACTTTAAAGAATGGTATTAAGTTAAATGTTGCAATTTATGAATGATGTGGAGATGCCAGCGACCCCCCTCCTTCTGGACTGTAAAGACTTAATTACCTGCAAAGACTCAGATTCAAAGTATCATCTTGCATCATTGACTTTATCTATATATGTGGTTGTGGAACCCACCGCTTTACTCACCTGATGAAGGAGTTGCACTCCGAAAGCTAGTGATCCAAAACAAACCTGTTGGACTTTAACCTGGTGTTGTAAGACTTCTTATTGTAATTTATGAATGCAACAACATGCCACCATTTTCTCATAAAAGACACTGTAATATTTATATCTAATGTAACGTCATGCAAAATCAACGCATTGAGTGAATATTCCTGACAAGCAAATACAATAATTTAACAAATAATAACAAAGAACAAGGAAATGTACAGCACAGGAACAGGCCCTTCGGCCCTCCAAGCCTGTGCCGACCATGCTGCCCGTCTCAACTAAAAAAATAGGTCATTAGTTTTGCCAAACACTATTTAAGAGAGCGGTTGAACTAAATGGAAACAAAGTCTGCTGGTTAGTGCATTTAGCTGCTTGTTTCCCAGTGCTCGCAGCAGCAAGAAACACAAGGCTATGAAACCCAATTTGCGTTTGATAAGGGGCCTCAATGGGGAATGTGAGGCTGCAAATAGCCCCGTTTTGTACACCGAGGAGCTTCGTTTGCTGAAACTCCTCAATGTAGTGAGAGAGATTGAGATGCCATTGTTAAATGAAGTCCTGATCTCCGAGAGTCCCAAAGTGAACCCCCCCCCTCCAAGCCCCAACACACTATTGCCCACACCCCTGCGCACCTATCCCAACACCCGGCTGGACACCCCCAGCCTGATCTCACCGGTGCAAAAATGCCAGCGTAGCAGTGCTAACCTGGGCACCTAGACAGTGCCACTTAAGCACCTCTAAAGTGCCAGGCTGGCACCCAGAAAGCACTGACAGGGTGCCATCCCGCCCTAAGTTAATGCACCAAGGGGCCTTCGATCCCCCAGGAGACCCCCACAAGTGCCGTTCTGTCTGGTTCCCGTTTGTGGATAACAGTACTGAACGGCACTTGACCAAGGTGTCCGAGGCAAGGAAGATTGATCCCACCCCTCGGGATCCACGGAAATGAGCAGATTTGCTAAAAAGCGATCCCGCTCTTGCGAGGCGCTGCGAGCTGGGTTAATTACGGGTGCGGTAATTCCCAGCTTCTATTGGCCACGCTGCGGCGAGCTGCTTTTCGGGCGCAGTGTGGCCATAAAGTTGCACCCTAAATGTCTGCGTTTTAACTAATTCTGTATCTATAATAGAGCATGAAATGATTCTGTCGACGTCTTTGAACATACTGACTGATTACAACATTAGATAAAGAAAAAGGAGGCAAAAATCAATGGAAGGTCAGCACTGGCTTTGAAACTTAATCCAAATTGATTAGGTCTGCCCATGTAAACAACGAGTGAATGATATATTCTCCGATCATAGGTTATGTTACAAGGTAAAAATCAATGCACTTCAACAGGGGTTAACGACTACATCAATCTGTTAGTAAAAAGCCCGACAAGCTCCCTTGTTTTATTAGGCTGATATTCAACATGTCAGGTTTAAGATACATGCTTTGCCAATGTCAATCAAAATTAGACACATCCATAATGATTTATCAATCATTGAAAAGGTAATTAACAACTGATTACTGCACCATTAACAGAAATACTGCTGACTTTCCAGTCCTTGTACAGAACACAAATATCCCATTTACATTGCAAGTACTACAAGTGGTTTAGACTGCAGGGTAGATTTGGAAACCAATTTACCAGTGCAACAGCTTCCCAATATTGGAGGGCCTCATATGTGAAAATGTGTAAACACTACTGCTCGTCTATTTAGACTGACTGACATCTCCCACAACCAGAACAAAATTGGCAGTCATACAGCAAACAATGCACTTTGTGGCAATTAAAATTTGTTAACAGTATTTCTGTCCCAGAGAAAGGGAATAAAACCTACTTGAGGTATTCACTGCTCGCATGCGGATCTACAGCAGCATATCATTTACATCACAGAAATACATCCAGTAACTGCACTGTAACCTCAATGGAGTATAAGACTTTGTGTGAACCATGAAAAGCGTGTTGCTGTGTTATGAATAAATGCATTATTTGCTGGTAAATTTTATCCTTTAATGATCACTGATTGCAACCTGAGGACTGAGAGTTTCAGTGAAAATGGCCATATGTTAATTATTTGGAAAGAGCAACAAATCTAATTAAAATACACAATAAGGTATATGCGTTAGGTTTAAATCTGTGCATTCTACTTAGAAGTATTTTGTCAACAAAATCAATAGTTGAATTGGAATGCAGAAAATAAACAGGATTTGGTATTTCATGTTTAAAAGTTATTAAAAAATTGATTCCTAGATTTGCCATTCTTATTTGTGCCCTTCTTTCTCAGATTTTTAACTTGGAATAACACATGGCCAATTGTAATTGAAGATTTATTACAATTTGAATAATTGCACATTAATATTGAATGCCTTATAATAACAGACCTCAAATCAGATTGTTGAAGTACTTTCCTTGGTATATTCAATAGTTGCATAAGTGTATCATTACAGTTCCCAGGTAGTTAAAAGAAAGTAAATCCCAAAATGCAATTCACATGTCAATATTACCATTATGAAACTTACTTGCCTTCAAATAGTCACCGTTTTAAAATAAGGGGTCGTTCATTTCTTTCCTCAGAGGGTTGAGTGTATCTGGAACTCTCTCCCTCAAAAGGCAGTGGAAGCAGAGTCTTTGAATATGTTTAAGACAGCACTACACAGATTCTTGATGAGCAAAGGGACAAAAGGGAGAGGCAGGAATGTGGAGCTGGATTTACAAGCAGGTCAGCCATGATCTTATTGAGTGGTGGAGCAGGCTCGAAGGGCCAAGTGGCCTACTGCTCCCAATTCATATGCTCTTCACAGAGCAGATGCTGAAATAATGGAAAATCTATTTTGATCCACACTGCTTTTAGAACTTACATTCTTTTCACATAAAATATACCTCACCGGAAGAAAAATTCCAATGAAGATCATAGTATTATTCAAGCAGAAATTGCGTTACTCAAAGTAAAAAACACCTGACGATTAAATTGAATCATTCACTTTCTCAGCATATTTTGAACTGCAGTCAGTTGTGTCTTGTAAGCAAACACAGCAATAGATTTGTACACAGAAAGAACCCCTAAACAATGTGACAAATGATCAGATAATCTGCTTTTGATACTTTTGATTGAGGGATAAATGTTAACCAGGGGGCAGAGAACACTCCGGCTCTTCTTCAAATATTGAGTGGGACTATTTACATCCAACAGAATAAGCAGAGCTGTCCAAAATAAAATTCCCCCAAATCATGAAAATAGGTGCTGCAGGTTGGTAGTCACAGCATTCATTGTCTCCTTGTCAAATCATGGGTCATGGGGCCATAAAAGCAAATTCCAATCCTTTCCTCATTTGAGCTTTAGTTTTTAGCAAGAATTACTGAATAACAATCAGGAATGAAAATCTGAGTCCACTTTCCCCTGTCTAGCAGACTGATGCCAAATGCAGCATAATTGTCACGAGTTCAGACAGGACCAGTTAATTCAGCAGAAAAAGGGGTAAACCTGGAACTTTCTTGCTTTCTGTCTATTTCGCAGTATTACTCCATTCATAGAACATAGAACGATACAGCGCAGTACAGGCCCTTCGTCCCTCGATGTTGCACCGACATGGAAAAAAAACTAAAGGCCATCTAACCTACACTATGCCCTTATCATCCATATGCTTATCCAATAAATTTTTAAATGCCCTCAATGTTGGCGAGTTCACTACTGCTGCAGGTAGGGCATTCCACGGCCTGCATATCTGCATTCGTACCTGCATATCTACGTGGCTAATTTTAATCTACAAAGTCATGTTTTGAATAGTTTAAAATTATACATCCTTATATTTGAATTTACCGATTTTATAATTTAGATAGAAGGTTAAAAGCATTTGCATCCAAATCTGCAGATAATACTAAAATTAGGAGTTCAGCAAACACTTCTAAGGAAGCTGGATAATTTAGAAAAGTACAGACATTTGAGGAATAGGTTTACAAAATTTGAAAACAACAACATGCGAATAAGGCCATAAAGGCAAATATATGCTGATTTTGCATATGCACTAAGTTTTAAATTCAAATGTCTCCAATTATATTTTTACTTGATATGTGCATAATAATTACATTTCACATCATACAAAATAAGGACAAAATAATCTAAGAGTATTACAGAATCAATGGACTACATAAACAAACTGGTTCAGCTGAATTGTGAAAGTCAGATTTTGAGTACAGCTTTAACAGCATCAAGTTATGGTATTTCTGACCTAACTTTGCATGGTTCACATGCACATGTAAAATAAAAGCCAAATTGCAACAGAACATACTTGTGATGATATGCATTATTATATTTAAAACATCTGTTTGCCACTACAGTAGTGCATAGGTAAAGCTGTAGTGGGAGTCATTAACAAAGGTGGTTAATCTATTTTTCACCTAATACATGCATCTTTCCAAATGCATAGGAAAAGGGCACTGATAGAATCCATAGAATCCCTAGAGTGCAGAAGGAGGTCAATTGGCCCATCAACTCTACACCGACCCTCTTTAAGAGCACCCTACCCAGGTCTATTCCCCCTGAAACCCCATCTAACCTTTGGAGAGTAAAAGGCAACTTAGCATGGCCAATTCACCTAACATGCCTATCTTTGGACTGTGAAAGGCAACTGGAGCACCCGGAGGAAACCCATGAAGACACATGGAGAATGTGCAAACTCCACCGAGGCAGTCGCCCAAGGTTGGGATCGAACCCAGGTCCTGTGAGGCAGCAGTGTGCCGCCTATATCTGGAAATTTGGATCTCAATATTTTATTTCATGCCCCAAGTATTTTCAAATAGCAACATTTCTCTTCTCTACAGGGATTTTTTTGTGGACACAAAACCATTACATTTCTACAAGAACAACACATCTTTGTGAAGAATCATATATTCCACCTTCTTAGCGAATGATATGCAAGTAGTTGGCTTGCATAAAATATCATCTTTGTTAAGTTGTCAGTAATCTCAATTGTAAGTCAGTTGGTTTTGGTTCAAACACTGCACAAGAACTGGAGCACAAACTCTAATTTGAATCTTCAGTGCCATTTTCAGGGAGTGCTGCTGCATTGTCAGAGACACCATCCTTCATGTGAGATGTGAAATCAAGATCTTGTTCTGGCATTTCAAAGATTCAATTGAAAAAGAACAGGGAGTTCTCCTGGTGTCCTAACATTGTCCCCTTCACCATCACCACCAAAACAGATTGGTTATTCCTGTTATTTCTGTGATGGAACATCGCTGCTTTCAAAATGGCTATGCCATTTACCCACGTAAAAAGTGATTGCATTTCAAACTACAAATTGTTCCAGGTGCAGCACTATGGGATGTTTCCAAGAAACAGATGGGGAGAAAATATGTATACAGGCACCTACTGTCTGAAATTCTGTTTCACAATCCAAGAATTCCTGACAATTCCTCTTGTTAAACTACACTGCAACAAAAAATGCAACAAGAACTGCACTGGAAATTGGGGCATCTGACTGCCTGATTGCAATATTACACAGGGTAATTTTGACAAATTCCAATGGCACAAATGAGTCATTTCTAATCTCCTAACTACAGCACCATTATTTAATTCATGTATTTTTAAAGCAGGATGAATGTGCAGTAGAATTTGTCAATACATCAGGGAAATGCACCATTTAAAATTCCTTCATATTACAGTTTTTCTCTTGCAAAACACCATTCTCAAGAGATTGATTAGCATCATTAACTCAAACAGTGCTAAAAGAATAGGGGAATGCAGAATATACGCAATGTGATTGAAGAAATTTCTGAATGATATTACGATGCCAAGCCAAACCCCAACAGTAACTAGGATACTGGTCCGAAACCCCAATATTTTAGTTTATTTTAAGATTGTTCAGAAAGAATAATTCGTTCCAGGAGTGATTAGAAGAAAAATAGGGCTTTGGTATTTCTAAAACAAAACTATTATAAATACAATATTCAACCTTTAAATTCACACCCAAAAAAGAACAGCTTAGAATTACCCCTTAACATGATACAATTTCTCATGAAACAACAAGAAAAGAAATATTCAGCTCTTAATCCATTTAAAATGAGCAGAGTATAGGGTAATACTTGCAGTACAGAACAGATTCTGGCTCTTGTTAATACCCCTTCAGACCCTGGCTGAATGTCTTCAAGTAGCTACTTCCACTCGGCAGTTTCAGCCTCTTCCTCATCTTCAGATGAGACTTTTTCGCTTGAAAATATTTACTCTTTTTCCCCTATCCTACTAGGAAAGAAAATTGCCTTTATCTGTGGTCTAAAAAAACAAGAGTTGCCAGATCAGATTTCACTTCTGAAAGCCTGTCTGTCTCTCTCCACAGCTTTCCCTCTCGCAAAACTAAAAACAAACATTCTCTGCAGGATACAAACGCACATGAACTCCTCAGGGACTTCCTCAGGCAAACCACTCGCCCAGAATGAAATGTACATTCCTTTTGTCAATTGTCCCTGCTGGCTGCTAAAACCACCCAGGCTCTACAAATATAATTTTTTTTAAACAAACACATTCTAACCCCAGGCTGTTAACCCTTAAACTGACCACTACATTAATAATTCAATTTTCCAAACATCTTCTAATTGTCACAATGATCAACATGGGCTGTAATGGTCAAGGCTTTCTCGTTAACTTGTCCAGTGAATCTTCTGGTGGTCTCCGGTATCACAAATGCAAGTCTTCAGCCAATTCAATTCACTCCAGGTGATATGAAGAAACGGCTAAAAGGTACTGCAAAAGCTATGGGCTGCGACAATATTCCGGCAACAGTACAGAAGTCTTGTGTTCCAGAACTTGCCATGTCCCTAGCCAAGCTGTTCCCGTACAGCTATAACACTGGCATCATCCCAGCAATGTGGAAAATTGCCTAGGTACGTCCTGCACATGAAAAGGGAAAATCCAACCCAACCAATTACTGCCCCATTAATCTACTCTTGATCATCAGTAAAGTGAAGGAAGTGGTCATCAACTGTGTTATTGACCAGCACTTACTTGGCAATAACCTACTCACCTCACTGATGCTCAGTCTGGGTTCCAACTGGGTCACTCAGCTCCCAACCTTATTACAACCTTGGTTCAAACATTGGACAAAAAGGGCCAGGGGTGAAGCGAGAGTGACTACCCTTGACTTCAAGGCAGCATTTAACAGGATAAGGTATCAGGGAGCCCTAGCAAAACTGGAGTCCATTGGAATTGGAGGGAAACTCGCCGCTGGTTGGAGTTATACCTAGCACAAAGTAAGATGGTTGTGGTTGTTGTAGGTCAATTATCTCAGTTCCAGGACAGCATTGCAGGAGTTCCTCAGACGAATGCCCGAGGCCCAACAACCTCCAGCTGCTTCATCAATGACATTCTTTCTATCATAAGGACAGGAGTGGAGATGTTCACTGTTGATTGTGTGATGTCTAGCCACATTCACGATCCCTCAGATAATGAAGCACTCTGTGTCGATATGCAGCAGGATGTGGACAGTATCCAGGCTTGGGCTAACAAGTGGCAGGTACATTTGTGCCACACAAGTGCCAAACTGTGGCCATCTCCAATAAGAGAGAATCTAACCACCGTCTTGTGACATTCAATGCCATTACCATAATTGAATCCACTACTTAGAACATCCTGGGGGGTTACGATTGATCAGAAACTGACCTTGACAAGCCATTTAAATACTGTGGCTACAAGAGAATATCAAGGGTTAGGAACCTTGCAGTGAGTAACTCAACTCCTGACTCCCCAAAGCCTGTCAACCATCTAAAAGACACAAGTCAGGAATGTGACCGAATACTCTCCACTTGCCTGAATGAATACAGCTCCAACAAGACTCACAAAGCTTGACACCATCAAGGACATTGGGTCACCCAATCCACATACATTTATAGTGGCAGCTGTATGTACCATCTTTAAGATGCACTGCAGGAACTCACCAATGCTCCTCAGACAGCAACTTCCAAACCCACGACCACTACCATCTCGAAGGATAAGAGCAGTAGACAGATGGGAACACCACCAGCGATTCAAGGTGGCAGCTCACCATCACCTTCTCAACGGCAATTAGGCTGGGCAATAAATGCTGGCCCAGCCCATAAAGCCTACATCCATTAAAGAAAAAAAATTGAGATCTACAGTAAATATTCTCCATCTAGTAATCTAGCTAATTCAAACAGTCTAAACCTCCGGGACTGCAGCAGTTCAAAATGGCAGCTTATCACCGCATTATCAAAGACAACTAGAGATGGGCAACAAATGCTGGTCTAGCCAGAAACACCTATCTCTTGTAAATGAAATTTTTTAAAATGAGAGGCATATTGACATGGATCTAGATATTCCAACCACAAATGAAAAAGACAAAGGAGTAGGGAAAGATGCCGTGGTAAGTAGGTAAAATGTCTCAGGGAAAGAGGCAGACGATCAATATGGGAGCTAGTATCAGTCCAGCCAATCTGTACCTAAATTCCTTAATTTTTGTGCAATATCATACTGGTAATAATTAAGACCATTTAGAAGTTAACTTTACTATATTGCCCCCCAGAACTTTGTTGTATTCTTACAAATGGAGCCACATAATGGAAATTCCACTCTGCAGCTAGCATGCGCTTACATTTAATTTTTACTTTAACAAGCCAAAATCAGCACTTATTAAATATGAATTAATACATAAATCATGGTCAATATAAATTACACATTATATACAAGACATAACAAAGATAGATCTCACAGATTTATCAGGCAGCCCACTCAACATATACGGCACCAATTTCACCCACAAAGTCACTCAAGACCTTCATTTTCCTCAGGTAGAATTCCAGCTCCTTTTCTTCAAGAGTTTAGTTACCAATTTTTACCCTACATCAGTTCTCATTCAACCCGATCTCCAGTGATATAATCTTCAGAAAATGGTGCACTCACAGAACTTTGGGAGCTCTGCTCCAGTTGATCTTAATTGCGTGGATCCACCAGGATCACCTTTAACTGAACCTTTGGTAATGACCTTGTGCATCATATGGTGGATTCTGGTTAATCGATCAAGTTTAAATAACTGAGACAGCAGCAAAATTACTTTGATTATCCTGGATCCAGCCTTGAGGTTCTCCTCCTTCCACCCCCGAGGAGCCACTGTCGATCTTTTTTTCTAAAATGGTCAGGGTTATTGCAACAATAGAATGGCAGATGTACTCAGCATCACAGTTTTTCATCATGCTGAGCTGAACTTTATGCTACCCATTGGCAGCTGTTTTGGGGGAGGGGCACGTAAAATATGATAGGTGGCAAGCCCACCATCGTCCCTCCCACCCCCACCCAGTCCCATAATAGGGTGAGCAGGTGCCAAAATCAGCAACTTGCTCATTTTTTATAAAAAATTATTAATGGGAAATTTAGCTTGTTACCAAATCAATTGATCTAAATATCAGGCTGTCCCCACCATAATACACTTGGCATGGGCAGAGGGCGGGAATTGGAAGGACAATTTTAAAACAATATGGTCAAGGTAGGGTGGAAAAATGGGGCATAGCATTTGGAATGTGCCTGTGTGCACCTGGGGCACTTTCTCTCCCAAAATGTTCACCCCTTTGTTCCTCCCTGAGCCCCCATGCTCCTCTCGCCCATCTCATTTTTTTATTTCACAGAGCAGACCAAGGTGTGGTGAGCCACTTTCCTGAACCGCTGCAGTCCATGTCGTGTAGGTACAGCCACGGTACTGCTGATGATGGAGTTCAGGATTTTGACTCAGAAACAGTGAAAGAATGGCGATATAGTTTTAAGTCAGGATCAGGTGGGGCTTGGAGGGGAACGTGCAGATGGTGATGTCCCCACACATTTTCTGTGCTTTTTCTTACAGATTTCGGGTTTGGAGAATGCTGTTGAAGGAACTTTGGTGAATCGCCAGGCTCCCTGACCCCCTCCCAAACTTACCAGGTCCAGACACCATGGCGGTCTTCACCCTAGAGGGCAGGGTGGGTATAGGGGGATATGGGCCAAATGCAGGCAAGTGGGACTAGCTTAGTGATAGAAACTGGGCGGCATAGACAAGCTGGGCCTAAGGGCCTGTTTCAATGCTGTAAACATCTATGACTGTACAGTCTACTTGTAGTCCCAGCAGTGCCTCGTTCTGGGTTCTGGTGCTGCTGGCCAGACTGACCAGCATCTCTCGAGGTTGGACTTCCTTCCACTGAAAGACTGAACTCCCAGAAACAACACGGTGGCGTAGTGGTTAACACTAGTGCCTCACAGCACCAAGGTCCCTGGTTCGATCCCAGCCCCGGGTCACTACCCGTGCGGAGTTTGCACATTCTCCCCGTGACTGCGTTGGTCTTATCCCCACAACCCAAAGATGTACAGGGTAGGTAAATTGGCCATGCTAAGTTGCCCCTTAATTGGAAAGAAAACTAATTGTGTACTCTAAATGTATTAAAAAAAAGAAAGGCGCTGCCATTTTAGCCTGCCACTGGTGTATTATTGCTGCTTTGCAAGGGGTGTGGGGTGGGATCAAGCAACACACCCCTCCGTGTGAAATTCAGCCTACTGTGTTTTGTTCAACAATGTGCTATAACAAAGGACCTTAGCGAACAGTCCTTTGATCCCAGGGACGCATGTTGGGAGCAAGGGTTCTCCAGAGTGCCATAAACCAAACTCTGTAGACTGACAATCTACTTACTCTCATTGTGTCATTCGTGCATAGTAAAAACATGTTATTAGGGACAAAGGAACAGAGGAACCCTCAAACAAAATTCACATTTTGAGGAGACACCAAGACATAATGGAACTATTTATCATTACTAAGTCAGATGAAAAATACATTTTAAAACTTTGCTTTCAGCAAGAAACCCAATTTTGAATGGGAAATTATGTATGATACATTCAGGCATGTGGAAGGTACTGAAAATTGGTCTCAACATCATTGAGCTAAATAAGTGGAGGTGGAACAGTTGGAGATTCTGTTACTTATTACTACCCAAATAGGCTCTCTTTAGCTGAACTGAGGGATAGCAAGGCATCACTAACATTAGTGCAAGTATATTATTGACTATCAAACATTGGAGAAAGAGAGGACCCTGCTTTGATCCCGGGCCGGGGTCACTGTCTGTGTGGAGTTTGCACATTCTCTTCTTTTTTAGGAACCATTTTATTGAAGCATTGATAATTTTACAATATTAACATTCTAAATAACAGAACTGTCCGACACGCACAAAAGCCCATAGTAACATACCCAATTTCCCCCACCCCCCCGCCCTAACTCCTAGCAACCCATATATTAGAATCCCTGCCCTTATTCTCCACTTCCATGCCTCCCCCCCCCCCCCACCCATCCCATGTCCCCCCCCTTCTGCTGACCGTCAGTTTTCCTTAAATAAGTCGATGTACGGCTGCCACCTCCGAGCGAATCCCTGTATTAAACCCCCTAAGATGAACTTAATTTTCTCTAGCCTGAGAAACTCTGCCACGTCACTGACCAACACCCCTGACTTTGGAGGCTCCGAGTCCCTCCATCCCAACAGAATCTGTCTCTTGGCCACCCACCAGAGAGGCAAAAGCCAAAACGTCGGCCTTTCTCCCCCCTGGGCTCCCGGATCTTCTGACATTCCAAATATTGGCACCTCTGGACTCGGAGTCACCCTCCCTTCCAGGACCTCTGACATGACTTCTGAGAATCCCTGCCAGAATCCCCTCAGCTTCGGACAAGCCCAAAACATTTGTAAATGATTCGCCGGACTGGCCCGCACCTCCCACACCTGTCCTCCACTTCCTCAAAAAACCTACTCATCCGGGCCACAGTCATATGAGCCCTGTGGACCACCCTGAACTGGATCAGGCTCAGCCTGGCACACGACGAGGATGCATTGTTTCTTTTCAGGGCCTTCTCCCATCTCCCCCCCCACTCGGCGTCCCACTTCCTCTTCACCTCCCCGTTTGGGACCCCTTCCCATTCCATCAATTCCTTATATATTTACGAGACCCTCCCATCCCCAATCCCTGTTTTGACAACACCTTGTCCTGTAGTGCCCTCAGAGGGAGGCGAGGGAGGCTTGGAAATTGCCTCCGGCCAAAGACCAGTACCTGCACGTATCGAAATCTGTTCCCACCCGGTAACTCAAACTCCTCCTCTAGCTCCTCCAGGGTCAGGAAACCCTCCTCAATGAAGAGATCCCCAAATCTCTCAATCCCTGCCCGCTACAACCTGCTAATGCCCCCCCCCCCCCCCCCCCCCCCCGGGCGAACCAGTGATTGTCACAGATCGGTGACCACACCGACACCCCCTCCAGTATCATATGCTGCCTCCATTTCCCCCACACTTTCAGGGCTGCCACTACCACTGGGCTTGTGGAGTACCGAGCCGGCGGGAACAACAGAGGTGACGTTAACAGTCTTCAGACTCGTGCCCTTACAAGATGTCGCTTCTACCCGCTCCCACACCGACCTCTCCCTCACTACCTAACCATCGAAATATTAGCAGCCCAGTCGTAATTAATAAAGTTCTGAAGGGCAAATTCTCCTTCGCCGCGCCCCCGTTCAAGAAGGACCTTCTTTACCCTCGGGGCTTTCCCACCCTATTTAAAAGCCGAGATCGCCTCGTTCATTTTCCTACCAAATGCCTTAGGGATAAAGATTGGGAGACACTGAAACACGAACAGCAATCTTGGGATAACTGTCATCTTCACAGTCTGTACCCTCCCCGCCAATGACAGCGGGAGTACGTTCCACCGACGCAAGTCCCCTTTCATTTGCTCAATCACCCTGCCCAAATTTAATTTACGAAGCTGACCCCAGTCCCCTGCCACCTGAATCCCCAGATACCTAAAACTCCTTCCCACCACTTTGAACGGCATCTCCCTCCGTCTCCACTCCTGCCTTCTTGCCCAGATCGCGAAAACCCGCTCTTGCTCATGTTTAGTTTGTAGCCTGAGAACCGGTCAAATTCCTCCAGTACTCCCATAATTCCTGCAATCCCCCCCCAACATACAGGAACAAATCGTCCGCATAGAGTGAGACCGTATGTTCCACCCCCCCTCACTGTCCCCCGCAAAATGTCCGATGCCCTCATTGCCAAAGGCTCTCTGGCCAGGGCAATCCCTCCCCGAACCCAAACCTTCCCAGGACATCCCACATGTAACTCCACTCCACCCGATCAAAGGCCTTCTATGCATTAATGGCCACCACCACCTTGACCCTGAGCCCCTCCGCAGGCATCATTATCACATTTAGGACCCGTCTAATATTGGTTGTCAGGTGTCGTCCCTTCACAAATCCCGTCTGGTCCTCCCCTATTATCTCCAGGACATAATACTCTATGCGCATGGCCAAGATCTTTGCCAGCAATTTAGCATCCACAATCAACAGGGAGATCGATCCATACGACCCACAACTCTCCGGATTCTTCTCCCGCTTCAAAATAAGGGGATCGATGCCTGCGATAACGTTGGGGGGAGCAGTCCCAGCTCCTTGAACTCATTAAAAGCCTTTACCGGGAATGGCTCTAGCAACCTGGAAAACGGTTTATAAAACTCAACCGGGTATCCGTCAGGTCCTGGGGCCTGACCTGATTGCATCGCCCCCAACCCGTCTGTAACCTCCGCAAGCCCAACTGGGACTCCCAAATCCTCCACCAACTCCTCATCTAGCCTCGGGAATCCAGCCCCTCCAGGAATTGCTCATACACTCCTCCCCGGCTGGGGATTCTGATTTATACAATCTACTGTAAAAATCCCGAAACACATCATTCACTACTGCCGGATCCAAAACCAACTTCCTCCCTGTATCTTTTATTTTCCCAATCTCTTTCGCCGCCTCCTGTTTCCTCATCTGGTGCGCCAACATCCTGCTGGCTTTTTCCCCATATTCAGACACCGCCCCCTTCACACTCCTCAGTTGTCCCTCCGCCTTACCTGTGGAGAGGAGCCAAATTCCAGCTGCAGTCTCTGACGCTCCTTCAGAAGACCGTCATCTGGAGACTCCACATACCTGCTGTCCAGCTGTAAAATTTTGCCTACCAGCCTGTTCAACTCCGCCCGCTCAGTCTTCTCCTTATGTGCCCGAATTGAGATGGGTTTCCCCCCTAGTCATTGATCTTTATATATCCCCAAAAGGCCTCCTTCACCCACCCGCGCACCTCCTCCTTCTTTGCTAACAGCCCCACATCCAACCTCCATTGCGACCGCTGGGCCTTTCCTTTGTTGACTTGCAGGTCTACCCAGTGTGGGGTGTGGTCTGATTGCTGAATATTCAACATCCACCACCTCAGCCAGCAGCGTTTTGTCCAACACAAAGAAGTCTATCCGGGTCTATCTATATACTTTGTGTACATGGGATTAGAATGAAAACTCCTTACTCCTTGGCCTCTGAAAACTCCATGAATCCACCCGCCCCATGTGCTTCATAAACCCCCATAGCTCCTTTGCCATAGCTGATACCTTCCCAGACCTGGAACTCGACTGATCCAGCCTCAGATCCAGGACCGTGTTGAAATCTCCTCGCATAATCAGTCAATATGAATCCAGGTCTGGGAACTTCCCCAGCACCCATCTGACAAACTCAACATCGTCCTAGTTTGGGCATATATATTTACCAATACCACGGCCATTCCCTCCAACTTCCCACTAACCATAACATATCTACCCCCCCGGGTCCGCCTGTATCTTCCCCACCTCGAACGCCACACGTTTATTGAGTAGGATTGCCGCCCCTCTCTTTTTAAAGTCTAATCCCGAATGAAACACCTGCCCAACCCATCCCTTCCTCAACCTAATTGATCCCCCACCTTCAAAATCTTTGGTCCATGTCCTGCACCTCCCCTGGCCCGCCCTCGAGCAACCACCATCATCAACCCTCCTCCTCCTCCACTTTGAAAGTCCCCTCCCCGTCAGCAGTCTAGTCCCCCTCTCCCACTCAAACCCCCCTCCCCATCCCATCTCCCCCACATCGGTTTTAAGCTCACCCCCCACTTTGCTTTCGTGAACTAGCCCTCCCAGCTACCCTGGCAGCCCCCGCCCATGGCCCATCACCCCACACTGGTTCCCTTCCCCACCCCCTGCAAACAGTCGAAACAAAGGCAAAAAGCAAAAACAAACAACAGAAACTCCCTCCCAAGGTCCGAGCACAAAGGCCCACCCCTCCTGCCTTTACAAATTACTATATACCAGCCTAACCCCAAACCAAACCGAAAAACAAAAAACAAACCCAGCAAGAAACAAGCAAACCCCCGGAAATAAGTCCGAACAGCACAGATCCAAAATTTAACAAAACATAGTTCAATTCTCCTCAGTCAAAGTTCAAGATCCTCCTTCTCCTGTCAGTCTGTTCTCCTTCGTGAAGTATGCTGCCTCCACCGACGAGCCAAAGTACCACTCCCGGCCCCCATAGACGGGCCGGGTACAAAAGTCTGAACTTTATGCCCTTTTTGTACGGGCCGACTTGACCCTATTAAAGCTCTCCCTCCTCACGAGCTCTGCTCCCAGGCCCTGGTACACCCGGATCACAACATCCTCCCACGTACATCGCCTCGTCTGCCTGGCCCACCTCATAACAGTTTCTTGTCCAGGAACCGATGTAATCGCACCATCATCGCCCTCGGTGGCTCATCCCCCCCGGGGCTTGCACATCAGTGCCCTGTGGGTGAGATCCACCTCCAGCGATCAATCAAATGCACCTTCCCCAAGCAGCTTTTCCAACATCTTCCCCACATACGCACAAGCATCCGATCCTTCGATTCCTTCCAGCAGACCCATGATCCGAATGTTCTGCCTCCGAGAACGATTTTTCAGGTCCTCCACTTTCTCCAGCAGCCTCTTCTGCTGGTCATGCATGATCCCAATCTGTGCTGCCATCGAGGTGGACTGGTCCTCATGCTCCCCCGCCAGCTCCTCCTTACTCTGGATCGCCTGACCCTGGGCCGCCAGTTTCGTCTCCACACGGTCAACCACCGCCTTGATCGAGTCCACCACCCAGGCCAAGTCCTCCACATTCTCCTTCCCCTGTTGGGTGAACTCCTCATTTAAGAAGCTCACTAACTGGTCCATCGGCCACTGAGCTGACGGGGTCTGACCCTCCATCTCGTCTGCCATCTCCATGCGCATTGCCCGCTCCTCACTTGCCACCACCGCCTGGTTCTTTCTTTTCCAATGACTTCTGGGCCGCAGCTCCATAAACTAGGGGTCCCTTTCTTCTGTTCTTGCTTCTACACCCTTTCCCTACAAATTTTCTGCAATAATCCGGCTTAAAAGTGACACAAAGACCACCATGAGTGGGAGCTGCCAAATGTGCGATCGTTCACTCCATGGTCGCCACCGGAAGTCCGAGTTTGCACATTCTCCCTGTGTCTATGTGTGTTGAACCCTACAACCCGAAAGATGTGTAGGGTAGGTGGATTGGTACGTTAAATTGCCCATTAATTGGAAAAAAATAATTGGGTACTCTAAATTTATTTGAAAAAAAAGTGGAGAAAGCAAGTGAGGATTAAATTTGTCGACAAAGTAACACATCAATTAATGGTGGCATTATAATTGTAAGAGATCCAATTAGCCATGAGTAATTTCCTCGAGTTTGTACTCTGTGCCTCGGTTAATAAAGCCAGGGTTTCAATGCTCTTTTTAACAGTCTTCTCATCTTGTTCTGACACATGCAAAGATCTGTGTACATAAATTCTTAGATCTCTCTGTTCCTGCACCCCTAATTTATATTATCTCTCTTCATTTCTCTGACCAAACCTTTGTGTTAAATTTCATCTGCCATGCCAGCTGTCTGCCCATTTTGCAAGTTTGACTGTATCCACTTGAAGTCTGATCTTCCACACCATGAACTACAACCCAGAACTATGCTACATCCACAAACTTTGAAATTATTCACTGTATACCCAAGACCAGGCCATTAATGAGTATCAAAAAAAAACAATGTGCTAATTGTATCTTAATTATGTTTAGCAGATGGTGAGCATTGACAGGGGAATCAGTCATACCCTTTAAATAGACACAGACTAAAACTGTGATTGTTGGGTTAGGAGGTGTTGCTTGTAATGATCTGATTAGACCAAGATAGAATACTGAAAGCAGTTCAAAACACCAGACCTTGGGAAGGTTATACTGGCCTTGGAGGGAGTTCAGTGTAGGTTTACTAGAATAATATCTGGACTCCAAGGGTTACGCTACAAGGAGAGATGAAATAAAAACAAGGGTTGTGTCTCATGGAACTTAGATGGTTATGGGGTAGTTTGATCAAAGTTTTCAAGATATTACAGACAGACAGGGAACTTAAAGAGAAACAAATTCCTTCAGTTAAGGGGTCTCAGGCTAAAAATTCATGAAATATTAGAGCCTGACCTTTCAAGAGTGAAATTAGGAAACATTTCTACATGCAAAGCATCGGAAAAATTTACAGCTCTCGTCCACAAACGATAATTGATGTTAGATCAATTGTTCATTTAAAAATGGAGATCGATAGATTTTTGTTTGCCAAATGTATTAAGGGGTATGAAGCAAAGGCAAATTAGTGGGACCGAATTCATCTTCAGTTCAGAAATCATGAGTCGCACTATTTCTAGATGGCGCAATCCCACCTTCTGAATGTCAGGCCACTCACCTAATATTCTGGTCTCTAGGTGTCAGATATGGACCGGAGTTGGTGCTGCTGCAATGGAGGCAGGCAGATGACAAGGCCAGCAGAGTGGAAGACTCTGTTTACTGCGACACTGGCCCAATTCAATTCACGGTTGTTGAGCTCTCTAGCCTTCATCACACACCACCCGCCACCTCCCTTCAGACCCCCTCTATGTCTGACCATGTGTTCGGTCTGCTTTTGTTGATTCATTAGCCAGATAGCCACATTATGAATACTCAGACAACAAGACTGACTAAGGGCAACCCTGTAGAAAATGTTTACACAACTGCAAAAGCGAGTGCTAGCTTTGCTTTACTGACAGTTTTATTAGCTTGTAATAAATGAACATTTCTTTGAAGTGGTTTTTTCAATGCCTGTTTGTTTATTTGGGAAAGATTATAAGGTATAAAGAGGATTAAAGGTATCTTCTATGGGACTGTCACCATGTGTTTGATTGACATTTTACAAAAATGTAAGAGGGTAATAATTTTCAAAGGGATTTTTAAACGGTTGATTGAAATTCTTATTAAATAAAAATACAAAGACGTGTTTGTTCTAATACATAACTTATTCGCTATTATCTAGTGTATACTGGAAGAGTAAACCAAAATCTCAATCGTTGTCAGAAAGTTCAGTCAAAGTGAAAATCAATTTACAGAATCCCAGACATTAATTCATATCTGATTCTCATTACTTTAGAATTGTGACAAGGGCTGGAACATTCTGGCCATCCATGCCGGTGGCATCTTCTAGTCCCGCTGATAGCGCAACCCCACATGAGTTGCAGTGAAACGAGAGGTGCATTCAACAGGAAACCCGGTTGGCAATGGCAGCAATAAAAGATACCACTACCAGCCAATGGCAAGCTGCGGCGGGTTGCACAGAAAATCGCACCCAAGGAATTTATCCACTTGAGAAAGGACTCTAATGCATCAGCAATATTTCACAATGCTGGCCAATCAAATGAACTAATGCCTTTTGAGGACAATGTCCAATGATCAATCACTGCATTGAAAACATACTTAAATCATTACATTTGAAGTTGTTAACAACTTTTAAACCCGTCTGCCAAAAGGTTCCCAACTCCACACCAGACTGCCTCCAAATTTCATAAATCGATTTATTTGGCGTGGTCCCCACAGCCTTCAGGAATCCACGTGTCTCAATGAAAATCTCAATGACTGTGAAACTGCAATTTGCAGCCATTAAAGTAGCTAACATCAACATCATGTAAATGAGCGTCAGGTTGCAATCCACCACAATTCCCCATCCAGAAAAACGAGGAGGCGGTGGGAATTGGAGATGTTTCGAAATGCAGCCTCACACGCCTCCCATTTCATCTTCCTGATGCAGGTTTGCTCAGTGTCAGGAAATGAAAATTCAGCCCATTGAATTAGGCAACAGATCAGCATGGTGTCCTCAAGTGGTAGCTGAACAGGCCTGAGGAGCCAAACAGTCTCATCCTGTTGTTTTGTTCAGATTTGAAGATTGAGGTCAAGCCTTACTTTCCACAGTAACCTAAGGTGCATCATGTCCAGACTGGTGACTTTTCTACTTTGAGGACTGCAAATATTTGAGGTCCCCTACCTTGTTCATTTGATTCTGTCTAGTACTGCTACTGTACTATATTCTCTCTTAGTGCCACATTGGCAGAAGATGTATTCAAAATACATTTTTGTAAACTGTCAATCAAACAATTTTCTTTAAACTTTTAGCAATTCAGAGAACCCTAACTTTGGATCTCAGTTCTTTCCTGCCTTGAGAAAAGTGTGCACTCTTCATCAAATCATCTCCCCTTTAAAAACCTTAAAGTTAAGCCGGATCAATGGAATCTTATTATTTAAATGTGAGGATCCAGAGGGAGGGTGGGGAAGAAGTAATGAAGAAATAGATCATTTTCTGGAAAATAAAACTGTGCCAGAAGCTCCAGCGTGACAAATGGAACTTCTGTTTCAGAAAGCTGAGGTCAATTAGATTGAATTTAGTTGTTGGTAAACAAATGTGAGTCCATAACATTGGATGAAATTATCAAGAACAGGAGAAACCCTGGTTATCAAGGACCAGTCAGCACATATTTCTGAAAGTCAGGTCATGCTTGACTAACTTCAGAGTTATCTGATGACATAACAGAGAGGGACATTGGAGTAAAATGATAACAATCAGCCCCACAAGCAAATTCTGCAATTTAATGCGACCATGACTGATCTGCATCTTAACACCCATACAGCCACCTTGATTCTACATCCTTTAATACCACTTTCTTGCAAATATCAATCTCATATTTAAAACTATTGAGCTAGCATCTGCGACTATTTGTGGGAGAAAGTAGCACACTTCTATTACCCTTTCCATGGAAAATTGTTTCTGAATTACTCTCATAAATGGGACAGTTCTGATTTTAAGGACATGACTAGTTGTCCTTACCTTCCCACCATTCCTTCCATTTAACCTATAAACTTCATCATTTAAATAATACTCAGATCTATTCTCTTTTGTTCCAAAATGGATGGCTTTATACTTACCTGCATTGAAACCGATATGTCACAGTTTCAACTACTCACTTCATCTATCAATGTCTCCTTGCAATTTAATGCTCACAATTACATTTCTTCTTTTCCATCAATCTTTATGTCATCAGCAAACTTGAATATATAGCTCTCTATTGCGTTATCTAAGTCATTAATAAATATAGTGAATAGTTGAGGTGAGGTCAATAATTTGCTTTCCCTTCCATGAGCTTTAATTTTAAGTGGATCCTTATCGAATGCCTTCTGCAAGTTCAAATGAACTATATCCAAAGACATTTCTATATTACCTCTTTGGTTATGCCCAAAAGAAAATTTAATTTGGTTTGTTAGACATGACCTACCCTTTAAGACAGAATAGATAAAGGAAATGAGGTGCACATGGTTAATAGGAATTTTCAAAAAGCATTTGCAAAATAAAAGAAAGTGACTTTGATAAAGATCATGGCTTCTGTAAATTAAGGAGAATAGAAGAGAAAATGGACGAGAGGTTGGATAGAGCAGGTGACAAGCATTACAATGCAATACATGATAGCACGCTTCAGAGGGTCGTAAAGAGGTGCATGTAATAGTCAGGGACCCTGTTCGCAGAAGATCCCGCCTCAAAATCTCCAACACCCTCGAATGTTTGATGCTCCATATCCGACACTAATGGTGTAGTGTCTACTATTACATTGTTTTCTTATACATTAATCATTCTGAGTCCCCAAACGTCAGTAAAACTATTCTTCTTAAGTGAAAAATATTGGCGCCTTAGGCATTTTATTTCAAACCTTGTGGCATTTTGAATCATTAATCTTTAGCATAGTTAGAATTTCATTATGCAACAGGTTAGTTATTTAGTTTAAGTCTACTAAAAACAAGAATTACAGAAAACTTTATTTACTTCTGGCTTGTGGGTGTTACATAGAGGGAAACTGTGTTTCTTCTTCATATTGATAACCTAGGCTTGGGTGGACAGGGCACAATTCCATAATTTGAAGATGATGCAAGGCTTGTAAATATTGTGAACTGTAGGAAGGATAGTGACAGACTTCAGGATGATATTGAGTGGCTGGTAGAATTGGCAGACATGCGGCAGATTAAATGTAATAGACAAGTGTGATACATTTTGGTCAGCGGTACAGGCAGAGGTGACTGCAAATAAAGGGTACAATTCTAAAGGAAATTCAGGAGCAGAGAAAACTTGTGTGGAACACAGATGAGGTGGGCCAAATGGCCTACTTCTGTGCCGTGAATTCCATATGAAGCCAGCAGGGAATAAAAACACCGTATTGCATTTCACATTCTCAGGCCATCACAGCAAAGGAATTAAAGTTCAGTTGCAAAGCCAGCCGTTTGTTTGGAGATTTGATGATGCTTTCCGTGAACCTTGAGTATCAAAGACCCTGAAATACCTGTCAATGAGAAAACTGTTTGCAGAAGTTGAGGTCTATTTATTTACAATAAGGGAGCTGTACAGGAGGGTTACTGTTGCCACATATTGACTCATTGAAACATTCAGAAGCAGAATGAGGACCTGGACCCTGGGCCCAGTCTACACTCTGCCACCTCTTAACCTCCAAGGCTCAGGATTCACAGCCACGCTGTAAGTTCCTGACATTTCAGCCACCTCTTACCCTCCAGCCCGAACTCAAACTCCAGGAACCGGTGACCAAACTTGCCCTTGTGCCCGAACATAATAATGCAGGTAGCAATCACTCAACATGGTCCCCACGCTTGGTTCCTGGGTCACAAGTCATACAGCTCTAGGTGGTTGCAAGAGGATTTCCCTCTAGTTCTGATTGTAATCAACAAGCCAAATCCCCCTGCATGAGCTCCTCCTGGAAACAAGCAGCTTCAATATTGGAATTAGTGAGGGCTAAAATCAACACCAAATTTACAGATTGAAAATCCAGTCAGGAAATTAATGAGTGAATTCCACTGAGATGAGTAGGAGGGGGAAAAAAATCAAGTGGGGTGTGTTTAGGGTCATAAGAAATCAGAGCAGGAATAGGCCATTCGGCCCATTGAGCCTGCTCAGCCATTCATTAAGTTCATGGTTTATCTGAATATGACAGTAATTCCATTTCTTGTCTGCCTGCCAGCCACCCACCTTCCCCAGCCCCCCACCCCTCAAACCTCGCATAACCGGTGACTTCCTTACTGATCAAAATTCTCTCTAACTCAGCCTTGAACATACTCAATGACCCAGCCACCACTACTCTCTTTGAAAGAGAATTCCAAATGCTAATGACACGAGCAGATAAAATTCCTCCATCTCCATCTTAAATTGGAAACCCCTATCTTTAGACTATGTCCCACAGGTCTACATTGCCCAACGAAAGGAAAAACTCAGATGGCCAAAGGGCGGATCACCACCGCATTCTCAGCAGCAATAAATACTAAAATAAAAGCAGAAAAAGCTGGGTAAATTCAGTAAGTCTGGCAGAAACTGTGAAGAGAGAAGCCTAATTAACACCGAGTCCAATATGGCTCTTGTTCGGGATAAATGCTAGCCTCGCCAGTTATGCCTACATCCCATGAAAGAATTGTGGGGCCACATTGAGAGGATTGGGTTTTAGTTGCCACATTATAGAAAGGTTATTAGATATTACATGTGATTATATATAATTATATATATAAAACTATGTAAAGGTTATTAAAATTATCAAACTCATAAGAAAGCACTGTGGGCTACATTAAGACTATAGGTTGCAGTTTTAGCTGCCATATGATAAAGGTTATTAAATATTATATATAATTATATAAGGATAATGTCTATCACTGTAAAACACTGATAAATGGCTCTGTATATTGAGCCTCAGGGCTGTTAGCTTATTGACTCAAGGCCGCATCTTCTTGATCAGGTTATTTGAGGTGGTAATGGAGTTCAGGAGGGCAAAGCCAAGCTGGAAGATGTCCCCAGGCAGAGCCTGAAGCTGGTTCCTGGACAAACTATGATTATTGAGGTGGAGGCAATGGCTGAGGTCGGGAGACTGCTGGCTCGGGAGTTGAGTGCTCACATCGAGAGTCTCTGTGTCAAACTGTCATGTGTACTTGTGTCGATGTGGAGTCTGCACTTCCTCCCCGTGTCTGCGGGGGTTTCCTTGGGTGCTCCGGTTTCCTCACACAGTTCAAAGTTGTGTAGGTTAGGTGGATTGACCATGCTAAATTGCCCCTCAGTACCCAAAAGGTTTGGTGGGGTTACTGGGTTAATGGGGAAAGGGTGGAAGTGCGGCCTTAAGTAGGTGCTCTTTCCAAGGGCCGGTGCAGACCCGATGGACCAAATGGCTTCCTTCGGCACTGTTAATTCTATGATTTTATGTGGGACCTTGTCAAAAGCCTTGCCAAAATCTATGTACACAACATCCTGGGTCAACCCTTCTTGTCATTTTCTCAAAGAATTCAATCAAATTTGTGAGGCAAGATCTTCCTTTAACAAATCTGTGCTGACTATTTCGGACTAGTCCATGCCTTCCTATGTGACAGTTAATCCTATCTCTCAGGATTGACTCTGCTAATTTGCTCACCACCAACATAAGACTAATTGGCCTACAATTGTTTGCCATTTCCTTCAATCCATTTTTAATAATGGAACTACTTTTGCATTTCTCCAGTCCTTCGGTACCTCCCTGTAGCTAGTGCAAATTGGAGAATCATCCTCAGAGCATCTGCCATCTCCTCCCCGACCTTCAGCAGCCTTGGAAACAATCCATCTGGCCCTGGCGACTTATGAACTTTCAAGGATTCTAATCCTTCGAGTACATCCTATCGATGATTATCCCATCCAATATCTCACACTGTTCCTCCTGGACTACTTTATCTGCATCATCCCTTTCCTTTGTAAACACCGAGACAAAATATTCATTTAAAACTCTTCCCACAGCTTCTGCATCTACACACAAATTCCTTTCTTCATCTCTGATAGGTCCCACTTTTTCCTGAACTAATATTTTACCATTAATACATTGTTAAAACATTGTTGGAATTTCTTTAACTTTACTTGCTAATCTTTTTTCATGTCCTCTCTTTGATTTCCTTATTTACTTTGCCCCTACACCTCCTATACTCGTCCAGCCTATATGCAGTGCTCAGTTCTTTGCGTCTATTATTCGCTTTCTTTCTCTGTCTGATCTTCCCCTGTATTCCTCTAGAAAACAAGGTGGGTCTAGATTTGGCACTATCACTCTTGTTTTTGGAGGGGACATGTCTCCTTCCTACACTTAGAATATCGCTGTTTAGTGCATCCCACTGGTTTTACACTGAAATCTTCTAGCAGTTGTATCTAGTCCAACTCAGCCAAGTCCCTTCTCATTCCTGCAAAACATCCCTTCCCCCAGTTCAAAACTTTTACTCCTGCTTTATCTCTGACCTTTTCCATGGTAATACTGAAGCTAACCGAATAGTGATTCACTATCCCCGATATGGTCGCCCACTGTCACTGCACCCATTTGTCCTTCTTTGTTCCACAAGACTAGGTCCAGAATTGCATCTTCTCTCATTGGGTTTGTCACTAATTGGTTGAAAATACTTTCCTGGATACACTGCATGATTTTTTTCTCCCTCAGTGCCCCTTATATTGTTTGAATCCCAGTTGATATTGGGATAGTTAAAGTCTCCTACTATTATTGATGTTCTTACAGCCAGAAATTTGCCTACATATTTGTTCTTCGCCCTTTCACTATTTGGGGGTCTTTAATATACTCCCAGTAGTGTGACTGCCCCTTTTTTTTATTTATAAATTCAACCCATAAAGTCTACTTTGTTGACCCATTTAGTATATAATCCCTTGTCACAACTGGAATTGATTCTTAAGTATCAGTGCTACCCCCCTCCTTTTTCATCTCCCACTCTTATCATTTCTGAAGACTCTGTAACCAGGGATATTGAGCTGCCAATTTTGCCCCTCCTTTAGCCAAGTTTCCGTTATAGCAATGACATCCTGCTGCCGCGTGTCTATCTGTGCCCTTAATTCATCTACCTTGTTTGTAATTCTCCTTGCATTAAAGTATAAACAGTTTAACCCTGTCAATTTCGGTTACTGGACTCTTTTTAAATGTTGCTTCTCCTGTAATTCCAAGTTTATCATTACATCTTCTACATCACTAGCTAATGTTCTACCTCCATTTTCCTGATCTGAATCTGACCTAGCCGATCCTACTCCTGCAATCTCATCCTCCTGCCACGCTAGTTTAAATACTCCCGGACCCAATCAACCACTTCCAGATCCCGCAGCACCAGCTCCCAGCACCACTCGGACAAAGCCAGTCAGACCTCTGACCGCATTGCCTCAGCCGCAGCCGCCATCACAATAGGAAATGGAGCAGCAGAATGGATAACCAGTCATCAGAGTTTGCCACTGAGTGGTGGTCAAGAGGTGCCCTTATGAAAGTACCTTGAGGTTGAGTGGTTCTTCCATGTCTTTCTTGCTGCAAGACTGAGCATCTTCTAGAAAGGAGAGCAGAGAAGTGATGAGCTTCTGCTTATTTTGCAGATACTCGAAGGGAGAAGAAGCAATCAGAGTGAAAAGCTGTTGAGTTGAATGCAGATGAGTAGTGTGTCAATTGAAAAGGAGCTATGGCGTTTGTGCAAAGGCTGGCAAGCTTGAAGAAAATAGTGTTATTATAGTTGCTGCGAAGGAGTCAAGCACAAGGTGAGTGTATGTTTGTAATTTTTTTAATGTAAATTTAGAGTACCCAATTCTTTTTCTTCCAATTAAGGGGCAATTTAGTGTGGCCAGTCCACCTACCCTGCACATCTTTAGGTTGTGGGGGTGAGACCCATGCAGACACGGAGAGAATATGAAAACTCCACATGGACAGTAACCCGGGTCCGGGGTCGAACCTGGGTCCCCAGCGGCATGAGGCAGCAGTGCTAACCACTGTGCCACTCGTGTGTTTGTAATGTGAATGGGAAATTGTATAATTTGGTCTTGTACTGGGTGGAAAATGTGAGATGAATGGGAGGGAATTACAGAGTGGTGGAGGAAGCAAAATTGCCAAATGTCAATGAGAGACACAGAGAAATGAGGAGCAGTGCATGTCCTTACTGCACTTGAAAAGTGCACTAGATCCAGGTCCTAGGAATTCTAATGCTCCAGCAATCCCTTTGTGTCTAGTAGTTTTGATTTTTGAGGATCCTTGTTGAATTGGCTAGAAAGACCACGGGCGGGATTCTCCGAGCCTCCGTGCAAAAATCATGATTGGTGCAGGGGCGGGGAATGCGTGTTGACGCCGAAATCCAGCACGATGCCGCTCCCGCAATTTTCCGGTCCCCAGAGAATTGCTGCGAATCGCACGCGCAGGGTCTACGCAGCGCGGGTAGGGGGCCATTGACAGAGGCCCCGGCGGCGAATCTCCAGTGTAACTGGCCAACACAGGCCGCCCCCATGCGCAAACCCCTGACCAGAAGTGCAGGGCCCCGTACCGGCAGCCAGAACTGTGAGGAGTACTCCAGGGCCCTGCTAGCCCCCTTCAGGTAGGACAATCACTCTGAACTTTGTTCAGGAAAGTCCAGAGTGATTCGCCCGCGTTTTGACGCAGGAGTGGGGACATAGCCCCATTATTGGAGAATTCAGCCCCACATTCCTCCATGCCTAGTCCTCTTTTGACAGGACATTCACAGAGGCTTCAGAGATCCTGGAAGCTTGCCTGCTACTCATGCGGAGTCAGTTCCTTAATCACCATAGTAAAATCAGCCAGAAAAATTGCTCTGCTATCTTGTGCAATAGGTGAGTTCATTCTCACCCCACTATCAATCCACCCAAAGTGAAAATCACAACTTAGATCGTTCAATCCCTTAATAATCTACAGCAATAATTCATATGAACACATCCATCATGTAGTAAGATAACGATTTGAAGTTTTAGCAGAAAAAAAATCTGGCTACAATTCCAGAATGATTTTCAGATCAACTAGTAATACATTGATCAATGAAAAAAAGTATAATGTAATTACAAAAATTAATTATGATGTGCAATTAAAAATGTAAGTAACACTCAAAAAAACTAGCTTGAAAGCTATTACTGAAGTAGGTTATTAAAAGAAAGGTGTCAAATGTCAGGACAAGTATATAAAACCATGCACTGCTTTTCCCCCATCTCATTTTCTCATAACCTTAAACTTAAAAGCACTGTAAATTATGTGGTAATTTATAATTTAAAGGCAGACAGCAACTTTTTAGTTTCAGGCACATCCTGGTTTTGTTTTAGATCACTCACTATCATATAAAATAAACAATCTTATTCAGCGGCATGTGCAATAAAACATACAGGCTAAATGATCTTGATTATGAAGACCCATGTCAGTGCTAAGTAATCAGCTCTTCAACATCCAAATAAAATATCAAATATGGCTATACATACTGCGTAGAACAGTATGTTTATATTTAATGATGAGCTGAAACTGTTGTATGACAACAACTGCAACTGCATATTGCTCTTAATCTCACTCAACCTGCCACCCACCCATCTTTTGTACTCTTCCTGTCCTCTCCAAAGAACCTTCCAGTTCGCGTCTGATCATATATACCTGTTGGTAAAACTACACAAACAGTCATGGAAATCCAAGCATCAAAGTCAAAAAGAGTTCCCAAGAATATTTGTATCAGTTCAAGAAACATCACACAAGAAGCTGATCTCAGACCATATTGAATTGATCATCATTGAGAGTCCTCATTAAATATACCCGTTCGGGGACCTTCAAAGGCATTCAAAAAGCTTTTTGAAAAACGGTGCAAAGATGAAAACAGGCATATTTTTAAAGCTTTTGAAGACATTTTTAAAAAACGTATTAACGAACTGGCTGCTGTACTCCAGTATAACTAGCAAATTATGGTTCTGCATCATTTTTTAAAAAAGTAACTTACAATTATTCAAAATCAAGTCACTCAAAGATGGTTGACTAGACACCGATTAAAAATGTTTTTTGGAATGAACTCATTTTCAGTTTATTAATCCAACTGAATCAAATTACCATTCTTAAATAGATTAAAGAATATATTTTAGTATTAAACTTGGATTTTAACTTGATTTTCTAAACTGCTGTACGATTGTGCTGGTTCAAGGTAGTTTTTACGTCCTGCAACATGCAAATATGTTTGCGCGAAACTTGAGGGCAAGAAACTTCACAAACCTGGAGGATGTTCCATTGTACTGAACTTGGGTTTTCTGCTTCTATCTAAACTCCATTCAACCCAAGAGTCTTAGTGGAGCTGTATATAAATGTTCTGAAGCCTTTTTCAGTCCAGTGAGAATGCACAAACGGTATTCATGTCAGTGTTACATCAATGATAGTGGACTTGAGTTCAAGCCCCACTCAAGAGGCTTGAACTCATAATCTATGCTTACTGAGACCGAGAATGTTGCAATTCCATTGGTGTTGAGGCCGTCTCAATGGGTGTATAAAATTCCATGGCACTATTCAAAGGAGATCTGGGGAACTGTGTGTCTTGGTCAACATTTACCCCTCAAATAATATGAAAAATGATGATTAGATTACTGATTTCAGTGCTATTGTGAGACCTTGCTGTGCAAAAAATTGGTGCTGCATTTCCCTTGATAACATTGCAACAGGAATGCCACTTCATTGGCTATGAAGTATTAGACAAGTAATCCAGAGCCTAGGCTAATGATCTGGGGATGTATGAACATACAAATTAGGAGCAGCAGTAGGCCATTCGACCCATCGAACCTGTTCCCCCTGTCAATAAGATCATGTTGACCTGATTGTAACCTCAGTTCTACACTCCCACCTACACCCAATAACCTTCCACCTGTTTGCTTAGCAATAATTTATTCATCTCTACTTCAAAAATATTTTAAAGATTTTGCTTCCACCAACTTTTAAGGAAGAGAGATCCAAAGACCACCCTCAAGAGAAAAACATTCTCATCTCCGTTTTAAATGGGCAATCCCTTAGTTTTAAACAGTGACCCATAATTTTCAATTCTTCCACAAGATGTCACATCCTTTCCACATCCACCCTGACAAGACTCCTCAGGATCTTATATGTTTCCAGCAAGTCACCTCTTACTCTTCAAAATTCCAGCAGATACAAGCTTAGTCTGCCCAACCTTTTCTCATAAGCCAACCCACCCATTCCAGATATCAGTCGAGTAAACCTCTGAGCTGCTGCCAATGCATTCACATCTGAGGAATCTTTAATTTCAAATAATCATTAAGGAAGGGAGAAGAGAATTTTGAAGGAACTTAGATAATTATTCGGACATGCAATGCTTTATCAAATGAAGTGTTTTTAATTAATTCACGGGATATTGGTGTCACTGACAAGGTCAGTATTTCTTGCCCTTGAGAAGATGGATGTCAGAAACCTTTCTGAATATACCCGAGGAGCTTGTTGGGTTATTTCAGAGGACAGTTAAAAGTTAACCACATTGCGGTTAAATGTCTTGTATGTGTGCATAGAGGGTGGGGCGAGTTAAAGAGGGGGGTTAGGAATGGGATAATAGTTAACCAGTTGTGTTTGCTGCATATTTAATTACAGTTAGTTATTAATAAAAAATTAATTGGGTTTAAAATTAACAAACCTGGTGACGAGTTATCAAAGAGCTAAGGGTATTTTCTAAGAATTATTTGTTAATTTCAATTGCGTTGAGACTCCGGGTCAAGTGGGGCTAGGAATTGACCGTGTACTAGCCCAGGATGTCATAACACATAGCTCTCCCTTTGAGGCAGAGATGAGGAGAAAAAATGTTATCCCATAGGATCGTTGGTGTGTGAAATTCTCTTCTCCACAAAGTAGTGAAGGCTGGGTCTTGGAATGTGTTTAAGGTAGACAGACGTTTGTTAGGCAAGGGAGTCAAAGGTTAAGGAGGGGCAAACAAGAAAGTGGAGCTTGGACCGCAAACAGATCAGCCATGATCTTACTGAATGGTGGAAAAGGCTCGAAGGGCCAAATGGCCTACTCCTGCTCCTATGTTCTTATGCATGGGAATGCCACCACCCCATGTTCCCTGCCATCGACACACCATTGTTTCTTGGAACTATACAGTTATTGCTTCACCGGCTCTGAGTCGAAATCCTGGGACTCCTTCCCTAATACCACTGGGTGTGTACCTACACCACATGGACAGCAGTGGTCCAGAGCAGCAGCTCACCATCATGCTCTCAAGGGCAACTGGGGATAGGAAACAATGATGGCCAAGCCAAAAGTACCGACATCCTGTGAAAGAATATTTTTTTAAAAGTAACCTGAAAATGGGTTGCAAATTATTGCAAATGAGGTATGTGACGAATGGAGGATTTTAGGAATATTGCCTTCTAAATATCGGGATAATTTAAGGGTTAAAAACCTAGGGTTATAGTGTGTTTGATGCAGTGGTCATGCGTTTTAAGAAAAATATTTTGTTTCGTAAAGGACTGGGAGCCACTAGCAGCCAGAAAGTGAAATTGATCCAAAGAAATATGTTTTTTTTTAATTCTGGGATAATGGACTGTGCTTTGACTGGGGTAAGTCCATGGAGAATTAATGTGCAATGCTGCCTGCAGAGATCACTTGTTTTCCAGCTTGGGGAGAGGAGGTCATTGCTGGCTGGAGCCAAGGGATGTAGAATGGTATTTTGAAAAGCTTCAGAGAGGTCGTTTGTGGAGAAAGCTTTCGAGAGAGGTGAATTCTGATCTGTCTGACACAGAGTCCACAATTCTTCATGGTAACATAGTTATAAAAGAGAATGTAAAACAGAGTAGTCTTGCCGGAGGACAAGAAAGACGCTGAAACACACTATGTCAACCAGCCGTTTAAAGATATTCAGCCAGATTCTGAAGGGGTCCCAACAGGAGTCCAAATCTGTTCTGTGAAGCAAGCATTTTTCTATGCTGTGCCAATTTATAAGATACATTGAGAGCAGTATGTTTCTTTTCTTGTTGTTTAATGGGAAATTGTTTAAAGGGTAATTGTAAGCTGTTCATTTTGGGTGTGAAGTTAAAAAGTTTAATATTGCAGTTATAATAAAGTTTTGTTTTAAAACACGCAGCAGGGTAGAACATTGGTTAGCACTGTTTCGTCACAGCGCCAGGGTCCCGGGTTTGACTCCCGGCTTGGGTCACTATCTGTGCGGAGTCCGCAGGTTCTCCCCATGTCTGCGTGGTTTTCTCCGGGTGCTCCAGTTTCCTCCCACAAGTTCTGAAAGACATGCTTGTTAGGTGAATTGGACATTCTGAATTCTCCCTCAGTGAACCTGAACAGGCACCGGAGTGTTGCGACTAGGGGATTTTACCAGCAACTTCCTTGAATTGTTAATGTAAGCCTACTTGTGACATTAATAAAGATTATAAATAATCATGCCCTATTTCTTCATGCGGTCATGCCTGGAACGAATAATTTCTTCCGCACAGTATTACAAATACGACTCTCTTAGACTTTGCGCTGGGCTTCGGAGGCAGCTGCACTCCCTGGATCTCGTCTGACCCGAGTTAGAAGGTCGGGCGAGACAGGCAGAGAACAAATCTGGCATTAGTAAGTGAGCACAGAGTGGCAATCCGACACTGATTACCACTCCGAGTAAGTTACGGCCCGGAGAGATGCTTTGTAACTGTAAAACGCTTTTTTAAATCTAGCTTTTTCTAACATCCTTCAAGGACTGGAAAACAAGTTTCAGCAAAATTTTAAAATAAATATTTTTATTGAACCTTTATCATTTTATACAAATCACAACCACCAATAACACATATAGCAACAATAGCAAAGTAAAAACAAAGAAGAACAACAACATCCCACCACCCAGAACTACCAACCACAACCTCCTCCCCAAGCTAATAATGACCAGCTCCTTAAAGTGCAATATAAATCGTCACCATCTACGATAGAACCCATCGATCGACCCCTTTACTGTAAACTCGACCTGCTCAAAGTACAACAACTCCATCAAATCACCTAACTATGCTGCGGCGCTAGACGGTGTTAGGGTCGCTTGCATCCAATTCAACAAAATCTGCCACTGCGTCAGCATAGAGGCAAATGCCAAAGCATCTGCCCCCATCCCCATCCTCAGCTGGTCTGACACGCCAAATATAGCTACCAACGGGCATGGCTCTAGATCCACATTCAGGATAATCAATATGGTGCTAAAGGAAAAAGGCCCCAAAAACCCACCAGCTCAGGGCAGGACCAGGACACGTATGTATGCTGAGCAAGCCCTCTCAAGCACCTCTCACACTTATCCTCGACCCCTACAAAAAATAGAATCATCCTGGCCTTGGTAAGTTGTGGTGTAAACACCATCTCTAGCTGAATCAGGCGCAGCCTTGTGCAGGGTGACGCTGCATTCTCCCTACGAAGGGCCTCACTTCACACCTCCTCCTCCAAAACGGGTCCCATCTCCTCTTCCCACCTAGTCTTCACTTCTTCCACCGAAACTAGCTCTTCCTCAATCTATCCCGGAGGTGCTGCCCTCCTCCAACCTCACACAAGGGAGTACCCTATCCAGCAAGATAGATGGTGACCCCTCCGGGAATGTCAGAAATCACTGCCGAATCCCACATCTGAAAATACCTGAACGCATCCGATCCCCCACAAGCTCTGCTTTCGCCTTCAACTCTTCCCAACTGGCAAACCGCCCCTCCAGAAACAAGTCCCTCATCCTCTCCAGCCCTTTGCCTCTCCACCGGGTTTGAAGAATATAGTTTGCTGGAGATACCATCACCAGCGCCACCAAACCCATTCCTTTACAGGATCCTGACTCCATCCTCACCCAAATAACGCCTGATGTCCAAACCCCAACACCTTCTCCGCATTAGCCACCCAATAATAATACATCAGATTCGGCAGCGCCAACCCCTCCTACCTGCCTCTCCCGCTGTAGAACCCCCCCTCCAAATCTGACGAGATCTCCCCGCCCAAATGAAACCCGTTGTGAACCACTCCATCACCCGAACAAACGACTTTGGTAGAAAAAAAAGGATGCTTTCAAACAAGAACACGAATCGTGGCAAAATATTCATCAAAACAGATTGAACTCGGCCTGCCAATGACAACAGGAGGTTGTCCTCTCTTTGTAGATCCACTCCAACCCTACTCACCAGGCTCATAAAATTTAACCTGTGAAGTCAGCCTAGCCCCGGGCCATCTGGACCCCCAAATAGCGAAAATTAGTGCCCACCTGATAGAATGGCAGCCCCACCAGCACATCTTCTCCCCTCGAAGGACTAACCACAAAATATTCACTCATCCCAACATTTAGTTTAAACCCAGTAAAAGAGCAGAACCTTCAAAACATGCCCAATATATCACCCATAACTCGCCAAGGATTCCTCATGTCTAGCCGCAAATCATCCGTGTACAGGGACACCCTATGCTCTACTCCCCTCCCTCACAATCCCTTTCATTTATCTGAGACTCTCAAAGTCATTGCCAACGGTTCATCGCCAGCACGAACAGAAGGCGGGACATAGGGCATCCCTGCCTCGTTAGCCTGTTCAGCCTAAACAACCCCGATCTCAAGCTGTTCATTCGCATACTCACTAACCCTGGGCCAATCCCAAACTTCTCTAGCACTGCGAACAGCTAGCTCCATTCAACCCAGTCGGATGTCTTTGCTACGTCCAGAGACACAATTACTTCTGAGTCTGGCCTCAACTCCGGTGTGAGAACCACGTTAAGTAACTTCCTCACACCAGCCGAAAACTTTCTAACCATCACAAATCCTGCCTGGTCTTCCCCCACTACCTCTGGGAGGCAGGATTCCAACCTCAACGCCAAGACCTTGGTCAAAAGTGGAGTCCTTGTCCTTCTTCAGAAGGAAGGAGATGGACACCTACCCAGCATCTGCAGGAGACACCAGGCCAATGAGTCGTGTTATGGGCCACAGCTTAGAAACACCGAAGTGTATTCTGAAGCTCACCTTCTGAAGCTCACCTCACCTAACTTTCATGTTGAAGTTGACTGGGATGAGCACAAGAGCCTTCACTTCAGGTTTGATTCATCAGAATTTTTAGCCGCTTTTATCAAAACAAAGATTATTGTAAGAATGTAGTTAACTTACATAAAACACAAGAAATTGTTATAATTTACAAACATAATAAAATACACAACGGCTACAGTAATCTATGTATATAACTCTGAATGAACCCCACTAGCTGTTTCAATCCAATACAAAATCAATAACACCAAAACCCCTTCAAGGGCGTGGCCCAGCGCACTGTAACCTCACTTGAATGGGACTGGTCCTTTCCCTGAGATTCTGATCCAGTTTCCAACCAGCAGATTCAAAACTCCTTCCGGAAAGCAACTCTAGGTTCAAGGATACCAAGGCAGTTTGCCACATCCAATGTGCTTTCAGTTCACTGGAACAGCTTTAAAATAAAACAGAGGGAAACTTCTTGCAGCTTAACACAGTGCTTCTTCTTCTGCAGTCCAAACGAACAAACTGAAAATGAAACCACAACACTAAACCCCCCTCTCACCTGACAGGCACAGCCCAGCTCCAACCACAAATGACATGATGACCACCGGACCCGCCCCTAGGGCAAGACAAAAAACGCCCCTGGTCACTGTTAGTATCCGCCTCCACCCCCCCCCCCCCCCCCCCCCCCCCCCCCGGCCTTCCAGACCCACAGACTGCCTGGTGCCACATTCTCCCCCATCCCCCACCACACAAATAAACAGCTCGACCCATTGTTACCCACCCAACATGGCTCAGCAAACCTCAGCCTCTCATCCCATTCCATTCCTGTTTGCTAGCCACCCTCCCTCTCTCACTAGCAAAGTGGTCCCCAAGCAGGGTCCCCCTCCAATGTCCCAGCAAACAACACCAACACGTCCCGTCTCCCACCCATGTGCCCAAGTCCCCGCCAAATCAACAATCTCCTCTCGCCACCAAATGAAACAAAACAATCCCCTCTCTTATTAATGCCTAGCCCACCTCCCAACCCCCCCCCCCCCCCCCCAGAGCAAAAATAATACCACACAGCAGCATTGGCCCAAATTACAATCAACCCTCCTTCATACACAGGGTCCCACATAGTCTTCTTCTCAGCAGTCCCAACGTCTTCGCTCTGATGACGGCCTCTGTCTACTCCAGCGTGTCAGAGAAGTGGTCATTTCAGTCCGTTGTGACCCGCAGTCGTTTTGGGTACACTACATCAAATCGAAAGCCATTATTATAAAACAGTGTCTTTTTTCTTGTGAAGGCCACAGGCCTCTTCGCTAGCTCAGTCCCAATGTCCTGGTATATCCGCACCATGTCCCATCCCAGTCGATATTCCAAATCTTCTTAACCCACTCCTCGACCCTCTCCTTTCTTTGATAGCCATGGAAGCGGATTGTCACCACCCGAGGTGGCTCCTTCGGCCTTGGCTTTTGCCTGAACGCCCGATGTGCTCTATCCTGCTCCACAGGGGCGAACACTTCATCCCACCCACCAGTCATGAAAGCATTTTGGCAAAATACTGAGCCAGTTTTGAGCCCCCACTCCCTCTGGCAGCCCCACCAACCTGAGGTTTAGCCACCCATAATCTGTTCCTCCAGGTCTTCCACCTTGGACCTCAAGCCTTTATTGCTATCCTCCACCAGTAGCAACTCTGCTTTTAGCGAGGCAAACTGGTTCTCGTGCCATGACAAGATCTCCTCCACCTCCTTCAACGCCTCACCTTGTGCACGCACCAAATTCAAGGTTCTCACCAGCTGTTCGTGGATTGGACCCAGAGTCTTCTCGACAGTGGTTTTAAAAGATTCCTTAATCTCCAGGCCCTGCTGCTCGAACTGCCTGTCCATCTGTTTGCCGAATTACTCCAGCTCCTCTGCCATTACCACTGCCAGCCATTACCACTGCCAATGTGTCTAGTGTAATGGGCATGGTGGCCATCTTTCCTCCTCCACCTTCCTTCAACAGGCTACCCTCCTGTATTGGGATTTTTGGTCAACGCTTTCAACATACCACTGTTGGGAAAGAGTCCACCCACTCAAAAACCCCGGCTTAGAAACCAAATCCCTTGAAGAAAAGGGCAAAGGGGCTCAATAACGAAGACCATGCCGGGAGACACCTTTCGTGTGCCTTGCTCTTACATGACTTCACCGGGGGCCAGTTACAGCAAAAGTAAGATGTAATACTTTTTATAGCCCATAAAAATGACATTGCATTAATAGGAAGAAATATATTTTCTGTTTCTATTGCGATTTGCAACAGCTCTCTTTAAACATTTTTCAACAGAACAAAATTTAAAATATTTGTAAGAAAGAAAGGAGGATGCAATTACTGTGATAACTAAATTGCCTTCCAATATTCTGAAGGTTAAGTTCTTTTCAGATGACTAAACGTTGAAAGATAAGTAATAATTTCAAATAAATTAAGATAGAGAAATTCATTTAAAGTATGGAAAGCGCATGAAATATAAATGAAGATAAGAAAATGGCCAACAAATATTTGATGAATTCCATGCTGGAAAATGTAACAAGCTCTATTGAATTTCCAATTCCAAGTCAGCACTCATAAATGCCAATGCACTGATTTCAGACCATATATGTATAAAAGTCAAGTTACATGGCAAAATCCCAGCTGGACTGAAATTGGATCAGGCATCTCTTCCCAAGAACTGTGTCATAATTAAACAGCCCTAAAGCTAAGTTTCAACAAAGTAATACAGATAAGAGACTGAATCAATTGCTTCACAATATACAGCTTATGAAAATCAGCCACTATACTATGGTTCTACAGTCTCCCAATAGGTCTCTGTTATCAATTCATTCTTAAACCTCAGTAGCATTTTCTGGCAGATTATCCAAACTTTATGGGTAATATAGCCAAACTTGTCCTCTTCCCACCAACATTCAATTTTGTATAGAAATCTGGAGTTAGCACAGGTACACTTAACACAAATCTAGTAGTATAGCTCAGTACAACAGACAGTGCAATTTGTATCGGGGACTCCAATTCAGAGTGTTATGATGGACATCAAGGTGAACTAAAACATCAAATTAGGTTAAACTCACTTAACAAGAGGAACTAAATTTCAAGCACAAGATTAAAACATGACACACAACACAAAATATGTCATAATACAACTATAGGTTATCTTATCGTTCTATTTCTTCAACCAGTTTTCTCTGTAATTACAATGGAAGCCACTTTTAGCACACCGACCCATACAGAAAATTTTGAACAGGATCCAGGCTAATTCACTACAAACAATATAAACAAGTCAAAAAATAGATACAATTTCTGTTTTCCTTCCTGCAATTGCTTGTCTCAGTTAGCTATGAAATTACAATGTAAATTACTCACACTGCACAAATCCATCCAGACCTGTTTATTTCTCCATTTTGCCTGCTATCCATTGTAACCAAATAAATCAGGTCAGCCTGAACTAGACATTAAAGCCTGAGAAGTGTGAAAATAGCAAATTCAGAGCCAAGCCTCTCTTAAGATACATGCTCCAACCACCTTAATCACTCTTGCTAGACTTTATCCACCTGCACACAATAAGATAGTATTGCAACTAACTCCCAAGTGCTGGTTGAGATGAGGTCTGTGCTTCAGTGAGGCCTTAGGTTAACTGAACCAAGTATAAATGTGCCTTCATTCACAGGCGAACTTCAAAACAGCATTCTCAGTCAGGCAGCTGTGATCCGATTTACTCTATGAAAGGTGCTGGCGGAAAGAAAGAGCCAGTGAAGCTCCATGTGGCATCACGAAGTCAAAGCAGCTTTGTCTGGCCTGAAACTGGTCCTGCAAAACCAATAATCTTGTCTGAACAAGCAGAGACATTAACATAATTGGCTTGTGAAAACTTGGTATGTGAGTTATCGCGTTGTCTGGGCAAAACAGGCCCACTGCATATAGATCACACTGTAGCAATTCCCTTGGATTTTTGATATTGCTGTAGCACTATCTCTGGACAAAAAACAATCTGTAATAAAATCTCCTTTTGTGCTCCAATTCAGTAGGTGACCAGGGTGTCACTCTGCCACCGATTTTATTGTGGAAAATGAAAGAATGACTCCAGCATTGCCAATTGTTGGTTTACAATTTAATCTCGAGAGACAGTTGATCAAATCGAGCCCTGAACAACAATGCGATCAAAGTCTCTTCTATCTGTTAATAATAATAATAATTGTTTATTGTCACAAGTAGGTTTCAATGAAGTGACCGTGAAAAGCCCCTAGTCGCCACATTCCCAGCTCCTGTTCGGGGAGGCTGGTACGGGAATTGAACCTACGCTGCTGGTCTTGTTCTGCATTACAAGGCAGCTGTTTAGACCACTGTGCTAAACCAGCACTTGGAAAATAAATTAGTTTGGGTAACAAACCAGTACAGGCATAGACCTATGACAAAAACTGCCTAAAATTTTGTACAAACAGATAAAAATTTTGAGTGTTGGTTCTTGTTACACACTGGGAGCATGTTTGCAAACTTGTGCACTCCAAGACTATGATTTTGGAAATGCACTCCCAATGCGCATCAAGGTTTGTTGCAGCAGACTTTTAACTGCGACTGCCACTCAGAATAGTAACTGTTAATGTGGTTTTTTTTTTGGTGTTTTTAACTTTGCTTTAAAGAGTTAAGATAGTTTTACCCTACGTCAGGCTGTGCTTTGCCTGACTTTGGAATCTTGTTGTTAAGTTTAACTATGAAAAAGGAAAACAGCAATACATGCTTTAGCATAGACATCCTTCAGTTAAATGAAAAGCAAACTATTCATTCAAAAATTCTTTTAAAGAAAGAAGCTTATGACTGTATCAGATTAGAACCCATCCTTTTTAATGCCTCACGTGGACTGCCATTCTTGCAAAAATACAAGGAATAAACAACACCACCATGCCCATGAAGAAAGAAAGTGTTCTTGTATCGTATTTTTCATGTCTTCAAGCTGTTCCAAAGTGTATCACAGCAAATCAATTGCTTTCAAACTGGGGCCATTGCTGCTATTTAGGTAAAGGCAGCAGCGAAATTGTTGTTGTACAAAAGCAATTAAAATAATGGCTTGTTCATCTGGTTTGTTGGTGGTGTTTGCGAGAGTAATGTTGGCCAGGAAACTAAAAGAATTCCCTAGCTTTTGACTGATTTTTTATGTCACTTGAACGACATGACCATAAAAAATAGGAGCAGAATTAGGCCACTTGGCCCATCGTGTCTATTCCGCCATTCAATCATGGCTGATATTTTCTCATCCCCATTCTCCTGCCTTCTCCCCATAACCCCTAATCCCCTTATTAATCAAGAACCTATTTATCTCTGTCTTAAAGACACTCAGTGAATTGTCCTCCACAGCCTCTGCGCAAAGAGTTCCACCGATTCGCCACCCTCCGGCTGAAAAAAATTCTCCTCATCTCTATTTTAAAGGATTGTCCCTTTAATCTGAGATGGTGCCCTCTGGTTCTAGGTTTTCCTACAAATGGAAACATCCTCTCCACGTCCACATTATCCAGGCCTCATAGTATCTTGTACGTTTCAATAAGATCCCCTCTCATCCTTCTAAACTCCAATGAGTATTGATCCAGAGTCCTCAAACGTTCCTCGTACGACAAGTTCTTCATTCCAGGGCGCATTCTTGTGAACCTCCTCTGGACTGTTTTCAAGGCCAGCACATCCTTCCTTAGATATGGGGCCTAAAACTGCTCACAATCCTCCATATGGGGTCTGACCAGAGCCTTATACAGCCTCAGAAGTACATCCCTGGTCTTGTATTCTAGCCCTCTTGACATGAATGCTAATATTGCATTAGCCTTCTTAACTGCTGACTGAACCTGCACATTAACCTTAAGAGAATCGTGAACAAGAACTCCCAAATCCCTTTGTGCTTCTGCTTTCCGAAGCATTTCCCCATTTAAAAAATAGCCTATGCCTAGATTCCTCCTTCCGAAGTGCATAACTTCACATTTTTCCACATTGTATTTCATTTGCCACTTCATTGCCCACTCTCCTCGCCTGTCCAAATCCTTCTGCAGCCCCACTGCTTCCTCAATACTACCTGTTCCTCTACAGATCTTTGTATCATCTGCAAACTTAGCAACAGTGCCTTCAGTACCTTCTTCCAGATCATTTATGCATATTGTAAAAAGTTGTGGTGCCAGCACAGACCAATGAGGCACACCACTAGTCACCGGCTGCCATCCTGAAAAAGACCCCTTTATCCCCACTCTCTGCCTTCTGCCAGCCAATCCGCTATCCATGCCAGGATCTTACCCTTAACACCATGGGCTTTTAACTTACTTAACAGTCTCCTATACGGCACCATCTCAAACCCCCATGAACAAACCATCTTACTCAGAGGATTGGGAACTCGAATAACATCAATGTCGATTGTGTGCTCAAATCCAGGAGAAAGGTTTTCAACCCACAATGGTAGTAATTTTGGTATACTGCTGCAGATCTGCCACATATTAGAATAAAATTAAGTCAGACAATACTTGAGAGTGCATGGGTGGATAAAATTTACGTAATCAATACTCACTTTATAGTTAACTACTGTATTGTGTTCTGATTACTTGAACATTTTTATTCATTGCTATATTTATTGGTGACACTAAAGCAAATAATTCATATTCAGTTTTGGCAGAGCTTTTATCCATAAAGCCAATACGTAATATAACTTAATCAATTTTATTCCAAGAATAGTTGGAGTATCTGAATTCCAACCATGAACTGACCTGTACTTAAAATAACTATTGTCGGAGTTAAATTTAACATTGTATCACAGTTATATTACCCTACAATCCTTAATCCCTTGAAAATTGTCTCTTAAATTATTGATCAAAATTTAAGTCAGGTACTATAATTCTATGCTTCCGATAGTGACCCTTTTTGCCCAGAGTTTGAGGAAAATTTTAGATGATTGACTGTCTGAAAAGTTGCAGCTTCTGGTTTTGTCGTTGTTTGGCGTTTAAGTGGGGGTAAGAACTAAGGGGGGGCGGGGAGAGCTGGGTGCTTGGTATCAGGAGTTGTTGTGGGCCTGTGATTTTTGCTCCTATGGATTTATGGTTTTCTGATATTTCTATGTATATATGTCTTTTTTGTTAAATTTAGGGTACCCAATTCATTTTTTCCAATTACGGGGCAATTTAGCGTGCATCCACCCTGCACATTTTTAAGTTGTGGTGCATGAGACCCACGCAGACACCGGGAGAATGTGCAAACTCCACACGGACAATGACTCAGGGCTGGGATCAAACCCGGATCCTCAGTGGCGTGAGGCAGCATTGCAAAATGTCTTCAATAAAAAAAATTTTTTTTTTTTAAAGTTGCAGCAAACAAAGGATGTCAAAATCATAGGAAAGGAAGCCAGAAGAAAGGGTTCCAGCGATAGTCCACCGGTGAACTCGATGGGGAGTTCAGTGGGAGGAAAGATGGCGGGAACAAGCTTGGCAGGTAGGGCGGCACCCATAATAGTGGATAAGCTGGCCGAAGTGATGGCGGGGGAGTATGAGCGGCTGTTTTCCAGGCACTTCGACAGGCAGCAAAAGGTGATGGTGGCCTCGTTCAAGGAGTGGGTGGATGAGACTCTTTACCCAGTAAAGGAGGCTTTGGCAAAGACTTGGCAAACATGTCAACGTAAGTGCGGGAGCAAGGAGATGTGTTGAGGTGGGTGGAGGAACCATTGTCGTAGCGACCAGCACACCTCGATGGGTGAGAAGCTGGGAAGGCTGGTGGAGACCAACAATGGACTGTGAGCCACTTTGGAGGTCCTGAAGAACAGGTCTCGAAGACAGAACCTGAGGATCATGGGACTGCCCGAGGGGATGGAGGGCTGGAGGCCGGCGGAGTATTTTGTGGAGATGTTCGCCAAGTTGTTGGGGGAGGAAGAGGGCCCCTCCCCCACGAGCTGCACAGGGCTGACCAGTCGCTCCGGCTGAAACCAATGGCAAATAAACTACCAAGAGCTTGTGATAGTCTGCTTCCACAGCTACCAGGTGAAGAAAAAGGTGTTGAGATGGGCGAAGCTGAATCGAGGTGAGGTGGGATGGTAGTGGTATCTGTATATACCAGGATCTCACGGTGGAGTGTGGGCGGCCATTGGTTGAGTGAAGGCGATGCATAAAAACAAAGTGAGGTTTGGGGTGGTCCATCCGGCGAAACGGAGGGTCACATATAACTCCAGGGATTATTGTGTTGGGGGTCTGGAAGGTCTAGATGTGGGGGAGTATTTGTGTTCATTTTCTTTTTGATATTGGGCGGGTTTCTGGCAGGGGCCATCTCTCCAGTGAACATGGTGAGGACTGAGATCGACTTGTTTAAGGCTCAGGTGAACAGAGAGGCAAGAGAGGAGCGGCAGCAGCTGGTTGAGGAAATTCTGGAGGTGGATGGAAAGTAGAATCATAGAATGAATGGCACGGAGACAGGCCCTTCAGCCCAAACAGGTCCATGCCAACCAAAACGCCATTTCTGGAATTTACTGAATATCTTCTGAAAGCCCACATAAAGAACAGCTTTTAATTCTCCCTTTTCTACCACATTAGTTTTACTATCTCAAAATTCAAATAGGTTTGCTCAGCATATTTTTTTTTTTTACTTTTTCCAATTAAGGGGCAATTTAGCGTGGCCAATCCACCTACCCTGCACATCTTTGTGTTGTGGGAGTAAGATTCCTGCAGACACAGGGAGTGTGTGCAAACTCCACACGGACAGTGACCCGAGGCTGGGATTGAACCCAGGTCCTCGGCACCATGAGTGCTAAGCGCTGCGCCACCGTTCACCCCTGTTCAGCATAGTTTACCCTCTACAAATTCTTGCTGATCTTTCTCTCTACAAATTCTTGCTCTCTGATTAGTTCATGCTTGTCCAAATGCATCACTCAGTGCCCATTAATGGATTTGAGTAATCTCTCTATAAAAGACACCAGAATAATGGATTCAGAACTCCCTCTTGTACCCTTCTTAATAATGTAGTGACAATGGCAGTGGAGTGACAACGGCAATTTTCCAATCGATCAGGTCGTTCTTCAGCACCATGTCAGCAGTCTTGCACGTAGATTCGGAGTCCAGTTCCCTAGGGGCCATATTTGGGGTGTCGAACTTGCCAGAGCTGCAAACGGGAGTGGGGGCAGATGTTTTAGCCTTCACTTCGCTGATCGCTTGCAGGCAGGTCCTGTTAGGGTGGAGGGCAGTCGCTCCACTCTGTGCCTCGGTGTGGCTGGGGAATCTAATTGAGTTTTTGTATCTGGAAAAGTTAAAATTTGCTTTGAGGGGGGTGAGTGAGGGGTTCCACAAGAGTTGGGGTTTGTTTGTACTACATTGCAAGGTCAGCTGTTGGAGGGGGGGGACAAAGTGGGGTGCTTGGTTGAAGTTCCGGGGGGGTGGGGTGGTTTGGCGTTTGTGTTGCTTTTCTTTGCTCTGAGTGTTTTGAAATGTTAAAATATCAAAAACTTGAAAAATATTTTCAAAACAAAAAGAGATTTTAACCCTATTCCTAAAAATAATATAACTTTTATTTACTCAAAATCTGTAATCTTAAATGTCAGAATGCTCCAGAAATTAAGAGTCACTGGGGTCCAAAGCACAGGAAAAACACCCTTCGGCCCATCGTGTCAGTGCCGGTCAAAAACAACCACCTAACTATTCTAATCCCATTTTCCAGCACTTCGCCTATAGCTTTGGCAGTGCAAGTGCACGTCCAAATACTGCTTAAATGTTATGAGGGTCTCTGCCTCCGCCACCCTTTCAGGTAGCTTTAGTAGGCATACTTTAGTAAATATTTTACCGGCAAAACAATTAACTTACTAAAGACTGGCAAAGGTTTATCTGGAAAGCAACACTGCATATCTTTGCCTCACATACGGTACTAATAGAGAATGCACGGTAGCATTGTGGAGAGCACAATGGCTTCACAGCTCCAGGGTCCCAGGTTCGATTCCGGCTTGGGTCACTGTCTATGCGGAGTCTGCACATCCTCCCCGTATGTGCGTGGGTTTCCTCCGGGTGCTCTGGTTTCCTCCCACAGTCCAAAGATGTGCAGGTTAGGTGGATTAGCCATGATAAATTGCCCTTAGTGTCCAAAATTTCCCTTAGTGTTGGGTGGGGTTACTGGGTTATTGGGAGAGGGGGAGGTGTTGACCTTGGGTAGGGTGCTCTTTCCAAGAGCCGGTGCAGACTCGATGGGCCGAATGGCCTCCTTCTGCACTGTAAATTCTATGATTCTCTGATTTTTAAAAAATACTGTATTGGCATGCAGCCTCAAGAAGTGGTTAAAAAAACGGATTCATGTCCTTGATTCCATGCGTGGGCGACTCTTGGTTTCAGTGGGCCATTCAATGGAGGTCAACAAGGAGGTTTAGGAAAATAGGAAGGAAAATATTTGTTTATTCACTACCAGTGGAATTACTGGAAAGCAGACTGATGAATGCCTTCTCATCAGAGAAGTGCATGGTGCATCATTACATATTTGTAAGGTTTTTACACATTTCGTTTATTTGAAATTATGTCAGATATTTAAAAAGATATAACATGCAGCCAAATATTCGCATTCCTGACATCCTTCCACAAATGGCAGTATGAACCACTGATGATATCTATTGGTGACCCTGATGGAGTATGTGGGATTGGGGTACATCACCTCATTGTAATTCCAGCATCATATGTCTGTCCCACGAGAAGGGGCAGACTTTCGATGAAACACACAATGCTGCAGCGCCAGGTTCCTGCTAATCGGGGGAAGGGGGGGGGGGCGTTCAGAGAGGTCACTGTTATGGTGGGAATACCACGGGAACACCAATCAGAGCCTGAGAGCTCTAAATTTGCTGATAGACGTTGAACCTATCAGCAGGAAGTACAGAACATTGGGCTCTGGTTGGTGGACTCCCCTTTAAAGCAGGAAAACAGTTTGTCAGGCATTGCAAGGTTTGGAAACGTAGAGCAAATCAGACAGGGATTTCCTCAATTTGTGTGAACTTTCTGAACTTTTATTGAGTCAAGATGCAAAGCAGCAGCCAGGTTTCCGGCATTCAGTCTGGCGGAGAGCCTGAGGCAAAAGTGAGATCTCCAACCAAACTTTGGGGTGCAAGCCTGCAAATCTTTCAGCGAGGCGAGGAGCACACGTGACGACAAGGAAACTAGGAAGGAAAATATTTGTTTTGTACTACTTACGCAGAACACCTATCAGATGGTTTACACTACCAGTGGAATGGTCGACAAGGTGGCCTAGCTACCCGAGCCACAGCTGAGAAGTGAGCAGTGCATCTGTCAGGAGGTATGAAGAAGGCCAGGCAAGCCCTGGCATCATGTCTCGGGGAATCAGGGAGCAGCAGATAGTGGAAGTGGGGCAACTCGACCAGAGCCAGAACCAGCCAGGTAGGGTTGAGGGTGAAGGAGCTGGGCAGCAACTAACATCTTCTTTCTACTTGTAGATTTTGCCTGTTGAAATTACTGCTTCTTTTGGTGTCAGTCATTTCTTTCTCTGATCAATGGCAGTGTCTTTTGTGACACCCTGCTTGCCTTGACCATCCGTTGGCTTCACAGCATTCCCAAAACTTATTGCCAGCAGCCAGATACTCTAGTAGGATTTGGGCAGTGAATTCCAGCTCATTCTCACCCCAATTCTTTTCAAAATTTCCAAAGACTACCCAGCATACCAATTTATAAGCTTTGTTGAATTTGTCACTGCTTTTGAACACCTTAGACGATTGTCTACTTTTGCTTAAGGATGTCATTGGGGGCGGGGCTTGACATAATTGAGGGCAGTGCTCAATCTCATTGGGGTGGGGGTGGGGAGAGAAGAGGAACAGGGTGTGACATGGGGCCCTTGCAGAGAGGGAGAGCACGCCTCCCAAAAATGCAAGTTTACTTCTGCCCACTAGAGATGCATCAATCAAGGAAACATGAGCATGCTAGTGCCCAGAATAGAAGAGGGAGAAGTTACACGTCACCCACCACTCTGAAAGATGGCCAAAAGGTTGTTAGAAGTTTAACGATCCAGAAAATGACTCCTGAACATCTCATACAAAGCCCTCAACATGGCCACCCCATCAGGAAGTTCTCACTTTCAGATGTAAATGCATGGATGCACCTGTCTTTTTTTGATATTTTGGTTCACAGTTCAAATCCCAGATCAGGAGCAATACATTCCCAGCAATAATTTCCATCCAGGAGACAATATTTGGGATGGTATGAGGCTCTTCCCCAAAAAATGTATCCCAAAAATGGATGATGACGGTCGCGAGCCAAATATCAAGCTGCACCCTAGTCTGATTTTCCACTTTTTTTTAAAGTATTGCCAAAATATGTCAAGCATGTGCTAACATGATTTAATTCCATTTCCTTTACTGGTTTAACAAACCAAGTAACAAAAGGTGTTACTTCCAATGTTGGTGCAGTAAGAATTCTGAAATATCACACTATAGGCAGTCTTCAGATCCAAGACACAATTGCAAGTTGAAATGTCATAAGTTGGAACCAATTTCCCCATGGAAACAAAGGTATAAATGGGGTTTGGTTCCTGAAATCACTCATGCGACGCCCGGCAGTGCTAAATGCTCGCAACTCTTGCACTGTCAAGTCGTAAGGGACCCGTTGATGACAGCATGCCTTAGCTCAAGTTCCTTGGTTAGTGTGGGGAATCTAATGATGCCATCAATCACTGTCAGTTGAGTGTTTATTAAATACAGCATAAGCATATAAATGTGTAAAAATCACAACGTTTGTGCCAAAAAAAGTAACAGCATAAAATACTCGTTCCCATCTAATAAAAGACGGTTTGACCTGTCAAGTCATACAGATAGAGGATGCAGAATGTCAATCCGCACATATCAAAATGCTGTTGTTGCATTGTAAAGTCAAAACTAACATTGTAAAGTCAAAATGAGATGGCAACTTATAAATGTTGAAAGTGCTGTTTATCGTAACTCGAATATTGAAAAGTTGAGGACTGCCTGTATGGAAGGGCCAAACATCTTCAGGGTTTTTCCAAGCCTCCTGGAAACCTGTTACTTGAGCACCCATTCCAAAGGGCTTGAGGCTCGGGGCAAGGACACACATCACTGGAAATGTTTCCATTGGCATCACTAAAAGTACCATTAATGTCAAGGACTGCATTTTTTTTGTTTAGCAATGAAATACGTCTCTAAATATCAATTGTACATCAAGTCACTTAATACATCTGATGATTTACATTTGAACTTTTGTGTTTGCAGTTTAGCGACATGTTTCTTTTCTTATTTTTAATTCTGTTTTGTGGCAGAAGGCACCAGGTTATATTAAAATAAAAAAGTCTTGCACTTATATAGTGCTTTCAAAATCACTGAAGATCTCAAAGCATTTCACACCCAATGAAGTACAGTGTTGAAATATATGAAAAGAGGGCTGAATTTTCATGGTGTTTTGGGGACAAGCTCAGAGGTGGAAAGGCTGGCAAAATGGTGCAGGAAGGCAAACAGTGGCGTTCCCTCCATCATGTTGTTTTGCAAAACCCATTTGCCCCCTTCGAGGGTGCAGCCATCAATGCCCTCGTTCTCAGATGCAGCACCAGCAATGGCCACTGATAACAGTGACATGGCTGAGCTGCCAGTCCTCTGATTACGCGTGCAGCTCTTGGGGGTGGGCACCCTGCTTAATATCGGCAGAGTCCCTGTGTCTGAAGCAGGGGCGCCCTCTTTATTCAGCCCTAATAGCAGGATTTCTGCCACCTCCATAAAATTCAGCACAATAGCCTGACTTACCTACAAATAATAGATTGCAAATACCTGCAAGAAATGTTCTGCCTTGTTTCACAAACAGCTGTGATTCACTCCATTAGTTTAGAAAGATGTGGAAACATTTGCTAAATCTAACAACCCCTGACGTTGAGCATCATAGCAACAGTCCTTTCCAAACAGCAAAAATGTCACTGGTCACAAACACTAATTTGGTGAAAAGAATTAAATTGATATAAATTACAAGTAAAATTTGATCCGACAAGCCTGCAACTTATCCACTGCTAAAAGAAGTTTTAACAATGTGTAAGTGAAGAGCAACATGGTGCAATGTCTGGCAAATTCAACTCTATTGGAAAACCTGAATAAATTGCATTGGAGTATGAATGGCAAGTCTCAGATTCAGTCAGAGTCCAATACTCCCTCTAGCAATGTTTAGAGTTGGATAATTCTGTTTCTAAACACAGTTCCAAATGCAGAAAATCATACAAACATTTCACAGTTGATATCCTCTACTCTCATTTTCACTTGCCAGAGAATGCCACAAGGTCTCGATATAAACCAGGGGCTGGTTTAGCTCACCAGGCTAAATCGCTGGCTTTTAAAGCAGACCAAGCAGGCCAGCAGCACGGTTCGATTCCCGTACCAGCCTCCCTGGACAGGGGCCGGAATGTGGCGACTAGGGGCTTTTCACAGTAACTTCATTCAAGCCTACTCGTGACAATAAGCGATAAAAAAAAAAATATGGTTGCATTGCTCAAATGCCTCTTGGTCGTGTTTAACACTACTGATGACTGATAGCCTACCCAATCTTGGTGGCAACTCTGACGATGATTCAAATCTTCAGCTATCGTCAATCTTGGCCTCACCATTGTGTCTATTCCCTTCAATGGAACGCTGATACTAAATCTACTCCCTTTGTTTCCCTTTTTGTTCTGTATACTTATTTTCTGCTCAACTGTTTATTAAGCTCAAGTTTTCAAAAGAGTTAGATTCTGGGAGGATTCTTAAACCTCCCCAACTTGGGACCTCTTGGATGAAATGGTCCAAACTGCAGAAAGCAAACAAAGAACTAGAGAGGTGACCTTTTTCCTCCTTTGGTATGTTCTCTTTTCCTCCTTTTTTCTATTATTATTTCTGTCTTTCCTTCATCTGGTTTTCTGTTCTTTAACCACAAGTCTGTTTCCTACCTTCACTCCATTGTTAACTCATTGCTTTTTTATTCCACCAAAGACACATGTTTGCATGCCTCCTCTTGATTCTCTGCCTGACCTTATTATATTTGATACAGTTCAGGAGATTTTTGCCCAAAGTTTGCATTGGATTCTTTCTCCTTTTTAAGAATGCCGAGACATAATTTTGTTGGAACAACACTCTTAAATTCTGCAGTGACCAGTGTTTCATTTTTATGTTTTGAAGCATATTTTCACTCTAGTTCAGCCACATGACTTTTGTGTTCTTATCAAGTACCATTCCAACTTTTTTAAGGCTGCTAAAACTTCAAACATTAGAACGGAGAAACTGAAATGACAAATAAGGACCTAAAGTCACAGTCATTGTAAGAATCTAATACTTACGAAAACAAAAATACAATCCCATAATTGTGTGAACAGGAATTAGGCCTAAATTATGGAACAAAGACAGGAAACTTCCTTGAAGCTGTTCCTGGTCTGTCACCAGAATGGTAAGTGCGGCGGAAACCCCACTAGCGGATTGTTTCCGTAATATCTAAGTGAGGTTATACCAGCAGAGGAACGCAGAAGGGATTTCTGACCTGGATTTTAGTTCAGTTTTTACAAAATCCCAGAGTCTGATATAATGTAAGCAAACTGTTCCTTAAAACAACTATCATGTTGTATTCCTTTTACTGCTTACTTTTTCAACATCATTGAATAAAGACAGATATGAATATTGCCCCAAGATAATAACTGCAAAATACTCTCCTTCAGTCTCCCCTGCCAAGACAAAATGATTTTCCTTAATCTAAGTATTAAGTGTGCATACTAGCAACAAATCCTGACTGAAATGTAGTCAAGATATACATTATTACTAATTTTACAGAGTACACTCTTCGCTGAGGTAATGGACTGAAAATTTTGAAGAGTACATTGATATCTGCACCCAAATACTTATTCCCAGTACATCAGGGCAGCACAGTAGCACAGAGGTTCGCACAGTTGCTTCACAGCACCAGGGTCCCAGGTTCGATTCCCGGCTTGGGTCACCGCCTGTGTGGAGTCTGCACATTCGCCCCGTGTCTGCGTGGACTTCCTCCCCCAGTCCAAAGATGTGCAGGTTAGATGGATTGGTCATGCTAAATTGCCCTTAGTTTCCAAAAGGTTAGATGGGGTTACTGGGATAGAGTGGGGGTGTGGGCTTGGATGGGGTGCTCTTTCCAAGGGCCGGTGCAGACTCGATGGGCCGAATGGCCTCCTTAAATTTGAAATATACTTGTAAAAATACTATTACTGTTTCCAATTAAATTATGGACAGGAGCTTCAACAGATTAAAAGCAAGTGGCAAAGAGGCTTACCCTCTGCAACCCCCCAAGGATACTGTCTTCCTCGATGCCATGCCATCAATGTGATTTTCAAAAACTCTATGCCATTGTAGCAGTAAAAAGGAAATTTCTGTCCTTGTATCATCAATTATAAATGTTTAAAAATCACCAATAACATGTTAACAGCCATAAACATGCTCACTCACATTCTGTTGCTGGGGATTATCTTTTGGCCATCACGGAACCATGTCATTTGCGGCTGTGGGTAGCTGCTGATGTCTGGAGATTTTAGTACTGCAGCCTGACCCTGCAATACTATAATATGTTGGTCACCTTCTTCAAAGTTTCCCATGTCTGCAGACAAAACGTGAAAAATGAGAATGAGAAAAATTAGAAAAACTAAGAAACTAGCCATAATATCAATGCTACATATGTGATTGAAACCTCAGGGAGCAAATTAAACAGGGAAACTAAGTAGAGGATATTCTATTCACTGGTATGAGGAATACTTACTCTTGCCAGCTGCAGCAATCTATGGGATCAACTTCAATAAAAGTAAAATATTGCAGATACTGGAAATCCAAAATAAAACCAGAAAATACTGGGAAAACCTCAACAGGTCTGGAAGCATAGTGGATCAGAGTCCATATGACTCTTCTTCAGAACTGAAGAGAAGTTGAAATGAGATGGATTTTATGCTGTTGAAGGGGGTGGAGCAGATGTAACAAAATAGAAGGTCAGGGTAGGTTGGAGGTCAGGAGAGATTAAATAACAAAGATGTCAAGAAATACAAGACAAAGAGAATGATAATGTCAGACTACAAAACAGGCATTTCAGCAATAATCAGACTTGGAAGGTCCATCATTGTTAGCTCAAATCCATCACAAGAAAATTCCATGCTTTTAAAAATCATATCCTTCCATATTTACATCAGTTTTTTTAAATGAAATCTGTGACCGACCTTTATTTTAAATTTGCATGGAATGACTGTGTCGAGAGTATAATCAATTATGTATATATGGTCGGGGTGATAGGTGGGAGTTGTTAGTTAAGATTTAGACGGGAAGACCAAGAAAATTGAAGAATGCAAATGCAGGGTTTGTCATGTGAATGTCCCTTTAAGAAAAGTGTGCTTTGTCAAATGGCTGCAGTGATGTCATTGTGTGGGTGGAGCTGAAAGCTCTTTTTGGCTCTTGTGTTTAGTTTCGCTTTCAGTTGGAGAGCTGCATTCAAACCAAGCAAATGTGCATTGATCTTTCTCTTTGCAATCTAAAACATGTCAATTGATGATTTCAAAGTAATACCAGTTTCTGTGAGGAACGTTTTTTTTGGGGGGGGTTATCAGTGTTGGTAGTTTTTAAGATGTTTACTGTGGGTTTATAAAATGTTAAGTGGGCCCTTGTGCTCCCCATACCAAAATCTATTCAAAATTATGAGTCAGGTGAACTCCATGATATAATCTGGTGTTCTCTAAACCCTGGCCCATAATAGGTTGAAGAGGTAGATTTAGGTATAAGACCTATGTACCAGGTTTAAATAAAACCTAAGGGTTAATACGAGTTCCTGCTTACAGTGGTTAGTAGCTTTTCATAGACAGATAACCACAAGTCTGCAGATAAAACTCCCAAGGACTTGTAGTTTCGGCAAGAGTGTCTGCACCCAAAAGGTTGATTGGTACCAGGCAGTTGCCACTCACGTGATCATCTTAGAACACAGGACTATGAAGGCGATATAATAATACTATGTCTGTGCTTTGATTATGATTGGTAACTATACGCATATGTAATCCTAATTATTAGTTGTGAATGTGCAATTGTTTTTGAATAAATGTATTTGTTTGATTGGTGTATGTTAATTACCTCTGATAATACACAAATTATAATTGCTCAATCCTTGCTGTGATCTGGAATTGGCAAGCCATCTGGTGGCAGCTTTGCTCCCGTTATAGCTTGCAATATAGGTTTAAACTGAAGCTCAACTCTAGATGTCGTCTGGTCAGTCGAGGAGTGTAGTACGCGATAGTTGAATAACTACCGGCGAAATTCCCACAACAAGGGTATAACCTCCAGGCATTCCCACGTGAGTGTAGAGGCAGATTCATTCAAGATAGAGACCAGGGGCAAGGTTTTCCTCCCCCTCCGCTGTGTGTTCAGCAGAATCATCTGTTGTTAACGCCATTTCCCTTGGACGCGCCCCTCGCCGCCACAGGTGCGCCGTCACAAATGTGTGCTTCATCGACAGATAGAGATTTGCTTTAGGAAACATAATTCACTAAAAGTATATATCATAGATTTGCATCGTAGCATATACTGATAAATCTATTAGAACAGTAATAATAACAATGGGCTGGATTCTCTGCCACACCGCGCCACAAGTCTGTTTCGCCCCGCCGGCGGGATGCTCCGTTAGGCCGGCCGGTCAATGGGGTTTCCCATTGTGGGGCAGCCCCACATCGTCGGGAAACCCCCGGGCTGCTGGCAAAACGGAGCATCACGCCGGCGGAGAATCCAGCCCAATGTTTTTGACCGCTTGGTACTATTTTGACCTCTACTTTTACAGCCAGTAAAAGTTCTCTTCGCCTACTGTCAGGTGAGCAATCCATTTCCTCAAAGACAGCATTAGTGGATGATATGGTAGCAGACACCGGAAAACTTATAAAGCAGATAACAGACGGTTTTTAATTCATTCAAAACCTATCCACTTACATGGAGTCAAAATCAGACTCAAAGGGCGCAATTTACCGGAAAAGGTTCCAAATGTGGTAGCGAGCGGAAACTGCCACAAACTTCCAGACACTCGGACTGATGAGGCCGTCACTGCTACAAAACGATAAGTGGTCCACTTAACAAGGCCCCACGGACTTCACGCCAGCTGATCCACCGAGACTACGTTGGTCAACCCCCCCAGCTAACAAGGGAGAGCAGCCAACTGCACTCTGCTCGATACCATGCCACCGAGGAGACCAGCCCCACAGGGATGTCGACCTGGGCAGAGGCCAGATGGGATGCCCTGTTCCAGCAAAGTCTCAGAGGGTCACTCACACGGCAGCCAATGCCGCCTGGGAAAAGTGGCAGCGACCATCCCAGACTCCAGTGATGAATGACGCGTGTGGCGCATGATGGCCCTTCTGTGTCCGCGCAGCAGAAGTTCACCCACAACAGATGGGAGTGGGGCAGATGGACGGCGGGGTGTCGGACATCAGAGACCTCACTCCCTACAAGTAACGGTCCCTGGAGGGCACCGGGGTGGCCGAGGACTGATCTGCCACCGACTTAGAGGATGCCGTAAGAGGTGAGGATCCACCCACCCCCACCCAGATGATCTATCTTACGTGTATTGTTAATGCCATTCAAAATTACCCATCCCTCCCACTAACCACATGTCCATTAGAACATAGAACATAGAACAGTACAGCACAGAACAGACCCTTCGGCCCTCGATGTTGTGCCGAGCAATGATCACCCTACTCAAACCCACGTATCCACCCTATACCCGTAACCCAACAACCCCCCCTTAACCTTACTTTTTAGGACACTACGGGCAATTTAGCATGGCCAATCCACCTATCTATTCTCCCACAAGATCCTGATCCAATGGTGCCGCTCATCTGGGGTAGTCCTCCCGCCCACCCGTCTCGGGGCGGAGCTCCGAGGACACCACTGTATTCACAGCACAGCTGTCTATCCCACCCTTCACCAGCACAGAAACACTTATCTCGGTACTATACACTGTAGTGGATAGGCTTCTATGCACATATTAATACTGTGGCTACCAGGGTAGGTCAAAAGCGAGGTATCCTACAGCAAGTAACTCACCTCCTGACCCACTGGCTGGGCCTACAGGTCCTCCCCGAGCTCATCTTCCAGCCCCTTCTGGTCCTGCACCTCCTCATTCTAGTCCTCCACGGCAGTGGCCACATGTTCCTCCTCCTCCATCTCCAACATGTCGCCCCGTTGCTGTGCCAAGTTGTGGAGGTCACAGCAGACCACAAAGCTGCAGGGTGGGGGGCGTTTTGAGGGGACAGTGCGGGAGAGGCATCCAGGACCTCCATATCCAGAGAGGTGGGCATGGGAATGGTGCTCAGCCAGCATTTCAGAAGAAAATGCCAGAGATGTCATATTGTTCAAAGTCAACGTTTTCAAATTCTATACACGTGTGCCCAATCCCTCGATGGTGCCGCCCCATTGACCCAACCACTCTCACCCACCGCATCCTCACCCCTTACCCTGTGCCTAGGTGTGTCGCCAGGATGTACATCACAGGTAGAGAGGGGGCAGGTCTCAGGGGTTCTGGTGGGCATCATTGCCCATCATGGTCGTTGGGGGGTGTACTGCTGTGCACCACCAGAGCAATTGAGTATCAGAACCGCATCTGGAGGAGTTGAAGCACCGCTAAATGATGGCCCAGGTGGCAACATGGGCCTCAGTGTATCAGGTTTCCGCATCGGTCACCAGCCTCCACACTGATACCATTAGCCGGGTCCTCAGTAGATATCCCTGGTCCCCAAGAGCCAATTGGCCATCCTGGGTGGTCCTCAAAGAGACCGGGGTTGTCAGACTGCCCCAGGATGCAGCTCCCGTGCACACTCCCTGGAAAACGTGCACGATCTTCAGCTCGCAAGCTGAACATTCAGGGAGTTCTTTGTTTTGAGTTAAAACCCTTCCTGGTGATGTAGGGCACTCCCAGACAGCCCGGTGAGTGTAAGGCGACATGCATGCCATCTATTAGCCCCTGGACTTAGGGCATTCCGTTGATGATGGAGGATCCTGCTGCCTGGGTGCCATCTTGTTGGGTCTGGAGCATGTCACAGTTTATATAGTTCGCTACCCGGGCAAACAGGGCAGCCGTGACTTTCACGGATGCACTTGTGGGCTGTGGCTTGTGAGAGCCACACAAGTCCCGCTTGAGCCCTGGAATGATCCTGAGGTGTAGAAGTTCAAGGCTACAGTGACCTTGACACCCGGAGTGGGTATCCTCCGCCTCCACTTGATGCCAAGTCGACAAATACATGGCTCAGGAGCTGGACCGTCCTCCTGATGAGGCGAAACTTCCTGCGGCACATGCTGTCTATCATCTGTTTGAAAGACCAGAGGCACCTGTACACCTTGGGCCATTGCCTGCCACCCCCTCTGGATCCCTCCCTGGCCTAATGGGCAGCCCGGTCCTCCGTGGGCCACTAACTCAAGTCTCTGTCGATACTGCTGCCTCTGCCTCCTCTAGCGCCTGGCCGGCCTGTTACCAGCACCACGAGGGCAGCATCCTGGGGTCCAAGATGTCATCCATTGCGTGTAATATCTGGAAGGAATTGGGATAGGCTGAGAGACTTCCCCCATTGATCTCCCTCCCCTCCATTGACCCCTCTCCCCCCCTATTGTCCGCCATTGCCTCCCTCCCCCCACATTCTCCCCCTCTGACCCACCCTGCTTCCTCCCCCCCCCCCCCCCCCCCCACAGGCTTCAGCAAGGGTCCCTGCTCTCCGGACTCCACACCCTGAACCCCAGACACGCAAACGTAACTTTACCTGGACTGGACGCTGTTCCCTTCCCCGTTGCACAAGTTCACCCTCTTGTCACCAAAATGTCCCCGGTCTGGGGCCCAACCCCTGGGTGTTCGGATATTGACTGCTGTGTCTCTGCTGTTACCTTCCACGGCGTTCAGGTACAGTGTGCAGGCATCATGGTTTGATTGGGATGCTAGACATTAATTCCCACATGCTACATGGCACACCTACCCACAGGGAGCCACTAGGGAGGTCTGAAGTGCTCACTTAACTTTGATTGCCAATTTCTAATCAGCAATAGCCTTCGGCCGCACGGGCAGAGGCCTCAATGGGAGTTATGATTGATCGGTGGGGCTGGCAGGCTGGGGTTGCTGCAGGAACAGGTATACACGATGCAGGAGGTGGCATGGCAGGCCCGCGGGTGCTGAGGCACCCATCTACCCTCCTCCTCTCCCTCCCCCCCCCCCCCACTCCATGGCCATGTGAAGCCAGCCCCCTGCTCTGCAAACCCCCCCCCACCCCCGATGGCAGCCCCCACCTGCGGAGACTGGCCCCACTGGGGGGGGCTCCCCACCGCACTCCGAACACCGGGGCAGCAACCCCGGTGCCCCCCGGCTCATTGCCGGGAAGCAAAGATGGGCTACACATTTTTTTAAAGGTGTGCTGATCGACACCTGTGTGACAACTAGCTGGGGAAGCGGTCAGATCACGGGAGGCCATTCGATAGGGGGTCGCTTTCATTAAATGTATGGAGATTGGCCTTAAGCAGTGATTATTGGTTTCTTGCCACGTTTCAGCAGGACCCTGATTTCAACAATGGGGTCGGGGGTTAGATCGCAAACTGATCGTCACCTTTCGCGGATCTCGATTTTGGCCTCTCCCGCAATCAAACGGCCTAGTCGCGCTCTCGTTTAAGCGCAACGCGGCCATTAAATCGCACCCAATAGGTTTTCTAATGGTGTGAAACTTCTGTCAAACTGAGCATTGCAACAGTTTCGTATTTCCCAGATTACTTTCGGAATTAAAATTAGAATATTTATGTAAGAACAAAGTAATTATGACATTAAAAATTAAGTACAAAGTATTTCTACCATGAGATTCTAACCAAGCCTCTCTCCCTTAAATATATATTGAATTTGAGCTGTTTTTGTTCATCCTTGGTCTTGATAGTGAAATTCTCCTTAGCGCTGCTTTGAGCTTCCGCCAATATTTCCCAGGGCTGACAGATTGCTAATTTGATTAAATATGACCTACATCTGGATTAAGTAGCCATCTGCTAACATGCCCATATATTTTCTTGAATATGGAGCTTCATAAATGGAAGTAAATAGAATTGTACTTGGATTTTTCCCACAAGCTTTAATCACTTACATAATTTAGGACACGGAAGTTGTTAACTGGGGTGAAGAAATTCCGTAATTTCATGCTTGAAATTAAGTGCACCAACAGCTTCATATTGTGAATTCAAGTACCTCACAATAATGGAGTCATCCAAAAGCATACATTTATTTTAACTTATTATCTTGAGAGCTTCTTTGATTAGGAGGCTAGAATTGAAAGACTCGGATCAAATCTTGCAAAGACAGGGCTGTGGTAAACACCATTGGTCATACACCACGTGTATTACGGTACTGCCACTGTACTACAGTTAATGCAGTAAATCCCAGCCTGCTGGCTCCTCCCAGCAGGTGCTGGATAAAAGTGTATCCTCTCCTGTGCTGCCTCCATTCTGGTTCCAGCTGCAGGAGGCTTAACATCTAGCACAATAAAGCCTCAATAGTTTCACCATTTCGTCTCGTGGTCATTGATGGTATATCAATTTATTGTGCTAGAATTTTAAAGATGAACGTCATAATCAAGCCGGATCGCCTGGAGCTGAACCCTCACGCAGTCGATGCCACAGCCACCTTTGAGCACTGGCTAGCCTGCTTTGAAGGATACGTCGGAGCATCCACAGAAGCCCTCTCAGACCCACAGAAGCTCCAGATACTAAACGCACGGGTGAGCCCACAAGTTTTCCCCCCTCATTCGGGTCGCGTCCACTTACACGGAAGCGATGGCATCACTAAAAGGTCAGTACATCAAGACTGTGAATCAGGTGTTCGGCAGGCACGTCCTGGCCATGAGACGGCAACTCCCGGAGGAGTCTCAGGACGATTTCTTGCGTGCTTTGTGGATACTTGGTAGGAACTATAATTGCCAGGCAGTGTCGGCAGTCCAACACACAGAACTGTTGATCAGAGATGCCTATGTCACGGGCATTAAGTCCAATTACGTTCACCAGCGATTATTGGAAGGGGCTACGCTCGACCTTGCAGCTCACTAACTCCCTAGAAGTGGCTTCCCGCAATCTAGAGTCCTACACCTCCGACCCGCGGCACCCTCATGGGCATCATGGGCCCCACCATCATCCGACCGAGGTACGCCATGGCAGCCAGCTAGCTCCGGAGGCCCCAAATGCTATTTTCGTGGCCAGAACAAGCACCCCAGACAACGCTGCCCAGTGCGGAGCCCGCCCTGCAATGGGTGTGGCAAGAAGGGCCATTTCGTCTCCATTTGCCAGGCCTGATCAGTCGCTGCTGTTACCAGGCCTAGCATCGCTACACACACACACCCTCCCGTGCAATCCAGGGGCACCGCCATCTTTGCCGCCACCTGCCACGGGTGGCCCATGGGCGCCGCCATCTTGGATGTCGTCCGCCAAGTACGTCCCGTGGGGGCCGCCATCTTCGGCGCCATCTTGGACTGCATCTACGGACCTCTGCTCGCCTGGCCATTCGCGGGCCGCCGATACCCCGCCACCGCCGATCAACCCAACAACTCCCAACATCTTCCGCAGCTCGTCTCCATCACCCTCGATCAGTCTCGGCCCCTCAACCTCGCGACCACCACGATGACTGTATAAATTAACGGGCACGTCACGACCTGCCTCTTCGGCTCCAGGAGCACAAAGAGTTTCATCCACCCTGCCACGGTAAGGAGCTGCTCCCTCCCGGTCCTCCCCATCACCCAAAAAATCTCCCTGGCCTCGGGATCCCATTCCGTACCAATCCGGTGGTACTGCATCGCGACCCTCTCTGTACAGGGCGTAGAGTACAGCAACTTCAGACTGTACGTCTTCTCTCTCTCTCCGCCGCCCCGCCCCCCCCCCCCCCCCCCCCCCCCAACACCTCTGCGCTGCCCTGTTACTTGGTCTCGATTTTCAGTGCCACCTCAAGAGCCTTACACTGAAGTTCGGCGGACCCCTGCCCCCCCCCTCACCGTCTGTGGCCTCACGACCCTTAAGGTCGATCCGCCCTCACTTTTCGCAAACCTCACCTCGGACTGTAAGCCCGTCGCCACGAGGAGCAGAAGGTACAGCACACAGGACAGGACCTTTATCAGGTCGGACGTTCAACGGCTTCTGCGGGAGGGGGTCATTGAGGCCAGTAACAGCCCCTGGAGAGCTCAAGTGGTGGTGGTTAAGACAGGGGAAAAACACCAGAAGGTCATCGACTACAGTCAGACCATCAACCGCTACACACAGCTCGATGCGTATCCCCTCCCACGCATATGTGACATGGTCAATCAGATTGCGCAGTATCGAGTCTTCTCCACAGTTGACTTGAGGTCCGCCCATCACCAGCTCTCCATCCGTCCGTAGGACCACCAATATACTGCATTCGAAGCAGATGACCGCCTCTATCACTTTCTTAGAGTTCCCTTCAGCGTCACCAATGAGGTCTCGGTCTTCCAGCGAGAGATGGACCGAATGGTTGACCAATACGGGCTGCGGGACACGTTCCCGTACCTGGATAATGTCACCATCTGCGGCCACAACCAGCAGGACCACTACGCGAATCTCCAGAAATCCTCCACACCGCCGAACTCCTTAACCTCACCGACAATAAAGAAGAAATGCGTTTTCCGAACTACTCGCTTAGCCATCATTGGCTACGTTGTGGAAAATGGAGTCCCAGGACCCGACACCGACCACATGCGGCACATCCTGGAACTCACCCTCCCCCACTGCCCCAAGGCCCTGAAACGATGCCTGGGGTTCTTCTGATACTACAGTGGGGCCCTAATTATGCAGACAAGTCCCGTCCACTCATCAAGTCCACAGTTTTTCCCCTGACGGCTGAGGCCCGCCGGGCCTTCAACCACATCAAGTTGGACATCGCCAAAGCCACGATGCATGCGGTCGACGAGTCCCTCCCCTTTCAGGTGGAGAGCGATGCATCGGACGTGACTGGCCGCCACCCTCAACCAGGCGGGCAGACCCGTGGCTGTCTTCTCCCGCACAGTTCATGCCTCCGAAATTCGGCACTCCTCTGTTGAAAAGGAGGCCCAAGCCATTGTGGAAGCTGTGAGACATTGGCAGCATTACCTGGGCGGCAGGAGATTCACTCTCCTCACTGACCAATAGTCGGTTGCCTTCATGTTTAGCAATACACAGCGGGGCAAGATCAAGAACGACAAGATCTTGAGGTGGAGGATCGAGTTCTCCACCTATAAGTACGAGATCTTGTATCGCCAGGGGAAGTTCAATGAGCCCCCAGATGCCCTATCAGCGCACAAGTGGACCGACTCTGGGCTCTCCGCTATGACCTCTGCCACCCGGTTCTTCCACTTTATCAAGGCCCTCAACCTGCCCTACTCAGTTGAGGAGGTCAGGACTGTGTCCAGACACTGCCAAGTCTGCACGGAGTGCAAACCGCACTTCTACCGGCCAGACAGAGCACACCTGGTGACGGCCTCCCGCCCCTTTAAGCGCATCATGGACTTCAAAGGGCCCCTCCCCTCCACTGACCGCAACGTGTACTTTCTCAATATCATTGATGAGTACTCCCATTTCCATTTTGCGTTCCCATTCCCCGACATGACGTCTGCCACGGTCATCAAGGCCTTGCACAATATCGTCACCTTGTTCGGTTTCCCCGCTTACATCCATCGCAATCGGGGATCCTCCTTCATGAGTGATGAGCTACGTCAGTTTCTGCTTAGCAAGGGCATCGCCTCGAGCAAGACGACCAGCTACAACCCCCGGGAAAACGGACAGGTGGAGAGGGAGAACGCGATGGTCTGGAAGGCCGTCCTGCTGGCCCTTCGGTCTAGGAATCTCCTGGTCTCCTGCTGGCAGGAGGTCCTCACCGAAGCGCTCCACTATATCCGGTCGCTCCTGTGCACTGCTACTAATGAGACCCCTCGCGAACGTGTGTTTGCCTTCCCTGGGGAGTCCACCTCTGGTGTCTCGCTCCCAACCTGGCTGACAGTTCCTGGGCCCGTCCTCCTCCGGAAGTATGCGAGGAGCCACAAATCTGATCCCCTTGTCGAAAAAGTCCTCCTCCTCCATGCGAACCCACACTACGCCTACGTGGCACACCATGACGGGCGACAGGACACAGTCTCCCTCTGGGCCCTGGAACCCGCTGGTTCCCATTCACAACCACCACCACCCCCGACCTGGTACCGTCCCCTCCCCCTCCGGTTGCCTTCCCAGCCCCTGGGCCGTTCACCCTCCCACCAGCGACTCTCACCGCAACCCTCACCCCAGCAGCATCCGTCCCCTCACCGGATCCACTACTGGGTGAAGGAGAGGACAACACGCTCCCGGAGTCGCAGGTACCCACATCGACGCCCACACCACAACCAGGACTGAGGCGATCGCGGTGGCGAGTCAAAGCCCCAGACAGACTCAACCTGTAACGTTGTTTTCACCCCCGCTGGATTCTTTTTTAAACAGCTGGTGAATGTGGTAAACACCACTGGTCATACACTACGTGTATTACGGTACTGCCACTGTACTACAGTTAATACAGTAAATCCCAGCCTGCTGGCTCCTCCCAGCAGGTGCTGTATAAAGCTGTATACTCTCCTACGCTACCTCCATTCTGGTTCCAGCTGTGGGAGGCTTAACATCTACCACAATATAGCTCAATAGTTTCACCATTTCGTCTCGTGGTCATTGATGGTACATCAAGGACACTGTCATCGCTCCATGAAAAACAAAAAAGCAAGATATTGTCTTGGATACACAAGAGTAAATATATCAGATAACAAAAACAACTCACGACTACCAGGAATATACAAAGCAGAAAGCTGCTGCCCAGCTTGGCCCAGTTATTTTGTCCCAGTTATTTTGTTCAAAAGTTTTCTGCACAGAATACATTATTTCCCTTCACTAATTTTCTACCCTTCTGAAGGCATCAAATCAAAATTTGGTAAACATGCAGTTTCCATCATCAAGCGTTTTGCCTGTGTGGCTATTTCTGTGTGTGCTTAGAAACCTTGTTAACTGCCATTTCCCCATTTTGGGAATCACACTGAGCCTGCTTCTGGCTTAGCTGACATCCATGCAGTCTACCTTCCAGTAGAAGGGCCTAGAGAGCAATTAGGATTGGGAACTCTGGCTGATTGCACCCCTCTCTGGTCAGTTCTGCACCTCTAGTCTCCAAACCCATCCAAAAACAGCTAATCCTACATTGATAAGGCGATAAACTCAAAACCGTATTTTACTGCAGGATACCAACCATAGTGTATTAAAGCTGGGCTCAACATGATGAACTGACCATCGAATCCTTCACAATCACGGACTAAAGGAATTTCAAGTGAATATACTATTGCACTATACATTTCCATTTGCACAGCAGGAGTAGGCCATTCGGCCCCTCAAATCATCTCTGCCATTTAACTAGATCACAGCTGATCTCCCACCTCAATGCCATCTTCCCACACTATACCCGTATCCCTCCATGTTATTGGTGTCCAGAAATCCATCTACCTCTGTTTTCAACATACTCAATGACTAAACCTCCACAGCCTTCTGGCCGAGACAATTCAAAAGATTTACCAACCTCTGACTGATGAAATTCCTCCTCCTCTTGCCCTAAATGCACAGTTCTTATTCTGAGACCATATCCCCTGGTGTCAAACCCCGACCAGGGGAAACAATCTTCCTGAATCTCGAGCCCTGTAAGAACTTTGTGCACTTCAATGAGATCACCTCTCATTCTTTAAAATCTAAAGAATGCAGGCCCAGTCTTCTCAATCTTTCCTATAGGATAATCTGCCATCCCTGGGATTAGTCGGGTAAAGCTTTGAAGCCATCCCTCTATGGTCAGTATATGCTTCCCTAGGTAAAGAGACCAAATCTGCACACACTACTCGAGGTATGTTTCACCAAAGCTGAAGCAATGCAGCATAACCACCTCCTTACTCCTGTACTCAAATCACCACCAATAGACACCATCATACTATTTGCCTTCCTAGTTGCTTGTTGTGCCTGCATGTTAGCTTTCAGTGACTTATGAACACTAACACTTCCCAAACTCTCCCCACTGAAGAAATACTCTACATTTCTGTTTTATCTACCAAACTGGATAACTTCCAACTAAAATGTATAAGTTTACAGTTTTACATATTATATTCCAACTGCCATGTCCTTGCCCACTGACTTTGCCTATTAAAATCGTCTTGAAGCCGCTTTGCATCCTCCTCACAACTCACATTCACACCAAAGTTTGTACCATCAGCAAACTTGGAAACATTACATTTGGTCCCCACATCCAAATCATCCACATAGATTGCGAATAGTTGGAGCACTGACCCTTGCAATACCACACGTGTCACAGCCTGCCAACCTGAGAATGATCCGTTTATCCCTACTGTCTGTTATCTGTCTTTTGTCCAATCTTCAATCCAGTATATTTCCCCCAATCCCAGGAGCTTTAATTTTGTTAACTAACCTCCTGTGCAGGACCTTTTCGAAAAGCCTTCTGAAAATCCAAATTCACCACATCCACTAGTTCTCCCTCATCTATTCTGCTTGAACCATCCTCAAAAAACTTCAACAAAGTTTGCCAAACAAGACTTCCCTTTCATAAATCTATATTGACTCTGCCCAATCTCACTGTTATTTTCTAAATGCCCAGTTATCAGAACCTTTAGAATTGATTCTAGCATTTTCCCCATTATTGATATCAGGCTAACAATCTAAAGTTTCCGGTTTTGTTTATTCATTCCTCAGGGCAATGTCTTGACCAATCAGCGTCAAGCTGACTTGTTTAAATTTCAAATAATTCTCGACAGATATCGGACAGTCACCATCAACTAGCGCATTTGCCATGGCAACGCCTCAACCTATCAGAGTCCACTTGCCGACAAATCAGGATTCTCTTCTCAGAAAGCATAAATTGTTGTTTACTCCTTCGACTGGTATTCTGGTAAAGTGTTCTGATGAGTGGAAGGTGAAAAGCTTTGGCATGTCTCTTTTTTCAGCAATGTGATTCTTATTCACAAAATGAAACACTGATGATGTTTCTCCCCCAAAAATAGGAAACATTATGGGAAAAGTAAAGTAAGTGCAGCATAACATAGGTGAATTACTCTCTAATAAAAAGCCAACAATGAAGATGTTCATGATATATATATAAAAAAAATTATTGTTTTTTGCATTTATTTGTAACAACATTGCAAGGAACAAAACAAAAAAAAAGCAGAAAAAGAATAAAAATAAACAGGTATAAATATGTCGGAAACATATATACAGATACGAGACATATTAACATTAAGATCCCAGTAATCGTTTACCACAACCGTATTGTTTAACCATCTACATCTTGCTATTAAAACATACAAGGGGCATGTTTTGAGGTCACCAAGGCGTACCCTGTTGTTGTTTGCCATAGCTGCATCCATGAGTTTTTCTTTCTCTCGGTACCCTTTGGTTCCTTTGCCCTACTTCCCTTGTACTCTGGATGGTGTCTCCATTACCCCCTTTTCCTATTCCCCCCACTTCTTTCTTTTCTTCTTCTTTTGCACGTTTTGGTCCCTCCCTGCTCCCTTATTGGTTGCTGGTCACAAACAGATACTCAAACAGGTTGGTGAATTGCTTCCATGTGTCGGGGAAACCTTCCTCCGATCGTTTCCAACTTAAGTCGGTCAGCCAGCCAGTGGCCTGGGGTGGCACTGCTGATCTCCAGCCGAGCAGGAGTTCTGACGGGAGATCAGGGAGGCAACGTCGAGAGCGTCTGCCACTCTTCCTGTAAAGAGCACTGGCTGTTCTGATACGCCAAGGGCTGCCACTGGTAGGTATGGCTCCACCCTCAACACTTTGGACTTGGCCTTAGAAACGTGATCCAGTACCGACAAGTCTGGGACAGGACCAGAACATGTGGGTATGGTTGGCCGGACCTCCCTGGCATCGTTTGCATTTGTCTTCCACCTCTGGAAAGAACCCACTCGTGTGTTCTGGAGAAGTATGTCCTGTGCACTACCTTTAGCTTGGTTAAGATCAGCCTTGCGCATGAGGAGGTGGAATTCACCCTAGGCAGTGCTTCTATCCAGAGTCCCTCCCCTATCTCTATGCCGAGCTCCTCTTCCCACTTTTCCAGTGTCTCGTCTAGTGGGGCACTTGCTGCCTCGAGAAGTCGTCCGTATATGTCAGCGCAGTTACCGTTCCCTAGTTATTCCAATGTTAGAAGTCTGTCCAGTAGGGTGCGGCTGGGTGGCTGGGGAACATTGCAGTCTCCTTGTGGAGGAAGTTCCTTGCTTGAATGTACCAGAGCTCGTTCCCTTTGCGGACCTGGAGCTTGCCCATAGTTCCGCCAGGGTTGCTACTCTGCCGTCTATGTATAGGTCCCCCTACAGTCAGTACCCCTTCATCCAGTCTCCACCTTTTAAAGGAGGCATCTATTGTTGCGGGGTGAATTTGTGGCTTTTGCAGATGAGGGCCATAGTGGACATTGCACTCAGATTGAAATGGTTCCGGAGTTGATTCCACATCCTCAGCGTGCCACCACCAACAGGCGTCTTGAGTATTTGGCTGAGGGAAATGGGAGTGGGGCCATGGCCAGTGCTCGGAGGAATGTCCACATACAAGAGGTCTCCTCCGTTCTAACCCATTCCGCCTCCGGCTCTTTGATCCACCCCTGTACCCTTTCTGCATTAGTCGCCCAGTGGTAGAATAGGAGGTTCAGAAAGTCCATGCCCCCCATATTCCTCCTTCTTTGTAGGATGTGCTTTGGTATCCTAGGGTTCTTCCCACCCCACACTCAAACACCATGATTAGTTTGTCTACTTTGGTGAAGAAAGCTTTGGGGTTGAAGATCTGGAGTGATGTGAATAGGAAGAGGAACCTTGGCTGCACATTCATTTTGATTGTCCTCACTTTCCATGCCAGGGAGAGCAGGAGCAAGTCCCTCCTCCGCAGGACCCTCCCACCTCTTCCACAGACTTGATAGGTTCCACTTATGACTCCATGTCCAATCATGGCTATCTGGATCCCCAAGTGTTGTAATTTGGTTTGGACCAATTTGAACGGCAGCCTCACCAGCTCGGATTCTCCCCCTCCCCACCGTGCGGGTTCACAGAGAGGATCTTGCTCTTGCTAAGTTGAGCTCATAACCGGGGAAGACTCTGAACTCCATTAGGTGTTCCATTATTCCTCTCATGCTGACTGGGGAGTTTGAGACGTAGAGGAGGAGGTCATCCACATAGAGTGAGATGCTGCACTCCCCGTCTCCCTCTGGATGCCTCACCACCTCTTTGCTGATCTGAGAGTGATAGACAGTGGCTCGATTGCCAGGGCAATTGCAGCAAGGATAAAGAGCATCCCTGCCTCGTGCCTGTGTGCAGCCAGAAGTATACAGAGCTGGTGGTGTTTGTCTGAACGCTCGTCATGTGGGAACTGTGCGGTAGCTTCACCCACGAGGTGAATGAACCCTGGTCCAAACACAATAACTGTTCCAGCATCTCCAATAGGTACCTCCGTTCGACTCTGTCGAAGGCCTTCTCGGAGTCCAGGGAGATGTTCACTTCTGGTGTCCCCTCCCTGGGTGGGGTTATAATCACGTTCAGCAGGCATCTGATAGTCACTGTTAGCGGTCTGCCCTTGACAAAGCCCGGCTGATTTTCTGCAACGACCTCTGGCATGCGACTCTCCAGTGGTCTTACCAGGGCCTTCACCAGGACTTTAGAGTCAGTGTTCAGGAGTGAGATGGGTCTGAATGACCCACACTCTGTAGGGTCTTTGTCTTTTTAAGGATCAGCAATATCGAGGCCTGTGCCAGCGAGTCATTGAACATTTCCAACAGGTGCGGGGATAGTGCTGCCTCAAATGTCTTAGAGGAGTTCACCGGGAATCCGTCTGGGCCCTGTGCCTTCCACGGCTGTATGGAGTTGATGCTTTCCATGACTTCCCCAGTTCTAGTGGTGTTTCCAGTCCCTGCCTCTTTTCCTCCCCCAACAGCTGGTATGTCCAACCCTTTGAGAAACCGTTTCACCTTTAGTCTCCCTCTAGGCACTCGGAAATGTACAGTTCCCAGTAGAAGGTCGCAAAGGCCTCATTGATCTCGTCTGTCGTTGTGACCAGCTTACTATTCCTGTCCTTCACCTGTGCTATGTCCCCCGTGGCCGCTTGCTTTCTCAGCAGGTGAGCCAGTAGGTGGCTGGCCTTGTCTCCATCTTAATAAAAGGGGAGTATATCATTACAAGCGCAACCGGTGGCCCTCCTAGGACATAGTTCGCCATTACGTACCGCCCCCTGGGGTCTGTCACCGTTTTTGTCGCTGTGAAGGTCGTCCATTTGCGAAACAGTACGGCCACCCCACTCGCCCTTGTACCGAAGCACACTTGGTACATCTGGCCTATCCAGTTCTTCCTTACCCTCATTCGGTTCTTCTCCCTCAGGTGTGTCTCTTGAAGGAAGACTATGTCGGCCCTCAGGTTCTTCCCTTTTCCAATACACCTATTACATTTTTGCCTATCTTCTCCCTTTTACCCCATGCCACCCATCGCACCTACCTTCTCCCTTTTATCCCTTGCCCCCCTCCCCCTCCGGTTTATTATATTGCCCGCCCTAACCAAACTTTCCAGGTGCTCCTTCCTTTTTGGGAGCTGTGCCGTGTCCCTGCCCCTTCACTCCCACGCATTAGCATACTCGCCAGCATGGTTGCTCTCTCTCCCCCCCCCCCCCCCCCCCCCCGGCTTTTTTTTGCCCTCGGCCCATTTGTACTCACCCATCCTCTTTTCGCGTTTCAATGTACCTCTGCTTTTCCCCTCCCCCCAGATCGTGTAAGCATTCAGAACATAATAAAAGTCTTATTTATGAGTTCTTGGTTGTCCATTATTGCTGTCTTCCCAGCCTGGTTTCCGGATGAACTCATTCGCTTCCTCCGGCATGTTAAAATAATGCTCTTTGTTGTCGTAGGTTTCCCAAAGTCTCGGCAGGTACAACATACCAAATTGCTACTTGTTTTTAAATAAATCCGCTTTGGCCCCATTAACCTCCACTCGGTGCTTGGCCAGGTCGGCTACAATGTCCTGGTAGATGCGGATTGTATGTCCCTCCCATCTACAGGACTGCGTGCACCTCGTCCTTTCAGCACCCGCTCTTTGTCCTGTAATTTTGTTGTCATCACCCGCGGTGGTTCTCCTGATTTGGGCCTTTTTGCCAGAGTGACCTGTGGGGGGTTTAGTGAAGCATTCTCCTCCAACCAGCTTCCTAAGCATCCTCTGTGCCCTCAGGTAGTCGAGGATTTTCAGCATCTGGCGAGGGGACTTGTTCTCCTGAACATCAACCTTTCTCTTGAGCGCTCTCTGGATTGTTACCAACCTTGCCACCTCAGTTTCCAGCGAGGCCACCCGCTCGCTCTGATCGGTGGCCGCTTTCTCCAGTTCCTACACCGTTGCTTTCTGGGTCTTCAGTCTCCTTTCCGTTCTGTCCAACGCCTCTTTAGTCGGAGTCAGAGTGGTTTCCATGGCCGACATGAGGTCCTTCTTTACAGAGTCCCTGTATTTCTGGAGCTCTATTGAAAGAATGGATGGGCCGGTGTTTACGTTGGTGACCCTGCTCGGTCCTCCGTGCTGTGACCCGCCTGTCCCTCGCTCTGAGCTTGGGGATCCTCCCCTCCCAACTTTTATTATTTTTAAGTCTCCATGGATGGTCTGATGGAATTTCTTTGATTGGTTGTTAGTTTGGGGGCAGGGTGGTGGGGTTTTTATTTCTTTTTGTATCTTATTGACAGGTTAAAAGCGCCTAAGTTGAAGTTGCCAAGAGACAGCTACCTTTCGTGCAACTGCTCAGCTCATAGCTGCCACTGGAGGTTGGACCAATTATATTTACTTTCTAAAGTTAGACTTGATTCTGCACTTTGTGTGCAAAAGCGGTAAGTAAACAAGTCACTCCTGAAATCTGAAATTAATTTCACGCATTAAGATCGGTTCATAGGAAAAATCACAGGACGGGAAGGCTGATCTTCAGAATCAGAAAGAGATAAGCCTCATAACGAAATAGAGTGAACAGTGAAGCACATTTGTCATGTGAGAGTACCTTTAAGAAATGGGTGTTTATCAATGGGTGTGTATATAAATATCTGTAGTGAGAGTACCTTTAAGAAATTGGTGTTTATTCCTGCAGTGATGTCAGAGAGGGGGGTGGAGCTGGGTTGTCTGTCAGCTTTTTACTTTTGTTTTAGGCTGTTTGCTGCAGGGTGTGTTTTAGTTTCGTTTTCAGGGTTGGAGCTGAAGCCAGACCAAGCAGATGTACCGTTGTTCTCTCTGACATCAAAAGACTATCTCTTGATCATTTGGTGAATTCAGAATTATAAATGTTCTCAGTCGTAAATGTAAACATAATGTGCTTCTGTTAAAGGTTATGTTTTTTGTAAGTCTTCTGGATGTTAAAAGGAAAGCTTAAAAGATTACTTACTGTTGTAGTCTTTGGGGGTTGTATTTGAATTAATGGTTGCCAAGATGTTCACTGTATGTTTTTAAAAGGTTAACTTGAGTTCATACAATAAACATTGTTTTGCTTTACAAAATATTTATCCATTTCTGCTGTAACGCACCTGTGCTCCCCATACCACAATCTATTAAAAGTTGTGGGTCAGGTGAACTCCATGATAGACTTTGGGGTTCTCTAAACCCTGGCCCATAATAAATTGGGGGCTCGTCCGGGATAAAAGTCTATCTATTGGATTGGCTTAGCGAACTTAAAGACAGTGAGGGGTGAGCATATTGTGGTTGCTTTTGAGGTGTGGTATTTTAGTTTAAGTAGGGAATGTGTTGTGAACAATGGTTCTTTCCGAGGCTCTGAGGTTTTTTGGGGGTGGTGACGGTCACATGCAGTACCTTACGGACAGAGACTAAAAGCAGACTGTGACATTTGGCAAAAATATTGCAGTTAACATTACATGAAAAAATGCGAAAAGATGATGTAATAATGGTGGTGCCTAAGCATTTAAAGTTGCCTGAGATACAGCGTGACTCATTAGAAATGGCAAAGAAACAGTTGCAAATTAAGCAACTTGAACATGAGAAAGAATTAAAACAACTTGAATACGAAAGAGAGGAAAAAGAGAGAGAACGGAAAGAGAAAGAGATAGAGAGGAAAAAGAAAAGGAGAGAAGAAAGGAGAAAAGAAAGAATAGCCCTAGCAGAACAAAAAGAAAGAGAAAGGGAGTTACAGATCAGGGAAAAAGATAAAGAGAGAGCGTTTGAACTTCAGAAAATGGCCATGAAACATGACAGTCAGTTAAAATTGGCAGGCATAAAGGGAAACGTACAGTTGGATGATAGTGATGAGGATAGTGAGAAAGAGCGTCATAGTCAAAGGCTTTGTGGGGATCTATTTAAATATGCCCAAGCATTGCCAAGGTTTGACGAGAAGGAGGCAGAAGCCTTTTACATTTCATTTGAGAAGGTAGCTAAAAAAATGAAATAGCCACAGGACATGTGATTCAAGCAAAGCTGATAGGTAGGGCTGTTGAAGTATTTGCATCACTACCGGAGGAGATATCTGCGACGTATGAGGAGGTGAAAAAAATCCATCTTAGGTGCATATGAACTAGTGCCTGAAGCTTACAGACAAAGGTTTAGAAATTTCAAGAAAGAATTTGGTCAACCATTCATGGAGTTTTGATAGATGGATAAGGGCTTTGAAAATAGATCAAACCTATGAAGCTCTCAGAGAAATTATACTTTTGGAGGAGTTTAAAAATTCAATTCCTGATGTAGTGAGAACTCATGTGGAAGAACAGATGGTTAAAACTGCGAGATTAGCAGCAGAAATGGCGGATGATTATGAAGTAGTTCATAAATCAAAGCTTGGTTTCCGACATCAATTTCAGCCTGTGAGGGATAGAAACTGGGGACATGAGAAATACTCAAGTGGTTAAGGTGATCTGATGGTAGATATTAAGGAGAGTGTACCTCAGATTAAAAAAGAAATCCAAGAGGGTGCAAAAAGAAATGAAAAATTTCAAATGTTTTCACTGTAATAAACTAGGCCATGTAAAGTCACAGTGTTAGTGGTCGAAGAAAAGCACTGGGAAGGCTGATGTGGTAAAACAGGATAAGACAGTGGGGCTTGTTAAAGTGGTAAAGGAAAGCCCAAGTGAAGCGAAGGAGGTGCAAAAGATGGTACAGCCTGATCAGGAGGTGATGGATAAGAAGTTGTCAGATCTCTTTAAAGAATTTACTTGTGTGGGTAAAGTTTACTCGTGTATCAGGAAGAGCAAGTAAAGAAGTCACAATTTTAAGAGATACGAGAGCTAGTCAATCTTTAATGGTAAGAGATGAGGAGTTATGTAGTTTGGGAAGAATGTTGCCAGAAAAGGTGGTAATATGTGGAATTCAGGGTGAGAGGAGTAGTGTTCCATTATATAAGTGAAGGTTGGAAAATCCAGTGAAGAGTGGTGAAGTGGTAGTCGGAGTAATAGAGAAACTATCTTGTCCAGGAATACAGTTTATCTTCGGTTATGATATGGCTGGATCGCAGGTGGGAGTGATGCCTTCTGTGGTGGATAAGCCAGTGGAAAGTCAGACAACTGAAGTGTTGAAGGACGAATATCCTGGCATTTTTCCGGATTGTGTAGTAACAAGGTCGCAAAGTCACAGGTTAAGACAAGAGAAGAAATCAAAGAGTGAAGATGACGTTGAAGTGCAATTATCAGAAACAATTTTTGATCAGATGGTCGAAAAAGAACAAGAACAGGTGGAGGATGAGGTGGATATTTTTAGTTCAGGAAAATTGGCAGAGTTACAACAAAAATATATAGAAATAAAACGGATGTATCAGAAAGCATATACAGAAGAGGAATCTGAGTGTATACCAGAGTGTTATTACCCTGAGAGTGATGACTTGATGAGAAAATGGAGACCTTTACATACGCAGGCGGATGAAAAGTGGACAGAGGTTAATCAAGAAGCACATTAGGTTTACATTTACTACTGAGAACATTTATAATTCTGAATTCACCAAATGGTCAAGAGATAGTCTTTTATGGCAGAGAGATCAACAGTACACCTGCTCTGTCTGGCTTCAGCTCCAACACTGAAAATGAAACTAAAACACACCCTACAGCAAACAGCCTAAAACAAAAGTAAAAAGCTGACAGACAGCCCAGTTCCACCCCCTCTCTGACATCATTGATAAACACTCATTTCTTAAAGGTACATTTCTTGAACACAAATTTCTTAAAGGTACTCTCACATGACAATGGCCTCCCTTAATACCCTTGGGTGTATATTATCAGGCCCTGAGGATACAACGGCTTTCAGTCCCATTAATTTCTCCAGAACTTTTTTTCGACTAATACCAAGTTCCTTCAATTCCTCCTTCTCACTAGACCCTGACTTCCCTAGTATTTCTGGGAAGTCTTTTGTGTCTTGTTCGGTGAAGACAGAAATGAAATAGCAGTTTAATTTCTCTACCATTTGCTTGTTATCCATTATAAATTCTTCCATTTTGGACTGCAAGGGACCTACATTTGTCTTCACTAATCTTTCTCTTTTTGCATATTGACAGAAGCTTTTGTACCGTGCAAATTTACTCTCGCACTCTATTTTTCCCCTCTTAAATCAATCTCTCGGTCCTCCTTTGCTGAATTCTAAACTGCTCCAATCCTCGGTCTTGCTACGTTTTTGTAGCAACTTTATTTGATTCCTCTTTGGATCTAATAATATCCTTAATTTATTTTGTTAGCCATGGTTGGGCCGATTTTTGCTGTTGTGTTTTTGTGCCACTAAGGAATATATAACTGTTGCAAAGCATGCATTCATTCATTAAATATTAGCCACTGTCTGTGGATCACTTTAGGAACTTTCAGGCGGTTATTGGATAGGCATATGGAGTGCATTAGAATGATTGGGAGTAGGTTGATTTGATCTTAGTTTCAGACTAGTTTAGCACAACATCGTGGGCCGAAGGGCCTATACTGTGCTGTACGGTTCTATGTTCTATCATGCCTTTTAATGAAGTTCCCAATCTATCATAGCCAACTCATCCCTCATACATTTGTTTAGATTTAGGACACTAGTTTTGGATTGGACTACTTCACTTGCAACCCTAATGAAGAATTCTATCATGTTGTGGTCACTCTTCCCTGAAGGACCCCGCACCACAAGTTTATAAGTTAGCCCTTCTCATTGAACACTACCAAATCTAGGATAGCCGGTTCCCCAGTTGGTTCGTCGATGTACTGGTCTAAAAAAATATCTTGTACACACTCTCAGACGTTATCTGCCACAGTATTATTGCGATTGTTCCAATAGATGGTACAGTCAAGTAAACTATTTTTTTTTAAAGATGTTGCTTATAATTTAAAGCAAAAGGAATTGTCAAGAACTACAACTTATATAGTATGCATCATGGTGGAAAAAATTACATCCACTTACATGCTACTTGTACTTGTGTCTTCCTCTGTAAAAGTGCTCCACGTCTGTTCCGCACCACACACTGGTAAAACCCAGTGTCGGAGCGCTGGAGGGATGGAATAACATACCTTGGACAAAAAGAAATGCTTAGCTTAGTACATGGAATTAATCTGGACAAGGATTGACCTGAACAGAAACCAATAACTTTCAATTTTTTGTTCTATAATAAATTACTACTTTTCCACTCGCAAAATTGAGTAATTTTATTTTGTTTCTGCCCTCTGTAATGCTTTGCCTGGGTTACATGTTAGGTTACTTGAGATTCAATAATGAGTCACAAATGGATTTTAATATGTTGGCAGAATCTTCTCATCGCATGAAAATTCTTGAATTTGAATGGATCTTGCGTGTTTCCAATAAACTCAAAATCGCTTTCACACCAACATAAACATGCAGTCGGGTAAGCAAGTTTGAACTTGTGATCACTTATCAGTAGCATTTGTATTAGCTATTATTCCAGAATTGAAATACAATGGAGTTCGCACACCTCTGTAAAGGAGACACAATGGATCAAATAAGATGAAGGCATTCACAAAAACAAGGCCATGTTGCTAGCTCAATAAAACAAGCAAAAAACAGAAAATATTGGTGGTACAGAGCAAGAGTACAAAGTACAGTTTTTACTCCACTATATAGAAAAGATTAATAGGGAGGACTCTGCAGATTCGCTGGAAGCTGTCGGGTACGAGAACGTGGAAAATCAAAGCTGTTTTCACCGGAACAGAGGTGATAATAGGGTAATGTGATAAAAGTGTTTAAAATTATGAAGGGATTGTAGAGATTAATTAGAAATCGACTGTTTCAATCATTAAGGAATCTTAATGGGGACACAAGGGGACACAGATACACAATTAAAGTGATGGTTTTAACCTTTCGTGAACTGTTCCTTCAATCCCCAATGGCAGCCTCCAGCTACTTTGATTCGCCCACCATCCAGTTGCCCTTCGTGTAAGTATCAAGTTAGCAACTGATTTGAGACACACAAGGTGAGACACAGGACTTAAAATCACCCAAACCTCACCTTGCCACAGTCAGGCTAGTCTATTACTTGCCTAATTCCTGCTCCAAGTTATATAAGAGATGTAAAAAATGGACCGGGAGAATTATTTAACACGTAAGATTATGAGATTATGGAGTGCAATCCCTGATCATCAATTGTCGAATGATCAGCCAGCTCTGGCAGCAGGAAATAATTCTAGTCTGTTTTGGAGTTAACTTGGCTTCAATAGGACAGAACCACAGAAGATTGAACCAAGTCACCTCTTTGTGACAAGCCTAAAAAATATGGCACCTGATTCAGGAACAGTATTCGCTTTATGTTTTTGTTTTCAGACAGTTCTTTATTGCCATTAACACTTACTCTGGACGAGTGCTTTACTTCTTTACTACAAACAATACCACCCTCTTTGCCTTTTCTTCCTTGATATATCTGTTAATTAATCTCTCTGGCCCTCTAACCTATCCCAGACCTTCACTTTTAATCCACCTGAGCCTCCCACCTTTTCAACATGAAACCCATCACATTTCTACCTCTCTTCATTCCAAAAAATATTCATTTTGCATTCAACATCTGAACTCTGCTTCTCTCTCCACAGATGCTACCAGACCTGCCGGGTTTTTCCAGCACTTCTGTTTTTTTGTAGTATTCAAGGATGTTGTTGGAGATAATCAATCAGACTGGTTTATTTTTGGGTGCTGGATGGATTAATCTGATCAATCAATTTGAATTGCAGGTTTATCTGGAATAATGTGGCAACAGGTATTAAGTAGTCTGCAATATGATCAATTAGACTGCCAAATTATATTGCAAGTTTTGTGTCAATTCATATCTGAAAATGCTTTACAATGATGCAGAATCAGTAATAAAACTGGTCAACAAGTATGCTTTCAAGACAAATGAACACACCCTGTTTGAATATCCATAAAAACAGAGGTTTTGCTGATTTCAACTACAGAATAGTGTTCTCTTCTGTTACCTGTATTCACTGGAGAACGCTGTGATAGTTGTGTCATTTCGTAACCATTTAAACTCAAGTGGCCAACTTCCCTCTGCCAGGCATGTTAAGACCAGGCGATTCCCCTCCAAGTGAATCTGTGGTGGCCCTGGCTCAGTCTTAAAATATGGTGGAACATCATCTGAAAGAAAGAATGGACTTATTGTGAACTTGCAGTGACAGAAATGTGTTGTATCATATTAATCTGAACACAATGCATCCAATTCAGACTGACAGTCCCAGCAGAACTCCTATGGACTTTACAGGATTATAGGAAAATTTCAACAACAGCACTCAATAGCAATCTTAATAAGACAATAAAAATGATTGTGTTCATCCAAGTGTGTCCATTTCCAGACAGCTCATTTATCTACAGTGACCGCATGACTGTTAATGTGTCATTCATCATGTGGGTGCAAGGACCAATGATATGCATGCTCTGCTCCCTGTCATGCTGGTTGCTCTGTGCTATACTCAGAACACTCAATAATAAAGCCGCAGTATGCAAGTTTAAAAATTGAACATTGAAACGTAACATTTTAAAGGTCTGGTATCGCTGAAGTCTCAAAACCCTCATCTCTTCCACATCATCCAGCTTTTGCCTGTTCAAAGTATAATCATTACCGATATTGAATTCTATAATATTTGATCATGTATTCTGCTTATGACCCATAACATATATTGTGTCTCGCCCTACAACTGCACATCTGTTACTGAAATTGTCATCAATTATTTTGTCATCTTTCTGCCATGTTTTCAGCCACTTCGGTCACACTTTTACATTTTTTCTCTTTCATGGCTTATGGATGCCACTGGCTGGGCCAACACTTATTGCCCATTCCTAATAGCTTTTGAGAGTGGTGACGGGCCATCTTCACGAACAACTGCAGTCTGTGGAGTGTAGGTACACTTATAGTGTGCTAGGAAGGGAGTTTCAGGATTTTGACCCAGTGACAGTTCAGGAATGGCGAAATAGTTCCAAGTAAGGACAGTGTGGGGTTTGGAGGGAAACTTGCAGGCGGTGATGTTCCCATGCATCTGCTGCCCTTCTCCTTCTAAGTGGTAGACATCACGGTTTTGGATTGTGCTGTCAAAGAATCCTTGTTGAGTTGCTGCAATACATCTTGCAAATGGTACTCACTGCTGCACCGTGCATCGGTATTGGAAGGAATGAATGTTGAAGATGGCGTATGGGGTGTCAATCAAGTGGATGCCTTATCCTAGGAGGTGTTGAGTTTCTCGAGTATTGGCAAGTGGAAGAGTATTCCATCATACTCCTGGTTTGTGCCTTTTAAATGGTGGACAGGCTTTGGGGAGTCAGGGGGTGAGTTAACTGCCCTAGAATTTCCAGGCTTTCACTTGCTTTTGCAGCTATATAAAAACTTTAGCTGCAGCATTTATATAGCTGGTCAAGTTTCTTATCAATGGTAACTCCCAGAATGTTGACAACATGCTCTAGAATTCAGTGTCTCAACCTTCCTGCCTCTTGAATTTCCTCTTTTCAGAACATCCTTTTCTATGAACAAGGTTTTGGTCATCCCATGTAATTTCTCTTCCTCTGGCGGGAGATCTGTCTTCCTTACATCTCCATGAAACAGCTTTGACGATTTTCTACATTCAATACACCATGTAAATTGTTGTTACGTAAGTAAGTACAATGATCAATTTATGTATAGCAAGGTGCCACAAACAGAAATGAAATAAACAACCAATTAATCTGTTCTGCTGAGTCAGAACACAGAGAACCCTGTTCTCCCATGAATACTGCCCTAATCTTGCACTTCAATTATCTATATATTTTATAAAGATGCTTGAGTACTTGGGTTACAGATCACTACAGTACCTACTTCTACATACAGCATGGTTTCCAGCAATTAGAGAACAGCTTGAAGAAAATAAATCACTTATCAAATTTGGTGTACATGTAATCAATTATTTTTAAATGATCAGGGTGACAAATTGATGTTCGCAGATCTGTGGTTGACACCCACCAATTGTTTTTGACAGAATCCTGGGGCTATGAAAGAAAGTAATTAACCAAGCTTACTGAAAATCCAATCATTGGTTTTTAAACTTATGGCAACAGACCACTGGACACAGATGCATAATGTGGCAGCGCAGATGCCTTTCTGTAAATCTATTTTTAAACTAATTCAGCATCAGAGGCCACAGTTATAAAGATCTATAAATTCCAATTTTGCAGATGGGAGAGTCCTTTCTCAGTATTGAGTTACAATAATAATATCATCTTTATTCGTGTCACAAGTTAACTGACATTTAACACTGCAATGAAGTTGCTGTTAAAAGCCCCCAGTCGCCACTCTACAGCGCCTCTTCGGATACACTGAGGGAGAATTCAGAATGTCCAATTCACCCAACAGGCATGTCTTTCGGGAATTGTGGGAGGACGTCGGAGCATCCGGAGAGAACTCCGCAGACACTGGGAGAACGTGCAGACACAGATAGTGACCCAAGCTGGGAATTGAACCTGGGACCCTGGATATGTGAAGCAATAGTGCTAACCACTGTGCTACTAATCTGTTCATGCTGTTAAGGCCAGGCACACCGGAAGGAAAACACTCACGGAACCATCTGCTAGTCACTGTATGCACTCCATTCTGACTGATTCAGAGCAGTATTATTAGTGTGAGCCTAAGAGCTGATTGTACAGGGCACAAAAAACACATCAAGAACCTCTCTCTCTCTCTTCCCCCCCCCCCCCACCACCACCACCAAAGAAAATAAACCGGAAAGAAAGGGTTGATTAGCAACAAGAAAAAGACCATGCCTTCGGTTGGGCCCCAAGTTCTAAATTGCCTCCCTAGACCTGTCCACCTCTCTATTTAAGGGCAGCACGATAGCATTGTGGATAGCACAATCACTTCACAGCTCCACGGTCCCAGGTTCGATTCCGGCTTGGGTCACTGTCTGTGCGGAATCTGCACATCCTCCCAGTGTGTGCGTGGGTTTCCTCCGGGTGCTCCGGTTTCCTCCCACAGTCCAAAGATGTGCAAGTTAGGTGGATTGGACATGATAAATTGGCCTTAGTGTCCAAAATTGCCCTTAGTGTTGGGTGGGGTTACTGGGTTATGGGGATAGGGTGGAGGTGTTGACCTTGGGTAGGGTGCTCTTTCCAGGAGCCGGTGCAGACTCGATGGGTCGAATGGCCTCCTTCTGCACTGTAAATTCTATGATCTATCTCATGCTCTTACTCTAAGACACCTTAAAACCAACTCCCTGACCAACCAACTGACCTAACATCTCTTCGAGTGGCTGGGTGTCATATACTTTGCTTTATAATGCTACTGCTAAGTACCTCGGTACATTTCATTATGTTGAAGGGGCTGTATAAGTTTTTTTCTATACAGAGAAGATGGAGAGAAACCGTTCATTTTGCAGAATGATCAAGAACCAAAGGAAACAAATTTAAGGTGATTTGCAAAAGAACCAAAAGCATAATGAGAATTTTTTTTTTTTTTTTTTTTAAACGCAGTGAATGGTAAGGATCTGGAACATCCTGCTGGAGTGTGTGTGCTGGAGGCAAATTCAGTCATGCGTCTAAAAATGGAATTGGATAAGCAGTTGAAGAGAGAATATTTGCAGTTGAGGCCGAGTTGCTCTTGCAGAGAGCTAGCGTAAACAACACAAATGGCCAAATGACATCCTGGTAAATTGTAACTCTTCTATGATTCATTTCCAAGTTTGTTGGGTTAAATAGGCATTGGTTATAATTCAAATACAGTCTCTAACCCAAATGTAAAATAGGGAATAACATATCCTGGAGTTAATTCTCTCCTTCATTTCCTTCCAAGGTTCACTTATGTCAGAACCATCCCAGCTTTGGTCATTACTTCATTTTTTTTATAACTATAATTATGTAGAGGGAGCTTTTTCAGAGAGTATTTTCAAAATATATAAGGTCATTAGTGAGGTCTGAAATTTGGACATAGGCCTGCCAGTGTTCCCATGTTCCAAGTCTAGAAAATATACTGTCAATTGATGAAGACATGTTTCCAGAGAAGGATGAGTGCTGCACTGACCAACCAAAAGGCTCAGGTTAATTTATGACCCAAATTCATAACTTGCACCTTCAGATTAATAATAATCAGTCTGCAGTTACAGGCAAATCAATTTTGTTATAAACAGTGTAGGGAGCAGCATACAAATTAAACCAAATGTTCAAGTAAACTGACATTGAAATTTATTAAGCCATCATAATCACACCATCAATCAGATTACAGTTCAGCACCAAAGGGATTAGAAACATTTGTGTGAATGGTGCAATCAACCACAGCAGGTTCTTCATTCCGACACACTATTTACTTGCCAGGCAGTGGTATTGTTCTGGGTTACTAGCCTTGATGTTAAAGACATACATACACAGCACCCAGCATGCATCGTACATGGAATGATGCAGCAAAGTGAGCCATTCAGCTGATCGTGCCTCTGCCAGCTCACTGAAAGAACAATCCGATCAGTCCCACTCTCTGTCCCTTTCCCCACTGCTCTGCAAAGTTATCCTGGACAAGTATTGATCCAATTCTCTTTTGAAAGTTGTTAGTGAATCCGCTCCCACCATTCTTTTAAGCAGGACGTTCCACGTTATTTTTTTTATATAAGAATATATGTATTGAAGTTTTATACGATAACACAAACAATATAACAAACAATCAACCAACGAAGATGCAAGGGTATAAAGTTACAAACAAACCCACAGTAACAAACTAAAACCTAAACACTATAACTAAACCGCCTAACAGCTGACAATGTCTAGATACTTAAAAAAGGAAATAAAGGTTGCCATCTAAAGTAGAACTTCCCCATCGACCCCGGTAGTTTATTTTTTCTAATATGAGGAATGTTATTAAATCATCCAGCCAGGCAGGAGCACTGGGCGGGATGGGAGACTGCCAGCGAAGCAATATTTGCCTCTGGGCTACCAGTGAGACAAAGGCGCCAACTCATCCGCCCTTATCTCAGAGTGAAACACCGGTGAGTCTGAGACCCCAAATATGGCTACTAATGGATATGGCTCTAGAACCACCCAATCTCTGGTATAATGTTGAAAAAGGAAACCCAGGAGTTGGCCAGTTTAAGGCAGGACCAAAATATATGTGTGTGGTCAACTGGAGCAAGTAAACAACGATCATACGTGTCCTCCACGTTTGGGAAGAATCCACTCATCCTTGCCTTGGTCATAGAATCATAGAATTTACACTGCAGATGGAGCCCATTTGGTCCATCAAGTCTGCACCGACCCTTGGAAAGAGCACCCAAGCCCACACCTCCACCCTATCCCCACACCTCCACCCTATCCGCATCCCACCTTTTTGGACATTAAGGGCAATTTGGCATGGCCAATCCACCTAACCTGCACATCTTTGGACTGTGGAAGGAAACCGGAGCACCCGGAGGAAATCCACACAGACACAAGCAGAACATGCAGGCTCTGCACAGACAGTGACCCAAGCCGCAAATCGAACCTGCAACCCTGGAGCTATGAAACAACTGTGCTAACCACTGTGCTACCCTTAACTGGTCAAGTGGTTCCTCTGGAATACTTTGAACTGGATTAAACTCAACAGGGCACAAGAGGGCGTGGCACGACCCTGTAAAAGGTCTCCCTCCAAGTCTCATCAGTAGGCACAGGACCCAGCTCCTTCTCCCATCTCGCCTTCACCCCATCCAATGGGGCGGGATCTTCTGAGAGAATAGACCATATAGGTCCTCAACAGGTTCAGCCAAGGATAAAACATTTTTCAGCAAGGAGAGCAGATCCAAATGAAAGGATTGAAAAACTTTACGGAAATAGTTATAAATCTGAAAATAACAAATGAGGCTAGAATTGGGCAACTTAAATGTCTGAGCCACCTCTCGAAACCTGGCAAATCTCCCCTCTACAAATATATCCCTAAAATGCTCAAGTCCCTTTGCCATCCAGGATTTAAATGAAAGGTCCAAACCAGAAGGTAAGAAGAGGCGATTGTTACAAATAGGGACTAAAGAAGACAGGGAAAACAGCTTAAAGTGGTGGCAAAACTGTTTCCAAATCCTAAGGGAGCAGACCACCACCTGATTGGAGGAAAATCTAGCAGGAGACAAGGGCAGCGGTCAGTAATTATGGCTTGACGAGTGGAGGCAGTGCACAAACGAGCCTCCATTTTGCTCCAAATCGAATCAGGGTCACTAATCCACTGCAACATGTTTTGGATTTTAGCAACCCAATAATAAAACAGAATGTTTGGAAAAGCCAAGCCTCCCACTCACCTGTCTCTCTGGAGCAGAACACTGTGGATTTGGGACTCTTAACCGTCCAATGAAAGTAGAAAACAATTGTTAACCTTAATAAAAATAATTTGGGCAAGAAAAAGGGACACACTGAAAGAAAAAGAAAAAACCTAGTACATTAATTTTAATCGTTTGGATTTTTGGAAAAAAATCATTTTATGGGATGTGGCAGTTGCTGGTTAGACCAGCATTTCTTGCCCATCCCTAGTTGCCCTTCAGAAGGTGGTGGTGAGCTGGCTTCTTGAACCGCTGCAGTCCCTGAAGTGTAGGTACATTCACTGTGCTGTTAGAGAGGGAGTTCCAGAATTTTACCCGAGATAGTGAAAGAATGAATTGGAGGACTCCCACCATTCCTTAATCTAGAGTCAGCCACCTCGAAGAGAAATACCGAATAAGGGACACTGAAAAGGTAAAGTTAAGAAATCCATCCAAGACGGCCACCGAGCCAAGTCAGACTACTCGACAAAGGAGAACCCACAGGCACCTCAGCAAACCAACACTAAAACCCCCTTCTTCCCCCACACCCCCACCTCAATAACGCCATATTGAAACAGTATGTTTCCCAATCCCAAAACCTTCAGTTAATAAAACACAACTAACTATAGGCTCTGAGCTCATTCTCACAGACTACCGTGAAGAGCTGAAAAATCCTCTATCTCTGCTTCCGTTAGCTAACCCCTTTGTTAGCAGGGAGACTCCCAACTCAAAGGTAAAACCTTATCTATATAACAACGCCATATTAGTGTTCAATTATCAAACCCAACAACAATGATGATAAGAGGAAGAGAACAATAAACTGATAACAAACAAAAAAATAGGACGGAATAGCAGAAAACCCTCATATTTAACCAAAGGTGTTGTGAGCACGCTTCAACTCCGAACATAAAAAATCATAAAATATATCGTGCCCGCGTACAGGGCCATAAAACAGATTAAGCTTACATTAAACTGCACAATTTGAACTTTCAAACAAAGGAGTCTGCATCACCCAGCATATCAAAAGGGCGGTCCTTTTCCCCAACAGTCACTTGAAGGTGAGCTGTGTAAACCATTCTGAATCTGACTCCATTTCTATACAAGATGGCTTTCAGTCCGCTGTCGGCAGCTCTTCTATTTGCAAGGTCCACACTGTGATCTTGGTACAGCCTGATGGGAGTGGCCCCCCGATTTTGATATCTCTATGTTGGCCAGCCCAGTGAAGGACCTGTTCTTTATTGATGAAGCTATGATATCATATGATAATTGCACAAGGTGGTTCTCCAGATCGAGGCTTTGATCACAGAGAGTGCTGGGCCCAGTCAAACTCTGGGAGAGGTGTGAACACACCCTCACCCACCATCTTGTAAAACATGCCCAAAAATATTTATTAGGGGTGTGGTCGTCCATCCCTTCCAGAAATTCCACAATGCAAATGTTCTGCCTCATGGATTTATTTTCCAGGTCACTCAGTTTGGCCGTCAATGTCTTGTTACATTTGACCATTAGAGTAAGATAGCCTTCTGGAGAGGTGTTCTGATCACTGTGATCATGAATCTCGACAGTATTATTCGTGCTTTCTATGTTCCAAACAAATAGGGGCAAAGACCTCCTCGATCGATCTTTTAAGTTCTACCGCCAAACTTTGGCTGTGTTTCTCTGGTTCACTCGCCAAAATGCAAATGAGATCTTCGGCCGTCAGTGGAGTGGTCGGAAAAGGAAAATGAGGACCCACCCCTTCTATCTTACTTCCAGAAGAATCCTGCAAAGGTTCAGACTCCATTGACAAATTTCAGTCTGAATCCTTCGTATTTCTGTCTCGCCTGGGCATCTCTGTAAGGTAGAAGCTCTATTTTACTAAATTATTAGGTTTTTAAAAAGGTAAACGGTTTGTGGCGCCAGAAAAGAGGGTAAAAAAAAAAATCAGCTTTCTAGCAGGAGCCACCTCGTACGAGCCCTCTCCCTACATTGCGTCACCAGAGTCGACATTCCACATTATAACAACCCAGTATGTAAAAATATTTCTCCTCTCTCCTTTTGCCAGTGCATTTATTCAATCAAAATCCAATACCTCCATTAAATACCACCACCATCTACTCCACCAAACGTTCTCTGCTCCAAGGAGAGCAACCTCAGCCTCGCCACAGAACTGAAATCTTGTATTAAATTGGTTTGAGTTCTCACTTACATGGGGACAATGTACAATTGCTGCTCACTCATTTCTCATCTGAAAAGCTGAAGAACATTGGGCTGGATTCCCCGATCGCTGATGCCGAAATCGTGTTTGGCAATCAGGAGAATCAGAGTTCCCGACCAAATTGGGGGCTGTACCGCTTTCACAATGCTCCATCCCCTCCAATTGCCTGACAATACCCGAGGCCCTCCCCCAATCCTCCACCGCAGACTGGCCGAATTCTTGGCAACGTGGGTCTCTCATGATCTCACCCATCGGGAACTCGGCGTGGTGGCTGCAGACTCAGTCCAGAGCCACCGCAGTCGGGGGAGGGTCGATCCGTGGGCAGGGGAGGACATTATTCGGGGCTGGGGTTACTGTGGGGAGGTGGTCCAGGGCCGCGAGCCAGCCAAAGGGGGGGGGTACTATTTCACAGGTCGGGTCCGCGAGAGGCTGCCGCGACAGCTGCAGGCCACCACCATGGACCCAGCAATTCTCCGCGCTGTATCGGCATCCGTCCTGCTAGCCCCCAGCAAAACAGGGATTAGCGGATGTTTTGCACCATATTTTCTGGCACTGTTCCCATGCCAGTGTGGGGACATAGCACCAGAATCGGAGAATCCAGTCCCTTGTGTGAGAACCTCAGTCACCCCTTTAGAACATACAGTGCAGAAGGAGGCCATTCAGCCCATCGAGTCTGCACGACCCATTTAAGCCCTCACTTCCACCCTATCCCCGTAACCCAATAACTCCTCCTTACCTTTTTGGTCACGAAGGCCAATTTATCATGGCCAATCCACCTAACCTCTTTGGACTGTGGGCAGAAACCGGAGCTCCGGAGGAAATCCATGCACACACGGGGAGAACGTACAGACTCCGCACAGACAGTGACCCAGCGGGGAATCGAACCTGGGACCCTGGTGCTGTGAAGCCACAGTGCTATTCACTTGTGCTACCGTGCTGCCTTTAATGTCCAAGGTTAGTTTTTATTTAAATTTTAAGTAACCTAGATAAACACCAAATTTACGTTAAAAAGGCTGTTTACATATGCTGATCATGATCTACATTGAATGTAACTCATATGCCATTTTCATGTAGAAATAGGTGGCACCAATGTGTCATTTATGCTTGGTGAAAACTCAGAAGTTCCCACACAGATCATGCACAAGACACCTATTTTAAGAAATAAATGTGTATGATTGTGAAAAAATAAATAAAGCTAATGGTCTCAAAACTGATGCCATCCAGATTATATTTGTCTTCAAACAAATCCATCAAGGAGCAGGGATTGAACAAGAGGTTACAGGATCATATACTCAGTAGTGTATGACTGTATGTTGAACCACAGCTCCAGGACGAGTCAGTTTCCCAGAAACTACTGTAAAGGTTAAATGGAATCATTAAGAAATGAAAGATTGGCATGAGTGTTGCATTTTACAAAATTAACGGCTGAATTGTGTGTTTTTTTATACAGCTCTGGAGCGAAGATTCAGCACTAACGTGGACATTGTCACCCAAAGTGGAGTCAGAATTCCCAGGAGATTAAATATCAATCGGTAAAGTAACTACTGAAATTAAACCGGTTGGCTGTCGCAGCTTCAGGTGTGCAGTTAATAGCAGTGCCCAAATCGTGGATGCAGAATGCTCTGGGTGATCCACTAGTGTGGTAGATACACTTCTTACATCGAGGGTCGGATAAAACAATGGCATCTCAGGGTAATTATTCACTTTGAAATCGAAAGACTTGCGGATTGAAATGGTATCCAGGTAAATGAAGCAACTGTTGGACAACTAAGAAACCACTCAACTGAATCACAAAAACATCGCTTTGACAAATATATCATAATGCACTTTCATTTTTACTGACCATGCAATTATTTAAATGGGGGGAAAAGAGCCATATTAGAAAAATCATTTTATGAGATATATTCAAATTGACAAGGCTCAGTGAGTTTTCAATTTTTTCATAAGCTTGATGAAACCATCAGTATAAGTGTGGAGGGCCCAATTCAAAAGGTTAAAGAGTGCAATAATCTCCTTTAGAGTATTCTGTTTTTTTATATACAGCTCTGGAGCGAAGGTTCAGCACTAACGTGGACATCGGCACCCAAAGAGGAGTCAGAATCCCCAGGAGATTAAATATTAATCAGTAAGGTAACTACTGAAATGGTCAGTATGGTAGCACAGTGGTTAGCAAAGTTGCTTCACAGCTCCAGGATCCCAGGTTCGATTTCCGGCTTGGGTCACTGTCTGTGCGGAGTCTGCACGTTCTCCCCGTGTCTGCGTAGGTTTCCTCCGGGTGTTCCGGTTTCCTCCCACAGTCCAAAGATGTGCATGTTAGGTGGATTGGCCATAATAAATTGCCCTTAGTGTCCAAAAAGGTTAGGTGGAGTTACGGGGATAGGGTGGAGGTGCGGGCTTAAGTGGGGACTGTTTCCAAGGGCCGGCCGAATGGCCTCCTTCTGCACTGTAAATTCTATGATTCTATGAAAACATCCAGATCTCATTAGTATGTTGCTCTTGAGGTTTGCAACTCCTGGACCTCATCTGTACGACTTTGTTCAAAAGTTGGTAGTTGGTCATGTTAGGAAAACAAAGGTAGTTTCAAGGGATTTATATTTGCCTTGTTAAACATTAGAAATTAGGTATAGTTTTAGGTATGTTAAATTCAATGTTACTGTGCCTGGAAGGGTAAAACCAAAAGTTAGATTCATGCTGGACAAAGGTGTTTGTATGTGTGGGGGTTGGTTAAGTGCCAACTGTGTTTCCATTGTGCTTATAAAGGCTGCAGTGTGATAAATAAATAAAAAGGTTTAATAAGCATGTGGTTGTTGCTAAGCAACTGGACGTCCTTGTAAGATTTAAAACTTTTTAAAGTTTTAATTTAGGTAATTTAAAATCAGTTGGAGATAGGATCTCAGGGAGTGAACGCCTCTCAACTCTGCCAGAAGGAGGACTGGACAGAATGGGACCTGCAAAGAGTCTGGCTTCCTAAAGTACAAGTTACAGTTCAGAAAACCAAGGAATTAGGGCAGAAAGAACGTTTAAGACACCTGACATTAAGTGAACTGATGCCAAGATATTGCTCAGAATTCAAGGAAGTGTAAACAAAGTATTCTGAGCTAAAGAGGCAATTGCAGTAACTAGATTTAAAGTGGACAGCAGATTTAAGGGATAGATGAAATGTTTGATGTCATTTTAATACCGTCTGGGAATCGACAGTTCAAAAAATTGCGAGCAGACAAAGAAATCCTAAAGGTTTGGAATGAAATTCTAGATTGGACTCCCTGTTAAAAGTTGAGTGGAAGCTTAATTTAAAAATTATATGTAAGACTTGGCCTGGATTTTGCAACACAAACCGCCAAGGGAAAGCATTATTATGATAAAATAATTTAAAGAGTATTTTTGGGAATGGAGTTTGGAAACTCTCATCTCACAATCAACTGGGGGGGGAATCTGAGGAGAAAACCACAGATATTAACTTGTGTTCAGAACGGAGTGTGTAGTCATTCTGTGTGCTTAAAAACAACGTTTTATGTTAATGAGACCACTGTATTTTAAGAAGTATTTTGTAATCCATGTTAATCTTTAAATCCGTGTAGGGCAGCACGGTGGCACAGTGGTTAGCATTGCTGCTTACGACGCTGAGGACCCAGGTTCGAATCCCGGTCCTGGGTCACTGTCCGTGTGGAGTTTGCACGTTCTCCCCGTGTCTGCGTGGGTTTCAACCCCACAACCCAAAGATGTGCAAGGTAGGTGGATTGGCCATGCTAAATTGCCCCTTAATTGGAAAAAATAATTGGGTACTCTAAATTTATTTTTTAAAAACCTTTAAATCTGTATGTATTTGTCAAACTAAAGGGGGATTAAACGGGTATTGTATTATAATCCCCGTTTTCATGTTCAATAAATGCTTTTCCAGCTTGTTAAAACTAACTCGCAGTCCTGTGACTCTATTCCTCCATGTTTTCTATTTAAAAAAACAGACAAGCTACGATCTTTTGAACCAAGATTCCATTCTGGGGATCTTCCCATCTAGTTATAATGGTCAGAAGGCAAGGAAGAAAGTTGGGCAGCAGAAAGTTGTTAGTGGAAACAAAAGAACAATCTCCAGCACATGGGCAAATCATGGGGAGAGGGTTTCAAGAGAGCCTGGGGACTATCTCCTGGCCCAATAGAAAGCAGATTAAAATGCAAGATTTCAGGAAAGGATTGGCAAGCTACCCAGGTGACGACAATTGCTTGCCCACCAAGTTTCTGCCAGTAGGGTTAAAATCACACCTCACGTTTCTGGATTCATAGAGGTCGACAGCACAGAAATGCCCCTTCGGCCCATTGTATCTGTGCAGGTCAAAACAGCCACCTAATTATTCTAATCCCATTTTCCAGCACATGGCCATAGCCTTGTATGCCTTGGCAGTGCAGGTGCACATCTAAATACTTCTTAAATGTTATGAGGGGTTCTGCCTCCACCATCCTTTCAGGAAGTGAGTTCCAGACTCCCATCACCATTCTGGGTGAAAAAGCTTTTCGTCACATCTCCTGTCCCTTACCTTACATCTGTATCCCCTGGTCATTGATCCCTCCACCAAGGGGAAAGGTTGATACCTGTCTACTTTATCTATACCCCTCATAAAACATTCACTTCTAAATAATTTATATAAACCACAAACAGCAAGGGCCCCAATATTGGTCCCTGCGGGATCCTTCTGGACATAGGCTTCCTGTCAGAAAACACCCTCGACCATCACCCTCTGCTTCATGCTATTCAGCCAATTCTGGATCCAATTTTTAAATTTCCTTGGATTTCAAAGACTCTTACCTTTGTTATCAGTCTCACATGCGGGACCTTATCAAAAGCCTTGCTGAAGCCCAAGTAGACAACATCACATGGATTTGCCTCATCTACACACCTGGTCACTTCTTCAAAAAATTCAATTAAGTTGGTCAGACATGACCTCCCACTAACAAAACCATGCTGACTGTTCTTGATTAATCCCTGCCTCGCCAAATGCAGATTACATCTGTCTCTCAGAATTGCTTCCAATAGTTTCCCCACCACTGAGGTGAGACTGTCTGGCCTATAGTTTCCGGGTTAATCCCTTCCTCCCTTCCTGAATAATGGTACCCACATTGGCTATCCTCCAGTACCTCTCCTGTGGCCAGAGAGGAATTAAACATTATTGCCAGCACCCAACAGCCTGGGATATATTTCATCTGGCCCTGGAGTTTTTTCTACTTTTAAGCATGCCAAACCACTCAGATCCTCCTCTCTATTATGTTAATCTCTGCAATTTTATCATAGTCCTTCTTCCTGCCTTCTGTATCCACACCATCCCTCTCACAAATGAACATCGGCACAAAGTATTCATTTAGCACCCTACCTACATCCTCCAGCTCCACAAATGATCACTGCGTGAATGGGCCCGACTCCTTCCCTATTTCCTTCTTGAAGGCGTCTCACTGTTCTGTGACAGATTTACCTAAAAGTGTCCGCTCCCAGTCCACTCTGGCCAAAACATATCTGATCGTATTAAATTCAGTCTTCCCCAGTTTAGAACTTTAATCTCAGGCCCATCCACTTCCTTTTGCACAACGATCTTGAATCTGTCAGTGTTATGATCACTGTCTGTAAAATGCTCCCCCACTGATACTTCAACATTTGCCTGGCTTTGTTGCCTAAAATTAAGTGCAGGACCACCCCCTCTCTTGTTAGACCTTCTACATACTGGCTTAAAAAGTTCTCCTGGATGTATTTTAAGAATTCTGCTCCCTCTAAACCTTTTACACTATGGCTACCCCAGTTAATGTTGGGGAAGTTGAAATCCCCACTATCACTACCCTATTACTTTTACACTTCTCTGAAATTTCCTTACATATCTGCTCTCCTATTTCTCTCGGACTGTTAAGGGGCCTGTAGAACACTCACAGCTGTGTGTTTTGGTTTTTACGTTGTACCCATATGGCTTCAGTTGAAGAGTCTTCCAAGATGTCATCCCTCCTAATGGCTGTAGTTGATTCCCTGATATTCTTCATCTTTTACCTCCTTCCCTTTCTTCCTTTGCTGTCCCCAAAAATGGCCCCAATGTCCCAGAAATCTAAAGCCCTCCCCTCCTGCACCATCTCTCCAGCCACGCATTCATCTGGGCGAACCTTCTATTTCTATACTCACCAGCACGTGGCACCGGGAGTAATCCAGGGATTACTACCTTCTTGGTTCTGGGTTCTGTTTTTTAATCTACTTCCTGGCTCCCTAAATTCTGCTTGCAGGAACCCATCCCTTTTTCTGCCTGTATCCTTTGGACCAATGTTTATCACGATATTTGTCTTACTCTTCAGAATGCCCTGCAGCCGTTCAGTGACATCTCTGACCCTGGCACCAGGAAGGCAACATACCATCCTGGAGTCTCTTTTGCGGCCACAGAAATGCCTGTGTGTTCCTGTAACAATTGAATCCTCTATCACTATAGCCCTGATCTTCTTTCTCCTTCCCCTCTTGTGCAGCAGACCTACCCATGGTGTCATGAAGTTGGCTGCCACTGCTTTCCTCTACACAGTCATCTCCCCCAACAGTATCCAAAACAGTACACCTGTTAGAAAGGGGGATGGCCACAGGGGACGGGGCTGGCCACAGGGGACTCCTGCACTATCTCCTTTCCTCTACTCTGCTTGGTGGTCACCCATGCACTTTCTGCCTGTTCTATCCTCACCTGCTGTGTGATCACCTCACCTAATGTGCTTTCCATGACTTGCTCAGCATCGTGGATGCTGATTTAGACTTGAATCCACCAGGAAGCAAAAGTGCGACCATCAAACCAATTCACATGTATTATTAATTTATATCAGTAATAAGTCCAACTTTTCCTCCAATTTCTTTTCTAACAACTCAAGGTTACACAGGGATAAAAATTAAGGTTATAGAAACAGGTCAAAAGCCAAAATTCTGGAGCCCCCTACCTACCGATCTGGCGACCTATGCCAGACTGTAGAAGTTCAAGAAGATAGCTCGCCACCTCCTTTCAAGAGCAACTAATGATCGGCAGTAAATAATGCTGATCTCGTCAGCGACGGATTCACTGAACATTATTAGTAGCTTTTAAAACCTCAGAAAACTGACCTTTTCTCTTTTTTAATGGGGAAAAGGCAATGCGGTGTCAAGTTTCAGTCTAGTAAGGATATTATATTGCGTAATATAAATTATGTTTCGTTGCACTGAAAAATCAAGATGAAACCAGTTAAAAACTGCAACTGGATTTAACTGGTCTCACTGGAGTTAACAAGTGCCAACTATAATTAACTGCAAGCAGTTGGCTTGTGAGCTGGGTGAACTAGTTGACATGTCAGTTGGCTCAAGTGGAACCAAATGGCTGGCACATATTCAGAGCTGTAACCAGTTGGAATTATGTGGAACCAGATGAAATATTGCCGACCAGTCTCCCTGGCCGCTTTCCCCGTCTATATTGATAAACACACTTTTTAAAATGAATTTAGAGTATCCAGTTCAATTGCTTTCCAAATAAGGGGCAATTTAGTGTGGCCAATTCACCAAATCCTACACATCTTTGGGTTGTGGGGTGAGGCCCACACAGACACAAACACAGTTGAATCTCTTGCTCCCCATCATACTCTCTCTCTCTCACACTCATTCCCCCTCAGTCTCTCTCTATCTCTCTTCTCCAATTTCTCCCTCTCCCCAGTCTCTCTCTCAGAATAAAGTCTCATCGATTCAGGACTGGCAGGAGAAGAATTGTTTTTCAAAGGACTATGATTCTGAATATAAAATCTTAAAGGAAGCAATTTCATTGATCTTACCTGTATTAGATATAAAGAATAAAATCTAAATCATAAAAAGGAAATGTTATCTTACTTCCAGCTGAGATTCAACCCAAATATGCTTTGGGATAAATCTGACATTCCATTTTCAGATTGGCAAATTGTAATAGTAGGGCGCCAGGGTCTCAGTTATTTACACGATTTAGATGAAGGTGCAAGTGTGTATTGTAGCCAAATTTGCTGACAATACACAAATAGATGGGAAAGCAAGTTGTGAAAAGGACACAAAGGGTGGGATTTACCGACCACCCCGCTGCCTGTTTTCCGGCGAGGGAGGCGGCCCGCCAGCGGGATCTACTGGTCTCGCCACTATCAACGGGATTTCCCACTTACAGCACCCCTCGCCGCCGGAAAATCCGTGCGCCTGCGCAGGACCGGGATTTCCTACCGGGGTGAACAGCTGGTAAATCCAGCCCAAAGTCGGCAAAGGGATAGAGAAAGATTAAATAAGTGGGCAAAACCCGGCAGATGGGAAATGGCAATGTGGGAAAATGTGAGGTTACCCACTTGGTTAAAAAGACTTATTATTTTAATGGAGTGACTACCAGCCGCAGACAAGGATTAGAAAGGCAAATGGAATGCTTGTTTTAGTTTGCAAGAGGGATGGCGGATTAAAGTAACCAAAGTAATTGAAGGGGTTGTCGACAGTGCTACCAAGCAACACTTAATTGAATATCACCGCAAGAGTTCCTGGCCACAACTATCATCAGTTGCTTCATGAATTACCTTCCTCCCATCATAAGGTCAGAAGTGGACATATTCGTTGATCACTACACAATGTTCACCACCATTTCAGACTCCTCAAATACTGAAAGCAGCCCTCGTGTTCATATGCAGCAAGACCCAGGAAACATTCAGGGTCAGGTTGATAAGAGAGAAGTAGCATCCATGCCACAAAGGTGCCAGGCAATTAAATACATAGGCAAAATAGTGAAGTACCGAACCCTGCTGCCTGTCTGCATCCACCAGAATTAAGCTCTGGGCAGCGAGGCTCATGGGTCAATCCTTTTACCCCACCGCCTATTAAAGCCAGCTCGTCACCTCCCGGCGGGGAGATTTGGCCTCGATCAAAGGCATTGGGATCCAAGCCCTTGCTGCTGATCCACCGGCACGCTCTCCCAGCAATCAACGGCCCCACATCATTACCCATGTTTGAACTCACCCAAGAGGAAACCTCCTTTCCACGTCCACTTTGTCAAGACCGTATAGGATCTTATATACTTCAATAAGTCACCCGTCACTCTCCCAAACTCGAGTGGAAACAAGCCCAGCCTGTCCAATCTTTCCTCATAACACAGTCCCTTCATTCTAATTATCAATCTAATAAACCTCCAATACATTTCAGTCCTTTCTGAAATAATGACACCAAAATACTCACACACAGTACTCAAGATGTGGTCTTACCAATATCCTGTATAACACCTCACTTTTATGTTCAATTCCGCGAAAAAGGACAGAATTCCATTAGTCATCTAATTAGGGGCGGCATGTTGGCACAGTGGTTAGCACTGTTGCCTCACAAACACCAGGGAACTGGGTTCAATTCTGGCCTTGGGCTGCTGTCTGTGTGGAGTTGGCACGTTCTCCCATGTCAGCATGAGTTTACTCCGGATACTCCGGTTTTCTCACACAGTCCAAAGATGCGCGGATAAAGTGGCCATGATAAATTTCCCCATCGTGTCCAAAGGGTTACCCTGGGGTTACTGGGTTTTAGGTACAGTGTGGAGACGTGGGCCCGATCGGTGGTGACTTGATGGGCCAAATGAGCTCCCTCAGCATTGTAGTGATTCCAACATTAATTACTTACTGTACTCGCATACTAACTTTATGTGACTCATGAATTCTGCACCCCCACTCCCCTCATCTAAGTTCATTAATGTAAATTGTAAAAAGTTGAGACCCCTGCAGCACTCCGCTCATCAGAGTCTGCAATCAGAAAAAGACCACTTATGCACACCCTTCTTTCTTCAAGCTAGCCAATTTTCTTTCCATATTAAAATGTTACCCCCTACATTGTGAGCGTTTTTTTTTTTTTGCAATAGCCTTTGACTGGCATCTTACTAAGTTCAGTACATCTACAAGCTCCTCTTTATCCTGGGTGCACGTTACTCCATCAAAGATCTCCAATAAATTGGCTAAACATGATTTTCCTTTCACAATGCCATGCTGGTTCTTCCTGATTACCTTGTGTTTTTCCAAGTGCCCAACTAAAATCTCCGTCATGATCGATTTGAGCACCTTCCCAAAGACAGATGACAAGTATCCTAACCTACAGGTTTGTGTTTTGGTTCCATTCCTTCTTGAATAGAGGGGGTTATATTTGCTACTTTCCAGAATATAGGGCATTTTGAAAAATTTACATCAACGCATCTACTACCTCATTAGCCACCTAAGACCCGAAGATGAAATCCATCAGGACTCGGGTATTTAACCAACTCCATCAGTTTGCTCAGTATCACTTCCCTAGTGATTGTAATTTTCTCAAGTTCCTCTCTCCCTTCCGCATCCTGATTACAGCAATTACTGGAATTTTTTTTTGTATCTTCCATAGCGAAGACAGAAGCAAATATTTTTTCATTTCATCTACCATTTTCTTATCATTTACTATTAACTCCCCATTGTTACTCTCTAGTGGACCAACACCCGCTTTACTTACTCTTTTCATGATTAAATAACAAACTCTTAACATCTGATTTTACATTTATAGCTGGCTTTCTTTCTTCTAATTAACCATTTAGTCATTTTCTGCAGTTCTTTATATTCTGACCAACTATCTGACCTGCAACTTATCTTTGCGTAGTTATATGTTTTTTCCTTAAGCTTGATACTTTCTTTAACTTCTTTAGGAGTGGTATGGTGGTTAGCACCGATGCCTCAAAGCGCCAGAAACCTGGATTTGATTCCAACCTCAGGTGACTGTCTGTATGGTGTTTGCACGTTCTCCCCGTGTCTGCGTGCATTTCCTCCGGGTGTTCTGGTTTCCTCCCACAGTCCAAAGATGTGCAGGTTAGGTGGATTGGCTGTGCTAAACTGCCCCTGTGATGAGGTTACGGGGTAGAGTGTGGGATTGGGCCTAGCTGGGAAGCATGTTCTTTCAGAAAGTCGGTGCAGAATCAATGGGCGAATGGCCTCTTTCTGCACTGTAGGGATTCTATCATATGGTAGGCATGTCCCTTGGAACTTTTCTTGACAGTACGAATATACTTATTCGGCATATTTTGAGATATCTCCTTCAAGGCCTGCCACTGTTTCACTATTGATCCATCCTCTAGCCCCATATCCCAACTCACTTCAGCTCGTTCAGCTAGTACGTCCACATAGTTGCCCTTATTTAAATTTAAACTACTAATCTTAGGCCCACTCTTTTGCCTTTCAAACTGGTTGTAAAATTCAATCAAATGGTGGTCGCTGCCACCGCGAGGTACCTTTATTATGAGATCATTAATTAATCTCGTCACATTATACAATACCAAGTCTAATATAACCTGCTCCCTGGTTGGTTGCTGCTCTAAGAAACAATCTCAAAAGCATCCTATGAACCCCTCATCCAAGCTACTACTGCCAATCTAATTCAGTTTATATGTAGATTAAAATCCCCCAATATTATTGCTGTCCCTTTATCACAAGCCTCCAATAATTCTTTTTCAATACTTTGCCCTACATTGTTTCCTGTTCGGGGACCTGTGGACCACTCCCACTACGGACTTTTTCCCTCACCTTCACCCAAACCGATTCTGCATCCTGATCTCTTGAACCAAGATCCTCTCTAACTATTACACCAATGCCATCCTTAATTAACAGGCCTACCCCTGTAACTTTACCTAGTGTCCTACTCTTCTTTAATGTCATATGATCAGTACAACATTACCTTCTGCCATACCTACTACTGCCATACCTTAGGAGGCCAAGCCGACTGAATTTGCACTCTGTCAGAAAATTTGGTTTTGTTGACCAGGAATTAAGTTGAACTGTTAAATATAACCACCACAGCCTCCTATTTATTGCCTCTTAAACTCATCCGTTTTGGTCATTTTAGTCTGCAGTGTTAAGAACACACCCATTTCCTTTTTGTTCAAACAAAAAAAAACACAATGAAAAGAACTCTCCGTTTGAATTTACTCCAAGTTACAATTTTGCGTCTAGTCAAGGTTCTCTTTCTGTACCTGTAAAAATTATTATACAAAAACTGGCTATGCAAATATGAAATGGAAAACTGAACGGAAAATACAGGACTCCGTGTTTTTCACTATACTTCTCTACATATTAATAATTTTACTAATTGTTGTATTTCTTGGAGACGTTTGAATAATTTCTAATGGGAAGCTAATGAGTAGAGCGCCAAATCCTAAACCACCTTCTCTGTAAAGAGATAACTTTAAATCACATAAAAACTCTAGCAATATTACCCAACTCCATAAACACATTTCTGTCCCGATGGGATTGCATTCTCCAACATAAATGGAAATGCTGGATTGAAAGGTCTTTCAATTACTCAAGGGCAAAGGGGGATTAGGTTTCTGGCACACCGCAAATCTCTTCATAACTTAATATTTTCTATTAAAAAAGCAATCTGGTCTAAGTGCTGTCCAATTTAATTCATGAAGTAAAAAAGATTTAATTCCCCCGTGGTGAGCTGCACTATCTCATATAGCCAATAGGGTCATTATCCTAACTGCCTAACTACTCGTTGCAATATTCAAAGTATATCCAGATTTGCATCCGTTGCTTGCAGGCCTTCAGAACTGATACTGAGATGGCACCAGCTTTCTTGCAAGGCTAACTCTCAAATGAGCAGATTTTCTTCTGACAGGTGTAGCCATCTAAGATGGCCACCTGCAGAGGACCATGGGAATTATGGCCAACCCAGGACTCAGACAGATACAGAGCCTGTGTGTATCTGAAACACAGGTAACCAGACCTGATCAAAAGCCCTGCTCGTTTGCATTTCAATGGCCCATTTTCCCAGGACAATAGAACTCCAATCAAGCAACCGGTACAGCCACAGACTGATCGGCGCCACTCCCTTGACTCAGAAAGCCCAACTGCCAAGGTCGATGACCGCTAAGGACCCACCCAGCTACCAAGGCACCCACCCCTTTATTGGCCGAAATCGAAGAGTGATCAGAGCCCTGTCGAACTATTGGATCCAAGGATAAGAACCGCCCCAAAGAGCGCAAAAACCCAGAGGGATAAAAGAGAGCACAGCCATGTGTTCTGTCTCTTTTGGATCCGGCCTGTGCAAACCCAATTGCAGCAGGAACAGCCAGCTACGTTCAAGACCAACGACCGCTACCTGACGGATGAGCCCAGCAGAGACAGAGCCACTTTCTTCAAACCAGCCAAGTGAAATCCAGATAAAGTCCTTATCCATTTGCACAGTGCCGGTCGCACTGAAGTTAAGTACAGGTTATTGTAGCTGATTAAGCAGCAATTTAGCATGGCCAATCCACCTACCCTGCACATCTTTGGGTTGTGGGGGTGAAACCCACGAAAACACAGGGAGAATGTGCAAACACCAGACGGACAGTGACCCAGAGCCAGGATCGAACCTGGGACCTCGCCACCATGAGGCATCAGTGCTAACCACTGCGCCACCGTGGTGCCCTAACATTTTAATCTACTTTCAAGGCTTTCTCTATCTACTTCCAAGACTTTCAAGGAAGAAGAAAGGAAAAACAATCAAGTTCTGCTTCAGAAAATGAATCCATATTTAGTGCGAACAAATATTGGTATTTCATTGGGTTAGATTTTAAAGGAGCAACTTATTGAAGCATAATCACAGAATCACTACAGTGCATGAGGAGGCCATTCAGCCCATCGAGTCTGCACTGGCCCTTACTCAGATAGAGCACCCTAGCTAGGGCCAATCCCCCGTTAATATCCCCGTAAGCCTGCCTAACATTTTGGGCAATATTAGCATGGCCAATTCACTTAACCTGCACATCTTTGGACTGTAGAAGGAAACCCTGAACACCCGGATGAAACCCATGCAGACATAGGGAGAAAGTGCAAACTCCACACAGTCACCCGATGTCAGAATCAAACCGGGGTCCCTGGCACTGTGAGGCAGCAGTGCTAACCACTGTGCCACCGTGCCGCAGCTAAACATTTCTGATTACTTGCATGGAATAACATTTGATAAGATAGAACATAGAACATAGAACAGTACAGCACAGAACAGGCCCTTCGGCCCTCGATGTTGTGCCGAGCAATGATCACCCTACTCAAACCCACGTATCCACCCTATACCCGTAACCCAACAACCCCCCCTTAACCTTACTTTTTAGGTCACTACGGGCAATTTAGTATGGCCAATCCACCTAACCCGCACATCTTTGGACTGTGGGAGGAAACCGGAGCACCCGGAGGAAACCCACGCACACACGGGGAGGACGTGCAGACTCCACACAGACAGTGACCCAGCCGGGAATCGAACCTGGGACCCTGGAGCTGTGAAGCTTTATGCTAACCACCATGCTACCGTGCTGCCCGATGAATATGTAAGAAAAGTAAATGAGCACAAACATTACTGACAATACACATATAACTTGATTTTGTGCAGCAAACATTAATGAAAATTCTGCAACTATGGCAACATACTCAATTTTTATTCATTTTGTTTTGGCCAATAGCAATACAGACAGAATATAAACCGGAATTACAATTCCTACATTATAGTAGAGTGCTTACTTTGAAATATACCATTGGAAAAGATTTATAAATAAGTCCTTCCATAAACCCAGCTGTCAAGAGCACCAATAAGTTTAGATATTCACAAACAAAGCTAAAGGCAAGTGGTTTTTTTTTTACATATAAATGAGAATAGTAATATTTAAAGTAAATCACAGCGCTTGAAGTTACAGAAATGGAATAAGAGCCCATCGGCAATTACAATAAGAAAAGGCATTCAACGTTTTTGCCCATGAAAAAAGGGGAAATCTTCCCTTTGTTGTATCACATTGTTTTTAAAATGTTATGAATGTGCTGTTACTGAAGTTTCTTTTCACTGGATTGCAATGAGAAATTGCTGGTTTTTAACAGAAAAGCGAAGTATCAAGTGCAACGTTTGTCACTGCAGTCTTGTCTCCTGTTTGTCCTGTGCATTGAATCTGTGGTTTATCATATCATTGTCAAGTCATCAATTAATTCTCTTCTTCTTCATTGATTAACTGTGAGGTTCTGAAATCCAATTTAACTTTAATTGCAAGATTCAAGGTCCAACTAAGTATGAGAACACTCCGGGTAAAAGTGTGTTCAGACAAGATTCACCAATTTATTGAGTTACCAAAATAACAGCAGAAATGAAACAACAAAATAGTAGACTCAGCCGCTCCACATTGGAATATTTAATCTCAGTCAGATGGGGTTCTCTCTCAAAAATGTTTCTTTCTTTTAGCTTCTACCTTCTTTCTGCTCCTGGTGTCACAGGTCTTATTAACCCTTTCCAAATCACAGCCACCGGCTGACCAGTGGTATCCCTCAACTATGATTGGTCCATGTAGGACATGATTATCTCCTGGTTGGCTAGGTGAGGCATGTAAGTCCATGGACATCTCCAAATGCACATTGTTCGAGGATAGGAAGCATGATTAGCTCATTGTCTCAGACGTTGCATATTTCGTCTGAATTCCTAATTAAATCAGACACTTATCTTATCGATTCTGTAAATGTTGTTGATTAGATCAGTTTGACTGATCTATGTCTATCTGTCTGCTTTGTGGAAGGTCAGGATTGGTAGGATTGGTAGGATTGGACAGTTGGTAGGATTTCGCAAGCCCAGGTCAGATGGTGGGGGATGAATGTAATGCGACATGAATTCAAGGTCCCGGTTGAGGCCGTACTCATGTGTGTGGAACTTGGCTACAAGTTTCTGCTCGGCGATTTTGCGCTGTCGTACGTCCTGAAGGCCGCCTTGGAGAACGGTTACCCGGAGATCAGAGGCTGAATGCCCTTGACTGCTGAAGTGTTCCCTGACTGGAAGGGAACATTCCTGCCTGTCAATTGTCGCGCGATGTCCGTTCATCTGTTGTCACAGCGTCTGCATGGTCTCGCCAATGTATATTGGATTCACGTCGTATTACATTCATCCCCCACCATCTGGCCTGGGCTTGCCAAATCCTACCAACTCTCCTGGCTTGAGACAATTCACACCTCTTTACCCTGGGGTAACCCCCTCTCTGGATCTGTAAAGACATAATTACCTGCAAATGCTCGCATTCAAAGTATCGTCTTGCATCTTTGACTTTGTCTATATGTATATATATATGTTTCTGGAATATACCTCTTCATTCACCGGAGGAAGGAGCAGTGCTCCGAAAGCTAGTGATTTGAAACAAACCTGTTGGACTTTAACCTGGTGTTGTAAGACTCCTTACTGTGCTCAGCCCAGTCCAACGCCGGCATCTCCATATCATTTAAAAGGTGGGCTAGGTAAAATATTCTTACACATTCAGTTAATAATAATAATCTTTATTAGTGTCAGAAGTAGGCTTACATTAACACTGCAATAAAGTTACTGTGAAAAACCCCTAATCGCCACATTCCGCGCCTGTTCGGGTACACAGAGGGAGAATTCAGAATGTCCAATTCACCTAACAGCACGTCTTTCGGGACTTGTGGGAGAAAACTGGAACACCCGGAGGAAACCCACGCAGACACGGGGAGAACATAATGGTTGCTACAGCCACAGAATTAAAGTCAAACGGATTGGTTAGTTCCAAATCTAATCATCCCCTAACAGAAGTTAAAAGCTCATACAAAAGTACATGCAGATCCTTCGCATTTGTATTATAACTAAGCGGCTAACTCGTACATGACTGTTTAAATAAGGCAGCATGGTGGCACAGTGGGTAGCACTGCTGCCTCACGCGCTGAGTACCAGGGCTCCATCCTGGCCACAGGTCACTGTCTATGTGGAATTTACATATTCTCCCCATGTCTGCGGGGGTCACACACCCCCCCCCCCCCCCCACCACCACCACCACACCACACAACACAAAGATGAGCATGGTTGGTGGATTGGCCACGCTAAATTGCCCCTTAATCGGACAAAAATAGAATTGGGCACTTTAAATTAAACAAAACTGTTCAAATAGCTACATTTTTTCCTTACTAATTACTTATTTCCTATTTTCATTCCTTTCAATATTCATCGGCAGTCGCAAGTTTTGTTTAATTTACTGAATTGCTTCATCTGAGGTGCATGCCAATGAAATCAAGATTTTATTTGGCTGCTTTCTAAAAAAGACATTAGTTGAAAATATATGCCCAATGACATTAATTACAATTTAGTCAAATTATTACACGTTATTTAAATTAAACAATGCCATGCATTTAAAATAGAATTTGGCTATTCATTTTTGCACGGGCAAAGGTTATGATAGCTTCTTGACATTAGGGAACTTGCTTTATACATATATTCTGTTGCAGACTGTTAAGATACCATTTGGTCGATCTGTGGTAATCCACCACTGTATATATATGTGTGTGCCTCTATTAGGGGATGTACAATAGTACCTGCTATTACAGGTTTGTCGGTAAGCCCCTGCCGGCTAGCTCCGCCCACAGGGAGCAGTATAAATATCCATGAGATCTCCTGAGCAGCCATTTTACAGCTGCAGTTGAGGGAATAACATCTCACGGCAATAAAGCCTCTTTTGTACCGTTTCGTGTTTCTGTGAGCAATTGTTAGCGCATCACGATCTTAATAAGGTCTTTATGTATTTATTGACTACAAGAACAACAAACAGCAAAGGGTTAAAGCTGAGTGCTGTCAATGCTACCTCGTGCACAAGGTTGTCTCACAGACTGACCCCTCGATGTGGGTCCTGTGTCCTCTTACCTCACTGTGTGGACGGTACTGTACTTAGTCCCATGCAAATGATATCCATTACATATCCTGTAATGATATGCATAACTAATTTTGTATGTTAATATGTTAAGATCTCCAACCAGCAGGTGATAGTAGAACGAAACCACGTAACACTGCAACCTCGAGGAGTCTGGGTGAGGAGTCGTCATGGATAGTCGTGTTTAGTATTAGCTCTTCTATTCTCGTTGTTAACAGTTTACAGTTCGTTAGTAGTATAAGTATTGTTTTTTACCCACATTATTGTAATTTAATAAATCTTAACTAATCACGAACTAGACGTTCTATGGTGCACTGACTCAATCATTGCAACACACTAGATCATCACATACCCTATTCAATAAATCAGAGGAAAATCCAACAAAAGTTTCTGAAGTTACTGCAGTACAATGGCATTAGAAAAATGATGCGATGGAAAGATTGTGAAGCAATTTTAAGGTGGGAAAATATAAACTACTTGTATCCATTGTAATACAACAGGTAAGGACGATAATTAGACCTAGAACTTTATACCCAAAACTGGAGAAATGCAAGAGGTATTACAGGCAATTGGTATTTCCATGACCATGTAAAAGATGTTTCCTCAAAGTGGTCCATAAGCTAAGATTTGTGTGTGTATATTTACAGCCCTGTTTTAAAATTTGAGTGATTCAATTCAGAAATTATCAGCAAAGCATTAGTCTTCAACAAAATAAAAGTTAATTTATTTCCAAATTTGCTTTTGCAAGTTACTTAAGTGAAAGAATTATTCACTGTCGACATACAAAGATTAAATGTAGATAAGGATAGAAGGATAAACATGAAATTCAGTCTTTAAGTCAGCGTTGCATGCCCATAGTTTTCTGTTGAAGTATTGGTTGTCTAGAATGAAGGGTTGAAAGTGAAGAATTTAGTTAATAATAATCATCATTTTTATTCTGACAAGTAGGCTTACATTAACACTGCAATGAAATTATTGCGAAAAGCCCCTAGCCGCCACACTCCAGCGCCTGTTCAGGTACACGGAAGGAGTATTCAGAATGTCTAAATTACCGAACAGCATGTCTTTAGGGACTTATGGGAGGAAACCGGATCACCCGGAGGAACCCCACGCAGACACACAGAGGATGTGCAGACTCCACACAGGCAGTGATCCAAGCCAGAAATCGAATCTGGGACCCTGGCGCTGTGAAGCAACAATGCTACCCACTGTGCTACCGTGCCGTTCAGCAGCTGCGATGACTTTTGCAGTCCAATATTCAGTGTCTGCCTTTTCAGGTGCTCAGCAGCTCAAGCATGTTTTGGGAGACAGAAAAGGTTTCTTGTTCCTCACTGCTATTACTACACTTTAAGATTGCTTAGATTCTTTCCAGCAGAACAACAGGTGATTTCTGGTTACTTTCCTCTTTGTTTTTCCTTGGCCAAGAACACTCTTTGATGATGTCTCTTACTTCTTCTTGGGGGTTCGGCATACATGGCTATCGCAACCTGTCCTTAACCCAACCAAAGCAAAATGGTTATGTTAATTGCAAACGAGTCATTGTTCCACCAGGCTAAGAAGTTAATTATGTTGAGGTCCTTTGAAGTCTCTTCCATCGCCTGTTCTCTCAGGAGGTAAGAATCTTCACACCTTCAGAAGATTCAGCAGACACCCCTGGAGGAGTCTTGCATTTTAATGACTCTGTGATCAGATCTGGAGATAACAGAGTTTGACAAGGTTTGAACAACAAAGAAAGAAACCCAAATGTCAGTCCGGACCTCGATTTTGAAAAGGACTGTTCAACTTAGAACATAAGTGCAGAAGGAGGCCATTCGGCCCATCAAGTCTGCACCGACCCATTTAAGCCCTCACTTCCACCCTACCCCCCCCCCCCCCCCCCCCCCCCCCGTAACCCAATAACCCCTCCTAACCTTTTTTGGTCACTAAGGGCAATTTATCATGGACAAACCACCTAACCTGCACGTCTTTGGACTGTAGGTGGAAACCCACGCAGACACGGGGAGAACGTGCAAACTCCGCACAGACAGTGACCCAGCAGGGAATCGAACCTGGGACCCTGGCGCTGTGAAGCCACAGTGCTATCCACTTGTGCTACCGTGGATACCCTTAATTTAATTATATACGGCAAAAACGTACCTTTCAACAGTTGTCTTTAAAATCTATAATATCATAACTCCAAATTGAAATATATGGGTTGCTGGATTTAGCAAAGATAAATTGAAATATACTGGGGCTTAAAGAAGCAATGTCATAATGGACTGCGACATCAAATGGGAATGGGAAAGAGTGTACAGTTTGAGTTCACCTTTGAAACACTGACCACAAGATGCACAAATTTAAAGTCAGGTTTATATACTGAGAAGGGACGGATCCAATAAAGACCCTTTTAACCAAGGCAGACTTTTATAGAATGATGAGAAAATCAAGGGGGTACCATGTAGTTTTTCTGGGGCAAGCCAGACAGATCACAATGGTTTTGTCTGGCTCAGTCCACTATGTGTTTCTTGTATAGCAAATGTGAAAAAATCAAACAAGTTTCCCACTGAATGATCTCGCTGAGTAATACTATGTGGAAAGTAAATTCATAGAAAGTAGCAATACTAAAATAGATAGTGAAAGTTAGCAAAACCATCCAATTTCAAAAGGATGAGATTATAATGTGCACTTAGTTCGTTCAACATTTCTTCAGGTGCCACATGGAACAATAAAAATGAACCTGAATCCATTTGAAGCGTTTTCATTTTCGGAAAGGAACTTTCAAAGTGATAAGAAAAGTTGAGGCCGCACATAGCCCCGTTTTGTTCAGCGGGAAGCTCCGCAGGCCAGAACTCCCCCAGTGTTTTTTCTTAGAATTTACAGTGCAGAAGGAGGCCATTCGGCCCATCGAGTCTGCACCGGCTCTTGGAAAGAGCACCCTACCAAAGGTCAACACCTCCACCCTATCCCATAACCCAGTAACCCCACCCAACACTAAGGGCACTTTTGGACACTAAGGGCAATTTATCATGGCCAATCCACCTAACCTGCACATCTTTGGACTGTAGGAGGAAACCGGAGGACCCGGAGGAAACACACGGGGAGGATGTGCAGACTCCGCACAGATAGTGACCCAAGCCGGAATAGAACTGGGGACCCTGGAGCTGTGAAGCAATTGTGCTATCCACAATGGTACCGTGCTGCCCTAAAAAATGGCCGTGAAATGATCCCATTGCAACATCTCACGAGATTGTGTGTGGCGAGCCAGGTAGATCCCGGGAGCAGGGTCTCCCGACTTTCATCGGCCACGCTGTGCCATGTCGAGCTGCTTTTCTGACGCAGCGTGGCCATTGGATCGCGTCCATCAAGTGCCATTTGTTAATGGTGGGAATCTCGCCGGCTACTCCCTGAAAAACCTGCCAGAAATGAACTTAGAAATGTTTCCATTAAATGCTGTCCAAAATAACTTTTCAGACGTTTTGCAGCATTTGTAACATTGGCCGCACCTAACAAATTAAACAATAACATTGGCACTGCCACAAACGCAGAAGCTGGCATCAGTTCATGACCATATTTACAGGCTTTACTTTTTTTCCTCATCAGTTCCACTTATTGCATTTTTCACTATTACCTTCTGCTTAACTTTCCTCTCCTCATCGCTCATTATTTTTAATTTTAATTCTGTAACTTTTTCAGCAATTCAATTCACTGTATGGGAGGATATAAAAATTATCAGAAAATTTTATGTAAGCACTAAGCATTGTGCACTGTTGGAGGGCATTTTGTGATCCTGGACTTATGATATAAATTCTAGGTGGCCCTGTAACTACATTTGTGCTCCTATATTACTTTTGAATAGTTCTGATTAAACAAAAGGTACTCATTGGCTTAGATGCCTGTTTAGAAGAGGCAATTTGTAGAAATAGATAGTGTACACACAATGCTGTTAATATCAGAAAAGACACAAAATGGCTGTTAGCTATTTTGTGATATAAAATGGCCAAACATGCCACATTCCCTGTAAACTGTCTCATGAGACCGAAGCGTGGGTATGTATAGAGAGTGTCCCAATAGTCGCTGATAACAGCTTCACAGAACAAGACATGCAATGTATCCTTGATAAGCTCAAGGTCTACAGCTGTAGACAGGACATATTATTGTTAGTTTTGAATGACTTTGGTATGAAGTTAGGGGCGGGTAAGACAACATCAACTTTAACCATATATGTGATAATTGGGATGCTAGGAAAAATTGATTGACTGCATGTAATAAGTGTGACGCGAATATAGTTGATTGATTGATTGTAAATGAGAATACAAACTAATTCCGCCCCTTGAATCTGTATATTAACCCGTGTGAGCTTTAGCTCAAGTGAGAGAAGATACTGTCAAAGGCTGCGGAGTCTGAGAGCTCCTCTCCCAGAATTCGGACATAATAAACTGCTTTTGTTTTACTTATACTCAGGCCTTCGTGTGAATATTTTCACCCCATGCTTCAATCAGAAACTAATAAATAAATCTCAAGAAAATGGTCACTGAAAACGTGATTGGCTGCACAGTAATTACCTAAGGGAACCATAAGAAATCCATCAAAGAGGAGAATAAAACTTTTTTCTTTCAAGTGATGATTTTTTTAAATCACTTCAGATTTATTCTGACAATTTTAGTCTGCAGACTGAAAGAGACAGAAACAGAGATGAACAATATAAAATTCAACCACTAATTATACGGCAGGGTCGCACAGTTGTTAGCACTGTTGCTTCCCAGCTCCAGGGTCCCAGGTTCAATACCCGGCTTGAGTCACCGTCTATGAGGAGTCAGCACTTTGTCCCTGTGGCTGCATGGGTTTCCTCCGGGTGCAACGGTTTCCTCCCACAGTCCAACGATGTGCAGGTTAGGTGGACTGGCCATGCGAAATTGCCCTTGGTATCCAAAAAGGTTAGGTGGGGTTACTGGGTTGTGGGGATAGGGTGGAGGTGTGGGTTTCTGAAGGGTGCTCTTTCCAAGGGCCGGTGCAGACTCGATGTGCCGAATGGCCTCCTTCTGCACTGTAAATTCTATAGGGAATGCTAAATGGACTTAAGTCACATGTTTGATGTCTGTTATTGTTCTAGGATGCATCCATGAACATGAGCTTGAAGCTGGCATTTTTTCAAAAAAATGAAGTTTTGTGGAAACACATTGCAGACACAATTTGTGGACTGTAACATGAACATTATAAATCGCATGTTAACGTAGCTTCTACATCAATCAAACATAGGAATCCATATGTAAGGGATTTAGCAATTGCTTTCATCTGTCCCATTGAAGTATCCATAATCCACCGGAAGCGGCCAGGTAACAATAAACAACAACATTTCAATTTTAAGCTGTCAAAAGAGGAATATTATCAGTGCAACTTTAGCTCTGGGATGGAGTTATATTCAATGAAGTAAACGAGAAACTCTAAGGGAAAGATAGTAAGAGTTGGTTTCTTCATATTTTGCCACTTGTCTTTTGTGATTAGGCAATGCCACATACTATCTTAGGGGCTGGTTTACTCAGTTGGTCAGATGGCTAGCACATGGTTCAGAATAATGTCAACTGTGTGGGTTTGAATCCCATTCTCGCTGAGGTAGACTTGAGATTTTCCTGCTCATCCCGCTCCTGAGAGTGGAAGGCAGCGGCAAACCAACACTGCCAAAAAAAGACAAGGAAAACGGCTCAGGGTTAAGCACCAGGAGAGGTAATGCCTTTGAACAGAGTACAGGTGTATGTGCGCCCAATTGGGACACCGCGGACTTTGTTAAGAAGCTATTAGTGTCCATCCTGGGCTTGGATTCACATCATCTGATAATGGGGGGGGTGGTGCGATTTTAACTGTCTATTGGACCCTAGGGTGAAGAGGTCTAGCCCAAAGTCAATGTTCACGTCAGGAATGGCAAGGGAGCTGGGGAGTCGTGGGGGCAGAATACACAAAGATGTAATTTTGGGCCGTGCGCAGCATTATGAGGACATGAGATATGAAATGGTCTGCGTGCAGAGACCAGGGTGGAAACTTGATTCAGTACTCCTGGAAGATAGGAAGTTCTGCAAGTCGGTGGCATTCGTGATAAAGAACTATTTGGAGCTTCATCAGAACAGAGGTGTCTGCTTCCACGTTCTGGGAGGCATTGAAGGTGGTGGTCTGAAGGAGGTTATTTCTTTTAAGGCCCATAGGGATAAAAATGAGAGTTTGGTGGATGTTATCGTGGAGGTGGGTCGGAGGTACTCCGTGGCCCCAACTAGGGAGCGATTGGCGGAAAGGAAGAAACTGCAGGGACAGTTTGACCTATTGACAACAAGGAAGGCGGTGGGTCAGTTTCGCCTGTTCAGTATGAGCGAGGGGAGATGGTTAGTCAGCTGCTAGCCTATCTGTTGTGGCGGCAGGAGTCTGCATGGGAGATTCCGAAGGTGAGGGAGGCAGGAGGAGGGTTGGTGACGACGCCGGGAAAAATCAATGAGGCATTTGAGGCCTTCTATCGGGGGCATATAGATCTGAGCGCTGAGAGGAGCAGGCTGAAATGCGGCATTTTTTGGATGAGTTGGTGTTTCCGGAGGTGGAAAATGGGAACGGACAGGGATTGGAGATGCCATTGGGGTTGAACTCCTGAACCCTGCTGTACTATTATTGGGTAGCAAACCTGGAGAGGTGAGACCGGGGGGGGGGGGGGCACTGGAGCTGGTAGAGGGAAGGGTTAGAGCAGGCTAAGGACCTGTTTGTAGAGGAGATGCTTGAAGGGGGAAGGGAAGGGAGGGGGGGGGGGGGGGGGAGTGTCACTGGGCCCTCTGGTGATGGTTTGTGGTGTATTGGACCTGCCGGAGGAGAGGAGGGGGCTGATGTTGTGGCGAATCTCACTCGGTTAGCGGTCAATAGTGCCGCTGAGGGTCTGGGGGATTTGTATGAATCTTTAATACTGGAGAAGATCAAGTTCGCTCTCAGGGGGTTGGAAGGCGGGTTCTATCTAAGATGGAGGCTCTTTCTGTCATTATTAGGGGATCTATTTGCCGCCAGTGGATGGTGGGGTGGGGGAATTGGTAAACTGTTTCAATCATGTTTATATTTGATTGTTGTTTGTGTACATTACTGATTGTGTTTCGAATAAAATATATGTTTAGAAAAAGTCTGTGGACGCAGGGTTGGGGTGGCCCGGTTCAGATCGCCATTGCTGCAGTACGTGATTTAAACCCACCCCTTTGGTACTACGTACAGGCTCCTGGCTGCTCACATTGCTGACTGCCCACTGAATCTTGTCAATACTCAGAGGACCTCTGGTTATCTGGGATCTAACCCTGGTCGCCCATCATACCTCAGCTGTATCATCAAAGGGATGAGCGTGGCCAAGTTCAATGAGTGGCTCACCAGGTGTTGGCAGTCACTCAGAAGCGTTGCCCCATTGCTGAGGAAGCAGGGGGTTAACAGAACTCACCCTCAGCAAAGGACATCTGCACCATTGCCTTTGGAGCCCTCCTTGGTTCTCTGCCCCTCGCAGGGCAGAGGCCTCACCAATAACCTCCAGCCCTCGGGGTCACAAGCTGTCTCCTGCTGGTGAGGTTGGCAGCACTGACTGCCTCTGCCACCCCCGGCCAGGATGTTCAGGAGGCTCACCTTTGGGGAGAGGGTGTCCCTCCTCTCCTCACTGACTTGGAGCTGTGGGTCCACCTCGCCCTCCCGATCTCGGGTGGCAGGTCTTCACTGAGCCATCTTTATGGTTGCAGTGAGTGTGTGCTGAGTGTAGCGCTTAAAAACAGGTCTAGCTGTCAGACTCTTTCACACTAAATCTGGCCCCAGTGGTTACAATGCTTGCTGGGCAAGGATTTGGCTTCAATTCGCACCGCCAGAGTGCTGGTTCATTTGCATGTCCTGACTCGCTTACCGAATAACGCCCCCAATGGAAACGCAAATCGCATGCTATTCAATCCCGGTGGGAATACCAGACAATATTTTATATTTGACCTGCACCACCCAAGTAGTTTATAGTAAGCGAAAATAACTTCTCTTACTTGTCATAGCTTTGAATAAAACAAAGACTGCGTGGCAAAACTTTCATCATATGAATCTCTCATTCATCATCGGGGATGGTTTAGCACAGTGGGCTAAACAGCTGTCTTGTAATGCCAAACAATGCCAACAGCAGGATTCAATTCCCATACCAGCCTCCCCGAACAGGCGCCGGAATGTGCCGACTAGCGGCTTTTCACAGTAACTTCATTGAAGCCTACTTGTGACAATAAGCGATAATTATTATTATTATGTACCCATGTAAAATCAACTCATGATTCGATTCTTAAAATGTTGTAATTTTACATAAACCCCTTGGAAAAGTGAACCTTAGTTTTGTAGGGAATCCACGCCATTTGGCTGTCTGGCTCCCCTCCTGATCCACCTGAACCCCCTCAACACACCTGCTGATAAAAGGCAGCAAGTAGGAGACGCTGGCCAGGAAAGCCCTGGCTTCTCTGCCAGGAGCTTTTTGAATTGACAGTCTGTTAACATCATCACAGACATCCCTAATTCACAAGGCTTCCCAAGGAGGCACAATAGGGCGACCTGGCCTGGCAATCTGATCCCACTGCACGAGTGCTCAAAACAGCTCCTTCTGCAGCACATGGTACATCCACTTGCAACTGGTCAAGAGCAGCCTCCCACTCAACGTACTCATCTAGAGAGCCAATTCATGTGAAGATCAGAGAGACAATGTAGAATAAACCGTATAGTTCGAAAGGGGATGCAGGAACAGAGAGGCCTGGTATATTTATGCATAAATCATTGTAGGTTGTGAGAGGCGTTAATAAAGCATTCGCCATCCTGAACTTTATAATAGGGGCATACAATACAAAAGTGAGGTTACATTAAAACTGTTAAAATATGGGTTCGGCCTCAATTGGAGTACTGCGACCAGGTCGGGAGAAATTGTTCCCATTGGTTGAAGGATAGAGAACCTGAGAGCACAGATTTAAGATGATTAAGAAGTCGACGATGCTAAAACAAGAGCCGACATTAAACTGATGGACTTCCCATAAGCCTCCATTTGAACAGAAGCACACTTCCACAAATATACTAACATAAATTTTATTTGGATGCAATCATTGAACAAACTACAGATTTATATAAAAGGATATATCTCATAGAAATTCTTATAACTTGAAACCAGGCTGATTTTTAGGTCTGTCAGTCAAATTATTATTTCTTTTTTAAGACCCCATAATGACTGAACAGAAGAAGCAAAAGCGACGTCACAAAAAACTTTTTCATACAACAAATGGTTAGGATCTGAGCCCATTGGCAGAGAATGGTGGTGGTGGGGGTCAATTAAGGCTTTCAAAAGTTAGTTGCGCCATGATCTGAAAACAAACATTTGCAGAGCTACAGGAAAAAGGCAGGGGAGTGTCACTCAGTGAATTGTTCCTTCAGAAGGCCAGCAGACATTGGAATTATAGAATTTACAGTGCAGAAGGAGGCCATTCAGCCCATCGAGTCTGCACCGGCCCTTGGAAAGAGCAACCGACTTAAGCCCATACCTCAAACCTATCCCCATAAACCCAGTAACCCTAACTAACCATTTTGGATACGAAGGGCAATTTTTCATGGCCAATCAACCTAACCTGCATACCTTTGGACTGTGGGAGGAAACCGGAGCACCCGGAGGAAACCCACGCAACACAGGGAGAAAGTGCAAACTCCATACAGACAGTCACTCGAGGCCAGAATTGAATCTGGGTCCCTGGAGCTGTGAGGCAGCAGTGCTAACCGCTGTGCCACCTTGTGCACCCCCCACCCCATGACAGTCCAAATAGATCAACCATTCCATGATTCTATCCAATGTCTTTCTGCTTGCCAGTACACGTCATGGGCTGAATGGTGTGTATTTCTACAAACTAAAGATTAATGCCTTGATCACTGAATATCGAGGAAAGGAAGAAATCAATCAAGTGAGGAGAAACAGTCTAGACTCTATTGCACTTTGTTTCTTCAACTTCAAAAGTAGTGTACCTGAACAGTGCATACCCCCCTTCTTCACAACTGCCCTTCATCCATAAAGTCCCAAACCCAGGAAAAAGCAAATAAAAACACATTCACCCACTCCGCACCCATATTCATTAAATACAACAATCCACCTGTCCTGTAAACCCACACTCCCCACATTAGCATCTCCAAAGTTCAGTGTCCTCACACACCTCCCAGTCCATGGTCCCTCATAAATTCACTCACCTCCTCTGGCTTGTTGAAATAAAACTCCTGATTCCGGTCTGACAAGCAGGATACAACACCTCAAACTTCACCCTTCCTTGCAGAGGGCAGCCTTGATCCGATTACAACTGGCCCGCCGCTTGGCCAACTCCGCACCAAGGTCCTGGTAGATGCTCAACATGTTTCCTTCCCAGGTGCACTTTTTCCATTTCCTTCGCCCACCTCAGTATCTTCCTCTGGTCAAGGAAATGATGCAGCTGCACCACCATCGCCCTTGGCAGCTCCCTTGCCTTCAGCCTCCACCTCAGCGCCTCATGCACTCGATCCACCTTTTTGGGGGGGGAGCAAGAGAGAGAGAGAGAGAGAGAGAAGAGAGGGGGTCAAAGACCCCCCTCCCCCACCAAACCCGCCACAAAACTTTGTGGCCTGCATTCCCTCGATCCCTCAGGCAGCTCCACGATCCGGAGATTCTGCCTCCTGAAAGGTCCTCATGTTCTCCCACCGACTCCTCCACCTTCTGGAGTGCCAGACCCTGCACCTCCAGCCTCTGCTCCACTCTCTCGTTAGCCACCCTATGCGGCTCCACCACTTTCGCCAGGACGTCTGAGGCCTCTGCTGCTGGAACTTCGCATTCAACAAGTCCAAAAGCCATTCAGTAGACCGCTGGGCAGGCAACATCACCGCTGGGCAGGCAACATCACCCCAGCACCCTCTGCCATCTTTTTCTATGTCGCACCCCGAATAATTTTGCTCAAGCTGCTGTCTCTGAATTGTTACACTCCTCGTCTGGTGAGCCATAAACCGGTCTCACCGATGGAGTACTGCAATTCCTAAGTGCTCATACACCTGACCCCTTGAATCGGGTGGGAAAGGACCAAACCATTTTACCTCAAGCGGGAGCCACAAATATGCGACCTCTCACTCCATAGCCTTTACCTGAAGTCTTGGGTTTGATTACATTCAGAAGCTGACTATCTTACATCTTATGATTTTGTCCACTGATATTTGTTGACAGATTGGAGATTAAACTTCTCAAGTACATGTGTTAAACACTAGTAGCAAGTCGAAATTTTGCAGCGAGGAGTTGCTAAAAATGTGGGTGCGCTTACTGTTGAATGATAAAGCAGATTAATATCCCTCGTCACACTCCCCAAAATATCACTGACTAACTTAGCGGAAAGAAGGTAGAGGGAGAAGAAAAGGACTTGCATTTCTATAGTGTTTTTCATGACCATCTGATGTCTCAAAGCCCTTTATACTCAATTAAGTATTTTTGAATATTTGGGAGTTTGGGTCAAGTTAGAATCAGAGCTTGATGGGAAATGGCATGTCAAGTTAAAATCAGAGCTTGATGGGAAATGGAATGCCAAGTTTGTGTAATATGTGTACGTGCCTTGTGAGATATAGAATTTACAGTGCAGGAGGCCATTCGGCCCATCGAGTCTGCACCGGCTCCTGGAAAGAGCACCCTACCCAAGGTTAACACCTCCACCCTATCCCCATAACCCAGTAACCCCATAACCCAGTAACCTCCCCCAACACTAAGAGCAATTTTGGACACTAAGGGCAATTTATCATGGCCAATCCACCTAACCTGTACATCTTTGGACTGTGAGAGGAAACCGGAGCACCCGGAGGAAACCCACACACACACGGGGAGGATGTGCAGACTCCGCACAGACAGTGACCCAAGCCGGAATCGAACCTGGGACCCTGGAGCTGTGAAGCGATTGTGCTATCCACAATGCTACCGTGCTGCCCTACAATGCTACCGTGCTTCTGTGTTCGGCCTTACCAGGATCCTGTGAACTGTCTGTGGGAACCTGTGAACTGTCTGTTGGAACGAAACACAGCTGTGGGATGAGGACAAGGCGTAACGTAAATGAAAGGCAGAAAAGTGAATTACATGTAAACACGTATCTGGGCGGATCATGGGGGTCTTATCTGGTGCATGGATTAGTGATCCTGGGAGTGGTAATACTTATACTCATCATGCTTAGCTTCCTAATGAAATGCTTGTGTAAAAGTGTCAGTGCCACAGTAATTCCCCAACAGTTAATACAGCAACATGAAGTGAGCCTAATGGATGAGAAAGAAGATGCAGAGGAACATAGGAAAATGGGAGAAATGCAGATAGAATGGGAAAGACTGAGGCAAGTGGCTATGGATTAGAAGTTATCATGAAATGATAAAAGGGGGGAATGAGAGTTTGGGTCAAGTTAGAATCAGAGCTTGATGGGAAATGGCATATCAAGTTTGTGTAATATGTGTACGTGCCTTGTGAGATGAATTGCTTCTGTGTTCGACCTTATCAGGATCCTGTGAACTGTCTGTGGGAACCTGTGAACTGTCTGTGGGAACGAAACACAGCTGTGAGATGAGATACTCCTTCCTTGATAAAGAATTGCTATGATGAGCTAACTGTGTGACTAAATAATTATATGAAGGAGGGGTTTGAGGGGTTTTACAAGTATATAGTTAACTGTAACTAAAAGAAAAGGGTCTTCACTTGATGTAACTCTGAAGATACACTCGTGTAGCCCCGCGGTAAATAAAAGGTTCTTTAAAGTTATCTGGTGTTCGACTGATGATTACCTCCAGACTGAAAATTTTGTATTATCATATTCTCACTGTTGTAATGTAGGGAAGAAACATGGCAGCCAAATTGCGCACAGCAATTACACAAATATTAGAACAGAGCTCATACAACGGAATGGATTCTTGTCAAATAAAACTTTTCATTTGCCAGATGAGTGACCCCTATATCACCTAGCTTTGCACACGTTCCTACATGAATAGACATCTTCCGAAGACCTACTTTAATAAAATACTGACAATCTGACATGAGTTGGATTTTACCTGCTGGGTTTTCAGCAGGGGAGCACGTAACATGGGTCAGATGGCTAGCCCACACCTTCCTGCCCACCTCCAAGCTGATTCACATATTACACTAAGTGGCAGATAACAAAACAGCCTGCCATACGTAAATAAATAATTAAAGATCCATTAGGCTGGTTAGCAAGCATATTCACCTGAATAGTACACTGCTGATACCAATATACAGCTAGTGTGGGCAGGCTGATGGGAGCGGTCAGGCCATTTTTAAATTTAGATGAAAAAGGGCAACAACAGGGGTATCTCATCCATGTTCATCTGGGACACCCTCCCCAAGATGTCATTCCCATGCTTCCTTCTGTGCTGCATGCTCTCGAAAACCTGGCCCAGCCCAACACTCTCCCTGGGATTTTGGATCCCTCCCCATGCTAAAACCCTGGGATTTACTTTTATGGGGCAGCCATCCACCTTCTTGCAGTCTTGGCAGCATCTACAACTGAACTCTGGCACTACTCAAGACTATTGAAAATGCCAGCCAGATTGGCCAGCTGCTCCCGAGGGCAGGATTTCCTGGAGTTTGGAGAGCAGTCCCACCCTCCCCTGAAATGTATCCCCTCAGGACCTCCACGAAGCAGAATTTCTACCTCAATCAACATTTCAGATCTAATTCTTCGTGAGTCATTTGTTCCTCTCTCCTTATCTCAAATCCTGCTTGCTCACACAAATGACTCATGCACTCAGCACAATAATGTTTACCGGAAGATCAGGTTTATTTTCTGACCATCACTTTTATTATTCAGTAATTAACGATAGTCAAGCCTCAACTATTTATTCGTTTGTTGGCTGTGGGCATCGCTGGTTGGGCCAGCATTTATTGCTGAGGGCATTTAAGAGTCAACCACATTGCCGTGGGTCGGGAGTCACATGTAGGCCGAGCAAGGTAAAGACGGCAGCTTTCCTTCCCTAAAGGACATTAGTGAACCAGATGGGTTTTTACGACAATTGGAATTTAATTCCAGATTTTTTTATTGAATTCAAATTCTAATATCTGCCCTGGTGGGATCTGTCCCCAGAGCAGTACCCTGGGTCTCTGGATTACTAGAACAGCGACAATACCACTGCCTCCCCTGGATTGCGAAAAGGGTCCCCAATAATCAACTGAAGTATTCTGCCTGTGCTTTCCAGATGTACTCGAATCCCGTCCCCTGCCAAATCAGATGGTCAGATGGCATCACTAACAGAAGCCACAAATTAGACCAAGATTCAAACCATCCTACCCTTCTGTATGGAGGAGGGCGACCAGCAGTCAGCACTTAGTAAGATTAAGAGATGTAATAGCTTTTTTAATTAAAGATTTAATATAAAACATACATGCTGCAGTACTAGCGGGCCCACTTAAATTATAACCTCCCTTTAAATTAAGCAAATAACTGCAATTAATTTCAACCTTTCCCGTTTTTTTCTTTCTGCGTGATTTACATGATCAAATATTGACGTATATAAAACAAGATAATGTGAATAACAACATTCTGACCAAACAAGTAAATTAGTGCTTTCACATTCATTAGGGAAATGAACTTGAAGGAATCGGTAACCTAGGCAATATGGCACTGGGGAATAAAAGCACACACTGCTAGAATTAACGCAACCACTGACTCATCCAAAATAATGGTCATCTCTATCCAAGTTATTTCATTCCATCAATGTCAAACCTACTTTCCTGAAAACAGTTGCACTTCACTCTTCTCATTTTCTTTAAAAATCACAATAAAACGTTGCAATTCATTCAGTTTTCAAAACCATTTCTTGAAGTAGGTGATTGCTGCCGATCCTCAGGCATCGTTTCTCTCCAATATCTCACACAAGTTACCATTCTTTAGGCGGGGGTGGGGTTGGGGGGTGGAGGGTGGCGGCTTTAAACGACCACCCCGCCACATGTTTTTAGGCGTTGGAGGGGGCCAGTCAGTGGGATCTACCGCCCCTGCCGTTGTCAATGGGATGTACTGGTGACAGCACCCCTCGTCGCCGAAACCCGTGCGCCGTCATCGGGCGCGTATTTTCCGCCGGCGTGATCAGCCGGTAAATCCCGCTCTTTATGTGCGAGTCTAAGTGGTGAATATTGTTGAGTTATTTGACCATAGGGTTAGGGTATATCACATCATCATGTGCATGCAGACAAATACTAAATTTATATTATTTAAATTTACAGTTTAAACAGTTTTTGTGTAGAAGTTCAATGAAGCTGAGCTGCTGAACATTCAATATTAAAATACTGCCCCATTTCTTCCTGAATAATAAAAGTTGCTCAGTCCAGCCAAACACCGTACCACTTCACAACCATATCAATAGCATCAGAAACATTCACTAAAAACTTGGGTTCTTCAGCAAAGTAAACTTCAAAATTCATGTCAGGACCTGCCACAAAGCTAACCATTTCAAATTGAAATAAGTGGATCAAAAATAGAATTAAGAAGACCACAGCACTATATACGTCATGAAATATGTAATTGCTGATTGGAAATACCTTGAGCCAAGATGACCTGTGATTTTGAGCTACAGAGTGGTTGCTTTACGACTACACCATCCAATTGTTCTATTTTTGGTTTCGTCTCAGGCTTTACTGGTGACATTTTCAACATGACTGAGTCCATTTCTTCTCAGTAAGCAATGTTTGAGACGTTTATTTACTTCAGCAGTGAGTTTTAAAAGACCAGAAAACCTTTCATGTTTTATTGAAGTATATTCATAAACATTTACAGCACAGAAGGGGCCATTCGGCCCATCCTGTCCATGTCGGTCAACAAAGATGAGACAACACTAATTCCCTTTTCCGGCACTGGGCCATCGCCCTGGAGATTACAGCAGAGTAAGTGAATTTCTAAATACTTCTAAAATGTTACTAGAGTTCCTGACTCCACTCTTTCAGGTGGTCAGTTCCAGACTCCCACCACAATCGCAGTGAAAATGTTTTTCAATTCCTCTCTTAGTCTTCCACCTCTTCTTACATCTATTGTGCCCTGATAACTGACCCCTCTATTAATGGAAAAAATGCCTTCCTATGTTCCTCATAACCTTAGAGGCCTCTATCAAATCCCCTCTCAACCTTGGCTGCTCCAAGGAAAACAGCCCCGATCAATTCAATCTTTCCTCATAGCTCAGACCGTCCAGCCCAGACAGCATCCTGGTAAATCTCATTGGCACCCTCTCTAGTGCAATCACATCCTTCCTAAAATGTGGGGACCAGAACTGCACGCAGTACTGCGCTTTATACAATTCCAGCATGACCTCCCTGCTCTTTTTTTTTTAAAACAGAAACTGTTGAAAGCTTCACAGTGTATCAACAAGCATTAAAAGAAAAAGGTTGAGAATGAAGCAGCAAATCACAGCAATACCAGGGATTTATACATCAGAGAAGTTGTTCATGTATCGGTTTCTTATCCTCAATTTTCTTCTTGCTTTGCTTTTTAAACGAATGCATTTTTGTTATTTTTCTTGCTCTCATTTTTAATCCAGAGATTTTTCAATCAGGTGTTGGAGCAGCACTCATCCAGGCAAGTAGGAAGAATTACATCACATTCCTCCTGACTAGTGCCTTGTAGGTGATGGGCAGGCTTTCCGGAAGTCAGGAGGTGAGTTACTCTCCGCAGAATTCTCAGTCTCTGACCCATGGCTCTTGTAGCTGCAGTATTTATATGGCTGGGCCAGTTCTTTTTTGATCAATGGTAACCCCCAGGATGTTGATAGTGGAGGATTTAGCCATGATAATGCCATTAAATGTCATGGGGAGAAGGGTGAATTCTCTCTTGTTGGAGATGGTCATTGACTAGCATTTTTGTGGTGCAAACATTACTTTCCACATCAACCCAAGCCTGAATGTTGTCCAGGTCTTGCTGAATATGTGGACACAGACTGCTTCAGTATCTGAGTCACAAATGGTGCTTAACGTTGTGCAATCATCAATAAACATTCCCATTCTGATCTTATGTTGGAGGGAACATCACTCATGAAGCAGCTGATGACGGTTGGGCCTAGGATACTCCCCTGAGGAACTCCTGCAGTGATGTCCTGGGACTCAGATAATTGACCTCCAACATCACAACCATCTTCCTTGAAAAGAGAAGAATGAGGTGATATGAAAGAAATGTTTCATTTATGAAGTTCCTGGACAACTTATTTCCCAGTGAGTTTTTATGCAGGAATTGCGCACAAAAGGTGTGAAATTGGTCAATGCCAGGCGTGTTAACTGGGCTCACAGTGAATCGGCCTCCTTTTTACATCTTGCATAATTTTCCTTGCTGCTGAATTAGCAAAAATACTTTTAAAAATATAACATGGACGACACCTGAGGTTTTCAGTGGTACACACAGTAGATTAATTTGCACAAATGTGTCAGAGAACTCCTGCTTCAATACATTAATGAGGCTCCTCCCTGCTTCAGACATGAGGGTTGACTGCCTAAATTGAGATCTGTTCAATAATCACAACAGGTCAGCCTCCAAGGCACTATTAAGTTTCATTAAAATACTTTCTTGTTAACATCTCATTCATGATGCAAGATAAGATGCTGGTGAGATGAAAATTGTGGACAGTAAACACAACTTAGACTACTGAATGATTTTTAAAATGCACTGGCAATACAGGGATTGTGCACAAAAGGTGTGAAATTGATCAATGCCTAATCTGGGCTCACACTGGCTCTCTTCGGACAACCCCAACATCCCCTTACAGGACCCCCATTAGTCACTCCCCAACCTCTCAGAGATCCTACTTACCTGCCATGCACCCGACCCACCTTCCAAACCTCCTCACTCCACCCTCCTTTCATGGGCGTGGCGCCCTCAGCCCCTGACCCTTGGCAGTGCCACCCAGGCACTGCTCCTACCAGCTTGGCAATGCCAACCAGTGTCATGTTGCCAGCTGGGCAGTGCGAAGGTGCCTGGGGGAGCCCACCTGCATGGACCCTGACCAACCAGGAGTCTCCGATAGCCCGGGAGAGCCCCCCTCCCCCTTCCAGGTGGCGTTCCGCCTGGTCCACATTTGTGTGGAGCAGTGTTGAAAGGTGCCCGGCTGTGGCCTCACTGGGAAGGCCGGTAGATCCCGGGATGCCAGTAGATCCTGGGTACGCTCGCCGGTATCGGTTTTCAGGTCCCATTTGGGCGTGATTCTGACTCCAATGCCTCACGGGAATTGGGTTGATCCTGTGAGGGGTGAAGGCTGCCGGGAAGCTCACTGGAGGCCTCTCCCAGCATCCACTGGCCGCACCGCGCTTGAGCGGGAGTGTAACATGGCCGGTAGATCATGCCCATGAGGTTAGGCATTTATAAACCAAGAGATTTCTTGTCTGGTAAATTAATTTATGCACCAAGCACTTATAGAACATAGAACATTACAGCGCAGTATGGGCCCTTCGGCCCTCGATGTTGCGCCGACCTGTGAAACCATCTGAAGCCTATCTGACCTACACTATTCCATTTTCATCCATATGTCTATCCAGTGACCACTTAAATGCCCTTAAAGTTGGCGAGTCTACTACTGTTGCAGGCAGGGCGTTCCACACCCCTACTACTCTCTGAGTAAAGAAACTGCCTCTGACATCTGTCCTATATCTACCACCCCTCAATTTAAAGCTATGTCCCCTCGTGTTGGTCATCACCATCCGAGGAAAAAGACTCTCACTGTCCACCCTATCTAACCCTCTGACTATCTTATATGTCTCTATTAAGTCACCTCTCAGCCTTCTCCTCTCTAACGAAAACAACTTCAAGTCCTTGAGCCTTTCCTCGTACGACCTTCCCTCCATACCAGGCAACATCCTAGTAAATCTCCTCTGAACCCTTTCCAAAGCTTCCACATCCTTCCTATAATGTGGTGACCAGAACTGCATGCAGTACTCCAGGAGCGGCCGCACCAGAGTTATATACAGCTGCAGCATGACCTTGTGGCTCCGAAACTCAATCCCCCTGCTGATAAAGGCTAGCACACCATATGCCTTCTTAACAGCCCTATTAACCTGGGTGGCAACTTTCAGGGATTTATGTACCTGGATGCCGAGATCTCTCTGTTCATCTACACTACCAAGAATCTTGCCATTAGCCCAGTACTCTGCATTCCTGTTACTCCTTCCAAAGTGAACCACCTCACACTCTTCCGCATTAAACTCCATCTGCCACCTCTCAGCCCAGCTCTGCAGCTTATCTATGTCCCTCTGTATCCTATAACATCCTTCAGCACTATCCACAACTCTACCGACCTTCGTGTCATTTGCAAATTTACTAACCCATCCTTCTACACCCTCTTCCAAGTCATTTATAAAAATGACAAACAGCAGTGGCCCCAAAACAGATCCTTGTGGTACACCACTAGTAACTGAACTCCAGGATGAACATTTGCCATCAACCACCACCCTCTGTCTTCTTTCAGCTAGCCAATTACTGATCCAAACCGCTAAATCACCTTCAATCCCATACTTCCTTATTTTCTGCAATAGCCTACCGTGGGGAACCTTATCAAACGCCTTACTGAAATCCATATACACCACATCAACAGCTTTACCCTCATCCACCTGTTTGGTCACCTTCTCAAAAAACTCAATAAGGTTTGTGAGGCATGACCTACCCTTCACAAAACCGTGTTGACTATCGCTAATCAACTTGTTCTTTTCAAGATGATTATAAACCCTATCTCTTATAACCTTTTCCAACATTTTACCCACAACCGAAGTAAGGCTCACAGGTCTATAATTACCAGGGTTGTCTCTACTCCCCTTCTTGAACAAGGGGACAACATTTGCCATCCTCCAGTCTTCCGGCACTATTCCTGTCGACAAAGACGACATAAAGATCAAGGACAAAGGCTCTGCAATCTCCTCCTTGGCTTCCCAGAGAATCCTAGGATAAATCCCATCTGGCCCAGGGGACTTATCTATTTTGACATTTTCCAAAATTGCTAACACCTCCTCCTTTTGAACCCCAATTCCATCTAGCCTGGTCGACTGAACCTGAGTATTCTCCTCGACAACATTGTCTTTCTCCAGTGTAAACACTGACGAAAAATATCCATTTAACGTTTCCCCTATCTCCTCTGATTCCACACACAACTTTCCACTACTATCCTTGATTGACCCTAATCTTACTCTAGTCATTCTTTTGTTCTTGATATACCTATAGAAAGCCTTAGGGTTTTCCTTGATCCTATCCGCCAACGACTTTTCGTGTCCTCTCCTCGCTCTTCTTAACTCTCCCTTTAGGTCCTTCCTGGCTAACTTGTAACTCTCAAGTGCCCTAACTGAGCCTTCATGTCTCATCCTGACATAAGCCTTCTTCTTCCTCTTGACAAATGCTTCAACTTCCTTAGTAAGCCACGGTTCCCTTGCTCGACAACTTCCTCCCTGCCTGACAGGTACATACTTATCAAGGACATGCAGTAGCTGTTCCTTGAAAAAGCTCCACATTTCGATTGTACCCATCCCCTGCAGTTTCCTTCCCCATCCTATACATCCTAAATCTTGCCGAATAGCATCATAATTGCCTTTCCCCCAGCTATAATTCTTGCCTTGCGGTATATACCTATCCCTGCCCATTGCTAAAGTAAACATAACCGAGTTGTGATCACTATCACCAAAGTGCTCACCTACATCTAAATCTAACACCTGGCCGGGTTCATTACCCAGTACAAAATCCAATGTGGCCTCGCCCCTTGTTGGCCTGTCTACATACTGTGTCAGAAAACCCTCCTGCACACACTGCACAAAAATGACCCATCTATAGTACTCTAACTATAGTATTTCCAGTATTTTCCTTATAAAAGTTAAAATAAAATAGATCCCTTAAGATCGTTGTGAACTTTGACTGTAACTTTTCAAAAGTATCTCGAAGGTCCAAAGTCCAGGACATGTATAGATTCTGAAAGAATAAGTAACTTGCCTAGGCAGTCAGGCAGAAAAGAAAAAGTGATCAATGACATTTGCAAATAACAGGTAGCTAGCTCCCTCTGTGTCACACATACACCCTGGAGGAATACAGGAGCTTCACAAATACTCAGCAGTGCACATCAAAAAAATCAATACTTTACTGGGAATCTTCAAAAGGCGAAACAGATTAAATTTCTGCTGTTGTAAAGTTGTGGTTTTTATTCCAAAGTAAACACCATTTTGGCTAAGTGAATGGGCAAGAACATGACAGATGGAATCTAACGTGAATAAGTGTGAAGTTATCCACTTCAGTGGAAAAATAATAAAAGCAGGCTATTTCTTAAATGGTGAGTGCTTGGAAAGTGTTGATGTCCAAAGGGACCTGGGTGTCCTAGTTTCTGAGTCACTAAAAGCTAGCAAGCAGGTGCAGTGAGCAATTAGTAAGGCAAATGGTAGGTTGGCCTTCATCACAAGAGCATTTGAGTACAGGAGTAAAGTTGGCTGGCTGCAATTGTTTCCAGCTTTGGTGAAGCGGCACCTGGAGTAGTGTATACAGTTTTCATCTCCTTTTCTGAGGAAGGATATATGTGCCACAGAGGGAATGCAACAAAATTCACCTTACTGATCCCTGGGATGGTGGGATATCCTTACAAGGGGATTGAAAAAACTGAGCCTGTATTGTCTTGAGTTTCAAAGGATGAGGTGCTCTCAGTGAAACTTACAAAATTCTGACTGGGCATGACAGGGTAGATGTAGATAGGACGCTTCTCCTGGCTGGTGAGTCCAGATCTATAAGACAGAGTCTCAGAATAAGGGGCAGGCCACTTTTAAGACTGAGATGAGGAAGAATTTCTTCAAGGAGCACATTTCATCAACTGTAAGGGATTCCACTCTCTCAATATTTAGCTCGTCAGTGGGCACATGAAGCGAATCCTCGTGTGCTCGGTGTGTGCTCGGATCCCTAGGATTGTACGACTAATACTTCCTGAGCCACTCTCAGATCCCTGACATTTTTGAGGGTCCTTAGCGGCTGAAGGATTTATTCCTTGGGGACAAGGGCTACCCACTGAAGGTGTTACTGATGGTGCCCGTGCCGAGGCCAGAGAATGTAGATGAGACTAGATAGGGTCAGGATGGAGACGACCATAAGGGTGCTGAAGAGGAAGCCCCAGTCCCTGGACCATTCTGGTGGAGCTCTGCAGTAGAGTCCGCAGAAGCTGTCATGCATCATGATTATCTGCTCTACCCTGCACAACCTAGTGCTTCAATGGGGGAGGAACTACTTTAGGAAAGAGATGGAGGAGAGCCACATTCCTTCGATAAGTAAGGCATCGAAGTGGACAAGGAAGAAGAGGTTCTGGAGAGAGAGACAGAGAGAGGATTTCGGCCATGAGGCAGTGGTGACAGCCTGATGGGACAGATGAGCTTGGGGTGCGCTCATTGCTTCCAGGTTCATCAACGGTGATTAGGCCATCCAGTGAAGACATCCCTGATCCTCACATCCTTTTTGTGAGCATTGCTCTCCCGTGTGACTGATGGCAGGGAACAACCTCAGTGAAAAGGCATGTGTCATGGGGAGGGAGTGGTTGCCCATAATCCCTACTTGCAGGAGTAAAATTATGACTTGAAGCTGAGGCAGTGCCTTGATCCTGTCTGGCTGGTGGCAGCTCCCTTACTCTCAATGAGCAGGGTCATACCATGGCAATGTCAACCAGAGAGTTTCACTTCTCCTGATCCAAGGTCATCCTTGGGGATCTGTACACTTGAGGTTTGGTGTCACCGGAGGTTGAGGCTAATGCATATGGGAGCAAGCAGCAGGGCAACTTGATAAGAAAGCACGCAGTGACAAATATTGGAATGAGTAACGGTAGCCCTGTACATTGTGGGAGATATCCTCACTCCCTACGAACAACAGGCATGACTGATGTGTTCAGTCACTGTGAGGGCATGCCAGTAATATGCGGCAATGTTGCACAAAGCACACGGAGGAAGATCTGGACTGAGCACCCAGCCTTCTTCTGGTCCAGGAATCAAGTTTTCTGGTCGGCACTCCAGGATGTGAGCTCATCAGAACAAGGAGGCCATAGAAAGGGTGTAATAGATTTGCAGAGATGTATACTATCTACAAATGCTTGACACCCAGGCCCATGGTTTGCAACGAGATGATCTTAATATTTCTAACCCTGCTGCTACATCTTGGTGCATCCTCAACATCCACAATGAAGGTGGAGACTGCCTGTGGTCTGCCATGCCCAGTTTTCTGTGATATCCTCTGGTGGGTCACAACCTGGAGGGCCTCGGCCTGCACTCAAGGCTCTGCTCTGTGGCTGTGACACTCTCCTTGGAGCTGAGGCAGCCACAGGAAGACGGAATTTGGCTGGGCGGCATAATCCCTGAGACACCTAGGTGGATGGCCCCGCAGTACGCATAAGCTGCTCCTACTCCCTGTGTGCCTGAAGGCCCCTGGCTTCCTCCTCAGGATAGAGGGGCAGCTGGAGTGAGCTCAAGAATCCCACCGACCTCTGGCATTGGCACTCATGGATCACCACGAGTGCCAGCACCACGTAGTACATATCCTGTAGCAGTGCAGGACAAAAGTCTCACAGCAAGGTCTCTACGGCAGCCGCCACCCTCCGTGTGCGCCTTGATGCATCGGAGTGTGAACATTGTCTCCTCAAATAGAAAGCGGTAGGACTCCACTATTTTGACTTTCGAACCGAGGAGTGTAGCTGACATCCTCACTGATATTCCCAACTTTGCAGCAAATGAGGCATGACCAAGTCCAGAGGCACATCATCAGATTGGGCCTCAGCAGAATCCTGGCTCCAGCAATTCTCCCAAGTGCCACGATCCTGGACGTCCTCACCTCTGCCTGCCGTGGATCAGAAAGAGTGAGGTGCTACCCAGATTGTGACGTTGAGACTTCTCTAAAATTAGGTCCCACTGAGGTGTGTCACTATGCTGGTAGGGGGTGTGGGTGAAAGCTGTGACGGTTCTTCAATCTTTATACAAGAGAAATAATTTGTGCTAACACCTTCACCAACAACTGTGCATCCACATTTAACGCGGCACAATTTTTGACCAAAAAGAAAATGTCAAGAAAAAAGTCCCCAACTGAAGCTTCCAGATCATGCAGTCAGAATGCAAAAACAAAGGTGAATTGTCTACAATCACAGAACATAGAACATACAGTGCAGAAGGAGGCCATTCGGCCCATCGAGTCTGCACCAACCCGCTTAAGCCCTCACTTCCACCCTATCCCCGTAACCCAATAACCCCTCCTAACCTTTTTGGTCAATAAGAGCAATTGATCATGACCAATCCACCTAACCTGCACGTCTTTAGACTGTGGAGGAAACCGGAGCACCCGGAGGAAACCCACACAAACACAGAGAGAACGTGCAAACTCCGCACAGACAGTGACCCAGCGGGGAATCGAACCTGGGACTCTGGCGCTGTGAAGTCACAGTGCTATCCACTTGTACTACCGTGCTGCCGAATGCACAATGAGGGCTAATGTGCGGTGTAATTTTCAAGGTAAGAAGCTTGAATTCACACTGTTACAATCCTTGTAGAGACCAATCACGTTTTAAAAAGGAATCTTAACCATTAATAACAAGTGAAGGATACTCCAAATAAAAAGGTACATTTCACTTTAAATAGTTGATGCAACAAAGATAGCCTCATATTACATGCACTCACATTAATTCCCTTGCAAGTGAGGCTTCAGTTGTAATCCCACAGTCTATCTTTCCAACCTTTGTTTTGTGGGAACTATCACTTTCCATTCAATTCGCATTCACCAGCAGCCATATCCTATCTCAAGTCCCAGGATACAGTCACCATTAACAAGGCCCATGAATACAAACCCTCCCCCACTTGGGTGAAGACCATCCTGTTGGCACAGAATTACCCACAGACACCCTTATCTTATCTAGTAGGCTATGGCACCACTTTAATAGCAGCAATGGATATTGCGCAATCCACATACCCTCCCTTTTTCTGACTTCAGTTTTCTGTCCTTTAAATGGTGTAGCACAGGCAGTTACTCAGTTTCTGCACCATATTCAGAAGCTATTTCAATACCAAGATCGGTTCAAAGAATGTTAAACAGAAAGCTGTTCTATTCAGAGTCAGCAAAGCTTGTTATCTCTCTGCACCAATTCCCAGTCTTCTGAATTTCCCAACAGTAACAAACAGAATAAACAAGCCATCTGCAATTAGCTTTCAATTTACCCATTGCTTCTTAGCTGTTCATTCCCATGGCAACTCCAGGGTATTTATTAGAATCTGATCAAGACACCAATTAACACCCTTTCAAAACACTGCCCAGCACATTTTGTTCTTAAAGGGACATCACACAAAAGAAAATACAGGTTTTTCTCAACATATAGGTCATGGGTGGTACGATAGCACAGTGGTTAGCACTGTTGCACCAGGGACCCCAGTCCAACTCCCAGCTTGGATCACTGTCTGTGCGGAGTCTGCGTGTTCTCCCGTGTCTGCGTGGGTTACCTCCTGGCGTTCCACATGTCCCAATAGATGTGCTGTTAGGTGAATTGGACATTCTGAATTCTCCCTCAGTGTAACCCAACAGGCACCGGAGTGGCGATCAGGGGATTTTCACAGTAACTTCATTGCAGTGTTAATGTAAGCCTACTTGTGATATTAATAAAGATTATTATTATCACAACATAATCAAAGACTTTTAAGTAATGAACTGAGTATGTAAAATAAAATTAAAGTACCAACTGAGGACCTGTGAGGGCTTAACTGAACAACATTTCTGAACAGCATGCGTAAAACAGGATAATAATGAATAATGTCCTCTTGCAATGTTTGATGGAAGATTCAAATATCTACAAAATGCACCAAAAAATAGTTTTGAACCAATATAATGCAGACGATTGCATGGCTTAGATACAAGTTGGTAGTAATACAAACATTTCCTATTTTGCATTACAGACCTATAGAGTATCCAGTAATAATTAAACTATCTTTCAGCTGGGCAGAACACCCTGCTTCAACTCATCAGCCGCTGAAACCCTCATTTCAGCCTTTATTGCTTCTAGGCTTGACTACACCAATGGTCTCCTGGCAGGCCTTCCAACTTGCATAAACGCGAGCTCATTCAAAACTTGTCATCCAGACTTCATGGCTTTAATATGACACCAGAGTAGAAGATTATGTGGCACTGCTCATCTGTAAAATCACAATGATGTTTTCATGCATGGTTTTCCCAGAATCTATCAAGTTAGATTACACTGCTATATGTGCAGAATGTGGGTTGAAGACTGAATTACTTATACTGAAATGGAGGACTCTTAAATAGACTTAAATGGAAATTCTACTGTTTGCTAGTTCCATCAATTATGACACGGACAAAGATGATGCATCTACTTGAAGTATCAATGCTATCCCTGAACTACTTTATAAGAGGACCATTTCAGATAAATAGATTGAGATAGGTCGACAAATATAGACATAGATGGACAGACAGATGTAGAAATCGGTTTTCTTAAACGTATTTTCTCTCCCCTCCCTAACTAGTCACAGATTCTGTTTTTCAGAGAGTTGAAAAACATGTAGTGGATTTGTGCTGTAATCTCCAGCAGCAGGATTGCAGACTGTGGGTAAAGTGTTTTACTATGAGTTAACATCGCAATGAGTTTGGCTGAGAAGCTACAAAACTCTTCAGATCAGCAGGAAGTGTGGCACAGACTTAGTTTAACTCCAGCTATGAAATATTATAAATAAGTACAGGACTGAACAGATTCAATAAATCAGATTTCATATACTAGTTACCATAGTAAAATCTATAAGCTTCAACTTAAGTCAAATGATCTGCATTTCTAATCAATGTCAATGATTTAATTTTGCTTGACCCTGGGCTCCGAATAATTACAATATAATGAAGAGTAATGAGCTTAACCGTAGAATGCGTAGAGGTCATATTATTGAAAAAGATTGCATTCAAAACTGAGGGCATTTTTTGTAGGTGGAGGAATTGACATCTGGTGGCGACATGTTGGTGGAGGTTGGGTGGCATCCACTAGAGTTTTCGGTTTTTGGTCCTTTTCACCCAATGTTTGGGGGAAATTTGTGTGTAAACTTATCCTACTAGAGATTGTTGAAATCCCAAAGAAAGAATAATGGGAGAAAGAGAGCAAGCGGTATTCCACTGGCAAAGTCGACTACGGTGCAGAGAGCGGTTGGAGGAAAGATGGCGGGAGCCAGCTCGCCGGGTTGGACTTCACACCCATGACAGTGGATTCACTGGCCGAAGTGATGATGGTGGAGTTTGAGCTGCAATTTGCCAAACATTTTGAGTGGCAAGGGAGGCAGATGATGGACTGGCACTTCAGTGGAAGCAACGGGCGAACAACCCACCAAGAGCTGTGATGGTCTGCTTTCTATTTTCAAAAATAAATTTAGAGTACCCAATTCTTTTTTTTTCAATTAAGGTGCAGGTTAGCATAGCCAATCCACCTACCCTGCACATCTTTTTGGGTTGTGGGGGTGAAACCCAAGCAGACATGGGGAGAAAGTGCAAACTCTACACGGACAGTGACCCAAGGACGGGATTCGAACCTGGGTCCTCAGCGCCGTAGTCCCAGTGCTAACCAGTGCTCCACATGCCACCCTATGGCTTGCTTTCATAGCTACCAGATGAAGCAGTATTGAGATGTACCAAGCAGAATCGGGAGGGGAGGTGGGAAGGCAGTGGTATTCGCACATATCAGGATGTCATGGTGGAACTGGCTAGAAAGTGTGCGGCCTTTAACAGGGTGAAGGCAATGCTTTTCAAGAGAGGAGTGCACTTTGGAGTGGTCTACCCGGCAAGACTGAGGGTCACTTACAACTCCAGGGACCATTTCTTTGAGACTGAAGAGGAGGCAGAGGCGTTTGTGAAGGCGAAAGGATTGGGACTGAACTGAGATGGAAACTGGTGTTGTGGTTGGGATGAGGGGGATGTTTTGTTGTTGGTGCCCGTTAATTTCTTTGTACATAAGTTACCATTAAAGTTTAAAGTTGTTAGGCCAGCACGGTGGGGCAGTGGTTAGCATTGCTGCCTCACGGCGTCGAGGTCCCAGGTTCAATCCGGGCCTCACGGTAGCATGGTGGTTAGCATCAATGCTTCACAGCTCCAGGGTCCCAGGTTCGATTCCCGGCTGGGTCACTGTCTGTGTGGAGTCTGCACGTCCTCCCCGTGTGTGCGTGGGTTTCCTCCGGGTGCTCCGGTTTCCTCCCACAGTCCAAAGATGTGCGGGTTAGGTGGATTGGCCATGCTAAATTGCCCGTAGTGTAAGGTTAATGGGGGGATTGTTGGGTTACGGGTATACGGGTTACGTGGGTTTAAGTAGGGTGATCATTGCTCGGCACAACATCGAGGGCCGAAGGGCCTGTTCTGTGCTGTACTGTTCTATATGTGGAGTTAATAAAAATGGAGAGGTCTTGCCATCAGTGCTGTGGGAAGCACTCACATATGATACAGGTTGAGATGGAGGCAAGGGATGAGCGCCAGAGACTGATAAATTAAATATTGGAGGCTGACGGCCAGAAGATCCCACCCCGGAGCTTCTGGCCAGCAGGAAGGTACTGCAGACAGTTCAATCTGTTGTCCACAGGTTAGGAGGTGCATCAGCTGAGACGGATAAAAGGTGCAATGTATGAATATGGGGAGAAGGCCAGCCATTTGTTAACTGTTCAGATTAGGTGGCAGACAGTCTCCCGGGAGATTGTTCAGATATGGGAGGCGAGCGAGTGGTTAGTTTCCACCCTAGAGAAGCCAAGTAGGGCATTTGAGGAATTTTATCAAAAGCTGTGCAGGTCGGAGCTGCTGGGAGATGAGTCAGATATGGTGGAGTTTTTGAAGGGATTGGAGTGCCCCATGGTGGAGGATGAGGATAGAGAAGGGTTGGAGGAGTCACTGGGGATTGTGGAGGTTCGCACATAGGGACAGTGCAGGCAGATAAGGCACCGAGGCCAGATGGGTTCCCAGTGGAATTTTATAAGACGTTTGCGGACCGGCTGGTACCACTGTTGGTGGAGAGTTCCAGAATTTTGACTTAATGACAGTGAAGTAATGGCAATATATTGGTTTGCAACTCAGAGGGGAGTGTTCCCATACATTAGCTGCCCTTGATGATTTATTTGATTCGCTCCTGGGATGTGAGCATCATTGGCAAGACCAGCATTTGTTGCCCACTATTTAAAGCACTCAGAAAGAAGTCAATTGTGAAAGATTGAACTTGGAACTCAAAATGCTGGAATAAAACGGGAAATGAAAGAGGGAAAAACAGACCCATCCAAAGCATGCAAGGCAGCTCAGTATAAAGTTGAATATAATATGACAAATTCTGCTGCAATTCCAGTTTGTACTTCCATTACATTGGTTGACAAGACCAGCAGAATTTAATTTCCATATATTCTGAAGAAGTCAAGTGTTTAATACGCATGGGATGTCATCATGAAGAAAGGTTACTGTGAATATTTTTACTCCTTCACTGGTAATGCCTGCCTTACAACTCTTCTGGTTACATTCCTTAGCTTGACCCTAATTCTGTATATTCTGAAAAACAGTCAATTCAGAAACTCATTTAATGTTGAACCCTATCCCTGACAAAGAGATGGAAATAGTTATAGCATCTTGTGCTAAAATCTCTCTCTAAGGGGCACCGAAAACAAAAATAAGGGTCAGGACCTTCTGAAATACAAACAGAAAATGCTGGATAAACTCAACAGATCAGCAGAATCTGTGGAGAGAAACACAGTTAATGCTTCAGGTCCATATGGTTCTTCTACAATTCTGTCACCCTGTATTTCATTTCAGATTTCGAGTCTCCACAGTATTTTGATTTTATGTCAGGATCTTCTATTGGTTACTTTACTAAAATCTTTGCAAATATAAGTGGACAATTGGAGCAACTTGAAAATGTCTTACTACTTCATACTGATGATAATTCTGGCATATAACTGCTGGTCAAACATGTGCCTCATTTTCGGTTTCTAACAAGTTTAGAATCGTATGGAGACCCCCAACATACAGCGAATATGTGAAATCTCAGTTTTACCACACACCTCAACACATACTTCCAAAAACATTAGCCAGTGGTTCATCTCATTACTCTCTGTAGGGCATTGCGAGAGCATTTGTTGCAGACACTATTAATCACTAACTCCTCTGCTATGTTGCAGGACTGCAAGTACAATGGACAAACACAATAATCAGTGTGCACCCAGGGAACTTGACGCGTAAGTATAAAGTTAGGGAGTCCCAACACTGCGAATCTAAAGCTACAAGGGTCATTCCTAATGTAATTCTTTTCACAGTTTATTTTAAAGCAAGATGAAAGGATGTATGTTGAATACTTTCAGTACAAATTCTCTGCCATTCAGTACAATTTTCAACCTGTACTCTTCATCATAAGTTCTATGTTCCAAAATACTGTCTCACTCCTTTCTTTGAACTCCATTAAATCAAATATACCATGCTGGGGAGAGAGGGAACTAATAGGGTGGTCCCCCAAGTACAGAAAATTTCAATCGCTTGCTGCTAAAGGCCTTTAGTTTTCTGAAAATTTCTGCCATTGAAGACCTTAAAGTGGGGTGAAGGGTCATGTATGCAGGGCCTCCTTTGTCTGTAAGTAGAAACTGCCCCAAAATTACGAACTGGCATTCACAAGGTAAATCACTCATTTTCTTTTCAAAAATGCAGTCTGCTTTTGTCCCTAAATGACAGCTCCAAACAACTAAATGGGCTGTCCAATTTTGATTGACCGTGTAAATGCCACACCTAAAGCTGGCTTGATATTGGTAGCTTCGCATTCGCAATGCTGTTCTTAATTCAGCATTCTTCTATATTGAGTGCGTTAGATCTTGCAAATAAATTATAAGTGGGTACATTTGTTTTCTCCAAACCTCTGGTAGGTTAGCTACAATAAAATCTGGAATCCAAAGGAAAACTTTTAATATTTCATTACTTCATGAATGTTTTTCTGATGCCAACATTGGCCATGTACCAAAAGTAGTGAATTAATGAAAACATGTATACATTAAATGTTATGCTAGTTTTCTTCATCCTTTAAATATTGCAATGAAACGATTTACAAAGGTTCCACACTGCCCTCAGACTGATAATTGCAATGAACACTGATTTGATGTAGTAATGGCAACTGCCATTGTAATGATCATTATAGCAGATATAGTTGAGTACTAGGAGAGTCCTGTGTAAGAGCCTTAATTACCCCACACCTATTCTGACGAGAGTATGCGTTCTTTGCAAAAAAAATATACTGTGTCCATGAATTGAAAATAGATAAATTGAATGAACAGCAGGTCATGCAGCAAACATGGTGAAAGAGAAATAAATGAAGGAAGTGTCAACTAGACAAATAAACAAAAGTTTAAAAAGTTTCCCTTGTAAATACAAAGCAAATCTTTCAATTCCATGTGTCTAAAAGTATTGCATCTGTTGCATTTCACAAATTTTTGTAAATGTTTTTATTTCAACAATTAGCTTTAAACATCAGGGGCTGGTTTAGCTCAGTGGGCTCACAGTAACTTCATTGCAGTGTGTTATGGGAGCGGCGTTTTCAGAATCCCAAAATGTATCATGGAGTTCAACCAACCTCTCCCTTTAATGTATTGTTGCTTTTGAAGCACACGGCTTGGTCTCCAGGTGGGGTATTACAATTATGGACACATGGGTTTTTAAACACAAAATAATGTTTATTCCATGAATTCAACTTAACCATTTTAAATAAACATTGGATCATTTACCACCCCTTACTTCAAAGATAACCCCGAAAATAATACAACACTAAATAATCCCTCAAAATGTTCCTTCAAACCTCCAAAAGACTTAACACCTTTAAACAGAAACACATCAGATTAAAGACATTACTATTATGAGTTTAAATCACCCAAATGATTCAGAGATAGTCTTTCATGGAAGAGATCACAGCAGATCCAGCTCACTGCTTACACAGACACACCCAAGCTCTTTTCCTCAAAACTGGCATTCTCCTTTGAAACAGCTCACAGCAAACCCGCCAGGCACTTTTCAGCTGCTCTCTCAAACTGAAACTAAAAGCAGAAGTGAGCTGAACTCCCCCACCCTCTGACATCACTTCAGCAATATGAGCTGCTCTATTTCTTAAAGGTACATTGCTTAAACATCCATTTCTTAAAGGTACTCTCACACGACAAGGGTTAACGTAAGCCTGATCGTGACAATAGAAAGATTATTATTAAATTGTAGTTATATGTAGCAGCAATCCTGTATGTAAACAGTTGCCTGCCATACTGTTATTACAGGATTCACCACTAGGTGGTGGTGTGCTATACCATGAGTCATCCAGATCTGCACATTATTTTTCAACTTTGTTTTCCAGCTATATCCAAACCACTTCTCCGAACAGTTTTTTAAAAAGTACTACAACCTCAATGTAGTACAATGGCCTCAACGATTGTTGCTGCCAGCTTATATTGTGTCCCACTCCTTCAGCCCTATTAAAACGGTCAATGCACGCAGCACAGTTGTTAGCACTGCTGCTTCACAGCGCCAGGGACCTGGGTTCGATTCCTGGCTTGGGTCAATCTCCCAGTGTCTGCATGGGTTTCCTCCGGGTGCTCTGAATTCTCCCTCAGTGTACCCGAACAGGCGCCGAAGTGTGGCGACTAGGGGCTTTTCACAGTAACTTCATTGCAGTGTTAATGTAAGCCTACTTGTGACACTAATAAAGATTAGATTATTATTAAAAACTTCAGCTGCACATCCAATACCTATCACTTCCCATTCAAACACCATGCTGACATGGCAATTGTCATAAAAAGGCACACATCAAGAACAGACTGGTAAGCATGAGGTCATGCAGAGAAGAAACAGAAAAGGTAAGAAAAATAACAAGCAAGAGTTCTTATTTATTTGTTCCTGGGGCCTGGACGACACAGACAAGTTATTGCCTCTGAATAGCTGTCCTGACAGCATTGAGTAAAGCACATAATGGGATATTCTTTCCTTTGGGGTATTAGCAAAACAGGGTTTTTACAAACCGGGTAGTTTAGATAGCTATTTTCTGGTGCTTGTCCACAAATGACCAGATTTATTGAATTCAATTTCCCAAATTGCCCTGTTGCAGTTTGAAATCATAGCTTTTAATTGCTAGCCCAGGACCATAAACATTAGGCTACAGTATAGAGCACACACAGACATAGTTTGAGATGGGAGGAAAGTCTAACAGGAACAAAATTATAGGAACACCAAAAAAAACCTGAAAATAATTCATGTACAAGAGCAGCACGGTGGCACAGTGGTTAGCACTGCTGCCTCACGGTGCTGAGGACCCGGGGTTGATGCCGGCGCCGGGTCACTGCACGTGTGGAGCTTGCACATTCTCCCCGTACCGGACCTAAAGATGTGCCGGATAGGTGGACTGGCAACGCTAAGTTACCCCTTAGTTGGAAAAAGAGAATTGGATACTGTGGTAGTATGACTAGGGAAATCATATTACCTTAGAACCAAGCTGCCATTGGTACAGCAGTCCCGCTTCCCATTGGCCCAGGCAAGTCATGTGCCTCTAAGCCAATTGGCTGTGGCTAGTCATGTGACTCCCCGCCGATTGGCCGAGAGGATGGTAGCTCCGCCTACAAGTGCGGTATAAAAGCTCGTATAGCTGGCAGTCGGCCTTTCCTTGTACGACCACTGCCAGGCTCACATCTAGCTTATTAAAGCCTGATATTTGCATCCTCTCTAAGACTCATGTCCGATTGATGGTACATCAATTTAATAAGCTAGGTTTTGAAGATGGAACTGTGGATCAAGCCCGAATCCCTCCGCATCAGCCCGCATGCTGCAAACGCCTCAGCAACTTTTAAACGTTGGCTGGCGTGTTTTAATGGCTACCTCGCTACTGCAGAAAACCGCCCGACAATGGAGCAAAAACTCCACAGCCTCCACTCGTGCGTAGGCACCGCCGTCTACTCGCTGATAGAAGATGAATTGGACTATGATGTCGCTATGGACCTGCTAAAAGGACATTTTATCAAACCAGTGAACCAGGTCTACGCGCGGCATCTCCTGGCTACAAGGCAACAATTCCCCGGTGAGTGCCTCGAAGAATTCTATCGGGGCCTCATTGTCCGAGGGAGAAATTCCACCTGCCCGCAAGTCTCTGCGGCCGAACACACTGAACTCGTGATCAGAGACGCCTTCGTTGCGGTCATGCAGTCACCTCAGATACGCCAGAGACTCCTCGAAAAAGACACTCTAAGCCTCGCTGAGGCACGGACCTTCGCATCCTCTCTGGAGGTCGCTGGCCATGCTGCACCTCCTTGGGCAATGTGGCACACGACCCCCTTCGCCCCCGCTGACTCGGACCCCCAGACCTGCGCTGCGGGATTCCCCGATAAGCCCACCGGCCCCCGCTGCTATTTTTGTGGTCAGGCCAAGCACCCCCGCCCGCACCGCAGTCTGTAAAAGCTGCGGCAAGAAGGGCCACCTTGCGGCCATCTGCCAATCGAAGTCGGTCGTTGCCGTCCTGGACAGCGACCATGGATCTCCCCCACCGCACTCATCTAGGGTCCCATGCGGCCCGCGGACCTCGCTGCCTCCTCCACACCCCCGCCATGAGTGATTCCCGGATGCCACCATCTTGCGACCCCCGGGCCCCGCCATTTTGTTCGCCCGATCACCACGTGCGGCCGAGGGGCGCCGCCATCTTGGATCGGCTCGGAGGGCCCCGCAAGCGACTACCTCGTTGTGGATGACGACTCAAGAGTTCCTGCCGCGACTCGACTCTGGACCAATCACGGCCCCGTTTGCTTCCGTGACGACCACGCATATCCACCTCAACGGCCACGAAGCGAGCTGTTTACTGGACTCCGGGAGCAAAGAGAGTTTTGTCCACCCCAACACTGTAAGACGCTGCGCGCTCCCCGTCCTCCCAGTAAAGCACAAAATCACTCTGGCCTCGGGTTCGCACTCCGTCTAAATCACTGGGTGCTGCGTAGCGGACCTCACGGTCCAGGGAAGGGTTTTTTAAAATTATGAATTTCTCATCCTTCCCCGCCTCTGCGCACTGGCACTTCTTGGACTGGATTTTCAGTGCAACCTACAGAGCTTGACTTTTAAATTCGGCGGCCCTATTTCCCCCCTTACTGTCTGCAGCCTCACGTCCCTCAAGGTCGACCCCCCTTCCCTGTTTGCGAACCTCACCCCGGATTGCAAACCCGTCGCCACCAGGAGAAGACGATACAGTACCCAGGACCGGACATTCATCTGGTCCGAGGTCCAAAGGCTGCTGAAGGAAGGGGTCATAGAGGCTAGCAACAGTCCCTGGCGAGCCCAAGTGCTGGTGGTTAGGACTGGGGAGAAAAACCGGATGGTCATCGACGACAGTCAGACCATCAACAGGTTTACGCAGCTGGACGCGTATCCTCTCCCCCGTATCTCCGACCTAGTTAACAGGATCGCGCAGTACAAGGTCTTCTCTACGATGGACCTTAAGTCCGCCTATCACCAGCTCCCCGTCCGCGCAGGTGACCGAAAGTACATAGAACAGTACAGCACAGAACAGGCCCTTCGGCCCTCAATGTTGTGCCGAGCAATGATCACCCTACTCAAACCCACGTATCCATCCTATGCCCGTAACCCAACAACCCCCCCCCCCCCCCCCCCCCTCCCCACCTTACTTTTTAGGACACTACGGGCAATTTAGCATGGCCAATCCACCTAATCCACCTAACAGTACACCGCGTTCGAAGCGGATGGGCGACTCTATGACTTTTTAAGTGTTCCATTCGGTGTCACAAATGGGGTCTCGGTCTTCCAAAGGGAGATGGACCGAATGGTTGACCAATACGGTTTACGGGCCACCTTCCTGTATCTCGGCAATGTCACCATCTGCGGCCATAACCAGCAGGACCACGACATCAACCTCCAAAAATTCCTCCATACTGCAAAACTCCTTAACCTCACTTACAATAAGGATAAGTGCGTGTTCAGCACCGACCGTCTAGCCATCCTCGGCTACGTAGTGCGTAACGGAGTAATAGGCCCCGACCCCGAACGCATGCGCCCCCTAATGGAACTCCCTCTCCCCAACTCATTCAAAGCCCTCAAAACACTGTCTGGGCTTCTTTTCCTATTACGCCCAGTGGGTCCCCAACGACGCCGACAAAGCCCGCCCACTTATCCAGTCCAACACTTTCCCCCCGTCGACGGAGGCCCGCCAGGCATTTAGCCGCATCAAAGCGGATATCGCAACGGCCACGATGCGAGCTATCGACGAGTCCCTCCCATTCCAGGTCGAGAGCGACGTGTCCGATGTAGCTCTGGCGGCCACACTCAACCAAGCGGGCAGACCCGTGGCCTTCTTCTCCCGAACCTTCCACGCTTCCAAACTCCGCCATTCCTCGGTGGAAAAGGAGGCACAGGCCATAGTCGAAGATGTGCGACATTCGAGGCACTATCTGGCCAGCAGGAGGTTCACCCTCCTCACAGACCAACGGTCAGTGGCCTTTATGTTCGATAATGCACAGAGGGGCAAGATCAAGAACAACAAGATCTTGCGGTGGCGGCATCGAGTTGTCCACGTACAACTACGATATCTTGTATCGTCCTGGGAAGCTCAAAGAGCCTCCTGATGTCCTGTCCCGCGGTACCTGCGCCAACGCGCAGATAGACCGCCTCCACACCCTCCACGCGGACCTCTGCCATCCAGGGGTAACCCGCTTCTTTCATTTCATCAAGACCCGCAACCTGCCCTACTCCATCGAGGAGGTTAGGACCGTGACCAGGGATTGCCACATTTGCGCAGAGTGCAAACCGCACTTTTACCGCCCCGAGCAGGCGCATCTGGTAAAGGCTCCCGCCCCTTTAAACCTCTCAGCATGGACTTCAAGGGTCCCCTCCCCTCCAACAATCGTAACATATACTTTTTAAATGTGGTTGACGGGTACTCCCGCTTCCCTTTTGCCATTCCCTGCCCCGACATGACCACGACAACCATCATCAAAGCCCTCCACTCCATTTCTCCCTGTTTGGTTACCCCGCGTACATCCACAGCGACCGGGGTGAGTGACGAGCTGCGTCAATTCCTGCTTAGCAGGGGCATCGTCTCTAGCAGGACGACTAGTTATAACCCCCGGGGTAACGGTCAGGTCGAGTGGGAGAACGGTACAGTCTGGAAGACCGTCCTACTGGCCCTTCGGTCCAGGGGTCTCCCGGTCTCCCATTGGCAAGAGGTTCTCCCAGACGCCCTCCACTCTATTCGGTCTCTCCTCTGTACTGCCACGAATCAAACACCTCACGAACATCTTCTTGTTTTCCCCAGGAAGTCTTCTTCTGGGACCCCACTCCCGACCTGGCTGGCCGCACCCGGGCCCATCCTGCTCCGGAAGAATGTGCGGGTGCACAAGTCCGACCCGTTGGTTGAAAGAGTCCAGTCACTCCACGCAAACCCGCAGTACGCGTAAGTGGAGTATCCCAACGGACGACAGGAGACGGTCTCCCTTCGGTCACCCGCCGGCGTGCGGCCACAACCCCCAGCATCAGCACCCTCCCCCCAGTCCCAACTGCCCCCAGCGCCCCCGCAACCCAGTGCACAGGAACCCCCTTCCCCGGCCCGACTACCGCTAGCTCCGACCAGGGGTTCGAACACAGGACCACCGCTCCCGGAGTCACGGACGACCACTGCTCCACCGTCACCGGCGCCGCTGCGCAGGTCCGGCAGGACACTGAAGGCACCCATTCGGCTGATCGAGTCAATTTGATGGACCTTATGGACTTTCATGTTCAGCATCTGTTCCTTGCCTGTGTTTTTTTTATTATAATTACGGTTATTGTTGTTTTTGTTTCTCCTGTACACTGTATATAGTTTGTTGGTTTTTGTACACGTTCGTCCCGAGCCAGTGGGCAACCATAGTTATCTTGGTGCTACTTGAGTAGGTCTCTAGTCATACTACCAGTCTTATGGGACACCCCCCCCCCCGTCACTCCTTCCCACCCACCCCCCGCTTCTTTCTCACCAAGGGGTGAATGTGGTAGTATGACTAGGGAGATCATACTACCTTAGAACCAAGCTGCCATTGGTACAGCAGTCCTGCTGTCCATTGGCCCAGGCAAGTCATGTGCCTCTCTGAATTGGCTGTGGCTAATCATGTGACTCCCCGCCGATTGGCCGAGAGGATTGTAGCTACGCCTACAAGGCGGGATATAAAAGCTCGTACCAGCTGGCAGTCAGCCTTTCCTTGTACGACCACTGCCGGGCTCACATCTAGCTTATTAAAGCCTGCTATTTGGATCCTCTCTCCGACTCGTGTCCGATTGATGGTACATCAGATACTTCAATTTTTTTTAAAATTATTGCTTCATTAAATAAATTTACATTCTCCGAAAACAAAATTCTTGCATTCATGCCAATGAATTACACGTTATACCTCTGAGATGTTACAAGAGTGAGAAATTACTATTGGTACAACAGACAACCAAATGAAAATATGCACAAAGAGAATCAAAAGTCTAAAAATCAACCATGTAGTTTGCTCTGAACAAACCCAGAAGACTGTACAATCCATCAGGCTCAAAAACAGCAAGTAAACGGTTCTGGAAGTAGTCCCAGAATCAACTCGTCTCAATTCGTTCAAGCAGTCACTGGCAACATGAGGACAAAACTATTTACAACTGCCTCAAACAAAGCTAATTCAAAACAAATGCGAAGAAAGGGTTTCTGATTATAAGAACTAAATCAAAAACTTGTCCGTTTTGAGTCCTGTAAAAGAGAACCCAAAGAATCGCTACTTTGGACAAAAGGAAATAACAGCATTGGCTGATCACCTGAGAATCAATCAACATGAAACACACTTGGTATTTGGGGAATTCAAGGCGACTGGAGGAAAGAAAGTTCCTAGAAAACTTAAAAACCTCGTCCTTGCAGTAAACATCCTTGCTGCAAGAAACTCTGACTGCCAAAGGGGATTCACATCATTACAGTGAAATGGACCACACATACCACTCGTCATGTGGCGGACATGCTGCTCATTTCATGCGTGGGACTTCCTCATACTCAGTGAAATCTGATGCTGTTTGAGACTCAGAAAGGGTCAACATGCTGCATATTCATCTCAAGGCTTGGCACGACAAGAGCAGGGAGTTCAATCGTCAGGGCCAATATGGGAGTTTCTGGAAAGTTGGTTCAGGCCTTTATTCCAATATTAGAGTTTTATTCCAGAGTACTGGTAGCACATCACGCAAAGAGATCCATGATTTTAAGTATCTATGAGTGGGAAGGAGGAGGTTTCGATACCACTGTACCGCTAAGAAATTTAACTTACTTTCACCCCTGTATACAAAACAGTGAGGGAGCCAGAGAGCTAAACAAACAAGTCATGAGAAAAAACGTTTCTAGAAAATATCATAGACTGGTGTACAAAAATAGAAACAAAGGAATAGATTACTTCAACAAACGAGAAAGATTAGCGACAGGCACTAGAATATTAAGCCAACGAATTAATACACAGAGACATTGCAAAGAAAATGATCTGGTAAAGAAAAAAGACAGATGTGGGTAAGATAAAATAGACAGAATGACAAACATAAAGATTACGGGAGCACAAGATGCACAATGAACAACACCACTAGGCATTTACTCGGATGCAAAATAATAGAATCACAGGTGTCCTACAGCGCAGAAGGAGGCCATTCGGCCCATCCGGTCTGCACCAACCCTCTGAACGACCCTCGCTGATCTAGGCTCACTCCCCTGCCCTATCTCCATAATCCCACCTACTCTGCACGTTTGGTCATGAAAGGGCAATTTTAACATGGCCAATCCACCGAGCCTGCACATCTTTGGACTGAGGGAGGAAACCCACACAGACACGTACAAATTCCACGCAGCCTTTAACCCAAGGCTGGAATTGAGCCCGGGTCCCTGGCGCTGTAGGGCAGCAGTGCTAACCACTGTGCCGCCGCGCCGCACCAATAATGTCTCGAAAATGCTATAAAATAATATGCATTGCAAAAAATAACAGAAGGTCGAACTTATATTAAGTTGATCACCAGGCATCTATATCACAGAAAATTCACATTGGGAAACAGCTCCAGAATTCACATTTTGTCAAGGTAGATAATGCAAGCCACAAGTAAACAAGCTATTTTGCAGAGTTTGGAATTGCTTTTACAAGGAAGAGACCCTTTGCAAGTCACCAACGTCAGATCATTTGCTATTTCCTCGTTTGGGCAATTCAGATCCTTATTTACTTTATAATTTGCATCTAAGGAAATAAAACACATCTTGGAAGAGTTCCAAACTTCTCCAACCACACTACTTCACATATTGCAGTTACTCAGATCTGCTCATATTTAGTACCAGCACCCTTTACTTTTGTTAAACTAATTCTTTATGAAACTTTATTGGCATTAAGAATCTTAGAACACCAAATCTTAAAAATATGGAGCAGATCAAAAACAACTCACAACCCTTAACCCACAGAAAAAAATTACAATCAAATTCCATCATCATACTGCAGAAGTGAAAGTAGCACTCTATTCGATAAACACCTTAAATCATATCTTACATACTACTCACTCATTAGATTAGTCTATGATTAGTTGGTCCCTTAGCTGAGTTCATCGACAGGCACACTGCATGTCAATAAGTCAAATTAAATTAATCCTACGATTGATAATACAACTGCACTGTTCATAGGACATGCCAACACAGTCTTTGGCATAATAATTTTGATAGCACGATTAAATATACCAGTGAAAAACAAGAAATGTGGAATATACCCGAAATAAAACACATTAAGTTATCTATTTTCAATGTAAACTGGCACATGATGTTACTGTGGTAGATTGTAGGCTTTCTTCAAGATTACTCAGGTGTGTTTAATATTAGCTGGAACGAATTGTGGTGGAGCAAAGCAACAATAAAGCATTTATTTAAGGCACCTTGAGCTTTATAAATACAGTAGAGGGGGGCACCATGGTGGCGCAGTGGTTAGCACTGCTGCCTCACAGTGCCGAGGACCTGGGTTAGACCCTGGCCCCGGGTCACTGTCCGTGTGGCATTTGAACATTCTCCCCGTGTCTGCGTGGGTCTCACCCCTACAACACAAAGAGGTGCAAGGTAAATGGATTGGCCACGCTAAATTGCCACTTAATAGGAAAAAAAACATAATTGAGTACTCTAAATTTATTGTATTAAATAAATACATACATACATACATACAGTGGAAACACAGGGCAGGATTCTCTGATCGCAGATGCCGAAATCGCAGTCGCCGATTGACAGAGAATCACCATTTATGCCGGAATCGGGGGCGGCGCCATTATTGAGATGCTCTGCGCCCTCAGAAATGGCATACTCAGGGAGTACGCTGCACCTTTAGATCCTGGCTAACCAGGGCATGGGTATCTTGTGGGAGGAGACAGTAGAATGCCTTATGCTTTGGGGAGATTATGTTATTAAGGAGAGGAACCAAGTCTGCCTGTAGTTTCAGTTTGCCATAGGATTTCAAGTTGAAGAAAAGTGTCTTATGTTCGCTCCTGAAAGTTTCTCTCCAAGGTTTCAGCAGAGAAAAGCAAATAAACCAGCACCCACTGGGAAGAGCACTTCGAAGACCTCCTTAACCAAGATCCTGCCTTCGCAGTGACTCTCAACTCTATCCTGCAGCATGCTACCCGCCATCACTTTATTTATAAGTGGTCTTTGAAGAATATGGGTTTGCTTAATTAGAATATAGTTGCAGGTATAGGGAGTAAGTTAAAGTTTTTCTTTTTATTTAAGAACTGCTTTAGCTGTTAACTGTAAAGCTATTACTTTGTTGCTAATGTCATTGATTCTGTGTTTAAATTAAAGTTTGTTATAACATAAAAGATCCCCATTGGTCGGTGTTATCACTCCTGCGGAGTCACCTTTCCTCAGTTTTAAAAACTGGAGGTAATTAGGTTCTCATCCCGAATCCAAACATAGCTGCTGACCTGCATGATTTGTGGTGTTTCCTTGTGCATGCCGTACTTCAATGGACAGCCCATCAGTAATAGTTCAGACAGATCTGAATACACCTTCCTGACCATATTTCTTCAGTTTTCTAAGTTGATCAATGTTTATCTCCGATGATGTGCAAAGAGGTGCTCATCAAGAACAGAAAGGCAGTCAGCATCCACTGGAAAGAGCACTTCAAAGATCTCCTTAACCAAGATTCTGCCTTCACAGTGAGTGTCCTCAACTCCATCCTGCAGCAGGCTACCCGCCATCACCTCAGCACAATCTTAACCCGGCAGGAGGTAGAAAAGGCCACCCAACAGCTAAAGAACAACAAGCTATCAGGAATAGATGGAATCCCCGCCAAAGTAGTCAAATATGGCAGACAGCAACTATTAGCGTGAATACATGATCTCACTTCCCTTATCAGGAAGGAGGAGATGGTGCCAGGAGGTCTCAAAGATGCAGGAAATGTGACCATCTTCAAGAAAGATGCGGTAAGTCTGAATGCGGTAACTGCAGATGAATTTCCCTGCTGTTGGTTTCAGGGAAGGTCATCGCAAGAGTCTTTCTTAATCACTTTCTTCCTTTGTCTGAAGAACTCCTGCCAGAGTCCCAATGCGGATTACACCCACTAAGGTGCACAGCGGGCATGATCATCACCATGCAGCAACTATAAGAGAAATGCAGGTAACAGCACCAACCTTTGTACTTGACCTTCTTTTACATCACAAAGGCCTTCAACACTGTCAGCCACGAAGGATTATGAAGCACCCTTCTCAGTTTTGGCTGCCCTAAATGTTTGTAACCATCCTCTGCCTGCTCCACGATGACATGCAAGCCATGATCCTGACCAACGGACCCACCACAGGTCCCATTCACATTTGTACTAGGGCCAAGCAAGGCTGCGTCATCACACCAACAATCTTCTTGATCTTCCTTATTGCAATACTCCATCTCACCTTCAGCAAGCTCTCCGCTGGAGTGGGGCTAAACTACAGAACAAACAGGAATCTGATTAACTTCCGCTGCCTGCAGGCCAGATCCAAGGTCATGCCAACCTCGGTCATTGAACTACAGTATGCAAACTCGGAGACCGGGCTCCAAGCCATTGTCAACACCTTCACCCAGGCATAAGAGAGCATGGGTTTTCACTAAACACCTGCAACTACTGAACGCACTCTGAATTCTACTCGAGTGTTGGCTAATGCGATACATCAAATGTATGAATTTCGATAAATGCCGTATCACTGCCATGGACATTGCAAGTTCTGATATTATTCAGTGATTCATACACTATTTCAAATTGACTTTAATAATCACAGGTTGAAATATTTCTTAGTTGGTAAATTACCTTTATGACAAAAGGTGAGCACAATTGTACAATCCTATTCACTATATCTTGTTGTGTCACATCAACAGCATGAACAGAGGTAGTGAACGTTAACTATGCCCTTGTAGCAGAAACAGAGTAATGCAGAAACCTTGGGCTAAACTTACCTCACATGCACTCAGCAGCTTATCATCAACAACGGTTGCTTTGACCGTGATTTTCAATCCATTGACAACAAATTAGTCAATCAATCCACGATTCTCTAAGATGATTCCCACTGCATTTAAGACTACCTGGTGCTGTGAGGCTTCAGAATACCACGTTAACACTTCTAAGGTCTCATTTCCTACCAATGTGGAATTTGAAGTAGATATTATCCAGACATTTTAAAATGTAATTCTTGGTTAGATAATTAAATTACTATGTATATCATTTTCAACTCTCAATATAATGCCACCTTAACTTTGTTCGAAGTTATTCCATCTTGAAATCACTTCTGTTGGATCTGCCAAGAGGTAGCATCATCTGGCAACAGACAGTAGCCAAGGACTTCATAACAACCCACGTTATCTATTCCAACAAGCAACAAGTAACATCCAAAATTTATTTAGATAGCCATTGAGGGGTGGACACCACAAGTGAGATGGGGCAAATGAAGATGGTAGCCAAGGAACAGCAAACTGTTGAATGTGACATCCCTCAACATCACTCTGCTGTATGTGGAAAGGGCTGATACATTGCCAGGCTGGCTTCCAGAAGAGGAAAAATTAGAAAATGCCTTCACAAAATATGAGAACATTCAAAACATCTCACAAGTTAGGGAATGGGTAGCCATACAACTCTGTGACAACTGAGCTGTCAGATGTTTGGCACAGTGATTGATGAAATGGACAGCACAAAAATGGAGCACTGTAGCTTTCCACAATCAGGAGAAATCATCTCTTGGTTGTTTCATGAGGGTTAGCCTGGAATAGATGGGATTGAGCAGTGACAGCCACTCCAGCCTAGCAGAGGCAGGAGAGTCTGATCGTTGAGGACACTCTAAAGTAGGATCCAAACATACAGGTCCTTGGAACGGACACGTATGGATCTTACACCACAGCTATCAACCCACCTACATTTAGCACCATGGGAGTACCGTCACCACATAGACTACAGAGTTTGAAGGTGGCAGCTCTTTACCACCTTGACATGGTAAACTAAGGATGGTGAATAAATGTTAGAGCATTTATATCCCCAAAATGAGTTTCTGTAAAATAAAACTGGTATCAAACGTAATGCAAGCCTTGAAAGAAAATCACAACAGAAACTAATTCAAGGACAATGATTTAACAAAACATCATAATTTCTCTTTTTTCCTGACATTCGGCAAAAAATGCTTGGTCAAGTAGGTACATCAATGGATTAGTCATGCATCCATTTTATATAGGTACGGTGCTCCCTGGGGACAAACCTGCTCAAGAATGTGCATGAGACATAACGAGAAAAAATTAGCATTAAAAAAAAATTCAGTATATTGTGGTGTATATTTCTTTGCTGTCAAATTCAACAAAGCCACACAAAATGGGATCAATGGTGTAAACAAAGGCTATCCAAAAAAGGATTGGTTATATCAAATCACAAATTATAATTTTGCAAGTTGGGAATAGAGAGCAATAATCTACAAAACAAAATTGCCACAGACATTTCCATTTGGCCAATAATTTAGAATATCGTCAACATTAGTATTTAAATTATAAATAAAAAGCATTACTTAACATGAAACCAAGACATTTAGATTTGCTTGATTTTTTTTGGAAGGAGATTACACAGAGGAATTTTACGGGCCTGAATTTAACTCTTAAGTGAATGGGTTTTGAGTGAGATAAATCAAATCCAAGGTCTCCTATTTACTCCTCTTCTCCATATTCATATGTTTTGTTTGAAAAGAAATGCAGACATTTGCCACACCAGTAATTACTTTTAGATTGCAATCTAATTCCTTGCCAACAGTCATTAAAATCTGCAACAGTAGCGTTGAATATATTAAGAACAAAATCTTAACTTGTTGTGCACCTGTCAACGTGACAAATGTGTGAATATCACACGAATGAACATCTCAAGTGAAAGTACAGGTGTACTTGGCATTAACATTCTGCAAGTATGCTTGCCCCTTCTCCAAAACTGCATTAAGTATTTTAATAAACTGACTAAAAAGGAAATAAAGTCATTTTACTTTTGGAACATTTTGGTCTCTTCTTGTGCTCAAGATGAGGGACCCTCATACTTCAAAATGGAACATTTTGCCATTTCACAAAAAGATACAGCGAAAGTTCTGTTTGCTCTATTCCAGCTTCAGAAAGCGAACTCCTGTCGGACTAAAACATCATTTGTCCTTTTCCGTGCCGAGGATCCGAGTCCAATCCTGACCCTGGGTCACTGTCCGTGTGGAGTTTGCACATTCTCCCCATGTCTGCGTGGGTGTCACCCCCACAACCCAAAAATAGATGTGGTTAGGTGGGTTGGCCATGCTAAATTACCCCTTTATTAGACAAAAATAATTGGGTACTCTAAATCTTTTTTTTAAATAATTTGTCTTTTTCCACGGGCCACCCTGTGCCAAATATTGTTCATTGAGGATAGTTCATTGGGGATAGTTTTGCCTTGCAGAAACTTTGCAGAATTCTGATAGTCCAAAACAGACTTTCATTTTGGCAATGTGCAATCAATTCAATCTGCATCTCAGTGAACTTCCTTGCACAGCGTAACAATACAGGATACTAGATTTTGGAAACACCTCAAAAAGTTGATTATATGGGAGGGATGTACAAGAGGCAGTTAAATTGAAATCTCAGGGCTGGGAGATTACAAATATGGGGAAAGGAACTGCCATGAAGGAATTTAAACATCACCATAAGAATTTGAGCTATCGGGAGACTTGCAGCCAATGTTGATTAGCAAGATCAAGGGTAATGGATTAGTAGGGCTTGTTGTGGGATGGTTTTACATGAACTGAAATTTAACTACGGTTGATCCACAGCTATAGAAACAATTTCAATCCTGTCCGTCCAGCAGCAGTTACAAAGAGCTGGAGATTTGCCCACCAATATTCCCACAAAATTTTAATCTGCTCTGATGAGTGTGTGAGAAGGACAGCTGCCTGAATCTGATAAAGTTCTTACTTAATAATGTATACCTGGTGGCCTTGGTGCACTGCTCTCTTCAATTTGTATTGTCATTTACTGCCATTCTTCTTACAAACCCATTGGTGGTCAAATTGCAGGAAACTTGCAAATTTTCAGGGATCAGGAGGGAAATCTTCACTGGTTGGAATCATGCCTTGCAAAAAAAAACAAATGGTTGTGGTTATCGGAGGCCAACTGTCGTAGTCCCAAGGCATCACAAGAGATCCTCAGGGTAATGTCATAGGCCCAACCATCTTCAGCTGCTTCATCAACGGCCTTACCTCCAACATAAGGTCAGAAGCTCACCGTAACCCCCACCCCAATGGGATCCGTCCTCCCACTGGATCCACTCAGGGATTACGAAGACGAGCACAACACACTCCCGGAGTCGCAGGTGACCATATCGGCGCCCACATCACCACCAGGACTGAGGTTATCCACTTTGGTGGCAAAAACAGGAAGGCAGATTAATATCTGAATGGTGGCAGTTTAAGAAAAGGGAAAGTACAACGAGACTGGGTGTCATGGTGGAACAGTCGCTGAAGGTTGGCATGCAGGTACAGCAGGAGGTGAGGAAAGCTAATGGCATACTAGCCTTCATAGCGAAAGAAGAAAATGCTGGATAGGCTTTGACAAAGGGTCATTTGGACTCGAAACATTAACTCTTTTCTCATCCTACAGATGCTGCCAGACCTGCTGAGATTTTCCAGCATTTTCTCTTTTGGTTTCAGATTCCTGCATCCGCAGTATTTTGCTTTTATTCATAGCGAAAGGATTAGACTACAGGAGTAGGGATGTCTTGCTGCAGTTATACAAGGCCTTGGTGAGGCCACACCTTGAGTATTGTGTGCAGTTTTGGTCTCCTAGTTTGATGAAGGACATTCTTGCTATTGAGGGTGTACAAAGAAGGTTCACCAGACTAACTCCCGAGATGGCAGGACTGGCATATAAAGAGAGACTGGATCGACTGGGCTTGTACTCACTGGAGTTTAGAAGAATGAGAGTGGATCTCATAGAAACATATAAAATCCTGATTGGACTGGAGAGGCTAGATGCGGGAAGAACGTTCCCGATGTTGGAGACGTCCAGAACTAGGGTCACAGCCTAAGAATGAGGGGTAAGCCATTCAGGACTGAGATGAAGAACCTCTTCTCTCAGAGTTGCGAACAGAAAGCTGTTAGGGCCAGTTCATTGGATATGTTCAAGAGGGAGCTGGGCATGGCCCTTGCGGCTAAGGGGATCAAGGTATATGGAGAGAAAGCGGAATTGGGACACTGAATTTGCATGATCAGCCATGATCATATTGAATGGTGGTGCAGGCTTGAAGGGCCAAATGGCATACTCCTGCACCTATTTTCTATGTTTCGAATTACTTTATGGAGCTCCATATTAATTCCTGAACCTTTAGAATTGGGTTAAAAATAAGTGCACGCGTTGGCCCCTGGGATCTTGCGCAAGGGTTTCATGAAGACTACAATTTGGAAGAAAAATATATTAAGCCTGCATTGGTCCTATAAAATAAATGCTGAAGAGCACGCTTTTTGTTTTCATTGCACAGAAAAATGTCAGAAATCTTAATACAGAACCAAATTGTGGCATTAGATCACTTAAAATGATCTTGAAAGCAAATTTCTGAAAGACTGCTCCTTGGCAAATTATGGTAAACTTATAGATTGATGCCGATATAGAATCATAGAATTTACAGTGCAGAAGGAGGCCATTTGGCCCATTGAGTCTGCACAGGCCCTTGGCAAGAGCACCCCACTTAAGACCACTGTAACTCAGTGACCTCACCTAACCATGTTTTTGGATACTAAGGGCAATTTAGCATAGCTAACCACCTAACCTGAACATCTTTGGACTGAGGGTGGAAACCAGAGCAGCCGGAGGAAACCATGCAGACACGGAGAGAACGTGCAGACTCCACACAGACAGTGACCCAAGCTGGGCGGAGTTGCAGAATAAAGTTGAAACAAGATTTTGAAACTAATTTTGCAACATCTTCACATAGTGTACGTATTTTGGTTCCCAGTCTCTGACTTATAATTTTGAAGAAGATTGGGATCCAAGTTTACAGCTGATCAATTATTCTCCACTTGACAAGTTCACAATTTCTGTTGGCTAGCAGGGAAAGTAGGGAACAGAACTGTTTCCCCAGACAACAACAACAACTACTATAGACAATAAGCATTGTACCAAGTGTTACCAAGTCTAGAATTTATATATTCCATTTCTAAGGCCTCCCTGCCCGTTCTCCCCCCCCCCCCCCCCCCCCCCCCCCCCAAACAGTCTACCTCTAAAAGTACCATAACATGGAATCCAGATTCATTTTCTGCCTACCACACAAATGAGTAGTGATATCCGAATTTGACTTGTTGGTGTGATGCCAGGTATGTAGGCTGCATGCCCTAACGTCTGGTGGATCCAATCAAATAGCATGGCCCTTTGGCTGTTTACAACAGGCAAATTCTGACCATTCTCAACTATCCCATGTTTGAAAAACCCAGAACATGGTGTGGAACACTAGCTGTGATTTCACGATCGGGCAACACTTATTAAAGAATCCCAATTGTGTTAATAATTATACAAATAGCCAATTTAAGATTATTGGTTGGTCTTCAGTGTGGTTATTTATGCGTGATAGAAGCTACATTCACACACAAGGCCGTGTTCTTTGCAAACAATGAGAACATAATTTGAGGGCAGCACGGTAGCATTGTGGATAGCACAAATGTTTCACAGCGCCAGGGTCCCAGGTTCGATTCCCCGCTGGGTCACTGTCATGTGGAGTCTGCACGTTCTCCCTGTGTGTGCATGGGTTTCCTCCGGGTGCTCCGATTTCCTCCCACAGTCCAAAGATGTGCAGGTTAGGTGGATTGGCCATGATAAATTGCCCTCAGGGTCCAAATTGCCCCTTAGTGTTAGGTGGGGTTTCTGGGTTATGGGGATAGGGTGGAGGCATGGGCTTGGGTAGGGTGCTCTTTCCAAGAGCCCGTGCAGACTCGATGGGCCGAATGGCCTCCTTCTGCACTGTAAATTCTATGAAATATCCATTACACATTGCATCTTTTTCAACTAAATAAATGCATGATGACAGCATGATTTCCTGTTGAGTCCCAATGGCAATGCCTTCAGCTTACCTGGTTTGAATTTAAGCAAATGCTTGTGAGTTACACATTCCCTGCTGCATTCGCCATGGCAATGCCTCTATCAATCATAGTCCACTTGGCAACCAATAAGCACCCTCTTCTCGTGCAATAGAAATCGTTGTTTCCATTTTAGATTTCGTATTCTTGCATCTGTTCAGATTAATCCACGGTGAAAAGCTTCAAGAAACCGGGCAGCACGGTAGCATGGTGGTTAGCATAAATGCTTCACAGCTCCAGGGTCCCAGGTTCGATTCCCGGCTGGGTCACTGTCTGTGCGGAGTTTGCACATCCTCCCCGTGTGTGCGTGGGTTTCCTCCGGGTGCTCCGGTTTCCTCCCACAGTCCAAAGATGTGCGGGTTAGGTGGATTGGCCAGGCTAAATTGCCCTTAGTATCCTAAAAAATAAGGTTAATGGGGGTTGTTGGGTTACTGGGATAGGTATACGTGGGCTTGAGTAGGGTGATCATTGCTCGGCACAACATCGAGGGCCGAAGGGCCTGTTCTGTGCTGTACTGTTCTAAAAAAAATATATATTTTTATTTGAGTGATACCTTACATTTAACAAAGAATAATGTCTCAAGCCACTTTGCAGATGTAAGGAAACTAGATGATGAGCAAAAAAATGAAGAGGTAGATAAGAGGAACCAAAATATTGATTGGATTATGAAAGGGAACGATGGAGAGAATTTCAGATAGTGGAACTGATGTTCCGTCAATTACCACGAGACGAGAATGGTGGAACAATCGAGGCTTTATTGAACAAGATGTTGTGCCTCCTGTAGCTGGAACCAGAATGGCTGCAGCGCAGGAGAGCATACACTTTTATACACCGCATGCTGGGCGGAGCCAGCAGACAGGGATTTACCGTCGTACCAGCCCATTCAGCCCCCTCCTCGAGCCTGTTACACAGGAACAGGAGGAGGCCCATTCAGCCCCTGGAGCGGTTCGGGCTTGGAACAGGATTCACCTCCTGGGTAAAACTCATATATAACGCTCCCATGGCGAGCGAACGGACCAACAACACCAACTCCCGATACGTCCAGCTGAACATGGGCACCAGACAAGGATACCCACTGTCCCCGCTGCTGTTCGCTCTCGCGATCGAGCCACAAGTAATTGCACAGGAACAGAGAAAAAGGAGAATACAGGGGGAAGATGGGAGGAACGGCTGAAGCGGAGGTGAGCGCTAGACGACAACGGCAGCGAAATCCATCCGGGAGAAGCAAGTGACAACACCAACACCAGACCCATTCGAGTATTGCCCTCTGTAATTGTTTCTCCGGCACCCAAATGTATGTCTACCCCCCCAGTCTCCCTACCCACGCACCCCCCCCCCCACCCCACACACATGCCTACATATGTGTTGTAAAAAAAATTGCCAAGTGTACAGAGTTGCTGCTGTTGAGCTGGTGCATAATACCTTACCGATTTTTTATTTATTTCTTATTATTACTTTTTTTTGTGATATGTTTGTGTGTGCCCTTCTCTTCTATATATATATTAGATCCTGAGTATATAATGGCAAATATACTTTGTTCAAAAACCCAATAAAAAACATTTACAAAAGAAAAGAAACATTTTGAAGTTAGAACAGAGACGGCTGATGGCTAATTGCAAAGTATATAATTATGAGGGGCCTATATTGAATGGATAGGAAGGATTAATTTTCCTGTAACAGTGGGGTCATTAACACAGATTTCAAATAATTGGTGGAAGAATCAAGGGGGATTTGAAGGAAATTCTTCCACCCAGAGGATTGAAGAGTCTGGAACTGGATGCTGAGGAGTGAGGGGGTAAAGGGCCAGACATTGCAACTTCTGTGATTGATAGGTAGGTGCCGTGCGAAGAGGATGAAAGGTTGGGAGAGATGGACCAGAGAATCATGGGGGAGTGGTCCCTGCGGAATGCTGATCGGTGGTTCGGGGGGGGGATGTACTTCCACCAACTGCAGAATGATGCCATCCCCATTTTTAAAATAATTTTTCTTTGTTTGTCCCAACCCCCTCCACCCCCACACACAGAGCACTGACCTTTCTGCTATCTTACCTTTATGCCATCTATCAACAGCTGCTTTAGTCTTTAATGCTATCATTAACACTCCCTTTGTCTTGGATCCATGACGTCTTTGTCAAACTCTCCTTAGCTCCAACCTATCCCTGACATTCTATTTTGCTTCACCTTCTCCAACTATATGATCCTGCATATTTCTACCCCCCTTCAGCTCTGAAGTGTCAAATGGACTTGAAATGTTGGGCGGGATTTACTGACCAACCCGCTGCATGTTTTTCCGGTGGCGGAGCAGCTCGCCAGCGGGATTTTCTGGTCCCGGCATTGTCAACGAGACTACCCATTGACTGTACCCTTTGTCACCGGAACACTGTGCGCCGTCGGTGGGACCGGAATATCCCGCCGATGTAAAGAGCGGGTAAATTCCATCCATTCTCTCGGTTTCTCTCTCCACAGATGCTGTCAGACCTGTCGGGTTTATCCAGCCTTTACTATTTTTATTATAGCTCAAAAGTGGGATTGTTTACAGATGGCACGGAAAAAATGGACCAAATGGCCGATTCTGTGCCACAAAATTCTATCATTCTAAACTCCATAATGCTAAATCAGATTACAAAGCAATGATGACAGTAAGAGTTTTCATAAATAATATATATGGTTTGACTCATCAATAATATCTTGTATGTATTCCAAGTTGATACTACATTGTGACGTACAGCTTTTCCTTTGTGTTTTATGAATGAGATTACCATATCATGCTATAGTTTTGCTATATTTCAGAAATCCCGATCTCAAAAAGGCCAAAATCCTCTGAAAGCAGAGGTACTGTGCTCTCCAAATTGGCGCTAGTTTAAACCAAATCAACATCAGGCATGTCTTTATGCTCCCAGAATCTTGGAATTATTCAATATAACTTGGCAGGACACATGATCCACTGCACTTAGCAGATTTCCACTCAATATCAGGTTTTACAGGTCACATCCTGCCCCATACAATCTGGCATATCATTCTGTTTTACTCATCAAATGAATTCAAATTTAACGAGGAAGAAAGCAAGCCAGAATTTTGTTAGCTTGATTTCGGCACAAAAGAACCTAAAAGTGTTTTAGAAACTGTTCATAGAAACTGACCACAGAATCTCTATAGTGCAGCAGGAAGCTATTCGGCTCATTGAGTTACACCAAACCTCCTTAAAGAGGTGTGAATTGTCTCAAGCCAGAACAGTTGGTAGGATTTTGCAAGCTTGCTAAATTCCACACACACGAGTACGGTCCCAACCGGGACCTTGGATTCATGTCGCATTACATTCACCCCCACTATCTGGCCTGGGCTGGCAAAATCCTACCAACTGTCCTGGCTCGAGACAATTCACACCACTTTTATTTGTGATTATCCCACGCTCCAGTCGCTCCATCTGGACCTGTAAAGACTTCATTACCTGCAAAGACTCGCATTCAAAGTATCGTCTTGCATCATTGACTTTGTATTGTATGTGTTTCTGGAACCCGTCTCTTTATTCACCTGAGGAAGGAGCTGCACTCCGAAAGCTAGTGATTCACAAAACAAACCTGTTGGACGTTAACCTGGTGTTGTAATACTGTATCAATGGGATGCCATTCAAAAACAACCAATAGAATTTGTTTATTATTCAGTTCCACCAAACACTGCAGTGCGAGCTGAAAGATTTAGCTTTTCTTCCACAAATTTATTGGAAATTTATTCATTCTCCTCAGATACAGCAAACTGACATGAAAGGTACAATTTAACAATTGAAGTCATCACGTAATTTTCAGGAATTTGCCAGTGATACCTGTTTTATTGTAGCAAATCGGGACATTTTGAAGCTTCCATTCATCATAATAAACAAAAAGCTAAAAACGACGAAGAGAATAAACTCCCTCAAAATTAGTTTTCAAAAGTTGACAGAATAATTCACAACTGTTGACTTCACTTTTCTCCATTATCCCCTCCGGCAGCAATTAAACTTTGGTTAGCTGTGGCCAAAAGCATGAGTCACCAACCTTTCCTTTTCCTATTTGTTCCAACTCCTCATGCTATTTTAAGTTGCACTATTATGATAAGAGATTGTAGGCTACAGCACCACTATTGGGGCTTTACACTGGTTCATCTGTTCAGTAGAGAGATTTTCCTTTGGATGAATTATTAAACTAAGTCATAAAAAATCCTATTGCAATATTTGAACAATCGTAGAGGATGTCGCACAGCCTCCTCGTCACCTCATTTGTTGATTCTGGGAGCCTGACTGCAGAAATCGGGTGTCATGCTGTCCTACACTAAATTACAACATTTCAACAGTAATCCATTGGCTTTGTAGTGCATAGGGACATCCTGATAATGTGAAAGGCAAATCATTATTTATTTAAGGCCAGAAAGATTTATTTTAGGAGTTATATTTGTCCAGTTTTAGATTTTCAAGAATCGGAACCATGTGTCAAGTAAAAATTGTTAAAACATTTTCAACCGCAGGAAATGGAATGAAAGATAGTTGAATCATTTTTAAACATGTCACCTTCACATTTCTGCTGGTTTCATCTTTGTACTAGAAACGGAAGAGATTTAACACAAGAAGTGGGGAAACTGCAAATGTGCAGTGGATTTATTTGAAAGAACCTCAATTCCGTATTGCAAAATTCAGATCAAACAGCTCCAAATTTTCAATTGTTCCATCGGAGAAAATACTTTAGCTTTTAAATAGAAAAATAATTGGGGCCTCATTCATGAGATTGAGTTTGTCTTCAGTCATTCATCATTCACCTGCTGGCAATAAATACTTCCATTACATCAGTAAATCTTAGTGTTAAGACCGGATTTACCATTTTACATACTGTTACTTTTACAAGTCTGCAAAAAATAATCAACATTTCAACAGGGAATTACAAGCACATTGTAAACTTTGAAAAAGACACCGATAAATGTTCAATAGCTGACACTCAAGTCCCACAACATCTTGACCATTGCCATCTGATTTTGCACCTGTCTCTGTAATATTGACAACATAAGAGTTAGGAGGGTCTTGATAATTCAACTGTATTTGACACACCTACAACAAACTACTTCAACCCTATTTGATCCAATGATTCAGTTGATCGCTGAACAGTCACAAGCCCACCTTCATTTGCAGACTCTGACACTGTCTGATTTCATGACAGGAGTGCTGCTATTGCTTTCACTGTTCATAGAATTCCTACAGTGCAGGAGGAGGCCATTTAGCCCATCGAGTCTTCCCCACCCTACCCACATAACCCAATCTAGCCTGCATATATTTGGGTACTAAGGGGCAATTTAGCATGGCCAATCCATCTAACCCGCACATTTTTGATCTGAGTGGGGAAATTGGAGCACCCGGAGGAAACCCACGCAGATACAGGGAGAACGTACAACGTCCACACTGACGTTCACCCAAGGCTGGAATTGAACCCGGGTCCCTGAGTGCTAATCACTGTGCCAACATGCCGCTCATGCAGGTACAGCATGTGATTTGGAAAGCAAAAGGAGTAAAGTATAATTAAATCTTATTACAATTAGTCAGAATTTTTTTGGTCGTCTTACCTAAGAAAGGATATACTTGCCATTGGGAGAGTGCAATGAAGGTTCACCAGACAGATTGCAACCACAGGGTAAGAGTAGGAAGGTGGAGTTCAGATAGAAGGTGGAGAATGGTATTGCCATTAAAACTGTACCTTAGAAAACTTTAACCCAACCTCAATCGAGTGGGTTTGTATATGTGTGACCAACAAGAGAAAGTCTGGCTGTGGTGACAATTAAACAGGCAAAGTGTAATGGGACCTTTTATATGCCCCCGAGTATGCACACATGGCTTCAATTTATAAACCTACAAATTAGGAGGAGCCCAGTTGTCTCCACACGCCATTCGTTAAGAAAATCATTGATATGATTGTGGCATCAACTCTACTTCCCTGTCTACCTCCTATAACCTTTGATTCTCTTGTCAATCAAGAAAATATCTAACGCAGCCTTAAAAATATTCAATGACCCTGCTTCCACCACTCTCCAGGGAAAATCATTCCACAGACTAATGATCCTCAAAGAAAACAAAAATCTCATCTCCGTCTTCAATAGGAGACCCCTGAGCTTAAATATGTCCCCTCGATCCAGTCTGTCCCATCCTCTCAGGATCCACTCTGTTAAGTCCCTCTGGATCTTATATGTTTCAATAAGATCATTTCTCATTCTTCTGAACTTCAAAGGACACAAGGGCAACCTGTCCAAACTTTCCTCATAAGACAACCCCTTTGAATCAGTCAAGGGAACCCGCTCAGAACTATTTGGTCTGAAGACGACCAAAACCGTGCACAGTACTCCAGATGTGGTCTCACTGACTGTAGTCCCTACTTTCATATTCTATTGTCTTTGCATTAAACAACAATATTCCATTTGCCTTCAAAATCACTGGCTGCACCTGCACATTAACTTGTTGTGATTCATATACCAGGCCGCCCAGATCCCTCGGTACCACTGAGTTCTACAATCTCTATTTAAATAGTATACTGCTTTTCTATCCTTCCTGTTCATATGGACAAGTTCATATTTTCCTACATTAAACTCCATCTGCCAAATTTTTGCCATTCACTTAACCTGCCCTTGCCCGTTTACATACTCTTTTTTGTCATGCCATTCCACCTCGTGACGTTTCAGTCATTACCTGGTCTGTCAGGCTTCTCTATCCAGCCTGTTAGGCCAGCATTCAAAATTTTGATTGGAAATGTGGAAGAGAACCAGTTTCTGATTGGAGAGGTAGTTTTCTTCAGCCTGAAAATATGGTATGACAGCAATGTTGAGTCTGTTGAGATGGGAGGGTGGTTTTCAGTGAGGACAGGAATCAAAATGGCTGCCAAGTGGAGAACATGGGGCAGAATTCTCCAACCCCCACGCCGTGGCCGGAATTCTCCACCACCCGGGAATCGGCGGGAGCGGGAATCTCGCCCCGCCGATCGGCATGCCCCCCGCGGCGATTCTCCAGCCCGCGATGGGCCGAAGTCCCGCCGCTGACAGGCCAATCCCGCTGACATGGTTTAAACCACCTTTAGTGCCGGAGGGATTGGCGGTGGGTGGGGAGGGGGGGGGGGCGATCGGACCCCGGGGGGGTGCCCCCACGGTGGCCTGGCCCGTGATCGAGGCCCACCGATCGGCGGGCGGGCCTGTGCCGTGGGGGGCACTCTTTTTCTGCCACCACCGCCATGGCCTCCACAATGGCGGAGGTGGAAGAGAAACCATCCACCCCGCATGCACCGGTGGCCGCTGACATCACCACCGGCGCATGCGTGGATCGGCGAAGGCCTTTCGGCCAGCCTCGACACCAGGCGGCGTAGCGCCAAAGGCCGTTGGCGCCGGTTTTGGCGCCATCGGTGGAGCGGAAACCACTCCGGCACAGGCCTAGCCCCTAAAGGTGCGGAGAATTCCGCATCTTTGGGGAGGCCCAACGCCGGAGTGGTTGGCGCCACTCCGCTACGCCGGAACCCCCCGCCCCGCCAGGTAGGGGAGAATCCCGACCATGGTTAGCGAGGCGGGATGTGGCTGCTGAGTTTTTTTTGGGGGGGGGGGGGGGAAAGAGAGAGAGAGAGAGAGAGAGACAGAGGGAGAGGGAGCGAAAGAAAAAGAGGCCATAGATGATGCCTCCTCTTTCTTTGTCACTTAATGTATCCTGCTGAGTGTTATGAAATATCTCCTTAAATATCTTCCATTTCATCTCTGTTGACATATCCCTTAACCTAATTTGCCAGTTCCCTTTAGCCAACCCTATTCTATCTTCATATCTTCATCATAATTGCTTTTATTTAAGTTCAAATTACCAGTCTTGGAACTATTCCTCTCTCTCAAACTGAATGCAAAAGTGAATCATGTTGTGATCACTGACATCTATGGACGTGTTTACTATGAGTTCATTAATCCTGCCTCAATACACATCATCAGGTCTAAAACAGCCAGCCTCTGGCTGGCCCTACAAAATAGTCCAAAAACACTTATTAACCTCATCGTCCAGGCTACATTTGACAATCTGATTCATCCAATCTCTACATAGATTAAAATCACCCATGCCTATTTCATTACCTTTCTTACGATCCCCATTGTTTTTTACTGCATTTTCCTTCCTACAGTGTAGTTACTGTTAGGAGACCTATAAACTACACCCACAAATTACTTCTTACCATTGCTATTTTGTATCTCTACCTAAACTAATTCAACATCTTGATCTTTAGAACGAAGGCCATCTCTCACTATTGTATTCATATTAACCTTAGTTAATAGAGCTACCCCACCGTCTTTTCCTAGCTTCTTGTCCGACTGAAATGTTAAGTACACTTGAATATTCAAGTTCCGGGCAGCACGGTGGCCTAGTGGTTAGCACAACCGCCTCACGGCGCTGACGTCCCAGGTTCGATCCCGGCTCTGGGTCGCTTTCCGTGTGGAGTTTGCACATTCTCCCCGTGTCTGCGTGGGTTTCGCCCCCACAACCCAAAAATGTGCAGAGTAGGTGGATTGGCCACGCTAAATTGCCCCTTAATTGGAAAAAATAATTGGGTAATCTAAATTTATTAAAAAAAAAAAAATATTCAAGTTCCTGCCTTGATCACCTTGCAGCCACCCTGCTTCTGGTAGGCCTACTTGTTATGAGAAATGGTTTACACAATGGTGGCTACCGCTTCAAAAAAAGGACTTGCAAATATTTATTTGCAATAGGTGGCACAGCAAATGAACCAATTTTGCATTAGTTAAAGATGTCTAAACATAAATGGAATAACGGACTTCAGTATCACTTCTAAGCTGATGTTAGTATTTTATTTTTCTACCCATATGGATCAAGCACCACCTACAAAGGCATCTCAGTTCCTGAACCAAATTAGGAGGTTACAGTACTTTGCAAGGTGGGCAGAGTACACAATAACTGTTGCTTTATTATGATTAAAGACCTTGACTGAAGGGTTGAAAAGTAACTACTTAACTGATTTGTGTGAACAACTGTGCCTCTGTTCTACCCCTCTTCATAATTTTCCTTTTTCTATAAAAACACAGGCAAAACAATACTGACCAATACATATACAGAGATATTGTTCCACAGATGTTTATATCACTCCAGTGCCTATCCCAAAGCAGTTGTTTGAATCTTGACTCTAATTATTGCCAGAAGGCATCACAGACATACCCAATTCTTACTACACCCAAAATCCAAAGACCCATACTTTGCTGCAGACAATAATTGGCTGTGATTATCAGTAGGTTCCCTAGCTGATTCTGTGTCTTTCCAAAATATGGATACCAAGTCAATTGCAGCTCTTCGACTATAATGATACACAAGGCCAAAAGCAAATTACTGCGGATGCTGGAATCGGAAACAAAAACAGAAAATACTGGACAATCTCAGCAGGCCTGACAGCATATGTGGAGAGAGAAAGGAGCTAACCTTTCAAGTTTGCATCAAGAGGGATAGATCCTCCCAGGTCCTTCAATCAGGCACTGTGGCCCTTAAAGGGACACACCACCCCCACCTCCGGGGAAGTCCACATGCAACGATGACAAGTTTTGCTTTTCAGCCTCTCCATGTGCAAACTGCCCCACCTGCCACACACCACGAGTTGAATACTGGAGGCAGCAGAGTGAGGCCAACTTAATAGACTCAATTGCAGCAGGAAGGTCATTCAAAAGCCTTGTCTCACTGGAGTACAAATTTATACTTGACTGAAGTGAGTCAACGGCATAATTTTCAATGAAAACGTTGCAAGCTGTTATTTCACTCAAGTCAGGACCAATTAATAGATATAAACTGCTGATGGGCATAATTTTATCTTCCAATAGGGTCGGGTTGGCAGGTGGGCAAGGGGCATAACATAAGACATATTACCAAGGGCAGCACTATCAGCACCCACCTGCTTGCTCCATATCCACCACAATTTTATATGCTGCCCACTTGAGCTAATTGAGGTCATTTATGCCTAAATAATGGCTACCTAAGTTCCGTTTTCCCATCCCCGCTGCACCTTTTGTTTGGTGGGCAGAGGCTAGGACAAGGTTTGAAGCTCAACAGCACTGACCTCTCAGGCTATTAGCAAGAAGTCCCTTTCTGTTGTCCTGCCACACCGATGGTGACGTGGCTGCTAAAGAGGAAATTCTTGGTTCACGGTTCCAAGTTTGAACAATAGTACATCAATCAGAGGTATTGCTTTAGGCATTAGGACTATGCTCGATAGCTTCTCGTGCCTTCACTCTCTTGCCGCTCCTACATCTACCAACATTTTTCAGAGACACATTTATTTTAATTATTTTGGGTCCTCTTGGTTTCTGATATGCATTGAATCCTTTGCATGTTCTTTTGCCTGCAAGCCAAAACATTGAGAAATTCTCATGTATAAAGACGCTTTGTTTGGTAAATTTGGAGTGTGCACCCTCCCCTCACAAAACGCAAGCATAATTGAGTCAATGGTTTGGATCTGGGTCCAGACTCAAAATGCTAACTCTGTTTGTCTCTCCACAGATGCTGCCAGACTTGCTGAGATTTTCCAGCACTTTTGTTTTTATTCCAGTTCTCCAGCAGCTATTGTATTTTTGTCTTAATTACATGTAGAGCTCATTGATACTTAGACTGCTAGAAACATTTATGAGTTACTACAGTATCATGCAGGTTCATATAGACTACAGTGGAAAGGGTCCCCAGCATTAAGGATAAGACAACAGAGAAGACGAAGGTTAATTTAAACATGGCTCCTCTCACCACCTGTCCATAAGGCCAGACATAGGGGGCAACACGGTAGCATGAGGGCAACACGGTAGCATGGTGGTTAGCATAAATGCTTCACAGCTCCAGGGTCCCAGGTTCGATTCCCGGCTTGGTCACTGTCTGTGCGGAGTCTGCACGTCCTCCCCGTGTGTGCGTGGGTTTCCTCCGGGTGCTCCGGTTTCCTCCCACAGTCCAAAGATGTGCAGGTTAGGTGGATTGGCCATGCTAAATTGCCCGTAGTGTCCTAAAAAGTAAGGTTAAGGGGGGGGTTGTTGGGTTACGGGTATAGGGTGGATACGTGGGTTTGAGTAGGGTGATCATTGCTCGGCACAACATCGAGGGCCGAAGGGCCTGTTCTGTGCTGTACTGTTCTATGTTCTATAGGAGCAGAATTAGGCCACTCGGCTCATCGCGTCTCCTCCGCCATTCAATTATGGCTGATATGTTCCTCATTCTCCTGTCTTCTCCCCATAACCCCCGATCCCCTTATTAATCACAATATTAAACCCACCTACCTAAAGACACTCAGTCATTTGGCCTCCACAGCCTTCTGCGGCAAAGAGTCCCACAGATTCACCACCCTCTGGCTGCAGAAATTCTTCCTCATCTCTGTTTTAAAGAATCGTCCCTTTAGTCTGAGATTCTGCCCTCCGGTTCTAGTTTTTCCTACAAATGGAAACATCCTCTTCACGTCCACTCTATCCAGGCCTCGCAGTATCCTGCATGTTTCAAAAAGAATTCGCATGGTCGGCAGAGCTGGGGGTGCCGACGTCACTTCTGCGACCTAGATTGATGACAGGTGTTCTGTCCAGTTTCATTTCTTTTAGACATCATAGTAGTTTCTTACATTGGCTTGCTATGCCATTTGTGGGAGGAAACCAGAGCACCCGCAGGAAACCCACGCAGTCACGGGGAGAACGTGCAAATTCCGCACAGACAGTGACCTAGCGGGGAATCAAACCTGGGACCCTGGCGCTGTGAAGCCACAGTGCTATCCACTTGTACTACTGTCTCCCCAGATATGCAGGATGAAGTCTATACTGTTATGGGCCAGGGTTTAGAGAACCCCAAAGTGTATCATGGAGTTCATCTGACCCACAACTTTTAATAGATTGTGGTATGGGGAGCACACGGCCCACTCTACAGGTGTGGTACAGCAGAAATGGAAAAGTATTTTTTAAAACAACCAATGTTTATTCTATGAACTCAAGTTAACCTTTCTAAATCAAACTGTGAACATCTTAGCAACCAGTAAACTAAATACACCCCAAATACACCCCCCCAAAAAATACAACACTAAGTAATCTGTAAGCAGTCCTTTTAACACCCAGAAGACTTAACAAACCTTTAAACAGAAGCACCTCAGGGTTTACATTCAATACTGAAAACATTTATAATTCTGAATTCACCAAATGAACAAGAGATAGTCTTTGATGGCAGAGATCAACAGTACAGCTGCTTTGTCTGACTTCAGCTGCAACACACTGAAAAACAAAACCAAAAAGACAGACACACCCAAGCTTTTCTCAAAGTGAAACTAAAAAGCAGAACCAGAACTCAGCTCCACCCACACTCTGACATCACTACAGTAACATAAGCAGCCAAACATTTCTTAAAGCGCATTCTCATGACAATACCAAAAACAGGACATGACCTTGCTAGATTTTATACATGCGAATCGAATTAAAGGACAACAGTAGTAGCCAGGAGAAATTAGGGTTGGGAAACAAAAGGTTGATTTTACAGCGATGCCCACATCCCGTGAACAAATCTCTACAGGTATTTTTTTTTTTTAAAGCTCTTGAAATTTACGTGACCAGTAAAATCAAAATAGTAATAAAACAGAACAGCAAGTTGTAATATAAAATTTTGCATATTGTACATCAACATGTGCATTATATAAAGATGAAAATCTATATTTCTGAAGTACTTCGTAAAAACGTAATCTTTTACGTATTCATGTAGGTTTCAGCCCAAGGGGTCTGTGTAGGCCAAGTGAGAGGCAGCGTAAGGTGGCCACCGCTGCCACGGACACGATTTGACTCAGGCTAGTTGCAATCTCCCTCCCTCCCGGTGCTATAGCCTGAAGCTGAGGGGTGGGCTGCAGTTGGGTCAGGGCCGGGTTGCTCCTTCGATAATGGGGTCTGAATTAAGTAAGATGATTCAGCCGCACCCTACCAGTGGCAGCAGCTCTCATAGTGGAGATGACAGCAGGAGAACATCCCAATGCAAAAAAGTGGTCTATGGCTGCACATGGGAGCAGCAGCTACTGGGAGCGCTGCCTCTGCATCTCGCAATCACAAAAAGCAAATCAAAGCCAAGTCAGAAGTGGCAGCAGGATAAAGAGAGAGGGGCGGAGTAATGACTTCCCCAGGACAGGCAGAGGGTACAATTCCATCGTCCAAAATTCAGAAATTCTCATCCTTGTTTTGGCCATATGCCTGATCCAAATACAGCATAGCATTTCCATTTTGATCATGTTAACGAGAATCAGGAAAAAATGTTCCCCTAAGAGGCATTTAATTATATTTATTCTAACTTTTAAGACAAGTGAACTGAAATTGCTAAATATTCCATCACCACCTGAATTATTTATTTCTTGATGATAATAATTTAGCGCACCATAATTTAAAAGAATTTAAATTTAAAAGGATTTAAAAGAAATCATTTAAAGTAAGTTATACCTTATTGCATCGTAAATCACCTGAAAACCTTGATTTAAACTAGCTTTCCATTATGGTTTTTGACATTAGAAGTGCTTGAACTGTGCTTCCTTTTGCATGATCAATTCTGTTGCATTATGAAAAAGGGATTTCTCACCGAACAAGTCAGAACACTACTACAAATGTCACTGGCCAGAATTATGTACTGCCCGAAGGAGCACACAGTGGACATGAATGGTTGTGAAATGGGGTGCAATGACATCGCGAGTCCTGACATGAAGCGCTGCCTTGCGATATTTTAATCAGCAGGCACACATGGAAGTCGGCACTGTTCCTGCTGACAAAAAAGGGCCAATTCAGGCCATTTAAAGAACGATTCACAGCAATTTGAGTGGCCCATGTGTTTTTACCCTCAGCACATGGGTCAATCTCCAGGCGGCCTTCACAATTTTCATTCAATCTACATCCAGGGTGGGCTAAAATGTTGGCATGGTGAAGAGTTAGCAGTTGTGCTCGACTTGTAGGAGTTGGTGTTGAGATAAAGTTGTCATTTTTTGGTGTTTTGGAAAAAGTTGTCATTTTAGACATTTGCAGAGACATTCTACATAAGGGCCCCTTGCAGTGCAGAAACCTGTGCAATCATCTGGACAAATGAGGATTGTGTACTGGAGGGACGTCCATAGAAGAGGACGAGAAGGCCTGAAGGGAGAGGAGGCGAGTTGCCTGCAGGTACAGTCTGGGAATCAGCTCTCTGGACTGAGAGGCATAGCCAGAAGGGGTGGAGGACAGCAGGAATTGCAAGACAACGGGTCCAGAGAAGGCGCCATTACCCAGCTGATCATGCTAGCTGGACATGTCAGAGGTTCAGTCCCAAAGAAGGCTCCTCCTCTCCAGGGACACCATTACTTCTGCATGTGAGACTTTCAGCTATGTAATTGCCTCTAACCGTGCAGGGTTATGTCAGTCGTTCTGAAGGTGACAGCAGGGTCATGAACCTTTATACCTCCAGTTCTTTCCGGAGGTCAGTGGGAGAACTCAATATAGTCTGCAGCCCACTGCTGCATCAAGCTGGCCACAGAGGTTCTGTTCCAAACGGTCAGCATCTTCATTCACTTCAGGACCGACAAGGCCAGCCAAGCAAAGTGAGCGAGAGGCTTTGTTGCAATTGCAGGATTTTGTGAGCTCAGGGAGCCATTGACTGTTCGCATGTGTCCATAAAGATGTCAGCTGGGAAGCAGGTTTGCTTTTGTCAAAAGAAAGAGCTTCCACCCCCTAAACATCCAGATCGCTTGTGACCACAAGAATAAGATACTGAAGATATCCAGCTATCCACGAAGCTGCCACGATCTTGCATAACTCTTGAGGTGCCGTAGCAGTTCCGCATCGACATCTATCCAAGATTCCAACTGGAATCGGTACTCACAGTTTTAGGGCACAGGAGGTCATTGTACCTTTCCCGACACAAGATTCAGGTCCAGCAAACAATGCCCACTGACGATGCCTGCCACCTCCGTCCAGGCCTTCTTTGTCACTCGAGTGGCCTCCTCTTGCTGTCTCGCAGTAGCAAGATGTGTCGCTGGTCACGGACTGCCTCCAGCAATACCCTCAGGTACTCACTGGAAAAATGGAGGACAGATTGGCTCCAGGAATTTAGTTACGCCTGGCATGGGCTCTGGGTACCGATGAGACCATGACAGCACAATAACCAAAGTGATGTGTGCAAACATTTAACTTTCTAAACAGTTTCCTGAGGCGCCTGAGCGGACTTCCAACCTTCAGGGAGCTGCATTTAAACCACTTGCCTGCATTCTTACTGGCTCTGGCTCCCGTCCTCCTCCTGGCCCTTCTGGCAGCATTGAGCCAATCTCAGCATGCGTTTCATGCCGACCAATAATTAATTGCTGGGGCAGCACGGTAGCACAGCGGTTAGCACTGTTGTTTCACTGAACCAGGGTCCCAGGTTCGATTCCCGGCTGGATCACTGTCCGGAGTCTGCACATTCTCCCTGTGTCTGTGTGGGTTTCCTCCGGGTGCTCCGGTTTCCTCCCATTAGTCCTGAAAGACATGCTGTTAGGTCATTTGGACAGTCTGAATTCTCCCTTTGTGTGCCTGAACAGTCGCCGGAATGTGGCAACTAGGGCCTTTTCACAGTAACTTCATTGCAATGTAAGCCTACTTGTGACAATAAATATTATTTAAAAAATATAAATAATTGGCCAGCCAACGTGAAATTGATGCGAGGAGCTGATCACGGAAGAGAACAGATTTCACATCTGCTTCATGGTGCCGCCGATCGTGCTCGCCTGACAGGCTAAAGATTGAGGCCATTGTATTGCATTAGCAATGTGCTCCCCAGAAGTCTCAAATGACACAGGTGTTAAGAATCAAACCGGTTGCATGATTTAGCTCACTAACTTCTTTAATTCGGAGAACAGACCCATTGCATTTGTTCAGCTAGCAATCTGTGGCATTGATTTCCCTTTTTTGTAACTAGTTTGAATCTGACGCCAAGGAGATCTCCAGATATCCATCAACAGTTGTGTCATCAAGCAAGGTAAGCGAGCAATCACGATGAAGTGTTCTCAGTAAGCAAACAAGAAAGAAAATGCATTAATTACTATTTACTTTTAATCTCGCCTCCATCAGCTGCCAGACTATCAGATGGATGGCAGCTGTGTCACCTGGAGGGCTGGCCACTGTTGACTGCATGAGCACCGGTGTAGGCTAGACAAATAATTATGTGAGATGGCCCTGTTGGGGCTAGTCCGGTGGTTGGTGAGTTGTGATGTACAGGAGGCTGGGGAGAGTGATCAAGCAAGAGAACACCCTTGCAATGGAGGCAACTGCTTGGGGCACATGGCAGGCACCCAGTCAAGCCTATAGGGAGGCTGGCATGCTTCACTGGGCAGCCTCTCCAGCTGGTGGTGGCCCCACACCCCCATCCCAGCTGCTGTAAAATAACAGGCACTGTGAGAAAAGGATCCTAAGTGGCCACTAATTGATCACTTAAGGGCTTCAATGGCCCAAGGCCAGGCGAGCAGCCCAACATGTTCTTTTTCAGTAATGCTAAATCAATAAGTGGGATATTTAAAATTACTGACAGACACCACAGTAACCTTCATAATCTCCTTTACGGCTTACAACTTTACAACTTCCAAATGGGATTAAGAACAAGTGAATATGAATGCATATGAATTCATAGGTTTCATTATAGGTTTCATTGTATTTTAACTCAAGAGTCATTATAAATGTAAAGCCTCGGTAAAACCTTAAAGAACGGTTAGATACGCTGATTAAATACATCAAAGAGAACTTTTAAAAAATACAGACCAGTTAATACTTTGTTTAATTTAAATCTGAATGCCTACTACAGGAACTTGTTCATCTTCACAAACGTTCTTAATAAACTGCACACTCCACAATAATAATTACACAATGCTTAAGAGATAATGCTGTAGCACACTCGACTATCTAGTGAACATCAAAGCAAGGAGAGAAATAATAGAGATATGTTGCCTATTATAAGAGCACCGTTTGGGATTACACCCCGCAAATGTAATAAACAGTGTAACATTTATCGAGCCATATTTATGATCTGTTAAAACTTCAACATTTTGATTAAAAGTGGGGCTTGTGTGTCCAGTAGAACGATTAGAATAGTTTATTTCAATACCTTGACTTGAAAAATTGTATATGTCACAATAAATGACTTCAATTCATTATATTCACCCCCAGTGACTTCTTTCTCCTTTTCTCCTGCAGTTACAGGTTCTTCGATGGGATTGACTCTTAATTGCCTCTGAAATGGCCCAGCAAGCCATTCAGTTGTATCAAACCAGTACAAAGTCTAAAAACAACAAAACCCGATGGACCACCCGGTATCAACCTAACCAATTACACAGTCAGCCATGTCGACCTTGCAGAGACTTCAAGTCCTCCTCACTAACTCCTGGGGGCTCTTAACTAAGGCCGGAGACCCATCCCACAGAAAAGTGAAGCAACAGCCTGACATTGTCCATCAGGTATGATTCTGCGGGTGCAGCTCATACTTAGACACTACATCACCATCCATGGGTATGTCCTGTCCCATTGACAGGACGAGCAACCAGCGGTGGCAGGACAGTGGTATAGAGTCGGCGGAGGGAGCGGGGAATTGATCTGGGAGTCCTCAATATTAACTCCCGGTCCCATGAAGTCCCATGGCATCAGGTCAAACAGGTACCACCTACAGCCACCCCCCTCCACCGATGATTCAATATTCCATGTTGGCAAGGCACCGAATGTACTCTGGGTGGGGAACTTCAATCACCAACAGTGGCTTGGTCGTACCACTACTTACCGAGCTGGCTGAGTCCTAAATGACAGCTGTTACAACTGAATCTGCGGCAGGTAGTGAGGGAACCAATAAAAAGGAAAAACTACTTCACCTCATCCACACCAATCTATACAAATGCATGTAGCCATGACAGTATTGGCAGGAAGGACTACCACACAGTTCTTGTAGAGCCAAACTCATGTCTTCATATCAAGGATACCCTCCATCATGTTTTGCAATCCCAAAACCATGCTAAATAATAATATAATAATAATCTTTATTGTCACAAGCAGGCTTGCATTAACACTGCAATGAAGTTAGTGTAATGGGATAAATTTTAAACAGATCTAGCAATACACAACTGGTTAGGCATGAAGCAGTGGGCTATCAGCAACAGAATTGTATTCAGCCATAATTTGTGAACTAATGGCGCAGTATATCCCGCATAACCATTACCATCAAGCAAGGGGCTGAACTCTAGTTTAGCAGGTGATAGACAGAGGTAAGAATGCCAAGACTAACGGATCAGATCGAAGCTCAGTGCTACCACACCCATTCATGAATGGCGGTGGACAATTCAATAACTAAATGGAGACAGAGGTACCGCAAATACATAGAACATACAGTGCAGAAGGAGGCCATTCAGCCCATCGAGTCTGCACCGACCCACTTAAGCCCTCACTTCCACCCTATCCCCGTAATCTAATAATCCCTCCTAACCTTTTTTATTTGGATACTGAGGGTAATTTAGCGTGGCCAATCCACCTAACCTGCACGTCTTTGGACTGTGGGAGGTTACCGGAGCACCCGGAGGAAACCCACGCAGACACGGGGAGAACGTGCAGACTCCGCACAGTCAGTGACCCAGCGGGGAATCAAACTTGGGACCCTGGCGCTGTGAAGCCACAGTGCTATCCACATGTGCTACCGTGCTGCCCCACAAATATCCCATCCTCAATGATGGGGAGCCCATCACATCAGTGCAAAAGGCAAGACTGAAGTATTTGCAATCATCTTCAGCCAGAGCCAAGAGGATGATCCATCTCTGCCTCCTCGAGGTCCCCAGCGTCACTGATGTCAGTCTTTAGCCAACAGAATTCACTTTATGTGATATCAAAAAATGGCTGATGGCACTGGATAATGCAGAAGCTTTATGTCCCAACAACATTCCAGCAATAGTACTGAAGGCTTCTGCTCCAGGACTACCATGCCAGTAGCCATGCTGTTCCAGTACAGATACAACACTGGTGTCTACCCGGCCATGTGGAAAATTGCCCAGGTATGTACTGTCCGCAAAAAGCAGGACGGATCCAAACTATACCAATTGCTGCTCCATCAGTCCACTCTTCCTTGCCACCAATTTCTAGGCTTTTAGCACTGTGACATTAGTCTCACTGCAAGTGTTGCCAGTAAATTAAGACTCAAATGTTCTGTATATTTGTTTTAATCTTTGTCACAAGTAGGCTAACATTAACACTGTAATGTGAAAATCACTATGCACAGGATGGCATGGTAGCACAGTAGTTCGCACTGTTGCTTCACAGCGCCAAGGTCCCAGGTCTGATTCCCGGGTTGGGTCACTGTCTGTGTGGAGTCTGCACGTTCTCGCCGTGCCTGCGTGGGTTTCCTCCGGGTGCTCCGGTTTCCTCCCACAAGTCCCAAAAGATGTGCTGTTAGGTGATTTGGACATTCTGAATTGTCCCTCTGTGTACCCGAACAGGCGCCGGAATGTGGCGACTAGGGGTTTTTCCACAGTAACTTCATTGCAGTGTTAATGTAAGCCTACTTGTGACAATAAAGATTATTATATTATATGCAGTATCAGAGTTTACACAAGGAGTAAATTCAGACCATTCCATCGAAAGCAACTTGAAAAATATGTACAGGTTTTTAAATCTTCTTCAAAATGCTAAACTTGAAAAAACACTAAATTAGGACTGACATGAAATTATGGACTTCGAAGACTTGGTGCAGAAAACTTGAAGGCTGGCCAAACTTAACTTACTCCCCTTCCAAAATTAATGACAGATAAAATGCTCACGTTTCAGAATAAAATCTGACCATAGTTTGGGAAATGGAATAAACTTAAGTTTTCTCTCCGCACTGGAGAGAATCTGTTCCAGCAAGGTGGAAGACGGCACCCCCGGGAACATCAGAAAAGCTCGCCAGACACAGTCACGCACCTGAAAATACCTAAACATATCCACCCCACCAAGGCCAGCTTTCTCCCTCAGCTCCTCCCAGTCAGCAAACCAGCCCTCCAGAAATAGGTCCTTTGCCACCTCCAGCCACTTTATCTTTCCACCCCCCGAAAGTGGGATCAAGATCTGCCGGTTGGAACAAATTATTCCGGTAGATAGGGGAACACTTTGATCTCCCACCCGCCCTCCCGCAAAGCTATAAAATGCTGGCGGAACTGCTGTCATATCTTTAACATGGAAATAACCAACGGATTCAAAAAATACTTCACTGAAGCAAACAGCAGAGAGGCCATCACCAACACATCCAGACACAACCCCTAACATGACCCCGACTCCATCCATACCTAGGCAACGTCCTGGTCCCTGAAACAACCTAACACCTTCTCAGCAGTGGTCGCCCCTACCCAGTAATAAAACAATAGATTCGGCAGCGCCAAGCCCCCACCTCCCTCTCCCTCTGTTAAGGCCCCCCTCTGATTCCGAGGAGTTTGCCCCGCCCATATAAACCCTTGGTGGGGTGGAAAATGTTTAGGTATTTTCAGGTGCACAAGCTTTTTCGATGTTCCCAGGGATGCCACCATCCCACCTTGCTGGGAATGCATTCTCTCCTGTGCGGTCGGAGGACGGCAGTAGGTCCAGGTTGTACAGTCGGATCTTGGGGGTTTCGCTGGACGAGGTGAAAGCTCGGTGGGAGGAGGAGCTGTGGTGCCAGTCTCTCCGCAGGGTGAATAAGCCGCTCCAGCCCCTGGAAAAATGCTTTAGGTAGGAAAACCAGAAGTCACTAAAACAAAAACATGAATCTTGGCAATATATTCGTCTTAATCACTTGCGCCCAGCCCGTCAGAGACAATGGAAGTCTGCCCCACTTCTGTAACTCTGCCCTCATCTTACTCACCAAACTAGTAAAATTCAGCTTGGGAAATCCTGCGCCACCTGGGCCCCCAGAAAGCTCGTCCGAGCACAACAAAAAGGGAGCCCCCTCGCCTCAGCTCCAAACCCCACACACCACAAAATACTCACAGCGTACAACAACACTCTGTGCTCTACTCACCCCCTCAATCCCTCTTCACTTGTCCGAGGCCCTCAGGACAATTGCCAATGGCTCAAAGATGCGCAGGTTAGGTGGATTGGCCATGCTAAGTTGCCCCAAGTGCCCAAAAAAAAGTTAGGTGGGGTTACTGGGATAGGATGGAGGTGTGCACTTAGGTAGAATGCCCTTTCTAAGGGCTGGTGAAGACTCGATGGGCCGAATGGCCTCCTTCTGCACTGTAAATTCTATGATACTCTATGATAATCGCCAATGTGAACGTAGGCCAACTCTGAGTCCTCCCCCTTAACAATCTGAAGGACCCCAAACTCATGGTGTTAGTTTGCACACGAGCCAACGGTGCCTCAAACAACAGCTGCACCCATGACACAAACCCAAGACAAAACCCAAACTGCTCCAGAACCAACTGCACCCATGACACAAACCCAGGACAAAACCCAAACTGCTCCAGAACCATAAAAAAGTATCTCCACTTAGCCCTGTCAAAGGTCTTTTCTACACCCAAAGACACAATTACCTCCAGCTCTGGCCCCACGGTCAGCGCAAGAACCACACTGAGTAACCGCCTCACAATAGACGACAACTTATTACCCTTAACAAAGCCCATCTGATCCTCCCCCACAAACTCAGAGATACGGCTCCAACCTGAACACGAACAACTTGGCGAAAGGTTTTGCATCTACATTAGCAGAGAGATCGGCTGGTATGACCCACACTCTGTGTGGTCCTTGTACTTCTTTAGAAGAATGAAATGGAAACCTGCCCCACCCTCTCCAGAAGAGAACCCTGTGCCAGTGGGGCATGAAACATCCCCGACAACCATTGGAGCCAACTGATCCACAAATTTCTTACAGAATTCTACCGGGAAACCATCTGGCCCTGGAGCCTTTCCAGCGTGCATCTTCCCCAAAGCCGTGCGCACCACCTCCAACGGTGCCTCCAAATCTACCCACAACCCCTCTTCTACCTGGGGAAACAACAACGCCTCAAAATTCTAACATCCCCTGCTCACCCTCTGGTAGCACCGACTTATAAAATCACTCACATACTTATCCACAACTAAAGTTTCATCCACCAGCTCCTGTCACTCCTGGCCAGCCTCTCTATCCAGATAAGCCTTGTACGAGATGACCTCTCCATTGATCACCACCTTTAACAACTCCCAAAATGTAAAAGGGGAGACCATCCTGTTCTCATTCCATGCCACATCATCTCTTATGGTCCTGCAAATCTTAAACACAAAACCCGATGTCAGCCAACAGACCCATATCGAACCTCCTTGTGCCCAACCCACCTCCAGCTTCAAATCTATTCCAAATCTGCCCACCTAAGATGGCCAACAAGGTGGAGCAAACAAGACCTTGGATACTGTCAGCACTCCTTTTTTCTTGTTTTTTTTCAATAAATTTAGAATACACAATTCTTTTACCAATTAAGGGGCAATTTAGCGTGGCCAATTCACCTACCCTGCAGATTTTTGGGTTGTGGGGGTGAAACCCACAAAGACACAGGGAGGATGTGCAAACTCCACATTGACAGTTACCCGGGGTCGGGATCAAACCCGGGTCCCCAGCACTGTGTGGCAGCAGTGCTAACCACTGCACTTTTGTGCCACCCTAACTGACAGCACTCCTGCCGTCACCACCGCCACCACCACCAGGCCCGCAGATTGCCTGGCACCACATCCTCCCCATCACATGAACAACCGGCTAGGTCCATCAAAACCTACCTAAACAGACCCCAGACCGCAGCCTCTCCCCCCACTCCACTCCCGTTCGCTAGCCTCCCTTCTCCTCATTGCTAGTAAAGTGGTCCCCAGCCACTGCCCTATTACAGCCACCCCTCAAAACCAACATCCAACCCCATCCTTTCCGGCCCACACTCCCTAACAACATGCCCAAACCCCACCATCAGAAACAAACGTCTTCCCCCTCCAGAACAAACTAAACAATCCCTATATTTTTATTAAAGCCCCCCCCCCGCACCCCACAAGAAAGCCAAAAACACATAACACCCAAAAGCACAGCACACACCCCTTTTAGAGTCCTAAAAAGTCCTCTTCACAGTGGCCCCAACCTCTTCTCTCTGATGATCACCTCTGCCTGCCTGGCCTATCAAAATGTGACCCTTCGACTCCATGGTGTTCCGCAACCTCGCCAGGTACACCACCCAAAATTGCACTCCCTTGTTCTAGGAAATAGCCTTCACCCCGTTGAAGACCGCATGCCTCTTTGCCAGCTCAGTCCCAATGTCTTGATATATCCGCACCGTGTGCCCATCCTAGTTGGAATTCTGAATCCTGCATGCCCACTCAAAAACCTTCTCCTTTCGTTGGAAACTATGAAAGTGGATAATCACCATCGGCCTTGGCTTTTACCTGATCGCCTGGTGAGCTCTGTCCAATTCCAGAGGGGAAAACGCCTCATTCCCACCTACTAACTGAGTAAACATCTCCAAAAAGTACTGGGTCGACGTCGAGCCCTCCAAACCCTCCGGCAGCCCCACCAATCTGAGGATTAACCACCTTGACCAGATCGCCCAGCATCAGCCTCAGGCCTTTGTTGTTATCCGCAACAAACGAGGCAAGCCGATCCTTGTGCTGTGACAGGGCCTCCTCCACCACCTTCAATGTCTCACCCTGCGCTTTAATAACGTTCAAGGTCTTCACCAACCACTCCCAAATTGGCCCAAAGTTTCCTCAGTGGTTTTAAAGGATTATTTTAACTCCTTGCCCTGCCGCTCGAGCTGCCAAGTTTGCCAAACTTCTCCAGCTCCTGCGCTATCACTACTGCTAACGTGTCTAAAGTATAAGCACGGCAGCTATTTTCCCTCCTTCACCTTGCTACCTTCCTGAGGTTTCTTCAAAGTGAGCTTCTTTAGTAAAAAAATATTTTTTATTCAATTTGTACACTATACAATAGATGAGCAAGACAGTTCTAATGTGCAATTCACATGTTCCCCTTTCATCGCCCCCCACCCCCCCCCCACCCCCAATCCTGTCCCCCTCTATTCCTTCCTATCCGCAATTTGCCTCGAACAGGTCTCAGAACTGGCTGATGAATGGCCCTCAAACTTTGTGGAAGCCTTTGTCTGACCCTCGGATGGTGTATTTGATCTTCTCCAAATGGAGAAATTCCGACAGGTCTGTCAGCCAGTCCGCAGCTGTTGGTGGTACTGCTGATCGCCAGCCGAGCAAGATTCTCCGGCGTGCTTTTAAGGAAGCAAAAACTAGGGCATCGGCTCTCTTCCCCATATGTAGCCTGGTTGGTGGTCCGATATCCCGATGACTGACACCCTCAGGCACGTCTCCACGCTCACCGCCGCAACCTTGGACATCACCTCAAAGGCGACAAATCTGGGGCAGGCCAGAACATGTGGGCGTGGTTGGCCAGGCCTCCCTAGCACCGTTCGCACTTGTCCTCCACCTCCAGGAAGAACCTGTTCATTCGGGTTCTGGTCAGGTGCACTCTGCATGAACTGCATGAGGCCAACCATTGCGCAGGAGGAGTTGGAATTGGTCTTACTGAGTGCTTTGCACCAGAGTCCCCACCCTACTTCCGTCCCTACTTCATCCTCCCCTTTCTTCTTGCTCCGTCTAGCGGTGCCCTCACCCTGTCTAACTGTCGTCCATATCTGTCCGCAGGGACCCTCCAAAGTGACTACTTGTGGTGCCATCTTTTTCCTTCAACCTGCACCTTGCCTGCTGAAGCCAATCTGAGAGCCATCCTTTTCGTGTACTTGTATTCCCCTTGTGTTCTCCCTTCCCCTTCTGTCCCCCCTCTACCCATTCCACCACCCGTGTCCCCCTGCCCATCTCACCATTACCTGTCCCGTCCTGCCCGTGGTCCCCCCCACTGCCAGACGCTCCCTCCGTACTGGGAGGTGCGCCGCGGACCCCCCCTTGCATTTGTTATTCCCTGCGTTAGCCTTTCCCACTACTGTGGTGGCACCCTCTCGGGGATGATCTTACCCCTTCCCATGCCCGCTAGATATCTGTTCCCTCCGTTTCTTCTTCACCCTTTGCTGCATTCCACTGCCCTTGCCCTTCCCTCTGGTCTGACAATTCTGATCAAAGTCAGGCAATAAAGTGTCGGGCAAACACCTCAAAAACCTTGTGCAGTACTGGCTTTCTTATTTAAGGAAGGAAGCAAATGCATTGGAGGCAGAGATTGACAAGTTGATACCTGGAATGAGCAGGATAGGTTGGGCAGGGTGTAATGATATGTATATAGTCAGGTTAGTGAAGGGTTAATTATTACATCTGTGTGTAAATCAAAACACTAGAGGACGCTACCACTTTTCTGTATTGAAGTCAGGCTCTGAGGGAATTCTGGGTGTAGCATAAGGAGAAGCTGGAAGGAGTAGCATAAGGAGAAAGCATTGGGATAGCATCAGAAGATGATTAGATTAGACAGAGTCAACACGAGGTTAGATGTAGTTAATGACTATTTAGATTGAGTACTGAAAGACAGATTCAATATTACTTAATTATCATTTGTAGCTTAGTAGAGTGTTCGAACTTCATTTCATTAATAATATTATATTAAATTAGTTTTGTTTCAATCTTTTGATTGGTGAATTCTTTGTCAACAACACATCGGATCACTCTGGAACAAAGGACAAAGAATATAACATTTACCACGAATGGTAATATAACTTCCTATAGTGAGACAACCAGAACTGCACACAGCACTCCAGCTCTGGTCTGACCAAGAGTTTTATACAGCTCCAACATAACCTTCCTGTTCTTGTAATCTATGCTACGACTGATGAAGGCAAGTGTGCGTATGCTGTTTTAACTACCCTATTAACATATTTTAGATGATGCAGTGGTGTGGTTTTAGTTTCCAGTTAAATATTTTCGATGAATAGGAGGGTTTTTGTTTTTCACACTGGCAAAGTTATATGGAAATATTTCCAGTTTGTTGTTAATTTTATTTAAGATGCATTTGATGTGTGCTTGCTGCCTCAACTGTAGTACACTAATTGGAGCAAGCTTTGTTTAATAGATACTCGTTTTCCAGATGGTTTCCACCACTAATTTGTAATTGGTCTGGAAAGCAGGGTAGTGTATCTGTTTGAACAAAATGCCTTTGAAGTCTGCTCCTTGAGGTTGTATATAGCACAGGGTTTCAAAATAATACTGGTTAGACCATTATCATGCAGTAGTGGAGTCGGTCACTTTAGGAACTTTCAAGCAGTTATTGGATAGGCATATGGAGTGCACTAAAATGATTGGGAGTAGGTTGATTTGATCTTAGTTTCAGACTAGTTCGGCACAACATTGTGGGCCGAAGGGCCTGTACTGTACTGTACAGTTCTATGTTCTATGTTCTAACAAAGGGGTGGTGGTCTGTTTTCACTTGAGTTTAGAAGAGTGAGGGGTGACCTGATTATAAGATTCTGAGTGGGATTGTCAAAATTATTTTTTTATTTATTTATTCGGTCATGGGATGTGGGCATCGCTGGCTGTGCCAGCATTTATTGCCCATCCCCGAGGTCATTTAAGAGTCAACCACATTGCTAACATGGAAAGGTTGTTTTCTCTTGTGGATGAGTCCAGATTTAGGCGATTCTGGTTTAAAACTAGATGTCACACTTATAGGACAGAGTTGAGGATTGTGCGACTTTGGAACTCTCTTCCTCAGAAGGCAGTGGAAGTAGGAGACACTGAATATTTATCAGGCTGAGGTAGATTGAATACTCTAGCGTTTAACAACAGCTGAACAACCATAGGGTTGCAAATGTGTAGACCCAGCAAAAAAAGTGACAATTCTGCTGGTAGACAAAAGACTGAAATATCAACGCCCAAATGCTGCTACCTGAAGTGGGTCCCAAGATATTTATGACTTCAGGTACCAACATTCAATCTCGGTTTAACATTTTCAGTTGGGCATTACATTGATTAGTTATTTATGCATTTCCAAAAGTCAGGAAAAGCATTTTCTGTTCCTGCCAGAGGAAGAACTAGTGGTTAGATTTTTAGAAAAAGGATGATGAATGTAATAGACTATTAAGAGCGTGTGGTGTTTTGAGAAAAATGAAAATTAAGAATGTTTCCTAAAGGCATGGAACAGATTGCAGATGCACTTGGTAGCAACTCTTCTAAAATGCGCTGTGGGTTATCAAATCCCAACTCCAGGAATGAGAGATATGGGGAGGATAAAGGTCACTATAGTCCCCACAAGATGTGATTACTGCAATGCACTTCATATTTTCTCTTTTCTTCCCTTGTGGTTCTTACAGCATATTGTAGACCATTGAAAAGCAGCACTTACATTCACAGAATCACAGAAATGCACAATGCCCTAATGAAGAGGCTTAGTGGTTAGCACCACTGCCTCACGGCACCGAGGACCCGGATTCAATCCCAGCCCCGGGTCACTGTCCATGTGGAGTTTGTTCATTCTCCCCGTATCTGCGTGGGCCTCAACCCCACAACCCAAAAAAATTGCAGGGTAGGTGAATTATCTACGCTAAACAGCCCCTTAATTGGAAAGAAAAGAATTGGGTACTACTCTAAATTTAAAAAAGAAAAAAAACATCAGTTGTGCTCTTAACACTCGGCTTGTTTGAATTGCATTAAGTTAGGATTGTTTACTAGTTTCTTAATCGGTTTTCCAGTTACCTTACCATTAACACTTGGTGACTTTCGGTGGCGGTAATACTGTACTTTTAGCCCATTTTCCCCCATTATCTTGGGTATTATGTTTAAAAACCTACTTGATTAATGGAATAAGATGCCCACGTAGGGGAAATACCTAGAAGGACCGGAGAAAGAAGCTTGAAAGCAGATACTTGCCGACTGATTCGGAGGCTTCTTGGGGTTCATCAGTGGCGGAAATAGCGGAAGCAGCTTCTGTGCCTCTGGCCACTCCACTAACGGCCGAGATGCTGACTAGCACCTTGGTGGCGGAATTTGAGAAGCAATGGCAGGTTGTGATGGGGGCCTCAGTTGGCATTGGAGAAGGCCAATGCGACAGTAAAAGCACATGGCGCTGTGATACAAGGTGTGGAGGTGACTCTTTTGAGGCATTGTGAACAGATTGCCTCTCTGGAAGTGGAGATATCTCTGATGGCTGCTGTGATTAAAGCACTGAAGGCCAATGATTTGGAAAAGTGTTCCAGGGAGCAACATATTTGCGTTGTGGGTTGCCAGAGGGGATGGATGGCCCAACTTCCACAGAATAGGTTGGGAAGATGGTTGTGGGGGTGGATTCACGGCCCCTTCCGAGCTACATTGAGCCCACTCCGACAGAAGCCCCAGCCCAACAAGCCACAGTGTGCAGTAACTGTCAAGTTTCACAGCTTCCAAGAAAGAGAGCGGGTCCTGAAATTGGCAAAAGAGCATCATGACCACATATAGGAAGGCCACGCCATCAGGCTTTATCAAGACATTGGAGCGGATCAGGCAAAGAAGCAGGCGGTGTTTAATAAGGCCAAAGCCACCCTGTATAAAAGTGGAGTCCAATTTGGACCAGTGTACCTGGCCTAAGTCAGAGTGACTTTTGAGGGATACGACTTTTTTCTGATGCGCCGAAGGAGGAGGATTCTTTTATAAAACAGCATGGGCTGGGTGCTTGAGGTTTTTGAGATGTTGGTGGTGGGCATTTGGATATGGGGAATTGTTGGTGTTCCATGTTCATGTTTGCATTTCTTTGTTCTTGCATGGGTTGAGTGTTTCGAAAGTTGGACTTGGGTGGGGTATTTCATGTTATGGGGAGGGGGTTTTGCTTTACTTGCCATAACTGTTTTGAAAATATATAGCTCCCTGTTGGAATACTATGTTTGAAGGGTTGTTTGATACTGTTGTGTCTTTTTTCAGTTAGCATGTTTCTTCACTCTGGGTGGGAGCCGCCCTGCTAGCTGAAGAGTTAGCAAGCGGGAGCAGAGCAATGTGGGTGACTGCAGCTCATCGTATTAGTTTGGTTTCAGATAATGAGCTTAGTGTTTCGGCTATTGTGATTTCAGACTGTGCCCCATATTGTGGATTTGTTACTAGAGTCTGGTCCCAACGTCTACTATAGAGATTGGGTATGGCATTGTTAGCGGACAAAGATTCTACAAACACATGCCCACCGCCATTGGGGAATGTATTAAATTTAATAAAGAGTGTGTTTATCTCACCTGCTATGCTGTGGGAAGCCCTTAAGGGGGCTATCGGGCGGAGATAATTTCCTACAAAGCACACATGGAAAAGACTGGAGTGGAGCGACAGAGGCTGGTGGACTCCATCCTCAAGGTGGACCATCAGTACTCGTTCGCCCCAACCCCGGAGTTGCTTGTAAGCAGGAAAAAAGAATCCCTATTTGGCCCTGAAGAAATTATGAAGTGCATTGGGTTGATGCAGACAGGTAAAGCTCCTAGCCCTCATGGATTCCCCATTGAGTTTTTTTTTTTTTAAGACATTTGCAAGACAATTGATCCCTCTAATTTTAGAGATGTTTAAAGATCCTTGTCCCAGGGTTTGTTGCCTGTTACACTTGCGCAGGCCTCTATTTCCCTAATCCTTAAAAAGGACAAGGACCATACAGGATGTGGGTTGTTTCAACCAATGTTGCTTTCAATTGCGGATGTTCAGTTACTCGCAAAGGTTCTGGCACTGCAGTTGTCTCCCAGAGGTGATCTCAGAAGACCAGACAGGCTTCGTCAAGGTTCGGTTGGTTAATATACACCAGCTATTATATATTGTCCTGGCACCTAGCTTTCCTCCCACTCCACACATGGGATAAGGTTACGTGCGGACAATGCACCTGAAGATGGACCCCCTGGGGGTGGGTTCATTAAAGAGTTGCAATCGGCAACCCTCGCTCAAGACCTTTTTGGCTGAGGGCCAGAGAAGCTTCTGGAAGGATGCGAAAAGAGGTATAAGGAAGAGGGATCAAGAAATCCTCCTCAGGCAGCAGCACGGTGACGCTGTGGTTAGCACTGCTGCCTCAGGGCGCTGAGGTCCCAGGTTCGATCCCGGCCCTGGGTCACTGTCCTTGAGGAGTTTGCACATTGTCCCCGTGCTTGCGTGGTTTTTACCCCCACAACCCAAAGATGTGCAGGGTAGGTGGATTGGCCACCTATCCTTAATTGGAAAAATGAATTGGGTATTCTAAATTTAAAAGCAAAGAAATCCCCCCCCAGCGAAGACTCGAAGTAGAGGCAGCGGAGAAGTCTCAATGACGGACAAGAAGACAGAAGCATGCAGCGTGCAAAACCTATCTTTGCAGACTAAGGCCCTGAGATGACAGAGACTCAGAGGATTCGACCCACAGCTCTATCCAGTTCATCAGAACAGTAGTATCAAGAATCTTGGGCATATTCTAGTTGGGATAATTTAAGGGGATAACCGTTTGTTGTGTTTGAAAATAAACTTGAGTTGAATCGTTAACTTGTGACTGTTCTTAGTTCATCGTGCAAATAAGGGCCCCATTTGAAGAATAAACTGGTCGAAGTATCTGAATTTTACAAACACCACCATCATTTCAGAGATACTTAATATTGAACAGGAGCCATGTTCGCTGGTGAACATTTTCGGGGTGTCAGACTCGCCAGTGCTGCAGACTGGGGTGAAGGCTTTTGCCTCGTTAATAGCCTGGAGACGAGTTCTACTTAGAGGTCTGCTACTCATCCCAGTGCCTCGGCCTGGCTGGGTGACCTTGTGTCGTTCCTACATTTGGAGGCGATCAAGTACATCATATTATGGGGTCGGTGGAGGGGTTCTACTTAAGATGGCAGTCATTCATTTCCTTTTTCAAAGAGTTAGTCACTGTCAGTTGCTCTAGGGGTTTTGCTTAATGTTGTGGGGTTTAGTTTAATTGTGTTCTTGATTGTTGATTGTTTCTTTTTGCATTGTAACTTTTTTATAGTACTTTGTTGATAACAAAAACCTTTTCAATAAAAATATTTTTTAATCTTTAACACTTTAGGCCAGGATTTTCTGTTCCCACTCACGATGAACAGGAGTGGAAAATATCGCAATAAGGCAAGAAGTCAGGTTCCCGTCATCTAACTAGGTCTCAATCGTGCATTTGCCACATTACATGGCAGGCCACATTTCCTGCCGCAGCACATTGGGAACATCATTTCAATATATTTGCATCTCTTTTTAGTAACTCCTCACCAGTCGGCTGGTTAATCGTGTGGACACTGCCTACAGTGCAGGTTCATTTAGCATACCAGCTGAGGTTCTTCGTATAGGCCCCACCTTCTCAACCTTGCCCCTCGCCTGAGGTGTGGTGACCCTCAGATTAAATCACCACCAGTCAGCTCTCAAAAGTAGCCTATGTATAGTCCTCTGGGACTTAGACGACGTTTGACCATCATAAATGTAAACAAATGTCCAGGATAATACAGGTTATACAATATACCTTATGCTATAACGTTCTCAATAAACATCCCACCTTCGAAACCTAGTGGCAGATGCCACTCAATCAATCTTCGTTGAATTTCTCCTCAAATTGAATTGCCACAGCGTCCAAACTTCAACGCAACTCTCATGTACACAGTCCCCAACAGAATACTATTATTTCTGAAGGCCAGAAATGTATTATTGCTTCAGATGTCTGGCTTTTCGCTAGCCCTTTCCCCCAGGTCTGCACTTCCAGCTCTGTCTTTAACTTCAGTGACCAGTACCCCTTTGCTCCTTTAACTTCCAGTTTCTGTAACTAACTGTTCTTTAGCTTCTCTAGAGTTTACTTTCATGCCCATTATGCCACTGTATAGCTTTCCTGCTTCTAGCAGAGCTGGGAGCTGTTCCCTCTCGTTTCCCATCTCCAACTGACTGAATCCAGTTGAACTAAAACTTCAAAATTCCTAGGCGTGCACATCACCAAAAATCTGACCTGGTTCACCCACGCTGAGGCTACCACCAAGAAAGCATAACAGTGCTAATACTTCCTCAGGAAACTAAGGAAATTTGGCATGTCCACACTGACTCTTACCAACTTTTACAGATGTACTATAGAAAGCACCTTATCAGCTGCACCACAGCCTGATATGGCAACCGCTCGTCCCAAGACCGCAAGAAACTTCAGTCATAAACACAGCCCAGTCCATCACGCAAACCCTCCTCCCATCCATTGATTCCATCTACACCTTCTGCTGCCTGGGGAAAGCGGGCAGCGTATTCAAAGACCCTTCCCACCTGGTTTACTCACTCTTCCAACTTCTTCCATCGGGCAGGAGATACAAAAATCTGAGAACAAGCACTAACAGATTCAAAAACAGGTTCTTCCTCGCTCCTAAACTCCTAAACCAGACTCCTAAAATGACCCTCTGATTGACTGACCTGATTAATACTGTTATGGGCCAGGGTTTAGAGAATACCAAAGTGTATCATGGAGTTCACCTGACCAACAACTTTAAATAGATTTTGGTTATGGGGAGCACAAGGGCCCACATTTTATAAACACACAGTAAAAATCTTAGCAACTATCAACTCAAATACTCCCCCCAAAGAATACAGTACTCTATAAGTAACCCTTAATCTTTCCTAGAAACATTCATAAGACAAATACTCGCTTTAACAAAGACAGCAGGTAAAATTCTCTACTGAGAGCAGTTATCACTTTTAAATTAGCAAGTGATCTGAAGATATTCTTTACATGCAGAGAGATCAAAATTACACTTTGTTTGGTTGGATGCAGCTCCGACTCTGAAAACGAAACTAAAACACAGACACACACTAGCTTTTTGCTCAAAGTGAAAGTAAAAAGCCACAGACCAAAACCCAGCTCCACCACACTCTGACATCACTGCAGCTATTTGATAAACACCCATTTCTTAAAGGTACACCCACTACAACTATTTGATAAACACCCATTTCTTAAAGTTACTCTCACATGACAATACTACACTCCTGTATGCTTCACCCGATGCCGGTGTCTATGTATTTACATTGCGTACCTTGTGTTGCCCTATTATGTATTTTCTTTTCATTTACTAAATTATCTGTTTGAGCTACTCGCAGGGAAATATTTTTCACTGTACCTAGTGCAGCCATCTGGGATGGCCACTTCCAGAATACAAAATGGACGCTCACAAAGAATATAGGGAACTGTGGACAATGCTAGAAAACAAGCAGGCACAGAAGCCTGAATGTGTATTTGGGAAAACGCTCCCAGACACAATTGAAACTCTGGGCCAATTAGCATATGGATGGCCCATCTCCGGGAACAAAGGAGTGACACGCAAGTAACCGATACTATTCCAGACATCCCGGCGCCAGAAAGACACAAACAAAGCAAGGCCAACGGCCACCTAAGAGAAGTCCAGCAACAGGGCACCCACTCCTTATTGGTCAGGATCAATAACAGTAATCAAGAAGCGACCCAATTAATTGGGGCCAAGTTTAATCCGGGCGAAGCCACTCCGGGTATAAGAAGGAACCCCCACGAGAGAATCACTTTCTTGGACTTGGCTCTCAAAGCAGAGAGACCCGTCCACCAGCATGACCAGAAGCAAGTAAGTTCGAGGTCAACGTTCGCTACCAGATGGACAACCTTAGCTGTTATCCTGTACCTCTTCGAACCCAACAAGCTCAGATCCGAACAACGGCCATTGTTCCTCTGACTGAGTGGGCACCCGAAGCTAAGTATCGGCGTTAGTGTTAGAGATAGTTTAGTTTGTGGTATTTTGTGCATGAGTAGATATTACTGTGTGTAAATAAATAGTATTGACTTTGAACTAACTAACTGGTGTATTGGCTCTTTGATCAGTATTCGGGTTTGAACCTTGTGGCGGTATCAAGATATACCTGGTGACTCTAAAGCAAACATAATTAGGATTAAGGAAGGTGACCATATTGATTGCTGTATTTATAGCAAGTAAACAGAGCAACATGTGACAATAAACCAATCCAATCCAATAATTCAGGAATTGTTCTCATAGGACTGGGTCCCTGTAATGGTCGCACTCAACTCCTGTGCCAATGGTTCCTTCCAGGGCTCCACAGGGGACCTCTGAGGGATCTCTCCGGTATCCATGCACAAATGAATGCGTGAAGTCACAAACATCCTTTCTGCACTGCCAGGCCTATTCTGTGCTGCAGTGACGCTGGCCACCACTGCCACTGTCTCCCAAGCTGGGGTGGTGAGATCAGTGCACCTCCTCCAACCATCACGGGGATAGAAGTCTTCACAGATGGACTCCACAGCATCCAACAGGTGTTCCAGTGATACATCACTGAACTTGGGGGCTGCCGTCTTCCTCCCCTTTAGGGCCACTCTCACATTTATGGCAATCCTGGGCTGCAGACAAATCCGTACAGGTACCATTTAAATACGGTGCCTGGAGCGAAGGAGTGGTGAACTACCAGCAGGGTGGGCAAATCAGAGGCCCTCGTCTGCGATCCGGCATGCATTAATATGGCAAGAAGCTTGAAAACCCGCCATTGCAGCCAGCAGGTAGAACATTTATTTTTCACATCTGCTGCCACACTTAGTGCAATGAGGGAAAAATCACATCCTTAATCTGCAATATAAAAGTTATATTCTTAAAACTAAAAGATATACCTTTGAAAAACATGAATTATAAAATTAGATATTCACAATAAACCTACATCCAATACATCATCAACATTGAATTCTCTAACACTTCACTGTGCATTCAATTTAAATTATATTAAAATTATTAACCTGGCAAGCCAGCACAATTGACCAAGTTTGACTGCATAAAACACCTAAAGCAAACCGTGAGAAACCTAAGTTAGGTCATGCACCGGTTTATCTAAACTAAAAATGAAATAATGAGTGTAGTTGCTGAGGCACAAAATACAACAGTAATTGAGAGCTTTACTGATGAGAACTACAATGGTCTGCAAGGTCATAACTAGATAAAGACTGGCCTTAGCGTTTCCACGTGCAATAACAAAAATAGTTGTTGGATATAATTGAACGATAAAGAAATGAAAGGGCCAAGTAAACAACTCAAGTGTGCTGTCAGCTTGGCAGGATTCTACTAGAAATATGTGCAGCCCAATAGTATAATGGTAGAACCTGTTCTCTCCATTAGTTACACGTGCCCTCAGGACAGTCGTAAGTCGTTTTGCCTCAATGGTAACCTAGAAAACGCAAGTAATCACTCAGGGTCTTCAAAATTAATTACTTGCCATTTAATGCAAAATTGTAGAACTGTTGCATCAGAAAATACTGCTGTTGGCCAATGTATCTTTAAGCTTGTTTGAAGCCACTCAGGCCTGACTCGCATGGAGTTTATTGCTGCAGGTAGAGCAACCTTTGATGATTCAGTAACTGCAGGAAATACGCTGACATGAAGTCAGAAACAAACTCCAGCAGATGGGCACTAGTTATAACACCGACACTGAAATGTTGGTGTTATAACGGTAGGGACAGGTTTAGCACACTGGGCTAAATAGCTGGCTTTTAAAGCAGACCGAGGCAGGCCAGCAGCATGGTTAAATTCCCGTACCAGCCTCCCTGGAATGTGGCGACTAGGGGCTTTTCACAGTAACTTAATTTGAAGCCTACTTGTGACAATAAGCGATTTTCATTTCATTTCATTTCAAATGCAATTCAGTAAGGAGCAATTCAAAAATGCTAAATCGATTTTCAATTCGGTTTAGGTCAATACGAGAGTCAAAACTGAATATTCATCATTTCCTCAATGGTTGCAGCACTCATTAGTCCTATTGTCTGGCTGTAGCTGTCTCAGACTTCAGCATAAACTGAATGGGGAACAATAAGCATAGCTCGGTATTTTTTTTTAGAACAGTACAGCACAGAACAGGCCCTTCGGCCCTCGATGTTTGGAAACAGTGACCACAATTCGGTGACCTTTACGTTAGTGATGGAAAGGGATAAGTATACCCCGCAGGGCAAGAGTTATAGCTGGGGGAAAGGCAATTATGATGCCATTAGACATGACTTAGGATGTGTTGGTTGGAGAAGTAGGCTGCAAGGGTTGGGCACACTGGATATGTGGAGCTTGTTCAAGGAACAGCTATTGCATGTTCTTGATAAGTACGTACCAGTCAGGCAGGGAGGAAGGGGTCGAGCGAGGGAACCGTGGTTTACCAAAGAAGTGGAATCTCTTGTTAAGAGGAAGAAGGAGGCCTATGTGAAGATGAGGCATGAAGTTTCAGTTGGGGCGTCTGATAGTTACAAGGAAGCGAGGAAGGATCTAAAGAGAGAGCTGAGACGAGCAAGGAGGGGACATGAGAAGTCTTTGGCAGGTAGGATCAAGGAAAACCCAAAAGCTTTCTATAGGTATGTCAGGAATAAAAGAATGACTAGGGTAAGAGTAGGGCCAGTCAAGGACAGTGGTGGGAAGTTGTGTGTGGAGGCTGAGGAGATAAGCGAGATACTAAATGAATACTTTTCGTCAGTATTCACTCAAGAAAAAGATAATATTGTGGAGGAGAATGCTGAGACCCAGGCTATTAGAATAGATGGCATTGAGGTGCGTAGGGAAGAAGTGTTGGCAATTCTGGACAAGGTGAAAATAGATAAGTCCCCGGGGCCGGATGGGATTTATCCTAGGATTCTCTGGGAAGCCAGGGAAGAGATTGCTGAGCCTTTGGCTTTGATTTTTAGGTCATCATTGGCTACAGGAATAGTGCCAGAGGACTGGAGGATAGCAAATGTGGTCCCTTTGTTCAAGAAGGGGAGTAGAGATAACCCCGGTAACTATAGGCCGGTGAGCCTAACGTCTGTGGTGGGTAAGGTCTTGGAGAGGATTATAAAAGATACGATTTATAATCATCTAGATAGGAATAATATGATTAGGGATAGTCAGCATGGTTTTGTGAAGGGTAGGTCATGCCTCACAAACCTTATCGAGTTCTTTGAGAAGGTGACTGAACAGGTAGACGAGGGTAGAGCAGTTGATGTGGTGTATATGGATTTCAGTAAAGCGTTTGATAAGGTGCCCCACGGTCGGCTATTGCAGAAAATACGGAGGCTGGGGATTGAGGGTGATTTAGAGATGTGGATCAGAAATTGGCTAGTTGAAAGAAGACAGAGAGTGGTAGTTGATGGGAAATGTTCAGAATGGAGTTCAGTTACGAGTGGCGTACCACAAGGATCTGTTCTGGGGCCGTTGCTGTTTGTCATTTTTATAAATGACCTAGAGGAGGGCGCAGAAGGATGGGTGAGTAAATTTGCAGACGACACTAAAGTCGGTGGAGTTGTAGACAGTGTGGAAGGATGTTGCAGGTTACAGAGTGACATAGATAAGCTGCAGAGCTGGGCTGAGAGGTGGCAAATGGAGTTTAATGTGGAGAAGTGTGAGGTGATTCACTTTGGAAAGAATAACAGGAATGCGGAATATTTGGCTAATGGTAAAATTCTTGGTAGTGTGGATGAGCAGAGGGATCTCGGTGTCCATGTACATAGATCCCTGAAAGTTGCCACCCAGGTTGATAGGGTTGTGAAGAAGGCCTATGGTGTGTTGGCCTTTATTGGTAGAGGGATTGAGTTCCGGAGCCATGAGGTCATGTTGCAGTTGTACAAAACTCTAGTACGGCCGCATTTGGAGTATTGCGTACAGTTCTGGTCGCCTCATTATAGGAAGGACGTGGAAGCCTTGGAACGGGTGCAGAGGAGATTTACCAGGATGTTGCCTGGTATGGAGGGAAAATCTTATGAGGAAAGGCTGATGGACTTGAGGTTGTTTTCGTTAGAGAGAAGAAGGTTAAGAGGTGACTTAATAGAGGCATACAAAATGATCAGAGGGTTAGATAGGGTGGACAGCGAGAGCCTTCTCCCACGGATGGAGGTGGCTAGCACGAGGGGACATAGCCTTAAATTGAGGGGTAATAGATATAGGACAGAGGTCAGAGGTGGGTTTTTTACGCAAAGAGTGGTGAGGCCGTGGAATGCCCTACCTGCAACAGTAGTGAACTCGCCAACATTGAGGGCATTTAAAAGTTTATTGGATAAGCATATGGATGATAAGGGCATAGTGTAGGTTAGATGGCCTTTAGTTTTTTTTTCCATGTCGGTGCAACATCGAGGGCCGAAGGGCCTGTACTGCGCTGTAATGTTCTATGTTCTATGTTCTATGTTGTGCCGAGCATTGATCACCCTACTCAAGTAGGTATGATTCTATTAAAGTTGCACAGCACCCCGAATGCATATAATTTACTACTCAATAACCAACTATTAATCCTTGTTGCAAATATATTGAGTAAGAGTGACACAGTTGTTAATCGGACGTTATTATTGACTTCATTCTCTATCATCAGCTGCATGGCCACATTCAAAACCAATGAAAAGAGGGGAGAAAAAAGAAAACAGCTCCACAATACTTATGAGTGGAATTTTACACTTGTTCGGGTGGAGGTGGGGCCGAAAAATGTAGCGAGTTGTTCAAAGCTCCATTGACTTCAGCAGGACAGGAAGATTCCACTGGCAGGAAAGGTCATAAAATTCCACCCTGTGTATCTTATTAAAAATTATGCAACAGGGTAAATCATCGGTTCGCCCTCCATCTCAGGGCAAAATGACCATATAAATGAAATGAAATGAAAATGAAATCAAACATCAGCTTACTCATTGGGGAGACTACTGCTTTGTAATTACTTCTTGTTTTAGTCATTTTCATTCTCTATTTATAGTTATTACATTCAAATCATAACGTTAAATTACAAGATTATAATGTTTCTCAAATTGCACTCCGAGCAATAAAGACACATTTTTGCAGAGAAATGTAATTGTGCTTTGCCTGTAGTATAAATCTCTGTGTTCTTTGCAAGGAAGAAGCAGGCTCTCTCCGTTCTGGATTGTATGCTTATTTTTCAACGAATAGGACAGAGACATGAAATGTGTTTTGAGTGGAAGTTTTTTCAAAAGTGGTTAGCTACAGACAGTCCCATGCTGTGCAGTTAATCAAGTGACAGTGTTGGGTGTTTCAAACGTAGGATGGATTGTAGTTAAGAAATCCCAAACAATGGGGCTGTTTTCTTTCGAGAAGAGGAGAGAGATGAAGGGATAATCTTAATTGACGTGTTCAGAATTATGAAAGTAGTGTTTCCAGGAGGATTTAGAACAAAGCGTCTAAGTACAGGGTAAATCTAAGTTTTACTGTACAAAGAAAACAAGAAAGGTTTTTTTTAAAACAGAGATGGCTGTGGGGTTGTGGAATGCACCAGTCTTGTTATTAAAAGAATAATTTGCATTTATATAGTGATTTTCATGACCACCAGATGCGATTATAACTCTGGTTTTAAAACCTCGACCCCACTTAAACATTCTGGCATGAATAGTGTAATCAACAGGATAAGAAAGCATAGCGGGGGAGGGGAAAAGAGAGAAGAGGTGCAGACCCACCGCCTCCTCATCTTAACATTTCATAGATTGAACACAGTAGAATGGCCTTCCCCAGACAAGCAGCAGCTTCATTTAAATGGTAAAGTTGCAGTCCAATTATGATCGTGCACACCATTTTAACTGCGGGTCACACAATCTCTGTTGTGCTAGTGAAAGCTGGCAGCAGACCCAGTAAGTAATTTTTATTTTTTAAATGTTTTTTTTAAATTTGGAGTACCTAATTATCTTTTTCCAATTAAGGGGCAATTTAGCATGGCCAATCCACCTACCCTGCGTATCTTTGAGTTATGGGGGTGAAACCCATGCAGACACGGAGAGAATGTGCAAACTTCGCACGGACAGTAACCCGAGGCCAGGGTCGAACCCGGGTCCTCAGCCTAGTAGAAAGCACTGCTAACCACTGCGCCACCGTACCACCCTATTTTTAAATGTTCATTAGAGCAGGGACCATTTCCTGCCCTGTACAAAGCTGGTGGTTTTTCGGGGATGGTTAATTGGTGAGCAATCAATGAAATCTCATGCCCAACTAAGCCACACCCTCTGGCTTCAGGAAGGTGGATGAAGATTACAGTGGGACGGAAATTCTTCCAGGCAATGTTTGGAGCCTCTTTATTTTTCCCACTTCTCACATGCTCCCTGTGACTGCGTGGGTCTCATATCCACAACCAAGATATGCAGGGTAGGTGAATTGGCAATGCTAAATTTCCCTTAATTGGAAAAAAATAATTGGGTACGCCGAACTTTTTTTTTGCCCACTTCTGAAAATGGTCAATTTTGGCAAGAAAAGAATTGGTCAAAATAGGGTTTTACTATTGTAAGTGAAGTTTTCCCTTTTTCATTACGAATGAAGCTCTGACTCAACCCTACAGAAAAAGTTTCTTTTTACCTTTTTGGACACCTTTTCTAATTATCTTCTCAGGAAAACTACAGCAGATTCCCCTTTTAGAGTTAAAATTACAATTGGAATTCTTTGGTACGAGGGCCAGACATGCATATGGAACGAAGAATCCTGCCAGCTTTGAGCTGGCATTCTTACAGCCCGTTTAGTAAAGTGGATTTAAATTTGGACCAGTGAATTCCTGGCATGACATCAGATAGATTGGTTCCAAGGACCATCTTGAGCGTGGCAGTCACTTGGATGCATAGGCTATTGACAAACTTCAGAAAATCAACTAACTGCTTCTACCAGATTCAACTGCTCACAAAGATTTATGAATTACCTCACCCCCACACACAAAGCCAAGATAATTATTTTAAGATGGCAGTTGTCGACAGTTGTTTTTAAAATATACTTTTATCATAAGAAAATTCAGTAATATACTACAGGAATGCAATTGTGTAGGACATCATTTTTGTTACAAGCAAATGAACAGCAGCTGTTAAAATAGAACAAGAACCGACATTTTAAGGCTACGTAGTTCTCGACAAGAAATAAGTTCTCTATCAAAATGATGTGATGGGTAACAGATGACAACTGGTGGAGACTTATTCAGGGTTTCAAAGTGTGGTGAACCACGTATTGCTACTATATATATTTACCGTTATTCGTTGTTCGTCCTACTGTTATCCACCACTATATATATGTTCACTGTTGTTCTTATTCACTATTATGTACTGTTGTTCTTATTCACTACTACTTACTGTTATGTTGATGCTTCTGTTGGCTCCGCCTGTGGCTCCGCCCCTCGGGTGAGGTATATAATTGGTAGCCCTGTGGCCAGCTCTCAGTGCGGGAGCAGCAGCTGGCTGGCATACTTCTTAGCTTATTAAAACTACTGTTCTCTTCTACAACTCGACTTGTGTGAATTGATGATCCATCATAAAGAAACAACTTTTAGCTGTGACCATTTTTTAGTAAGTTGTTTCTGTTACACTGAAAAATAAATCAGCATGGCTCTGGCTTCTTAGCCACCAGTTCAAAGTTGTGGCTGTGACACAGTAAAATAAATCTGCGTAGCCACGGCTTTTCAGCCACCAGTTCACAGTGCCCTAAAAACTAAAGCCAATGCCTGGTTCAACTGCCTCATAGTTGTATTTTGTAACATGAAAAAATAAAGGAAAGCTACTGCCAAGTGCTTGAATTAACATCTCAGGTACTTAGTTGCCCAAAGAAAACATCACTAACTGAATTTTCCTACATCTCTGGTGCAATATATATTTTAATGTCTACAAGCATCAGTAGAAAGTGTTTTAGAGAGGCTGATACATATGGTGAATATATAAAATTCCCTGGAACTTTCTGCTGTTGTCTTTAATTTTACTGGTAACACCACAAATGGGAATGTACAGTGAATTAGGAGAAAGGGCATAATCAAGCGTGACGGCACTTGTCCAAGATAATCATCATCACATGACTGCTACTATGGTATCATCTTTTCCTGCACAATTTATTAGTTTGCATCCCACATTATGAAATGGTAATATATTTGCATAGAATACACATTGAAATGACATGTGTTGACCAAGAAAATTACTCTTTAGTCCATATAGACCATGTAATAAATCAACTTTTTTGTCTTATATTTGTGTCACACTGACATTACTCTGAAAGGTAATGTTCTCTATGCAGTTTTGTCTGAAAGATTATTGGAGCAGGATAGTTTCAAGTTCAATCTTCAAGGTGTCTTTCCACAAAAATAAGGACCAATTGCCTGACACTCGTGATATTACAAATTCTTTTCATAAACTCAAATTTCACATAAATTGACAGTTTTCATCAAGTCTATTAGCTTGCTAGATCCAACGTTTACATCCAACAGTAAGAGGGCCATGCAACTGATATAATTGCATTGCAGGAGATAAATCCTTAAATCCAAACAGCCACAGAGAAAGAATAAATACAGGCTCGCTGATACAATTATTTAAGACATGAGTTACAATATGTAATACTTTTAAAATTAAAAAAACCATGTTTCCTGTACAGAAGTCCAACATGGGTAACAGTAAATATCAGTACAATATTCTATCCATACAAAAGCTGATCTTCCTGCTCTCTCACACTAAATCTACATTCCTGTTTCCTACGTTCAGAGTTTAATGGTTTTGGTTAAATTTCAAACTCCCACTCCTAGATTTATTCACTAAAACCAAATGTTAACCAGATGTAGAACGGAAAGAGAATAAATTGCAAAATAGGAAACATTAGTCTGCAACATGTGACATATTAAATTCATGTACCTTTTCAATTCAAATAACCATCATTCCAGCAAGGTTCTCTCTTCTATCTATATTTTCAGCCAAATAAAACAATTTGTGAAATGATTCCGTAGCATGAACTGATAAAATATGGAGGTCCTGCCTGATAAATAAAAAGGTTATTTTAAATTCCAAGTTTCTGTTGAGAAGTAGTATCATTGAAACAGCCTTACTTTTTACCAAAAAAAAGTTTTTTAATTTACCCAGAATAGGCATTCATTCAGGCTTATTACAATCTACCACTATCGTTGCCATACAGCATATGATTAACTAAAAGAAAAAACAAGACCTTGGGGAACTGCTCAACTACAATGATATTTCAGCGACAATTTGTGCCTCAATCTTAAATTTAACAACATTCAAAATATCACTTGTAAATTGAACAAAAAAATACACATTTTGTTAAATAGAGGCCAGTCCACTTAATCGTGTTAAAACCTAATTCTGCCTCCCCGAGGAGCATTTTCATGCATTACGAATCATGTTTAAAAAGGATCAGACAATTCAGCTCCAGTTCTCCATTCTACTGTGCCATAAGTAGTTTACAACTCCTGAAACAATCCCATCACACACAGCTCGCACAAACCCAACTATATCTTATCACTAGGCTTCAGGGAATAATAGTTTCTGTCACTAATAGAACTGTCCCAAGAATACTGCAATTACCTCACGCAAAAGTAAATCTGTATAATAACTATTCATATCATTTTTGTTTGTTGGATTATTCCGCTGGCTATATTTCTTCTTTTAATAAGTTGCAACAACTGCCGCATTCCAATTATCTCCATATGAAATTAACATCCGATAGCAGGAGTTTTTAATTGTGTACAAGTCAAAATTCGGGAAATATTTATGTAAAACCAATAGAATAAACAATGACAGCTTGCATTTATATAACACCTTTTGCATTGTGCAGTGTCGCAAAGTGCTTCATAAAAGTATGAATAGCTAAACCTCAACGCGGAACAAAAGACAACATTAGGACAGGTGGCCAAAAGCTTGGTTAAAACAGTGGATTATAAAATTGTCTTACAAGAGCAGGAAGGATGATAACAAATGCAAGTCTTTTAACATTGTCAAGAACTAGTAATGGAAACAGAACAACTGAGTTAAAAGACATTTCCTTTAGCTCCTCTGAGGCCAAGGAGAATTCAAAGACAAATTGGAATTTAAATCCCATCAGCACTTGAAAGAAAATAGTTCTTCATTTATGACTGTATTGGAGGATAGTTGGATATAAAATGAACAAACATGAAGAATGGAAGGGTTACAAAAATCATTGAGACAACAAGACACTTAATTTACAGTTGTTCAGAAAAAACAAATATCCAGTGGAACAAATGTGTGTGTGTTTTCCATAACTTCTTCTTCCCTACACATGTATAGTAAAGACCACATAAAATGAAAGAGTTTGAATGGTTACTTTAGATTTTTGTTTCCCCAACTGCGCATAAAGTACTTGCGAGCATATTCAGTTTAGTCACTGAATGGTGACGATCTATGGCATCAATATGAGGAGCAACAGGCAGATTGTACAGGCAAATCAGTAAGCTGTGAAAAAGCCAAAAAGAGTGCATGAGCAATGTATGTCGAAGAGCCAGAATAGAGCCATTCAAGATAAGACAAAGAATTGAATGGTAAATTAAATAAATAATTAACTTATGATTAAAATCCTACTTCCTTGTAATGAATGGTTCAATAGATGGTGCAAAGCAGATGCAAGATTAAAACACAGCCCAATACTGTGCAAAAATACATTTGTCCATAACATTAGAATGGTAAACGTTCTGGTGAAGGATCTCCAACCTGAAACGTTGGGTGCGACTTAAAGTGGAAACATTTCTAAGTATCATTTTGGGCGGGTTTGGCAGCGTGTTTCTCACCGGCTTTTTCAGTGAGATCCACACCAAAATTTACCCGCATATTCATTTTTTTGGAACCTTGGGGAGTTGCTCCATGGTCTAGCCCGCACCTTGAAATTGTTTCAGCAATGGGGAGCTGAACTTGCCAGTGAGAATGGCTCCTTAGAGATCGGGTCGCCATTTTCAAAGGGTGCCCCCATTAAGTGAGCTTGAGGGCCCTCACCCTGCCCTGCCCCCCCTCACCTTGCCCCACTGAGGGCCCCTTCATTTTCAGGCCTACCTGCCGCTTTCAGCACTCCTTCATCCCCTCCCCCCTACCTGTAAGGGCCCCTTTATACTCACCCTTCATCCCCCAACTTTTTCATGGGCATGGACCCCCTCAGGCCACGGCCCTTGGCAGTACCACCTTGGCATCTTGCAGTGCCCTGCCAGCCTGGCTATGGCCATCTGGGCATGTTGCCACTGCCAGCGTAACAGTCTCAGACTGGTTCTGCCAAGGTGCCCAAGGGAAAGCCAGGGTGCCACCCTGCCCTGACCACCCAGGGGTCTCCAATGCCCTGGCAGACTCCCCCCATGTGCCGTTAAGCCTGGTCCACATATGGACCAGTACTAACCGGCACCCTGACGAGGTCTCCCAGGCGCAGGCATTCATTCCCGCACCAACATGGGGCAGCACGGTAGCATTGTGGATAGCACAATGGCTTCACAGCTCCAGGGTCCCAGGTTCGATTCCGGCTTGGGTCACTGTCTGTGCGGAGTCTGCACATCCTCCCCATGTGTGCATGGGTTTCCTCCGGGTGCTCCGTTTTCCTCCCACAGTCCAAAGATGTGCAGGTTAGGTGGATTGGCCATGATAAATTGCCCTTAGTGTCCAAAATTGCGCTTAGTGTTAGGTGGGGTTACTGGGTTATGGGGATAGGGTGGAGGTGTTGACCTTGGGTAGGGTGCTCTTTCCAAGAGCCGGTGCAGACTCGATGGGCCGAATGGCCTCCTTCTGCACTGTAAATTCTATGATAATATATTTAAATAAGCCTATTGGCTCATTTTGATTATGGACATCTCGCAAGGCGTTTCAAGCATTGCAAGTCTCACAGGTGGCCTATCATGAGATTTGACAGCCTCGTCGCATCACCGAGGCCATTCGATTGTGCCCGTGAAGTCTGTTTTCCAAGTTCTGCCTAACCTGCTGAGTATTTCCATCATTTTCTTTACAGATTTCCAGCAACTGCAGTATTTGTGCTGTTGTAGCATAGTAAGAATGTGAAAAAGGCAATTATGACCTAGAATGCAATTGGTTTTTGATGAACACTCTGGTGCTCACTTCACCAATTGTAATTTGTTCAATAACAAGCAATAAAGCAGAATGTGTGGCTGATTTTCAGGAATTGGCCTCAGTGGGGAGGTTCTTCCCCCAAAACAACTTCAGTCTCAATAATACACATTGGATGTTATTGCATTTAGGCAAGTTCGAGATACGTTCTGTATTTTAAATATACAATGCTGTTCTGTACAACAAAATTTGCATAAATAGCAAGGCATGGGGATATTTCCTGACATTACAACATGTACATGTTGATTAGCAGCTCACCTGTGGACATTAGTATTCATTTGGCACACAAAGATTTTAAATGTTTTTATAACCTCCGTAATTCAAGATATATCGTTTAATTATACCAACCTTTATAATGTAATTACAAACTCAGAATTGGACTATTCTATCAGTAATTATTTGTAAGCCAAGTCATTTGTTATGGCAAGCAATTTATTATTGTTCAGATTTATTAAAGTGTGAGTTTTAACTGCTTCTGAAAACTTTTGTGCAATATTATGGCAGTCAGACAACAAATTGCATTACATCCGATCAGTGCAGACCTTTATGGGATTAATTGTAAATGTCAGGCCATGACAAATTACTGGCACCAAATATAGGGCTGTATCAGATAATTCATCAGGACTGCAATATCACATTGAAACTTTGCCAGCAGATGTCAAGCTTACTGAATATTTTAGATATTATAAAGTTAAACGTTTAAAATGTGTGAAAGACTGACTGTCATTTCATAGTCCAGGGCAGTCTCTGAAAATACTACTGAGTGAGCCCTTCAACAAGATTAACATTTAAAGATTTGGGGACATCTTGACCTCTTAAGTGTTGACTCTGTCAAGACGAAAACAAATGTATGTAAAGTTTACAGGTTTTTCAAGACATCTGATTACCACACTTGCGCTGTTCTCTAGTTGTGCTGTCATCTTGGTAAGTAATAATGCTGATATCTAAATGTAGCAATATAACAAAAACCATTAAACAGAAAGGATGAATGTAACTCCTAAAGTTCAGTATAATGCTGATAACCTCAGTTACCTCAGTTTTCTCCGTTGTGTCTTTGACAATAAATGACTCCGTCACAATGATTAAATACCTGCCCTGCATTTTCAGCATTTGAATTGTTGAAAACACAACACATAGAATCTCGACAGTTCAGAAGGAGGCCATTCAGCCCACTGAGTCTGCACCAGCCCTTGGAAAGAGCACCCTACTTAAGCCCACACCTCCACCATCTCCCCGTAACCCAGCCTAACCATTTGGGCACTAAGGGCAATTTAGCATGGCCAATCCACGTGGGCTGTTTAGCACAGGGCTAAATCGTTGGCTTTGAAAGCAGACCAAGCAGGCCAGCAGCACTGTTCGATTCCCGTAACAGCCTGCCCGAACAGGCGCTGGAATGTGGCGACTAGGGGCTTTTCAAAGTAACTTCATTGAAGCCTACTCGTGACAATAAGCGATTTTCATTTCATTTCATCTAACCTTCACATCTTTGGACTGTGGGAGGAATCTGGAGCACCTGGAGGAAACCCACAGGGAGAAAGTGCAAACTCCATGCAGACATTAACCCGAGGCCGAAATTGAACCTGGGTCCCTGGAGCTGTGACAGCAGTGTGAACCACTGTGCCACCATGCCCCCCCCCCCCCCTCCCCCCGACGTGGGTCACTGTGGGTTTCTTCCGGGCGCTCTGGTTTCCTCCCACAAGTCCCAAAAGACGTGCTGCTAGGCGAATTGGGTATTCTGAATTCTCCCAGTGTACCCGAACAGGTGCCGGAATGTGGCGACTAAGGGCTTTCACAGTAACTTCATTGCAGTGTTAATGTAAGCCTACTTGCGACAATAAAGATTATTATTATTATTATAATAAATGCTAACATGGAAATTTAGGGCAGGTGGGAATTCAGCACAGACAGAGAGGTGCTTTTTAGCCTCCCATAGCTGGTCAATATTCAAAGATACTAATTATCACATAATATCGGATATTAATTATCACATGATATCGGAATTGTTACAGCACAGAAGTTGGCCATTCAGCCCATTGTTTGCACACCAGCTCTTCCCACAACCTGCAGATTGTTTCTTTTCAAACCATCAGTTAATTCCCTTGAGTGCCCTGATTGAACCTGCCTGGACCACACTTTCAAGCAACACATTCCAGAGCTTAGCCACTCGCTGCGTGAAAAATGTTTTTCTCAATTATTTTTGTTTCTTTTACCAATTACATTACTTCTGTGCCCTCTCTTTCAAGAATGGGGCGTGTTTCTCCCCGTCCCCTTCATGATTTTGAATGCCTCCATCAAATCTCCTCTCAGCATTATTTTCTCCAAGGAAAAAAAGTCCTATTTTTTTCCAATCTTACTTCTTCACTCAAGTTCCTCATCCCTGAATCCACCCTCCTAAATCTCTTCTGCTCTCACCAAAGCCTTCCCTTTCTTTCTAAATTCCGATGCCCAGATGCCCGATGTACACAATACTGTAGCTGAGGGGAATTATACAGTTATTCCTTTTGACTGAAAAGGCATGAATCTTATAAAGGTTGACAGTTAAAGAGAATTGGGTATACTTATACAATGACCCCAGGAGATTAGCATGTAGTTCAAACATATATAGGTTAGATGGATTAGCACTGCTAAAGTGCCCCTTAGTGTCCAAAAGGTTCGGTGGGATTACTGGATTACAGGGATAGGGTGGGGCGTGGGCAGGTTGCTCTTTCAGAGGGTTGGTGCAGATGGCCTCCTTCGTCATTGAAGGGGTTCTATGGTCGGAACACCAACAAGAAGGAAGAGAAAGTGCATGTTGGACTTTATTGCAAGGAGATAGGAGTACAAGAGTAAATAAGTAAATAATTAATTGCGCAAATAGATGTAAAATGGTATGATATAGTTGGGATTGCAGAGACACGGCTGCAGGGTAACCAGGAATGGGAACTGAACATCCAGTGGTATTACCCCAGTCCAACGCCGGCATTTGAACCTCATTCAATATTTAGGAAGAACAGACAAAAAGAAAAAGTGGGGTTTCATTGATGGTTAAAGAGGAAACTAACACAATAGTGAGGAAGGACATTGGTTCTGATGATGTGGAATCTGTATGGGTATAGCTGAGAAATACCATGGGGCAAAAAACGTTAGTAGGGTTTGGATATAAACCCCCAAAGTGTAATAGTCATGTTGGGAATGGCATTGAACAAAAAATTAGAAATACATGCAGCAAAGGAACATCTGTAATCATGAGTGATTTTAATCTACGTATAGATTGGGCAAATCAAACTAGTAACAATATTGTAGAGGAGGAATTCCTGGAATGTATATGGGATGATAGACGTTTAGCTGCTGTAGTATAAAGAGTCAAAGGTTCTGCTGCTTTTCCACAAAACACCTTTAATTTCCTTCAACAGACTTTTCACAAAACTCTAACATCACATCGCCTGACACAAGGGCCACCTGAAGCCCCTTTACATATCAGTGTCCATTATTGGACACTTAACATAAATGAGACAACTAATTGGAATGTCTTTTAACCCATTATTTAACAGTCTCCCCTTCCTTGGAGAAAAAAAAAATAATTAGGTGAAACAAAGTTACAAAAAAACTCAAAAACAAAACACGCAATTTCCCCCCTTTTTTTTCTTATTTTTGGAAAAGAAAAAGTCACAGAAACAGGCGCCCTTCATTAACAATATCCAAAAGTTTCTGTGAGCTAGCCCCACTTTTTGTAAAACAGTCTGACAATTAATAGCTGCTGTCAACCCATTTAATTTTTGCTATCTCCCCTCTGTCCAACACGGATTCAAACTTGCGATGTCTATCCTTAACCGTTTTTCATTGACACTTTTTATAGAGTGCACATTTTCCCACAGAGATTTATTGTCAATGTGACATTCAATAGGTATATTACCCAAATCCCCTGATCCCCAAATTTCTGTCAATATCCGAGATATATAAAAGGCCATATCCACCGCCTCTACAAGGCTTAACGTCTCAGCAGCCAAAGTGCTTTTGACCAGTTTCCTTATTTTCTTTGTTTCCCACACAAGAGGGTCTGGTTTAGCTCACTGGGCTAAATCACTGGCTTTTAAAGCAGACCAAGCAGGCCAGCAGCACGGTTCGATTCCCGTACCAGCCTCCCCGGACAGGCGCCGGAATGTGGCAACTAGGGGCTTTTCACAGTAACTTCATTAATGCCTACTCGTGACAATAAGCGATTTCCATTTCCATTCCATTCCAAGAGGGCAACATTTACCAATGTTCCCCAAAAGGAAAATTATAAAACCTCCTGCGCTTGAAACCCCATCACATAATTTTGCATAGGACGCATCATTATAAACTATGAGTTTCAAGTGCCTACGGTCACCTAAAGCCGGGAACCTCAAAACACACACCTGCATTTTTAGTTTGACCAACGCTTTATCTGCTCTTATTATGTCTTCCACTTTGGATCATTAATTTTTGTACTCAACTCCAAGACATCAAAACTCACATCCGGGCTAGTTTGTCTACCTAACCAATTCAGTTTCCCAATTAAACTTCGCAGTTGCTCTTTTTCCAACTTTGAAACCATTGCGTCTTTTTGTGAAACCCGGCCACGACTAATTGCTACTGGGCTGATGCTTTCAAAATAAGATTGCTGACATAAAGTTGCCCCTAACTTAATCTGTCCGATTTCTAGTCCAATATATTTATATGCAGCGGAAGCCTGACTTCCAACCCTGAATTCTTTCCTCAAACCACAGATTACAATAGCCTCAAAATCACTAGTCCCACCCCACAAAAAATCATCGACATGCATCAGAATGATGCAAAGATGCCAGAAAGATTTCCTTTATAGTGCCAGTAAAACATTGCCAGATCTGCTTTCAACTGGCAACAGCCTAACTTTAACAAAACTGACCTTACCGAAAAAATACCAGACTCTAGACGCATCATTCAATCCAGAAACACATTTGTTCAACTTCCAGAGAACCCCTTCTGTGTTAGCTGCCTCTTTCGGAGGACGGATAAAAATGTCTCTTTGGAGCTGATGCCCCTTCAAAAAGGCAGCTTTTATATCTATGGATTTGCATTCCCATGCCTTTGTGGCTAACAGAGCCAAGATCTTTAAAATAACCTTTCCTGCCGTAGGTGAATCCTGATCTTCTAAGATTTCTTCAAATCCCCTTGCCACAAGACTGGCCTTTGCCTTATAAGTTCCCTGGAAGAACCTTTCCCGTGCAAATCCATCTGTGGGATAGAGCTCTTTGTCCCCTATCCGGTACTTCCGTGTATAAGCCAAATTCACTCCAGCTATGCAGTTCTTGCTGTCTGGCATCTTTGATAACTTTTTCATCTAATTTATTGGAAGCCACCAAAATCTCACGTGCATGTGGACTTCTACTCCTATTAGTATTTGTTGTCTTACTCATGTTCCGAGATCTTGATAAACTACATCCCCTCTCCTGCCTGGTATCTCGTTCTGTACTGCTACTGCTTGATCTTTCCCTTCTGCTGTGGGATATCCTTTCAATAGTTCGCGACCTTTTCCTCGGACCTGTACACTATCCGATTTATTATCAGAACTGGCGCTGCATTTCTGTGCCCTCCATTTGTGAACTTCTTTTTCCCAATCCTTTGTCTTGACTCCTTCCCCTGAATGCTGTACATTCAATCAACATTTATACTTTCCAGTGGCTTTCCCTGCTCTACTAATAACAGTTGCATCCTTCCATTGACTGGACCCTTCAGGCAAGTATGTCATTTTTGTACCAACTTTTAGTATTTGCCCTTTCGGAAAAATGGCCTGTTCTAATTCATCAGAATTGCTGTGTTCATCTACAGAAACTCTGTCTAGATCAGTTAACTGGTCCTCATAGTTCTGTAACACGTGCGTACCATCATATCTGCCTGCTCTGTCAAAATCTGAAAATTTGTAATCTGTACCCAACATCCTTGACAAATTACCCGAACAGTTTGATTACCATGTTTCAAAATAATTGTTTTGCCATCTATGCCTATGATCTTCCCTGGGCCTTCCCATTCATTAGACTTGTCTCGCTTATGGTATACCATGTCTCCTTGCTGAAAAACGGCATCTGATGGCCGAACGTTATGTCTTAAAGCTCTGCGAATTCTTTCAGAGACTTCTGCTTCCAAAAAAACTTTTCTACTGCTATGTAATGCATTTAAATGCTCAGCAAAAGCAGAGCTAATCGTAGTCACTTTCCAAGCTGGAGGCTGGTCATCTAAGATGGACGGAATTTTAGGGTTTCTACCAAACACTAATTGATAGGGACTATAGCCGCCAACCATCTACAATTAATTCTTTGCATGTACCGCCCATGCGAAAGCTGAATTGAACTTGCAGTTTGGTTTATCCGCCCAAATTTTCCGGAACGTCATCTATTACCGCGTGGTTTCTTTCACACACACCATTACTAAATGGGCTTTCCGCACCGTATTCATAACGGTGATATTCACTTTTTCACACATATCCCTAAACTCATCATCAGCAAATTCTCCCCCATTGTCTGTAAGGAATTTTGCCGGTGGGCTCATTCCTGTCCCTATCCATTTTTCCACGATTTGATCCAGAATTACGCTCTTTTCTTTACTTCGCAGAATCGTTGATTGACTAAATCTGGTTGCTAAATCTACAAAATGCAAAATAAATATATTATTGGCTCCATCCCAGATCTCAAGGTCCAATACCACAATGTTGTTTAAATCCCTGGCCAAAGATAGGGTTACTATCGGTCATGCTGGTGTCCTTCTGTACTTCCAACAAACTTCACAGCGATCACTAACCTGTTCTATCAATTTAGTATAGTCTGGATCGCTTACCCCTGCATCCTTTAATACATTTTTCAGCCTCCGAGGAGACGGATGCACAAATTGCCTATGCAGTTTTAATACAACAAGCTTTTTATCAGCTAAAGTCCCATTTTCAACTGCCATTTACACATCCTTAACAATTGTTTGGATAATAACTTGAAATATTATTTGTCAGTAATGCAATACAAGTGTCCCGACTGTGTAAATTGTAAGTCAACCGTCTTTCCAAAAACTGTTGCTTTATCCTGTTCCATATCCAGTTTCATTTGTGCTTTCTTCATCGACGGTCTGCTCAGAAGCAAAGGTATCTCACTTGACACAACATCCGTGCTAATATCACTCCGGCAATATTGCAAAGGATCACCACTCTTTTCAGCAACTTCAGAGTATTATCATTCCCAAACCTGAAACTTGTGGAACTTTCAAATTCCTTAACCTGGTTACGATTTTCAGCATTCAAGGAGTCCAGGTAACATTTTAACCAGTCAATTCCACACACAATAGATGTACAGCCACTGTCCAATACAGCACAATTGAACGATTCTGCAACCAACACCCTCATTACGGTGTAAAACTGCTTGTTAGTAGGACAATACCTTCTTTCTGATCACAATTTTTTTCCTCTTCTGATTCTTCCGTGTCATGTGTCGCTTCAAACACACTAACATGTTGGGCAGTTGAAAGCATAATGGTATTGAGAGTCACATCATAAACATAGATTTATCATACCCCGGGCATTTCTGGGGTTCATCTTCCTATTGTAGGTTCAACTGGGTTTCTGTCTTCATACTTTCTGGGTCCCGATCTCCCTCTATAGTCTTGGAACCTGTTTGTAGCCATGCGATTTCGCCATCCTGTTAACAGTGTGTCATTTATATTCTGCTTCATAGCAGACTGACCTTCGTGGGTCATCAGAGCCAGCTGAATCAAATGTTTCCCCAGAAACTTTTTTAAAGCTTCTGTCATCTGTTTAGCACAGGGCTAAATCGCTGGCTTTGAAAGAAGGCCAGCAGCACGGTTCGATTCCCGTAACAGCCTTCCCGAACAGGCGCCGGAATGTGGCGACTAGGGGCTTTTCACAGTAACTTCATTTGAAGCCTCATTGTGACAATAAGCGATTTTCATTTCATTTCATCTGATCGAATAAGGTATCCTTATCCGCAAACTCCTGTCAAAACCAGGAGCCTATCCATGTTGCTCACTCTAGCACAGTCAAGTAATTTAAAGGCCAACACAGACTGTGGAAATTTCAGGTTGTGTTTCTGCAGCCTTTTATATAGTCTGCCAAATTCCATTATATAGTCTTCCATGGAGAATTCCTCTATTTTCCAGAAAAATTTTCCTATCAAAATCCGACCATGCTTCATACGCACTTAACAAGTCACCCTTCTTATAAATCTTATCCATGTAATGTAATAGAGTCTCCAGACCTTCTTCTGAGTCTAACTCTTCCAATTCCAGCTCAGAAAACACTTTGCTTCGGATTTTACTGTCATAAGGTAAAGAAAGAGCCAATGCCATACCTTGTTTTCTCTTTCCCAAGGCAGTTCCCTTAGTCCACATAACCACTGCACTTCTCCATTGATCATACGATCAATCCGCTTTCAGAAAATAAGGGGGGTAGTCAAATCCAGCCATCTTTTTTTTTCTCACTCACTCCTTGGTTTGGTCTGGAAAAGTTATATCTTTCAATCCTTCACACCTACACAGCAACCATCCTCTGCTATCATTTGATAGACGTTTAGTTGCTGTAGTAGAAACCGTCAAAGGTTCTGCTGCTTTTCTACAAAACACCTTTAATTTACTTCAACAGATCTTGCACAAAACTCGGACATCACATCACCTGACACAAGGACCACCTGAAGCCCCTTTACATATCAGTGTCAATTATTGGACACTTAACATAAATGAGACAACTAATTGGAATATCTCAACCCATTACTTAACATGGGATGGTTTTCTGGACCAATACATTGAGAAATCAAGTAGAGAACAGACCATCCTAGACAGGATATTGTGTAATGAGAAAGGAATAATTGACAACCTAGTTGTGCGAGGCCTCTTAGGCCTAATTCTAATATGATAGAATTATTCATCAAGTTGGAGAATGACGTTGTTGATTTTGAGACTAGGGTACTAAATCTAAACAAAGGAAACTGGGATGGTATGAGGCGAGAGTTGGCTCTATTAGATTAGGGAACCTTGCTTAATGAGATGATCGTGGATAGGCAATGGAAATATTCAAAGAGCGAATGGGTGAATGACAACAATTGTTCATTCTTGTCTGGCACAAAAATAAAACGGGAAAGGTGGCCAATCCATGGCCACAAGAGAAAGTTGAGATAGTATTAGGTCCAGGATTGGGAGCAGTTTATAATTCATCAAAGAAGGACAATAAAAGCTTCTACAGGTATGTGAAGAGAAATAGATTGGTGAAGACAAATATGGGTCTCTTACAGTCAGAGATAAGGGCATTTATAATGGGGAACAAAGAAATAGCTGACCAACTAAATTCATGCTTTGGTTCTGCCTTCACGAAGGAAGGCAAAATAACATACCACAAATATTGGGGCACACAGTGTTTAATGAGAGGAACTGAAGGAAATCAGTATTAGTAGGGAAATGGAGTTGGGGAAATTGATGGGATTGTCGGCCAATAAATCCCTAGGGACTGATAGTCGACATCCAAGAATACATAAGGAAGTGGCCCTAGAAATATTGGATGCACTAGTGGTCATCTTCCAAGATTCTATAAACTCTGGGTCAGTTCCTATGGATTGGAGGGTAGCTGATGTAACTCCACTATTTAAAAAGTGAGGAAGAGAGGAATTACAGACTAGTCAGTCTGACATCAGTAGTGGGGAAAAATGTTGGAGTCCATTATAAAGGTTTAACAGCAAAACACTTAGAAAACATTGGGAGATTGGACAGAGTCAGCATGGATTTACAAAATGGAAATCATACTTGAAAAATCTACTGGAGTTCTACGAGAATGCAACTAGTGGAGTTCATGAGGGGAGGAGCAAGTGGATGTGGTTTATTAGGGCTTTCATAAGGCTTCCGACAAGGTCCCACAGAAGAGATTATTAGTGCAGGGGATTATGGGTTGTGTACTGAGATGGATAGAAAACTGGTTGGTACACAGGAAACAGAGTAGGAATAAATGGGTCTTTTTTCAAGTGGCAGGCAGTGGCTATTAGGTACCTCAGGGACCAGTGCACGGACCCCAGCTATTTACAATGTCTATTAATGATTTAGATGAGGGAACCAAATATATTATCTCCAAATTTGCAGGTGACACAAAGTTGGTGGGAGATAAGCTGTGAAGAAAATGCTTCAGTATGATCTAGACAAGTTGAGTGAGTGGGCAAGTGCATGGTAGATGCAATATAAAGTGGATAAATGCAAGATTAAACACTTCGGTAACAAAAACAGGATGGCAAATTATCTGAACAGCTTCAGATTGGGACAGGGACTGTGCAATGAGACCCGAGTGTCTTTGTACACCAGTCACTAAAAGCAATCATGCAGGTGGTGAAGAAAGCGAATGATAGGTTGGTCTTCATAGCGAGAGCATTTGAGTCCACGAGCAGAGCTGCCTTGCTACAGTTAAACAGGGCCTTGGTGAGACCACACCTGGAATATTGAGTGCAGATTTGGTCTCCTTATTAGAGAAAGAATTGTCTTGCTATGGAGGGAGTGTACCAAAGGTTTACCAGACAAAAGGTGAAGTCACACGGGGTCAGAGGTGAGCTGGCAAGTTGGATACAGAACTGGCTAGGTCATAGAAGGCAGAGTAGCAGCAATTGGAGGGTGCTTTTCTGATTGGAGGGCTGTGACTAGTGGTGTTCCGCAGGGATCAGTGCTGGCACCTTTGCTGTTCGTAGTATATACAAATGATTTGAAGGAAAATGTAACTGGTCTGATTAGTAAGTTTGCGGGCGACACAAAGGTTGGTGGAATTGCGGATAGTGATGAGGACTGTCAAAGGATACAGCAGGATTCAGATCGTTTGGAGACTTGGGCGGAGAGGTGGCAGATGGAGTTTAATCCAGACAAATGTGAGGTAATGCATTTCAGAAGGTCTAATCCAGGTAGGAAATATACAGTGAATGGTAGAACCCTCAAGAGTATTGACAGTCAGAGAGATCTTGGTGTACAGGTCCACAGGTCACTGAAAGGGGCAACACAGGTGGAGAAGGTAGTCAAGAAGGCATACGGCATGCTTGCCTGCATTGGCCGGGGCATTGAGTATAAAAATTGGCAAGTCATGTTGCAGCTTTATAGAACCTTAGTTCTGCCATACTTGGCATATAGTGTTCAATTCTGGTCGCCACAATACCAGAAGGATGTGGAGGCTTTAGAGAGGGTGCAGAAGAGATTTACCAGGATATTGCCTGGTATGGAGGCCATTAGCTATGAGGAGAGGTTGAATAAACTTGTTTTGTTCTCACTGGAACGACGGAGGTTGAGGGGCGACCTGATAGAGGTCTACATGATGATGAGGGGCATAGACAGAGTGGATAGTCAGAGACATTTTCCCCAGAGTAGAGGGGTCAATTACTAGGGGGCATAGGTTTAAGGTGCGAGAGGCAAGGTTTAGAGGAGCTGTACGAGGCAAGTTTTTTCTTAACACAGAGAGTAGTGGATGCCTGTAACTCGCTGCCAGAGGAGGTAGTGGAAGCAGGGACGATAGTGACGTATGAGGGGCATCTTGACATACACATGAATAGGATGGGAATAGAGGGATACAGACCCCGGAAGTGTTGACGATTTTAGTTTAGACGGGCAGCGTATTCGGCTCAGGCTTGGAGGGCATATGGGCCTATGGGAAATCATGCTTCACTTAAAGGAGCTTCGCTAAAGTGGAGATTTTCAGAAGACAACAACCATTCTAAGTAAGAACTCCCTGTAATACAATGAAGAGTGCCTTGATCCACTAGAATGGATAAATAGTTTTCGTACAATCTATTAAAAATTTTGCCGCAGTGTACATCTTGTTACTTCTTTATATTATAAATTCCTATAGCCACATTTGTAATACTATCAAGGATGTGGAACTTTAGTGAAGTGGGGACCATCCTTCAAGCAAAGAAAGTTAAGGTTACAAAATCGTGAAGGGTATTGATTCGTGGGGTCAAGGCCGCGATCAGGTCAGCCGTGATCTTACTGAAAGCCAGAGCAGGCTCCAAGGGCTGAATGGCTTACTCTTCTTCCTATTTTTTATATTCTTAGGTAAACAGGATGAAATTCTTCCTGATGGCAGAAGGGTCAGTGACCAGAAGATATAGATTTTAAGGTAATTGGCAGAACAACTGTGGGTTGCAAATGTTTAGACCCAGCAATAAACTTGACAGTTCTGCTGGTAGAGAAATGACTGAAATATCAACGCCCAATTGCTGCTACCCTACCGGAAATGGGTCCCAAGATATGTATGACTTCAGGTAACCACTTTCAATCTCATAGAATATGAAGAATGCATGGTGCTTTGAGAAAATTGAAAATTAAGAGTGTTTCCTAAAGGCATGGAACAGATTACACCTGCACTTGGTAGCACCTCCTTTAAAATGCACTGTGGGTTATCAAATCCCAGCTCTAGGAATGAAAGGTAAAGAGAGGATAAAGATACTCCCCAGAAGATGCGATTACTGCAATGCACTTTGATCTCTCTATATTTTCTCTTTTCGTCCCTTGTGGCTCTAACACCATATTTTAGGCCACAGTAAAGCAAGACTTATATTCACAGAATCACACAGTGCAGAAGAGGCCCTTTGGGTGCAGCACGGTGGCACAGTGGCCAGCACCACTGCTTCACACACCCCCAAGGAGCCAGATTCAATCCCAGCCCCAGGTCACTGTCCGTGTGGAGTTTGTTCATTCTCCGTTTGTCTGTGTGAGTCTCACCCCCACAACCCAAAAAACATGCAGGGTAGGTAAATTGTCCATGCTAAACTGCCCCTTAATTGGAAAGAAAAGAATTGGGTACTCTAAATTTAAAAAAGAAAAAAACATCAGCTGTGCTCTTAACACTGGGCTTGTTTGAATTGCATTAATTTTAGGTTTGTTTACTCATTTCTCAATCAGTTTTCCAGTTACCTTACCATTAACACTTGGTGACTTTCGGTGGTGGTAATACTGTACTTTTAGCCCTTTTCGCCCATTACCTGGGTCACTGTCCCGTATGGAGTTTGCTCATTCTCCTCATGTCCGCATGGGTCTTATCCCCACCACCCAAAGAGTGCAGGGTAGGTTGACTCGACACGTTAAATTGCCCCTTAATTTGAAAAAAATATATAGGGCACGTTAAATTTTATATAAAGGGCACTTTGGCCCATCGAGTCTGCACTGACACATGAAAAACACCTGACCTACCTACCTAATCACATTTGCTAGTACTTGGCCCATAGCCTTGAATGTTATGATGTGCAATGCTCATCCAAGTACTTTTTAAAGGATGTGAGACAACCCGCCTCTTCCACCCTTCCAGGCAGTGCGTTCCAGACTATCGCCACCTTCTTGGTAAAAACGTTTCTCCTCACATCCACCCGAAACCTCCTGCCCCTCACCTTGAACTTGTATCCCCTCGTGACTAACCCTTCAACTAAGATAACAGCTGCTCCCTATCCACCCTTTCCATACCCCTCATAATCTTGTGCGCCTCAATCAAGTCACCCCTCAGTCTTCTCTGCTCCGACGAAAACGACCCACGCCTATCCAACTCTCGTTGTAACTTAAATGTTCCATCCCAGGCAACATCCTGATGAATCTCCTCTGCATCGCAATCACATTCTTCCTACAATGTGACGATCAGAACTACACAGTTCTCCAGCTGTGGTCTCACCAAAGTTCTATACAACTCCAACATGGCGTCCCTGAATTTATAATCTCTGCCTCGATTGATAAAGGAAAGTGTCCCATATGCCTTTTTCCCATATACCACCCAACATTGACAAGAGAAAAGCAAAATATTATAGATATTACGTGTACTAAAAATGTGAAATAAAGATAAAGGGCTTTAAGTACTCAGCAGGTCTGGCAGCAAATGTTGAGAGAGAAAACGAGTGACAATGGACTTTGATGCTATTCTAAAGAGCGGTGGTAAAATTGCACGGTTCATATTAAGACAAGAGTGCGCGAATAAGAGGGTACATTTTGGTTTTGTTATTGTATGTAATGCATCATTAGAGTGTTATAAATAAAGTAACAAAGGTTTTATGTTTCCTTGTACTAAAATTTATTTTCCCTTATAATCGTTTGTTTCTCAAATATTTGTGGTTCACCCACCTCCCCCCACCCCCATGAAATTTCTATACCCAGAAGTGGCCCTCTGGTGGGAACATTGGCCCACCCCTGATTAGGTGCTGGTTTGCAGGTGGTGTGGTCTAGATAATATCAATCAGAAGTCCATAATAAACTAATCTGTTTCTAACAAACACTATGGGGGGAGAAATTAATTTGATGGAGTGGCACTCGGCAGATTATGTTAATTTCCCTGGAGCAGACAGCATTACAGGGTGCTACCTGAGCAGGTCATACGGAAATCGACCCAAGTCTGTGCGCAATTAGCAGGAACCAATTTTGGCCCCGATGCATTTATTTCAGCAATTTGAAATCACAAACTGTTAAAATCTATTTTAAAAATGTAGCAATCAGTAAATAACTTTATTTTGTGATTCATGGACAATTGAAATTTAAGTAGAAATACTAAAAATCACTATCAATAATTGATTTTCAGGCAATAGGTCAGCACACTTGCGACTGCAAAACATCAAACACAGAATGAAAAAGGTAGTTGAGCTCTTGGAAAACTAAAACAGAGAGGAAGCTGAATATAGACAATTGGTCCATCAGCACCTAAAAAGGATGACATTTTAGATTTGATTCAGTCAAAATATAACAATAGCAACAAGATGCAATTACATAGGGCTTCTTATGCAGCATGAAGTATCTGAACCCGTTTTTCTTTTTTAGATAGTGACAGGTCTGTTATGGATTTCAGGCATTTTCTGTTTCTATTTCAGAGCCAGTATGAACCAACAAACAATAACGTTAAGCATTTTGCCTTAAATCCTAGGAATATGCAATGTGGAAACTTTGCCAATGAAGAAATTAAAAGACCCGAATAGGTGATTTTTATTTTTAGATTCAACTATATTCAAATAGACCTCAACTGAATCACAACAGAAAAGCAGCAATAATGAAAACAAAAATCAATTGCCAGACTTTGAAGCAAAAGTTTCAATTACAGTCTAGACTGATAATCATACTCGACTGTCTACTTCACAAGTTTGCACTGGGGTTGCTGCAAGAAATGGGGAGAAGCAGCTAGGCATGAGAGTGGGAAGGATTCCTGTGCCACACTAAAGCAATTCACAGTTCTGTAGTCACTGAGGGGGGAAAAAAGTAATGAATATAAATACATCTTGTGATTTAATGAAGTTTTCATACCAAATGCCATTGACTACATTGGTACTGTTCCTTAATTATCCATCTCAGCTACAGAAAAGTCTCGGAGTGAAAAAATGCTAAACGGGATCTTGTAAATGGTCTGCTTCTTTTGGAATCAGATTGGCAGACTCCATTTTCGGCCGGGTGCCTCTGAACAAAACAATGTGACCAAATCAACTGACTACACGAGATTCATGAATGCACAATTGCTTCATAATGACAGCCACAATTCTAGAGTACCTCGGCATGAGCACCTCAGTCATTGCTGCACCCAACATGCAGCATGCTGGACTAATTCCACAAGACTGAGGCCACACCATTAACCTGTAATTAAATATAGCCTTAGGAAACCGCTCCGTGGCATAAGAGGAAAAATATAATTGATTGGATCCACCGGCATATCTGAATTGAATATCTTTGGTGTAGGTAGCATTAAAACATTGACACGAATAAGGGGATAGGAACATAGCCTCAGTTCGATGTTTAGTTCTGTAATTAAAAATATTCCAAATATTCCTTAATTACTTTCAATTTACTCAAGTTTATGATTATATATCCCCTGGGTTTTATTTTATTCATTATTTCTTTATAATTATATGCTGTAGTCATTAATTTTCCACAAACCTAAACTGCAATCTGATTAGATTCTTTTATGTCTTTAGATACAGCAAATGTATTCTCTTGTTAGCATGTTATATCATTAACGTTCATTTTGTCTGACATCTCTCCTGTATCCAAAATTTAAGGGCCAGTGACCCAAGGTTTGCTACCCTGTGGACATTTTAAGACAAGAAAGGACATCTTGTATCTTAAATAAAAGCAATGACTTGTTTAGGACTATTTTAAGAACCTCATGCTTTTAAATTAAAAAATACTTCTAAATAAATGCATCCTTAAAAATATGGAAGTCATGTTTTGATCAAAATGAATAATTAATTCTGTGGGTTAAATGAACGAGGAATTAATTGCACCATAAACTTTCAACATCACAAATGTTCCTTTACCACGATTGACCCAAGACTTCCGACAGAATGAAAGTGCAGCTTTGGGCAGCACGGTGGCACAGTGATTAGCACTGCTGTCTCACAGTTAGAGAGTCCCAGGTTCAATTCCTGCCTCGGGTGACTCTGTGTAGAGTTTGCACTTTCTTCCCGTGTCTGCGTGGGGTTCCTCCCACTGTCCAAAGAAGTGCAGGTTAGGTGAATTGGCCTTGCTAAATTGCCCCTTAGTGTCTAAAAAGGTTAGGTGGGTGAGGCGTGGGCTTAAGTGGGGTGCTCTTGCCAAAGGACCGGTGCAGACTCGATGGGCTGAATGGCTTCCTTCTGCACTGTAAATTCTATGATATGATACTATGATGGCTCCCATGTACTCACTGTGCAGAGGTAATAACATTGAAATTTTGCAAACAACAGCACTTGCAACTTTTCCAAATAACCTATTGCCAAGCAAATATATCCTAAATTCTCCCTTCTCCAGTTTTCAATGTCTCTTGAAGGCCCTTATGTGGTTCTAAGCTAGAAAGGTGCAAGAGGTGAAGGCCAAGGGAGCAAACGCTGACAAAACAATCTGAAGTGGCACCCAAAGGAGGACTGAAATCTAAATGTCACCTTTCTGGCAATTCCTCGAAGTCAATGCATTCCTTTGGAATCAACCAAGGAAGATCAAAGAAGGACACTTTGAGCAGCCCAGGGTCTCCATACATTTTGCCAGAATAAAACCAGCCACTCCAGTTTTGCTGCAAAGAATAATTAGTTTGTCTGTATTGTTGTTCAGTATAAACATATTTCAATTAGATCCAATTAGTTTGACATATATACACTGACATTCCTTTCTGTCAAGCTGCTTTCGCAAGGGTCAGTCACGTAATTCCACAAACAAGCTGGAGTAGTGCCAATCTCTTGGCACTAATATGGGGGAAGACTCTTACCTGGGAATTTATTTAAGTATTTTAAGTACACAACTCCGGTTTACTCCCTTTCTCTAACATGCAGTTTGAATTACTTCCTCTCATCAAATGTATGTACCAGAAATTAACACAAACAGTCTAATTTAAATAAAGTACACGATAATCTTGAATTAATTCAAGTCACTTCATGCATCGCGCTACTGCTTTATTATTATATTAGCATTTTGTACTATTTTATATGTTACTATATTACTGATGTGACTGACAACCAACTCACTAACATAACTAAAATATCCTCTCTCATTATCAGACAGATGGTAGCATAGTTGTAATGTCACTGGACTAATAATCCAGAGGCTCAGGCTAATGCCCTGGGGACACAGGTTCAAATCCCACCACAGCAGCTGGTGAAATTTAAATTCATTGGAAACTAGCCTCAGTAATGTTGACCATGAAACTATCATTGATTGCTGTATAAGCCCATTTGGTATTGAATGTCCTTTAAGGGAAGAAAATCTGCCATCCTTAACTGGTCTAGCCCACATGTGCTGCCAGGCCCCAGCAATTTATTTGATTCTGAAATGCTCGCTAGTAAACCACTCAGTTTAAGAGAAATTAGGAATGGACAATAAATGCTGACCTTACCAGTGACATGAAAGAATAAAGAAAATAATGTCTATTTATGTCAATTTTACATTTTACATCTATTTATTTGATCCCTTTTCTTCCCACCTTTGTTACAATCCATGTAGAGGCCAATAACTGTAAAAATAAATCTGGGGCGGCATTCTCGATGCATCACGATGCATGAATCGCCCTGGGCCGGCGTCAATCCCGCCCCCGCCATGTCCCGAATTCGAGATTTGGCGGCGGCGGGAATCGCGCCGCGCTGGTCGGCGGGCCCCCCACGGCGATTCTCCGGCCCGCGATGGGCCGCAGTCCCGCCGCTGACAGGCCTTTCCCGCCGGCGTGGTTTAAACCACCTCTGGTACCGGCGGGGTGGCGGCGCGGGCGGGCTCCGGGGTCCTGGGCGATCGGGGCCCACCGATCAGCAGGCAGGCCTGCGCCGTGGGGGCACTCTTTTTCTTCCGCCCCGCCATGACCTTCACCATGGCGGAGGCGGAAGAGACCCCCTCCCTTGCCCATGCGGCGGTATGATGTCAGCAACCGCTGACGCTCTGGCGCATGCGCGGACTTCTGCCGGAGGGGGGTGGGGGGTCCCGGCGTATTGGAGTGGCGGCAACCACTCCGGCGCAGGCCTAGCCCCTCAATGTGAGGGCTTGGCCCCTAAAGGCACCTTTGGGGAGGCCCGACGCCGGAGTGGTTGACGCCACTCCAATACGCCGGGACCCCCCGCCCCGCCGGGTGGGGGAGAATCCCGCCCCTGAATTCCCAGTGGCCAACTTAAAGGAATTACAGAAGAGTTCAAGTTTTAAAACTTTTACCGTGACACAAACTGAAAGCGACATTGACTAATCTCTATTTCAGTAGACGACCTATAGTCTAAATTATGGAAAAGATCCTACAATTAACATCAATAATGACTGAAAATCACCCTCAACAGTTATTCTTTACTTTGACTAGACACTCTGTTCTCCCAGAACCAGTCCAAAGTGATTTTAGTGTCAAAGAGCTTGCTTTACTTCTTTTCCATTTCCAGTCAGCTAACTTCTAATCTCCAAACTGGCTTTTACAATACGAATGACCTTGGAGATACTCTCCCTGCCCATCCCCACGCCGAAGCTTGGCAAATCTGGTCTCTCCAATCAGAGTATGAGCTCCCATACACCTCCCTGCGTGTGAACCAGAGTCTCTCCATCTCTCTCATCCTTGCAGACTGCCATTGTCTGTAAGGTACAGTGATATTTTAAGAAAATATTCTATAAGTCAAATATCCTACAATGGCTATCTTTGGATTCTCATCATCTCAAAGCCCATCTCCATGGCAATATAAATCACATAGGCCTTGTAACCAGGTAGAAATGCGAATTAGCTATGACTCCCAACTTCATTCTATCTGATCAAATTACAGTTCTTGAAATTGCATACTTGTCAAATATTTTGGAAAACAAAATTTATTGGCCCAAAAACTGTTCATTCCATCTTGAAATTAAATAGGCAGTTAAGTATAACCATTTATAAAACCTGGCATTCCGAACACCTTCCTGGAGACTAACTGTCTGCAAAGATGATTTGATTCTGTGCAAAAAGAAAAGTGCACATATAGTCAGAAAACAACATTAATATTTCATTTAAAAATAACGTTTTATTAATGTTGTCATTGCCCACACATTGCTTTGGTCATTGTTACAGGTGTGAACATATTGCATCTTCCTGCCAGTAAACAACCTGGACCCCCTTTAATAGTTAACACCCAAATCACCCAGCCTTGTGGTCAACAAAATTCAGAACACGTCACATGACCCCCTTCATTCCACTCTCAGTCAAAGGCACAACTGAATTGAATTATTAGATGCTCACATTATTCACTCCGATCTTATGTAATGTGAAGTGAGGGTTTTTTTGTAGAATATTGCGGGTTGCAGTTACGCTAACTATTTCACTGAGCTATTTACAGAGGGATTAGAAATATTTCTGTTTACAGTTACAACCTGTTCATTCGTCATTAGCCATGATATATGGCAACCTTAGCAGGCTTGGGAGGAATAGGTGCCTTTGGACCTTTGGTTCCGAAGGGTTTCCACAACAAGGAGTTTCCTTGTCTCATGTCTGATATGTGGTAGACTTATTGATAGAGACTGATTGTTCTGATTAGTCAACGCAACTACTCGGATGCTAGAAGGCACAGTAGCTGGACTGTGGTATTTTCTCAGATAACAATTCCTGTTTAATTTGTTCACATTTGTCAAATTTGACTGATACTCTAACAAGTGTGAAGTTTTCTGAAACAATCATGGTTTTTCAACCTATGACTGTAATCCTCATTGTACACCAGTGTGATGTGACAGTTGCAGGTTGGATACAGGATTTAATATCAGCGACAGTATACATAGTGAGAAACACATTGTAAGTAACTGTATGTATGAATTAACTAGCATCGCAACACATTTACCTCGAGGTTCTGCATCATTTAATAAATATCAGAAAGCTGTCACATTCAGTAAAAACTAATAAAAGTCTGAAGTTAAAGGAACAGAGGAAATTGAAATTTGAGCATGGTGCTGTTTATTGAAGTCATAGACAGAGCTGAGAAGAAGTTGGTGAAGTGATAGTTGAAGTAATTACCAAGCAATTAGTGGCTGGATCTCAGAGTTTATGGAAAATCGTAAAAGCATTCAAGCCAAAGCAATCCCGAAAGGAGAGTTGGAAAACCCAGAGGTGGATCCTTGATGAAAACTGCTGAGAGAAAGTATTGTTTGAAAGAATATTTTAAAGTGTGTCTTTTTGGAAGTGTGTTTTGTTTTTAAAAGCTAATTGGTAGCCCTGTGACTCTGTTCATTCATATTTTCTTTTAAAAAAGTAAAAGTTCTGTCTTTTGAGCCAGTATTCCTGTTATAACTTGCACGGGTCTTACGGGGAAGAAATGATCCACTACCCTGTGGAGCTGACAGAATATGAGCTCCCCGAAAAGGGGGCGGGGGGCCCTTAACAATGTTCACAACATTGCATAGATTCAGCCAGTAAGGCACCGACTGGAAAAGACCCAGTAGGGGACTACTGAAGCTGTACATAATAATTAAGTGTAAAATAAAGAAAATTTTGTTTTCTCTAACAACTGTTTGTGGACTCTTTGTTGCCCCTTACAACAGTTCTATTCTGGGATCTTCCCATCCAGTGGTATTAACTGGGTTCGTAACACCTCATCAACCTTACCTTCCCCCTCACCTCATCCACCTTACAACACTCAATCACTAAGTCACCGAAAGCTTTTCAGTGTATTAGTAAACACTTAACAGAATACAATAGCTGATACCTTAAAAGGGGGGGAACGTGGCTTTTGCATCGATTCCCTTTGTTGATGTCTCCGAGGTTTCTTGCACTGACCGAGTTCTGCGGAATCCTCCATCAGCAGATTGGCCAGAAAAAAGGAAGGAAGGTAAGTGGGTGTTTATTTGTCTCGTCAGGGCTGGAAATAAGGATTCTGACTCTGATCAGATTATTTGGGTCATAAAGATTTTCAATTAACTTTCATTAGTAACAAAGCATACAATGGGCCCCATTGTCTGTTCTCACCCTGTCACTGGTTCATCTTTGGACTTTGGAAAAGGTTGTAACCATGAACAGAAATATACATAATCATAATAACAATAAGCTTTATTGGTGTCACAAGTAGGCTTGTGGGAGGAAACCGGAGCATGCGGAAGAAACCCATGCAGACAAGGGGCGAACGTGCATACTCTTAATCGCTCCACACATAACTCAGTGAACTAGCTAAAGTAACTGCAACTGCAATATTCTCCAAAAGAATAACCTTACTTCACATTACAGAATGTCAGAGTGAGTAATGTGAGCATCAAATAATCCAATTCATAATGAGCGGCTATTGTTTAGTAATTAATGATAATGTATAGTAAATTCAGCCCAAGACGTCAATTGCAAACTTATTGTTTGCCGTCGCCTTGAGCTTATTTGTACCCTTGGCTGAATTGAATTGCAACAAAATCTTGAAAATACCCAGCAACCAATCTCCACGATACTAAAAATAGTCGCGAAATATTTCTTCAGAAAGTTTGCCCTGATTCAAATGTCAAATATTTCCAATGAACTCAGTCAATTTTTCCCAGTTTCCAATGGCAGAGTTGACTCTCACTGACCTGAAATCATAGATGCACTTTCACTTGAATACAATCTAGAGATCACTTTGGTGGTTTATTTGTGCTCAGTGTCCTGCAAACTTCAGTCCAACAAATGGTTTTGATGCTCACAATCTGAAAAAAATAACCTTCCACTGAACAGCTCTTGAAGCAATCAACCAACAGATTAGAAAAGATAAAACCAATAAAATGTCAATGAATAAGCCCCTGTAGCACCACAACATTTACAGATGCATATACACAATCTGCTCTTTTCCTCTGACCCCGATACCTTAAAAGTTAATGAGCATGTTATACTAAATTAATTTTTATTTTCCATCAAATTATACTAGTAAAAAGGTACACCAATTCTGTTTCATAAGATTTTTTTAAATAATGTATTAAATTAGTTAATACCACGCTCTGTATTTTTTGTGGGATTTTTTTAACATTTTCAGATTACTGGAGGCTGTAGTTCTTTCTTTGTTAACTACAGAAGGAACAGACTCATGACATTTGGTTGAATTTCAATTCCACAATTACAAGCAGTCAAAACACAGCATTTACCACTTAAGTTGTACAGAAAAAACCGTCTACAGAAATGGCATACATTTTGCATTTCTTTTCTCCATTTGTTGTAATCCAGTCTTGAATCAGAATAACAAAATGGAAATTCACCGTGAAATGTCAATGAATAGAAAGGGAAATGGTATACTGAAATATATTTATCTTAGATTTGCACAATCAGAGAAACAACATTTTAAGAATGGCAAACACACTTCCTCAGTTAGGAACAACCTGAAGGGTCTTTATGCTGAAGTCTTATCCCAATTCTAAATTCCTAAAATCCAGATTTCCAAAGGTGGCTCATTAAAGTATATTTTGACAACGATAGGAAATTTAAAACAACCCAAGTATTTCTGCATTTCAGAGGCACACGCCTCAGTTCAACCAGGGTCTCATGAATATGCAGATATTGAGGCCCTATGAAGCAAACAGTATTTTGGCACTGTAAAGTTCTTGGACTTCCACTAACCTTAAATTGCAAACAATCTTTATTGAGTTCAACAAAGTATTAAGACATACAATGGCATGGAGAAATAAATGACATTTTTTCAACCTCATCTCTCTAAATTGTGTGATGGAAAGCTAAAACAATGTAGTCATCTAGTTATAAACAGCCATCTCTTAAGAGTGTCTTTTATTTCCCTTACTACTCTGTTGACCATTGTCTTGCCTGTTTGTGATCTTGGCTACCCTTTTTTGTGTTTGTGCAAGACCATTGGCCCCTTACTCAGAATTCCTTGCTAACAAAATACTTCCTTGCTCATAAAGCTTTTTCTTACTGAACATCATGCATACCCAGATTTTTTCAATCTGTTCTTGCGTGTTCGGAGGAGGTACAAAAGTCTGAGATCACGCACGATCAGATTCAAAAACAGCTTCTTCTCCGCTGTTACCAGACTCCTAAACAATCCTCTTATAGACTGACCTGATTAATTCTACACCCTGTATGCTTCACCTGATGCCAGTGTCTATGTATTTACATTGTGTACCTGGTGTTGCCCTATTTTTTATTTTATTTTATTTTCGTATACGAAATGATCTGTTTGAGCTGCTCGCAAAAAAATACTTTTCACTGTACCTCAGTACACGTGACAATAAAAAATCCAAGAGTTCTGGGGAACAAGCAACTTCAATTATTTTATTATTTCTAGCTGCAGTATAACTCTACAAGCTATTTATAAGAAAGTAAAAACCTTAATCGTAAGAGAATTACCAAATCCTAATCCTACCTATATATATATATATATATATATATATGTGTGTATAGGGGGCGGGATTCTCTGACCCCGGGCCGGGTCGGAGAATCACCGGGGGGAGGGGGCTTCACGCGACGTTGCTCCGGGCAGCTGATTCTCCAGTCACCGGAGAATCGGCGCCGGCACGATCCCCCACCCGCGATTCTCAGCACGCAATGGGCCGAGTGGTCGCCGAGATAGGCCGAGTCCCACCAGCGCCGTTCACATGTGGTCCTACCCGGCGAGACCTCGACGTTCATCCTGCGGGGTCTGCCTGGGGGAGGGGGGGGTGGGGGTCCAACCCCGGAGGAGGGGGGGGGCCTATCGATCTGTGGGCGGGCCTCTCCTGGTGGGGGCCTATGTTCCTTCACGCCGGGCTCCTGTAGCTCTCTGCCATGTTGCGTCAGGCCCGACGTGGAGAAGGAAACTGCACGCATGCGTGAGTTCGCGCCGGTCGTAACGTGCATGCGCAAATTCATGCTGCCATAGGGCACATGCGCAGGCCCGTGGCACCCATTTGACGCCGGCATCTGTGTGAGTCGCTCCAGTGTCGTGTTGGCTCCCTGTAGGGTGCAGGATCGCTGCTCCTGGGGTCCTGTTGGCGCTGTCGTAAAACACGATGGCGTTTACGACGGTGTCAACACTTAGCCTCAGAATCAGAGAATCCAGGCCAGGATACCTTATAGTGCAGGTTTAGAAAGTCACAAGTGGTGTCAGAGCTGAAAGTTAAAAGAGATCCATAGTTTTGGGGATTCAGCGTTCAGCATGTTCAATCAAACAGAACACTGATCTAGATAGCCAATACAAAAAGTTAAAGTAAAATTGCCATCGTCCAGATGACCATAGGCTGCTTCTCCTTTGAGGGGTAGAAGTGACTGATGGTGATTTACTTTGAGGGTAACCACATCTCAGGCGAGTGGCAAGTTTGAGAAGGCAGAGCCTTCATGAATACCCACAGCCGGAATTTAACTTGTGCCATCTCCAGTCAAATGAGCTAAACCAGCCGGCCAGCCAGTTTAATAATAATAATCTTTATTATTGTCACAAGTAGGCTTACATTAACACTGCAATTAAGTCACTGCGGAAATGCCCCTAGTCGCCACACTCCCACAACTGTTCGAGTACCCCGAGGGAGAATTCAGAATGTCCAATTCACCCATCAGCACATCTTTCGCGACTTGTGGGAGAAAACCAGAGAACCCGGAGGAAACCCACGCAGACACGGGGAGAAGGTGCAGACTCCGCACAGGGAGTGACCCAAGCCGGGAATCGAACCTGGGGCTTTGGCGGTGTGAAGCGACATTGTGCTACCGTGCGGCCCAGTATAGCCAATATAAGGCAGAGGGGAGTACCGATCACAACTGACTCAAGTCAAAGAAGAAATTTAAGATCTTGAGGCAGTTAAGAGAAGATTCATGAGCCCAACCCACATTAGATGACCGCATTATGAGAAAAATGGGAGAAACCTGACCAAGAAACTTGGCATCATCCAGGACATTTGATTTATTTGATTGGTGACTTGACACTAAATTCAATAGCTACTCTGCACCACTAGCTTATTGTCCATAGTATAACATTTACTGAATGCAGTAATTGCCCAAAGCTACTTGATCAGCACTTTTCTTGCCGTGGATTTCTAACACCGAGATGGAAAAATGCATAATTATCCTGGGAAATGCAGTTACCTCCAATTTCCCCCCTCCCCAAACTCGCACACCACCCAAGCATAGACATAGCATAGACATATATTGATGTTCTTTCATCTTCTTTTGATCAGTACCCTGTGTAAAACCATTGTAGGAGCACCATTGCCACATTACATTGCAATGGTTCAAGTAGAAGATCCACCATCTCTTTTCAGGCCAACCTTGGACACACCAATAAATTCAACCCTACCAACATAGCTCAGGTTTTGAAAATACTGTGCTTTTGGCAATACAGAAATAAAATGGCATCACCTAACAGATGTTTGAATGGTTCAGTTGTTAGGTGCGACAGGAGAATTTTTTTTCTCCTTGATTAATTTGATAAGACTTTTCGGCCAAATATGCAGTGCTACAGATGTATTTTCAGCAGAAATCTCTTGAGCAGAGGAACTGGTTCAGCTGCACCAGATGGTAATAAAACAACAGCGTCTTTCTAATGTTTCCCTTGATGAGGTGCAGCTATATTTCTCTGAAGATAGGTTTCATCTTAAATTGGAAGTTTTTGGTTTTTTTCCAATACGTTCCCTGCACATGATCTTTCAACAGCTTTTCCTCTCTTCACCAGAAGACATTTGGTGCAGAATTCTGTCAAGTATCAAATATCACCCAATGCCTCAGCAAAACAGTAATTGGACAACTGTATATTTGACTGCTGGGTGCCTCACAACCTGGATTCAATCTGCCCTCAATGAGTATTTTCACATTTATTCTTGCAACTGCAATGACGAGATAGAAATGAGAGAGAGGCAAGCAATCCTGTCAAAAGTTTTCCCAATGGCTAACCTGGGACACTGAGGCTAATTGTCATATTTGCTAAGTCCGGGTCAACAAAACATGAAAGTTGACACTGTACATTTCTGGTCAACATAATGCAGCTTTTCATGTTTAACTCCATAAGCCACCGAGGAAGCGCCACATACATCTGCACTGTACCTCTATGTCACTTAAAATATACACCCATGACTTCCGGTGGCGGCTATGAGGGAGTAGGTCGCATACTTGGTGGCTCCCGCTCTGGCCGGGCTTTTGGACCTTTTTCCCTGACTTTTTCGTGGTTTTGAGTCTTGATTTGGAAAGTGCGGACATTTAAGTACTGGATCCACACAGTGGTGCATGGTACGGAGAACCCCAAGAGACCGTAAGGGAAGAAACAGAAAGATAAGCAAGGGCTGGATAGAAGTGGCTGCTGAAGTTAACATGGTTGAGGTTCAGACCTCTGCTGCGACGGCCTAGCCATCAATGGAGGAGCTGATGCAGGTCATTCAAGAGGGCTTCGTCAGACAGAAACAAGATTATCTCGACCCAATAAAGGAGTCGATTGATCGGATGGAACGTAGGATGGATGCCCAGGATCGGATGATCCAGAAGTTGGAGAAAGCGCTGGCGGACCAGGAGGAGCACCAAACAGTGGTCGAGCTGGAGGTGGGGATGCTGAAGGATCAGCAGAAGAGGCTGTTAGAAAAAGTGGAAGAGCTGAAGAACAGTGCGCACCGACAGAATTTGAGAATTGTCGGTCTCCCCGAGGGGCTGATGCGGGCGCTTTTGTGGTAAATATGTTCCAGAAGCTTCTGGGGGAAGGAGCATTTTCCCGGCAGCTGGAGGTGGACAGGGCGTACAGAGCGATGGCAAGGAAGCCGCGGCTGGGGGATATACTGCGTATCTATCAGGACCCGAGTGTGGAGGTGTCCAGAAGAAGGGCAGGCTTCAGGCAGGTGAAGGAGACCCTGTTTAAGAGGAAAGTGAAATTTGGGCTCCTCTACCCGGCGCGCCACTGGGTCACTCATGAGGACCAGCACACTACTTTGAATCGCCCGAAGAGGCGATGAACTTTGCTAAGAAGAAGGGTCTGGCGCAGAACTGAGGACTTTTTTTGGACTTAAGCGTATTTCTCTTTTTTGAACGATGTGTATATGGTTTGATTGTTGTCCTATTTTGTTTGTCTTTGAAGTTTGGGTGAAGACGGGGGAGTAAAAGATATTCGGTCGTTGTTGGGGTTTTTTTTTATGTTTTCATAGGGGTGGTTCATGGGGGCTTTCTATGATTTATGTCGTACTACTTTAATTTGCACTATTGAGGGGTGTGCTGTGCTCTGTCTGTCTTGGACTGTCTCCTATGGTAATTAGGAGATTGTTCGGTCTTGGTTTGATGAGGGAGGTGGGGGGTGGGGGGGGGGGGGGGGGGGGGGAGGAGTAGGGAGGAGACTTTGTGGCACCGGAGGTGAGGACCACTCAGCTAGCTAGGTGAGCTAGTCCACGGAAGCACAATGGGGGGTGTATACTGGTCTAATACGGGGCAGGGGTTGGGCTATAGAGTGATGTCGCTGGGGGAGGGAGCTATTCTTCTGACGAAGGAGGGACTTGGGCCTGGGGATGGAGAGGAAGTCAGGGGTGGGGGCTGCCTGGAGGCGGGCAGTTGGCGGCGCAACGCATGGGTGGAGGGCGGGCCCAGAAAGGGGGGTGGTTGATCCGGGGAAGGGGGGGCCTGCTCCCTCCCTCCCTCCTCCCCCCCCAAACCAGGCTGATCACCTGGAATGTTAGAGGGCTGAATGGGCCTGTCAAGAGGGCCTGTGTGTTCGCGGACCTGAGGGCTCTGAAGGTGGACGTGGTGATGCTGCAAGAGATGCACCTAAAGTGGCGGATCAAGTTAGGCTGAGGAAGGGTTGGGTCAGTCAGGTCTTCCATTCGGGGATGGATACTAAGACGAGAAGAATAGTGATTTTAATTAATAAGCGAGTGCAATTCCAGACGGGTAGCATTGTTTCGGACGGGGGAGGGGGGCGTTATGTCATGGTGCGCGGTCAGCTGGAGGGGACGAAGGTGGTATTGGTTAACGTCAATGCTCAAAACTGGACGTGTTGATTTGATTAGGACGGTACTGGGGAAGATACTCGCACAAGCTGGTGATGGGAGGGGATTTTAATACGGCTATCGACCCTGGCCTAGACCGGGAAGGTGCCAGCGATGGCAAAGGAGTTGATTGTGGGTGGGTGGGGGGGGTGGGGGGGGGCACACAAGAGTATATTCCCGGATCGACCTTTTCATTTTGAGAAGGGATTTGCTGGCGAGGGTGCTGGACACAGGGTACTCGGCCATCACTATCTCGGACCATGCCCCACAGCTGAGGGAGAGGGAGGAGATAGGACATGGAGAGGAGCGACTGCGGGCTGCCTGGCTGGACACCAGCCGGCTCGCTGGGGTGGGGGAGGAACAGGCCGAGTGACGCCACATGGGATTGGGGCAGTGTCCGGGCATGGACCACCATTACCGTGGCCTGCAAAGCATCCATCTTGCTGCGCACGCTACGATCCACCTACCCTGGCCCCTGGTTCTGCAGAGCAACACCGACCATATGGGCACCTCCCTCACCACCTAGCCGCTACCCACCGAGAGCAAAACCCATAGTAGCCCATACAGGAGCTGTGGTGCCTATCCCTGGCGGAGGCAGTGCCAGCCAACAGGGGGAGGGGGGGGCGTCCACAGTGCCAACCGGAACCCCCATGTAGCCCGGTGGACCTGGATGAGCAAGTGGGTATGCACCATGCTAACATGTCGGTCTTTCACCCCCTGCAGACAATGGATATTAGAATTCAACCAGCAATGGTGGCCTTCCTGCTAGTTGCCACAGCCCTGGGGGATGCCCTGCTGCTGTACGAGCAGGCGCTGCTCGAGGGAGGAAGAAACTGCAGCAGTGGAGCGGGCAGCAGAGGGGTAGGGTGTCAGCAGGCCAGGTTGGAGAGCCAACTGCCCAACAAGCCGAGGAGGAGGAGGTGTCAAGGAAGTGTGCATGAGGTCTTGTGTGTACAGGCACCGCCTGTCACTCGTGGACTTGCCGGACCGGGCAGGCTTTTGAAGACTCCAACTGAGCAGGGAGACAGTGCGACAAAACTGCCAGATGATGAAGCACCTGGCACCACGGGAGTATGGGGGAGGACACCCGCTCCAAGTTGCCATCAAGGTGACGGCCGCCCTGAACTTTTACGCCATCGGATTGGTCAATAGCTCGATCAGTCCCAGCAGCGCCAAGTGCATATTATTCGGCACTGCCCAAATTGCAAGCAGGCCAAATAAGATGGCACCGAGATCCCGGAGCCAGGGAAGTCCAGGTTCTTGGGCATGGAGAGTTTGGGTACTTTAGAGAGCGGGGGTTGTGCTTAGTGGAGCAGGTGGGTCGGAAGAAAAGATGTCTACCATCTTTGGCAGCTGCCCCTCCATTCGCAAAGAGCACCCCACAAAGATAATACCCCAACTCCCTTCCTTATTGCCTTTTGAAAGAAATGTTTTTAAGTGGCCTGCCCAATTCCGCCTGACTGCCCACAAGCAGCATAATATCTGGGTCAATTGGCTTGTTCACAAATTCAATTGCCCTTGAGTATTCATTTTAAAATGACAGGCAGGCTGCTGATATCCGTGCCTGTCAACCCACCCCATGGCAGGGGTACATTAAGGGACCTCTACTGACCCCGCAATCTTTTACAAGGACAACAGCAGAGGAGAAGGGCTAATGTGCTACCTCACGGATTTACAACATCATCATTTTGAGATCCGTTTAAAATCCACCTTAACATCCAAATTCATCAATCAGGTGCTGAGGAAACATGTTAACCTATGAATGAGTATTTCTTAAATTTGCTCGGGACAAAGGAATCTTAAAGCATGACATTTTTAGCAACTGTTAAAAATGCAAGTAATTTAAATCACTGCATCGGAATGAAATTACATTCTATGTAGTCATTTAGCTTTATTGTTGAACTATTTCACAAACGAACGACAATAGCTTAGCAGCATTGCTATTAATAAGAGCCTTTCCTTCCACATTCCTCCCTCCCACACAACAGGAAAAAGTGTGGTAAATTTGCATCAGTGTAGTCATGTAGCATTGTAAAAATGGCCAAAATCAAATATGCCTTCGCTTCGTTAAGCAGCAGCATTTAAACAAATTGCTTCCTGTTCAAATACTGTGCCAGTGAGATTTGAAACTTGATGTCCCATTTGACAGGAACAGTTGAAAGTCTAAGTCAGAAGTCACTCCTTTATACAGAGGAAATGAGTCTCAATTTAACAACTAGAATTGTGAGAAACCCCAACAGTAAATAGATTGTAGAAATCATCCAAAATGAGCGGATGCAAACAGAATAAAGGAGATCCAGTATTGTCTCAGTCCCGTACTGCTCATCTGGGCAGCACTCTACTGTAACACAATCACACCAGGCTCCGTACCACATCATAAGCTGCAGAAGCTACAGATTTTCATGTCTATACTTACTATGTCCAAATTATTGTGTTGGAAATGTGCTTTGTCATGACTTCTGGTATATTCGATGCAGATGCACTAACGTGTGGCCTATAATATGGAATTGTTGCATGCACTATGTCCACTTCAGATAGCAAACCTGTGCACATGTACATTTCTCTGTAAGACGTACATTTCTGTGTAAGGCTTGCACATAATTGGCCAAACTGTAAAAAAATGTACAAGTGGATAACTATGAAAAATCAAAAGCAAGCAAAATAGACACACAAATCTGCATGTAAAAATAGCTTAAAATGTCTGAAAGCAACCAATTAGAAATCACCAAAAGTTTAGAATAAAAAGGGAGCAGGAACAAATGACAACACTGGAACTATTTTTTGAAGTAGCCATCATCATAACAAGCTGAATCGTCTTGTTCTCTGCTCCATCATCCCCTGTACCAGTGCTAAAAACCACTCAACTGGAGCAAAATATTATGCAGTTGCACGGTCTCAAGTCATGCTTTCCCCTTCACCTGTTTTATTTCATTTCATTAACTGTTAAGGAGCACAAATGCCTGCATAAACTTTTTAAAAGCCACTTCCTTCAGTGTTTGTAAAAATCACTCAAGGTTTTAGCTGGAATGAATCGAGGTTCCTCCAACACTAAATGTTTGATATCACAGGCAGTGAGGGTCAAAAGAACTGATGGCGTGTTCCAGCTAGGCATTCTGGAGCTGATGTCATCAAAGGGCAACATCTAAAAGAGGAAGAAGAGGGATCCTTTGGAGGTTTCTGGAAGAAATCGTACGGCTATGGGAAAATAAGCCATTCCTGAAGATTTTCCGATTGGGGAACCAAGCAATAGAGGAATGACAATGGAGGAAGGTGATGTGGTTGGGTGCAAAGAGTTTGAGGTTGAATGAAATATGTAATTTATGATTATTATATATTTTTTAAATTTAGAATACCTAATTAATTTTTTCCAATTAAGGGGCAATTTAGCGTGGCCAATCCACCTAACCTGCACATCTTTTGGGTTGTGGGGGAGAAACCCACGCAAACACGGGGAGAATGTCCAAACTTCCACATGGACAGTGACCCAGAGCCGGGATCGAACCTGGGATCTCAGTGCCGTGAGGCCGTAGTGCTAACCCACTGTGCCACCATGCTACCCCTCATTTACGATTATGACAGCAGTATTTTAGCATTGTACCAGGTATTTACCAGATTGTAGAGATTGAATATACATTTTTATTTTTTTTAAAGAAATTTAGAGTATCCAATTATTGTTTTTTTCCAAATTAAGGGACAATTTAACGTGGTCAATCAACCTTCCCTGCACATCTATGGGTTGTGGGGGTGAGACCCAAGCAGACACGGGGAGAATGTGCAAACTCCACACGGACAGTGACCCAGGGCCAGGATTGAACCTGGGACCTCGGCACCGTGAGAGGAGATCAAATATACAGTTGCGGGGGAAAACAGCATGGATTTAGTGGGGCACTGAGAATATATTCAAGGATTTGCAACAGCAAAAAGGTGTATGAAAAATGGCGATGGTGGAGTATATTGCAAAGTCAGAGGGGTCATGGATGTTATTTTTGAGTAGAGTAAGATGCGTTAGTTTTGAAAGGGAGGGGAGTATGCGAAGACAGGCTATTTGCAAGGTCTGCTATCAAAAGAAATTGAGAAGTTTGGGAATTATGTATATCTTAGAAAGCAATCTGTATTATAAATGGATCTCCTGCCCGACTCATGGTGGAAGCTGGCATGTGGTGGTTAGGGAGGCGGAGGTTCACTCCTGCAGTCCAGCAACATGCCCAGGGGAGGTTCGCTGCAACTACAGCATCAGTGTTGTGGAATGATCCACGGCCCTGTTACCACAAGGCAGAAGAACTCAAGTATCCTAATATCTATACTGAGTATATAAGATATGGCGAAGCTAAGTGAGTGTTAATCCAGTTTCCCATCTGTTCGCCATATCCCACTGCATTTTGGGTGAGCTCCTGTCTAGCACAGAGGACACTTATCTGCCTCATATTATTAGCATCATAAAGCAAGAATGTGAATTGGGTCGTTGGTGGATCAGTTTTTCTGGATCATGGCTTGCATGTCATCATGGAGCAGGCGGAGGATTAACTACACACCCAATTCACATTCATAAAGGGCTCAAGCAAGGCTGTGTCAAAGCAGCGACACTCTTCTCAATCTTCCTTGCTACAATGCTCAATCTCACCCTGAGCAAGATCCCCACTGAACAAACAAAATCTGTTCTATCTCCGCTGCCTGCAGGCCAGATCCAAGGTGGTCCCATCCTCTGTCATTGAACGACAGCATTCAGATGATGTTTGTGTCTGCCGAGCTCCAAGCCGTCCACAACACCTTCACTGAGGTGTATGAAAGCATGAACCTTCCACTAAACATCTGTAAATCTATAAGACAACTGTCCTATACCACCGGCCCTTGCCACACAGCATTGCCCCCCCACTTCCCCATTATCAAAATCGACGACGAGGCATTGGACAATGTGGATCACTTTCCATATTCAAGGGCTGGTTTAGCACAGGGCTAAATCACTGGCTTTGAAAGCAGACCAAAGCCAGTAGCACGGTTCCATTCCTGTACCAGCCTCCCCGAACAGGTGCCGGAATGTGGCGACTAGGGGCTTTTCACAGTAACTTCATTTGAAGCCTACGCGTGACAACAAACGATTTTCATTTCATTTCATTTCATTTCACATATTGGGAACCGACTATAAACAAGGGCAGACATCAAAGTCAAGATTCAACATCGCCTACAAACATGGCAAGTGAGCCCCAAGAGGAAAGAGGAAACACTTCAAGGACACCATGAAAGCCGCCTTGAGAAAGTGCAACAACCCCACGGACACCTGGAAGTTCATGGACCAGGACTGCCAAGTGGAGAAAAAGCATTTTGGAAGGAGCCGGACACCTGGAGTTGCATGCTTCAGGGGCGAATGAGGGGTGGAGGAGTTTCGGCACTCGGATGCAGTGGTTTGGGTTTTGATTTCTTTCTTTGGTTGTTTACTTGTGTGATATGGGCTCTGGCGGGGAGGGGCTATCTCGCTAGCAGGCTGAGGTTGGCTAGTGAATGGGAACGAGGTGGGACCTGTTTTGGCAAGCTTCGGTGAGACTAGAAGGTGTGAATGCTGGGGAGAAGGGGCTAGGAGGGGGGTGTTGGTTCCAGAGGAAGTGGCTCGGGGATTTCTGGGTTGGGGCGGGTAGGTTGCTGACGATGACTGGGGGTTGCTCTTTGTCCCATCTGGTGAGTGGGGCTGGGTGCCATCTTGGGTGGGCTTTGGTTTTAGGAATATGGGAGATGGAGGACATAGTCCCTCACAGTGGAAATAGCTGACTTGAGGGTGAGGGGGGGGGGGGGGGGGGGGGAGGAGACCACTGTTTTCGATTGATTACGTGGGATATGCGAGATTTGGGTACCCAGTAAAGCGTGAGAGAGTTTTTTTCTCATTTGAAGAGTTTGAGGTCCAATGTGGTGCTTTTGCAGGAGTCTCACTTGCAGGTGAGGGACCAGATTTAGCTCTGTGAGGGTTGACTAACTCGGGGTTTGACAACAAGTCACGGAGGGTTTCAATTCTAACTGATAAAAGAGTTTGGCTTCAGATGGGGAAGATGTGCTTGTTCGGCGAATTGGACATTCTGAATTCTCCCTCAGTGTACCCGAACAGGCACTGGAGTGTGGCGACTAGGGGATTTTCACATTAACTTCACTGCAGTGTTAATGTAAGCCTAATTGTGACACTACTAAAGATTATTATTATGGTGGCTGACCAGGCCATTTGGTATGTCATGGTTACAGGGATACTGGAAGATAAGTTGGTGGTTTTAGCAAGTGTGTATGTTCCAAATTGGGCGATGTGGTGCTCATGAAGAGGATGTTGGTTGGATATGGACAAGCACCAGTTGGGGGATGATTTGAATTGCATTCTGAACCCCAAGTTGGATTGGTTCAAGCTGAAAGTCATTGGCCCCTTCGCGGGTGGCAACGGTACTGGCGGCATTTATGAAAGAGGTGGGTGGGGTGGATCCGTGGCAGTTTTTGCATCCTGGAGGGCAGGGGTTTCTCCTTTTTCTCTCCGGTGCAAAACATGCATTCCTGTATGGACTTTTCATGATGAAGAGGACTCTGCTGCCAGGGGTGAGGAATGCAGAATATACCATGATAGTCATTTCAGATCATGCTCCATGCCTGGTGAATGTGGTTTTGCAAATAGGGCTGGTTTATTGGCCAGCAAGGATTTTGAATGTGGGGCTGTTGGCAGATCTGGGATTTTGTGTGAAGGTGGCTAGGGTTTGACGAGTATATGGGGCACGATTCTCCGCTCCCACGCCGGGTGGGAGAATCGCGGAAGGGCCGCTCTGGCACCTCTCGCGATTCTCTCCCCCCCCCCCCCCAAATGGCGTGCCGCGTTTTGCGACACGCCGCTCGGAGAATCGCGGGCCGCCGCTTTTCACAGCGACCCGCGATTCTCTGACCCGGATGGGCCGAGCGGCCGGCCGTTCCCAACCTGTTCACGCCGGCGGCGGCCACACCTGGTCGCTACCGGCATGAACATGGCGCCAGCAGCTGTTTTGTGGCTTGTGGGGGGCGGAGAGGGGAGTGAGCACCACGACTGTGCTCGGGAGGGGACTGGCCCGCGATCGGTGCCCACCGATCGTCGGGCCGGCGTCTCAACGGGACGCACTCTTTCCCCTCCGCCGCCCCGCAAGATCAAGCCGCCATGTCTTGCGGGGCAGCGGAGGAGAAGATGGCAACCGCGCATGCGCGGGTTTGAGCCGTCAGCCGTCATGCGCGGCTGACGTCATTAGGCGCGCCGACCGCGTCATTCTCGGCGCGCCGGGCCTTGACGCCAAGGCAACACGGCCTAGATTCACGGCCGAGATTCACGGCACGGCCCTCCTAGCCCCCCGGGGGAGGGAGAATAGGGGGCAAGGAGCGGCCTCTGACGCCGTCGTGAACCTCTCCGGGTTTCATAACGGCGTCGGGTCTTGCGGAGAATTCCGCCCATAGGCTTTAATAAAAATGGGGCGGAGCCGCCCTCGATACTGTGGGAGGACCTGAAGGCGGTGGTGAGAGGGGAGATAATTTTGCGTAAAGCGGTTAGGGAGTCGAGGGAAGAGCAGCAACTGTTGGTGGACGAGATCCTGGAGGTAGATGACAGGTATTCGAGTGACCCTACATCAGAGCTCCGGGCTAGTAGAAAGAAGCTACAGGAGCAATCTGATCTATTATCTACTGATAAGGCAGTGCGGCAATTGCGGCGCTCGATTGGAGTAATGCATGAATATGGGAAGAAGGCCAGTCGTCTATTAGTTGGTCAGTTGAGGCGGAAGGTGGCCTCCCGAGAGATTGTTCTGATTCTGGATTCGGTGGACTAGTATCTGCGCTGGATAGTTAACTGGGTGTTGGAGGCATTTTGCAAGAATCTATATAAGTTGGAGCCACCTGGGGAGGAGTTGGATATGGTGGAGTTTCTGTACAGATTGGAGTGGAGGAGGTGGAGGATCGGGAAGGGTTGCCAAGAGAGAGAGCGAGTTAGAGAGAGAGTGAGTTAGAGAGAGAGAGAGAGAGAGAGAGTTACAGAGAAAGAGAGCGAGTTAGAGAGAAAGAGTGAGTTAGAGAGAGAGAGAGAGAGTTACAGAGAAAGAGAGCGAGTTAGAGAGAAAGAGAGCGAGTTAGAGAGAAAGAGAGCGAGTTAGAGAGAAAGAGAGCGAGTTAGAGAGAGAGAGAGCGAGTTAGAGAGAGAGCGAGTTAGAGAGAGAGCGAGTTAGAGAGAGCGAGTTAGAGAGAGAGCGAGTTAGAGAGAGAGCGAGTTAGAGAGAGAGCGAGTTAGAGAGAGAGCAAGTTAGAGAGAGAGCAAGTTAGAGAGAGAGAGAGAGAGAGAGAGAGAGAGAGAGAGAGAGAGAGAGAGAGAGAGCGCGAGTTAGAGAGAGAGAGAGCGAGTTAGAGAGAAAGAGAGCGAGTTAGAGAGAGAGCGAGTTAGAGAGAGAGTGAGTTAGAGAGAGAGCGAGTTAGAGAGAGAGAGAGAGAGCGAGTTAGAGCGAGAGAGAGAGAGAGAGAGAGAGAGAGAGACATCTTAGTGTGCAAGATTAGGGTTGATAGAATTGAAGGTAGTGCATAGGGCCCATTTGACAAAATCTAGGATGGGCAGGTTGTTTGCGGGAGTGGAGGATGAGTGTGAGCTTTGTGAAAGGGGGCCAGCTGAGCACTTGCACATGTTCTGGTCATGTCCCAAGCTGGTAGAATTCAGGGTCTCCTTCGTTGCATCATGTCAACAATTGTACAAATTGAACTGTTAAGTCTTGGGGGCCATATTTGGGATGTCAGACTTGCTGGAGCTGCAGACAGGGGCGGGGGCTGATGTCTTGGCCTTCGGCTCCCTAATTGCTCAAAGGTGGCTGCCAATGGGGTGCAGGTCAGCTTCGCCACCCAGTGCCTCAGTGCGGGGATCTAATGGAGCTTTTATATCTCATGAACCATATACCGTGAGGTAGGCATTTGAGGTTGTTCTACCCGAGATGACAGATATTTATCATGTACTTTAAAGAGCAGGTCATCGTTAGTTGCTGGGGCGGGGGTCTTTTGGTTCGGGGTGAGCTTGGGTGGTTTGTTATTGTTTTGCTGTTATGCATAAAATTGAAAAAGTTGAATAAAATTATATATTATTTAAAACATTTCTGTTTGCTGTTTTAGTTTAGTTAAAGTGCCCCAACAGGGGATGTCACCCTTGCCCAATTTTGTTTAATTTATTGATAATTGTTAAGTGTAAAATAGGAGGGACTAGGTTTAATTAGTTTTACCATTTGACATTTTCTTTTAGCCCCTGCATTTTATCTGTCACACCTTCTCATAAAATTACTAGCACAGAGAGGCCGTTCAGCCCATTCACCCTGCACCAACAAAGGTAAAGTACTCTAATCTACTCTAATCCCACTTCCTAGCACTGGACCCATATTGAATGCTATGACATTTCAAGTACTCATTCAAGTACTTTTGAAAGATTGAGGTTTTCTGCCTCAACCACCCTTCTAGGCAGTGCATTCTGTTACGACAACTTGGGTAAGTGCACAACCAGTTCCAGCACACTTGTCCTGAAGTCACAAGACAAGTGAATGAACCAATAATTATTCTAAAAATATCCCAAGTCTGGGCGGCAAGTATGTGCAGTGGTTAGCACTGCTGCCTCACTGTGCTGAGTGCCCGGGTTCAATCCGGGTCACTGTCCGTGTGGACATTGTACATTCTCCCCATGCCTGCATGGGTCTCAATCCCAGAACCCAAAGATGTGTAGGGTAGGTGGGTTGGCCACGCTCAATTGCCCCTTAATTGGAAAATAAAAATAACTGAGTACTCTAAATTTATATAAAGTCCTTTGCTGCCCAATGATTACAGTCACCAGGTTTGTAAGTTTAAACATGACTACTGTTTATTTATACCAATTACTGTCATGAAAAATGCAGTAAATACAACTAGGTAACAAGAAGTTAATACCTAATACCCACTTTGTGGGTAGAGTGTGGGACAGATAATGTGCATACGTCTCACTCCCACCTGAGTGAGAAATGAAGAAAGGTGGTTGAGCATTATTTTGAGATATGGTTTGATATTGGTAGTTTGATCTTATATTTCTAATATGGTGTCGTAAACCGGAATTGAGTTGCAATGATTGTTATTTATCTTGCACATTGAGGAAAGACACATCAAATTGGTCAGTAAAGAGCAATCAGCTTACATTTTAAATTCTTGATTAGATTACAACATCGAATCTCATTCCTTACGTTAATTTTTTTGCTGTAGATTTACACCCATGTTCCTTCTGTGCTGACCTGTTACTTCTGCTTCAAATGCTGCAGTTGGAGTTCTGATATGAATGTTTTGGGCCAGGGTGTGGAGAACCCCAAAGTGCAGCATGGAGTTCACCTGACCCACAACTTTCAATAGATTGTAGTATGGGAAGCACACGGCCCACTCCACAGGTGTGGCACAACAGAAATGGAAAAGTATTTTTTAAAGCAAAACAATGTTTATTCTATGAACTCAAGTTAACCATTTTTAAAACATAGTGAACATCTGAGCAACCATCAATTCAAATACAACACTAAGTAATCCTTAATAAATTCCCAAACAACATCCAGAAGACAAAAAAAAACCTTTTAACAGAAGCACATTAGGTTTACATTCACTACTGAAAACATTTATAATTCTGAATTCACCAAATGATCAAGAGATAGTCTTTGCATGGCAGAGAGATCAACAGGACACCTGCTTTGTCTGGCTTCAGCTCCAACACTGAAAACAAAGCTAAAACGCTCAAAAACGAAAGTAAAAAGCTGACAGACAGCCCAGCTCCACCCACTCTCTGAAATCACTGCAGTAGTAAACACGCATTTCTTAAAGGTACTCTCACTACAGATACTTATATACACACCCATTAATAAACACTCATTTCTTAAAGGTACTCTCACATGACATAAATCTGATCTTGGTTTATTACAGTAAATTGGGAATTGTATTCAGAAGCCAAATTTGAGGAAAAAATACCAAGTAATTAAGGAAAAATGTGAAATTTAAAAAGGAATCCCTGAAACTGAGGTAGCCCTCGAGAAAATCTCAACAAGAGCCGTCAAAAAAATTGTATTTTGACTCAGCTCGTCCCACTCTGCTGCCCTTTCTTGCAGCAACACACACTTTCTCCTTCAGGTGCATATACAATTTTCTTTTGAAAACCATGATTGAATCTGCGTTCACCACTCTGAAAATGTGGGATTATTAAACCTTTTCATAAAAATTTAGCAAGCGTGCTATGGAAGCGAACTTACTGAACGATAACCAAACTTCAACTAAGTGTCAAGGAGATTAATAAATTTATGGTGACCAATATACAGCTGCCCACAGCTAATTCGATTTGTTTTTATGTCACTGTCAGTTTATTTATGACTAAGAAGATGACTAGTTACACAGACACTTGATTGAGCCTGGATATAGATTCAGACACTTCCAAAAGCTGGCACAGAGACAAATGCCAGATGTCCTGACAGTTCAGTGAATTATCTCCATGGCCTTCTAATATGTTTATTGGTGGAAACGCTTCCCCTATCAACTTCTGCTGCAGGTCACCTTCAATGCATGCTTACCACATCACTTGAAGATTGAGCACAACTGATGTGTGCTACTACGCCTTCTCCTTCATTCATCATGCTCAGTTTAAAAGTCACTGTACAGTGACATGTCTAATCCAGCTCTGTCACCATCTTCCATATACTGTTTGCCAAATGCTTCGATATCTGTCACTCTCAGTCAATTACATTCCATTATTTACTGAATGTTCTTAAACTTTTGTAGTCTCAAATATTTTTATGATAGCACTGGACCGACCCTGAATTCTAACAAGTGCTTTGAATGATTTTATTTTACTTCATACTGGTTCACTAGCATACAGTGTGAATCGCTCAACTAAAATTAAATGTCACTGTGTAAATAATGCAAATCAGTAGATCACAGTTCAGTTGCAATATATTCTATGCAATATAAATATTTTTTTTTTAAAGGGAGAGCTACTAAGAAAAGAAAAAAACACAATATTAATAATCTGCACTGTGCTACTTCAGGTCCATCTTGAAGTGTATAGACCTAAATAGAATTTATGTGGACCCTGATGCTGCTTTTTTAATGACTTTGGGAGTGATTTTATGGGGGAGGGTGGAGGATGGAGCAGGGTGCATTGCAAACCAATTGACTGTAAAACAAAAGGCTGCCACACTCCCCACATCAATAATACTCCAGGGGAGGACAGCACGGTGGCGCAGTGGGTTAGCCCTGCTGCCTCACGGCACCGAGGTCCCAGGTTTGATCCCAGCTCTGGGTCACTGTCCGTGTGGAGTTTGCACATCGCCCCCGTGTTTCATCCCCACAACCCAAAGATGTGCAGATTAGGTGGATTGGCCATGCTAAATTGCTCCTTAATTGGAAAAAATGAATTGGACACTCTATATTTTTTTTTAAATAAGTACAGTTGGACAATAAACAACCCTTGTATAGAAAATCCAAGAAAAATAATAGTAATAGTTTGCGCACCTATAAAATATATAAACAGACATGCACAGTGGAATGAGAAGCTGAAGAAGTGCTGGATAGATAATATCAAGGATCACTTGTCACAAAAAGCAATGCAGATAATTGAGGCAACAGGTAGTTCACAATTTGCAACAATGGACTAAATTAGTTTGGCCTTTTCATTGCTGCTGAGCTGATAGATGAGTATTTATTAGAGGTAATGTGGGTAAATAATGCATTCCTGAAAGAGAAGCTGTGTATGGTACCACTTCTTTGGAAGTAACCTCCTGTTATAATTACTGTAAATTCCCCAAAGGCATGATAAGCAATGAAAATCTGTGACAGTGTGCAGTGTACGTAATGGGCAGGGGCGGGGGGGGGGGGGGGGGGGGGGGGGGGGGGGGGGGTGGATTTATGCCCCCTCCCCACGTTTGAGGGAGGGGGGGACGTAAAATTGAATGGGTATCTAAACCACCACCTTGCTGTCACACCGCTGAGCTAACCCCATAATATAGTACATCAGCCAGCCCATTTACCCTTCGGCCTATTGAGGCCATTAACGTGCCAATTAAAGGCATAATTCTGCCTCCCCCGTCAGAGTATGGCAGGCAGTGGAAGGCAGATGAAAGAGACTAGCTCACCATTTCACCAACTCTGATTACGGGGGGGGGGGGGGGGGGGGGGGGGGGGGGGGGGGAGAATGGATTGTGTGTGCCAGACCAGTCACCTCCCTCCGTCGGTGCATCCGCCCAGGCTTCTAAAATCTCCCAGTTCTCTTCCCTCGGATCCTGATTCCTCCCTGCCGAAAAAGACTTATTGTTTCTGGTGCTGCTGGCAATACTCAGTTGTTCGTCAATCTGATTGGCCAGCACCTCTTGAGGGCAGGACTGTCTTTCCATGAGTGGATATCCCATTCTCACCTAAGACTGCCCCTGGAGTATTTTGTTTATAAATTTAGAGTACCCAATTCATTTTTCCCAATTAAGGGGCAATTTAGTGTGGTCAATCCACCTAGCCTGCACATCTTTGGGTTGTGGGGGTGAAACCCACGCAAACATGGGGAGAATGTGCAAACTCCACACAGACATGGGCCCAGAGCCGGGATCGAACCTGGGACCTCGGCGCCGTGAGGCAGCAGTGCTAACCACTGCACTACGGTGATTTCCAACCGTTCTTTTTATAACATTCCGGATTCATTGCATCCTTGATATTGCCAGGATTCCTCTCAATCAATACTTCTCTGTTTTTTGTCAACTTTTCTCATATTTCTGCATCCAGATCCTTGATGTTGAGGTTGACCATTACTTCATAAACTACTGCCTTTGTTTTTAACCAAAATGTCCTTTGCCTTCCAAATACTGTACTACTCATCTTCCAAAAGTAGCAGAAACAAGTCCAATCATTCCTTTCATATTTTCTTTACAACTCTCATTTTCCGACAAAAACCCAGCAAGGTATACAAACTTTTCAACCTGTTCAGTTCCAACTGACATGTGTACCTCTGCCAAATGCTACCCTGTAAATTAACATGCTATCCAAATACTCTACTCTCCATGTACTCTATCATTAATCTAACCTGTTTTCTTCCTTCATGGTTGCTGCCTGACCTGCTGAGTGTTTACAGCATTTTGGTTTTTACTATGATCATTATTGTAACATCTCTAGCAGAAAAATAATCTGCCCCTTGTTAACTATCTGTAAACTTTAATTCACTAACCACATTTTTCAGTAGCTCGACATTAATATGCAATTATTTAAATTTTAGATGAGGCAAAAATAATTTTCAAAAGGAAAGGCATGCACACTTTTGGAAATGCACAAAACACAAGCTTATTTACCCAATTCCAGTACAAAATACAACACAAGCTAAAACAGTTACATTATGTTTATTAGACAGCATTTATATGATCCTTTGCAGTGCTAAATTAACAAAATCAGGACCAAAAGTACATCATGCTACTGTCTCCAAAGTACATTGCATTATTCCTAAACCTGTGGCATCACTACTCTGCGTTTGTCGGTCAGATATTTTAATAAAAAGCCCCAAAAACTATCATTCATTAATGTTTTTAAAGACTGAAAAGCGATGGTTAATTCAGGTAGTAATTACTTGAAAGCAACGATTTACGCTACAAGAAGAAACTAAATATTCTTAAGTAACTTCACTTAAACAGGAACTCAATATTCTTCATACAGAAAGACCAACTAGTGCTTTAATGTTAGGAGTAATTGTAATCTCCCAAAAAGAACCAGATGTAATGATGTAGAATGGAAAATTAACAAAACTGAATTTGATATTTTACATAAATTAGACTGCACATCTAAAGGATTTGAGAAGTTTTATGAGGACTGTAAATTATGGTGAAAGTTGATTTTTACAAATATGTGTGTAACTTGCTGTTGATGTGCAATTTTACAGAAAGCTTGAGCTCTTTAAAGTTTGAAGTACAAGTAATGATTGATTTAAAATCAACCTGTTCCTAACTCTGTTTCTCTCTCCTCAGCTACTGCCTGATCTTCTGAGTATTACCAGCATTATTTCAGATTTTCAGCATCTGTAGCAATTTACTCATATCAAACATTACATTAGCTATCGCTGGACCAGATGGTGTTCATTAAATAAAATGGTTGCTTTAATGAAGGTCATAAAGTTGGTAGAGTTATAGTCATTGTGGCACAGAAGGAGTCCACTGAGTCCATCCCAGTGTTCTGTTGAGCAATCCAATCACTTCCATTTCCCCATGCTATACCGATAGCTCCGCAAATTTATTTCCTTCTATTTCCTTTCTTATCCAATTTCCTTTTGAGATAATTGATTGGCACTACTTCCTCTACTGTCGAAGACAAATTCTAGATTACCATCTGCTATGTAAAAATGTTCATCCTCACATCCCCCGTATCTCTTGCCAAAAACCTTAATTCTGTCCCCCAGTCCTTGTGCCATAAGTAAACAGGAACAGATTTTTGTTGTCTACTTTATCTGCCACATTCTTGTACATCTCTATCAAATTTCTTCTCAATCTTCTTGCTCCATGGCGAACAATCCCATCTTTTCCAACCCAATCTTGTAGTTAAAATCATTCATCCCTAGATCCATTCTGGTAAATCTCTGCACTTCTTCAAGGACCTTCATATCTTTCCTAAAGTGTAGTGATCAGAACTGGAAGCAAGATCCTGGTTGTGGCTTAATCAAAGGTTCAGCACACTTAATCTGCTTTTGTTTTCACTACCTCTATTTATGAAGTCCAAGATCGGAAATGCTTTGCTAACTACTTTCTCAATATGCCCTTCGACCTTCTGTCCTTGCCCAGTTTTTAGAACTCTGGCATTCAGTATATATTGCTCTCGTTCTACTGTTTCTGTTAAAATGCATCACCTCACACTTGCTTGTATTAAATTCTATTTGCTTCTTGTCCACCCATTCTGCTATCCTACCTCTATCCTATTGCAATTGATTAGTATTATAGCTAAATTTTGAAATTTTACTCTGGTATTCCGATATCCAAGTCAGTTATGTATATCAAAAAATGGTGGTTCCTTGACCTTTGTGAATACCAATGCCCTCCATTTTCCAGCAGAAAAACAACCATTTACAATGACTCGCTGTCTTCTGTCCTTGAGCCAATTTTTTTCTCCAAGCTAACATTGATCTCCGATTCCACAAGCCTCGATTTTGTTCAACAGACTTTTGTGGTATTTTGTCAAACATGTTCTTAAAATCCATATAGGGTAGCACGGTAGCACAGTGGTTAGCTCTGTTGCTTCACAGTGCCAGTGTCCCAAGTTCAGTGCCTGCTTCGGTCACTGTCTGTGCAGAGACTGCACGATCTCCCTGTATCTGCGAGGGTTTCCTCCGAGTGCTCCGGTTTCCTCCCACAAGTCCCGAAATATGTGCTGTCAGACGAATTGGACGTTCTGAATTCTCCCTCAGTGTACCCAAACAGACGGTAGAATGTGGCGACTCGGGGCTATTCACAGTAACTTCATTGCAGTGTTAATGAAAGCCTACTTGTGACAATAATAAAGATTATTATTACAACTTCAACACATCCCTTTCATCAATCTTCTGTTCATTCATCAAAAATTAGATTAGTCAAACACGGTCTACCTTCTACAAATCTCTGCCGGCTCTCCATTGTTAAATCAAAAATCTCCAAGTGTCTGTTCATTGTTTCTTATTATTGTTTCTAAAACCTACTAACCATCGTCATGAAACTAACCAGCTTGTAGTTACTAGGAATGTCCTTACACTTCTTAAACAAGGATGTCACATTTACCATTTTCCATTCCTGTGGCACTTCTCCCATACCTAAATTAAGGAAGGCCTTTCTCCTATCTCCACCACCATAAGAAACCTTGGAAGCAAGGCATCTGGACTGGACGACAAATGCATTCTAATATGGCCAGTCTTTCCAGTACATCCTGGCTATCGATTTCCATTGAATCCATTACCTCTGCCATCTCCACTTCTACCGATAACTTGTCAGCATCCTCCTCCTTAGTAAACATCAATACAAAGTACGCATTAAGTATTCTAGCCGTACCCTGTGCCTCTAAGTATCTATCACCCTTTTTGACTTTAATAGGCGCCACTCTTTCAGCATACCAAATTGCTAATTACTTGTCAGCAGATGAGCTTCGGGTTACTTTTGCACTAATTGCCATTTTATTCTCATATTCGCTTTTTCCCAATCTTACTTTTCTCTTCACTTCTCCTTTTAACTTATTGTATTTGGGTTGAAGAATTCATCTGACATGCATCACCCATTTTGATTCATCATATTCTCCATCACCCTCTTCCTATAAGCCCCAGATTTGGTTCCTCTATATTTTGCCTTTGTTAGAATGTACCTAGCCTGTACCCAAAATATCTTCGGAAAGATCATACATTGTTCTGCTAGATTGCCCTGCCAGTCTTTGACTTTTTAGACAAAAGTCCTGGCTAGATCCCCTCATTCCAGTGAAGGTAGCACTCTTCAAATTAGAAGTTCAACTTTAGATTGTTCTTTGCTTTGCACAATTACACATCTAAATCTTAAGATTTTTCTTACCCAAATGGCACTTGTTTCATCTCATTTCCCAGCACCAGCTCCAACAATGCCACTTTTCCAATTAGACCAGGAATATACTGGTCAAGAAAGTTCTCCTGAGTACATTTCAGAAAGTCTTCCCCACCTTATCCTTTACTCTGACGATAACTGATCTTTGCAAAGTACCCCAAAGGTGTTGGGGCTAGTGGTCTGCTTTACCCAGGTGATTTAATTTCAAGGTACAAAATAAATCGAGAAATCCATCAAACCAAATACGGCTTTTTCGGTTTCTTTTGTCAAACTGATCATTTCCTGCAGTGCTGCTCAATTTTTTTTAAAACAGAGGTCCTAGGTTTCCTGCCCTGTGATCCACTGTGAGAACTGTGTTCGAGTGGACCTTCTACCTTCCCAGTAATCGGGATGTTAACACTGGCAGAGACTGCAAGGTTATATGATTGTGCAATTATTGGGCTTGGACAAAGATATAATCTCTGCCAGCGATTGGTGTCCGAGGGGCTTGGAAAATCAGGGATTGGATGGCATTGAATATGGGGGGGGGGTCCTCTTTTTCCACCTTGGGAGGGTTTGTTTTATTTGATACTTATATTGTCAGGTGGGCCGTTGTTTGGGGTGGTGGGAGGATGGGATCGTTGTTGTTAATAAGGGGATTGACATTGTATTCATTACCGTTTACTGTTTGTTGATGAGGTGTAACTTTTTGAGAAAATGTGAAAATGGAGAATAAAAATATATTTTTTTTTAAAGTGAAGAAAAATTGTAAACTGAACCGCAAAAGATGACAACAGACTGTTCAGCTCTATTTATGATGTAAAACCAAGTACAGTTCTGGTCAGCAGATTCTAGAAAGGATATCTTAGTCTTGGAAGGAGTGCAGCCTAGATTTACTGAAATGTTACCAGATCTGCAAAGGCGAAATTATGATGAGAGGTTACACAAACTGAGTTTATATTCTCTGGAATATAGACGGCTGGGAAGGGTTTTTCCTGAGGGGTATTTAGGATTTGTGAGGAGCTGACAAGATGAAAACTTTTTATTAAATCGTGTGGAGGTCTCGGATAAGGGGACATATCATTTAAATAAGAGTGAGGCCATTCAGGAGAGAAATTAGAAAACACTTCTTTATAGAAAGGGTTGTAAAGGTATGGGACTCTCCCATCAAAAGAGGTCAATGGCAGCTTAACTAAAAATCTGACGTAAGTGGATTTTTCCAGCCAAAGGTATTGAGGGAAATAATAAAAATATGTTATGGATAAAGAGGTATAAAGTGAAAGAGCACACGACAGAGCGCGAGAGTGAGAGAGCTGGACAATATTAAGTGATAAGTGGCAAATAACATTCATGCCATTCAAGTGCCAGGCGATGACCACTCCAACATGACAGAATCTAACCATCTCCCATTGACATTATCATCACTGAATCCCCCATTATTAACATGCTGAGGGCTACCATTGACCAGAAACTGAACTGCACTATCCATATAAATACTGAACTGCACGGGCTGATCAGAGGCTGCGAATTCTGGGATAGTAACTGATCTCCTGACTCTCCAAAGTCTGTCCACCAGTTACAAAGCACAAGTCAGGAATAGGATGGAATACTCTCCACTTCCTTGGACGGGTGCAGCTCCAACAAACCCAAGAAACTCAACATCATTCAGGACAAAGCAGCCAACTCGATTGGCACCTCACCACCACATTCAACATTCATGCCCTCCACTACCGAAGATAATGGCAGCAGCATGTACCATTTACAAGAAACTCACCAAGACTCCTTCAACAACATCTCTCAAACCTGTGCTCTCTACCACCTGGAAGCACAAGGGCAGCAAATGCAGAGATACATCACCACCTGCAAGTTCCCCTCCAAGTCACGCATTTGGTCAAAATCCTGAAACTCCATTCCTAACATTACTATGGGTATTCCTACATCACCTGGACTGCAATAGATCAGGAAGGCAAAACACCGCCACCTTCTCAGTGGCCATTAGGGATGGGCAATAAATACTGGTGTATACAGACATCCCAAGAATGAATTTGTAAAAATGACACTGCAGCACTGATTAAGTACCATCACTTGATCTATCATTCACAGTGACCAACTCAGATACTGGAACTACGTAAACTTGAGGCTAGTATATAATTTGGATCTGCATCTGTTCAGTCGCTGGACACAAGTGGGCTGTCGCCAGATTAGTAACCAGCTCACCAGATGGCAAAGTTGTAAATAAGTTGCATTGCGTGGTGGCTTATAGAACAATGAACGGGCACACTCAGATCCTTGTGCATTGGTCGGCCTGTCAGACAGCCTCCTGTCACTGAAAACGACAACAAAAGGAGTTACGAGCCAATTGCTTTTCAATGAGGAGGCGATAGTCAATTACACCACAGCACTTGGGGGCTCAACATGATGCAGAATCATGTTGTGGCCACTCGCCACTATCAGTTTACACTGCATGCAGCACGGATGGAAGCCACACAATGTCTCAATTCTGAAGTGAAATCTCAAACTGACGTCATGAGGTCAATTCTTGCTGCCATGCAGTCTCAGTCTGCTGCTATCATGGCTGCAGATCTCAGTGCTCAAGAGGGCAAACAGGCTCATGTCCTCCAACAGGGTACAGGGATTACTGACATACTGCCCAGATGAATGACAGTGGATCCATAGTGCACAAACCTGATTACTCTCATGAATACAGCGTTGTGCTCCCAGCACTGCCCCTCCATCAAGGTCCTTGCTGCTGCCTTTCAGCAAACCAGCCCAGGTTACTGTTACCTCTCCAGGGGTGATGGGGTCCAAAACATGAACTTCAAAGCGCACACCTCCTCAAATTGTCCTGTAAGGTCATCTGTAATCTCAACCAGTGGAAATCAACAGTCTTTCACCATCCAACCTACAGCCATTGTGTAGGAGCACTAGGAGAGACTAGGGTAGTTGCAAGATGGGCAGTAAGGGAATGTATAAGAGTAAATAATTAATTCTTGCTTGCATGCATCCTTTGATAAAGATGTTTTTGTTGCTGTCTTTTAAAGCAGAATTTCCACCTAGGATGGGTACTGCAGATGAAAGGGAAGGTGGGGTATACTGAAGCAACTGAGGTGAAGAGAAGCCGTCCCAAGAGAATGAGTCTGATCACTGACAGCCCATCCCTATCGAAGCTGTCCAAGATACTTCTTCTCTGACTGCTCCTCTTCTTCCCTCTGCACAGTTACCTGCATTGCCTCTGTCCTATTTTCCTATCATTTGTACTGCAACTAATCCTCATTACCTCAGTTGGAATGCTGCTGGCACAGCAGGCCCGCACTAGCACCCTTTGCCCATATTCAGCAATGCATGGGCCACATCGTAAGAGCTATCTGTGCACACCATTATGAAGGCTCCTGGCCTCTGCAATTACAGCTCCAGCAAAGCTACAGAATTGAATTTCTAGCCTGCATTTGTTTTATTCCTGTCATCTCCACTAAAACCAAAAGCAAGAAAGATGTTGGAAAGAAAAGGATGTTTCAGAAAGTGAGAGATAGAAGTTGCTGCTCCTTATAGCTACTCCTACAAGATGTGTTGTCAGAGTATGCCACACATCCACTGTATCTCGCCTGCAACTGCTCTGTTTTATCTGTCATCCAACTGCTGCCTGGTCGACTCTTCTTTCTGCTGTCATCGAGAAGATTGGAAAAGCTTTTTACCATTGATCAAATGGTCAAAAAAAACAACATTTTCTTTTCTGGATGTCGCTTTTTAAGTGTTCTTTTTGATCTTGCAATTTCAAGCACCTCTTCACTTGTTATATATCGTATATCTATCTGTATGTATATAGTCCCTCATAACGAATTGCAAAAATGTTTTTAAAAATGGTCAGACCCTTTTTAAAAAAGCGTCTGAAGCTATCCTGCCTGTGCCCCTTGAACAATACCAGCTAATATGGCATGTTCACAGCATCTGAAACCTCGTTATCTCTGAAGATACCCTAATACCCCCTGCGGTATGCAGAAACCAAATTCAAAGGAAACTATACAGAGGCCATCTATATTTCATAAGCAGGACCTCGCCAACCAGAGTTGATTTGTCTGTTAGGATAAAGGATCCAATACCTTCAAGACTTAATGGTTGGAACAATAACAATCTCAGGGATCCAGATAAGGAATACACATCCTGTGTTAAAGCCCAAGTGGAGAGGTGGGAGTCATGTGACATTCCCCCTCTCTCCCCCCCCCCCCCCCCCCCCCCCCCCCTCTCGCTGGTGGAACCAGTAAAATTGCCTTCTGGACCTACAAAGCACAGTCTGACATTTTAACATCTACCAACAGCAGCATAGAGAAGGGGCTCTGCCAGATTAAATACCTGGCCCCATAGAATTCCTACATGCAGAAGAATGCCATTCGGCCCATCAAGTTTGCACCGATCCTCTGAAAGAGCACCCCATCAACGCCCAGCCCCCACAACTCCCTTAACCTTTAGACACTAAGGGGCAATTTAACATGGCCAATCCATCTAACCTGCACATCGTTGGACTGTGGGAGGAGACCAGAACATCTGGAAGAAACTCCCGCAGACATGGGGAGAAAGTGTGAACTCCACACAGATAGTCACCCAAAGTCGAATTGAACCCGGGTCCTAGGCATCGTGAGGCAGCAGTGCTACGCACGGTGCCACCATCTACACTGTTTCTACCGGAATGTCTGTATCGTCGCCTACAAAATTAATCTCTGCAATCCTATCTCTTTGTGCAACTCATCTCTTCTAGAACAGTGAATGATCCAACATCAGTTTCAGTCTGCCAACCTCGGTGAAGGGATACACCACTGGAGTATAATTCTGGACTCACTTAAAATAATTATTATTTATCTGTCGTCTTTTTCTTAATTTCTTTCTATCTTTCTTTTTCTATCCCCTTTTACGTATGAATGGACAGGGGGCTATTCAGCAGCAGACCCCCCCCCCCCCCCCCCCCCCCCCCCCCCACTTCCCCCCCCCCACTTCCTTCCCATATTTTGGATGTGTAAAACTATCTGAATTAACCCTATCTCAAGTTTTCTGTGGGCTGACTGACAGAAAATTGTATCACACCAAAACCGAGGTGCTGGGAAACTTATTAAGGGGGAAGAAAATCAAACCACCTTTCTGTTTATGGATGGGTGGTGAGAGGAGAAATCGTGGCTGCTTAAATTAACCCATCCCTGTCTGTAACACGAGCTTGAGTTTTCTTATTGTTAACACATCCTTCACCTTCACAAAATTACTTCTGGCTCTCTATCCTTCTCCTGAGTTTGGCATCACTTTGGAGACTTAATGTACTTTCAGTCTGCAGAGGTAATTTATTTTTCAACTTGGGGAGATGAGGGCATTGCTGGGTGCAGCCAAGGAACGCAGAGAGTCAGTTTTGATGACTTTGGAGATCTGTCTGACAATGAGTCCACAATTCTCTCACAGTAGAATACTTATAAAAAAAGTAATACTATTTAAAGCAGAGCAGTCTTGTTTGGGGACAAGAAAGAAGCTGAAACACACGAAGTGAACCAGCTTTTTGAAGACATTCAGGCAAAGTCTGAAGGGGTTCCAACAGGAGCCAATTCTGTTTTGTATGGCAAGTATTACTCCAAGCCTTGCTGATTTTAAGATGGATTGAAAATTATATGATTCTTTTCTTGTTATTTAATGGGAAATTGAGTAGTACTGTTTAAGGGGCAATTGTAAATGATGCTTTATGGGTGTGACGTTAAAGAGTTCAATATTATATTCACAATAAAGTTTTGTTTAAAAAAAATACCAAATCCCTATTTGTCATGCAATCACTCCTAGAGCGAATCATTCCTTCTGCACAGTCTTACAAATAAACTAAAATATAGTGGATTTGGTCCAATATCCTAGCCACTGTTGGGGTCTGGTCTGGGATCGTAATAATGTTCAGAACATATTCTGCTCCCAATTCTTCTTTTCTTAACTGGAGTGATACAAGATGCAGAGTTAACATAAAGGATTCACAACACACGAGTGGATCGGGTAGTGGGGATGAAGGATGATGTGCCCAGCAGGACTCAAGAGATGTCATATCTTGGCTATTGCACATTTGGACAAAGGCCTTAAAAAGAATTGCTATCACAAGAACAATGCTTAAAGGGCATCAGCAACATATGCAAATATTCAACCGAAATGTACAGCAGATGGCAAGGTTGGCAGCCATAATACAACACCATCCTTTCATAGAAATTTTGTGCACTGCAGTGTCCTAAAGCAAGTTGTAGTTCTAAAAACATCTGCAAAACTCAGATGTTCCTTCGCAACAGGGAAATAAATTTGTTGATGGCAGTAACGTGAAACAGGCTTGTGGCAAATCAGCAGTCCAACTGTGGCTAAATGCAGCTGAGATAGAAAATATTATGACACTATAATTACCACTGCATAAGTAATTACTCTAATGCATGCAACACAGGTATTCTATTTACTATTCTTAAAAAATATATAATGGGACGTAGGCGTCACTGGCAAGGCTAACATTTGTTGCCAATCCCCAATTTCCCATGAGATGGTGGTAAGCAGCCTTCTTCAACCACTGGAGTCCATCTAGTGTAGGTACATCCACTGTGCTGTTAGGGAGGGAGTTCCAGGATTTTGACACAGCAACAGTGAAGGAATGGTAATACAATTCCAAGTCATGATGGTGTGTGACTTGGAGAAGAACTTGGACGTGATGTCCCCATGAGTCTACTGCCCTTGTCCTTCTGGGTGGTAGAGGTTGCAGGTTTGAAAGGAGCCTTGTCGAATTGCTGCAGTGCATTTTGCATACAGTATACATTGTTGCCACTGTGTGTTGGTGGTGGAGGGAGTGAATGTCCAAGATAGTGGACTGGATGCCAGTCAAGTAGGTTTCTGTGCCCGAGATGGCACCAAGCATCTTTAGTGTGGTTGATGCTGCACTCATCCAGGCAAATGGGACGTATCCCATTACACTCCTAACATATGCCGCATAGGTGGTGGACAGGCTTTGGAGAGTAAAACGGTGAGTAACTTGCCTCAGAACTCCCAGCCTCTGACCTGCTCTTGTCGACACAGTGGGCTGGATTCTCTAATAATGGGGCGATGTCCCCACGCCAGCGTAAAAACACTGGCGTTTCACTCTGGACTTTCTTTAATAAAGTCCTGAGTGATTCTTCCATCTGCAGGAGGCTCGCAAGGCCCCAGATTGGTTCTCGCAGCTCTGGCTGGGAATACGGGGCCCTGCACTTGCGGTTGGGAGTCTGCACATGCGCATATCCTGCAGTGGCCGCCCTGTGCGACATGACGGACTGGCACCAAAATTGTAGGACCCCTCGCGAGATTGCGCACAGACCAGTGATGCCCGATCGCTCCTCTGGCCGTACATGAGACCACCACCCCACCACCACCAGGGCGGCTGCGGTCTGAGTTCACAGCCGCCACGGCCGATTGGTGGTTAGAACCAAGCCGTCAGGAACTCAGCCAGAGAATTGCGGGAGCAGCGCCAGTCCGAATTTCCGGTTTGACAACCATCCCCTCCCCGTGATTTTGGCGTGGAGGCTCAGGGAATCCAGCCCAGTGTTTATATGGCTGGTCCAGTTCGGTTTCTGGTTAATGGTAACCCCCCCCCCCCCCCAGAGTGATGAAATTGGGGGTTTCAGTGGTGGAGATGGTATTCAATGTCATGGGGTGATGGTTTAGATCCTCTCTTGTTGCAGATGGGCATTGTCTGGCACCTTCATGCCACAAATGTTGCTTGCCACCTATTAGCCTCAGCATATGTTGTACAAGCCTTGCTGCATATGGACACTGTCTTCTTCAGTATCGGAGGAGTTGTGAATGGTACTGACCACCATGCTATCATCAACAAACAGCCCTACCTCGGGCCCTATGATGGAAGCAAGGTTATTGATGAAGCAGCTGACGAACCCTTGCAGTAATGTCAGTACAGTGGCTGGCACTGCTGCTTCACAGCGCCAGTCTCTTGGGATCGATTCTGGCGTTGGGCGACTGTCTGTGTGGAGTTTGCACTTTCTTCCCATATCCGCGTGGGTTTCCTCCAGGTGCTCTGGTTTCCTCCCACAAGGCCCGAAAGACGTGCTGTTAGACAATTTAGATATGCTGAATTCTCCCTCTGTGTACCCGAACAGGCAGCCTAATGTGGCGACTCGAGGCTTTTCACAGTAACTTCATTGCAGTGTTAATGTAAGCATACTTGTGACAATAAAGATTATTATAAATTGGTGCAGTAAGGTTTAAAAGCCTGGGTCAGTATGTGACTGCTGCAGTCATGCTTTTAAAAAAACGTGGTTTGAAAGTAAGCTGGGACTTCTGGAGCCAGAGGTGTAATTAAAGCATTGTAAAAGTTTGGGCTAATGGACTTGTATTTATATTAAGAGGGTTTCTTGCAGAGTAGTTAATTTGAGACATTGTGTTCAGTTTAATGACATGATGTAGTTAATGGAAGGAGCCAAAGCTTGAAGCAGTTAGGTGTTGGGATTTTCAGTGTTAAGGTTTTGGGTGGAAGGTGAGCTGAGAAGGTGTCTGAGTTTCTGCATTATTCTACTGGATGTCAGGTCTCTTGTTTTCAAGCAGTCTCAAAAGATCGCTCCTTTTCAAGTGGAGTCTCCAAAACATCTCCATACAGCAAGTATTCCTGAGTGCTAATTGCTGGATTTGGATCCGAGTTGGTTTTGTCGCTTAAGTGGAAATAAAGATAGTAGTTGAGGGTTATTGTGTCAATGATTAGCAATGTTTAAGGCAAGCTATTTTCTAGTGTGAAGTTAACAATATTTTAATACTGTGTTAGTAATAAAGTTTGTTTTAATATACCATAGCACTATTTTGCGTGAAATATTTCCTGGAGCGAGGTATCCTTTCCTCACAGTCTTACAATATTAATATAAAATATTGGGCTACTGTCCAGTATCCAAACCACTGTTGGGGTCTGGTCCGGGATTGTAATACTGAAATCACTGACTTCCAATAATCACAACCATCTTCCATTGTGCTCGACTGGACTTCAACCAGTGGAGTGTTTTCTCCAATTTCCATTGACTTCATGTTGCCAGGGCTCCTTGATGCCTTGCTTGGTCAAATACAGCCGAGATATCGAGGACAGTAACTCTCGCCTCCCCTCAAGTTCAGCTCTTTTGTCCATATTTGGACAAGTTTGCAACTATTCCAATCAGGAAAGATGATATACAGCAGAGGTTTTCAAAGTGTGGTTTGCAACCCAAGGGTGGGTCGCAGACAGGTGTTGGAAGGGTCGCAGAACGATCAATCACACCATTTCCACAGTGATCCCGATTGTGAGAGAAGCACCCACAGCTGCTACAGGCTTTTACATTGTGAATGGCGGCCGCCTTTTAAATGGAAATAAATAAGGCCATGTGGAGTTTTTCGACCAGAGACGACAACAGAAAACAGGTCATGCACCCTGCACCACACTTGCCGCCAAGCACCCTCCAGGTATGTGCTTTGGCGCCAAATCATGGGAGCGGTGTTGCTTCCATTTTCCAGCTGGTGGCAAGCAAGGCAAGTGAACTGTGAAGATAAATGGTTTTCTTAAATGTAAGATACGGCAGTTAATCTATTGGATAGGATCTCTCAACAGAATCTCTGTAGAGCGCTGCTTAGGAGAGTCCAGGGCAGGAGTGCAGTTTTAATGTCACACTGTAGAGATCTCCAGGGCTTCTGGTTAACAATCTCCAAAAAATAAACTTAAATCAAGAACAAAGCAGTATAAAGATGATTGCTTGATGTATGGTTTTGCCAATTGTGCCATTGCAAATAAGGATACAAAGCCCAGATGTCTTATATGCAAGGAAGTACTGGCAAAGGAGAGATGTTTCAGACTTTGAAAGAGAAGTGGTGGGTGAAAAATTCCTTCTGAAGTTGAGACCCAAGAGTCGGTTATTAACTCAAGAGCGGACTTCAAATTAAAATACTACACTGCTGTAGTTGACCTGTGACAGCACATTAAAAACATGGCAAAAGCTCATGAGGCTGTCAGCATTCTGGTATAGCATCTCCCAGGAGTATCCAGTGCTGAGTAAAACATGCATTTTGTTGCTATTGCCCTTCACAATGACCTATATATGTGAGGTTGGACATTTTTCATAAAGATGAAGTACCTACACCTCAAGGACTGCAGTGGTTCCAGAAGGCAACTCACAACAACCTTCTGAAGGGCAACTAGGGATGGGCAATAAATGCTGGCCTAACCAGCGACACCCAAATCCCATAATTTAATTTTTTTTAAATGTAAACATTGGCCTTCATTCTAAGAGGATTTGAGTTCAGAAGTAGTGATGTCTTATTGCAGGTATTCAGGGCCTTGGTGAAACCACACCTGGAGTATTGCATGCAGTTGTGGTTTCCCTAAGAAAGGATATACTTGCCATAAAGGGAGTGCAGTAGTGGTTCACTAGGCTGACGTCAGGGTCGGCAGGGCTGTCCTGTGATGAGAGATTGGCTCGGCTGGGCCTGTATTCACTGGAATTTAGAAGGATGAGAGGAGATCTGATTAAAACATAAAGTTCTAACAGGGCTGGATAGACCAGATGCAGGGAGCATGTTTTCCATGGTTGGGAAATCTAGATTCCAGGGGACACCGTCTCAGGATATAGGTAACAGTACCTTCATCATTATTATGGATTGTTGGGACGGTAATTGAAATTGTCCTTTTTGTAGACGTACATACATGGGCAATTTCGATTTTGTCAAGTTGATGCTAGCGCTATTGCTATATTTGAACAGCTTGACTAGAAGCAGACAAAATTCAAAAGCACACATCTTTAGCAGCTGGGATGCTACAGTGACTTTGCTATATGCAGATCACCCAGCCATTTCCTGGTATCACATCAAAATTTTAACGGCGCAAATGGAAACCATTTGGCTGATCATATCTGCACCAGCTCTACAACTGAGCATCATGACTTAGTGCCATTTCCTGCCTTTTCCCCTTACCCCTGCAATTCTCCAGTCCGTTGGCAGCTCGCCGGTATCTAAAGACTGGAAGATTATGGCCAGCACCTCTGCAATTTCCATTCTCACTTCCTTCAAGCAGTAAAATTAATTGACTGAAGGCTTGCTTCTCGATTGATGGAAACCTCAGGAGGAGATCAAGATTGATCATTTGATTGGGATTTTTACTGAAGATGGTTGCAAATATTTAAACCTTATCTTTAGCATTAACCTGCTGGGCTCCGCCATCATTGAGGAAGGTAGCATTCATAGAGATACCTCCTCCTCCCATTAGTTGTTTAATTGTCCACCATCATTCACAACATAGCTTGGCAAGACTGAAGAGTTTAAATCATATCCATTGGTTGTGCGATCGCTTAGTTCTGTAGTGCCAGTCTGTATTAAAGTTCTAATAGATTGAAGCTGTAGCGCTAGTAAGACCCACAGTTCGCACATCTGCCAGACATCGGTGGCAAGTGGTTAGCACTGCTGCATCACGGCGCCAGGGACCCAGGTGCAATTCCGATGTCAGATGACCGACTGTGTAGAATTTCTAAATTCTCCCATGTATGCGTGGTTTTCTGCTGGGTGCTCCAGTTTCCTCCCATGTCCAAAGATGTGCAGGCTGGGTAATTGACCATGCTAATAGTGCGGTTACAGGGATACGGGTGGGGGATTGGACTCTAACAGAGCAGGGGCCGATACAGACTCGATGAGCCAAATTGGCCTCCTTCTGTACTGTAGGGATTCTATGATTCTAAGATCTCACCATCAGATAAGTAATAAACACGATCTTAATCCAGGAATTGGCGACATCAAACACCAAAATTGACCCGAGGGAAAATACCAAGCATATTAGGGTTGCAATCTTCCTCTGCTTTAAACTTTGAGTATGGGCTGCTAAGCACAGGAATAAAGGGAACAAGGGACAGAATTCAAGGCAGTGATTGGAAACGTGCAGCTGGGGGGGGCCACATGCGGCCCATCTGAGTTCTGAGTGTGGTCCACGAGATATTTTGCTAATGGCCGTCTATGCGCAGAGTTCTCACATTCTGCTCATTTCCATCCACGTACTTTTTCCCTTTACACCTTACTTGAGAAAGGACGTACTGGCGCTGGAGGGTGTGCAGAGGAGATTCACTAGGTTAATCCCAGAGCTGAAGGGGTTGGATTATGAGGAGAGGTTGAGTAGACTGGGACTGTACTCGTTGGAATTTAGAAGGATGAGGGGGGATCTTTTAGAAACATTTAAAATTATGAAGGGAATAGATAGGATAGATGCGGGCAGGTTGTTTCCACTGGCGGGTGACAGCAGAACTAGGGGGCATAGCCTCAAAATAAGGGGAAGTAGATTTAGGACTGAGTTTAGGAGGAACTTCTTCACCCAAAGGGTTGTGAATCTATGGAATTCCTTGCCCAGTGAAGCAGTTGAGGCTCCTTCATTACATGTTTTTAAGGTAAAGATAGATAGTTTTTTGAAGAATAAAGGGATTAAGGGTTATGGTGTTCGGGCCGGAAAGTGGAGCTGAGTCCACAAAAGATCAGCCATGATCTAATTGAATGGCGGAGCAGGCTCGAGGGGCCAGATGGCCTACTCCTGCTCCTAGTTCTTATGTTCTTATGTTCTTATGTAAAACGTCCTCCCCGTGTGTGCGTGGGTTTCCTCCGGGTGCTCCGGTTTCCTCCCACAGTCCAAAGATGTGCGGGTTAGGTGGATTGGCCATGCTAAATTGCCCGTAGTGTCCTAAAAAAGTAAGGTTAAGGGGGTTGTTGGGTTACGGGTATAGGGTGGATACGTGGGTTTGAGTAGGGTGATCATTGCTCGGCACAACATCGAGGGCCGAAGGGCCTGTTCTGTGCTGCACTGTTCTATGTTCTATGTTCTATGTTCTAAAGCAAGTGAAGCGAGGTGATACGAACTGCACACAGCATTGACTGTGAAAGTTGTGCGTTCCTTCTGCGTCCAAAACGTTAATATTTATTTTGTTTTTAACATTTGTAGTTGATGATACTTCTATTAATATATGATTAAGCATTTTCTATAACTCGCTATGAAATATTAGTCGATCTGTATTAAATATATTTAATCTTATTCATGGGGCCATGGTTAGTGAACAAGTCGGATTTCAATCTTGCAGCCCACTGAGATGAAGGAGGACCACTCATGCGGCCAACTCACTAGCTAGGTCGCCCATCTTTGATCCAAGATCTTAAGCATAAGAAAATGGAAGTGAAGTGGATGCCACTTCATGTGGTGGCAAAATAAGAAAGGAAGTGAAGAAATTCAAGGTTGGAACGTGCTAATAGAACCAAAGTTCAGTTCTGCTCCAATGCACATGTCTTTTTTTCTGGATAACCCAAACAAGAGCCTGAGGTTGCATGGAGGAAAAATGCTCAAGTTTGAGTGCCTGGAAAGAGAGGGGAACAATAGCCACTGTGATTAACTTTCCATCCAGGTGAGTTACTTACGGAAACAATTTGCTTGATCATTTTCTCCCTCTTTAGTAGAAACTCATATTAAGGAAAGCTTTCAGATCTTGTGAATTTCAACTTTCTGGTCCTTGGCATTGGGACATTTAATATCGGTTTAATTGCTGTGATACTTTCTGCTTTTGTTATAATAAATTGCTTATGGAGACAACTCACATTTTAGTTTTGTCAGTTTTACACAAAACATGCAAGGGAACTGTATCAGACTTCATAAATAAAGAGCTTCAAACATTCTCGAAATACATGCTTCCAAAGGAGTGTGTCAAGTACCTTAACTTTATGAGTTGCGTACAGTTGCACAACAGCACCATATGGAGGTAGATTACATCAACTTTGAGACCACTGTTCTGAACAGATAAAATATACACATTATTCATTTTTGAGCTTCGAATCTTGGCATTATACGGTTTGATTTTGTGTTACATTACAAAATTACAAAAGGGCAGCTCGGTAGCATGGTGGTTAGCATAAATGCTTCACAGCTCCAGGGTCCCAGGTTCGGTTCCTGGCTGGGTCACTGTCTGTGCAGAGTCTGCACGTCCTCCCCGTGTGTGCGTGGGTTTCCTCCGGGTGCTCCGGTTTCCTCCCACAGTCCAAAGATGTGCGGGTTAGGTGGATTGGCTATGCTAAATTGCCCGTAGTGTCCTAAAAAAAAGTAAGGTTGGGGGGGGGGGGGGGGGGGGGTTTGTTGGGTTACGGGTATAGGGTGGATACGTGGGTTTGAGTCGGGTGATCGTTGCTCGGCACAACATCGAGGGCCGAAGGGCCTGTTCTGTGCTGTACTGTTCTATTTTTTAAAAATTCACATCATCAAATTTGGACAAATCGAGAAGAGTTTAGAAAGTAGAGGGTTGAGGTTGAAAGGGAAATTAGGAAAGCAAAGTGGGCTAAACAGCTGGCTTGTAATGCAGAACAAGGCCAGCAGCGCGGGTTTAATTGCCATACCAGCCTCCCCGAACAGGCGCTGGAATGTGGCGACTAGGGGCTTTTCAAAGTAACTTCATTGGAAGCATACTTGTGACAATAAGCGATTTTCATTTTATTTTCATGTAATGAACAAATAATTTGCTTCTGTCTTCACGATAGAGGATACAACAAAATTTTCCAGTAATTGCTGTAATCGGGAGGTGGAGGAGAGAAACTTATGAAATTACGGTCAATAGGGAAGCAATGCTGAGCAAACTGATGAAGATGCGGACTGACAAGTCTCCAGGTCCTGACTAGAGGCTTAAAAAGAGGCAGCTAACAATGCATTGGTGTTAATTTTACAAAATCCTCTAGATTTCGGAGACATTTCATCAGACTGGTGTACAGCAAATATAATCTCTCTGTTCAAGAAAGGAGGGAGACAAAAAAAAACAGGTAACGCCAGTTACTTTGATGTCTATTGTTGGGAAGGTGTTAGAATCGATCATTAAGAAATCATATCTGGGGACCTAGAGAAGCTGAAGAGTTGGGGAGAGTCAGCATGGATTTAAGACAGGAAAATAATGTTTAACCAATTTACTATAGATCTTTGAAGTAGTGACATGTGTTGTTGATAGAGGGGAGCCTGGAAACATACTTTGATTTCCAGAAAGAATTTGATAAGGTGCCACATCAAAGTATATTGTGGAAAATAAAAGCTCCAGGAGCTGTCAGAGCTAATAGGATTGAAAATTTGATTGCTGGCAGAAAGCAGAGTATGCATAAATGGCTCTTTGTCTGAGAGGCAGGGTGTGATGAATGGAGTCCTACAGGAGTATGCACTGAGGCCTCAACTTTTTACAATTTATATAATTGACTTACAGGAGGTGAGCGAAGGCTAAATTTGCAAACGGCAGAAACATATGTATGAATGTTGAGGAGACATTAAGAGCTTGCAGACAAATATAGATAGGTTGAGTGAGTAGGTGAAAATCTGGCAAATGGGGTATAATGTGGGAAAATATGGAGTTGTTCACTTTGACAGGAAGAATAACAAAGCAGAGTATTACTTAAATAGAAAATGAGTGCAGAACTCTGAGGTGCAAAGAGATCTAGGTGTTCTCGTGCCTGCAGGTGCAGCATGTAATTAAGGCGGCTAATGCAATACTCTCCTTTCTTCAGAGAGGAATGGAACACAAAAGGAAGAAAGCTGTGCTTCAGCTGTGCAGGCATTGGATTGGATTTGTTTATTGTCACGTGTACTGAGGTACAGTGAAAAGTATTTTTCTGCGAGCAGCTCAGCAGATCATGAGGAACATGGAAAGAAAAGGGAATAAAAGAAAATACTTAAAGGGATACAATGTAACTACAAATGCACTGGCATCCGATGAAGCATACAGGGGTGTAGTGTTGATAAGTTCAGTCCATAAAAGGGTCATTTAGGAGTCTGGTAACAGCGGGGAAGAAGCTGTTTTTGAGTCTGCTCGTGTGTGTTTTCAGACTTCTATATCTCCTGCCCGATGGAAGAAGTTGGAAGAGTGAGTAAGCCAGGTGGGAGGGGTCTTTGATTATGCTGCCCTCTTTCCCCAGGCAGCGGGAGGAATAGATGGAGTCAATGGATGGGAGGCAGGTTCGTGTGATGGGCTGGGCTGTGTTCACGAATCTCTGAAGTTCTTGCAGTCCTGGGCCGAGCAGTTGCCATACCAGGCTGTGATGCAGCCAGATAGGATGCTTTCTTTGATGCATCCGTAAAAGTTGGCAGGAGTTAATGTGGATATGCCGAACTTCCTTAGTTTCCTGAGGAAGTATAGGCGCTGTTGCGTTTTCTTGATAGTAGCGTCGATGTGGGTGGACCAGATTTTTGGAGATGTGCACCCCTAGAATTTGAAACTGCTAACCATCTCCATCTCAGCCCCGTATATGCTGCAGGGGTGTGTACAGTACTTTGCTTCCTGAAATCAATGACCAGCTCTTTAGTTTTGCTGGCATTGAGGGAGAGATTGTTGTCGCTGCACCACTCCACTAGATTCTGTTTCTCCCCTCCTGTATTCCGACTTGTCGTTATTCGAAATCCAATCCAATCCAATCCTGAATGGCATTGACATGGTGTACATGGAAAGGATGTTTCCTCTTGTGGGTGATTCCAGAACGAGAGGACACAGTTTAAAAATTAGGGATTACGCTTGTAGACAGACATGAGAAGAAACTATTTTCTTAGAGGGTGGTGTGACTTTGGAACTTTTTTCCTCAGAAGGTGGTGGAAGTGGAGTCATTGAATATTTTTAAGGCAGAAGTAGATCCTTGTTAGAAAGGGAATTAAAGGTTATCAGGGGTATGGGAGCATGGGATCAAACAGAAACAGGTCAGCAGATGGAAAGTGATTTCTAGTGGTGCTCCACAGGGCCCTTGCTGTTTGTGATTTGGACTTAAATGTGGGAGGCTTGATTGGGAAATTTGTAGATGGCACAAAAGTTGGGCCATGCAATTGACAGCGAAATGGGTAGTTGTCGTCTCCAGAATTATATCAATGGTTTGCTTCAGGCAGAAAAGTGGCAAATCCAGGATAATGTGAAGTAATGCATTTGGGGAGAGCAAATAAAGCAAAGGAATACTGAATAAATGGGAGAATATGGAGAGGGATTGAGGAAGTGAGACAACTTGGAGTGCATGGTCACAGATCCCTGAAGGTGACAAGTCAAGTGGATAGGTAAAGAAAGAATGTAGAATGTTTTCCTTTATTGGATGAGGTATTGAATACAAAATGAAATGAAAATGAAACTTGCTTATTGTCACGAGTCGGCTTCAATGTGAAAAGCCCGCAGTTGCCACATTCCGGCGCCTGTCCGGAGAGGCTGGTACGGGAATCGAACCGTGCTGCTGGCCTGCTTGGTCTGCTTTAAAAGCCAGCAATTTAGCTCAGTGAGCTAAACCAGCCCCTCAAAGCTGGTTTCAAGGCAGCCCCTCAAAAGCAAGGTGCCATGCTGGAACTGTATAAAATACTAGTTGGAATTGTGTGTACAGTTCTGGTCATAATACAGAGAACACATAATTGCTCTGGAGAGGGTACAGAGGAGATCAAGAAAGTTGGCAGGGTTTTTAAATTACAGCTTTGCGGAAAGATTAGATCGGTTAGAGTTGTTTTCCTTGGAATTGAGGAGACTGAGCGGTGACCTAGATGAGGTGTACAAAATTAGAGGAGCCTACAATGGGTAGACAGGAACAATGTTTCCGCTAGCTGAGGGGTCAATTACCAGGGGGCCACAGACATACGGTAAAAGATTAGATGGGCATGAAGAAGGACTTTTTCATCCAGAGGGTGGTGGGCGTCTGGAATTCAGTGCTTGGTGGTGGGCGTCTGGAATTGGTGGTTGAGGCAGAAACTCATTTAAAAAGCACCTGGATCTGCACCTGAAGCACTTTAACCTGTCTTATTCTGTGCTGCAACCTTTCTACGGTTCTATCCCATGGCACTATTTTAATATGAGCAGAGAGTACTCCCCGTACCCTGGCTAATATTTATCTCTCAACAGTGACCATGAAAGTACCTCATTGATTGTAAGTGCTTTGGGACATCCTGAGGTTGTGAAATGTATTATATAAACACAACTCCTGCCCTTTTCTATTATATGTGATTAGTGAAAAAATGGCATCTTGGTGCTCGCAATCATTTCAGTCAATTAATTCTATATATAGCCTCAACACACTGAGTACCATTTTCTTATGTCCATCTTGAGTACTACAATTGCCGCTGAAAGGTTTTAGCAAGTTCTTCAGATTTGTTTCTGTATGAATCTGCAAAATTTACAACTGCAGTGGGCGGCACAGTTGCACAGTGGTTAGCACTTTACTTCATAGCGCCAGGGTCCCAGGTTCGATTCCTGCTTGGGTCACTTTCTGTGCGTAGTCTGCACGTTCTCGCCATGTCTGAATGGGTTTCCTCTGGGGCCTCCGGTTTCCTCCCACAAACGAAAGACAGGCTTGTTAGATGAACTGGACATTCTGAATTCTCCCTCTGTGACTACACCCCTGTATGTTTCACCCGATGCTGGTGTTATCTAGTTACATTGTGTACCTTGTGTTGCCCCCATTATGTATTTTCTGTTATTTCCTTTTCTTTTCATGTACTTAATGATCTGTAGAGCTATTCACAGAAAAACACTTTTCACTGTAACTCAGTACACGTGACAATAAACAACTCCAATCCAATCCAAGCAGATTCCAATCTCAATGCACTGCAGAATGCATTTACTGTGGTACAAACATGTCTGATGGCATTATTGCAGATATAAAACTTTAAACACAAGTTGCTTTTCAAAGTAACCTGCTCTGATAATTTGACAATGCCCTTTAACAATGCACTGAAATGTGCACAGAGGTCAGATGGAGTTATGGTCAATGAGCACAACTAAATTAACAGGAGTTGTTACTAATGGGGCAGATGAAATCTTCAAGAATGATGGTTGCTCTTTCCAGAGAATGCAAAACAAAACAACCCATTATTAATTAATAAACTTGGAGGGAGGGTTACCGTTAATACATATTTAAATATTTAGAAGTACATATAAAATACTGTGGATTGAAAATCTTTTGTTAACCTGATGTATTCCAGAATGAATTCATGCCTCATGACATTTAAAATTTTGGCCCAATAATAAATCGTTAGCTTTAAAAAAAATAAACTTAAAGTTCTTATTTGACCAATACTTGCTTGTCTCATTGGCTTCTTGTTTAGAGCAGTAAATCTACAAAATCTACCTTTTTGCAAAAACATTTTAAGTTCAGATTTTGTTTCTTTTCATTCACTAGAGTTGGTTTTTATTGGCTCACAGAGTTCAGGGAGCTTTAGTCTTGCTTTAAAATCAATCTTCACACAGCTTTTTAACCATTGTGCAGTGCCTGTCTACATTCCTTCGAAGTAGAAATCATGTTATCAACGCTCAGCACATGCTTCAAGCTTCCTGCTCCATTTGTTAATCAGAACGTGAACAAGTACAAAATACAGCAGGTCACGTCCACAAAACAGCCCAATTTCCAACACTGCTGTAGTAATGGAATTGATTTGAATATACTAGAACAACTTTGCCTGGGGATGTTACTTGCAACCCTAGTAAACCTAAGAAGCAGAAAATATTTCTTCTTTTGATGTCGGTTTTAAATTTACCATTTGCCTTCCTCCACACATCATTTTCCAGCAGAGGGATTAGGATAAGTACAAGGGTGAAAATATTGTACCATCCTGATCAACAGTTTTAAGTCAAGGTAAATAAACTAAAATATGATGCTGCTGACATCATTCAAGATTTCAGCAAAACGATGGACAGAGCCTTGATTATTCCTGTGTTGGGTTTGTGGAAATTAGCAAGTTATTCTCTAATTTCCTATAATTATTGAACAGTTGCTTAGAGGGCAAGATAGATATTTTTCTATAGTACATATACAGATCATGGAAAGAGGTTAGATACTATGATGATAAAGTGCTCTCTACCTAATTGCCCACCAACACAAGGCTCCTTTCCCCTCCTCTGGTTATTCAATGCCTAAATGACTCTGTACTTGGCTCTCTTACAAGGCCTACCGTCCTGTTTCAGATCAGCACTTATTTTAAATTAACAAATCATATTTAATTATTTGGTATACATTGTCTTTTTGGTCTAATTTGCAACAGGGACAAAGCTGGAGTAATCAGAACACCAGGAACGTTTGGAGCTATTTGCGTCAAGTAAACAGCATATCCATGTTCATGTTGATTACTTGTAGTCACGTATGTCAAGATCAATTGGTTTGATTGTTTAAGCAATCAACTGGGACGAAACTAATCAAATTATTTGACAAATAGCAATAGATGCCACTCTCCATGTGGATAGATATAATTGATCATTGTGCTGTTAGCTTTATCTTACTTGCTCATGCAATGTGGATGTTGTTGGCAAGGCCAGCATTTATTATCAACCGCTCTTTCTCAAACCACTGCAGCCCCTGGTTTATATAACACCCACAGTGCTGAAAAGAGGGAGCTCCAGGATTTTGTCCCGGTGACAGTGAAGGAATTATGATATTGTTCCAAGTCAGAATGGTGTATGACTTGATGATGGACTTGCATGGGAACACCATCACCTGCATTCGCTGCCCTTGTCCTTCTAAGTGGGAGAGGCCATGAGTTTCAACGCTGCTGTCTCAGGCAGGCATTGACAAACTCGGGGGCGTGACCCGTGGGTGAGTCGCGCGCGGGTGGGTGTCGGGAGGGTCGTGGAGACGTCCATCGTGGCGCTCCCGATCGTGCAAATCTGCATGCAACAGCTGCAGCAACCGGCTGTCAATAACGCCGGCTGCAAGTGGCCCACAAACATGTAAAACAAAGTGCAGCTGCACTGCACATGCGCAGTGCGCCCGCATTTTTTTTTAACCGGTCACAGCTTTTTGTTTTACAAGCTTGGGGGGGGGGGGGGGGATTCCTTTTATTCATTTATTTTATTCCTTTTATTTTTCTATTTTTCATTTATTTCATTCATTTTTTTTTACAAGTTCGGGGGGGCGTTTTATTTGATAAAATTGTACAGGTCCAACAGGTTCCATTGGAGGAGCATGAACGAGGGCCAAAGGGACCCAAAACCATTTCCCTCCATTTTTGACTGCAGCAAACAAGGTGAGAGAAAATGTGGGTCGTGCAGGTTGGCCGGCCGGCGTGGGTCACGTAGGTTGGCCGGCGTGGGTCGCGCAGGTCGGCCGGTTGGTAAACATGGGTCCCCGGGAAAAAAGCTTGCAAAGCACTGGTCTAAGGTGAGTCCCTGCAGTGCATCTTGTAGATGGTGCACACTGCTGCCAGTGTGCATCAGGGAGGAGGAAGTGAATGTTCACGGTAGTGGATAGGGTGCCAAACATGTCCTGGATGTTGTCAAGCTTCGAGTTGATGGAGCTTCACTCATCCAGGGAAGTGGACAGTATTCCCTCACCTCACTCTCCTGATTATATCTAGATGACAATAAATAGACATTGAGGAGTCAGGAGGCAAGTTATTCCCTGCAGAATTCCCAGCCTCTGACCAGCTCTTATAGCCACAGTATTTATACGCCTGGTTCAGTTCAGTTGCTAGTCAACGGTAACGCTATGATGTTGATAGTAGAAGACTCAGCAATGATAATGCCATTGAATGTCATGGGGACATGGTAAGATTTTTCTCGTTGGAGATATCATTGCCTGGCCCTTGTGGCACAAATGTTATTTTCCACTCAACGGCCTAAGCCTGAATATTGCTCTGGTATTGCTGCATATGACCATGGACGGCTTCAGTCTCTCAGTATCTTTAGTTTGGTGAAGATTGTGCAATCATCCACAAACATCCCTACATTTGGCCTTCCCTCCATCATAAGATCATTGGTGAAACAGCTGAAGATGCCTCGATCTTGGATATTTCCCTGAGGAACACTTGCACAATATCTTGCAACTACAATGATTGACCTCCAACAACCACAACCATCTTCTTTTGTACAAGTGACTCCAGCCAGTGGAGAGTTCTCCCCAATTTCCATTGACTTCAGTTTTGCTAGGGTTCCTCAATGCCATACTCGCTCAAGTGCTGCCTTGATGTCAAGGGCAGTCACTTTCACCTCAAGTCTGAATTTTTGGCCATGTTTGGACCAAGGCTGTAGACTTCAAGAGCTGAGTGGCCCTGGCAGAACCCAAATTGGGTGTCTGTGAGCAAGTTATGAAATAACGCACACTGTTCACCACACTCTCCATCACTTTGCTGATTATTAAAAGTAAACTGAAGAGGCAGTCTTCAGTACTATTGTCGGAATGTCGTCAAGAGCCCATATTTTTTTTCGGTACCCTGTGTCTTCAGCCATTTCTTGTTATCACATGGAGTGAAATAAATTGGCTGAACATCTGTGAAGCTAGGGACCTCAGGAGGAGGTCAGGATGGATCATTCACTCAGCAATTCTGGCTGTAAATGGCTGCAAATGGTTCAGCCTAGTCTTTTGCACTGAAGTGCTGTTCTCCCCCACCATGGACAATTAGAATATATATGGAGTCTCCAGTCAGTTGTTTAATTGCCCACCACCATTCACAATGGAATGTAAATGGCCTGCAGAGCTAAGATCTGGCCCATTGGCTGTGGGATCGCTTTGCTCTATTGCATGCTGTTTCTAATATTTTGCATGCAAGTAGTTCTGTGTTATAGCATCACCAGGTGACATTTCATTTTGGGTATACCTGGTGCTGCTCCTGGCATGCCCTCTGTACTCTTATGAAGCAGGGTTAATTCCCAGCTTGTGTGTGTGTGTGTGTGTGTGTGTGTGTGTGTGTGTGTGTGTGTGTGCGCGCGCGTGGGCTTTTCACAGTAACTTCATTGAAGCCTACTTGTGACAATAAGCGATTATTATTATTCTCAGTGTGAAGACGGAACTTAAGTCTCCACAAGGACTGTACAATGGTGACTCTGACCAATACTATCTCGGACAAATGCATCTGTGGCATGTAGATTCTAGAGCAAGAGGTCAAGTAGGCTTTTCCTTCTTGTTGGCTCCCTCACCATGTGCCAAAGACCAGTCTAACGGCTATTTCCTTTAGGACTTAGCTAGCATTATCAATAGTGGTGCTGACAAACCACTCTTGGTGATGTACACTGAAATTCCCCACCCAGAACATATTTTGTGGTATTCAACATGGAGGAGTACTGATTCATTAGCTATGGGGGAAACAGTATGAGGTAACCAGTAAAAGGTTTTCTTGCCCTTGTTTGACCTATTGCAATGAGACATCATGTCCAGTCGATGTTGAGGGCTCCCATGGCAACTCCATCCCAATGGTCTACCATCTCTGATAGGATGGTGATAGTATTGTCTGGGATTAGTCTATAAAGTATGATTTTGAGTATGACTGTCAGGATGTTGCTCAACTAATCTGTAGGTAATGAGGACTTTGTCAGGTTGATAGGGCCGTGTTTGTTATTGTAGTTTCTGGTGCCTATGTCAGTGCTGGGTTATCTGTCTTTGGAGCAGTCTGATACAACTGAGTGGCTTGCGAGGTAATTTCAGAGAAAACTTAAGAGTCACCATTGCCACGAGTCTGAAATCGCATGTGGGCCAGGCAAATGGAAACATATTTCTTTCCCTAAAGGACACAAGTGAACCAGATGGTTTTTAATGACAATCGACAATGGTTTTGCTGTCACCATGAGACTAGGTATTTCAAGATTTATTAATTGAATTCAAATTCCACCAGCCATGGTGAGATTTGAACCCTTGATACCAGAGCTTTAGCCCAGACCTCTGGATTACTAGAGTAGTGACATTATCGTTACACCACTGCCTCTCCCTTTCCTACACTTGCAGTTTATTTCAAATGATATTTTAATGCTTTTAATATTTGTCTGAATAATGGATTATGCTTACCATGTTTGTCAATTTTTTTAATCCTGAGTAAGGATGAATTACCCATGTCAGGTATCGAAGAGGCTGCTCAATGTCTTTGAAGCTTAACTTCATTGCAGGTTCTTCACTACTTCACAGCTTTGATCAATTGTGAATGATATCTGCCTATTTTCCTCAAAACTAGTTTGAACATCAAACAAAAGAGAAAGATGTAATTGAGCCTGGCACTCTTATATTCCTCAGTTGTCTTCTTGCCATTGTTATAAGATTTGGGAGCAAAAGGAATGCTGTGAAATACTGCTGCCCTCATGGTTTCATTATGAAAATTACTGCAGAATACTTCAACAACTTAGGGATTTTTATTGCCTCCAGAACAACACATGACTTCACCGCATCTCAACTCATCTGTTACTGAAACCCTCATTCAAAACTTTGTCACTCACAGAATTGACAATTCCAAAGCACTCCTGGCTGATCTCTGTAAACTCAAAAGTCAGGCAAAACACTTCCACCCATGTCTTCACTCGCATAAAGTGCCTCATTTTCAAATCCCTCCATGACCTCAATTTTCCACATCTCTGCAAACATCTCCAGCCACAAAACTTTGTGAGATATCTCTAATTCTGGCCTCTTGAGTATCCCCAATTTTAATAGCTCAATCATTGATTGCTTCAAAGCACTAGGCTCTGCAATGCCCTCCCTACATCTCTTCACCCCATTATCTCACTTTCCTTCCATAAAGCCTACCTTGGTCGCCTGGCCTAATATCTAATGTAACTTGTGTTGTATTTTGTTTTATAATGCTCTCGTGAAGTGTCTTAGACATTTTATTATGAAGAGTCTTGGTCATTTTAGTATAGTAAAGGCACTATATAAATAAATTGTTTTTCTTGTTGTTCCAAGGGATAAATCTTTTACAACCTTTTTTATTGGTGTCACAAGTAGGCTTACATTAACACTGCAATGAAGTTACTGTGAAAATATTTACCTGTGATAAATCAAGTATTCTAATACTGATCTCATTCTACTGTTTGACCAATGTTGTATATTATCTGTCTCTTAATAAACTGTAACTTGCCAGGTTCAGCCAGAACTATATGGTCTCTCTCAACATGTTATTTTCCATCAATTTCAGAGAGATCACGATACACGGAGGTAACCAGTCCTGTTGCCAACATACATCCCAATAATAAACTGGTTCAATGCATGGTACATACTCAATGCATCACATTTCTGACCATATGGAATGAAGATCTGCTTATGGAGATGACTTTTGCATGGAGCATTGGATTAAAAGCATGAGGAAGTATTTGAAATGTGACATCTGGAATAAATCTTAATTGAATTGTGAGTAAGCTAAGCTCTAAAATTTTGATAAAAACGTAAAAAGAACAGCATGGCTATAATTTTTCAAATGTGACAGGCCATTGGAGGTAGAGTGGAAAAAAGCAGAGTTAGAAACTGTGGAGCATGCGTACAGACATGGATATGAAAGAGTGAAGAACAAATGTTCAGAAAAAGTGAAGGTCTCAAGAGGAAAGAGAGTGGGAGATAAAGAGGAGTAGAAAAACAGATAAAGGAAGACCAAAAAAGACGAATTAGTTTATAATTCGTATTCAGAGCATTGCTGAGAAGATCAATTTGTGAATTGAGAAATAGCAAAGAATGGGGCCAGAGTGCCATGCAAACATAAGCCACAATTATAAATGACACATGTAGTTTACACAAGAAACAAAGTGTGAAGTACTACCATCAAACCTTTTACCAGTAAATTACACATAATAAGCCAGAGATATAATTATATATTGTAATGTATACACTTAAAAATTTTATTTTGCTGCGATTAGATAAGATTATATCAATGAGTAAGGTAACTGAACTTAGAATTACCACTGTTTTTATGGGATCCAAATTAATCAAGAGATTGAAAAAGAAAAGTGCAAAATGTTACATTAGATTACATTTCATAGGACAAGCGAACTCAGGTTCAAATTTGTTAACTGAAAGCACTTCTTCACACAAAGAGTAATCAACACATGGATAATTATAGCGGTAGCAAAAATCTGGAATTCATTGAAGACACAATCAAATACTGAAATTAGGGAGGATATTCAGAGCATCATAGGACAGTAGTACAGCACAGAAGAAGGTCTTTGAGCTCACCCAGCAGGTTAGGAATCAACTTAGTCCCACTGCCTCATGCTTTCTCCGTGTCCCTTCAATTTAGTCTCCATCAAGTACTTCGCCCAATTCAAAGAATTTAACCAATTCCCCGTTGAAAGCTACTATTGCAGCTGTGTCGACCAACCATCCCATCAGGCAGTGCATTCCGAATTCTAACCACTAACTGCATAAAAATCTGTTTTTCTCGATGTCCCTTCCATATACTTTGCCAATCAAAATCACCTCAAACCTGTCCCCTGCAGTTATTGATCCTTCGGCCATTATAAATAGTTCCTCTTTATTTACTCTACCTAAACTCTTCACGATTTTAAGCATCTTAGCTAAATCTCCGCTTAAGACATCTCTGCTATAAGAACAACAACACCGGCTTCTCCAGTCTATTCATGTAACTTTCATCCTTTAATCCCCAAAACCATTCCAGTCAATTCCTTGTGTACCCTCTCCAAAGTCTTCACATACTTTCTTAAGTGTGGTGCCTAAAACTGAATGGAGCACTCCAGATGGGGCAATGGGTGACTGAGGTACTATTGTTAGGTCTTTCCAAATGGATGAATTGAAGTGTGTCAAATGGACTTCCTTGTCTATAATTATCCTTCAAGAAATTAAGTATTTTTCAAACTCGAACACAATAAGACACCATTAAGAATTATTGATGACACCAATAATAATTATCATCATTTTTGTTAGCTTTTGTTAAAGAGGAATGTCATCAATTATCAGGAACAGCATTCATCTAAAGGATGTTAGTGAATCGAAAGCACTATTTGACTATCTATTAATCCATTCTCCTGAAACAGAAGACACCAGGCCTTCGCAATCAAAAATGAGCAGGAAATTCAATGGGGTTTTTCCTCAAGGTAATAAATGTTTTGCTGCTTATTGTGGTGTGGGGGAGGGATTCCAAACTTGTGCCGAGTAGAATGAATATTCCCGAATTATATTTGTATAACTTCAAATAAAAATAGAAGTACTGGAAATGGAGGTCAGTCAGCATCCATGGATAGAAAAGAGATTCATCACATACGATCTTCTTCCTTCTCTTTACTCACTTACCTTGGCTTTGTTCGTCCTTTCCAAGTATTTCATCTGCACCAGCTTCGATTTCTCATGAAAGGTTATCGACCTAAAGTTCTAACCCTACCTCGGTCTCTCCACCGATGCTGTCAGGCCTGTTAAGTATTTCTGACTTTACATCAGTGCTCAAGATTCTGCAGTACAGTATGCTGCTTCTGTTTTAAGATATCCAGTCTGCGTGCACAACCGTTAAGTGCTTGACATAAGTGCTTGTGTCTTTATCACATTAAAGGAACTACATAAGTGCAGGCTTTTCTCTCCATGGGCAGGGTTGAGTGTAATGGATGAAAAATACTAAGATCTTTTATCAATTTTTCCAATTAAGGGGCACTTTAGCGTGGCCCATCCACCGATCCTGCACAACTTTGGATTGTGGGGGGTGAGACCCAAGCAGACACGGAGACTATGCAAACTCCACATGGGCAATGACCCAAAGCCGGGATCGAACCCAGGTCCTTGACGGCATGCTAACCACTGCGCCACCGTGCCACCCCATAACTTACTGAGATGATGGGAAAGTTTGGCAATTTAAGTTTTACTTCCATAGTTTCAGCATCAGTATTGTTATTAAAGTCAGAAATGCTGGATTGTCTTTCAGAAGTAAGTATTACTTCCAAGCCTATATAAAAGCCTCGCAGACAGCTTTTCACTAAAATATTCAAATTTTGAAAAACTGTAACTCCCTCAATGATGAAATCGAAATAAATGCTTGACAATACAGAATAGATTAATAAACCCCTATAAATAGAAAAGATAGTTTCATTGAGTGTACCCTTCTTAATTTCATTTTGCTTTTGCGGACACAGAATTTGCGGAATCAAAATTTGAAGACCCAGAAAAATAAGAAAACTACGAGTGTCATACCAACATGCTTTAGGGCAGAATTTTTCAAATGGTGGAGGTTCCCATCCCACCACCCAAGGAGTTGACAGGGAACACCTCCCACCGATAGAGCGAGTTCCGACACAAAAAGCGTCTGAATAGGTGCACCCAATGCCTCTCATAAAATGATGTGGAGATGTCGGCGTTGGACTGGGGTGAGCACAGCAAGAAGTCTTACAACACCAGGTTAAAGTCCAACAGGATTGTTTCGAATCACGAGCTTTCCTCAGGTGAATCATAAAATGGGAAACAAGTCAGAGGTAGTGGGTACGTGGCAGGGAGACTACATGCTGCATTTTACAAAACAGCGCCGTCAAAACCACGGCAGGTGACCATAGATTTCCATCTTATATTTTCATGCATATGCGCACACAAATATTCAGAGTGCAATATCAGTCATTATTGCACCTACAGTCAAGGTAACAAGCAAAAATCACTGAATTATTATAGAGCAGGAGGCTATGTGGCCCATGGTGTCTACACCGGCTCTCCAAACGATCATTATGACCTAGTACCATTCTCTTGCCTCTACCCTGTACCCCTGCACATTTCTATTCAAGTAATCATCTGTGAGGTAGCCAATTGGATACAAAATTGGCTTGACGACAGAAGACAAAGGGTGGCTGTAGAGGGTTGTTTTTCAAACTGGAGGCCTGTGACCAGTGGTGTGCCTCAGGGGTCAGTGCTGGGTGCAGTGTTATTTGTTATCTATATTAATGATTTGGATGAGAATTTAGGAGGCACGGTTAGTAAGTTTGCAGATGATACCAAGGTTGGTGGCATAGTGGACAGTGAAGAAGGTTATCTCGGATTGCAACAAGATCTTGACCAATTGGGCCAGTGGGCCGATGAATGGCAGATGGAGTTTAATTTAGATAAATGTGAGGTGATGCATTTTGGTGGATCGAATCGGGGTAGGACCTACTCAGCTAATGGTAGGGAGTGGAGGGAGTTATAGAACAAAGTGATCTAGGGGTACAGGTTCATAGATCTTTGAAAGTGGAGTCACAGGTGGACAGGGTGATGAAGAAGGCATTCGGCATGCTTGGTTTCATTGGTCAGAACATTGAATACAGGAGTAGGAACATCATGCTGAAGTTGTACAAGACATTAGTACGGCCTCACTTGGAATACTGCATACAGTTCTGGTCACCCTTTACAGAAAGGATATTATTAAACTAGAAAAAGAGTGCAGAAATGATTTACTGGGGTGCTACCGGGATTTGATGGTTTGAGTTATAAGGAGAAAATGGAAAGACTGGGACTTTTTTCCCCCTGGAGCATAGGTGGCATAGGGATGATCTTATAGAGGTCTATAAAATAACGAGGGGCATAGATAAGGTAGATAGTCAACATCTTTTCCCAAAGGTAGGGGAGTCTAAAATTAGAGGGCATGGGTTTTAGGTGAAAGGGGAGAGATACAAAAGGGTCCAGAGGGACAATTTTTTCACACAGAGGGTGGTGAGTGGCTGGAATGAGCTGCCAGAGGCAGTAGTAGAGGCGGGTACAATTATGCCTTTAAAAAGCATTAAGACCTTTATATGGGTAAGATGGGTACAGAGGGATATGGGCCAAATGCAAGCAATTGGGACCAACTTAGTGGAAAAAACTGGGCAGCATGGACAAGTTGAGCCAAAGGGCCTGTTCCCATGCTGTAGAACTCTATGACTCAGTGAATAATGCTCTCTCGAATGCCTCAACTGAATCACACTTCCAGGTTGTGCATTCCAGGCCCAAACCACTCATTATGTGAAAAACATATTTTTTTTTTCCAGTTATTTTATCAGAGTTACAAAGCCAGAGATCAGAGTGTGGACAGGGACGAACCCCTAATCCACATCCTTGCCTGCTCCAAAAAACAATTCAAATTGAATCCAATTCATGGTCTGCACAATAGAGACATACCAGATCTTAGCTAAAAGGCCGAGATGTAGATACTACACTTGATCTTAGCCAAAAGGCTGAGAAACGATATGAAAAACATTTTAATTTCATTACATTTGCTTCTTTTGAAAATCACTTTAAATCTGTGCCCTCTCATACTTGATCCCTTTCTGAGCTGGAACAGGTTCTCCCCATCTACTCTGTTCAGCCCCCTCAAAATTTTGAATATCTATATCAAATCTCCTCTTGGCAGTCTTCGCTCCAAGAACAGTCACAACCTCTTCAATCTATCCTCATAACTGAAGTTTCTCCTCCCTGGAACCATTATCGTAAACCTCTTCTACTCTCCGTCCAATGCATTCGCTCTCTATTGTAAATAATACTCCAGCTGAGGTCTCACCAGCACCTTTTGAAAGTTCAGTGTACCCTCCTTGCTCTTGTACTCTTCCGCTCCTATTACTAATGCCCAGGATATAATAAGCTTCATTAACAGTTTTCCACCTGTCCTGCCACCTTCAATGATGAATACACATCTCCACCGAGGTCCCTCTGCTCCTGCACCCCTGAAGAATTTTACCCCTTATTTTATATTGTCCCTTCATTCTTAGAACACCAGACAAGACCCCAACATTTGTAGGATAACGGACAAGAACATCAAACAATTTTTTTTTAATTTGTAAAACTGTGAAGAAAGGATACATCACCCCAGGATTGAAGACTAACCAATAGGAATCTTTTATGTTAAAATAAACTTTAATTTAAACACAGAATTAACAACATGAACATCAAAGAAAATAGCTTTACAATTAACGGTTAAACAATACTTAAACACAAGGAAAAACTTAAACTCACCATCCATACCTGCAACTAACTCCAATTAAGCAACCTAACGTAGTTCAAATGCCACTTATAAAGTTAACAAACAGATGTTTAGCTGTGTAGAAACTTTTGGGGAGAGGGAGCGAGAGAGAGTGACCCTTTCAGGAGCAGAGCCAGTACACTTCTGCTCACCCGAGCAGCATTTTGCAAAACTGCTGTTCAACTTAAAATACTTCTGTATTGTCAGGCTCAAATCGTATGGCAAACAGACAGACCTGGCTGCTCCCTTTAATTACATCAGCTGTATCCCACTAAGACTTCACATGACCTACGGCTAAATACAACCCCTCATAAATGATCTATTCTCCAGGGAATCTCCAGCAATCATAACAATATCCCATTAGCCCTCTATATGTAAACAAGTAAATAGTTTGAAACAATCATGACCTCACCTTTTATGTAATCTTAATTACAGCTTTAGCAGACAGTCTGGATATCTTAACCTATGCTTTTTAACAACATTACTACAACAAATGTACTCCTTAACCCAGATTTTAATAACATTACTGCCACAAATATAAAATATAGTATATAACCATTTCTGCATTCATCACACTATATTCTTCCTACCAAAATGCATCATCTCACACTTCTCTGCATTGAACTTCATCTGCCACCTTTTTGCCAACTCTATCAATTTGTCGATCTCCTTTTGAAGATCTACACTGTCCTCCTCACAATTTACAATACTTCCATATTTTGTATCATCTGCAAACTTTGAAATTGTCCCCTGCACACTAAGATCTATTCTAGATCATCAATATGTATCACACAAAAACAAGTTTCCCAATACAGACCTCTGGGGGACGCCACTACAAACCTTTATCCAGCCCAAAAAATATTCATTGACTCTTATTCTGTTACCTTCAATCAGAAACCACAAAGTGATTGCCAAAGTAACAGAGCTGTTATGATAGAGGTTTATAAGATTATGTTTTAGAATAACTTTTGGTTTATATCATATCTTGTAACTATCTTTAAATGTAGGTTAAAGGAAAAGGATCATGTGATCTATGCTGCAAACCTGGATGGTTTAATTGCTAAGATTTTTTTATTGAAAGGGGGGGGTGCAAATATTTATACCTGGGGACAATGACAGCTGTTTCTAAGTTAACAATGTGATGGCCTCGTCTCCTATGGTTGCAAACAGTTATGCTGGAACCAGTCCCTTTGTTTCTGAGGTGAAAGGCCATTGTGATCAGAGATAGTTGATCAGCAGTTCAACTTGGATACAAAATGAATGTGTTTCCCATTGCCGTGAAGAGGATAGAGGAAACTACTTTGAGAATGAGGTTGCAGGTTTTCCGAAAACCCAGCAGTATTACTGAGAAAAGTCAGTTGCAAGTTTTGGTTGTGTGGTCCACAGCCAACTGAGAGGAGGAGCACTTTTTAAAGGGGGAACTAGTCAAGCCTAAGAAAATGCTGACTCTATTCTTCACCACGCATAACCTATGTGGGAACTCACATTCAATTTGAAGACCGAGTTTGAAAATTAAAACAAGGTTGGAGGATTTGCCTAGATGGAGCCAAAATCCGCAGTAAAACTCTCATTATAGAAGATAGTATTTGAAAAGGAAAAGATCAGAAGTAAACCCTTGGGAGCTATGAATCACTTGGATTGGTTCCAGGAGAATTGAGTGAATACAGCAGAGACCAAGTAACTAACAAAATTGGGGCATTCGTTTTATTTTTTATTTTTATTGTCAAAAGTAGGCTTACATTAACATGGCAATGAATTAATGTGACGAGCGCCTGTTCAGGTACACAGGAGAATTCAGAATGTCCAAATTACCTTTTGGGACTTGTGGGAGGAAACCGGAGCACCCGGAGGAAACCCACGCAGAAACGGAGAGAACATGCAGACTCCGCACAAACAGTGACCCAAGTCGGGAATCACACCTGGGATCCTGGCGCTGTGAAGCTACAGTGCTAACCTCTATGCTACAGTGCCCACGCCCGGTTAGCATTAAACGTAGAAAAGGGCACATTCTGTTCAGTAATTTAGTTGCCTGTGTGAAGAAAATGGCTTTTTAGTTTTATTATTTGATAAACGCTTTGAACTTGAAGCCTTCTTGTGTCTTCTTTTAGTGAATAACTGGAAGTTCGAATTTCTCTTTAAAAATCTTTTGATTTCCACGAAGATCATAACAGAGCCTACAGATTGGGTCTATCAGTTTGGGAGATAACATGCAACCCCAATGAATGGGTTGCAGTCAGATATTGAAATTCTCAATGCCAATATTGAAAGATAAGAAGAGCTCTTGACAGAAACGTAAAGAGAGTTCATTTCGAAAGTTCAGGCTACTGAAGGTGATTTCCAGAAACTTACAATATTCAAAGATGAAAAAATTGCAACTGGAAATAAAGTCGTTGACCAAGAAAAACTGAAGGCTGAGCAGGACATAATGTGGTTTGCTGAAAAAGAGCATAGAGAAAGGAAAAAGCATTTATCAGAGGAGTCATCCAAGAGTGAGATCCAAAACCTCAGATCAGAACTTCAACAGCATGTGCCTCAAGTAAAAGAGCCTGAAAACAAAGAATTACAGTGCTGAGTTCAGACAGTAAATTAGTGAACTGCAATTGCTGCTTAACATTATATTACAGTCGGGGGAGGTAGGAGCATTATCACTGGACCACAATACTCTGGGTTCAAATCTCACCATGGCAGATGGTGAAATTTGAATTCAATAAAAATCTGGAATAAAAAGTCTATTGATGACCTTAATAGACACTGTCCCTCAGTTCAAGGGCCCACGAATGAATAACCCATTGGAGACTAATAACAAATTGCAAATGATGGAGGGTTTAAACAGTAAAATACAAAACTCCCATTGGCGAAGGAGTGGGGAAAGCGGGCCTTGGGACTGAGAGCATGGAGCCTTGGAATGAGCGTGGCAAGGGGGAAAATGGGATTCGATGAGATGTGAGAAAGAAGGTTGAGAGCTGTCTTTGTGTGCACACGTGAGAGGGAAAGGTGAGCGACTGTACTCAAGAGAGGTGTATTTGTCAATGCGTACATGCGTGAAAGGGGCGATAGTGCGTAAGAGGCAGGTATGGATCTGTGTGTGTGAGACGTGAGAGCTTGTGTGCATTGTGCATGTCTCCTCCCATTAACTAAGCATAAAAGACGAGGCGACTTCTATAAATTAGGTTTTTGTATGTTTGTACTGTCACAGTCGAGACGCAACGGAAAATATATATTTATTCATCAACTGCACTATTTTATAAAGTAATTTTTTTTCTGCACTGTAAAAATGGAGAAATGCTGAACTAACAGTTCAGCCAGTCACCTGATGCCTTGACACAATTTCACGGTAACAACAAGCGGGTGGCTGGACCAGCTACCTCCACATAAAGAAAAAACCTTCACAAGACATAATCTCCCATAATAGTAATAATGGTCAAAACGTAATCAGACCTAACAACCAGGTTCAACAAAGGGAGAGGCAGTTAAATCTGACACCAATGTCTCAAAAAACAAAAGTAGTCCCGACTCCAATTAAACTCCTAAATTCATGGCATGTGCCTTCGCCTGTCATGAAAGTCTCACTCCTAAAACATGATGTTTTCAAGAATCCGCCAACCTCTTTTTGGAAGGAACATCCCAGTTGACTCATGATTTTAGACTGTGTACTCATAAAACCAATACTTGTAGTTTTATTGTGGTTGTGCCCGGAGCCCTCTTTCCCCCATTTATTGTGAGTAAGCAACACAAATGGTGGATGTTGCGAAACCCCTCTCTTCCGTGTGTGTGTGTGTAAAATAAACCAACCCTTTTATTTTCATCTTCCCTTGAGTTTGCTGTGCAAGGTGCTAACTGCAGATTGGAACATTCCCAAATTTAAGGGTTGGGAAAAGATTCCACCATTGATAAAAGGTTAAATCAGGATGATCAGAATATTTTAAAAAAAAACACTTTCCTGTTCATAGATGGATAGAGGGTGGGAAAACCAGGGCAGTTTAAATTAATCCCCCTCCTGCCCGTGACAGCAATTATTGCACAAAAATAATCAATTCTTTGTGGTTTAACTCTTCATCGTAATAAGACTGTTTCTCAAGGGTTCTGCCAGCACTCTTGGGAGGTCAAAAGGGTTCCGTTGCCGGAAACGTTTGGGAAACCCTGTGTTCGGGGTATTTGAGCACCATCAGCTTGACTCTGTACCAAGAGCAAAGATGCAACAAATTACATCAATAGAACTACAAAGGTGTATCTTGTGTTCTGACACAAGCATATTTTAGAAATGTTGAAAGCATGCTGGGGAAAGTAAATGAAAATTGACTGTTCCAATTCTTCGACCAATCTTATAGTACTTACCTGCTAAATCATTGGATATGGAGGCGAGAGGTCCATACAAACACACAAATCCCTGGAAATACAGTGGCTGGCCCATTAGCATTGGGATTAGATTGGTTACCATTTTAGATACAGGTCCTTTTAGAACCTTTTTGACCAAGGCGGGAGGCTGAAATGTTAACTTTTTTTTTAATTTCAACCACTAACATATCCTGCTACATGTGTGCAATTTGGCTGTGAAGTGTTAAAAATTAGAAACAGGAACCTAACCCACCTTAAATCTTTAATGCAGGAAAGATGAAAGGTGGGATACGCTCCACACTCAGGAGACAGGTCAGTCATAAGAGCCTTTTACAGAGGCTGCAGGCATTCGTTGTTAAAGGATTTCTATGTTTAACCAGCATTTGTCAGGTCTTGGGAAACTAGTGGAGGCAAAAAAGGCCAGAGCTATCAATGACTTCATAGCACCACATGTAAACCTCCAGGCTTAACAAGCAAATTTGTTCTTTAAAAAAAACATTTGGATTCTCCCCCTGACAATCCTACAGTACTGAATTTCTCCAACGCGTTCTTGTCCTAAAACATGTTTGACCCATCATAAGACCTTCTGCAACATTCCCACCTACTCTGTGCTCACACCCACAACAACATTATTTGGTCCCAGTACTCAAGACTCCACAATCAAGAAACTTACCTGCTCCTGACCTGGCCTTCTTTGGAGCATTCCTACTTGACAGGTTGCCAAGCCTGTCAATCAGGGAATTATTTTTGTAAAACTCATGGAGTTAAACTTCAATCCATAATTCTTGCTCTCCCCTGCTCGGAAACCACACTAAGTATTGGAGCCATTAGCTTCATCAGAAGGCTGTGGCTTTAATGAAGAGGCCAACAATATGGTCCTCAAAGTAAACAATGTTAAGAGTGCAGGTGGTCTAAAGAGGAATGCTTGCTTGAGGTTTTGTTAAGTTATCTCTCATTGCATGCTATCCTGAGATGTCCCTTAGTGATTATTTACTTAAAAGAATAAACAATAGCAGGTAGTTTATAATCTTTGCTTTAGGATTCAATCATCCATTCTTCAGTGGAAATTCAATGTTACTAATATTTAGTTATTTCCTTAAGTATCAATTAAGTGTACTATTTCTTAAGTACCAATAATCATTATCCTCCATTACTGAAGAGTCTTAATTTAGCATTTATGAGCTTTCATTTCACCTCTACTTTTGATAACTAAACAGTTTTGAATAATGGGTTTCTATTTGGCCTGCAGTTAATTGTAAAATACACGTGGGTTCTAATCAGATTAATTTCATCGAGAGGCAAATACCTCCCCAAAGATTATCTATTAGCTGCGCACCATTTGAAGCTAGTTTCAAATGAATCTGACAGCACAAAAATGTTCACCAATTTGGCATAATATCATTAGTTTTAGTTCCAAACCATCATCATTGGCAGTTGATGTGTATGAACAAATCAGCTAGGTAGACCTCTTCTGGCTGGGAATCCTGATTTAGGTAATCTGCACTGAGCCATTTACAAGAGAAAATATGGAGGGTATCCTCCTTTCCCAACAGGAGCAATTAGTGCGACACTAAGCTCTGTTAGACAAACATAGTCTGTGCCCAAACTTCCTCCGGGGCCTCATTATAATGAAGCAGGTGCACACCAGCAGCACTCTTGGGTGCAGGGACCAGACAGAAGAGAAAGTCTGAATGCTGCCTGGGCTTTAACGCCACACTCACCATTTAAGGAATAGCCATCATTAAAACTACATGGAGAGCCAGAATAAAATGTGTTCTTAATTTCCATGTATAAGACAAGACTTTGATCTGGACACCTCCTGATGAACAGTAGTTTTTTAAAATTGAAATGTATGCCAGAAGTCATGATTCTTATGTCAATAGATGCCATGTGTAGCTTAAGGTTCTTGCCTTACTTCTCCTTCAAATGATAGATGATATATATATATATAATATATATATATATATATTTATCATATACCTATACATATCTCTCATTTGCTTTTACAAGTATCTTCGGACAGAAGCATACATGACTTATAAAAGTCAAAGTTTTGCTACGCGTCCAAAAAAATTCTTGTTTCTTAAGGGTTACATGGGTAGTCAATCGAAACTAACTGAAAACAAATCAAATAGTCTTTCAGAGCCTTGCGAGGTCTTAGACTTTAAAGTTGCCACCTTTTCTATAAATTAAACAGAAAAATAAAACCCACCAATTGATTTATGATAATTTTACAATCCTGAAAACCATCTCACGTGCCACTGATAACAGAAAAATCCAAGGTTCCACATGTTTGTGGAAATCACAGCTGAACACCGGAGTATAAAAAAATATGGGGCAATATTCAGCGAACCCGGTGCTCCCTGCACAGATCCAGACGCAACATATGAATCACACGAGAGCCCCAAATCGTGCTCCGCACCAGGTAAATCGCAAATCACCTGACTCACTCCGTCTGACGAGTTCAGATCTGCACATTTAAATTAGACTACAGTAATGAGCTCAATGTTAGAAACCATGACAAGACCTAATAATAGGACTAAGTTTGAATTGTGTCAACTACAATACTTTTAACTCTGAGAATAGTTTCAATAAAACCCAGGGGCAAATACCTCCACAAAGAATAACCCATTAATAATAATAATCTTTTATTGGCACAAGCAAGCTTACATTAACACTACAATTAAGTTACTGTGAAAAGCACCTAGTCGCCACATTCTGGCACCTGTTCGGTACACAGAGGGAGAATTCAGAATTCTCAACTGGTACCGGAATTGAAACCATACTGCTGACCTTCTTCTGCATCACAAACCAGCTGTCTAGCCACTGAGCTAAACCATTAGCTGCATACCATTTGGAGCTAGTTTCAAATGAACCTGATAGCACAAAAATGTTCACAAATTTGGCACATTTTTAGTTCCAAATCATCATCCTTGGCAGTTGAGGTGTATGAATAATCAACTAGGTAGACCTAATGGCTCATTTAAATACCCGGACACCCATTCACCCATGCTGTTGAATAGTGGGATGTTTGTCGACGCTACAATGGGCAGCACGGTAGCATGGTGGTTAGCATAAATGCTTCACAGCTCCAGGGTCCCAGGTTCGGTTCCCGGCTGGGTCACTGTCTGTGCGGAGTCTGCACGTCCTCCCCGTGTGTGCGTGGGTTTCCTCCGGGTGCTCCGGTTTCCTCCCACAGTCCAAAGATGTGCAGGTTAGGTGGATTGGCCATGCTAAATTGCCCGTAGTGTCCTAAAAAAGTAAGGCTGGGGGGGGGTTGGGTTGTTGGGTTAAGGGTATAGGGTGGATAGGTGGGTTTGAGTAGGGTGATCATTGCTCGGCACAACATCGAGGGCCGAAGGGCCTGTTCTGTGCTGTACAGTTCTATGTTCTATGTTCTACAACCGCCAAGAGACACCGTGTTAAACACGCTCAAAAGCCGAATTTAACATTTGTCCGCTGAATTGCACCCATGTTTGCAGAAACCGAATCCTCAAGAGACAAATCTGTGGCTCCCAGTACTATCCGCCACTTCATGTTTGCAACAGATTCTGTAAATTTATAAGACTACCATTGTGACGCTGTCCTCCCACTCACTAGGCAATACAATGTAGAATCCATGTACTCCCATGTAACTAGTTTTGTCATGCACTCGCCAACCTTTTCATATATCAATCAAATTATCACCTGCAACATCAAACATGAATTCAGCCAAAACTCTCCAAACCTTTTGGCTGTGCCCATGGGCTAAATGGAGAGCACCATAAATTCTTACTGACTCAGGGTTACTGTTTTGAAACTTTAACACACAATAAAATTTAGATATCAGAAAAATTATTAGCAATCATTTTTTGGCAATTGTTCACTTTTCATAATAAACACAACACACTGATCAGGAAGACCATAATCAGCCACAGGTTCAATGCTTTCCAGAACACTGCAACTGAAAAGCAAAATAGCATGCCAAGTTATTCACAGCTATATGGTCAATTACAATGCAGCTCTGAACTTCATTTTGATGTCAATATAATTGGTGCATGAGAAACAAAACAGCCATTACTGCAAGAAAGATCTGCATCACTTATGATTTTTTTAAAAAATTTAAGTACCCAATTACTTTTTTCAAATTAAGGAGCAATTTAGCATGGCCAATCCACCTACCAGGCACATCTTTGGGTTGTGGGGGTGAGACACACGCAGACACGGGAGAATGTGCAAAAGACAGACTAACCCTGTTTGCATAACTTTTCCTTTGAAGGGAACATTACATTGGGGAATAAAAATAAACTCTTGTGTGGAGTTTGCACATTCTCCCTGTGTTTGCCTGGGTCTCACACCCTTAATTGGGGAAAAAAGAATTGGGTTCTTTAACTTTAAAAATAAACAAGTGAGGAGTGAATAGCTATACAAAAACCATCTGAATGCTATGTGAAGGGATAAAGAAAGAAAGATAAGACAACAAATCAAAACAAAAAGAAACAACCTATAGAACAAGATAAAGGCAGAGGCTATGATCGAGAGTTGTTGAACATGATGTTGAGTACAAAGACTGCAGAGTGCGGAGTCAAACGAGGAGTTGCTGTTCTTCTGAGCTTGTGTTCAACTTCACTGGACAACTGTAGGAGGACATGGGCAGAAAGGTCGCATGGGACCAAGATGAAGAATTAAATTGATAACAACTGGAAGCTTGGCATCATGCTTGCGGCCCGAGCGAAGGTGTTCAGACACCCAGTCTGCATTTGGTCTCCCCAATGTAGATTTTGCCACATTGTAAAATCGTGAATACAGGATAGAAACATTAAGTAGTACAGGATTGTTTGGAGCCTTGGATAGTGAGAAGCCAGGAGATGAAAGGAAAGGTATAGCATTTACTATGCTTGCATGAATATGTGCCATAGGGAAGGTGACGGGGTGTTAGGGGTGACTGACGAGTTACCTATTGTGTTGCAAAGGGTCCCTTCAGAATGCTGAAAGGGGAGAGCAGAGGAAGATGCATTTGGTGTAGCATCACACAAGAGCTGGTAGAAATAACAAATGATAATTTGTTGAAACTGGAGCCTGGTGAGGTGGAAGGTGAGGGCAAGGGTAACCCTACCATGGTTCTGGGTGGGAAGAGAAAGGGTGAAAAGTGCAGGCAATGGATCAGAACACAGTGGCAACCCTGTTCAAACATGCTGGGTTAGAATCTCCGGTTCAGGTAAATAAAAGACATATCAGGAGTGCTGGTGTGCAAGGTTGCAGATGCAACAGGAACAGAGGAACTGGAAGAACAGGCTTGAGTCCTTACAGGAAGCAGGATGCAAAGAAGTATAGTTGAGACAGCTGGAGGAGTCCATGGGGTTTTACATGGATAGACAATCTGCAGAAATGGTGACAGAGAAGTCAAGGGACAGAGAAGTCAAGGAACAAAGGAATCAAGGAACAAAGGGAAGAGTCAGAGATAGATCAGGTGATAGCAAGGGAAGGGTGAAAATTGGCAACAAAGCTGAGAAGTTTTCTATCTCCGGGTGAGAACAGGAGGCGGCACCAATACAGTTATCAATGTACTAGAGAAAGAGATGAAGGAGAGGACCAGAGCCAAGACTGGAATAATGAATGGTCCACATATCCCACAATAACCTGGACACAAGCAGATTCCCACGTTTCACTTGGGGAGGTGAATGGAGTTTACGTTAGTAGAATTTTCTTAATGTGGTGAAACTTAAAGATTGGATAATTTAATATTTGGGTCCAGAAAAGAGAAGTTTTTCATTCTTGTATTTCCTATGGTGTTAGCAAACTTGTCTATTGTCAAAGAAATTATATTTAAGCTATATTTTTAAACGTAACATTTTGAAATGAATGATCCTCACTACCTCTGATGAGTAATTTTTAATTTTTTTAAAATATTTTTATTCAAATTTTCAACTATCCCATTGTGCCAAGTCCTCCTTCACCCTCCCCACCAGCCCCGCGCGTCACCTGCACCCCCAAATACCCAAAGTAAGTTGTTGTTACACGGAATAGTAACTCTCCCACTCCTTCCCCTGCACTTGGAGAAGACACCACAAAACTTTGCGGTTCCCTAAATTGAACGAATACCCTGGAAATGCCCCAAATTTCCGTAATAATCCCATTATATTCCTCACCGACTAGTTCGGGTCCGAGATGTACAGCAGCAGATCAAATGGGTCATATTTTTGGAATATGAAATTCTTTACGAAGTAAGCCTTTGGCTCCCAGTCTAGCCTCTCTTACATTAAATGAATAACAGCTACAGAATTCTTGTGGAGTGCATCCATTGCCATTCAATATCACAGTTGGTCTGCTTAACTGTAGAAATTGGTTGGAAGGTACCTTTCTCGTGTTAAAATTACTGTCTACTGATTTTTGTTTTACGCTTTGCAGGGAGAAGCTGCAGGACATTTTCTGTCATGTTCTGAAGGCTTAGCTCTAATTCAGCTTTAATCTTTTAAAGCTGCCACGCTATTTTGCCACACAAGACTCCTTCGCCAAGACTAGAATGTTCTAGAACAGTGTTCTTCAAAGTCGGGGGCGCGACCCGCGGGTGGAGCCATTGTCCGCGGCACTCCCGATCGCGCAAATCTCCGCGCAGCAGCCTGTTATTCATAATGCCAGCTGCAAGCGGCCGTGAACATATTTTTAAAAAAATTTGACCGCATTGCGCATGCGCACACGATGATTGGGCACGCATGCGCAGTGCGGCCGCTATTTTTTTTGTTTTTTTTTAAATACTTTTTATTGAAGAAATTTTTCAGAGTACAAACATTTTAACCCCCCCTATATTTGAATTATATCAAAACAAAGTCAAACCCCCCTACTTAACAAGAATCCCCCCCACCCCCTACCCGCGCGCCCCCCCCCCCCCCCGCCGACGAACCGGCCGCCCGACCATCTTGTCATTTCTGGCAGTGTCCTCGGGCAGGCCTTGCCCGTGACACCACCGATACCGTGTTTCCTTCGTTGCTATCCCCCCTCCCCCCCCCCCCCCTCCCCCACACCCTCCCCCCCCCCCCCTCCCTCCCGCCCTCCCCTCCCCTCCCGGGTTGCTGCTGTCACGACCTCAGTTTCTATCTCTGATCTAAGAGGTCCAGGAAGGGTTGCCATCGCCTGAAAAACCCCTGCACCGACCCTCTCAGGGCGAATTTGATTCTTTCCAATTGGATGAAGTTTGCCATGTCGTTTAACCAGGTGTTAACACTTGGAGGCCTTGCGTCCCTCCACTGAATCAAGATCCTCCTCCGAGCCACCAAGGACGCAAAGGCTAATATTCCAGCCTCCCTCGCCTCCTGTACCCCCGGCTCCACCCCAACCCCGAAGATCGCAAGTCCCCATCCTGGCTTGACCCTGGACCCCACCACTCTCGACACCGTCCCTGCCACCCCCTTCCAGAACTCCTCCAGTGCCGGACATGCCCAAAACATGTGTGCATGATTCGCAGGGCTTCCCGAACATCTGACACACCTGTCTTCACCCCCGAAAAACCGACTCATCCTTGTCCCCGTCATGTGGGCTCTATGCAGTACCTTAAATTGAATAAGACTCAGTCTCGCACATGACGACGACGAGTTGACCCTCTCTAGGGCGTCTGCCCATGTCCCATCCTCTATCTGTTCCCCCAGCTCTACCTCCCACTTGTCTTTCAACTCCACTACTGGTACCTCCTCCACCTCCTGCATAATCTTATAAATGTCCGAGATCTTCCCCTCCCCGACCCAGACCCCTGATAGCACCCTATCACTCGTCCCCCTGTCGGGAAGCACGGGAAACCCCTCTACCTGTCGTCTGGCAAATGCCTTCACTTGGAGGTACCTGAACGTGTTCCCCGGGGGGAGCCCGAATTTCTCCGCCAGCTCTCCCAAGCTCGCAAACCTCCCCTCTATAAACAAGTCCTTCAGTTGCCTAATGCCCACCCTCTGCCAGCTCAGAAATCCCCCTCCTGGATTTCCCGGTGCAAATCTGTGGTTCCCTCTTAGTGGTGCCCTTATCAAACCCCCCACTTCCCCCCTGTGTCGCCTCCACTGCCCCCAGATCTTGAGGGTGGCCGCCACCACCGGGCTCGTGGTATACTTCGTGGGAGGGAGCGGCCATGGTGCCGTTATCAGTGCCCCTAAGCTTATGTTGCCACAGGACGCCCTCTCCATACGCTTCCAAGCTGCCCCCTCCCCTTCCATCATCCACTTTCGTACCATCGATGCATTTGCCGCCCAGTAATATCCTGAAAGATTGGGTAACGCCAGCCCTCCACTATCCCTACTCCGCTCCAAAAAGACCCTTCTAACTCTAGGGGTGCCATGTGCCCACACGTACCCCATGATACTACTCGTTACCTTCTTGAAAAAGGCCCTAGGGAGGAAGATGGGCAGACACTGGAACAAAAACAAGAACCTCGGGAGGACCGTCATTTTAACTGACTGCACCCTCCCTGCCAGCGACAGCGGCACCATGTCCCACCTCTTAAACTCCTCCTCCATCTGTTCCACCAGCCTAGAGAAGTTCAGCTTGTGGAGGGTCCCCCAGTTCTTTGCCACCTGCACCCCCAAGTACCTGAAACTTTTTACTGCTCTTTTGAAGGGGAGCCTCCCAATTCCCTCCCCCTGCTCTCCCGAGTGTATTACAAAGACCTCACTTTTCGCTATTTTTTTTTTTTAAACGGTTGCAGCTTTTTGGTTTACAAGTTCTGTAGTGGTTTTTATTCATTTATTCATTTATTTTATTAATTTAATTTTTTTTTTCATTTATTTTATTCATTTTATTATTTTTTTACAAGTTCTGGGGGGTTTTATTCATTTTTTTTCATTTATTTTACTTATTTTATTTACTTTTTTTTTTACAAGTTCGGGGGGAGGTTATTTGATAACATTTTACAGGGAAAAAAATTCAGAACTTTGGACAGATGGAGACTCCATACTTTCCGACACCGGAAGGCTTCACCTTCATCCAACAGGTTCCATTGGAGGAGCGTGTACGAGGGCCAAAGGGACCCAAAACCATTTCCTCCATTTTTGTCAGCAGCAAACAAGGTTATATGGTGGGTCGCGCAGGTCGGCCGGCGTGGGTCGCAAAGGTCGGCCGGGTTGGGTCCCGAAGGTTGGCTGGTTGGTAAAAATGGGTCCCTGGAAAAAAAGTTTGAAGAACACTATTCTATAATCTTTGCAGTGATGCAGTTATTATGCGTGCTTATAAATCTAAAACTTGTTCATCATTTTCCATGATATTGTCTTTCATATACATAGTTTAAAACTTTAATGAAATGAAAGAATAAAATAATTTCAATCAAATGGCTAAAAATGAAATGAAACTCAAAAGAAATTGGATTTAATGCATATTTTATATTTTGCATGATATATGACTGTTGGTTCCATAATCAGTGCGCAGTAAAAATCATATTTTGCCGAATGTTCAGATAGTATTTTTAGGGAAGCAATTCCAAATATGCAAATTGCCACATAATTTGCATGTTTTGTGTGATCTGTAGGGGTTGAATTCTATTGAATCTGCTGAAGGTAATAAAAATCAAATACTGAAAATGCATCCTCTCTGTCTCTCATTACATCAAGAGCCACAAGCAAGGTGCAAGATAATTTACTCATGTCTTATTAAGCCCATTGAGAATGAACAATGTGGCATCTCCATATCATTTAAAAACCAGTCAGGATATCAGGAGCACATGCCATTTTTGTCTTTGCTGTTTTCAGCAGTTCTCAGTTCTACATTTACAAAATATGGAAATGAATTTGTGCAAAAACAACAATTCTGCAAAAAAAAGTATTAAAACGATCAGACTTGGCAATTTTGCATGCAATCAATAGAATTGCTTCAGAAATTGGGCTCACAAGAGTTATACAAGACTATTAACAGGATAAATTCCGGACTGGCATGAAGAAATTCATCTTTGCACAAAGAGTGATTAATGTGTGAGAAAACTTTCTGGCAAGAGAAGTGGAAGCAGAACCCCTGAAAATTATTTATGAAATAAACCGGGGTGGGTGGGGGGGTGGCGCGGGGTGCTAAAGTACAAACAAATGGATGAATGAAGGTGGACTTCCAAATCTATAATTATCCTGTGATTAAGTTAGCAAACCCGGAACAATACTTCCTGATATACCAGAGAAGCAGGATGTGAAACTCGGATTCAGGATTATAAAGAGCAAGTTATGATCTCATATCTAATAAAAGTTGTTGGAAAAGAAGATTGGCTAAGATGCACGACAGGCTACCGATTTGCTATTGCCCGTTTTGAAATATTGCCCAGGATTCCTCTGCACTATTTTACTTTATAATAGATTATTTTCTATTTTTGAACTTTCCATTATGCAAAACCTATCAAATTCCAGTTTTCTCCCAGTCACATTCTAATAATTCACATTTAAAGTAAACATTCTCCAAATTGCACTCAATGTGACACTATTTTTTACACTTGAAAACAAAATTCATCACACCTACCGGTTTTCATGCTTTAAATCATAAGAATGAGGGAATGTGGTTTCAGGTTAAGAGTACATTTGTAAGTCTAACAGAAAAGTCAAGATCATAGAGTAACGTGGTAATTTGGGGAAAATCAAGTGGGTTGTGTCAGGAAGGGATAGAGCTTCACAATGGTCATAGAGCATGAGCAACTAAGGCCACATCACAGAAAAATAACAAAACCTAAAATTAAAGTGATCCTATCTTCATGAACGAAGTACATGCAACAAGATAAATTTATTAATGGTGAAAAGAGCATTAAATGGCTTTGACCAAGTGGAAATTATATAGACAGGTATGCAGGGTGACCAAAAGTTCAGAACTAAATGTTTCACAGTTCTTGAATTTTCGTTGGGGGGGGGGGGGGGGGGGCCAATGGGTAGAATGGAAAGAGCTGGAATTGATCTGATTACAAAGAATGAGATAAAGACAGAGTAAGAAAAAGTTCTTGGTGCAAAAAATTAGAATATAGAATCAATAGGATGGAGCCAAGAGATAACAAATGGCAGGAAACACTAGTGTAAATAATTTATAAGCCCCCTAACAGTCATCAAAGTATTGATCATATTATAAATGAGGAAATTAGAATACGTGTTAGGAAAACAAAGATAGCTTTAAAAGGTTTAGATTTGTATTGGTAAACACTGAAAAGGGTGGGCTTAATTTAATGTTTGTGTGTCTGGAAAACTGAAACCTATAGTTAAGATGCATGCTGGACAACGGTGCTTGTATATATATATATATAGGGGGTTAGGATGTTTCAACTGTATTTCTATTATGCTTAGAGAGGGCTATAGCATGAATAATAAATAAAAGGCACAAGTATGTGGCTGTTGCTTAGCAACTGGGGCCTTCTAGAGACTTTTAGGTTTTAGTTTAGCTAATTTAATTGCAGTTGGAGATAGGTAGTGAGAGAGAAGGCAGCTCTCATAGTTCTGCTAGAAGCAGCTGGTTTAGAAGGCTGGAGAGGGAACATCTCTCAAAACCGTACCATGGAGTAATGGTTGAGAAAACTAGGGCAGAGATCTGAAGAAACACTAGTTAAGGGAACTAGAGAAATGAAGAGAAGTCTCCAAAAAAATCGGAGGTTCAAAGTACTAGAACAGAACACTGCTAAATAAAGACAGACAGAGCTGAGAAGAAGGCTAAAACACCAGAACGGCATGTGAAGTGATTTTCAGGTTTGTGAAATTTTATGACAGCCTGTCGAACACTAGTTGAAACAACTATGGAAATCGGTGACTGGATCTCTGTGGTTGCTTAAAACAGTCAAGACAAAGGAAATCTAAAAGGGGGTGGTGTAAAATTTTGGACTGCATTCACAGCTAAGTAAAGTGGCAGCTTTGTCTTAAAAGTGAGATTTTAAAAACCTGGTCTGGATTTCAGAATGCAAACGGCTAAGGGAAAGCATAATTATGAGAGAAGATTTTAAAGCGTGATTTTTGGGAATGGAGTTTGAAAACCCTCACGTGACAATCATCTGGGGGGGATTCTGAGGAGACATAAACAAACATTCACTTGGGTTCAGAGTAGACAGTATATTTGCCGCAGCCATCTTGTGTGCTTAAAAGGGACTTTGTGTTAATGAGACCATTACAGATTAGGATATACTTTGTAATCTGTGTTAATCCTCAAACCTTTATGTAATTAAGTAGGGGAGAGTAAACATGTGTTATATGATCATCCAATGCATACGAGAGTCAATACGTTGAAGGTCCAACTTGGGAATAAGCGGACTGTAAATGTGTTAGATTTAAAGTACCCAATTCCTTTTTTTTTCAATTAAAGAGCAATTTAGCAAGGTTAATTGACCTACCTTGCACATCTTCTTGGGTTGTGTGGGTGAGACCCACCCACACAGGGGGAGAATGTGCAAACTCCACATGGACAGTGACCCGGAATCGAACCCGTCTCCTCAACGCTGCTAGGCAGCAGTTATAACAACTGCATCACCGTGCTGCCCTCTGTGTAATGAGTTGATTAGTTATTTTATATAAAGGGATCCCCGGGACATGTGATCACCATGAAGGAATGAGTGAATTATGGATGAACTGCATGTTTGAGTGCTGTATCGAAACCAAGATTTTTAACTTTAAACTAGGCTAATTTGGAAGGAAAGAGGGACAGAAATAGTAGCGATAAATTGGTGACTTCATTTAAAAGCTAGGACAGTAGATAATTTATGGAAAAACTTTTTTTTAAAAGACCATATCTTGCAACAAACTCACACAAGAATAATAACTCCACGAGAGGTGGGGCTGATATAGCTGAAGGTGGTGTACAGGTCTACAAAGTCTAGGTTGAGCAAGCTGTTCGAAGGGGCGGAAGATGTCTGTGAGCGATGTGGGAGAGGCCCTACGAACCATGTACATATGTTTTGGTCCTGCCCAAAGCTGGAAAGGTTTTGGAGGTCAGTGTTCAGCACCATCTCAGGGGTCTTACATGTGGAGATAGAGCCCGATCCCCTAGAAGCCACATTCATCGTGCCGGACTGCCCGGAGCTGCAGGTGGGTGCGAGAGACAATGTTTAAAAAACAGATGGGTGTATTGTAAAGGGTGAAAGTTTGTCAAATTCTAGTTATATTAGTATATAGAATGATTTTACACTGGTTTTGAGATTGCACGCTGTGTAAACTGACTTCTCTGAGTTTGCTTTTGAAACAAAAATAATTAATCTTCACAGAAAGTACCTCAAAGACAATATTATATTGCTCGGTGCGAAAAGAATTCACTCACATGTCTGTTGATCAAGAATATTCTTCTACAAAGCTACCATTCTTAAAAGCAAATTATGCAAAATGAGTGTAACATCAAGAATGGAAGTCTTTGGCTGCTTTTAAATTGGCTCCAGTTTAATTTAGGTTTCAGAAGATGAATGTTGCTGGTCCAGTTTGGGTGTTTACTCGGGTGCTTGGTGGCAGCGCAGACACGATGGGCCGAAGGACCTCTTTCTGTACTGTGTGACTAAGGATTTTGGTCATCTATTCCAATGTCGCTTGGTATCAACTTATGTTTGATAATGCAATCATAAAGCGCCACTGGGCAATTAGCATGTTATACGATGCTGTACAAATGCAATTATCTATTGACGATCTGAGCCTATATTAAAATATTAAATCCAAGCACACATTATTAAACCCAAGTCTACAGTTAGAATCCAACTTTGAGCTTCCAATCATTACTAATGCTGTAGACAGGAGACTATCTAATATACTGTTTTAAGTGTTTAAAAAGTTACACTTCAACTCTATCAAATTGTTTCTACTTCCAACTTCTCCGGTTGTCTCAGGATTTCTCTAAACCATTTACTTCTATTATCTTAATTCCGGCTTCCTATTTTAACTAGCCCAAATTCACTGCTCCCCAATTCACCTTCAGCTCGCTATGAATGACATTGCCAACAATTATTTTCCTTTACCCACTGGTATTTCTTTCTGTACAACTTACTCACAATATCGTTGCTTCTGCTATTATACTCTCTTAGCTCCATCTTTTCTGTTGTCATGTTTCAGAGCATCAATTTCAATATATCGCAATATATAACTGTTGAGCTTTTACAAAGCTATTTTGAGGTGAAGCTACCTTTCATCATAGTTATTTACACTTGAAATTTTTAGAACAGTCCCAACATCCTGAACTGCATAATTCTGGAGTTTTTCTGATGAGTTAGCAATTATTTGATCCTCTCGATGCACTAATAATTCTGTTGAGATTTTGGGAGACTACATTTTAATGGAGATGTATGATTACAAAGCACATTTTGGGGCTAAGTTTAATTACCCCAAAAACCGGCACTGAATTTGTACTGCACAATTAATCACTGACTGCATTGCAGACAGAATGCCAACTTCACGTAGCCTGTTGATTTCAATGATTTTAAGCAACCAGCCATTGCCAACTACACTGCTAATGGCCTGGACAGCTCAGCAAGGGGTCAATATAGTGACTGGCTAATACCATTTTATGCCAGCCTGCACGATTTAAAGTTAGCCAACATGTCTTAAACTGAGCATTATTTTGCATAACTGTCACATTGTTAGCAATGGCCAGATGTGTATAGGTTGCAATGGCTCTAAGAGGTTTTTGAGTCAATCTTTTTCCCCATCTCTTCGTCCTGCAAAGTTTTACAGGCAGTGTGCAAAATGGCCACACTTCAAGAATAATAATCGCTTATTGTCACAAGTAGGCTTCAATGAAGTTACTGTGAAAAGCCCCTAGTCGCCACATTCCGGCGCCTGTTCGGGGAGGCCGGTACGGGAATTAAACCCACACTGCTGGTCTTGTTCAACATTATAAGCCAGCCGTTTAGCCCACTGTGCTAAACCTGCCCCTGAATAGCAAGGTGAAGAGTAAGTTATCCTGACCATGAGAAAATGCATAACAACCGAACTTGATCCTGCCCTCAACATACGCTTTTCAACAGACAAATTGCATTGCAATTCAAGACCCACTAACTGAGAACACAATGGGAACAGTTTTGCCGCATATACTCCATCCAGACCCCTCAGTAGTCCGAACCTCTATCAAATCACCTCTCAACTTTCTCTTCTCTGAAGAGAAGCCCAGCTTCTCTCATCTATCCATGTAATTGAAATTCCTCATCTTCGGAACTATTCGCGTAAATATTTTCTACACACTTTAAAAGCTTTCACATTCTTCGTAAGAATACACTTCGCAGAATTGGACACAATACTCCAAAAGAGTGTTTCTAAAAGGTTCACCATGCCTTTGTGCTCAATACCTCAGTCCAGATCCAGCATACCTTATTAACCGCTTTCTCAACCTGCTCTGACACCTACAACATTGTGTCCTTATGTAAGCCTGGAAGTCCCATTGCTTATGCACCCCTTCAGAATGATTTTATTTCATCTTGCCTTTCATTCTTTCGTCCACACTACTCTGCATTAAATTTCATCTGCCACTTGTCCAGCTATTCCACCAGCATATACAAGTCCTCCAGAACTCACCATCCTCTTCCAGTTCTTAAAACTCAATTTTCTGTCATCCAGAAATATCAAAATTGTGTCCTGCACACCCCAAGTCTAGGTCATTAATATAGACCAAGGCCTAGTACCGGTCCCTGGGGAACCCTGTTGTGTACTTTCTTCAAATCCAAAAAATGATTCTTGCCCAGGACTCTGTTCCTTGTCACTCAGGCTACCCTACGTCCATGTGACTGTCACTTTTATTCTATGAGCTCTCACTTTGCCAACAAGCCCGAGAACCTTTTTCAAAGTTCATGTGTATCCTCATCAACCCTCTGTTGCTTCATTCTCAAACAACTCTGGTTGATTAATTTGCCCTTATTAAATCAGTGCCAGCTTTCTTCAATTCGTCCACATTTGTCCTTTTGCCCCAAATTATTTGTTTCTAAAAGCTTTCCCATCACGGAGGTTAAACTGGCCGGCCTTATCCGTGCAGCCTTTTTTAATGAAGGGTGAAACATTTGCAATTCTCCACAGGCTGGGCATCACCCTAAATTTGGAAGGACTGGAAGATTATGCTAATTTCCTCAATTTTCATCCTTGCTTCTCTCAGTACCTTTGGATGCATCTAATCCTGTCCTGGGGATGCATCAACTTTAAGTACAGCCAGCCTATCGAATATCTTCTCTTCGTCAATTTTTAGGAATGTATCCAACTACTGTAGGCTGTGGCGTACAAGTCAACCTTTGATAAGCCTCCAAAACTCCTTCCAAAAACAGGGGTTAACTTCACAGGAAGTATAAAATGTGAGCCGCCAGTGTGGGTGTGGGTGATTGTCAATTTGAAATGTGGAAATAAAGCACATTAGTAATTCATACTAAATTAATGTGGTATGGTTTATTGAATGAACTAATTGTACAGAGAATCCTTAAACCACAATTAGTGTTTTAAAACCCATTAAATTCATCAGCTTGGGCATGTGATGCAAAGAGTTCACCTAATTCTGAGAGTCACTTTGACAACTGCTTCATCAGAAGGATCATACTCTGGATCAGATGCGGCACTTTTCACTTTCAGTATCATCCCTCCGTAACAAACCATCCTCCTCTCCATCCATTAAATTGAATATTTCACCTTTTTTGAATGATTTGATGACACATGGTGAACTAACAGCATCCCACAATTTGAAAATGAAACCACAGAAAACAGGGCTACATGTCTATGTCACTCTGTGAAGATTTTCTCACTGCCAATCATCCATTTATTCCATTTGTCATCAACATGACCCTTGAATGATTTGTTGAGGCACACATCAAAAAGACTGAACTACGGATATTAGACTTCCCTTGCACAAATGCAATGTGGGTGTTACCTTTTTGCAGGCACCTTTTGATCTCACCAGTTTTATGGTTTGGGTGTTGCTGCTAGGCCAACATTTATTGCCCATCGCTAATTACCCTGGAAGGTTTCAGGTTTCGAGATATAAACCCTACCAATTAAAAAAAACTACGGTCCCAATTTTTAATTTCTAACAGGGCCCTCAGTTTTGCTTGGCCTACAAGATATGAACAACTGGTATTTATGAATCAAGAAAGATTTTTGAAGCAAGATTTGACATATACTTAACAAGAAGTAGTGAAAGCAACATGGAAGTTTCTCATCTCTCAACATCCCAGGAATTCTTGGTGTTGTGAACACATACTATATCCCGCTTCTTTGTCTTTGAAGTGATGTCGAACTGTGTCCATACAGAAGTCATACCCCAGAAGGTATGGTATCACTGTGCCAACAAGGATCAAGATTTCTCAGCTTCTCTGCCTCAGTCTTTCATTATTCAGCACTTCCTCTTTTTCAAAAAAAAGTGGTTAAGGAATAAATTACAAATATGTTGCAGGCTCTAAAAATTATTAGAATTATCAAAATCTTCCACGCCTTTTTGAAACGCTGCAAACCATGTGGTGCAAGTCCAGTGCTGTTAGCAATAAAGTTCCAGGATTTGGACAGAGTGACAGCGAAGGGGCGACAATATAGTTCCAAGTCAGGGTGCGGTGATCCCCATGCATCTTCTGCCCTTATCCTTCTAAGTGGCAATGATCATGGGTTTGGTAAGCTTTTGAAGGAGACTTGGTGAATTAGTTACTGCAGTGCATCTTGTGGATGGTAGAAGCTGCTACCACTTTGCAACAATGGTGGAGGGAGTGAATGCTTGGAAGATGGTGGATGGGGTGTCAATTGAGCGGGCTGTTTTGTCCTGGTTGATATCAAGCTTCTGAAGTGTTGCTGGAGCTGAACTGATCCAGGCAAGGGGAGGGTATTCCATCAGATTCCTGTCTTGCTCTGTGTAGATGGTGGACATGATTTGGAGAGTCAGGAGGAGAGTTACTCGTCGCCGAATCGCGAGCCACTGAACTGCACTTGTAGTCACAGTATTTATACAGTTGGCCCGGTTCAGTTTCTGGTCAATGGCAAGCAGAGGGCGGTGGGGGGAGAAATCAAGCTACTGCCTTTGAATGTTGGGGGAGATGGCTTGATTCTCTCTTGTTGGAGACGGTCATTGCCTGGCACTTGTGTAATACACTCATCACCCAAGCCCAAGTATTATCCAAGTCTTGTTACCCATGGGCCTGGACTAGTTCAATATCTGAGTTATTGATGAAATTGTGCCCAACTTCATGACGACCGAGAATTCCTATTTCTGACTTTGTGATAAAGGGAAGCAGCTGAAGATGGTTCGCCCTGGGACAGCACCCTGAGGAACTCTTGCAATGACCTCCAACAACCACAATGATTATCCATTATACCAGGTATCACTTCAACCAGTGGAGAGATTTCCCCTGATTCCCATTGACTTAAACTTTGCCAAGGTCCCTTGATGCCACACTTGATCAAATGATGCACTAATGTGCAGCACGGTAGCACAGTGGATAGCACTGTTGCTTCACAGCGCCATGGTCTCAGGTTCGATTCCCAGCTTGGATCACTACCTGTGTGGAGTCTGCACGTTCTCCCCGTGTCAGCGTGAGTTTCCTCCGGGTGCCTCGGTTTCCGCCCACAAGTCCTGAAATATGTGCTTCTTAGGTGAATTGGACATTCTGAATTCTCCCTCAGTGTACCCGAACAGGCGCCGATGAGGGGATTTTCACAGTAACCTCATTGCAGTGTTAACGTAAGCCTACTTGTGACAATAAAGATCATCATCATCTCACCGTGTTCAGCTCATTTGTCGAAGTTTAGATCAAGGCTGAAATGAGGTCAGCAGCTGAATGCACCTTGAAGAACTTGGGCAACGAGCAGGATATTGTTGACTAAGGGCCACTTGATAGCACTATTGGCGACACCTCCCATCACTTTGCTGATGATCGGGTTAACATATGGGGCTGGGTTGGATTTGACTTGCTTTTTGTGGACAGGTGATATCCAGGCAATTTTCCACTCTGCCAGGTAGCTGCCAGTCTCATAGCTGTAATGAAACAATGTGGTTCGGGGGCATGGCTAATTTTGGAGCACAAGTCTTCATTCAGCACTATTGGCGGAATGTAGTCAGGATCCACAACATTTGCAGTGTCTAGTGCATTTAGCTGTTTCTTGATATAACGTGAGTGAATGGAATTGACTGGAGACTGGCATCTCAGGAGGAGACCATGATGCATTATCCACTCGGCACTTCTGGCTGAAAATACTTCAGACTTGTCATTTGTATTTGTGTGCTGGGCTCCCCCATTATTAATGATGGGGATATTTGTCAAGTGTCTTCCTCGGTTAGTTGTTTAATTGTCCACCACCACTTGTGACTGGATGTGGAGCTTAGATCTGCTTGGTTGGGTGTGGGATCACTTAACCCTGTCTATTGCATGTTACTTCCACTATTTGGCATGCAATTTATTTGGTGTTGTAGCTTCACCAGGCTAACACCTCATTTTTAGTCGTGCCTGGTGCTGCTTCTGGAATGCATTGTTCCATTCTCTATTGACTCAGGGTTGACCCTCCAATTTGAAGGTAATGGTGGATTGGGGAATGTGCTGGATATGAGGTTAGCGATTGTGGTTTAATACAATTCTGCTGCTGATGAATGCCCATTTTTTCATTGCTAGATTTGTTAAAAATCTATCCCATTTAGCACGATGGTAATGCCACTCAACATGGAGAGTATACTTAATGTAAAGTCATGTCCAATATTAATTAGCTGGAATCTTTGTCAGCCCCTGGGACGCCTAGCCTACATATCTTCAATTATTAACTTCACTCCATCCTTATCCATCCAACAGTTATCATGGACATGTACATGCTTCTGCAGGGAATTTTTATTTTGGGCATACTTTTATGTTTGAAAATTACCATAGGTTTTAATTTTATTATGCCAGCCTTGCGAGTTCATACCCCCCAAAGTGAATCTTGTCGTCTAATGTCCAGTCTTCTTCAGTAGAACGGTTTCATGAACCTTTCCATTCCATTGTTTGACTGCTGGGAACACAGAAATGCATAGGCATTTCATCGCGGTTAGCGGTGTGATTTAATGGGTACTCACATTTTTGTCATTTTTCTGACGAAGAATTGGTGGAAACTGATAATTTTGGGAGAGGAATTTTGGTTATCTCTGAAAAATCTTGGTCTTCTGCTGCAGCATTAGACTGTACAAAGTGGAATTTGAAATGTTTGATTTTGAAAAGTGCATATGTATGCATTGCACTTCTGGTGATGAAGTAACCAATCTGGCGATTCTCGAGGACCAGATTTGGCAGTGGCTGATCCCTGGTCTGACTGCGAATTTTGTCTTGGACATCTTCTGCAGGACAGATTCATCTTTCTTCCATTCTTGCACCAGTTTTTCACTTGCACCAGTTTTTCACTAACACCAAATTTTCTCAGTGCAGTCATTTGATGAGTTAGCAAACGTTCAGATTTTTAGCTCGAAAACACCTTCGTATTTCATTAGCTTTGCTGGGGGAACCATTTTTGTTCATTATCCACCATGTCATGTGGGGTCTACTTTGTGCAGTTGTGTCTTCGGCTCCCACGCATCATCTCCGCAACATAGCTCACACGGCCACCTTGATGCCACAGGCCAACTTACAATGCAAGGTAAGACAGACATGTATTTCTCCGAAAAATTGAGGCAAATGTAGCATTTCATAGCTGAAAATGCAGGCACAAGTGGGTCGAATTATGTGCCAAGTATATGCAAAAGTATGATTCCTGACACCAAAGGAATGGGTCATCTTATTCACCAGGTTGACTATACACCATGATCTATGGCATCTCCTTTTGAAAGGCAGGCTATTGTCCTGTTGCAGTTTTCCAGCCAATCTTTCCAATTTACTTGGGTGAGAGCTGTTCTCATCCTACAGAAGTTGGCGCTCCCCTAATTTAGTTTATTTATTCTGGATTGCTCCTTGTTTTTTTTATATTAAACATTATGATGCTCTGATTAAATCTTCTCCTATAGACTTGACCAACCATATCCCCTTGAACCAGATACAACAATGTCTCTTTCCTTGATAGGCTGGAAACATACTTATCTAGAAAATTCTCCCGAACACACTTAAGGAACCTTTTCTCCTCTTTCACTGCAATATTTTGGACAGGGATTGTAAAAATCCCCCATTATAACAGTTCTGTAGTTTTTACACCTCTAATTCCCTTGCAAATTTGTTCCCTGTACCTTCCCAATCATAGATGGCATTTCATAGTTTAATAGACTTCTTGTTTCGTAGCTCTAATAAATAGATTCTGTCCTCGACACCTCCAGTACATCTTCTCTCTCGAGCACTGTAACATTCTCATTAATTATTGCTGCCATCTGTCCTCCTTTCTTTCCTTCCCTATCCTTTGTGAACATCTTGTATCCAAGAATATTTAGTTATGTCCTTCCTGTTTTGGGTCACGTCTCAGCTATCGCAACCACAGCATATTCCCACATGGTTATCTAGATCTCCAGCTCATCAACCTTATTTACCACACACCATGTTCAAATATGTGCACAGTAAACCGGTTTAGATCTTGCTGCATTCCTGCAGACTCAGACCTGACCTCGTACCTTACTATTTCTTACTCTAATGCTAGCCATCATTCCCAATTCTTTGTGCACTTGGTTTACCTCCTGAATCTTACCTCCCAGTGCCCATCTCCAAAATACAAAATTTTGTCTAATCAAGCCAAAATGCACAAGTTTCAATTTTAAATTGACAGAGTAACATTTAATGAGGAGTTACTCCATCTACTTCCGTTTATTAATTAAGAAACTTTGATTAAATCTAGTTGTTGATTGTATGAAAGCTGTTTGACTTTGAGTCAGGGAAGAAAGGGAGAACAGTGTTCAAGATCAATAACAAAAAAAATCCCAGATCAGCAATGAAGCTTTTATTTAATTGTTCTTGAGTTGCATGCTGGAATATAAATTAAGATTGTATAGGTGAATTTTCACAGGGGTTTTCCAGAGCCTCTACAGAAAAGTCATGGAAACTGAATTTATTAGAAAAATGTTGGACATACAAATCAATAGATGATGGGATTACACGTTTCAGTGGTCAGGAGTCAGCACATAGAGGAACTAATGTTTCAGATGACCACCTTTATCAAACAGAAAATGGAAGTGAAATGCCAAGTGTTGCATATGATTGGTGTTCATAAGCCACTCATGGATATAATCCAAGAAAGGAGTATTGGTGCCTTTCAAGATTATAAGACTACTTAGGGAGAGGTTCACTGGGACCATAAGAGGGGTAAGCGGCTTTGGTTATATTTGGTTATGAGGCGTGAATAAAGAAATTTGGAATCACTTAAGAGATCTATTAGAACTGTTCAAAATTATGCATATTTTCACTAATGGGTGAATTAGTAATTACTGTATAAGGTAAAGATTTAAGGCCACCAGAGGAACAATGGAAGAGACACTGATTTTCTTTTAAACACAGAGGATTAATTAAATCTATTAAAACATAGGATGCCAAAAAAGCAGATATTGGAAGGAGAATCTTTAGCACAGTTGCCTCACAATGCCAGGGCCTCGTGTTGAATTGAGGCCGAGGGTGACCGTCTGAATGGAGTTTTCACTTTCTCCCTGGGTACTCCAGTTTCCCCTCTCAGTCCGAAGATGTGCAGGTTAGGTGGACTGGCCAAGCTAAATTGCCCCTCAATGCCCAAGGATGTTCAGGTTAGGCACACATGGGGAGAACGTGCAGACTCTGCACAGACAAGTGACCCAAGCAACGAATCGAACATGGGACCCTGGAGCTGTGAAGCAATTGTGCTAACCACTATGCTACCGTGCTGCCCACGGTATGTAAAGATCTGGTGAAAAGACAGAATTATTTGGATAGCACATTCTACGAGATGGTCCTGACACAATGGGCTGAATGGCCTTCTGCATTCTATAATTCAAAGTTGAACAGGAGAGATGTGCTAAACGTGGCCGTCATATGGTTTGCAGAAACTAAATGACTCCAAATAAGCAGAAAAACCATGCATGAACTCAATTGTTTCATAGATGCACGTTTAGCATAGCGGAGGCAGGGACAGAAGTGAAAGACTAATGCAAGGTATGGGGTAATTTTATCCCTACACATCAGCATAAAATGCGTGAGCAGGCAGTTAAAAATCACCCAGATTACCTTCCTGCCCTCAAACCACACGGACCCATCAATTATAATTTTTATTTACACTGCTGGATAAGCAGCCCCCACCCCCACCTTTTCCCTCAGACAGAATTATCCAAGAATCTCCTCTCCCACAATTGGCCAAATGACATTAGATAACCACTGGCCGTGGAAATTAATGGAGCTCAACAGCCGCTTTCCATCCATTCAGATTGGAGGTGGGTCAACAGCATGTTAATGAGGCAGAGGCTTTAAAATAGCCAGATCTGATTTTTACAGTGGACAAGTTTTCAACTCGCTTTATGAATCAACTCTCAGGAGCCAAAATCAAGTTTGAAGTTATACAATAGGTAAAAATACATGGCATCATATCACAATATTATTATGGCATATTATATGTCAGTCATTTATTTTCCGCAGAGAAGTTATTTTGCAATATATTTGTCAATGTCTTAACAACTCATTATAAATAGCCTACATTGCAAGGAATGGAAATGTAAGTGTATTTTGGGATTTAATTAAATGCATTTATGGTGCGCCGTTCAAATGTTGTATGCCTTTGAAGTTAACAGGAAGCACAATTGATTTGGAAGCTCCATGTGCATTCGGAAACAATTAAAAGCAGAGCAACCTACAATAATGTCTGCAACAAGTCTTTGAACTTAATAATCTTAAACTGATCCATACATGTACAACATTGCATTTAAAATTTTGAAGTCCAATTTACTATTTGGGAGGGGGGGAGGGGGGGTAAGAGAAGCCACTTTCCATCAGAATAAGAGACATCAGAGTTGAACTTTGTCCAAACTGCAACACCTTTTCTCTACTTCTTCCAATTGGTGTTTCACCCTATCGGATTTATTTAATGGCAATGTCTGAAAGTTAATTGCCACAAGCAGCAGAAGCAAGGCATTTTGTCTGTGGGTATGGGTACGTCTGTGCATGTCAATAAAACATTGACATTATCGAGGTAGAAATGTGTTAACAACTTTGCTCGGTCTGCAAGCATGACATTCTTGTCGCTTACCATTTCACACCATCTTGCTCTCATTTCTGTTCTCAACCCGCCTAATGTTCTTGTGAAGCCAAATGTAAACTGGAAGAATAGTATCTGGCCTTCCAAATAGGCCACAGACAGTGACCCAAGCCAGGAATCGAACCTGGGACTCTGGAGCGCTGACGCACCTGTGCAAACCAAACTGGGCTACCATGTTGCCCCCTAACTGCACATCTTTGGACTCTTAACTTCCCCCATTGAAATGGCCTGGCAAGCCACTCAGTTCAAAGGCAATTATGGAAGCCAACAAATGCTGGTCCAGTCAACGGTGCCCAGATCCCAAGAATAAAACAAAATTCTACAGTGTTGAAAATGTAGCCAGAATAACAAGTAAGTTTTACGGTAGCACAGTGGTTAGCACTGTTGCTTCACAGAGTCAGGGTCCCAGGTTTGATTCCCGGCTTGGGTCACTGTCTGTGGGTCGACTGCACGTTCTCCCCATGTCTGCGTGGGTTTCCTCCGGGTGCTCCGGTTTCTTCCCACAAGTCCCGAAAGATGTGCTTGTTTGGTGAATTGTTCATTCTGCATTTTCCCTCTGTGTACCCGAACACGCGCCGGAATGTGGCGACTAGGGGATTTTCACAGTAACTTCATTGCAATGTTAATGTAAGCCTAATTGTGACAATAATAAAGATTATTATTTTTATTAGAATCTATAAAGATAATGCTCCAACAGTGCAGTAGAGAGAGGCTGAGAGGACAGAAACAACAGCACGGTATGGTACGGGTACGGGCAGCACGGTAGCACAAGTGATTAGCACTGTGGCTTCACAGCGCCAGGGTCCCAGGTTCGATTCCCTGCTGGATCACTGTCTGTGCAGAGTCTGCACGTTCTCCCAGTGTCTGCGTGGGTTTCGTCTGGGTGCTCCGGTTTCTTCCCACAGTCCAAAGATGTGCAGGTTAGGTGGATTGGCCATGATAAAAATTGCCATTAGTGTCCAAAAAGTTTAGTGGGGTTACTGGGTTACGGGGATAGATTGGAAGTGTGGTCTGAAATGGGGTGCTCTTTACAAGGGCCGGTGCAGACACAATGGGCCAAATGGCCTCCTTCTGCACTGTAAATTATATGGTTCTATGGTCAACCGCATCACTGTGTGGATCTGGAGTCAAGTGTAGGCCAGAACAAGTAAGGATGGCAGATTTACTTCCCTGAAAGGCATCAGTGAACCAGATGGATTTCCTTTTACAACAATCGGCAATGGTTTCATGGTCATCATTGGACTTTTAATTCCAGATTTTTTATTGAATTCAAATTTCACCATCTGCCCTGGTGAGATATGACCCGCGACGCCAGAGCATTACCTTGGGTCTCTGGATTACTAGTCCAGTGACAACACGTCACTGCCTCCCCTCAATGAAAATATTTTAAAAAGAAAGCAAACAAAAATTTTGGATTTTTTAGTTCATCAGTGAGATTTGATTCTGGGATGGCGACACAAACATATATTCAGCCAGATATGGCTCTCAAAACCACAGGGAAAGTGTCCGAGACATGATGGGGCCAATCTAATTCTAATGATTCAGGCTGAGTTTCTGGCAAATTTAAATGCTGAGCTATTTGTATTATAGCTACCTTCTTCGCCCCTTCAGATCTTTTCCGCCAATCATGCCATAAATTTTACACATTTCTAAGAGAATGCCGTTGTTAATTTATGCACAAAGGCAACGGCCAGGTGCACAGTCAAATGTATTGCCGAAAAAGAGACGGCTTTTTTTTTAAATCAAAGTTTTCATTTTGCACTCATTAGGACGTTCGCAAGAAAGCAATGCATATGAAAATCAACAACTTTATACGTATGAGGGGGGTTAAATGCAAATATAAAAATTTGTCCAAATTGCACCACTCCTTTTATTATGCGGAAATGGCAACTTGCTGACTGCTTCACCATCGAAACATATTGAATGGCATTACACAACAGAAGTCAGCCATTCGGCCCTTCACGCCCATGCCCCTTTCAGCCAGAGCAACTTGGCTAGACATTTCAATCTAGCATCATCTCGATTTTCCTCAAAAAACTAATCCCTGATCCCACTGCCCTTGCAAGCTGCCACCCATCTTCAACCTCCCTTTAATTTTTAAATTCCTAGAAAATTTTGGCGCCTCCCAAATTTGTTCGCCCCGCTCCGCAACTCCCCGTTTGAATCCCTCAAATCAAGTTTCTGTCACCACAGTACCAAAATAACTCTCGTCTCAATTACGTATGACATCCTATATGACAACAGCCAGGGGAATCTTTCCTTCATTGACAGGCTTTTCCAAGGCAACATCAATAAGTGTACACCGTTGGCAGCCAGCTCTACCTAACTATCATCTCTCTTAACTCCTTCACTGTTGCTAAAGGGCAGCAGGGTAGCATGGTGGTTAGCATAAATGCTTCACAGCTCCAGGGTCCCAGGTTCGATTCCCGGCTGGGTCACTGTCTGTGTGGAGTCTGCACGTCCTCCCCGTGTGCGTGGGTTTCCTCCGGGTGCTCCGGTTTCCTCCCACAGTCCAAAGATGTGCGGGTTAGGTGGATTGGCCATGCTAAATTGCTCGTAGTGTCCTAATAAAAGTAAGGTTAAGGGGGGGGTTGTTGGGTTACGGGTATAGGGTGGATACGTGGGTTTGAGTAGGGTGATCATGGCTCGGCACAACATTGAGGGCCGAAGGGCCTGTTCTGTGCTGTACTGTTCTATGTTCTATGTTCTATCAGACTGCTTATCCAACATCCAACACTGGATGAGCAGAAATTTCCTCCAATTAAATATTGTGAAGACCGAAACCTTTATTTTCGGTCCCCACTCCAAACTCCATTCCCTAACTACCGGCATCATCCTTCTCCCTGACAACAGACTGAGTTTAAGATAGACTGTTCACCACATTGATGTCACATCTGATCCAGAGATGAGCTTCCAATCTCATTTTCAGGCCATTTCCAAGACCGCTTATTTCTACCTATATAACATAGACCGACTTTGCCCCATCTCAGCTCATCCATTATTCAAATCCTCATTTCTGCCTTGGTTACCCCTGGGCTTGACTGTTCCAACGCAATCCTGGCTGGTCTCCTACTTTCTACCATCCTCGACTCTTTAAGTCAACCAAAATGTCTTTGCGTCAACTCATTTAAGTCTTGTTCCCTCATCACTCCTGTGCTGAAATACACTGGCTCTCAGTCAAGCAACAATTGGACTTTATAATTCCTATCCTTGTTGAGAAATCTCACTATAGCCTCGCAGCTCCACAACCCTCCAAGAGATCTGCACATTTCTAATTCTGGCCTCTTGTTGCCCTGATTTTAATGATTCCATCATTGGAGGACGTGCCTCCAGTTTTCTAGGCGCCAAGCTCTGAAACACCCTTCGGATACCTCTCTACCTCGCTTTCCTTCTTGATTTCATAGCATCCCTATAGTGCGGAATTCGGCCGATCGAGTCTGTACCAGCCCAATGAAAGAGCTCCCTCCCAAGGCCCTCCCACCCTATCCCTGTAACCTCACCTAACCTGTACATCCGTGGACACTACGTGGCAATTTTATCATGGCCAATCCACCTAAACCGCACATCTTTGGACTGTGGGAGGAAATCAGAGCACCCAGAGGAAACCCACGCAGACGCGGGGAGAAAGTGCAAACTCCGCACAGTCTCCCAAGGACAGAATTGAAGCTGGGTCCCTGGTGCTGTGAGGCAGCAGTGCTAACCACTGTACTGCCCCACTCCAAACTCCCTACCTAAACTTTTCAAAATCAAGTTCTATCAGGGTCAATTGAGACAAGTTCTGCAATCAATTAATTCCAAGGAGCAATTACAGTACAAAAAGAGGTAGAAAGAACAAAGTAAATTAGTTTAAGGTCTTTGCAGGGCAGATTAGTACACTGGTACTCCCCTGGCACAAGGGCAAGGTGCCAGGGTGGCACTGCCAAGTCAGGCTCGGTGGAGAGGGGCCTTGCCCATTAGATTCCCGTACCAGCCTCCCCGGACAGGCGCCGGAATGTGGCGACTAGGGGCTTTTCACAGTAACTTCGTTGAAGCCTACTCGTGACAATAAGCGATTTATTTTTTATTTTTATTAGAGGGAGGGTGAAGGGTTTCCAGGGGCCTCAAGAAGGTTGGAGGGGTACAGTGATTAGGGCTGCTGGCAAAATGATGTCCCGATCTGCAAGGAGCTGTAGAGCGAGCCAGCAGAAATTGACGAAAATGTGGCCTCAGTAGGGAGAAACTCCCCGAGCCCCAAAATACCAGCAAAGTGCCGATGAATAGTGGGGCGAATCTCGCAGTTGCTTAGGACTTACAATTATTTCTGCTGAATCACGCATCATGTCAGTTCTCAAGTGTCTCAAGACCGCCTGCATCTAAGATCTGAGCAACAATGGTAATTAGCGCAAATGATGACTTTGCAAAGCTTTTTCTGGACACTTTCAATTACTCTGTATTGCTGCTTAGTGATTCCACTCAACCGCACAGGTACCCCATATTCCCACACAGGATGGATAAAAATAATATGGAAATGGTCATGAGATCATTGTTTGACGGGGAATGGTATTTCAGCTTCTGAGTTATGTACCATTAGCTCATTTGAAAACAAAACTGGGTGCACATCCTATTTTAGATCTATCTGGATAAATATCGGTAATAGTTTAACAGTGTTATGATTTTGGACTGTGATGTCATTCCGTGACAAATTGTAATGGACTTTCTTGTTTCGAGCAAAGCAAACATCAACAAGAGGGTACTTTTTAGGGTTAAGATGCTCTCTAAACCAGTTGCTAAGTTGTTCCAGAGGAGCTGGCATGCAAATTCAGTGAGGATACTACGCTTTTTGATGGATTGTCTGCTTGTCAATATATTTAAAGCATGAATGCCAGAATCGATGTCTCTGCAGCCAGTATCATTGACCATGGCAAGAAACACAATGGGCCCGTTTAATTACCTGCACAACTCCAGTATGCTACTAGTGGCAAACTTGACAAATTGTTTACTATTTGAAATGAAACCGTTTATCCCAGGGACAAGGGATGAACCGACTCCAATTTTCAGCAGTTTTGAGGTGGCAATTGTGTGATCGATGTGTTGGAATGCTAAGCATCATCGAATATATTGGACCCAAGCTATCAGCATGACCATGTTGTGCGGCAGGATATCCGACCAGTCAATGTGAAGTTGACATGCTTTTGCTGCTTCCAAATTGTTTGTGGTAAGGCGGCTGTGTTGCATTGCCTTCACTGCTCTTTGTGCGATAATATGGGGAGGCGGTGGCATAGTGGTATTGTCGCTGGACATGGGGACCTGGGTTTGAATCCCAGCAAAGCAGGTGGTGGAATTTTAACTCCATAAAGTATCTGCAATTAAAAGTCTAATGATGTTGATTATCTTACAACCCATCTGGTTCACTGATGTCCTTGAGAGGAGGAAATCTGCCACCTTTACCTGGTCTGGCCGACATGTGTCTCCACACCTTAAATGCCACCTGAAATGGTCTACGCAACACAAAAAAAGAATGAAACTGGACAGACCACCCGACATCGACCCAGGCACCGGAAACAACAACAACAAACAAGAGCCCTATATACCCTGCAAAGTCCCCCTTACTAACATTTGGGGCCTTGTGCCAAAGTTAGGAGAGCTGCCTCACATACAACAGCCTGACATACGTCATACTCACTGAAGCATACCTTACAGACAACGTCCCAGACACCTCTATCACCATTCCTGGGTATGTCCCCGTCTCACCAGCAGGCCAGACCCAGCAGAGGTGACAGCATAGTGGAATTAAGTCAGAAGGGAGTTGCCCTGAGGGTCCTCAACATCGACTCTGGACCCCATGAATCATGGCTTCAGGTTAACATGGGCAAGGAAATCGCCTGCTGATTACCACATACCTGCCACAATCAGCTGATGAATCAGTGCACCTCCACATTGAACACCACTTGGAGGAAGCAAGGGCGCAGATTATACTCTGGCTGGGAGACTTCAATGTCCATCACCAAGAGTGGCTCGGTAGTACCACCACAGATTGAACTGGCCAGGCCTTAAAAGGGCATAGTTGCTAGACTGGGACTGCAGCAGGGGTGAGGGAATCGACAAGAGGGAAAAACATTCCTGACCTCATCCTCAACAATCTGTCTGCTGCAGATGCATTTGTCCATGACAGTGTCGGTAGAAGTGACCATCGCACATTCCTTGTGGAGACAAAATTCCATCTTCACAATGAGGATACCATCCACGTTGTGTGGCACTACCACCGTGCTAAATGGGATAGACTTCGAACAGATCTAGCAACTCAAGACTGGGCAACCTTGAGGCGCTGCACACCATCAACAGCACCAGAATTGTATTCAATCATAATCTGCAACCTCATTGCCCAGGATATCCCCACTCTACCATTACCATAAGTCGGGGATCAACCCTGGTTCAATGAAGAATGCAGGAGAGCATGCCTGGAGCAACACCAGGCATAACAAAAATGAGGAGTCAACCTGGTGAAGCTACAACACGGGACTACATGTGTGCCAAACAGCATAAGCAGCAAGCAATAGACAGAGCTAAGCAATTCCACGACAAATGAGTCAGATCCAAGCTCTGTAATCCTGCCACATCCAGCCATGAATGGTGGTGGACAATTAAATAACTCACTGGAGGAGCAGGCTCCACAAATATCTCCATCCTCAATGATGGAGGAGCCCAGTGGATGTGCAAAAGACAAGGCAGAGACATTCGCCACAATCTTCAGCTCAAAGTGCTGAGTGGATGATCCATCTTGGTCTCCTCTGGATGTCCCCAGCTTCACAGATGTCAGTCTTCAGCCAATATGATTCACTCCACGTGATATCAAAAAACGGATACTGCAAACGCAGTCCCTTACAATATTCCAGCAACAGTACTGAAGAATTGTGCTCCAGAACTTGCCACAACCCTAGCCAAGCTGTTCCAGTACAGCTACAACACTAGCATCAACCTGGCAATGTGAAAAATTGCCCAGGTGTGTCCTGTACACAAGAAAAAGTACAAATCCAACCCAGCCAATTACCGCCCTGTAAGTCTATTCTTCATCATCAGAAAAGTGATGGAAGGAGTCAACAACAGTGCTATCAAGCGGCACTTACTCAGCAATAACCTGCTCACGGGTTGTTAGTTTGGGTTCCCCCAAGATCACTCAGCTCCTGACCCCATTACAGCCTTGGTCCAAACATGAACAAAAGCACTGAATGCCAGAAGTGAGGGGAGAGTGACTGCCCTTGACATCAAGGCAGCATTTGACCGAATGTGGCACCAAGGAGCCAGAGTTAAATTGGAGTCAACGGAAGTCGGGGGGAAACTCTCCACTGGTTGGAGTCATACCTGGCAGAAAGGAAGAGGTTGTGGTGTTGGAGGTCAATCATTTCAGCTCTGGGACATCATTGCAGGAGTTCATCACGGGTAGTAGCCGAGGCCCAACCATTATCAGCTACTTCATCAATGACCTCCTTTCCGCCAAAGTCAGAAGTGGGGATGTTCGGAGGTGACTGCACAATGTTCAGCACCATTAGTGACTCCTCAGATAATGAAGCAGTCCATATTGTCATGAGAATGTCGCTTTAAGAAATGTTTGGCTGCTCATGTTGCTGCAGTGATGTCAGGGTGTGGGTGGAGCTGAGCTCTGGCTCTGCTTTCTAGTTTCATTTTGAGAAAAGCTTGGGTGTGTCTGTGTTTTATTGGTTTCGTTTTTTCAGCGTTGGAGCTGAAGCCAGACAAAGCAGCTGTACTGCTGTTATCTCTGCCAATAAAAGACTATCTCTTGATCATTTGGTGAATTCAGAATTATAAATGTTCTGAGTAGTGGCTTTAACCTGATGTGCTTCTGTTAAAGGTTATGTTTTTTTGTAAATCGTCTGGATGTTAAAAGGACAGCGTACGCATTACTTAGTGTTGTTTTCTTTGGGGGCTGTATTTGAATTAATGGTTGCTACGATGTTCACTGTTTGTTTTAAAAAGGTTAACTTGAGTTAATGGAATAAACATTGTTTTGCTTTAAAAAATACTTTTCCATTTCTGCTGTACCACATCTGTGGATGGGCAGTGTACTCCCCATACCACAATCTATTAAAAGTTGTGGGTCAGGTGAACTTCATGATACACTTTGGGGATCTCTAAACCTCTATTTCTCCATCATAAATCCCAAAAAAACAATTATAGCACCAAATAATTTGGTACCTGTCATGATATGCAAACATGCAGCTAATGAACACATAGAATAGGACATGACCAATGAGCAGTCAGGACACTATCTCACTATAAAAGGGATGAGGCACTCACACCCCGCCTCTTTCCACAGACCAACATCCACAGAGTGAGACAGGATGTATCCTCAGCATCACACCCCAGCACATGGCTTAGAGCAGGGGTGGGCAAACTATGGCCCGCGGGCCGGTCTTTATGCGGCCCACCAAGATCAAGTCATAAAAAAAACAAAAAAAAAATTTTTTTTTTTTTTTTTTTTAAAAAGACATTTTTTTTTTAATTTTTATATTTTTTTTTTATAAGGTTAATGGGGTGGGCTGTTGGGTTACTGGTATAGGGTGGATACGTTGACTTGAGTAGGGTGATCATTGCTCGGCACACCATCGAGGGCCGAAGGGCCTGTTCTGTGCTGTATTGTTCTATGTTCTATATGAGGCGCCCAGAATCATAACCGTGTGAAGCGCCATTTTTGAAAAGTAGAGAAAAAGAGGGCTAACGGCAGGATGCCGCCGGGGGAAGCGCTGAGGTATATGCCGCACGCTAATTGGTTACAACCGGGACTATTAATTAATATACTATGCGGCCCTTTAAAATTGTGAATTTCTGAATGTGGCCCTTGCACGGAAACGTTTGCCCACCCCTGGCTTAGAGCAAGGCAGGTTCAGTTAGACTGAGTCACTACATTTAGATTAGCAGAGTCGAACTCATTGAGAACTGTGCTAATAGTTCAATAAAACATATTGAACTCACTTCAAAGTCTGGAGCATCTTTTACTGAAAACTGCATCAAGTGGCAGCTTGTGTTATTCCAAATTACATAACACAACAGTACCAGCACCCTATCCCCTTCTTGGGCCATCTTTCTTGCACCACTCTGATTAAAATAGCAAATCAGAATCCTGATCTGCAACTGGCATGAAGATGCAGGAAACAAACAAGTTCATTCACCCTTTCATTTTCCCCCTCTTACCTCAATGAGTTTCTCAAATATCCCAGAACAAGAGACAGAATTCACACTACAGAAAACTATAAAGGTGGAACAGTGCTCTTTCACTAATATTGAAAAATATTTATTTTACATCATTCACGTACCCAATACGTCAACGTGAAGTCTTGGTATATAGTCGTTTCCTAAACTACCTTAACCACCTTAATTTTGTGCAATTTTCCAATCGCACTCTTAAATAAAACTGAAACTCTGAATTTCAGACATAAAATGCAGACAAGGCATACTTTATATAAACCACAACATCCTCCAAATATAGAGGTTTGCCTTGCACATGGATAAATCATTTTAACAAAATATGGGTCATAAAATAGGAACTGAACCAGGATGTTGGGAGAAAATTTAGACAACTTTCTTCCGAACACCACTGTAGGTAATGTGCTACCTGTTGTAGCATTACGCCCTCCAGACCAGATGGCCCAGACTCAATTCCAACTTGTGCTCACATTGCTGACCACAGCAATCACAGCTGTTATTCCAGTATCCTTTGCCTACAGGGGAGGGTGGGACAGGGGGGCAGCATTCCCCACCCATTATTACCCTATGCAATGTGAGAATTGGAATTATTTTACTTTTGGGGAGAAATATTGTATTATTCTGTGAAGGTAATTTAATTAATCTGGTGAAAGGTTGCGATAGGCAAGTTGTCTGGGAAGTTTAAGACATGAAAGAGTACAGATGTCAGTTTTGTGCGATATGATGAGCTATTATAGGCAGAACGGTAGCATTTAAGACATGAAAGAGTACAGATGTCAGTTTTGTGCGATATGAGCTATTATAGGCAGAACGGTAGCATTGTGGATAGCACAATCACTTCACAGCTCCAGGGTCCCAGGTTCGATTCTGGCTTGGGTCACTGTCTGTGCAGAATCTGCACATCCTCCCCGTGTGTGCATGGGTTTCCTCCGGGTGCTCCGGTTTCCTCCCACAGTCACAAAGATGTGCAGGTTAGGTGGATTGGCCATGATAAATTGCCCTTAGTGTCCAAAATTGCCCTTAGTGTTGGGTGGGATTACTGGGTTATGGGGATAGGGTAGAGGTGTTGACCTTGGGTAGGGTGCTCTTTGCAAGAGCCAGTGCAGACTCGATGGGCCGAATGGCCTCCTTCTGCACTGTAAATTCTATGATTATGGTGGGTTTGAGGTACAAATAAATAGGTTGGGCTCACATTTGCATTTTTAGATACGTTTTAGATATTAGACATTTTTCGATATTAAAGAAACGTCAGACGGGACAAGAAACATTTTGCATCTTACAAGAGCTCCATGGGTAAATAAAAGAGTGCACATTACATTTTATCGACTCAAAGCAGAGACAAAATAGAAACATGAACAATTTGATATATGGAAGGACTTGCCTTTCAAAGAGGTGCGAGAACAATGAATCCCAAGATGAAAGGGGGGGTTAAAGGTATTTGTGAGTTATACAAAGAACAAAGCAAAGTACGGCACAGGAACAGGCCCTTCGGCCTATGGAGAGCTTAGAGGTTTGCTGTGTGAAGGTGGTCACCTAGAAACAGCTCTTATGCTGGTAAAAGATGAAAAGTTTGAATCAGCCATCCCGTCAAGCCAGAAAGTCTTGGGCTGCAAAAACAGTCTTGTTTCTGAAGGTTTCTTGGATTTCTACAGCAGAGTGGACGCGAGTTTGAGAGGTCATGTGGTAAACCTTATTGAAGCAACAGCAGCTCTGCCTGGAGTAATATTACTAGAGATTTGTAATTAAGCATCTGGAAGTCTCGAAGGTGTTTACTTGTGGATATGAACAAGGAGGGAGTCTTTTGGGGAGAATATATTCTAAGACCAGAGGTTAACTGTGTAACTGTATGTGTGCGCTTGGGTTTCATTTTCTTGTTCCTAATAAACCATTTAACTTTAATTTTCAAAATCCCAAAAATATTACTGAACTTCTTGCTGCTGAGATGAATACATTTTCTCCTCCTCTTCAAAATAGAAATGAAGGGTGTGGCCCATGAGCCAAGTGTCCTTCTGGGATTTAGTTGTCTCAGCAATTAACATCTCTTGTGGTGAAATCACAGATGTCAGATGAGGATAAGATCTGGTTCAACTTGACAAATGTTTGATAAAATAGCCCACCAATACTTGCTGCAGTAGCTCACTCACCAAGGTACCAGAGTATTGGCCAGCATCTGTGGAAACATACTATGGTTCCAGGAGGGGAAAAAATAATTTTTATTGATTTTGCTTTTTCAAATGTCTCCATCAGTTTCCAATAGTCTATTCATCAACACCTCTCCGTTATGGATTTTTCATTGAGAGACTGAAGAAAGAACAGAGAGACAAATACAAAAATCTGCTTCCCTGCATGGTGAACAATTTATATTTAAAATCTAACTCTGGAAGACAGTCTACACTTTTGTTTTTTGGAAACAGAATTTGTACCTTCCCATCGCTTTGAATAAACCAGTTATAATTTCACAACGCTAGTTTTTCAGAATATAATTCAGTTTGGATAGTATGTAAAATGTGCATTGGTTCTACCTAATTAGTGGAGGTGGCACGGTAGCACAGTGGTTAGCACTGTTGCTTCACAGCGGCAGAGTCCCAGGTTCCATTCCCGGCTTGGGTCACTGTCTGTTCGGAGTCTGCACGTTCTCCCGGTGTCTGCATGGGTTTCTTCCAGGTGCTCCGGTTTCCTCCCACTCGTCCAGAAAGGCATTCTGTCAGGTAATTTGGACATTCTGAATTCTCATTCTGGTACCCGAACAGCCGCCGAAATGTGGCAACTAGGGCTTTTCACAGTGACTTCGTTGCAGTGTTAATGTAAGCCTAGCTTGTGACAATAAAGGTTATTATCCAATAAACGCTGGGAATGGTCTGGAGTAGGAACTGTGGTTCCCCAAATTCCTCCTCATCCACCACAATTTTAATACTCATTTGATTTTTTTTAGCAGATCACAGTGCCCAAAGTAAAGCACCAACAGAAAAATTCCTTCAATAGCATTTATTTTGATTGGAAAAAAATTGTCTTTTATCCCTGTACATTTTCTCCCTTCAAGTATTTAACCAATTCCCTTTTCCAATATCAATCACCTCCTCCTTCGGGTAATGCCTCTTTCTGGGGTAACTAGTTTCTCATCCCACTAGTCCTTCAGTCAGCTATTCAACTCTGAATGGCAAAGATTAGCGTTCGAGCAGCACGGTGACATAGTGGTTAGCATTGCTGCCTCAGCGCCGAGGACCCGGGTTTGATTCCCGGTCCCAGGTCACTGCCCGTATGGAGTTTGCACATTCTCCCAGTGGCTGCGTGGGTCTCACCCTCACAATCCAAAGATGTGCAGGGTAGGTGGATTGGCCATGCCAAATTGTTGCATAAATGGAAAAAAAAGAATTGGGCACTTTAAATTTATTAAAACAAAGATGAGTGTAATCTGGTTTTCACCCACTCCACACACAAAAACCCACATGAGTAATGTACATCCCAGAAAAGATCTTTGCACAGCAAGCCTGACCTTTCTATTCAATGGCTCTTTCGACTATGTGGCCAACTGGTGGGGCCCATGTACTAAATCTAACATACTGGACACAGAGACAGGAACAGAGTCCAGTGCCTTCCTGGCATGGACAGCAGAAAATAGCTTGGTACTCCAGAACAAGGTACATACAATTGTCTGTAGAATCTTGTGCCAGCCCCTGACATCAAGAGCCACCACCACTACACAGATGTCTCACACCAAAGGCAGCAACTGCATGCACTCTCTCCCTTTTATTTCATTCCCTGGTCTCCAACTTGTTCCACTTTGGCCACCTCCAGCTTCTTGGTTCCACAGCAAACTTCACATCTGACCTTCTAGTAAAAGTATGCAGCAAAATCCTGTGGTTTTGTGGCCCTCTCATGTAATTGCTGTCATCAAGAAATCACAAGGGCTGGCATATCAGGTTTTGAGGCACATTGTCAGGAAGCTGAAACTTCATGTTGGAAACATCAGTCACGGGAGCAGATTTCTCCATAATTCCGAGAAATTAAAAATGCAAAGATTCGAGAAAAGGACATTCAATTCAACTAGTTCCTTCTGTTTATCTTGGTTCTGCTTAATCTTCCGACCTAAGAATTTGCAACAATCTCCAATCTAAACTTATATCCTTTGACTGTCTACTGAATATGTCTTGTGTTAATATTTAAACAACTGAGCCAGAACCCATTACATTGGTTACTTGTCTGTTCCACAATTCAACAAGCACGAGAGTGACAGCTACTTAATTCCTTAACCTGACTTCAGTTTTGCAAGTCAGAACAAAGTCACAAATTTATTGTTAAATCTCAATTCTTCCATTCACTTCACTTCTCTTCCTATAAATGCAGGTATTCAGAATCCGTAGTTTTGCTTTCGTTGAATTGGTAAATCTGTTGGTTAAGGGCCCCTGTGAGAAAACAGTAAATTATCTACAAATACACAAGTAATGAGTCATGAAAGGCAAAACTTGGTGTTACAAGGACGATAAAGAAAACTACTTTAATTGCACACTCATCTGCATCCAACTGTGTTCTGGCAGCTGTTGCAGAATCAGTTCCAGGCATCCAGGATCTGGCTCAGAATTAAATTCACAGAATTATTATGGCGCCAAAGGAGATAATTTGGCACGCTGTTTCTGCATTAGCTCTCCAAATAAATACCGTGCAGTGGGCAGCACGGTAGCATTGTGGATAGCACAATCGCTTCACAGCTCCATGGTCCCAGGTTTGATTCCGGCTTGGGTCACTGTCTGTGCGGAGTCTGCACATCCTCCCCGTGTGTGCGTGGGTTTCCTCCGGGTGCTCCGGTTTCCTCCCACAGTCCAAAGATGTGCAGGTTAGGTGGATTGGCCATGCTAAATTGCCCTTAGTGTCCAAAATTGCCCTTAGTGTTGGGTGGGGTTACTGGGTTATGGGGTTACGGGGATGGGGTGGAGATGTTAACCTTGGGTAGGGTGCTCTTTCCAAGAGCCGGTGCAGACTCGATGGGCCGAATGGCCTCCTTCTGCACTGTAAAATCTATGAAATAAGCATCACGACCCAGTGCCATTCCCCTGCCTTTTCCCCACACCCCTGCATATTTCTGGAATAGGATCAATTGTCTTAATGCTCTCATAAATGCCTCATTTGAGCCTGCCTCTACCACACTTCCAGGTAGTGTATTCCAGACCGAAACCATTCTCACATCACACTTATTTCTTTTGAAAATCCCTTTAAATCTGTGCCCTCATGTTCTTGATCCTTTTACAAGCAGGAACTGTTTTGCTTTATTTTCTTTGTCCAGTCCCCTCAAAACCTTTGAACATCTCAATCAAATCTCTGCTTAGCCGCCCGCCTTCTTTCCGAGGAGAACAGTACCAACCCTCTCCAAAAGGAGTTTTTCATCCCTGGAACCATTCTTGTAAACCTCTTCTCCACTCTCCAATGTGTTCACACCCTTCCTATAGTGTGGCGCTCAGAACTCCACGCAATATTCCAGCTGAGATCTAACTGGCATATATATAAGTTCAGCATAACTTCTTTGTTCTTGTACTGTATTAATTGGGGCATAAAGCCCAGAATTGCTCTCTTCACCTGCCCTCTCACCTTCAATGATCCATACACATAAACACACAGGTCCCTCTGCTTCTGCAGCCCTTTAATAATTTTATCTTTATTTTTTTCTGTATCTCCATATTCTTCCAACCAAAAAGCATCACCTCACATTTTTCCGCATTAAACTTAATATGTTTCCTCCAAGGATTTCACAGCATTGAGCGTTGGTTGGGCAAAGATCTGGAGTTATGTCAACCCTTCTCTGCTTTTGCAGAAGTGCAGATGTATTTCAACATCCACATACCCGTACTGCATACAGGTTAGTCTCCTCAAGATCAATTCAGAAAATAAATTTACTTGTGAACCTTTGGAATTCTCTACCCCAGAGTGTAGCAGATGTGCCATCATCGAATATATTTAATGCTGAGATAGACAGATTTTTCTTGGGCTCATGGAACTAAGGGATATGGAGGGTGGGTGCGATGTTGTGCCGAACTAGTCTGAAACTAAGATCAAATCAACCTACTCCAAATCATTTTTGTGCATTCCATATGCCTATCCAATAACCACTCTAAAGTTCCTTAAGTGACTGACTCAACTAGTGCATGATAATGGTCTAACTAGTATTATTTTGAAACCCTGTGCTATATACAACCTCAAGGAGCAGACTTCAAAGGCATCTTGTTCAAACAGATACACCACCCTGCATTCCAGACCAATTACAAATTAGTGGTGGAAACCATCTGGAAAACGAGTATCTATTAAACAAAGCTTGCTCCAATTAGTGTACTAGAGTTAAGGCAGCAAGCATACAGAAAATGCATCTTAAATAAAATTAACAGCAAATTGGAAATATTTCCATATCATTTTGCCAGTGTCAAAAACAAAAAACACTTCTATTCATCGAAAATATTTAACTGGAAACTAAAACTACACCACTGCATGGTCTAAAATATGTTAAACGGGTAGTTAAGGAAGCATACGGCAGACTTTCCTTCATCAGTCATAGCATAGATTACAAGAACAGGAAGGTGATGTTGGAGCTATATAAAACTTTTGGTTGGACCAGAGCTGGAGTGCTGTGTGCAGTTCTGGTTGCCTCACTATAGGAAGGATACGACTGGAGAGGGTGCAGTTCTGGTTGCCTCACTCTAGGAAGGATACGACTGGAGAGGGTGCAGAGGAGATTCACCATGGTGATGCCTGGGATGGAGCATTTGAGCTATGGAGAGAGGCTGGGTCGGCTTGGGTTGTTTGCTTTAGAGCAGTGAAGGCCGAGGGGGGGACCCGATTAAGGCATATAAGATTATGAGGGCACGGACAGGGTGGAAAGGAAGTAGGTCAGTTGAAGGGTCAATAACAAGGGACCATAATTTTAAGGTGCGGAGCAGTAGGTTTAGAGGGGTTTGAGGAAGGTTTTTTCATCCAGAGGGTGTGGGAATCTGGAATGCACTACCAGGGAAAATCTCACAACGAGCACTTGAAATGTCACAACATTCAAGGCTATGGGCCAAGCGCTGGAAAGTAGGATTGGTGTAGATTTAGTATAGTTTTGTCGCTGCAGACTCAATGGGCCGAAGGGCCTCTTCTGTACCATTTAACTATGTTATTTGAGTTTTGTCGTTTCCAGCACTGAAGTGAGGCCGTAGGATTTCTGCGCCTAAAGTTTTTTATTCTTGGTCAGCGGTAGTTACAATTCATCTTCAGTGATAAGAAACACGCATTGTCCAACATCAGCAGAACATGACACATGAAAGAAAACATTAAAGGAAAAGATCGTAAGGAAACAAAGGGAAGAACTAAATATATACAATAAGGCAATCTGGGACAGGAACAGGAAGGGGCCAATCACAATATTGGGGGGTTTTTTTTTTTTACAGGCCCCCCAACTGCCAGCGATAGATGGAGAAGCAGATCGATAGAGAGATTTTGGATAGGTGAAAAAGTAACAGGGTTGTGGTAGGGGATTTTAAGTTCTCCTATATTGACTGAGACTCACTTAGTGCGAGAGGTTTGGATGGGGCAGAGTTTGTAAGGTGTATCCAGGAAGCCTTCTTAATGCAATATGTAGATAGTCCAACTAGAGAAGGAGCAGTACTGGATCCGATATTGGGGAATGAGCCTGGAGAGGTGGTCGAGGTTTCAGTAAGGGAACATTTTGGGAGTAGTGACCACAATTCTGTAAGTTTTAGGGTACTTTTGGACAGGGATGAGGGTAACCCTCGCGTTAAGGTACTAAACTGGGGAAAGGCAAATTACGATAACATTAGACAGGAATTGAATAATTTAGATTGGGTGTGGCTGTTGGATAGTAAATCAACATCGGACACGCGGGAGTGTTTCAAGCGACAGTTGATTATGAGTCAGGAAAGCCACGTTCCTGAGAAAACGAAGGATAAGTATGGTAAGTTTAGGGAACCTTGGATAACGAGGGATATTATGAACCTTGTCAAAAAGAAAAAGGCTTTTGTGTGGTCTAGAAGTGTGAGGACAGTAAAAACCCTTGAGGAGTATAAAGAAAGTAGGAAGGTACTGAAGCAGGAAATTTGGAGGGCTAGGAGGGGTCATGAAAAGTCCTTGGCAAGTAGGATTAAGGTGAATCTGAAAGCTTTATATTCATATGTAAAAAGCAAGAGGGTGGCCAGGGAAAGGATTGAACGACTTAAGAACAGTGGGGGGAATCTATGTGTTGAGCCAGAGGAAATGGATGAGGTACGAAATGAGTACTTTGCATCAGTGTTCACCAAGAAAGGGACTTTGTGGAAGATGATTCTTGGGTAGGGTGTGTGAACAGTCTTGATCATGTTAACATTGAAAAGGAGGAGGTATTGGATCTTTTAAAAGATATTAAGGTAGATAGGTCTCCTGGGCTGAATGGGATTTACCCCAGAATACGGAGGGAAGCAAGGGAGGAAATGGCTGGGGCCTTGACTGACCTCTTTGTATCCTCATTGACTACAGGTGAGTTCCCAGAGGACTGAATAATAGATAATGTGGTACCGCTGTTTAAGAAAGGTAGCGGGAATAATCCTGGAAACTATAGGCCAGTGAGCCTCGCGTCGGTAGTTGGTAATTTATTGGAAAGAATTCTCAAGATTTATACCCATTTGGAAACAAATGGACTTATAAACGATAGACAGCATGGTTTTGTGAAGGGGAGGTCGTGCCTCATTAACTTGATCACGTTTTTTGAGGAGCTAACAAAGATGATTGATGAGGGGAGGGTGGTGGATGTTGTTTACATGGACTTCAGTAAAGCCTTTGACAAGGTGCCTCATGGCAGACTGGTATAAAAGGTGAAGTCACACGGGGTCAGAGGTGAGGTGGCAAGATGGATACAGAACTGTCTCGGTCACAGAAGACAAAGGGTAGCAGCAGAAGATTGTTTTTCTGAATGGAGGGTTGTGATTAGTGGTGTTCCACAGGGATCTGTGTTTGGGCCTCTGTTGTTTATAGTGTGCATAAACGATTTGGAGGAAAATGTAACCAGTCTGATTAGTAGGTTTGCTGATGACACCAAGGTTGGTGGAGTTTAATTCGGACAAATGTGAGGTAATGCATTTTGGTAGGTCTAACAGAGGGAAAATATACCCTAAATGGCAAAATGTTTGGGAAGATAGAAAGTCAGAGAGATCTGGGTGTGCACGTCCACAGATCTTTGAAGGTGACAACACAAGTGGACACGGTAGTCAAGAAAGCATATGGAATACATAGAAGATAGGAGCAGAAGGCCTTTTGGCCCATCGAGCCTGCTCTGCCATTTATCACGATCATGAACACAATGAATGCTTGCCTTCATTGGACGGGGCATTGAGTATAAAAACTGGCAAGTCATCCTACAGTTGTATAGAACCTTGGTACGGCCACGCTTGGAATATTACGCACAATTCTGGTCACCACACTACCAGAAGATGTGGAAGCTTTGGAGAGGGTGTAGAGGAGGTTTACCAGGATGTTGCCTAGTGTGGAGGTGTGAACTATGTGGAGAGGCTGAATAGACACGGACTGTTTTCATTAGAAAGACAGAGGTTGTGAGGTGACCTGATAGAGGTCTACAAGATTATGAGGGGCATAGATAGAGTGGATGGGCAGGCACTCTTTCCCATGGTGGAGGGGTCAGTCATCCGGGGGCATAGGTTTAAGATCCATGGGGCAAAGTTTAGAGGAGATGTGCGAGGCAGATGTTTTACACATGGTGTTGAGTGCCTGGAACGTGTAGCCAGGGGAGGTTGTGCAAGCAGATACATTAATGGCGTTCAAAAGGCATCTTGACGAAAAAATGGATAGGATGGGTACAGAGGGATATGGCACTTGGAAGTGCTGAGGGTTTTGGCAAAGGTTGGTATCATGACCGGCACAGGCTTGGGGTTCCGAAAGGCCTGTTCCTGTGCTGTATTGTTCTTTATTTTTTGTTCTTGGATCTCGTGCAAGGTGGACACTCCAATTGCCATTCTTCCACCAGCAGAAACTTTTTTTTCTTCTCCATATTAGGGCTGATTTAGCTCAAGTGGGCTAGACAGCTGATTTGTGATGCAGAACAAGGCCAGCAGCGCGGGTTCAATTCCCGTACCAGCGGAGAATTCTGAATTCTCCCTCTGTGCACCCGAACAGGCTCCGGAATGTGACGACTAGGTGCTTTTCACAGTAACTTCATTGCAGTGTTAATGTAAACCTACTTGTGCCAATAAAAATATTTATATTGAACCAATTTGCCTTGGTTTCAGCAATAATTGTAGTTCATATTAGACCTTTTTTTGTAGATTTCTGAGAAATATAATGAGCCACTATGTAAATGCAAATCTATTTGTTCTGCATTTCGTAGAAAAATACATTTTGGAAGTGATGGATTTAAATGCTCTCAGGGATTTGCCAATCCAATGTTTCCTGATACGGGATAATAAGTTTTGAATCCTGTGCAGGCAGAAGGAGGGGGCAGATATCAATGGTGCTTTAAGATGCTCACATTACCGTACAGAAAGGCAATGGGAGCAATTTGGTCCAAAGATTGAACATTGCACAGCAGAAGTACAGAGTATTCTCACAGATGACTTGAGCTTTTTTGATGAATACTATATGATTTAAGTTTGCATTCACAGAATATAAGACAAATAGGCGAGATATACTGTCCATGCTTTTGGGAGAAAGTAATAACGAAATATTTCACACCAGGCTAATATTGACCAAGAATTCACTCTGAATCTGAGCTGCAGATAAATTAAAGAATTAAAAGCACATGAACACAGCAGTAAAACAACAAAATTGCTTCACGGCAACACTAGTGTCGTTATGACTGCATTGTTGAATTCCATCCTCTGCCAAGTTACTAATAATAAAACATTTAATATAATCAAACTGCATATTTCCCATGAATTACAATAATTGATGTTGAATGGCTACTATTTTCTAGCAGTAAGTTACCTACCTGATTTTCTTTCAATCAAAATTAATGCTCACTTCATATAATTATATTTAAAAGTATCGCAACTTTTTGCAAATTCCACAAATAATTTAAATATGTCATTTGGAATGGGCTAAGAATCAGTATATATATTTAAAGTGAATAATCACAAATAATTGACAATAGCACAAATAATCTAAAACAGTGGCAAACATAATTCATCATGTATTGACAGCATCTCATCAAATTATAGTGTTTATGTTAATCAACCATAGGAAAGCATCTCAACAATATTGGTCAAGGTGGATTATTTTACCCCTGTAAAGAGGTTTTACTAGGTCCTCCCATTCCTGGAGCATTTTGAACATTCAATCCCAAGTTTTACATGTTACATTATAGCTCATGGGACAATTTTGTTTATACATTCATAGGATGTGGATGTGGCTGGTGAGGTCAACATTTATTTCCCATCCCAATTTCATAAGCAGCTGTGAGTCCATAGGTGACAGAGTGTGCGGCAATGTGTTACTGGATTCCACAAACCGTTTTTCCCAATTACTCAGGGGAATTAGCTGGTGGTACAATTTGGTCAACAAAGGTGATAAATTATAGGCATCAGAGTCAGCAGTGCACTGAGCGAAAGAGAAAAGAAAAAGAGCTCGAGTTTCTATCTGCACTTGTATTACTCCAAACCCTTTTGCTTTTTTGAAGATCCTCATTATTTCTCTTTTCTCTCTCCTACTCTATTGTTCAGCTTTTCCCCAACCCTTCCCTCTCTCCCACTGACATGAAGTTGATCGAGACATTAGCTGGTCTCTTTAAAGGATTGTCTGTACAGGAAACATCGGAATAGGAACCCCTGGAGCCTGTCCCGCCATTCAATGAGATCATGGCTGATCTGTGACCTAACTTCATGTACCTGCCTTTGGCCCATAATCACTTAATAGTAAACCAAAACTCATCTATCTCACATTTAAAATTAACAACTGATCTAGTTTCAACTGTTATGTTTGGGAGAGAGTTCCAAACCTCTACCAAACCTTTTGAGTGAATTCTTTCTTTCAGCTCTGCTGAATGTCTAGCCCTAATTTTAGACTAGGCGCCCTAATTTTAGAATTTCCAACCAGTGAATATAGTTTATCTTCATCTACCGTGTCTTTCCCTATAAATTTCTTTAATACTTAAATCACCCCTTAGCCTTCTAAATTCTAGCGAAAATAGGTCTAATTTGAGTCAAATTATAACTCCTCATAACTCAACCTCTGTACTGCAAGTATCATTTGTGTAAACACACATTGAACTCCTGTAAGGCCAAAAAATCCTTCCTAATGTGTGGTTCCCAGAACTGCTCACAGTACTCCAGGATTTTGTATTGCTGCAGCTTAAGCCCTGTGAATTTATATTCCAATCCTTTAGATAAAAAAAGCTAGCAATCCATTCGCCTTTTGATTATTTTCTGCACTTGTTCCTGGCATTTGAAGGATCTATGCACTTGAATTCCAAAGCAAATTAACTTGTCCAATGGTCAAGACACATCAATTTCACTGTTGACAGATGATGCGAGGGATAAGGAAGGGGCTTCTATTGCTGTTCTCGAACAATATATACGCTGATACAGACTGCTTGTTGCTTAGCTAAATATCTTACACACAATTATTCAATAGTCCTCAAACCAAGCTACTGAGAAATCCAAATAGAAGGGTAGATGTTCGTCTGGAGCTACCTCAGGTTACGAGCAGCTATGTGCCGAGAGAACATCAAATGTGGACACATTTTATTGTGCAATGATCCATTTTATCATTTTTATTTGGTATAGAAGATGCAAGTGACTGCCCTTGACATCAGGGCAGCATTTGACTGAGTATGACATAAAGGGGCCCGAACAAAACTGAAGTCAATGAAAATCAGGGAGAGAAAGCTCCATACTTTGGAGTCATACCTAACACAAATAAAGATGCTTGCGGTTGTTGGATGTCACTCATCTCAGTCCCAAACATCACTGCTGGAGTCCTCAGGGTACTGTCCTCGGTCCAACCATCTGCAGCTGCTTCATCAAGACCTTCTTCATCATGAGGTCAGAATTGGGGGTATTCGGTGATGATTTCACTTTGTATGCACTATTCACGCAACTCCTCATAAACAAAGCAGTCCGTGTCCATATTCAACAAGACCAGGGGAGGTGATGGCACAATAATCCAGCGAGACGGAGCAATGGTCTGGAGACCCAGGGTAGAATCCCATCTTGGCAGATGGTGAAATTTGAATGCAACAAAAAAAAAAAACTGGAATTAAAATGTTACGGATAACCATGAAACCATTGTCGATCCTCATAAAAATACAACTGGTTCACTAATGTCCTTTTAGGGAAGGAAATCTGCCATCCTCACCTGGTCTGGCCAACATGTGACTCCAGATCCACTGCAATGTGGTTGACTCTAACATGCCCTCTGAAATGGCCAATCTGCTCACAGTGCATGAATGATTTTTCAAAAAGACCTGGACAACATTTAGGCTTGGGCTAATAAGTAGCAAGTAATATTTGCACCACACAAATGGCAAGCAATGACCATCGCCAACAAGACAAAATCTAACCATCTCCCCTTTATATTCAATGGCATCACCACTATTAACATCCTTGGGTGGGAAGGCAGGCCAGAGACCTCAAAATCTGCAGCGAGTAACTCACCTCCTGACTCTCCAAAGCCTCCCCACAATCTACAAGGGACAAAGCAGGAGTGTAATGGAATACCCAGTTGCCTGGATGAGTATAGTTCCAACAATACTCATGAAGCTCAACACCATCCAGGGCAGAGCAGCCACCAAGATTGACACCCCACCCACCACCAACACACAGGGGCAACAGTGTGAAGCATCCACAAGATGCACTGAGGCAACCCATCAACCCCCCGATCACAGCACCTTCCAAACCTGCGACATCTTAGAAGGACAACCGCAACAGATGCATGCCAATACCACCATTTAGAAGTTCCTTTCCAAGTCACGCATTATCCTAACTTGGACTATATGTTCCTTCACAGTCACTGGGTAAAATCCTGGAACTCCTTCCCCAAGAGCACAGTGGGTGCATCTACAGCACGTGAACTGCAGCGATTCAAGAAGGCAGTTCACCACCACCTTCTCAAAAGGCAACTGTGGCTGAATAAACACTGCTGACCTAGCCGGTGGGAAAAAAAATCAAAAATAAGGTAACTACTTAGATATTCAGGTTTCTCGCCTTGAGCAACTTCCATTGAAAGGTTTTGACCAAAGGTTATTGCATCAGAAGGTTAATGCACAGTCTGCCATGATATACAAACCAAAGGGAACACTTAATTGAACACAAACCTTAAATTAATTTAATCCTTAAATTTGAATTACCAAATTAAATGAGTCTTGCAGTTAGAAAGAGCATTATGTTTCAGGAAATCAAAATTATATCGACGAGAACAGTGTTTTACAAACTTTTTTTCCCCCGCAACCCATGCCAGCCAACCTCCACGATCCATCATTTTTATGTTGCGGCAGGTGAGCCTGTTTAGTCCTCACAGTCTCACATGCTTTTGTCATTCAATGTTACATTTCTGCTAAGGTCTTCAGCTGATGATTTAAGTTCTCGCTGTACCCTTTGAAAAATAAATTGGTTTGCCTTCAAACTTGCCATGTTCCAAATGCCTTTGAAGTTTTGAGGGTTTTAAACTTTCATTCACCAGTACTTCCCTGCATATAACACACATGAGCTTTGTATCCTGGTTTACACTGGCACAATTGATAAAGCCACACCTGAAGAAATCATCGCTATACTTCTGTGTTCCAATTTCAGCTTTGTTGCTCATCAAAGGCCCTGGAGCTCACACCAGCACTGCTTTGTCCGACGCCGGACTCTCCTGCGAAGCTCTCTCTAGCAGATTCAGCTGAGAGATCCTGGCTTGTTTGGATCTCTGGCCCTCTCTTCCTTATTACAAAATGATTCATCTTCAGCTCTTCACACAGTCCTGATGCATGCTTGCTGGCGACTACTAAATGGAGGAATCTCTCCGCCGTGGTTTTGCATTCAAAGCAAAGACCGCATGACCTCAGTGTACGTTCCGGGTGCGTGACCTGCACTCTGCCGCCGCTTCTAACGAAAAGACCCTGCATTTTTAAAAAGACTCTGCCGTTTTAAAAAATAAATTTGTTCCTGGGACAGCGCACAGACGTCAGCAGGGGACGATACTGGGACAACCCGCTGACATCAGGAGGAGGCGGACTGCCCCGTTGGGCTCTGGGTCTGCACACTGCCGAATCCATCTGAGGGGGCACGCATGCAGTGGCGGCCAGCATTCTCAACCTAAAAGCCAGTCGCGGCCGGCATTTTTAAAAGCTGTTTGCAGCTGTTGTGCACTTCTCCCACGAAGGCCGCGACTGATCACTCCATGACCTTCCCGACACCTACTCCTGGCCCACCTATGGGCCATGACCCCGAGTTTGAAACATCCACGATCAGACAGATTAGCTTCGTACAATAATTGAATTCTACAGTAGTGAAGCCCAAACTGCTGGAGTTTCTGCATTCTATTGAATGTTTTATCTGTAGTTTTTAACCGTGAATGTCATAAATATGAACATAACAGGAATTCTAAATAAATATGCAGACCGAAGCTTAGTCCTCTTCTCCATTAACTGTCCCATCATGGGGTCTAATGATATTTTGAGTAACGCCAAAGTTGTAATGGTCCAAATCAAAATAGAACATTGCTACTTTTCATGTATTTTGGCGTATTTAATATACTTTGATGAGGTTCCACCTCTACTTCTGCTTTTTTTTTTTTAAATAGTCTATCACTTCAAAAACGCACAGGTTCACTTTTTTGATGTTTCTTAATTGCTCAAATCTTTTTAAAATGAAGAGTTTAATCATAATAAACTTCTGCATATTGCTTTCTTCACCAGGCCTTCTGAAAAAAATTCAAGTACAGTAAACCTGTCCCAGAACATCATTACCCAATGTGAAAACTTTCAATCGCTTTGCCAAATGTTTACAAGCATCAAACCTTTTACATTTGCCTAAATTTGCTCTTGCAGTCATAGCAACAAACAAGATCAGAAAATTAGCAGCAATGCTACCTATGACCTTTCAATCTGCATTGCCGATGAGCAAGCAGAGATCACTCAGCAAGTTATTTCCTCAATATACTTGCCATTTGACTTCAATTTTTGAATGGAAAATAACAATGGGGTCATGATGGTTATACCAATAATGTCCATACATGGCTTTTTACCACAGTACGATCCATTCATAGGGAGAAACATGAATCGATTGTTGTTCAGGTGTGGTTCAGGTAGTCCTTGGAGTGGCGCAAACATGTGCATCAGAATTGTATTTCTATAATAATATGTAATTTCCTGCAATTACATCTAGCTTTCACTTGGCAATATTGAGTACAGGATATTACAGCAGAAACATTGAGGTGCGCACGCTGCAAGAAAAAAAAAGCTGCTTGCCAAAAGCATAATCCCAACATTCAAAACTTGTCTTGGAAAACGTGGAACACGATTTAAACAAATTGAAACACTACGTATAATGAACACCACTTTCTTTGAGCATGACATTCAAGTAATTGAGCAAAAAACACTGTACCATGTACCTGACTGGTGGATAAATTCCAATTCTGGTTGAAACCATATCCAAATCACAGGCCAATCCAAAAGATGGGGATTATAAACCAATTTCACTGAACTAAGGATAGGAATTATGGTTCACAATCTTGAAAACCAACATAAAAGATACTAAACTTTCGAACATTATCTCCGACACGATGCGTTAGATGGAATTTCTTTCTGTAACAACTTTTGAAGCAGATACAAAAGGTAAGCACTAAATATTTGTCAACCATTTTACTTTCTTCACTTTTCGCATTCCTTAATCAGACACATTTATAGAGGTGCTTCAACGTACTGATGAAGTATTTATGTATATTTAGCGATGACACAGCTACCAATAATTCAATTTACAGAGACTGACATTTACTGCCCAAATCGTTTTACTTTCAGCTTACAGACAAAGTATTCCAGTAGGTTCTCTCAAGAATGTTTTGGGACAAATTTGAAGTTTTTCTGCTTGATAGAGGAATAAAAGATCTTGGGGTTCATGTCCACAGATCTCTGAAGGTTGCCACTCAAGTGGATAGAGCCGTGAAGGCCTATAATGTGTTAGCGTTTATTAAGAGTTTAAGAGCCACGGGGTTATGCTGCAACTGTACACGATCCTGATGAGACTACATTTGGAGTATTGTGTGCAGTTCTGGTCACCTCACTACAGGAAGGATGTGGAAGCGTTGGAAAGGGTGCAAAGGAGATTTATCAGGATGCTGCCTGGTTTGCAGGATAGGTCTTATGAGGAAAGGTTGAGGGAGCTAGGGCTTTTGTCTTTGGAGCGGAGAAGGATGATGAAGGGATAGATAGAGTGGACGTTCAGAGACTATTTCCTCAGGTGGATGTAGCTGTTCCAAGGGGGCATAACATTAAGGTTCAGGGTGGGAGATACAGGAGGGATGTCCGAGGTAGGTTCTTTACTCAGAGAGAGGTTTGGGTGTTGAATGGACTGCCTGCTGTGATAGTGGAGTCGGACACTTTAGGAACTTTCAAGCGGTTATTGGATAGGCACATGGAGCACACCAGAATGTGTGGGAGTGGGATAGCTTGATCTTGGTTTCGGACAATGTTCGGCACAACATCGAGGGCCGAAGGGCCTGTTCTGTGCTGTACTGTTCTATGTTCTATGGGAAAAGAGCAGTCAAAATGGAGCAGTTCCATTTCCCAATCCATTCCCACCTGACTCCCATTTTAAATCTTCCAGCTTTGGCAGTGGATGAGTGAGCTGCCTGCAGGAGTCAGGGTGAGCTGCATGTATAAATGCTAATAGGTGTCCCAATTGGCACTTCTAACTGAGATGAGCAAAGCTTCCCTTTGTTGGCCAGAGAGATGAGAGGTACCCTCCCCATCGCACCTACAAGACCCATATGAAATCTGTACCCTACCACTCATATGCAAGCCACCAAGTGGCCTATAGTTGCTCACTGTGTCCCGGCCCGCAACCACTCTCTACGCATTCCACCTGGAATAGTATTTGAATGAGATCCAGGATAAAATACCCCAGCTCTGAAACTTGTTCCATTGAGTGCATTTTGCTCTTACTATCCACCTGAAATCAACACACTTTATTTTAAAGGGAAAAGAAATTGGGGAGAAAACACTATCATTGTTTTTTTCCCTTTTTAAGTAAAGTTTTAAGAAAAACTTAATTGCACTTGTTCTTTTATTCAAAAATGCTGCAGAGCTGATCAAGACAAAAGATATGTTAGACAGAAGAGTCAGTGAATTAAATGTCAGTTATTTCACCAGACACTGAACATCTAAAGCAGGCATTGTCAAACTCGATGGGCGCGCCCCACGGGTGGGTGTCGGGAGGATCGCAGAACCGTCCGTGGCAGTGCTCCTGATCATGCAAATCTGCGCACAACAGCCCAGCAGTCGGCTGTTAATAACGCCGGCTGCAAGAGGCCTTTAAAATGGCCGTGAACATGTAAAGAAAATGCGGCCACACTTCGTATGGGCCGCGAAGGTCGGCCAGCATGGGTCGCATAGGACAGCCGGCATGGGTCACGTAGGTCAGCCGGCATGGGTCGCGTAGGTCAGCCAGCATGGGTCGCGTAGGTCAGCCAGCATGGGTCGCGTAGGTCAGCCAGCATGGGTCGCGTAGGTCAGCCAGCATGGGTCGCGTAGGTCAGCCAGCATGGGTCGCGTCGGTCAGCCGGCGTGGGTCGCGTCGGTCAGCCGGTGTGGGTCGCGAAGGTCGGCCGGCGAGGGTCGCGTAGGTCAGCCGGCGTGGGTCGCGAAGGTCAGCCGGTGTGGGTCGCGAAGGTCAGCCGGTGTGGGTTCTGAAGGTTGGCCAGTTGGTAAAAATGTGTCCCCTTCAAGCAGTTTTAATTGAAGCCCATCTCAGTCAAATTAAATTTGGAAGAAATGTTCCAGATTTTTCCAAAGATCTGCCCAAAAGCAAAGAATAGTGCCTCTGGGGAGGGATCTATAAACGGGAATGTCACCCATATTTTTAAAAAAGCACTGAACAAGACGACCAAGGAGCAAAATTATTCAAATCTTCTGTTATAATCTGCCAGCAAAATGCTCCGCAATAATTATCTTTCCTCTCATGGCATTTAATGGAAAGTTTATGTGAGCACCATTTTAACAGCTGCTACAGAACAAAGAGCATGTACCATCACAAGACAAAAGCAAAATGCCACTAATGGTCAATAAAATAAATAGCTTGGATAAGAAGTGTGTTGTCACAATAAAATTTTTCTGATCAGATTAACCTGCCTGGAAGTGGCCCAGATATTGCTAATTTGGGTGTTGCTGACTGAACAGCAACAATTTATAGTTGGAAAAGCATAAGACACTTGGCTGAAACAAAATGAAGCACATTTTGATGTGTGGAAGAAAAAAATGCATCCAAAATATTTGAGGTCAGATAAACAATAGCATAGGAAGCCACGGTCGCACAGTAGTTAGGACAGTTGCTTCGCAGCTCAAGGGTCCCCAGTTCAATTCCCAGCTTGGGTCATTGCCTCTGTGGAGTCTGCACGTTCTCCCTGTGTCTGCGTGGGTTTCTTCCGAGTGCTCTGGTTTCCTCCCACAGTCCAAAGATGTGCAGGTTAGGTGGATTGGCCATGTTAAATTGCCCTTGGTGTCCAAAAAAAAAGTTATATGCGGTAGCTGGGTTACGGGGGACAGGGTGGAGTTCTGGGCTTAGGTAGGGTGCCCTTTGTAAGGGCCGGTGCAGACTTGATGGGCCAAACGGCCACCTTCTGCACTGTAAATTCTATGATTCTATATTCTACACCTGTGTTTTTTAAAAGAACAACGCTACCCACAGCATTGTCATTATAATCACTTTGTACTGCATGTGTCAGAATGTCTGAAGTCACTGGAGGGAAGATATTTTACTCATTTCCCAGATTGCATCTCGACATATGCTTACGGTGTGTATTGTGAAGGTTTCAGCAAGGTTTAAAAAACTCCTGCATCTCACGTTCTAAATAGGCATCCTTGAAGAATCTACATCAAGTTTTTCTGCTTATGACATTTACCATTCCCTTGTTTCCAAATACAAATGCCAACCATCTGATAAATATATGATTTGTTTTTAAAACACCAAATTTCATCGCACTACATTTTGAGGACAGAAGAAACGCAAGCATGATTGTTTGATATTTCTTGGGGAGAGAAGTGGGGATTTAGTAATAATAAATACAATTCAGTGTTTTACAATCTGAAAATATGTTATGACATCCTGGGCTAGTGCACGGTCAACCCCAGGCCCCACTTGACCCAGAGTCACAACACATGTGAAGTTAGATTTTTTTTAAAATACCCGGGCCCTTAGTTGAGCCGAATGAACTACAGTCACCAGGTTTGTAACTTTCACACAAATAACCTCTTATGCACAGTATTATAATTAAACAGGCAGAAAATGTAACTGACTATCCAAGCCCCCCCTTTCTAACTAACCCCATTCTCTATATACACACGCGCACACACACACACACACACACACGGGAAAAGGTGTTGAAACGAAAAGAAAATGTGAATAAAATAAAAAAGATAAAGATCTTTGATGCACTGGGATAACTTCCAGTTAATGTCTTCCTGAAGTTCAGCTTTTCGTTTTTGGTACTTCCTCCTTCCAGGCGTGCAATGTTTTTCTCTGGCAAAAGTAGTTTCCCTTTTCTGCAAACTCAGGATTAGATCAAATTCACAACAAAGATGTGCCAGGCACTCACTGGTTTTAGAACAATAAAGTAGTTATTTACTTCAGCTGTGAAAGAGAGCAATCCTTTCATTCTAAGGTCTTTCTGCTAAGTACCTTCAGAAAGCATCACACAGGAACCATTCACTGACTGTTGTCAGGCAGAACACTGGTTGCCTGTTAACCAATCGAACAGAGTCCCTCCAAAGATAGTTCCAAAGATCCACTCGGCACCGAGGAGTCTGGTTTCTTCCCTTCAAAATACAAAACCTGGGAACACAATGTCCTGGAAAGCAAGTTGCTCTATCTTACGTCTTAGTCTTCTGCTTAAATGTATACCCCACAGACTACAAATAATGAAATGAAGTAAAAGAAATTGGAATAAAAGGTAATAAACAGGAAGGACTCTTAAAAATCAAATGGAGAATAAAGAGGAAACATTCCTTTCAAATTCTGAATTCTACCCCAGGGCCTGTGTGTTTAAAATTTCGATTTGCAAGGGAAAGATGGATTCTGTCAAGCACTGTAATGTTACAAGAATCCCAACAGTCAATAGAAACATTACAAGTGGAACTTCTGCTTTTCACGTTTAAGAGAACGGGTGTTGGTAACAATTTTGGAATCAGTTAATTCATTTTTTCTGCATCATGTCTCAAAGTTCAAGCAATTATAACTCAATATTGATGAGGCTACAGAATGACCTATGCAGGCAAGATCCAAAACATAAGATCATAGATCATTTAGTAAAAGGCAATACAATCTTAAAGGGACCCAACCAATTTGTAAATGTTAATAGCTGCAACAACCTTGGGTTCCTGTCTTTGGTTGTAGGGATGTTAATTTTACTTAGTTTACTGCTTGAAGCATTCCTAATAGTTACCTAACCCTTCACAGTACAACCAAATTTTCAAATTCAAACAACAGCAAATATTTACCCAACAAATGCACTGCCTGTGGAAGTAGTTGAGTCGGAAACATTAGGGACCTTCAAGCAGCTATTGGATAAGTACATGGATTACTGTAGAATGATGGGGTGTAGATTAATTTGTTCTCAATCGAGGACAAAGGTACGGCACAACATCATGGGCCGAAGGGCCTGCTCTGTGCTGTATTTTTCGATGTTCTATGGCTCAAGCACCAGCATGGGCTGACTGGATTAAACAACCTGTTTGTGTGATATATTTTTCACTGTACTATTGATGGGCAAAAGCTTACCCGAAAGGATGACTTTTATGTCACTTATAAAAAGTGGCAAGGGGAGGGAGGGAAGGATTTAAGAAGAAAATTCCATGATACAAAAAACAAAATTAAATCAGTGTTAACTAAGTTAGAACGGCACAATATCCGCATGCAAAAATTAGTACCCATCATCTTCCACGTCAGAAGTAAGGGCTGGTTTAGCACTGGGCTAAATCACTGGCTTGTAAAGCAGACCAAGGCAGGCCAGCAGCACGGTTCAATTCCCGTACCAGCCTCCCCGAACAGGCGTCGGAATGTGGCGACGAGGGACTTTTCACAGTAACTTCATTTGAAGCCTACTTGTGACAATAAGCGATTTTCATTTCATTTCAAGTTATGTGCAGATTTACAATCAAATAAATATTTCCTTTTGAAAGGGTCACAAAGAATGAACCTTCCCACAGTGAGCAGCAGATGTTATCTCAATAAATGATTTTAAATCTCAGGTCAATAGATTTTTGCTAGCTCAGAATATAAGGGAGAATAAAGACAAGGCAGGATCAAGTCAAGATGCAGATCACCCATGACCTCATTGAACATCAGAACAGACTCAATCTTCTGAGTCCAACCTAGACCAAACAGAGCACAGGCAATTTCAGAAAAATTAAATTCTGGAAAGGCAGAACATCCAACTGTTTTGTCCACCTACTTCGCTGGACCAAAGCATTGTAGTTACAGGGAAGCCGATGGACAGAGACTTCCGGTTGTGGCTATGCGGAGCTAAGCCGCACGTACAGCAGCTCCCGCATTAATAGGACTTGTGGGCTCTTTTAAGGGCCCCAAACGGCGCTGATTCAACGATTCCCGGTGGATAAAGGGGTCTGGAGCAAAACCCCCCGGGATTTATGGTGCGGACTCGAAGTGGGGCGAGGAGAAAAACGGCAGCAGCTCCCCTGGAAAAGCGGGGGAAGGTGGACAAAATGGCGGCCGGTGGAGCCCCTGAGGAGTGGAGGCAGTGGGCTGAGGAGCAGCAGGCGGCCCTTCTGCGCTATTTCACGGAGCTGAAAGGGGAGTTGTTGGAATCCCTGAAGGCGACGACGAGTAAGCTGCTGGAGACCCAGACAACCCAGGGTGCAGCGATACTCGAGTTGCAGCAGCAGGCCTCTGAGCGCAAGGAGGAGGTTTCGGCCCTCGTGGGGAAGGTGGAGATACACGAGGCGCTTCATAAAAAGTGGCAAGATCGGTTCGAGGAGATGGATCTTCGGTCACGGAGGAAGAACCTGCGGATCCTGGGCCTCGAGGAGGGGATGCAGGGGTCGGACCTGCCGGCCTATGTGGCCGTGATGTTGAACTCGCTGGTGGGGGCAGGATCCTTCCATCTGCCCCTGGAGCTGGAGGGGGCCCACAGAGTACTGGCCGGGCGGCTTAAGGCGAATGAACCCCCGCGGGCGGTGCTGGTGCGGTTCCATCGGTTCAGTGACCGGGAGTGTGTTCTCCGATGGGCCAAGAAGGTGGGGAGTAGTAAGTGGGAGAATTCGGTAGTGCGTATCCACCAGGACTGGAGTGCGGAGGTGGCCAAGCGGAGAGCCGGGTTTAACCGGACGACGGCGGTGCTCCATGGAAAGCAGGTGAAGTTCGGCATGTTGCCGCCTGCGCGCCTGTGGGTCACCTACAAGGACCGGCATCACTACTTTGAGTCCCCGGAGGAAGTGTGGGCCTTTGTGCAGGCTGAAAAGCTGGACTCGAACAAGAGATTGGGGGCTGTGGGAGTTTTCTATTTCTGTATCATTGTTTATGCTGTAGCGGGTTATTCTGTTTGTTTCTGTTTTTTCTCTCGCTTTCGGACGATGTGGGTTATGGTTTTCTGTTCTAAGGGGGGTACTGGGGTTTGTGGTTGATCTGTGTCTTTGTTTGTACGGAGTTGGTGGTTGGGTTGGAACTGCGGTTTGGGTGCTGCGTTGGTGGGGTCTGGCAGTGTGAAAGCACGGGCTTTTCTCTGGTTTCCCATGCTGCGGGACGAGGGGGTGGAGCTGGTGGCGAGGGGCGTGGGGGTTTCCCGCGCTGAAGCGGTGCCAAGGAGCTGATGCAGGGGAGGAGGGGGGACCTCGTATCAGGAGGGGTCGGAGTTAGAGCAGGAGATACCGGGTTGCTGCTGGATTGGCCAGGGAGGAGTTGGTGCGGGTCGGGGTGAGGTTCTATCGCCGTGGGAAATGGGCCGAATGGGTGATAGCCAGGGGCGAGCAGTCGATGGGCTATGGCTAGTCGAAGGGGGAGGGGCGCGGGGTGCCCCCTGATCCGGCTGATTACGTGGAACATGAGGGGGTTGAATGGGCCGGTCAAACGGGCCTGCGTGTTTTCGCATCTGAAGGGGCTGAAGGCGGAAGTGGCCATGCTCCAGGAGACCCACCTGAAGGTGGCGGACCAGGTCCGTCTGAGGAAGGAGTGGGTGGGGCAGGTTTTCCACTCGGGGCTCGACTCGAAGAACTGGGGGGTGGTGATCCTGGTGGGGAAGAGGGTGGCGTTTGAGGCGTCTGAGGTTGTGGCTGATAGTGGCGGCAGATATGTGATGGTGAGCGGTAAGCTACAGGGGGAGAGGGTGGTGTTGGTTAATGTGTACGCCCCAAATTGGGATGATGCTGGTTTCATGAGGCGTATGTTGGGCCGCATTCCGGGCCCTGGAGGTGGGGGGCTTGATCATTGGGGGGGGGGGGGCTTAAATACGGTGCTAGATCCCCTACTGGATCGTTCTAGTTCAAGGACAGGCAGGAGGCCGGCGGCAACCAAGGTGTTGAGGGGGTTTATGGACCAGATGGGAGGAGTGGATCCCTGAAGGTTCGGGAGGCCAAGGGCTCGGGAGTACTCTTTTTTTTCTCCCATGTGCACAGGGTTTATTCCCGTATTGATTTCTTTGTTTCGAGTAGGGGACTGGTCCCGAGGGTGGAGGAGGTCGAGTATTCGGCTATTGCGATTTTGGACCATGCTCCGCATTGGGTGGATCTGGAGATGGGGGAGGTGCGGGACCAGCGCCCGCTTTGGCGTCTGGACGTGGGGTTGTTGGCTGATGAGGAGGTGTGTAGGAGGGTTCGAGGAGGGTTCGGGGATGTATCGAGAGGTACCCCGAAGTCAATGATATTGGGGAGGTCTAGGTGGGGATGGTGTGGGAGGCTCTGAAGGCAGTGATTAGGGGGGAGCTGATCTCCATCTGAGCCCATAGGGAGAGGGAGGAGAGGAGGGAGAGGGAGATACTGGTGGAGGAGCTGTTGAGTGTGGATAGGAGGTCCGCGGAGGCCCCGGAGGAGGGATTGCTGGGGGATGGGCGTAGCTTGCAGGCAAAGTTTGATTTATTAACCACCAGAAAGGCGGAGACACAGTGGAGGAAGGCGCAGGGAACGGTCTATGAGTATGGAGAGAAGGCGAGCAGGATGCTGGCGCACCAGCTTCGTAAGCGGGACGCGGCTAGGGAGATTGGTGGAGTGAAGGATAGAGATGGGAATGTGGTGCGGCAGGGGGCAGAGGTCAATGAGGTCTTTAGGGACTTCTATAGGGAACTGTACCGGTCGGAGCCGCCTCGGTGGGAGGGGGAATGGAGAGTTTATTGGACAGGCTCCGATTTCCAAGGGTGCAGGAGGAGCAGGTGGAGGGACTGGGGGCGCCGATCGAGTTGGAGGAGCTGGTCAGTGGGATTGGCCACATGCAGTCGGGGAAGGCGCCGGGACCGGATGGGTTCCCGGTTGAATTTTATAAGAAATATGCGGACCTGCTGGGCCCTCTGTTGGTTAGAACCTTCAACGAGGCATAGGAGGGGGGTGTTCTGCCCCCGACGATGTCTCGGGCACTAATCTCCCTGATCTTGAAGCGTGATAAGGACCCCTTGCAGTGCGGATCATACAGGCCGATTTCACTGCTGAATGTAGACGCCACGTTGCTGGCGAAGATCTTGGCCACTAGAATAGAGGACTGGGTGCCGGGGGTGGTACATGAAGATCAGACGGGTTTCGTGAAGGGGAGGCAGCTGAACACTAACGTGCGAAGACTGCTAAATGTGATAATGATGCCGGCAGCAGAAGGAGAGGCGGAGATTGTGGTGGCATTGGATGCGGAGAAGGCCTTTGACAGGGTTGAGTGGGGGTACTTGTGGGAGGTGTTGGAGAGGTTCGGGTTTGGAGTGGGGTTTATTAAATGGGTGAGGTTGCTGTACGAGGCCCCGATGGCGAGTGTAGCGACAAATGGGAGGAGGTCAGAGTACTTCAGGGACGTGGGACGAGGCAGGGGTGCCCCTTGTCCCCCTTGCTTTTTGCGCTGGCAATTGAGCCTCTTGCCATGGCTCTCAGGGAGTCGAGGAGGTGGAGGGGTTTGGTGCGAGGTGGAGAGGAGAACCGAGTGTCGCTGTATGCAGACGACTTGCTGTTGTATGTAGCAGACCCGGTGGGGGGAATGCCAGAGGTGATGGAGATTCTTGTTGAGTTCGGGAGTTTTTCGGGATGTAAATTGAACCTGGGCAAGAGTGAGCTGTTTGTCGTACACCCGGGAGATCAGGAGGGGGGGATTGGTAGGCTCCCGCTAAAGAGGGCAGTGAGGAGTTTTTGGTACCTGGGGGTTCAGGTGGCTAGGAGCTGGGGGACTCTGCACAAGCTCAATTTTACTAGGTTGGTGGAGCAGATGGAGGAGGAATTTAAAAGGTGGGACATGCTGCCGTTGTCGTTGGCGGGTAGAGTACAGTCCGTTAAAATGACGGTGCTCCCGAGGTTTTTGTTTTTGTTTCAGTGCCTCCCCATTTTCATTCCGAGGGCCTTTTTTAGGAGGGTGAACAGTAGCATTCTGGGATTTGTTTGGGCGCACGGGACTCCGAGGGTAAGGAGGGTCTTTTTGGAGCGGGGCAGAGATAGAGGGGGGCTGGCGCTGCCCAACCTCTCTGGGTACTATTGGGCGGCTAACGTCTCGATGGTATGTAAGTGGGTAATAGATGAGGAGAGGGCAGCATGGAAACGGATGGAGATGGCGTCCTGTGGAGGCACGTGCCTGAAGGCACTGGGAACGGCGCCGCTGCCGCTCCCTCCAACGAGGTACACTACGAGCCCGGTGGTGGCGGCTACCCTCAGAATTTGGGGGCAGTGGAGGCAACACAGGGGGGAAGTGGGGGGCTCAGTGGAGGCCCCGCTGCAGGGGAACCACCGGTTTGTCCCAGGGAACATGGATGGCGGGTTCCTGGGGTGGCACAGGGCGGGCATTAGGAAGTTGGGAGACCTGTTTATCCACAGGAGGTTCGCGAGCCTTGGTGAACTGGAGTAGAAGTTTGAGCTCCCCCTGGGGAATATGTTCAGGTACCTTCAGGCCAAGGCGTTTGCTAGGCAACAGGTGGAGGGGTTCCCTTTGCTGCTGGGCAAGGGATAGGGTGCTTTCGGGGGTGTGGGTCGCGGATGGGAAGGTGTCTGACATCTACCAGGTAATGCAGGAGGTGGGGGAGGCGTCGGTAGAGGAGCTGAAGGCTAAGTGGGAGGTGGAGCTGGGGGAGCAGATTGAGGAGGGGACATGGGCGGATGCCCTGGAGAGGGTGAACTCCTCCTCTTCATGTGCGAGGCTTAGTCTCATCCAGTTCAAGGTGCTTCACCGGGCCCACATGTCCGGATCTAGGATGAGTAGGTTCTTTGGGGGCGAAGACAGGTGCGTCAGGTGTTCGGGAAGTCCAGTGAACCATGCCCATATGTTCTGGGCATGCCCGGCACTGGAGGAGTTCTGGAAGGGGGTGGCGAGGACGGTGTCGAGGGTGGTGGGATCCAGGGTCAAGCCAGGCTGGGGACTCGCGATATTTGGGGTTGGGGTGCAGCCGGGAGTGCAGGAGGCGAAAGAGGCCGATGTCTTGGCCTTTGCGGTAGTAGCCCGGCGGAGGATCTTGCTGCAGTGGAAAGATGCAAGACCTCCGAGCGTGGAGACCTGGATTAATGACATGGCGGGATTCATTCAGCTGGAGAGGGTCAAATACGCCCTGAGGGGTCGGTGCAAGGGTTCTGTAGGAGGTGGCAGCCTTTCCTCGACTTTCTGGCTCAACGATAAGGTACTAGGTCAGCAGCAGCAGCAACCCGGGGGGGAGGGGAGGTTTAGGGGGATAGTGTTTAAGTTAATTTGCTTATTGTTAATTTATTTTGTTGTTTATTGGGGTTGGGGGGGGGGGGGGGGGGGTTTGTTATATGCGTTGTTACGGGTGCCGGGGTTGTTTATTACCATTATTGTTTTGTTATATTTTTCAAAAAAATTCCAATAAAAGTTATTTTTTTTTTAAAAAGAAAGCCGATGGACAGAGAACTGTTCCTAGATCTCTGAGCCATTCTTCAAAAGGAATGCCAAACACATTACTATCATTGAATTGGGCCCCCATCCAACTAAAGAATGCATAGGATATGTGGCACAGAAACAGGCTATTACACCCAACTAGTCCATGCTGGTATTGATGTTGCTCTCAAGTTTCCTCCATCTTTTCTCAGCTATATCTACGATTGTAAACATCTATCCCCTTCTCTGTGATGCACTTGTCCAGTGTATGCGGCAGAATTGAGGGAAAAGATCGCCAATGGAATGAATGCTCATGTACATTTCAAAGTACGTAGTTAGGTTCAGCTTAAACATACATTGCCAAGAAGGCACCAGCAAGGATAATCACCATCGAAGGGCAGCACAGTGGCGAAGTGGTTAGCACTGGGACTACGGCGCTGAGGGCCCAGGTTCGAATCTCGGCCCTGAGTCACTGTCCATGTGGAGTTTGCACATTCTCCCCGTGTCTGCGTGGGTTTCAGCCCCACAACCCAAACATGTGCATGTTAGGTGGATTGGCCACGCTAAATTGCCCCTTAATTGGGAAAAAAAAAATTGAGTATTCTAAACGTATTTTTCAAAAAAGGATAATCACCATCAAGGACAATCAAGATTTTGTCTTCCCTGAATGATAAAATGGCACTTTTTTTTAAAGTAGCATTGCTAAAGTGAAAAACTCAGTAGCACATCATATTTCACACTGGTACTTTAGAACTGACATATTTTGCCTGTCATAGCCAATGTGTCTTTTTTTGCTTTATGTAAATTATCTTACAATTTAAAGGCACTTGGAGCAAACTAAGAACAATCCCTACAGATTCCTCATTCTTAACGGCATATTGATATTTTGCTCCATACTTCCCAGTCTTTCAGTCTCATGAGCTGAGACTGCATTGCCAATCCTCAATAATCACTGTTTTCATTGTAATTATGCTGTAATAGCACACACTCTTGACGCTTTGCCATTACTTAAATTAAACACTGCAAGAGCATTTTCAAGCATAGTGAATTATGTGCAATTACTTGTGGGTCGTAATGGGTGAAGTTCAGGATTCTTTTGGAAATGCTGCCAAAGTGATTGTACATAATTAGTTCATTAAAAGGACCCCAAAAAAACAAACTGTTAAATAGATAACTGTTTAGATAATAACGGTCCAAAGATGTGCAAGTTAGGTGGATTGGCCATGATAAATTGCCTCTCGTGTCCAAAATTGCCCTTAGTGTTGGGTGGGGTTACTGGGTTATGGGAATAGGGTGGAGGTGTTGACCTTGGGTAGGGTGCTCTTTCTAAGAGCCAGTGCAGACTCGATGGGCCGAATGGTCTCCTTCTGCACTGTAAATTCTATGATAATCTATGCTGATGGAAATTCAAGAACTGTGGTGCACGTGGACTTTAAGAAGGCATTCAATAACACACCTCACCTGAGGCTTATGACCAAAATTCAGGCATCTGATACAAAATGAAAGGTAGCAAGACACAAAAAAGCTGGATGGCAGCAGAAAACAAATTGATGTTACTCCGAATGAAGAATAGTAAGAAGTAGAGCACCCCAAGGAGTCCAGGCTAGATACACATTTGTACTTGATACATAGTGATGAATAGGATGTGAGCAAAGGGACAAAATTACTGATAACAAAAGCAGGAGTTGACAATGTGGAGAACTGCAAAACGTTTCAAGAGGAGAGGCAGGTAGCTGACAGATACAATTTAAATGGAGAAGAATGAAGTAATACATTGTGAAGATAAAGAATAAATAGGAGCCTACACTCAGTGGAAATGATTGAAATACATTATTCCCAAAAGTTATTGAAAGTCATTAGAAACATTAAAAATGGCATTTGGATTTCATAAATAAAGTACAAAAGAAGCAATGATAAATTGATACAATGCCCCAGTTAAGTCACAGTTTGGGAAATTTTATTAAAAGGAGGTGTATGAATGCAATTGAGAGCATTCAACATATTCAGAAGGAAGGTCGGAGATGGGAAATGTTAGTCATGAGAAGAGAGGCGAGTTATGAGACTACTTCAGCTGGTGTGGAGAAGACTTAAATGAGATTATATAGATGTTAACAATTACGCTAGCCTGAACAAGAGATTACTTTCTCTAACTGAAAAGTCAGTGACAAAACCCCGGCACAATGCAAAGTACCTTGAATTCAGCTCCTTATACAACAGCTGGATACGCGCCACAAACGTCAGCCCAATCCCAAATTTCTCCAACACCACCATCAAATAACCCCACTCCACCCGATCAAATGCGTTCTCCGCATCTAACATCACTACCACTGGTCTCCCTTCCCTCTGCCGGGGAAAGCACCACATTCAACAGACTCCTCACATTTGAGGACAACTGTCTTCCCTTTATGAACTCGGTCTGGTCCTCCCCAATCACCTTCAGAAGGCAACCCTCCAACCATAATGTCAGCACTTTCGCCAATATCTTGCCGTCCACATTCAGCAGAGATACGAGCCTGTATGACCCATCATCTACCGGACCCATGTCCTCCTTGAGCAACAACGAGATGGAGACCTGCCCCATGGTTTGCAGCACAATACCCCTATGCATCGTGTCCTTGAACACTCCCACCATCAACGGCGCCAGCCTACGTTTAAATCTTTTATAAAATTCAACCGGAAACCCATCTGGCCTTGCTGCTTTCCCTGCCTGCGTCCTCCCGATTGCCACCTTCACCTCCTCCGCCCCCATCGGTTCCTCCAGCCCTGCCCTTTCCACCTCACCCAACCTCAGACACTCTAACCCACCCAGAAATTCCCTTGATTTCCTACTCATCCTTCAGTAGCTCTGACTTATGCATGTCCCTATAAAACTCCTCAAACACCTTATTAATCTGTTCCGGAGTCAGCCAATTCACCCGTCTTGTACCATACCCTAACTTGCTGTAGCCTCCGTACGAAGCTGACCAGCTATCATACGCCCTGCCTTCTCCCAGTACTGCTAAACAGCCCCCTTCTCAGCTGACGCACCGCTTTCCCCATGGACAATCACTTGCAGCTCCTTACCCTTTGCCAGGAGCCCCAGGCTGGGTCCTCCACGTACCTCCCATGTACCTCCAAAATCTCTTCCATCAACCGTTGCCATCCCTTCCTCTGTACCTTGGCCTTAAACAAGATCACCCCCCCCCCCCCCCTCCGAAATCACCAACAGCAAAACCTTCCCCCGTGCAATTTAACTCCACATAATCCACCTTCCCTCTCTTGTCCCAGAACCTCCATTCCACCAACAGCCTCACATCCATCCTCTACCACGGCTTCTGGGCTGCCTCGTCTCCAACACCACGTCCATCCACTGCGAAGCGTGATCCAAAAAAATCACAATTGTCGAATAGTCTGCCCTCTCAACTCTGGCGAAGAGCGCTTTTCCCATCACAAAAATGTCAATCCTTGGGAACGCTGCCCCCCCCCCTCCCCCCTCCCCCCAGGTCAGCAAGATAGATAGTTTTTTGAAGAATAAAGGGATTAAGGGTTATGGTGTTCGGGCCGGAAAGTGGAGCTGAGTCCACAAAAGATCAGCCATGATCTCATTGAATGGCGGAGCAGGCTCGAGAGGCCAGATGACCTACTCCTGCTCCTAGTTCTTCTGTAAGTAATTTACAATAATATATACACAGCAGCAGTAATCCACCAGTGCTTCCTACTTTATCCAGTAGCACCCTGCCGGCTCTATTTACACAGGTGCAGTTGCTAATAACTTCCCCACTCCCTCATTGGGGAGCTTGTACTCCCCAAGAGTATGTCCTCTGAGCTCCTATCCTATGGATTTTGAACTTTTTAAACTGTTCTTCCATACAGCTTGCAAAACAAACAAAAAGAGAGATTTGCTGCTGCCTGTTTTATTTGAAGCTGAGTTGCTGCTACAGGGAGCTGCAAGAGAGGGCAAGGAAGGGGCTGGTTTAGCACAGGGCTAAAGAGCTGGCTTTGAAAGCAGGCCAAGGCAGGCCAGCAGCACGGTTCAATTCCCGTACTGGTCTCCCCGAACAGGCGCCGGAATGTGGCGACTAGGGGCTTTTCACAGTAACTTCATTGAAGCCTACTTGTGACAATAAGCGACTTTCATTTCATTGTCATTTATTTAATTTCATTCATTTTGGAAGATTTGGCCTGGCTTGGGCTGAGCTCCAGCCTGGGACTGGATTTACACACTGCCTGCCTGCCACCCTGCATTTCCACAGCCCGCAGCAGATGGAGGAGAGGAGGGCCGGGACTGTTTGTTCCTGTTTCATCTGCAGGGCTCTATGGGCTGGGTTTGCTGCTTGTTTCCTCTGCAGGGCCCGAGGGCTTGAGGGTTCCGAGCAAATAGGAGGTTGCTGCAACACCTGGAAGGGACGAAGAGGAAAGGTGCATCTGGACTTATTTCTTTTTCATCTGCCGATTGTGCTGAGACGGGATAAAATCCATTGGCTGTTTTACTGGGCCCCATCTGAGCTGAAGGCCCTACCCCCCACCCGCCGCTTTTTGGGAGACTAGCCTGCTAGCCTTTCCCCGTCATACTTGGGGCACCGACCATCCTTTTGTGCCCAACCTTTCTGCTCCTCCCTCCCCTCTCCTCCCTTGTACTTGGAGCACCAGTCCATCCCCCTGCGCCCCATTCTTCTGTGCCCCCAGCCCCCTTCAATTACTTTCTCCCTGCTCCTTCTCCCCTGACAGGATGGCGTCAACACCGCCTACGCCAGTGGCAGGGCCCTCCAAAGCCACCCATGCCGGAGTGATGGCCTCCGGGGCCTTCCGGTGACCGGGTGGTGGGGACGGAGCAGGGACCTGCACCACCACCTCCCTCTGGCCTAGGATTGGAGGAGTCTGAGGAGATCCTACCTGTCAATGATCCTGGTGGCGGGATCAAGGCAGGCCCTGGGTTAGTTGGTGGGCAAATGTTGTCCGCCGCACTCAGTGTGGAGGAGGATCTGGGCCGGAAGGGCGGCTGCCCAAAGGCTGTCCACTGCCCGGGAGCGTAGGGTGCACGTGAGGCTTACTCGTGCTTGACACTGTCGTTCCTCACCCAGCTCTGGTGGACTCCCGGAATCTGTCACATTATAATTGAGGGTTCTTTTGTTTTTCTGCCTTCATAGATAGGTCAGACAGTGCCCTATTGAGCCCCCTCCACCAACTCCTCCCCCTCCCTCCCCACCAACCCCCTTCCTTCCTCCCTTTATGTTGGTAATGAGGCGAGAGTATCTGGTCTCGCCAGCGCAAAGTTTAGTGCTTGTACCGTTTGTTTTGTACAACTTTGTTATTTACCGTTTTAATAATCAGAATGTCCTCCTCCCCCTCCCCCGGTACATTGGTAGAGGCGAGGGTACCCAGTTTCTCCAATGCAAAATTAGTGTTTGTACAGTTTGGTCTTGTACAACTGTAGTGTTAACTGTTATTAATAAATAAATATTTCATGGGATCACCAAGTCACCAGCCAATAGGATTCAGGAGTTATAACACTCACAATAAGAAAAACAATCCCCGCCTCCAGCAACCAAGTCCAAATCCCAACAGTCCCAGTCCTTCAGCATTAACAAACACCTCCACCACCTGAAATATAAGTCTTCGAATTGTGAGACACTCTCAACTTCATTGGCAGACCACTGCAAATCTCACTCCACTGCTGTACAATGCCGCCATCACCCATCCAAAGGCCGCCCGCCTTCTCGTTAATTCTGCCGTCAGTTCACAATAACTTCATTGCAGCGTTAATGTAAGCCTACTTGTGACACTAATATAGATTATTATAATAGATCTTCGGATAGCCGTTCACCAACATCTCCCCACTTCGCATCTCGTCTCTGCTTCGCCTAGCTCAAACCCTTCTTCACGTTGTAGCAGTGAAAGCAGATTTATGACCTCGGTGCTCATTTGCCTCAGGCTTCGGCCTGAGTTATCGATGTGCCCTGTCGAGCTCAGTTCGGGAGGGTTCTTTCCCCTCCCCCAACCACTCAGAAAACATCTTTGCAAAGTACTCAGTCAGCCTCGGGCCCTCCAACCCCTCAGGCAAACACGTGATTCTCAAATTTTTCCTCCTCAACCTATTCTCCAGGTCCTTCACCTTGGCTCTAAAATCTTTATTGACCTCCGCCACCCTCCACAGCACCTCACCTATTGAGGTGAACTGGTCACTGTGCTGTGACAGTACCTCCTCCACCCCTTCAACTTTTCTCCTTGCTCCTGCACCTCAGCCAACACCTTCATCACTGCCGTCTTTACTGGGGCAAGCGCCACCTCCACCAACTCTTTAAGCGAGGCTGTCATCTCCTTTCCGAAGCACCTCCAAATGCTTGCCAGACAGCCTCTCAAACACCATTGACATCACCTCTGTCAGAGTTTCCACCATGAGGGGAGTGGCCCCACCCGACAACCCAGCTCCTGCAATCTTTCTTCCTGCAGGACCCACTGCAGCACCCGCCGGCACAATTTCACTCGCCCCCTTCTTTTCAGTGCCTTTCGTCTGGGACTTCGACGTTCCCCAACCGCTTTATGACTTCCCACACCAATCCATCCAAAAACTTCTCCGGAGACCAGGCATAGAAGTTAAAAAGAAACAGAGCCTCTAGCAGAAGCCACCTGACATTTGACCTCCACCTACATGCCGCCACCAGAAGTTAATTCCAGCTCCACTTGACTCAGAGTCACAACACAATTGAAATTAACTATTAATTCTGAGAAAATACCCACGGTCTTTGGCTGCCCAATAATTATAATCACCACGTTTCTACAGTACCAATATTTTTTTTTTAATAACTATAATTAAATAGGGAGAAAATACAGAGATAACTATTATCTCATTCCTAACTGTTCCATCTTTAACTCGCCCCACCCTCTATACACACACACACTCACACCACAGACAAACAGAGGGGTGTAAAGAAAACATCACCCGAAGTAAAAGGATAAAAGTCTGTGTTTCAGATGGGCATCTTCCAGTTAGATTCTTTAAGTCTAGGGGCTGTCTGTAATGGCTTTCACTGTTGATTCATCAGAATCTCAAGACTTCTCTACAGTCTCAGAAACAGCAAGCAGGAAATCTTTTTTGGAGATAGAGAGATCATCTTTCTTGGCTCTCTCAAAGCTCCCAACTGGCTGGACCCTATTACTGTCTGTTGCCAGGCAGGATACATTCCTTAGCCAATCGATTGGCGACCAGCCAACCAATCGAACCAAATCTCTTCGATCTCTCGGGTGCCAGAAAGTCTGAGTTCTTCTGTTCAAAAGCTAAATCCTCATAGCACAGTATACTGTTTTTGAAACTGAGTTCCTCACTTCAACTTAAAAGATATATATATCTTTATATATACAAGACCACACGACACAGGAACAGAATTAGGCCATTCAGCCCATCGAGTGTGCTCCACCATTTGATCATGGCTGATATGTTTCTCACCCCCATTTTCTTTTTTTTTAAGAAAACATTTTATTGAAGCATTTATAATTTTAACATTTAAACATTCTGAACAACAGAGCAGTCTGACACATGCAACATCACAATAACATACCCAACTTCCCTCGCCCTACCTCCTGACTGCCCGTATATTAGATTCCCTATCCTTATGCTACAATGCCATGCCTCCCTTCCTCCTCCTCCCCCCCCCCCCCCAACTCTCTCTCCCTTCCCCCTCTTCTGCTGACGGTCAGTGTCCTTAAAGAAGTTGATGAACGGCTGCCACCTCCGAGCAAACCCCTGAATTGAACTTAATCCTCTCCAGCCTGAGAAACCCTCTCATCCCCATTCTCCTGCCTTCTCCCTGTAACTCCTGATCTCCGTATTATCATAGATTATCATAGAATTTACAGTGCAGGAGGCCATTCGGCCTATCGAGTCTGCACCGGCTCTTGGAAAGAGCACCTTACCCAAGGTCAACACCTCCACCCTATCCCGATAACCCAGTAACCCCACCGAACACTAAGGGCAATTTTGGACACTCAGGGCAATTTATCATGGCCAATCCATCTATCCTGCACATCTTTGGACTGTAGGAGGAAACCGGAGCACCCGGAGGAAACCCACGCACACACGGGCAGGATGTGCAGACTCCGCACAGACAGTGACCCAAGCCGGAATTGAACCTGGGACCCTGGAGCTGTGAAGCAATTGTGCTATCCACAATTCTACCGTGCTGCCCACAAATGTGGAATCTATCTATCTCTATCTTAAAGATACTCAGTGACTTGGCCGCCACAGCCTTCTGAGTTCCACAGATACACCACCCTCTGAATCCAGCAGCACAGCTGGGTTGTTGCATTTTGAGAAAAAAATGAAGTGGAAACAAAATAAAATCACTCAAGCCATTTCTTCATTTTTTAAATAAATTTAGAATACACAATTCATTTTTTCCAATTAAGAAGCAATTTAGTGTGGCCAATCCACCTACCTTGCACATCTTTAGGTTGTGGGGGCGAAACCCACACAGACATTGGAAGAACGTGCAATCTCCACACAGACAGTGACCCAGAGCTGGGATCAAACCTGGGACCTCCGCGCTGTGAGGCAGCAGTGCCAACCCCTGCACCACCATGCTGCCCTAAGCCTATTGTTTTTCAAATCTACTTGTATTTCAGGTCCATTGGTTCGGAAAAAAGTAAGCAAATTTTTGAATTACAAAAAGTTAGAGAGAGGTCGATGAGAGAAGCAGAAGTCCAAGATCCAAAATTACTCTGACCCATTGAGCACATTATCTGAATACTTTCAACATATGTACTACCTTAGGATCTCTTATGCAAATTGAACAACAAGGAATCATAAGTTTATTTTCACAGAATAATTTACTTGACTTCATTTTAATAATTTCCCAGAATTCTTGCCTCAAACTTCGCTCATTAATGGAAACCAACTAAAATATTATAGCTCACTGTATAGTCCTTTGATCTTATTGGACAGGGTTCAAGTTTGTGGGATGGGGGTTCCCATGCACCAGTTGGAGAACCCATGGTCACTTTACTCCAAGAACCAACATAAAGTGTGATCCAGCATTTACCTGGACATAGACAGGCTTTCTACATGATTACAGTTCCAGTAGGGCAGAAATCTTGCCCGAGAGCTGCCAGCCCATCAGGGATCAGTAGGGCCACCGTGCGTGGTGGCAGTTGAAAGTAATGCACTGAGGCTTTCACCAGGGATTCCAAAAGAGAGGCAAATTGCAGGGTGAGAATTGTGGGGTGGGGACTAATGGTGAGGGGGATGGGGTCAGGAAAGAAAGGACAGGACGGCGATTTTCAGGCTCACAACACCATTCCCACTCTCGGGTCCCTTGATCAAGCACTGAATGCCTGTCAATAAGAAATTATAGAATTTAGTGCCGAAGGAGCCATTCAGCCCATCGAGTCTACACCAGCCCTTGGAAAGAGCACCCCACTTAAGCCCACACCTCCACTCTATCCCTGCAACCCAGCTTAACCTTTTTTGGACACTACGGGCAATTTATAATGGCTAATCCACCTAACCTGCACATCTTTGGACTATGGGAGGAAACCGGAGCACCCGGAGGAAACCCATGCACCTACAAAGAGAACATGCAGACTGCACAGAGTGACCAAAGCCGGGGCTTTTGCACTAAATTCGAACATGGAACCCTGGAGCTGTGAACCATCTGTGCTACCGTGCTGCCCAATAGACAACTGGCAAACATAACAGGATTTGCTGGGCGAGTTTCCATAGGGGCAGGAGACCCATGCAGGTCCCATTAAATCCCCATGCCACCATTAAATCTCAATCCACCTGGGCAATTGGCTTTAAGTGATTTATTAACGAGCCTAACTGACATCTAGTCACCAGCTGATGGGATTCCCATGTCAAGATCCTTCCTGCCCCACTTATTTCAAGACAATTTTCCTGCCACTGGGAATCAGACATGAACGCATCTGCTCGATTCTCCAGCGCCCTGAAATTATGCCCATTCCAGCAGGCTCCAGTAAATTCCGTCATTGTTAGACCAAACTTTTTCATGTTGTTATTTAATGCGCTCTGTGTGGAAGCAGTTGAAAAGTGGCTTTATCTAAATTGCGATTTGAGCTTTCACTGACTAAATGTTTTATCGGCCCAAAAGGTGCAGAAAAGGTCAACTGATTAAAAAATAGCTTTCATCAGTAATCCAATAAAGTGTAAGAATGGACAGTTTGCTGTGTGGGAGCACAGAAATAAACAGTTCCCAAAGGACAGAGAAACAATAAAGCCTGACTGGAACCGATGTCCGACGGGGTGTGTTTGCTAGAGCTGTTGGGGAGGGTTTAAACTAATGTGGCAGGGGGATGGGAACCGATGCAGGAAGTTGGAGGGTAGTAAAACAGGGACAGAAGCAAAAGGAAGTAAGGGGGAAAGTGTGAGGCAGAGAAGCCACAGTCAAAAACCAAAAAGGGCAACAGTACAAGGTACAGTGACTGAGGGGAGCTCAGTGAAAAGGTCCAGTAATACTAAAAGGAATAAAACTGGAGATGTTAAGATTCAAAACAGAGGTAAAGAAAACCAACATAAGTGTACTTCACCTGAATGCTCGTAGTATTCGGAATAAAGTAAATGAGTCGATGGCGCAAATCATCGTGAATGACTATGATTTAGTGGCCATTACAGAAACATGGTTAAAGGACGGTCACAACTGGGGGAGTAATATCGGAGGGTATCAAACGATTCGGAAGGACAGAGTGGATGGTAAGGGAGGTGGTGTAGCTCTGTTATTTAAGGATGACATCCGGGCAATAGTAAGGGATGACATCGGTGCTATGGAGGATAAGGTTGAATCCATTTGGGTGGAAATCAGGAATAGTAAGGCAAAAAAGTCATTGATACGAGTAGTCTATCGGCCACCAAATAGTAACGTTATGGTGGGGCAGGCAATAAACAAAGAAATAACTGATGCATGTAGAAATGGTACAGCAGTTATCATGGGGGATTTTAATCTACATGTCGATTGGTTTAATCAGGTCGGTCAAGGCAACCTTGAGGAGGAGTTTATAGAATGTATCCGCGATAGTTTCCTAGAACAGTATGTAATGGAACCTATGAGGGAACAAGCGGTCCTAGATCTTGTCCTGTGTAATGAGACAGGATTGATTCATGATCTCATAGTTAGGGATCCTCTCAGGAGCGAACACAACATGGTGGAATTTAAAATACAGATGGAGGGTGAGAAGGTAAAATCAAATACTAGTGTTTTGTGTTTAAACAAAGGAGATTTCAATGGGATGAGAGAAGAACTAGCTAAGGTAGACTGGGAGCAAAGGCTTTATGGTGGAACAGTTGAGGAACAGTGGAGAACCTTCCAAGTGATTTTTCACAGTTCTCAGCAAAGGTTTATACCAACAAAAAGGAAGGACGGTAGAAAGAGGGAAAATCGACCGTGGATATCTAAGGATACAAGGGAGAGTATCAAATTGAAGGAAAAAGCATACAAAGTGGCAAAGATTGGTGGGAGACTAGAGGACCAATTTTTACATATGCACCTCAGAAAGCATCCTTTCTGGCTGCATCACAGCCTGGTATGGCAACTGCTTGGCCCAAGACAATAGGAGACTAGAGAGTCGTGAACACAGCCCAGTCCATCACGTGAACTCGCCTCTCATCCATTGACTCGGTCGACAACTCCCACTGCCTTGGGAAAGTGGACAGCATAATCAAAGACCCCTCCCACCCGGGTTATTCTCTCTTCCAACATCTTCCATTGGGGAGGAGATACAAAGTCAGAGAACACGCACAAACAGATTCAAAACCAGCTTTTTCCCCATTGTTACCAGCCCGTTCTTATGGACTGAAGTGATCTCTCCATGCATCTTCTCTACTGAGCAGCATTACACTCCGTATGCTTTACCCGATGTCTATGTTTGTGCATTTACATTGTGTATTTATCGCATGGCCTATGTTTTTCATGTACTGTACGCAGAACAATAATTTTCACTGTACTTCGGTATACGTGACAATAAGTCTAAATTACAAATTAAGGTCAGTGGGTAATTTTTTGGTGATGGTGGTGGTTTGGGGGGGGGGGGGGGGGGGGGGGGGGGAAAGAGGAGGAACTCAGCTGAAAATAGGATCCCACCATTTCCATTCACAAAGATAAGGGAAACTGCAGGCTTCGGAAAAACGTCCAGCATCTTTCTAAAAGGGCACACCACGGTTATGCCTCAGTTCAGTTCAAAACGCCAAAGAAACATGCTGAAGATATTCAGAACACTGGTAAATTTACTTAAGAAGAATAAAATGCTGTTATATAGGTGTGTAATCCAGGACTTAAGAGGTGTTGCGGGGAAGAAAACTGGACTGATCACTTGTTTTGTAGGAATTAGCAGTGAAAAACAACTTCATTAGCTAGAGTTCGAACATTGTTGTAAAACAGAATTTGCAGGGAAGACTTTGAAACGTACAAAAGCAACAATACTAAATGATACTTTCATGCATGTCTGAGCAGCAAGAAATGGCACACTGACTCGAGGGTAAATTTAAGACACATCAAGAATTTTTCCAAAGAAAATAGGTATGCACTCTTATGGGTCAAATGGCTGCCTCTTGTGTTGACTCAGACCCACAGGAGTTATTTTCAAAGGACAAGATTAATTGTTGTTTCCACACCATGCAACAAGACCTTTCAGGAAGATCCCGCATAAACCTTTCCAGCCAACAGGAGATATTTACCTTTAGGTTACAGTCTGCTGCAAAATACCCTTGAATGTAGAATTTGTGGTACAAGGATTGATGGTGCAGAATGCAAACTAAAGAGGCTGAAGGACTTTCTTCCTGCTGTCATGAAAACAAGCTCCAATGAATCAAGTAAGTTCCTTGACCGCAAGAAGGTAAATTGTCCAAAACAGTGGTGCACACAGCAGTAGAAAGTTTAACTCATTTATGTTCTTACAGCTGTCATTGTCACTGTTCAGTGAAATCATTTAGTACTTCAATTATTTTATATTAAAAAGCAATAATCTAAACACAAGTAGTAAGAAAAAAAAATGAAAAATACAATAGTTTTAACAAATTTAAATCGTCTGTAATCCATAACTCATTTCCCCTCCCTCAGACAAATTTGTATGCAATATTGTTTGGTGTTTAATAACTCATACAAAACAATCATACTTGATACGTGTTTTTGATTGAAGTGCAAGGTTTTGCAACTCTTACACGTTTACTTAACTAGATGAATAGTTCACATTCTTCCATCAAAAGTTGCACAATGAAATAGATTTCGCTGCACAACTATTGAGAAAGGTAATGATGTGCATTACTTCTTGACTTAGATACCGGGCTATGTAAATTAAAAAGACTTAAGTTAAATGCCTGGATATTTTGCCATATTCAATACCCAGTGTCTTCTGGAATATGTATTTTACAGCAAACAATGCAAAGGTCATGGCCATATATACAGAATGCAGACCGTATTGCTGTTATCGCACGTTAGCCACACAAAATCATTTAAAATGAAGATGGTGTAATGTATTTACATGATCCTTCTCCAACCTATCCCTTCCTCAAATGTTCGGTCTGCATTTCTAGGGCAAGGTCAACAACAATACTCATCATAAGCTCACCAGAACCCACAGCTACCTTAAAAACCTACTTTCCTAAGGAACCTACCAGAATTCTACCAGAATCTTCATCTCTACCACACATGTTCCAACAGTGCGACCTTCCATGCCAGCACTCCAAAAATATTTTCTTTTCCTCAATCAAGGTTTTGATCAGTGTTTGACAAGCCCCTCAGCCCTGTTCATTCCAGTTCACGCACTTCTGTTCTTACCCCCTTCTAGGCCCCCCTTGGGCCATAGATAAGAGTTTTCCTTCTCACCTTCTACTCCACCGACCTTTGTATTCAACAGCTCATCCGCTACCATTTCCACCACCTTCAGCCTGATGCCACAACTAAACACATCTTCCACTCCCCTCCCAGTAGCATTCTGAAGAGGCCAAAACTTCTGCAATCTATTGACCCAATCCTCAGTCACCCCTAACATCCCTTCCCCTTCCCACTGGTCCTTTCCATGCAAATGCAGGAGCTACAATACCTGTCCTTTCATCTCTCTCTTCTCACTGCCCACGACCTCAAAACACTCATCCCAGTGGTTTACTTGTACTTATTTTAATTTTATATATTCTATTTGCTGCTCACATTGTGGTTCCCTCTACTTTGAGGAAGGCAACGTACATTAGGTGACCACTTTGCAGAACACCATCATTCAGTTCACAGATTGGACTCCGCTTACATTCATCTGCCTTTTGAATTCTCCACCTGCCTCCCACTTACGACTTTCCTGCGCATGGCCTTTAACATTTTTTCAATGAAGTTCAATGCAAGTTAGAAGAACATCACCTCTTTTGACTGGGCACTTCACATGTTTCCAGGCACATGCTTCCAGGTACAACATGGAGTTCAACAACTTTAATTGTAACTACAATCCTTATTTTATTTCTACCTCTGTTGCTTTTGGTTTTTCTCTCTTCTGTTTTCAAAGGGAAGCCGATCTACATTCTGCCACTTCCACCTCTTCAAGACTTATTTGTTTCTTTAGAGATCCCATGACCACTCATTTTGGCATTAAACCATGCATCATTTATCATTTAATCTCTCCCACCTTCCACACAATCATAGGTACTTTTGACTTCCCTTGACAAGGTCTTCCCTTGTGTTCCTGTTATCACCCCTTGCACTTGCTTAAAACCTATTAAATCGCTAACATTTTCTCTGAAAGGCCATGGACCTGAAACAGCTAACTTGTGCTATAAGTGTGAGGGCAATGTCCATCACTAACAGTGAACCTCTAACCATCTACTTTCAACATTCAACTCTATCTTTATCGTTGAACCTCCCCTCCACTCAATCAACATTTGAAAGATAACCATTGTCCAGAAACTGGGCCAGCAACACAAACACTGCGGCTACAAAAAGCACGTCAATGGTTTGAAATTCTGTGGCGGTTAATTAATCCTGACTCCATAAAGCTTGGCCCGTCTACAAGGCACAAACCAAGAATGTGATGGAATTCTTCACTTCCCTGTATGAACGTAGCTCTAACAACACAAGCTTGGCACCTTCCAGGGCAAAGCAGCTAACTTGGCACCCCATCCGACATCTTAAACGTTTACTCCCTCCACCATCGATACACAACGGCAACAGTGTGTACCATCTACAAGATACACTGCTGAGGCGTGCCAAGGCTCCTTCAACAGCTCCTTCCAAATCCCTCTCCACCATGAAGGACATAGGCAGCAAATGCCTGGTAACACTGCCAAGAGCAAGTGACCCTGCAAGACACACACACACCATTCTCACTTGGAACTATATCATTCCTTCACTGACGCTAGCTCAAAATCCTGCAACTCCTCTCCCCAACAACACTGTAGGTGCACCTAATCCACATGGACTGCAATGGTCAACGGCAGTGGCTCACCAACTGCTTGTCATGGGATAGACAATAAATGCTGGCCTAGCCAGAATTAATAAAAGGTTAATGTTGTGTTCGCAGGATTGATGCTAGGCAGCACAGAGGCTGACAAACAAAGGAGCTTTATTAATGAGGTGTGTTCATACAGGCTGCTTCTTTACTCTGCACATTTACCCGCTCAAGAGGAAGTGATGTCATGCATTTGTCACTATCCACAACCAACGAGCCCATTTTATCCGAAGCACATGGGAGAGTTTTCTTCAACGTCCTTTTTCCGACGATTTCTCCTCCTCTCCAGTGGCGAGCCTCGTCTTTGTCGCCAGTTTGTGTTGTGTTCGCAGGCTTGATGTTAGGAGGCACAGAGACTAAAAAACTACAGGAGCTTTATTAACAAGGCATGTTTAGGACAGGCAGCTTCGTTAGTCTTCACAATTACTCGTGCTAATGATCGGTGACATCACTTCCGGTGACGTCATGCACATTACCATTATACAGTGCTCAATGCAGCTTCAGTGCTGCTTCTCAGAAATCAATATAAATACATAACAATTAACAATTTTCTTTGCACATATTATGTCTGACATGTTGAGTATTTCACAAATTTTCTTTGATTGCATCGATCAACAGGTTAGCTTTATGCCAAGATTTTATAAGCCACACTATCAAATTATAGGACACAAAAATAAGATTACAAAACCAGTTAAACGCATGATCTGGTCTATTAGACTTAGTTCAATAACAAAACCTATAAGGTTTGTTTTGGGTTTTTATCTTGGATACACTCCTGTGTAAACTAATGAGTGAATTTGAATATGTGAAAATTTTATTCTACCCAGAGGGTGATCTATTAACATGCTAGAGGGGATGTGAAGATTGAGTTCTCAAGATGATGATACATGATTTCTATGAACCAGAGTGATTGTTACCTTCTACCTTACCTATTAAGTATTTCCAGTATTTTCTGATTATATTGCATCGTTCCCACATTCTGCCATTCACGCCATTGGAAACTGCACTGAGGGCAAGGGGTAGATCAGAAGACCTTTATAACTACACCCGACTACTGTCATAGCATGAGAATCTTAAGTAAATATTTTAATTTAATTATTTAAAACATATTAAGTATGGCAGGACAGGTGATGTGTCATGGCTGCAGCAATTGGTGCTCCTGGATAACATTGGGATCCAGCGAAAACACATCGCACTGAGTGTTGGCGACCTGAGAAATTTTGGTCCAGCCATTGAACTGGAGGCGGAGCAGTGGATACTGCGATACATCAAGGAAGTAAAGAGTTACCTTTATGCTTTGTTTCATGAGGTGGTCACACCCTTTAGGACAGGGTCTTCTGGTTCGTAAAGTGGTCAGGGCCAAGAGGATGTGACTGAGGCAAGTAAGGAGACCCAGGAGGACATGAGTGCAGGAGTACCAGCCTGTGCAATGTCACACAGATTTGAGGTTCTTTCAACTTTTTTGGTTGAGTGGGAGCTCCACTGCAGGGTGGAGGAGTTAACTGATCATGGCACCGTGGTACAGAAAGACATTCAAGTGGGGGAAGAACATAAGATGGTAGTGGTCGTAGAGAATAGTACAGTGAAGGAGATTGACAATGTTCTCTGTAGCAAGGAACAAGACTCCAGATAGCTATGTTGCTGTGGTTTGGGGGGCATCTGCTCAAAGCAGGAGAGGAACTTGCAATGGGAGGAGGATCCAGTAGCAGTGATTCATGTAGGTATCAATAATATAATTAGAATGAGGAAGGTGGTTCTGCATAGTCAGTATGAGGAGCTAGGCATCAAATTAAGCAGAACCCCAACGGCAATAATTTCTGGATAATTACCTGGGCCACAAATAAGATTCAGGAAATGAATGTGTGGTCCAGAGACTGGTGTGAGAGTAAGTGGGATCCAGTTTGTGGGGCACTAGTACCAGTACTGGGAAAGTGGGATCTGTAACATTGGGACAGTCTACACCTAGAACAAAGAACAAGAACAAAGAAAAGTACAGCACAGGAACAGGCCCGTCAGCCCTCCAAGCTTGTGCCGACCATGCTGCCCGACTAAACTCCAATCTTCTACACTTCTTGGGTCCGTATCCCTCTATTCCCATCCTATTCATGTATTTATCAAGATGCCCCTTAAATGTCACTATTGTCCCTGTTTCCACCACCTCCTCCGGCAGCGAGTTCCAGGCACCCACTATCCTCTGTGTAAAAAACTTGCCTCGTACTCTAAACCTTGCGCCTCACACCTTAAACCTATGCCCCCTAGTAATTGACCCCTCTACCCTGGGGAAAAGCCTATGATCCACTCTGTCTATGCCCCTCATAATTTTGTAGACCTCTATCAGGTCGCCCCTCAACCTCCGTCGTTCCAGTGAGAACAAACCAAGTTTATTCAACCACTCCTCATAGCTAATGCCCTCCATACCAGACAACATCCTGGTAAATCTCTTCTCCACCCTCTCTAAATCCTCCACATCCTTCTGGTAGTGTGGCGACCAGAATTGAACACTACATTCCAAGTGTGGCCTAACTAAGGTTCTATACAGCTGCAACATGGCTTGCCAATTCTTATACTCAGTGCCCCGGCCAATGAAGGCAAGCATGTCGTATGCCTTCTTGACTACCTTCTCCACCTGTGTTGCCCCTTTCAGTGACCTGTCAACCTGTATACCTAGATCTCTCTGACTTTCAATACTCTTGAGGGTTCTACTATTCACTGTATATTCCCTACCTGCATTAGACCTTCCAAAATGCATTACCTCACATTTGTCCGGATTAAACTCTATCTGCCATCTCTCTGCCCAAGTCTCCAAACGATCTAAATCCTGCTGTATCCTCTGACAGTCCTCATCGCTATCCGCAATTCCACCAACCTTTGTGTCGTCTGCAAACTTACTAATCAGACCAGTTACATTTTCCTCCAAATCATTTATATATACTACAAACAGCAACGGTCCCAGCACTGATCCCTGCGGAACACCACTAGTCACAGCCCTCCAATTAGAAAAGCACCCTTCCATTGCTACTCTCTGCCTTCTATGACCTAGCCAGTTCTGCATCTGATAATACTAAATTTTGCAGTCCGGAGGTAATCAGCAGTCGAACACCAGATAACTTCAAAGAGCCATTTATTTACCGCGGGGCTGTAGCACAAGTGTAACTGAGTTACAGCAAGTGAAAAGGCAAATTTCTCTTAGTTACAGTTGACTATATATTCTTACAAAACCCCTCAAGCCTTTCAATCATTAGTCATACAATTAGCTCAATACGCCCCTCCTTCATGTAATTATTTCTTCCCATCATTAGTAATAGTTAGTTCACATGTTTCATAGTATAGTAAGTCTTTATCGAAAGTCCTGAGGAGTGAAGTTCTCACAAACAGTTAGACTCCCACGGATAGTTCACAAGCTTTCCAGACAGCCAAGGCCATGATAACGCCTTCTCACAGAAGCGATTCATTTTAAAATGCACGTACATATTTTGCACAAACTTGACATTCCATTTTCCATCAAGCTCTGATTTTTAACTTGACCAAACTCTCATTCCATTTCCCAATAAGCTCTGATTCTAACTTGAGCCAAACTCTCATTTCCACCTTGCCAGCTCACCCCTGATCCCATGTGACTTCACCTTTTGTACCAGTCTACCATGAGGGACCTTGTCAAAGGCCTTACTGAAGTCCATATAGACAACATCCACTGCCCTACCTGCATCAATCATCTTTGTGACCTCTTCGAAAAACTCTATCAAGTTAGTGAGACACCACCTCCCCTTCACAAAACCATGCTGCCTCTCACCAATACGTCCATTTGCTTCCAAATGGGAGTACATCCTGTCTTAAAGAATTCTCTCCAGTAATTTCCCTACCACTGACGTAAGGCTCACCGGCCTGTAGTTCCCTGGATTATCCTTGCTACCCTTCTTAAACAAAGGAACAACATTGGCTATTCTCCAGTCCGCCGGGACATCACCTGAAGACAGTGAAGATCCAAAGATTTTTGTCAAGGCCTCAGCAATTTCCTCTCTAGTCTCCTTAAGTATTCTGGGGTAGATCCCATCAGGCCCTGGGGACTTATCTACCTTAATATTTTTCAAGACGCCCAACATCTCGTCTTTTTGGATCTCAATATGACCCAGGCTATCTACACACCCTTCTCCAGACTCAACATCCACCAATTCTCTCTCTTTGGTGAATACTGATGCAAAGTATTCATTTAGTACCTCACCCATTTCCTCTGGCTCCACACATAGATTCCCTTACCTATCCTGCAGTGGGCCAACCCTTTCCCTGGCTACCCTCTTGCTTTTTATGTACGTGGAAAAAGCCTTGGGATTTTCCTGAACCCGATTTGCCAATAACTTTTTGTGACCCCTTCTAGCCCTCCTGGCTCCTTGCTGAAGTTCCTTCCTACTACTTTCCTTATATTCCACACAGGCTTCATCTGTTCCCAGCCTTCTAGCCCTGACAAATGCTTCCTTTTTCTTTTTGACGAGCCTACAATGTCTGTCGTTATCTAAGGTTCCTGAAATTTGCCGTATTTATCCTTCTTCCTCACAGGAACATGCCGGTCCTGAATTCCTTTCAAATGACACTTGAAAGCCTCCCACATGTCGGATGTTGATTTACCCTCAAACATCCGCCCCCAATCTTGGTTCTTCAGTTCCCGCCTAATATTGTTATAATTAGCCTTCCCCCAATTTAGCACATTCACCCTCGGACCACTCTTATCCTTGTCCACCAGCACTTTAAAACTTACTGAATTGTGGTCACTGTTCCCGAAATGCTCCCCTACTGAAACTTCTACCACCTGGCCGGGCTCATTCCCCAATACCAGGTCCAGTACAGCCCCTTCCCTAGTTGGACTGTCTACGTATTGTTTTAAGAAGCCCTCCTGGATGCTCCTTACAAACTCTGCCCCGTCTAAGCCCCTAGCACTAAGTGAGTCCCAGTCAATATTGGGAAAGTTGAAGTCTCCCATCACAACAATCCTGTTGTTTTTACTCCTTTCCAAAATCTGTCTACCTATCTGCTCCTCTATCTCCCGCTGGCTGTTGGGAGGCCTGTAGTAAACCCCCAACATTGTGACTGCACCCTTCTTATTCCTGATCTCTACCCATATAGCCTCATTGCCCTCTGAGGTGTCTTCCTGTAGTACAGCTGTGATATTCTCCCTAAACAGTAGCGCAACTCCGCCACACCTTTTACATCCCCCTCCATCCCGCCTGAAACATCTAAATCCTGGAACGTTTAGCTGCCAATCCTGTCCTTTCCTCAACTAGGTCTCTGTAATGGCAACAACATCATAGTTCCAAGTACTAATCCAAGCTCTAAGTTCATCTGCCTTACCCGTAATACTTCTTGCATTAAAACATATGCACTTCAGCCCACCAGACCCGCTGTATTCAACAACATCTCCCTGTCTGCTCTGCCTCAGAGCCATACTGGCCCTATTCCCTAGTTCTCCCTCAATGCTTTCACCTTCTGACCTATTGCTCTGGTGCCCACCCCTCTGCCATACTAGTTTAAACCCTCCTGTGTGACACTAGCAAACCTCGCGGCCAGGATATTTATGCCTATCCAGTTTAGATGCAACCCGTCCTTCTTATACAGGTCACACCTGCCCTGGAAGAGCTCCCAATGGTCCAGATAACGGAAACCTTCCCTCCCACACCAGCTGTTTAGCCACGTGCTTAGCTGCTCTATCTTCCTATTTCTAGCCTCACTGGCACGTGGCACAGGAGTAATCCTGAGATTACAACCCTAGAGGTCCTGTCTTTTAACTTTCTGCCTAGTTCCCTGAACTCCTGCTGCAAGACCTCATGCCCCTTCCTGCCTTTGTTGTTAGTACCAATATGTACAACGACCTCTGCCTGTTTGCCCTCCCCCTTCAGGATTCCCGCTACCCGTTCGGAGACATCCTGGACCCTGGCACCAGGGAGGCAACATACCATCCTGGAGTCTCTTTCACGTCCACAGAAGCGCCTATCTGTGCCCCTGACTATAGAGTCCCCTATGACTATTGCTCTTCTGTGCTTTGACCCTCCCTTCTGAACATCAGAGCCAGCCATGGTGCCACTGCTCTGGCTGATTCATACTGAGGCTGATGTTGTAGAGAGCAGCATTACCAGGGAGCAGAGAGAATTTTAAACTGAAGGAGAGATCAAATTTGGGAAAATGTGATATACCAAAAAGAGTAGAGACAAGACAAGACAGAACAGGTACAATGTTTAGAAAATCATGAACAGACCATGACAGGAAGGGACAGAGTACAAATCCGAATAAATCAGTAGGTAAGGCAAGATGCTCCAAAAAAAAAAAAAGGGACAAAAAAGACTCTGTATCTAAACACAGATAGCATTTGAAACAAAACAGATGAACTGCTGGCACAAACAAAAATTCATAAGCATGCTCTGATACCCATTACAGAGACATAGATTGAGACCAAAAGTTTGAAGGCAATGTTACATTTAAGAAAGACAGGAAATTAAGAATAGATGGAAGGGTGGCTCTGTTAATTAATGATAGTATTAGCACACTAAAGAGGGATGATCTAAATTCAGGAGACCAGGATATATGAACAGACAAATTACAAAGACAAGAAAGAAGTCACTTGTGGGAATGGTATACAGACTCCCCATTTGTAACTACACGGTAGGAGAGGGTATAAAAGAGATTATGGGATCTTGTCAGAAAGCTACAACGATAATCAAGGGGGATGTTAATCCATACATACATTAGAAAAACTTGAGCAAAGGTAGAGTAAATGAGGAATTTACTAAACGTTCGCAGTAGTTTCTTCGAACAACACATTATGAAGCCAACCATAGGGCAGACTATTCCAGACCCAGTATTGTGCAACAAGGAGGATTCATTGATAACCTCAGAGAGAAGGCACCCCTACGTAGCAACGATCAGAATATGTTTGAATTTTACATTCCGTTCGAGGAGGGGGGGGTCATAGAGTCACAAGAGTTCTCCAGCACATTCAAACCCATTTCCCTGTACGTTGTACAGTCTTGTGTGCTATGGCGTTTCAAATGCTCATCTAAATGCTTCTTAAATGTTGAGAGGGTTCCCACCTCTATCCCCTTTCAAGCAACGAGTTCCAGGTTCCAACCATCCTCTGATAAAAAGGTTTTCCTAAAATCACACCTCAATCAGGTCCCCACTCAGCTTTCCCTTCTCCAAGGAAACAATTGGAGTCTGACAAAACACAGCAGCTAAGGAAACATCCTAGTGAATCTCCTCTGTATATTTTCCAGTGCAATCACATCTTTGTTAAAGTTGGTGACCAGAACTGCACACAGTACTTCAGCAGTGGCCTAACGAATTAGCAGTAGTTTAACAAGCACTTTATTCATAACCTCCCTGCTCTTATATTCTACGCTTCGGCTAACGAAGGCAATTATCCCATAGGTCTTTTTACCCTCATTATCTATCTGTCCTGCCTTCAGAGACCTATGGACATGCACCCCACGGGCCATCTGATCCTCTGTATGTCCCAGTGTCCAACCGTTCATTACGCATTCCCTTGCCTTGTTAGACCTCCCAAAATGCATCATCTCACACTTGCAGAGTTCTGCCCATCTGTATCATTATACCATAGAATCCAGACAGTGGAGAAAGCCATTCGGTCCATCAACTCTGCACCAAGCCTCCAAAGGACATCTACCTATGCCTATTCCCCCACTCCAGCCTATAACCCCACGCATTGATCATGGCCAATCCACCTAACCTGCACATCTATAGCCTGTGGTAGGGAATCGGAGCACTAGTGGAAACCTACGCAGACACTGGGAGACCATGCAAACTCCACACAGTCACCCACAGCCGGAATCAAACCCGAGTCCCTCGAGCTGCGATGCAGCAGTGCTAATCACTGTGCTGCCTGTATTTAAAGGCTTCTCCCCCCCCCCACCCGTTATTTACTACACTACCAATTTTCCCGTTATCTGCGAACTTACTGATCATACCCCCATATTCACGTCCAGACCTTAATGTAGACTACAAACAGCAAGGGATCCAGCACCAGTCCCTGTGGTACACCACTGGACACGACTTTCCAGTCGCAAGATCAACCTTCAACCATCACCTTCTGCCATCTGTCACTAAGCCAATTTGGATCCAATTTGCCAAATTGCCCTGATCAGTCTCCCATCAAGGGACTTGTTAAAAAGCCTTACTGAGAGAGTCGCGTGGGAACAGCTGAATTTCATGAGCTTTGACTCTACTCATCTTTTAATCCTTCGTTTTAGCCTTGCACACACTTCATAACTGTGTTTTCTTGGGAAATATGTTTGGTTATATGTCCCTGGATGATCTTGACTAGAGTTTTGCAATAAGGAGCAAAGCAAAATTGTAAAGAATCCTCGTGCGAGTGAGGCAATTGGAGTTTGCTGGGCTGGGACCCAGCTTGCAGTGGTGGTATTGCTGATGAGCGGGCCTGCACCTCAGCGATGCAGTGGGCATCAGGACGCTGACTGCAATGCTTTAGTAATCCTGATTTTTGAGGCAGGGTGTAGCAGGTTCGATGGAGCACAGTTTAACCTTGTCTATGAGGCCTGTGGTCGGTTGGGCCCCTGACAACTAGCTTTATATTATCCTATCTTCGAAGATGATCCAGTCATGGCTTTGACCTTTATTGAGCCGTATATTTGCTGTCATTATCCTGCAGTTCTTCAATAATCCTGGATGTTGCTCCCTTGTGATTAAGTTGATTATTTGTTGTTGGCTTTTCTCCTGCAAAGGTGTGAGGCATGAGCAGGAGGGCTAAAGTCATCTTTTATCCCGCTTTACCAAAAACCATATTACGCCGATTCTGTGATACATGATCTGTGCACAGTTTTACTCCTTTTTATGTTCAGTTATCCTTGCGGTTGTGGGAGGGGAGTGTATTTTGGGCTCCCTTGTTTTGTTGATGGTGATAGCAAGCTGATGGGTGGATGGTTGATGTGGAGTTGGGCGGTAGGATTAGTTAAGTCCTCATTGAGATTGAGGATAGTTCCCCAATGAAAGATAATTGTATCAGCTTTTTATTAGCTTTTGTTATTTTGAATTTAAGAATCCGTGCCCATCACTGTTGCTGGCCAGGGCAAATTATGTACCCTGGGAGGATTGGGTTTCGTCTGACTTTTCTTTGAGGTCGGTGTTCTTTGGAAATGAGTAGTGGCACACGCCGAGGTGGGCTCTGTTAATCCTGGATTGATTTGTTGATTGTTCCAGGCCAACATGTGCATTTTGTCCCCTTTCATAGAATCTTTACAGTGCAGAAGGAGGCCATTCGGCCCATCAATTCTGCACCAACCTTCCCCCTACTCCCCCACCCTATCTTTGGAACCCCAACTTAGCTGCACATCTTTATACTGTGGGAGGAAACTAGACTGGCCCTCAGAGGAACCCTAGCTCAGTCAGCTGGACAGCTGGTTTGTGATGAAAACAAGAACTCTTCTGCACGCAAGGGCCTGGGGTTGAGCAGGGTTAGATGACATTCTGTAGTTGGGGTGCTTTTTATTTGATGGAGTAGGTTTTTTCTCTCTCTCATTTTCATTAACAAGAGTGTGTGCGCGCCAGGGATCCTGCTATCCTGTGATCCACTCCTGGCAATTCTTGGTTTCTTTCGCTGAGAGGAATTAACAGCACTGATCATAATCAGAATATATAACTGCTATTCTTCTGTGCAATTCCATGGAATGATGTTGTCCTGGACCTGAGACTAGGGTTATGTTGTGTTACGTGGTTAATAATGCAACACCCCTTGAGACCTGGAGTTTTCACTAATTTTCTTGGGGTTTTTTTCTCTTTTTATGGGTGGGGATAATGAATCAGTGATTGAATCCTGCAGGGGTACAGGCAAGTCTTGTATCCAGGTCCAGGAGGTAACAGTATGTCTTTATGCCTTTGGTGCTGCTGGAATTTGAGATGCAGATTGGTGTGTGCCCCAACATAACATGAAAAATGTGACCTGACCTCTCGTGGTAGTCGCTGCATGGTAAGGAGTGCACCATTTTATCATGTTTTCATGGCTTTATCCTGTTCCTCCCTTCTTCGCCAATGGGGCTTCTAGAGGTATCAAGTTATGACTAATGATTGTACCGACCCAATTGTACTGTTGTTCTCCGCTTCCCTTCTGACTCCACGTATGTTGAGCCTTTAGCCTTTACCTTTTCTCACGGTGCTGTACCATTCCTGTGGTTTTGTTGCATTGTGTCAAAATGTAAATTCTCAATAAAAAAAATTTTTTTTAAGAACCTTACTGCAGTCCATGTAAACTAGACTGTCCTCATCCACATACAGTCACCTCCTCGAAAAATCTAATTAAATTTGTTCAACAAGAGTGCGTCCAAGACAAGCATTTTAAACTTAAATAAGGACAATTATGATAGCATGAAAGCAGAGTTAGCGAAACTGAACTGGCAACTGTGCTGCAGGGATAGATCAATAGAGGTTCAGTGGCAGACATTTAAAGGGATATTTCAGCGTAAAAAGAATGGAAACATTACAATGAGAAAGAAACCTTCCAAGGGAAGGGTTCATCGTAAATGGTGTTTAAAGACAGTATTACAATTGAAGAAAAAGCATATATTTGCACAAAGACGAGGCGCAGGTCAGAAAATTAGAAAGAATATAAACAACAAAGAATGACAAGATGATTGATAAGGAGGGAAAAGCTGAAGCATGAGAGAGAGCTAGCAATATAAAGACTGTTAATAAGAGTTTCTATAGATATTCGAGTAAGAAGAGTTAACAAAGTGAGTGTTGGCCCAAGAAAGTGAGTCTAGGTAATTAATAACTGAAAGCAAGGCTATGGCGGCTGAATTAAAGAAGTATTTTGCAGTGGTCTTCACTACAGAGGGACACAAGTAATGCTCCAGAAATAGCTGCAAATAAGGGAATAGAATGAAGGGATGAATTCAGCAAAAGTGCAAGCAGCAGGAAAGATATATTGTGCAAATTGTTGGGTCTGTGAGCTGACAAATCCCCAGGTCCAGATGGACTTCATTTTAAGGTCTTGAAAGAGGGGGCAAATAATATTGTTGATGCATTGGTTTTATTTTTTCCAAAATTCCCTAGATTCAGGAAATGGTTCCATTAGATAGCAAATGTAACTCCTTTCTTTAAAATGGGAGGAAGACAGAAAGCAGTAAATGACAGACCAGTTAGCCTAATATCCATCATGGAGAAAATGTTGGACGCCATTATTAAAAGTGTTCTAGCAGGGCACCTGGAAAAATTCACGGCAATCAGGCAGCGTCAACATGGTTTTGTGAAAGGGAAATAATGTTTATCCAATTTATTGGAGTTCTTTGAAGGAGTCGCCACATCTGCTGCCGATAAAGGGGAACCAGTGGGTATACAGTAGACATTCCCAGAAGACATTTCATAAGGTGTTACATCAAAGGTAAATAAAAGCTCACGTAGTAACATACTGAAATGGATTGAAGATTGTCTAGCCAACAGGAAACAGAGAGTAAGGAAGCTAAAAAGGGACAGAGATAGGTTAGGTAAGTGGGCAAAGATCTGGCAAAAGGATTATAATGTGGGCAAATGTGAGTGTCCATTTTGACATGAGAATAATAGAAAAACTTATTTATCTAAATGATGACAAGAGCTCAGAGATGCAGAGGGACCAGGATGTCCTAGTGCATGAATCACAAAAGGCTAGTTTAATGGTACAGAAAGTAATAAGGAAAGCTAGAATGTGATCCTTTATTTGGGGGCTACTTCATTCCAGAAGTAGGGAGGTTATGCTTCAATTGTGCCTGGCATTGATGAGACTACAACTGGAATAGTGTTGAACAGTATTGATCTCCTTAAAAAAAAATGTAAATGTGGTAGCAGTTCAGAGAAGGTTTACTGGACTAATACGAGGAATTGGCAGGTTGTCTTATGAAGACAGGTTGGAGAAGTTAGGCTTATAACCTCGAGTTTAGAAATACAAGAGGCAACTTGATTGAAATTTTAACGGTCCTGAGGGGTATTGACAAAATGGATCTTGAGAAAATATTTCCTCTTATTGGAGAACCTAGAAGTAGGAGTCACTGTTTAAAAAGTAAGGGGTCACTCATTTAAGATGGAGATGAGAGAATTTCTTTGCGGGTTGAGTGTTTCTGGAATTCTGTTCCTCAAAAGGTAGTGGAAGCAAAATCTTCGAATAGTTGCCCAGCAAAGCTAGATAGATTCTGGAGTAACAAAGGGGTGAAAAGTTATCAGGGGTAACAAGCATGTGGGGTTGAGATTACAATCAGATCAGCCATGATTTTATTGAATGGCAGAGCTGGCTCAAGGGGCTAAGTGGCCTACTCATACTTTGTATGTTTCTATCACACCAATCACAGGTTAGAAGCATCGGACACAGTAACACATTGGTTGGTGGTTTGTTTTGGTGAGCGAAAAGTGCTTACTGGACCCCCGTCCCCAGTTACTCCCTCCCAGCCTCACTTACTGGCCCCAGGTCTCACCAATCCTCAGCCTACATTACTCAGCCCTGGCCCAGGTTTCTCCCCAATCTCGGATACGAAGGGATGAGGGAAAGACAGGGCAATGCATGGGAGATGTGAATGGAGATGGGATGGCATGGGGGAACTGTTGGATGTTAGTTATATTGGGAGACTTTAATTACCCTAATATAGATTGGGATATAAAGAGTGGTCAAGAAGGAGTGGGGCAAGATTTGTTGAAGTGTGTCCAGCAGAGTTTTGTACATCGTTATTTCCAGTCCAACGAGAAAGGAGACATTGCTCAACCTATTTTTTGTGAATGAGGTGAACAAGTCGATTTTGAGTGTCAGTTGGGAAACATTTAGGGGACAGTGATAATATTGTTGTAGGAGTTAGGTTGGCTACAGAACAGGAACAGGGCAAGATGCAACCAAAAGAAAAATCAAGTAGGAGGTGCACGAGTGGGATTGTACATGATGGGCCTTGCTTTTCTTGATCTATACGATTGACTTAGACTTGGGTGTATTTGGCACAATTTGTAAATAACATAAAACCTGGAAGTATTGCGAATTCCGAGGAGAGTGGTGATAAACATCGAAAGGACATAAATAGGCTGATGGAATGGCTGACAAGTGGCAGATGAAATTCAATTTGGAGAAGCACTAGGTGATTCACTTTTGTCGGAAAAAAGAAAGGCACTAAAGGAGGTGCAGGAGGAGACATTCAAAGGTCTCTAAATTTCTCCCAAAGATCTTTATTTATTGTCCAGGTTTCGGAAACATGCAGGAAAGTGGAGAGTTTGTAACATATTTGGGTTTTTTTCTGTTTCAAACTCTAGTTTTCTTGTTGTTCAGGCATGCTTCATCTTCACGAAAATACATCTGGCTCTTTCTATTCAGCTTCTGACTTCGGCATCACGTCTACTATCTCCTGTTATCATTTGGCCTAAGTAGACAAACATATCTTGGAGATCAGCGTGACACCATCCATTTCAATATTCATTCTGGTGAATCTGTCCATATTTCTAGATTTTATTTGATCTACAATATTTTGTAGGGCTTCTTCTGATTCTGCAAATAAGAATATGGCATCAGAGAGAACTGGAATACACCAATTTAAGGTGATTGACAAAAGAAATGGCAACATGATTAAAAACTTTTTATACAGCAAATGGTTAAGAAAGAGAATACTCCACCTGTGGCGGAGGCTGATTCAATGGGGACCTTCAAAATACAATCGATTATTATCTGAAGAGGAAATATTGCTGGGCTATGGGGAAAAGGCAGGAGTTGGAATAAATGAGTTTCACCTGCTGAGAACTGGCACAGATATGATGGGCTAAATGGCCTCCTATGCTGTAATCAATCACACACGTTAGACAGAATTGCAATTTCAGATCCATGAACCTTCACCAGAACTGGAGTTGGTTTTAAGGAGGTCAAATGAGAAAGGTGGAAAATGCACTGTAAATTCTACGATTTTATGATAAGGGATTTTCTGTGACATGGCAGAAAATTGGAGACGTTAAATGATAAAACAGTTGCGGAGGCAAAATCAAAGGGAAAATTAATAAAAACAGAAAATGTCTGATGGCATCTGTGGACAGAAAGACAAGAGTAAATCTTTCAATTTGTGACCACAGGTGGGATTTACCGGCTGTTCACACCGGCAGGAAGTTCCAGCCCCAGTGACGAGGGGTGCTGTCACTGGGAAATCCAATGACAGCGGTGGGGTTGGTAGATCCCACTGGCAGTCCGCCTCCACCGCTGAAGAACAGGTGGCAGGGTGATCGGTAAATCCCACCTAGAAACTTTGGTTTCCCTCTCCACAGATGCTGCCAAACCTGCTGACTATTTTCAACATTTTCCGTGTTTATTTAATACTTCCAGCAGCTGAAGTATTTTGCTTTCAAAGGAAACGATTGGTGAGACCATCAATTCACAAGACACGTGATTGGAAGTAAACTGTGGTTTAATAGTCTTACAACTAAGACAGCCTGCGACCAGAGGAACTGAGAGCAGGCTTACGGCTGCAGTGCTTTATACTTCCGGTTAGTGGGAGGAGCCATGGGCGGAGCCAAGGGTGGAGCCCAGTACAAACTCCTCATCTCCCCCTATGGGCAGAGCCGTGCAACGTATACAGAGCCCACAAGGACACGATATATGTACGGAAATACAGTGTGAATTACGAGGTATATAATTCACCACAGCGATAATGGACAAAGCGAAAAGTGCCCAATCGAGGGGTGACAGAATAAGGAATAAGGAATAGCTGTGGTCCAAAAGCAAAGCAAGATTAAGTCCGAAACATGCAAAGAAAAGGAAACAAAATGGGGTGCAGGGATTCGGGTCTGAAATTGTTGAACTCAACATTGAAAGCTCTGAACTATCTTTTCGAAAGATGAGGTACTGCTGGAGTTTACGCTAAACTTCGCTGGAATACTGCATCAGGCCAAGGACAGGGAGATCAGCTTTAGCCCAGCAACGTGAAGAATTAAGCAGCAGGCCATCGGGAACTTGGTGTCACCCTTGTGAACTGAACAGAATTGTTCTGCAAAGCCATCCCCCAATCTGTATTTGGGCTCCCCAAAGTAGAGCAGACCGTATTAAGAAGAGTGTTGGAGGTGATGAAGGAGTGGGCCAGGACATCATGGAATAAACGGTTCCTTTGGAAGGGAAGGGGAAGATGTGTTTGCCAATGGCATCATGCAGAAGGAAGGAATAAAAAATAGCGGAGAATGATCCTTGGAATATGGAGGCTGGTGGGCGGAAGGCAAGAATAATGTAACCCCATAGTAGTTCTGCGAGGGAGGAGAAGGAAATAACAGCAGCGTGGGAAAATCAGTCAAACGCAGTTGAAGGCCCCTTCAATGAGAGTGGTGAGCAGAGGAATCCTTGGTTAGGGGGAAAAAATACAAGATTTTATGCAGATGGCAGCATCATCAAAACAGATACAAACGGTAGAGAAATTGAGAGAATGCAATGGAGTTTTTTTTACAGGAGGCAGAGTGTGAGGAAGTGTCATTGAGGTAGCTGTGGGATAGCAATGAATATTTGTTGTTAGCCCAGCAATGCAGACTGAAAAGTTGAGGAGGGCAAGATGGAGGGCAAGATGTTGCTATGGGTATCAGCTTGGGTCTTGGCTATCCCTGTCTTTTGTGGAAATAGAATCATAGAATCCCTGCAGTGCAGAAGGAGTCCACTTGGCACATCAAGTCCACACCGGCCTTGAAAAGTGATGACACAGTGGTTAGCACTGCTGCTTCACAGCTCCAGAGACCCGGGTTCAATTCTGGCCTCGGGTGACTATGTGGAGTTTGCACTTTCGCCACATGTCCGAGTGGGTTTCCTCACATAGTCCAAAGATGTACAGGTTAGGTGGATTGGCCATATCTTCTTATTTAAACAGTAAAAAATATATACAAGGCCAAACGGTACAAACACTAATTTTGTGTAGGAGAAAAAGGGTACCCTCCCCTCAGTACCAATTTACGCGCGGGGCGGGGGGGCTTAGGATACACTGATTATTAAAACAGTTCACAACACAGTTGTACAAAACAACAACTGGTACAAGCACTAAACTTTGCGCTGGAGAGGCCACATACCCTTGCCTCTGTACCAACAGAAGGGAAAGGAAGGGGGTGTGGTGGGGAGAGACGGGAAAGGAGGGTGGTGGGAGGGCCCAATAGGACCTGCCTGCACTATCTACGGAGGCAGGAAAACACCTTCAATTATGATGTGCCAGATTACGTGAGTCCCCCAGAGGGGTGAAGGGCGAGACAGTGTCAGGCACAAGTGAGCCCTGCACCCCACTGCAGAGAGCTTCGTGTTCATCCTCCGCAGCCTTCGGACAGTCGCCCTCCGAGTCCGAATCCTCCACTGAGTGCAGCGGGCGACACGGGCCCACCAACCAACCAAGGGTCCGCCTTGATCCCGCCACCGGGATCATCGACAGGCGGGATCTCCTCAGGCTCCTCCCAGGGTCCCGGGGCGATGGGAGGTGGTGGTGCAGATGGCTTCTCCGCTCCCGCCGCCTGATCACCGGAACGGCCTGAAAATAACTCCGGAAACAGGTCCAGGAGGTGGCAGAGGTGCCCAAAGACAGCAGTTGGGTCAAACTATAACCCGCTAAGAACCAAATAAGCAGGGAGTTATCGCTGACTCCCTCCCCTGAGAAATTGAACAAGTCCGAGGTGCTAAATTTTACAGGGTGGAACGGGCCCTCTAGGGTACCGTCCGACCCCAAAGTGCCCTGTTCGGGGGACAGCGGCAGCTGCTGGGATTTCCTCACTATCCCCCGCCTCTTTTCTTTCTGGGACTGGGCGTGACATCTATGGAAAAGAACCTGGAGTGACGCCGTTTGGGAGAGGGGCACACACCGGGGAGACCTCTATCTCTGTAGGCCTCTCCAGGCCGACTCCTTGTCCCTCAATGCTTCTCTCCAGAATTTGTGGCTGGGACAGAGCACCCTCTGGTTGGCCATGCTAAATTGCCCCTTAGTGACCAAAATGTTAGGTGGGGTTACTGGGTTACGGGCAAAGGATGGACACATGGGCTTACATAGAGTGAAATTTCCAAGGGCCAGTGCAGACTTGATGGGTTGAATGGCCTCCTTCTGCACTGTAAATTCTATGATTCTATGAAAATGAAACCAGATTCAAATTTTAAAATGCCATACTTCATATTAGGAAACTCGGTCAAATTGAACTTCATTTAGTTGCCTGCCATTATCTCAAGACTCCGTTCATACAAAATGGCCAACAAGAATGCCTTAAAGCATGATGTGAAAAATAGCCAACCTTACAAGCAATTGAAATGGCACATTCAGAGAGGCTTGCAAATGAAGTGCAAGTGACATAAACGTGCAATAAACGGCTTAGCTGAACGAACAGACACCTACAACACAAGGCCCAAGCTAAATGAGACATTAAAACCACAAATATCATTAAGCAGCAAAAAGCCCCTGCTAGAAGGTTGCATGGTCGAGAGAAGCAATAAATAGAAACCACAAGGTCTAAGCATATGCAGAGCGTTGAACAGATGACTGCATGATGAGCTGTTGCAGTTGGAAAGTCGGGTCATTCCGCCATTTGTGCTCTTGGAGCGGAACTATCAATAGGAAACAAGGATATGACTTTTTCCTTGCACGTGCAGTAGGCATAATGCCCAGCTCTCAGAACGTTCATCAGCAAAAACCTAGGACAAACATCGCAGAACAAGCCCCAAGTTGGAAGCTCAGTGACAGAAGAACCCTACAGAGAGAACTTGGCCAGTTCCCAAATGGGTAATATCTGTCTAATGTCCATTTTGAGTGTCTTGGGACAATTGTAATCATTAGTGAAGCATAAGAATTGCATGAATAGTGTACTTAATTGAAGTATATAATAAAATGGCGTTGAACCAGAAACTCAAGATTGTAGAGCCTTTTGTTTGATACATAAACTGTTTGATCTCTTGTAATAGTGCAGAGACCAAGAAAGTCAACACCTGTTTTCTTTCATGCTAGAATATACATGCAAAAAAAATCCTTCAGAAAAGATGAAGATTGGTTAAAAAGACACACCTGGAAAATAATTTCCAAGCAGCAATCTACATAAGCAAAAGAAAAAGGATTGGATTTGTGATTTGCTTTAAAATTTGAAAAGCACTGAACAAAGAAACATTTTAGTTAGTGTCATGCAGCTTTGATGTTTTGACAGTTTTTACATGATGTAAATTTAAACGCACACAAAAAAAAGGAGATAGAGGTGGTAAACAAATTTCTAACTTTCTTTTGTTTGCAAGGACTCTTAACCAGCTGTGCCAAGTCATGGATGCTATCAAACAGCAGCTCCAGAATCTTCCATCCCGTTAACAGATTCATTTAAACTGCTCAGTAAGATTGCATTCCCTTGCATAACTAATCCAATTCACAAATTTCAGAGTGTTTACATTCTGTTGTGTAAACATTTTGTTATTAACTGTTCAATGGACAGGAAAACAATTAATTATTCGATAAGAAAGACTTGCATCAATGTAGCACTGCTGATGACAAGTGCTACCACATGATTATGGCCCCACTACAACGTCAACTTAGTTTAAGCAATTAAAAGTCTGTGCATTGATCAAATGTGACATGCATTACCTCCCCACATCTGAAGACAGGAAAAAGGCTGCCAAGCAGATTGAAGCCAATTATAAGCATCTGGTACTTTATTTAGGAGGGAATAACCCAAGAATGTAAATGTCCAAAAGGGTAAACATGCCTGATGAATGGGATTCAAATCAGTAACAGGAAAATAAACAATTGAAATTCAATAAAGCAGAGTATAAAGACATAAATTAACCTGGATTGTGAATTTGGATAGAATTAGAGGTGATAATACAGAGAATTGCTATGGTAAATCTAATTCTTCTTTTAGGTAGTGTGTCAAAAGTGAGAACCAGAGTCGGATGAAGTGTGTTTCAGGTGGAGGAAAAGAGTTGTGGGTTGGAGGCGATTGTCACAAGAAAAAGGAGACAAGGCCATTGAGGAATTTCAAAACCAGGATGAGAATTTTCATTTAGAGTCTTTGGGGGAACCAGGATCCAACATATGGGGTTACGTGGGAGGTGGTCTTGGAATAGGATAGCAGAAGAAGCAGAGCAGTTTACGGAAGATGGATAATAGAAGGCTGGTCAGAAGAGCACAGTATTGGAAGTCTGGAAGTGACAAATGGTATGGATGAATGTTCTACTGACAGATGGGTAATCTGTCTGTTTGGAAATAGAAGTAGCTAGCTGGTCTCTATAATATAATAATATAATAATAATCGCTTATTGTCACAAGTAGGCTTCAATGAAGTTATTGTGAAAGGCCCCTAGTCGCCACATACCGGCGGGCCTGTTCGGGAGGCCGGTACGGGAATTGAATGTGTGCTGCTGGTCTTGTTCTGCATAACAAGCCAGTTGTTTAGCCCACTGTGCTAAATCAGCCCCTGATAGAGAAGATGTATGCAGGGGTGGTGAACATTTTTTTTTCTGGCTCAGTGAGTGATTGCAAAGGTAGCTTTGCTGGCAAGGGTATGAGCTTTATGCTGGGGCTTCAGACGTACTAGTGTTTTCAGCTGGAGGAAACATGGTTCATCCAAGACAGGCACACAATCTTACAGCATGTAAACAAGGCAGTTAATCATGAGAGGTAGTGGAGAAGTAAAGCTGGGTGGCAGTCTACCTATGGAAGATAACCCCATGTCTTGAGGTCATGTCACCTAAGCATTGGATGAGAAAAGGAAGGGACAGTCAAGGACAGATCCACAAAGACTACAGGGGTAATTGGTATCACGGCCCCATGTAGATGGGTAAAGGGAAGATAGGTGTTAAAGGAGGCTGATATGTCAAAGATCGCAGAGAAGGAGAGGAGAGATTAGAGTTCAACTGGAGCTCTAGGGTCATAGAACATAGAACATAGAACGATACAGCGCAATACAGGCCCTTCGGCCCACGATGTTGCACCGACATGGGAAGTCAAAAACTAAAGGCCATCTAACCTACACTATGCCATTATCATCCATATGCTTATCCAATAAACTTTTAAATGCCCTCAATGTTGGCGGGGTCACTACTGTTGCAGGTAGGGCATTCCATGGCCTCACCATTCTTTGCGTAAAAAACCTACCTCTGAGGTCTGTCCTATATCTATTACCCCTCAATTTAAGGCTATGTCCCCTCGTGCTAGCCACCTCCATCCGAGGGAGAAGGCTCTCACTGTCCACCCTATCTAACCCTCTGATCATTTTGTATGCCTCTATTAAGTCACCTCTTAACCTTCTTCTCTCTAACGAGAACAACCTCAAGTCCATCAGCCTTTCCTCATAAGATTTTCCCTCCATACCAGGCAACATCCTGGTAAATCTCCTCTGCACCCGTTCCAAAGCTTCCACGTCCTTCCTATAATGAGGCGACCAGAACTGTACGCAATACTCCAAATGCGGCCGTACCAGAGTTTTGTACAGCTGCAACATGACCTCATGGCTCCGGAACTCAATCCCTCTACCAATAAAGGCCCACACACCATAGGCCTTCTTCACAACCCTATCAACCTGGGTGGCAACTTTCAGGGATCTATGTACATGGACACCGAGATCTCTCTGCTCATCCACACTGCCAAGAATTTTACCATTAGCCAAATATTCCGCATTCCTGTTTTTCTTTCCAAAGTGAATCACCTCACACTTCTCTACATTAAACTCCATTTGCCACCTCTCAGCCCAGCTCTGCAGCTTATCTATGTCCCTCTGTAACCTGCAACATCCTTCCACACTGTCTACAACTCCACCGACTTTAGTGTCGTCTGCAAATTTACTCACCCAACCTTCTGTGCCCTCCTCTAGGTCATTTATTAAAATGACAAACAGCAACGGCCCCAGAACAGATCCTTGTGGTACGCCACTCGTAACTGAACTCAATTCTGAACATTTGCCATCAACCACCACCCTTCTTTCAACTAGCCAATTTCTGATCCACATCTCTAAATCACCCTCAATCCCCAGCCTCCGTATTTTCTGCAATAGCCGACCATGGGGAACCTTATCAAACGCTTTACTGAAATCCATATACACCACATCAACTGCTCTACCCTCGTCTACCTGTTCAGTCACCTTCTCAAAGAACTCGATAAGGTTTGTGAGGCATGACCTACCCTTCACAAAACCATGCTGACTATCCCTAATCATATTATTCCTATCTAGATGATTATAAATCGTATCTTTTATAATCCTCTCCAAGACTTTACCCACAACAGGCGTGAGGCTCACCGGCCTATAGTTACCAGGGTTATCTCTACTCCCCTTCTTGAACAAAGGGACCACATTTGCTACCCTCCAATCCTCTGGCACTATTCCTGTAGCCAATGATGACATAAAAATCAAAGCCAAAGGCTCAGCAATCTCTTCCCTGGCTTCCCAGAGAATCCTAGGATAAATCCCATCAGGCCCCGGGGACTTATCTATTTTCACCTTGTCCAGAATTGCCAACACTTCTTCCCTATGCACCTCAATGCCATCTATTGTAATAGCCTGGGTCTCAGCATTCTCCTCAAGAGTGAAATTATTTCAACATTAACAAGAAGCAATATACAATAAATGCGACAACATAAATGAATTGGTTCTAGATCATAAATGCAATAACGCTTGAAAAAGTGGACCTGTCAATTAAATAAATCCGATTACTAATTAATGGGCAGATTAGTGTTTTCACAGAATTTAAAAAGTTAGGTGAAACCAGAAACATGTACATTAATAAAACCTAAACTGCTTTCCCTTGTTTCATATTCTGTCTGTTTGTTTGTACTGCACAGACACAGAAAATTGATAAGACACCAAATCTAGCCATAAATTTAAATAATGTACAGCCACCACATGAATGACCACATTCTCCAACATTCTCAATTTAGCTTTAGAAGCAAGAGGATTAGCTTAATCAGAAATGTAGTGTAATACAGCAACAAGGTTCATTCACAAATTTATACAGCCAAATCATTCTGAATATATCTCAAGCCAGGGATGTTCACAGCAGAATTGTAATAGATAATGATGGTTCCATTCATCCAAACAATGTTGATTTTCTTCCTTTGCCTCTTAAAGGTGCTAACCAGGGTTCAATTTAAAGTACTGCAGGCTTCATCCTGTATCTCATCCAAATGACTGCAATTTACATACAGTCTTGTTGGGGAGTATGTTAAGCTATTTGGCCACGAGGGGGAGGGGGGGAGGGGGGGGGGGGGGGGGGGGGGGGAAGGTGGATTAAGTAGGCTCACAATTGAGCTGGATTCTGTCCTCACCATTTGTAACTCACAAGTACACATGGTTGCTGAAAAGCAATCAAAAGCAGCACATTGTAAGGTGTTGCAATGTCTAAACTATGCAACCTAAACTAAATTGTAGACCATGTTTAATCTGATCCTCAACATTAGAGGATGAAATCTCACACCCTGTAGCTATGCAATGTTCAGCTACTCCCTGGATTTACTCTCAGGGCCATGTGGGGGCTCCAATGTTCTCTCTAATTTATATGATGTGCAGCTTGCTCAGTTCCATGATACCTTGTTTTGCACAACCACACATGCATCATCCTAAACGGGGCAAATTGATAGCAGTCTGCATGGTGATGCTGCACGTCCACCAAAACCTTAGATTTAACACTGGTTCCATCTATGCAGTGGTAAAGGCCTTAATGAGTGAGATTACGGATCAAGACGATCACGGGTTAATGAACTTTAAGAAATCAATGTGCTTATGTATGTGAAGGATGTCAAATTATTTCAGTGGTCTATTTGGCTAAATTACCTTGGCTGCGAAGTGCACACCAGTGAACCTCTGAACGGGCAGTAGAACTTTCATGCTTTATCTGCTAATTTATAAGTTCCACTCACAGTAGTGGGTAGTTACGACACGCACCAAGTTGCTTAAGTAACATTTCACATAAGACCAATCTTGCATTGACATCAAGAAGTTGACTCCTTTGGAATCACTTTGGAGTGGTCCTCTAGATCTGTACTACAACACAAATACAGTACAAAACTTCTGAAGCAAAAGCATAACACTACCATGACAATAAAATAACTGCTACAGCTGAGCTACAGCTAAAGAGATATTACTCTCTTAAATGTGTAACCACTGCATTGTTCACAATAAAGTTTCACTCTTGGGTTCAATAAGTCGATTAAACAATTATAAATAATAATTAGCAAACTAAATCAGCTTGTCTCATCCAATCCATTTGAATGTGGTGCACTACACTCAATGTGGTTATCAGATCTAGTCACACACAAAAATGTATTGTTAAAGCAATATATACTCAAAAACATTGAAATAATACTTTTAGAATTGAGATAATTAACTGAGCAAATGGCAAATGTACGATCCTTACAACTGTTATGTGAGAGAGATATTTGGAAATTAGGGCAAGAAGTGAGATCCATGGTGTAGCAGGCAATTTAGGGATTAAACAGACTGAGGGGGGGAAAAACCTGCAAGCACAGAGTCAGAGGGATATGCCCACACCTGGCCATGTTACATTATCCCAGTCATAATTAAACCCGTTAATGGGAATACACAGGATGCCCAAATCCATTGTCCTTCTGGACACTCCTGTCTGACTAGCCATTAGCAGATTACAGAGTCTGATGGCATCTTTGTCCGTCAATGGGAGATTAATTGCCTATCAATAGCATGACTCTGTTGTTTTGTACAAATCGGGAGTGGGCCATCAAACCGCCAAGATAATAATGACAGGCTCAGGTCTGGAAACCCAAAGAACCTCCGTTTGTAGAGAAAAATAATACGGTTTTGAACTTGAGGAGAAGGCTTTGGGAATCGACTGAGGAAGGTCATAAAAGTTGCCGCCAAGGCAGGCTTTGGAAAAGGGTTCTGAACAAATGTTCCTAACAGAAGAAAAATTGCTTCATAAATGTAAGTTTTGCCTTTGTCTGCCTCAGTGGCATGAGAGCTGCATGTTGTGGCAAAATGCTGTTTAATGGGCGGCACGGTGGCACAGTGTTAGCACTGCAGCCTCACGGTGCTGATGACCCGGGTTTGATCCTGGACCATGTGTGGAGTTTGCACACTCTCCTCGTGTCTGCGTGGGTCTCACCCCCGCAACCCAAAGATATGCAGGGTAGGTGGATTGGCCATGCTAAATTTCCCATTCATTGGAAAAACTAAAAAAAAAAACTCAGAACTAGTGTGTTAAAGTTAAGAAACTACATGTAATCTGTCGTTGAAGTTTAAAAGTTAAAATATTGTTTTCTTTACTTTTAATAAAGTTTGTTTCTAAAATAACCAAACTCTACTTCTTATATTATCACTCCTGGAACGGATTGATCTTTCCGCACCATCTGAAAACTTAATAATGTTATGATTCTGGTCCACTGTTGAGAGTTGACAAGGCATCCATAACACAACCAAGTGGTGAAAGAATAGAGAACAAAGCTATGCGGACAGAAGATGATTGAACTATCCATGTTATATGTACAAAAAAAATTTGCTCAGCACCCTTTTCAGAATTTCACAAAAGAAAACGCTAATCATATTCCAAGCATCTTCTTGGTGTGTTAGCATGTATTCCTTCTAAAACTACGCATGATAAAAGTAATTCTATGCTGTTGATTCCCAAGATTTTTTATGTAGCATGTTTGTGCTGACCCAACCTAGCTCCTGGCTTGCCCGAGTACAACTGCCGTGTCTCACACTCACGCACAAATTACACACAGAACGGTGGTGTGAAAATGGAAATTATACATGGCATGGAAGTAGGCCTATTTGGGGTACTCTTTCAGACAGTCAACGCAGACGTGATGGGCTAAATGGCCTCTTTCTGCACTGTAGGGATTCCATGAATGTCTAGAGGAGGATCATATCAACGCGAAACATATAATTAAAGGCACATTCATTGGGGGCCAAAATTGCAAAGCTTCTCCCTGCATCCAGTTTGTGCTACATGTCATTTGTAAGACCTGGAGAGAAAATCTGGAATGTCTTCTACTTTATCACAATTGCCAAGAAATTAGACTTAGACAAAATGTACAGCAAGTTGCCTTAAGCAAGTGCTTTGTGTGGTCCCAGCCAAACATTCCAATTAAGCAGTAGCTACAGATATCAATCAGCATTCCCACTGCAGCTCACCAGTTAGGGCCCTAAAGTCTGACAAGTCTGACGTCAAGCCATCCTTGTCTACTCCTCCTGGATCCACCAAAATGAAAATTTATAATTTTTTCTTCCATTTCATATGCAGTTTCCAGAACTCTCTTTAAAGGTTAGGTCACAGAGTCATTTAACTTTGGAATAGAACAGCACAAAAGGAAGCCATTCGGTTCGAGTTTGCATCAGCTCTTGCAAGGATGCTATCCAGTTAGTACCCTTTAGTGTTCTTTGTCCACATCCCTGCGAACTTTCTTCCTTCCAAGTATTTATCTAATCCTCAATTCGATTACTGCCAAATTTGTATCCACCACTCTCCAAATCCTAACGGCTTGGTGCAGAGCAAGGATATTTTTCAAGCACCTTACATCTGTGCTTTCTGGTCACTCAGGGTGGCACAGTCTGGTGGTGTGCGTTATATGACTAAGCCATTTATGTACAAACGTTATTGAGTCCTGCAGCCAGTGATAGAATTCTGGTAACATACGCAGAATTTTTTTTTTTTAAATCTTACTTTTAAATCTGAGATTAGGTGACTGGCAATATTTGAAAAAGATTAAGGACTGAAATGTTGGTAACACAACTCTCTTACAAACAGCTCCATAAATGGTTCCAACTTATATTGGAATACCAAGGGTCAGCATGATCAGTAAACAGTGCAGAAAAGATAGACACACACACATACATATTTGACCTCCATGAAAATTTAATTACAACTTTACACCAATTCACAATTAATATTTCCCAATCATTTATATACAAATTAAATTTAAACGGTGATGATGATTAGAATCAATTAAGCTCTACTTGCTCGTCACTTCAAAATTGGTGAAGAAATTTGCAGACAGCCTTTTCAGATCCCAGGAATGAGCACTTCACAGCCAAGTATTTTTGAAATGTAGTCATAAAGTACAAGACCAAAGCCATCCTGCAACTCCAACAGTAATCTGGTAATTTAGTACAGGCAATAATTTGATATTTGACCATAAACCAGTCAGATCTATTCTGGGTAAAAGACAGACTGGATCAACAGTGTTGGTGCCCCATTTAAGTCATACTTTAAATTGATGGACTAAAATGACCTTTTCTGCATAGTAATCTTGCTCTCATTCAGTCAGTGAGACCAAAAGATACGCTTGCTCTGGAAAAGATGACCACAAAAGATAGGTTTAGGGCCGCACGGTGGCACAGTGGTTAACACTGCCGCCTCACAGCGTCAGGGCCTCGGGTTCAATTCCGGCCTTGGGTGACTGTATGGAGTTTGCACATTCTCCTTGTGTCTGCATGGGTTTCCTCCCACAGTCCAAAGATGTGCAGGTTAGGTGGGGTTGTGTAGATGGGGCATGGGAATGGGTCTATTTGGGGTGCTCTTTCAGAGAGTCAATGCAGACTCGATGGACTAAATGGCCTCCTCCTGCACTGTAGAGATTCTATGAATGTCTACATGAGAATCATATCATTCTATCAATATACTCCAGAAAACTGTCATTTAACCAGCAGAATCATAGAATTTATAGTGCAGAAATAGGCCATTCAGCCCATTGAGTTTGCACCAGCATTTGGAAAGAGCACCCTACTTAAGACCATACCTCCAACCATTCCCCGTAACCCAGTAACCTCGTAACCTAACCTAACCTTTTTAGACACTGAGGGCAATTTTAGCATGGCCAATCCACCTAACCTGCACTTCTTTGGACTACAGGAGGAAACCGGAGCACCCGGAGAAACCCCACACAGACAGTGGAACCAAGCTGGGACCCTGGAGCTGTGAATCAACAGTGCTAACCACTGTACTACCGTGCCACCCCCTTGCAGGTCGCAGAACTTGGGGAACTGTCTACGTAGTAGACTGTAGTAATATGTCAAAGAACAGAAGATTCAATTTGACAAACAACTAAGAAGAAAAAGGTGGAAACAGGAATATATTACACGCTGGGCAGAATATCAACAAGGCAAGGCAGCATGGTGACACAGTGGTTAGCACTGCTGCCTCACAGCACCGAGGATCCGGGTTCGACCCTGGCTCCCGCGTCACCGTCCATGTGGAGTTTTCACACTGTCCCCGTGTCTGCGTGGGTCTCATCCTCACAAACCAAATAAGATGTGCAAGGTAGGTGGATATGCCATGCTAAATTGACCCTGAATTGAGGAAAAAAATAAGTGGGTACTCTAAATTTAAATTGAAAAAAGATCAGCAAGGCAGTTCAGAGATTGGACTTCAAACGTGAACAATAGGGGTATTATAGAATAAAACACTTATTGGGATCAATAATTTGTGATAAATGAAGTTAACTTCTGTTTTTTTAAAAGCAGCAAAATTCTACTTATTGGATTTGGCAAATGTTCATTTTTTTTTGTAAAACTATAACCTAAATCAGTAGCTTTGATTAATCTTGTATTAATGATGACCTTTATTTTATGTACTCGCAGATCTCCTATGGCATTGCTCTTAGAACGTTAGGGAGGGTTTTATGGCATATTGTCATCTTGTATTGAAACTACAATAAAATGTGTAATTAGAAAGAGATAAAATGATGTTTTAGAAAGATCTCAATTAATTGTATGGGCTTAGGAGAAAGGAAATGCAAGTCAAAATCAATTTTCAAATGTGTTACATTTTATACATCTGTAAATTATTTAAAATCTTTTGTATGACATGTCTACCTTGTGTCGCAAATTCATGAACTTGCATTAAGGTTTTGAGTCTTACTTGTTAGTTCAACATTTAACCCAGAAACTGCCTATGGCAATATTTATAATGAAAATCTACACACCCAATATTAACTGCAAAGATATATCTAATCATGTTAACATTCCATCTTCAGTTTGATGATGAACCAAATGGATCACTCAAAATGCCTTTGAAAACAGAAGTTCAACTGCAATCTGCATTGCTTTTCTTAGTAGACAAAGGTGCAATATCTAAAGTATATCCAACATTCAATTTACTCATGAATCACTTTTGTTGCATTTATAATGCTTTCTTTATTAACTTCTTACTTCAAAGCTTCAGCACGACTCAATTTAAGTCTTTAGCTTGCCATTTGTACCTGTGAGCTGGAGGTTGATCCTGTAGTCTTTCTAGTCTTATCCATCTAATTATAGCCTGAGAGTAGCCTGCAAAGGCTTAATTTGCCACTTACACTGGGTTAATGTCTGGAATTTCCCCAAGGACCGATTACTTGGCCCACCTTCCATTTCACATCTACATACTGACCCACAGCAATATCCAACAACACATCAGGTTTCACTTCCAAGTCAACAACTCTCAGCTCTGTCTCGCCACTATCTCAACCGTCTCGGATTTGTCCAACAACTAATTTCAGATCAGCAGAAATCGTCTCTAAACTTGATTTTGGGAAGACTGATGCCTTTCTCTTTGGTCCACACAACAAATTCCATTCCCTGTCCACCATTTCAATCCCTGGTGACTGCCTGAACAGCATTGAGTAGAGTTTCCAATCACACATGTGCACATATCTATGACTGTCTAAGAGAATATAACAGTTGAGTGGCACAACCAACATGCCAAATTGGATAGCTTCCGATAAATGTAGCAGCTCAAAACTGGGCATCTGAGGCACTTGGGCCACTAGCTGCAGAATTATGTTCAACCACAATCTGTTACCTCTTGGCCTGGTATTACCATCATTCTGCACACAAACCAGGGATCAACCATGGCTCAATGAAGAGTGCAAGAGGGCATACCAGCAATAGCTAAAATTAAGGGGTCAACCTGGTGAAGCTAAAACACAGGACTACTTGCATTTCAAACAGAAGCATCATGCAATAGACTGAGGAAAACATTTCCACAACCAATAGGTCTAATCAAAGCTCTGTAGTCCAGTCACATCTAGCTGTGAATGGGAGTAGACAATTAGACAATTAAATACTTGAAGAAATGTCAGAATTATCCCTATCCTTTCTAAGATTCCTGGGTCCTGGAACACCAGGTGTCCCACCCAGCCTTACTTTAGCCGTAGTCGGACTCTCTCGAAGGTGTGTCTCCTGTGGGAAGGCTAATCTATTCTCAGACTCTTGATCGTTCCAGGAGGCCTTGCACGTTCCATGTTAGCATCTGAATGGGAGAGGGTTGCCCCTACTCCCCCCTCCTGTGAGGTCAACCACACTCCTCTTGTGGGCCTGGCCATGTTCATCTGGGCCCGCCTTTGCTCAGGGGACATTCAAGATGGCCGCCGAATACCCTCTTTTTTTTGCTATCTCCACAGGCAATCTATTGCAACCATCACTCTGCCCCCCCCCAAAAAATATCCCTACCACCCCATTCTGCTTCTCCTCCTGTGCCTCCCTACCTTGTGCACCTCCCCCCTGATCACCCCTCCCCCTTTGGTTTTGCCCCCATCTTTACCACACCCACCACAGCCCCCCCCTCACAATCCCTTCTTTTTTGCCCTTTCGTTTCCCCTGAAATTCAGTTTTCCCCTCCCTCCTGCCAGACATTCCCTCCCTTCCAGGAAATGTGCCGCAGCCTCCTCGTTCACTGAACCTCTGTACACCAGCCTGTTCGCTAGTGTAGCGGCTCCCCTAATCATCGGATTCCCCATTTTAACCGTGTCCGTCTCTTTCTCCCCATCCCCCCCCACTCCCTCTGCACCTCTGCTTGTGGTCGTTCATCCCTCTCAACTTCTTGCAGCCCACATTCTAGCCATTGCCCTCTATTGTTGCTTCGCCCAGTCCATTTTTCTGGACCAACGTGTACAGTTCTTTGCCCTGGTACTTGACCCATTGTTTGACAGGATAGAACACGTCAAACCGCACTCAACAGCGCTCCTTGCTGACCAGTTTCTTGAGTATCGTTGCAATGTATTCTGTTGGGTTTCTCCTCTCCATCCACCCCATGATTATGTTTTGTACCCATTTAAATTTTTTCCCAATTAAAGTGCAATTTATCTGGCCAATCCACCTGCCCTGCACATCTTTGGGTTATGGGGGTGAGACCCACACTGTGCAAACTCCACACGGTCAGTGACCCAGGGCTGGGATCAAATCCGGGTCCTCAGTGCCATGAGGCAGCAGTGCTAACTACTGCACCACTGTGCCGCCTTAATTCTTAAGTTTTGTTGACGGTTTTCTTGGCCGTCGACCTTGTGTTTCAACTCCTTCCGAGTCTTGAGCAGTCTGGCCACCCCGGCCTGGAGTGCCTCAATCCGTTCCCTTGGTCCGTGGCAGCATTCGAGAATCCTTGTCGCCTTCTCCTGGGGCTCTAGCCTCCGCTCCATTTTGTCCATTGCTTCCATCATCGGGGCTGTCGCAGCCTCGGCTGCCGCCAGGAGGTCTTTTTTCATCACCTCCCTATGTTTTTGGAACTCTTGAGGTGATGAAGCACATCATTTGGTCCATCAGTGCCTGGGTCTGCGCTGGGAACTCTGCAGGGTCGACCCTCGCCTGTTCTGTGCCTCAACCTCTGCTCCCCTATTCTGAGGCTTCCCTTCCCTTGTCTCTTCTTTTCCAGCTGGGTGGCGGATTCTTTCCACCTCGGTTGGGAGTACGGTCGATTGGAGCTGGGGTTAAAGGATGTTCTGTACTTGTTGGAGGATTTTCTGTACTTTTGGTGCCCGTTTGTTGGGCCTTGGGTCAGCTGAGGAGTGGGGGTGTAGCCATCTGGGATGGCCACTTCCAGAATACAAAATGGATGATCGCAATGACTGTAGGGAAATATGGACAATGTCAGGAAAGCAAGCAGGCACAGATGCTGGATGTGTGTTGAGAAGGCAACTCCCAGACGAGACTGAAACTGTAAGGCAATTAGCATATTGATGGCCTATCTCCGGGAACAAAGGAATGACACTCAAGTAACCAATACTATTGAAGACATCCCGGCGCCAGAAAGACACAAACAAAGCAAGGCCAACGGCCACCTAGGACACACCCAGCCATCAGGGCACCCACCCCTTTATTGGTCAAGATCAATACAAGTGATCAAGATACGACCCAATTAATTGGGGCCAAGTTCAAGGCCCACCCAAAAGCACGCGAAGCCCCTTCGGGTATAAGAAGAAGCCGGGAGGCCACCGATAGTGTTGGTAAATGTGTATGCCCCAAATTGAGATGATGTGGGTTTTATGAGGGGGGGGTGCTAGCAGCAATCCCAGATTTGGCCACGTACCAGTTGATCATGGGAGGAGATTTTAACTGTGTCCTGGAGCCGAGGGTGGATAGATTGAGCCCCAGGTCTATGGGTAGGGTACGAATGGCAGGGGAGCTGTAGGGGTTTATGGAGAGGATGGGTATGGTGGATCCATGGCGCTTTCAGAACCCAGAGGGAAGGGAGTATTCCTTCTTGTCATAAGTTGTATTCGAGGATCAATTACATTGTAGTGAGTCGGGAGATTTTGGTTGGGGTGGAGGGGGCAGAGTATACAGGGATAGTTATCTCGGACCATGCACCCCACTGGCTGGATATTCGGTTCAGTACGGGATGCGAGCAGAGGCTGGGGTGGAGGTTTGACTCAGGGTTGTTGGTGGATGGAGGTTTTCGTGATAAGGTGCGGTTGGCGATTAGGAATTATGTGGAGTTCAATCAGAATGGGGAGGTGTCCAAATAGCCCATGACTGGAAAGGGATCCACAAATGGAACCTCACCAGCCTGACGGAGGAAGTTAAAAAGGACCTGCAAAGATGGAACACACTCCCGCTCTCCCTCGCGGGGAGAGTTCAGACGATCAAAATGAACGTACTGCCCAGGTTCCTCTTCCTGTTTAGATCCATTCCGATCTACATCCCCAAGGCCTTTTTCAAAGCGCTGGACAAACTCATCATGGCGTTCGTATGGGGGGGTAAAAATGCTAGGATCCCAAAGAAGGTCTTACAAAAAACAAAAACCAGGGGAGGGCTAGCCCTCCCGAATCTACAATTCTACCACTGGGCAGCAACAGCCGAGCGAGTAAGGGGATGGATCCAGGAGCCAGAAGCTGAGTGGGTGCGTGCGGAGGAGGCCTCCTGCATGGGAACCTCCCTCCGGGCCCTCGCCACGGCAGCACTCCCATCCCCACCCAAAAAACACTCCAGCAGCCCAGTGGTGACAGCCACCCTCCAATCCTGGAACCAACTGCGGCAGCAACTTGGCCTGACCAAAATGTCGAACAGGGCTCCCATCTGCAACAACCATAGGTTCACACCAGCACTGACTGACGCCACCTTCAAAAGGTGGAGGCAGGACGGGGGGACACTGACAGTCAAGGACCTATACACGGACGACAGGATCGCAACACTGGACGAACTGACAGAGAAATTTCAGCTAGCTGGGGGGAACGAGCTACGGTACCTGCAGCTCAAAAACTTCCTACGAAAGGAGACAAGGACATACCCACAACCGCCACGACGGACACTACTGGAAGACCTACTGGACGCAAGTATCCTACAGAAAGGGAACTGTAGTGACATGTATGACCGACTGGTAGATAGGGACGACACCGTACTGGACGCAACAAGAAGGAAATGGGAGGACGACCTGGGGATGGAGATAGGGTGGGGACTCTGGAGCGAAGCACTGCATAGGGTCAACTCCACCTCCACGTGCGCAAGGCTCAGCCTGACGCAACTAAAAGTGGTACATAGAGCCCACTTAACGAGAAACCGTATGAGTAGGTTCTTCCCGGAGGTGGAGGACAAATGTGAGCGGTGCCAGAGAGGCCCGGCCAACCACGCCCACATGTTCTGGTCTTGCCCCAGACTTGTGGAGTACTGGACAGCCTTCTTCGAGGCTATGTCCAAAGTGGTGGGAGTGAGGGTGGAGCCATGCCCGATAGTGGCGGTCTTCGGGGTTTCAGAACAGCCAGATCTATTCCTGGGGAGGAGGGCGGACGCCCTTGCCTTTGCCTCCCTGATCGCCCGCCGTAGAATCCTGTTTGGCTGGCGGTCAGCAGCACCGCCCAGAGCTGCGGACTGGCTGTCCGACCTCTCGGAATCTCTCCAAATGGAGAAAATCAAATTTGCCATCCGAGGGTCGGACGACGGCTTCCACAGAACGTGGGAGCCATTCATGCAACTGTTCCGGGACCTATTTGTGGCCAATGTACAAGAGGAAGAATAGTCGGGGGAAGGTAGCGGGAGGGGGGGGGGGGCTACAGGTTCGGTACGGGGGTTCGATGGCTAGCTAAGGCCCAAAACCAAACTAAATAAACATGTTGAGGGGGGGGGGGGGGGGGGCGCAGTTACTACTACGAAGATGCTTACCTGTAAATATGTATGTTAATTTTTGCGTGTTTTTTTTTTCTCTCCTAACAATTTGTAATTTGTTCAATATAAAATATGAAAACTGAATAAAAACATTTATAAAAAAAAAAGAATGGGGAGGTGTCGGCAGGCATTTTTTGGGAAGCACTGAAGGCAGTGGTCCGGGGAGAAATGATCTCATTTACAGTTTGTGCGAATAAGGAAAGTAGGGCTGAACATGACCGTCTAGTGAGCGAAATAGTGGAGGTGGACAGGGAATATTCGAGGGTGCCCACCGTGGAGGGATTGGCGAGGAGGAAAAAGTTGCTGGGGCAATTTGACAGACTGACAACAGGGAGGGCGATAGGGCAAGAGGGGTGCGATACGAGTATGGGGAGAAGGCAAGCCGCATGCTGGCGCATGAGCTGCGGAGGCAGGCTGCGTCCAGGGAAATACTGAAGATCTGGACTGAAGCTGGGGATGTGGTGTCAGAGTCAGGGAAGATAAATGAGGCATTTAGAGAGTATTACCAGAGACTTTAAAAGACAGACCCAGGAGGAGGGGAGGGGGACATGGGGCGGTTTCTGGACGAGCTGGAATTTCCATAGGTGGAGGAAGCAGAGGCAGGCGTTGGAGGAGCCCCTGGGGCTGAGGGTGGTGGTGGATAGTATCAATGGTATGAAGTCGGGGAAGGCCCCTGGGCTGGATGGGTACCCGACAGAATTTTATAAGGAATTTGCAGCGGACCTGGCACCACATCTGTTGGGTCGTTTAATGAAGCACTGGAGAAGGGGGGGTTGCTGGAGACGATGAAGCAGTAATCACACTAATCCCTAAAAATGGGACGGATGCGGTGGAATGAGGGTCGTATAGATCCATATCACTGTTGAACACGGGTGTGAAAGTATTGGCTAAGTTGTTGGCAGGGAGGATGGAGGATTGTTTCCCGGGCGGGGTTGCAGAAGATCAAAACAGGCTACATGAACGGCAGGCAGCTCACGAGTAATATAAGACAGCTGTTGAATGTGGTGATGAATCCGTCGAGAGCTCTGGGACTGGAGGTGGTGTTGTCCATGTACAAATGCGGAGAAAGCATTTGATCGGGTGGAGTGGCGGAATTGTTCGAAGTTTTTGGAAGGTTTGGGTTTGGCCAAAATTTGTGGCATGGGTGCGGTTGCTGTGTGTGGCGCCAAGAGTGAGGGTGAGGACGAATGATATGAGCTCAGGAAGCTTTGACTTACACGGGGGTACGGGGCAGGGATGCCCACTGTCGCCGCTGCTGTTTGCACTGGCCATAGAGCCGTTGGCGATGGCTCTCAGGGGGTCAGCAGAGTGACGGGGGATTATGAGGGACAGAGGGAGCATCGGCTGTCACTCTATGCCGATGACCTCCTGCTGTATGTTTCGGATCCGTTGGAGAGTATGGGAAGGATTATGGGCCTGTTGGGGAGGTGTGGAGGATTCTTGGGATACAAGCTGAATGTAGGGAAAAGCGAGGTATTCCCGGTGAATGAGCTGGCACAGCGGGCTTATTTAGGGGGGTGCCATTTACGGTAGCGAGAGATAGGCTTAGGTACTTGGGGATTCAGGTAGCAAGGGAATGGACGGGGCTCCATAAGTGGAACTTAACAAAGCTGGAGGAGGAGGCAGGGAGGATCTTAAGAGGTTGGATACAGTGCACTTAACTTTGGCGGGGAGGGTCCAAGTGGTGAAAATGAATATTCTGCCGAGGTTTTTGTTTATCTTTCAGGCTCTCCCGATCTTCATACCAAAGGCCTTTTTTTCGGAAAGTGGACATAATCATCTCTGACTTTGTGTGGGCGGGGAAGGTGCCGAGGGTGGGGAGGACCCTGCTACAGAGGCAGCAGGGAGAGTTGGCGCTGCCAAACATGCTTCATTACTATTGGGCGGCGAATGTGGACAAGGTGCGGCGGTGGTGGGAAGGCGAAGGGGTAGAGTGGGTTAGCATGGAGGAGGAATCTCATAAGGGTTTGAGGGCTATGGTGACGGCAGCATTGCCAATGGCTCCGAGTAGGTATTCAGGGAGCCCAGGACTGCAGTCCACGGTGAAGATATGGAATCAGCTGAGGAGGCATTTTAGGGTGGAAGGGATGTCGGTGCTAACGCCGCTGTGCTAGAATCATGGGTTTGAGCTGGGGGGGATAGTGTATACAGGAGGTGGAGGCAAGTGGGGCTGGTCAAGGTGAGGGATTTGCATTTGGAAGAAGTGTTCGCCAGTCTGGAGGAGCTAAGGGAGAGGGTAGAGTTGCCGAGGGGTAGCGAGTTCAGGCATCTACAGGTTAGGGACTTTGCACATAAGGTCTGGAAGGGGTTCCCTAGATTGCTGGGATACACCCTGCTGGAGCAACTGCTGCTTCCGGATGTGGAAAGGGAGGTGAACTGGGGATATATACAAGTGGCTGGGAGAGCAGGGAGGCGAGCGGGTGGTGAAGATCAAGGAGAAATAGGAAGCGGAGTTGGGAATGAAGATCAATTGGAGAGTATGGAGTGAGGCACTGCGAAGGGTAAACGGGACCTCCTCTTGTGCAAGGATGAGCCTGATACAGTTCAAGGTGGTGCACAGGGTGCATATGATTCGGGCGAGAATGAGTGGGTTCTTTCAGGGGGTAGCAGATGTGTGTGAGAGGTGTGGACGGGGCCCAGCGAATCATGCACACATGTTTTGGTGATTGTGAAAAATTAGGAAGATTCTGAGCGGGAGTGTTCACGGTAGTGGAGGAGGTAGACCCGGACCTTTTGGTGGCGATATTTGGGGTTTCTGAGAAGCCAGAGCTAATGGAGAGGAGGAAGGCCAATGTCATGGCCTTCGCCTCTCTGATTGCACGGTGACGAATTTTGCTGGATTGGTGGTCGGCATCGGGAGGTAGCAGCATGGTTGGGTGACCTGTACGACTTCCTGCGGTTGAGAAGATAAAGTATGAGTTAAGGGGCTCAGCAGGGAAGTTCGAGAAAGGTGGAGGATGTTTGTAACCATGTTTGAAGAGCTGTTTGTCACGGGAGGGGGGGGGTGTCTATAGTTGAATGTTGGGAAGAATGTTTCCCAGGGTGTTTATTTGCTGTAACCTACTTTGATACAAGTTTGAATAAAATGCGTTTTTTAAAAGAAGGCCTTGGGTCTCAGATGAGAGCCACCTTTCATGGGACTGCTCAGCTCAAGGCCGCCACCAGAAGTCCATTCAAGCAGTATTTTGAGACAAAAGTTTAATCTTGCTATTGTAAAGCATGAAGTTTTACTGTCTAATGAACTTTACTTTATATGCAGGAAACGATAGCTGGCTTGGGAAAAAATGGCACTTTAGTACTTTGAATGATTTAATTGACTCATTTTCAGTGAGATGATTTTATTCCTGCTTATTGATGGCGAGATCACATCTGGAGTACTGTGTACAGTTTTGGTCTCCATACTTAAAAGGATATAATTGCACTAGCAGTTCAAATAAGGTTCACTCAACTGATTCCTGGGATGAATTGATAATGTTACGAGGAAAGGTTGGTCCTATATGACTGAAGTTTTGAAGTGAAACATTTTTGTGAAACACACAAGATCACACAAGGTGGATGCTGAGGGGCTGTTTCCCCTTGCTGTAGAGACAAGAACGAGGGGGCACAGTTGAAAAATAAAGGGTCTCCCATTTAACAGAGGTGAGAATTTATTTTCTGAGGGTTTTTGGTCTGCCCCCAGACAGAAATGGAGGCAAGGTCATTGAATATTTTCAAGGCTGAGTTACGATAGATTCTTGACTGACCAGGGAGTCGAAAAGATATAGGGGGTGCACAGAAATGGAGAGCTTGAACCACAATCAGATGAGCCATTAAATATGTCACGCGAGAGTACCTTTAAGAAATGGATGTTTTTAAATGGGTATGTATATAAATATATGCAGTGAGAGTATCTTTAAGAAATGAGTGTTTACTAGTGCAGGGCTGTCAGAGAGTGGGTGGAGCTGGGTTGTCTGTCCGCTTTTTACTTTTGTTTTAGGCTGTTTGCTGCAGAGTGTTTTTTAGTTTCGTTTTCAGTGTTGGAGCTGAAGGCAACCAAGCAGATGTACCGCTGTTCTCTCTATCATCAAAAGACTATCTCTTGATCATTTGGTGAATTCAGAATTATAAATGTTTTCTGTAGTTACTTTAATCTGCTGTGCTTGTTAAAGGTTTTGTTTTTAAGTCGTATGGATGTTAAAAGGAAAGCTTAAAGGATTACTTAGTGTTGTAGTCTTTGGGGGTTGTATTTGAATTAATGGTTGCCAAGATGTTCACTATGTTTTTAAAAGGTTAACTTGAGTTCATAGAATAAACATTGTTTTGCTTTAAAAAATACTTTTCAATTTCTGCTGTACCACACCTGTGGATGGGCAGTGTACTCCCCATACCACAATCTATTAAAAGTTGTGGGTCAGGTGAACTCCATGATACACTTTGGGGTTCTCTAAACCCTGGCCAATAACAAATTGGGGGCTCGACGGGGATAAAAGTATATCTATTGGATTGGCTTAGTGAAATTAAAGACAGTGAGGAGTGAGCATATTGTGGTTGCTTTTCAGGTGTGGTATTTTAGTTTAAGTAGAGAGTGTGTTGTGGGCAATGGCTCTTTCAGAGGCTGTGATGTTTTGGGGGGTGGAGACAGTCACACGCAGTACCATACGGACAGCGACTAAAAGCAGTCTGTTAGATTTGGCAAAAACATTGCAGTTAACATTACCTGGCAAAATGTGAAAAGTTGAGGTAATTATGGGGGTGGCTAAGCATTTAAAGTTGCCCGAGATACAGTTTGACTCATTGGAAATGGCAAAAATTCATAGAACATAGAACGATACAGCGCAGTACAGGCCCTTCGGCCCACGATGTTGCACCGACATGGGAAGTCAAAAACTAAAGGCCATCTAACCTACACTATGCCATTATCATCCATATGCTTATCCAATAAACTTTTAAATGCCCTCAATGTTGGTGAGTTCACTACTGTTGCAGGTAGGGCATTCCACGGCCTCACCACTTTGCGTAAAAAACCTACCTCTGACCTCTGTCCTACCCCTCAATTTAAGGCTATGTCCCCTCATGCTAGCCACCTCCATCCGCGGGAGAAGGCTCTCACTGTCCACCCTATCTAACCCTCTGATCATTTTGTATGCCTCTATTAAGTCACCTCTTAACCTTCTTCTCTCTAACAAAAACAACCTCAAGTCCATCAGCCTTTCCTCATAAGATTTTCCCTCCATACCAGGCAACATCCTGGTAAATCTCCTCTGCACCCGTTCCAAAGCTTCCACGTCCTTCCTATAATGAGGCGACCAGAACTGTACGCAATACTCCAAATGCAGCCGTACCAGAGTTTTGTACAGCTGCAACATAACCTCATGGCTCCGGAATTCAATCCCTCTACCAATAAAGGCCAACACACCATAGGCCTTCTTCACAACCCTATCAACCTGGGTGGCAACTTTCAGGGATCTATGGACATGGACACCGAGATCCCTCTGCTCATCCACACTGCTAAGAATTTTACCATTAGCCAAATATTCCGCATTCCTGTTATTCTTTCCAAAGTGAATCACCTCACACTTCTCTACATTAAACTCCATTTGCCACCTCTCAGCCCAGCTCTGCAGCTTATCTATGTCCCTCTGTAACCTGCAACATCCTTCCACACTGTCTACAACTCCACCGACTTTAGTGTCGTCTGCAAATTTACTCACCCAACCTTCTGTGCCCTCCTCTAGGTCATTTATTAAAATGACAAACAGCAACGGCCCCAGAACAGATCCTTGTGGTACGCCACTCGTAACTGAACTCAATTCTGAACATTTGCCATCAACCACCACCCTCTGTCTTCTTTCAATTAGCCAATTTCTGATCCACATCTCTAAATTATCCTCAATCCCCAGCCTCCGTATTTTCTGCAATAGACGACCGTGGGGAACCTTATCAAACGCTTTACTGAAATCCATATACACCACATCAACTGCTCTACCCTCGTCTACCTGTTCAGTCACCTTCTCAAAGAACTCGATAAGGTTTGTGAGGCATGATCTGCCCTTCACAAAACCATGCTGACTATCCCTAATCATATTATTCCTATCTAGATGATTATAAATCGTATCTCTTATAATCCTCTCCAAGACTTTACCCACAACAGACGTGAGGCTCACCGGCCTATAGTTACCGGGGTTATCTCTACTCCCCTTCTTGAACAAAGGGACCACATTTGCTATCCTCCAGTCCTCTGGCACTATTCCTGTAGCCAATGATGACATAAAAATCAAAGCCAAAGGCTCAGCAACCCCTTCCCTGGCTTCCCAGAGAATCCTAAGATAAATCCCATCAGGCCCCGGGGACTTATCTATTTTCACCTTGTCCAGAATTGCAAACACTTCTTCCCTACGCACCTCAATGACATCTATTCTAATAGCCTGGGTCTCAGCATTCTCCTCCACAACATTATCTTTTTCCTGAGTGAATACTGACGAAAAGTATTCATTTAGTATCTCACTTATCTCCTCAGCCTCCACACACAACTTCCCACCACTGTCCTTGACTGGCCCTACTCTTACCCTAGTCATTCTTTTATTCCTGACATACCTATAGAAAGCTTTTGGGTTTTCCTTGATCTTACCTGCCAAAGACTTCTCATGTCCCCTCCTTGCTCGTCTTAGCTCTCTCTTTAGATCCTTCCTCGCTTCCTTGTAACTATCAAGCGCCCCAACTGAAACTTCACGCCTCATCTTCACATAGGCCTCCTTCTTCCTCTTAACAAGAGATTCCACTTCTTTGGTAAACCACGGTTCCCTCGCCCGACCCCTTCCTCCCTGCCTGACTGGTACGTACTTATCAAGAACACGCAATAGTTGTTCCTTGAACAAGCTCCACATATCCAGTGTGCCCAACCCTTGCAGCCTATTTCTCCAACCTACACATCCTAAGTCATGTCTAATGGCATCATAATTGCCCTGTCTAATGGCATCATAATCAGTTACAAGTTAAACAAATAGCAGAGCAGACTCAAAAGGATGAAATGACCTATTCCTGCTCCTAATTCTTTGTTTGTATTATTCAGCAGATTTCATCATTTCCCACCTTCCCCGGTCCCAGTGCCTCAAGAATCTGAATCCCTCCCGGCTACACCATCTCTCCATCCAAGCATTCATCGGATCGATCCTCTTCTTCCTGCTCCCTCTGGCATGTGGAATTGGGAATCATCCTGAGATTACTACATTTGAGGGCCAGCATTTTAGTTTATCTCCCAACTTCCTGTACTCTGCTTGCAGGTCCTCATCCCTTAATTTATCTATGCCATCGGCACCAATGTGTACCACGTTCCACTGGCTATTCACCTTCCCTCCCCACAATGATGGTGCCGACCAGATGGGCTGAATGGCCTACATTCTGGAGTTTCAGTTGTGACTGCAGCAGGTGGCATATTTCATTCAGGACATTTATCGAAGCACAGATGTCTCTCACAATCCTTGCCAAAGTTCAGGTCAGGGAATGCTATATGAAACATCCGTGACAAATATATGGCCTCCTGCTTGACAGTCCTTCTTGACAGCCACAACACCCATGGCAGTTTTTTAAAAAGCTATGGAGAGCACCAAACACTTCTTAAATAATAGCAGCAGGTTGACAAAATCAACCAATGATCCCTTTAACTAGCACAAGTGGGTTTATCCTTCCAGCTGCCTAACGTTGCACATCTGGACACTGGTGGCAAATCAGCGAAATGTCATAAACAAACTCCTTTGCATATTTTATGCAGATGCCAGCTGAACATGTGTCAACACCCTCAACTAAGGTGGCATCGCGCATGATTCACAACAGAAATGCGTGCACACGAGATATAATTTTAATTGCTGAACTACACGTTTAGTACGCAAATACATTGAACGTCAGAAACCAATTTAGCATCCTCTAACACATTTACATTCTTTGAATATCAAGCAGCTAGCAAAAAGTGCCATTCTTGGAAACAGATTCATAAAGTTTAGACCACAGTTACATAGATCAACAAAATAGAGACGGAATTGCATATCCCTTTAAAGAATTCAGACAAGGTATTCAAGAAGGTTTTAAAATTTATATGGGTGGATTCTCCATTGCCTGACGACGGCATCAGGGTTGGGCAGAGAATGGCGGGTCGGCAAAAAAACTGGATTGGTGTCGGGTGCCAGACTCGTTGCAATGCCCCGCTACCGGCCTCAGCAAACTACCCGCACCATGCCAATGAAACCATACAAATCCATGATTTGCATGTATTTAAACCTGATTAACAATTTGGAAGCCCCGATCTGCACACCCACCTCCCTTCTCCCCATTATGTTGCACCCCTCACAGCCGGGAATCAAGCTGGTGTAATTTGGGGCAGGAATTTACCAGCGGACGCTGGTGCCATTAGGGGGGGGGGGGGGGGGGGGGGGGGGGGGGAATGCTTCAAATCCCCTCCCAGTCTTTGATATGCTAAACATGCTCTTCGCAGAGTACTACCTCAGTAGCAGATATTGACCATTTCATAGTTCAGACAAAGCTGCTGGTGAATTACTTATTTATCTTTCCGTTCACGCTTGAACACATCTCAAGTACCCTGCTTTCGTGCCAACCACAATGTTCTATCACAATGTTCACTCTTTCTATGACTGCAAACTCCTCACTACATCAAAAGCTGCTGTTAGAAAAGAGAAAATGAAACCCTCATCCACAGCTGGAGCCCACTCAACCCCCAGGCTACTCTGCAGCCTGACAGTGGCAGAAGGGCACATGACCTGTGGCCTGACCCCCTTGGGGTCCACCATGCCGGATGCAGGTGCCATGTTGTCAGAGGGCACTGGCTGGGTCATCCTCATGCAGGCGTGGTGGAGGGGAAAAGAGAATGCTCCTACTTGTGTGTGTGTGTGTGTGTGTGTGTGTGTGTGTGTGTGTGTGTGTGTGTGTGTGTGTGTGATGGGGGGGGAGGGGGGGGGGGGTCAGGATTTGCATTGTGGGGGAAAAGCTTTGCGATTATTCACCCCACTTTAAAAATGTCAGCCCAAAACGGGATTTGGAATAAATCTGGCGAGCTCTCTGCCCTGTATAAATTTGCATTGTTTAGGAGTGATACTTACAGCTGGCTGTCACTCTTAAGTGTCAGCAGAACAGTCCCGATTTTCCACTGGTGGGAACATTAAGGCTTTCGAACGGAGAAATCCCAGCTGTATAGTCATTTAAGAAACATATCAAGAGCAGCTACTCCAAAACAATCAATGAAGGATAATTAATCAATTCAATTAGTCAGATTCCCATTGTCTTACGACTGTTCTTAATTTAAGCCTGACCAGGATTTCCAAATGGAAAGTTATAACTTCCAAGTTAAATGGGCAAAATTTAACCTGGTCCAAAAGTTACATTTCACTACAAAAGCAGAAAATAGTACAATAATCTGGAACATGCTGTGCACAAAGGCCATCAGCAGTGGTGACTCAAACAACATGGCTTTTTCTTTCTTATCCATTAAAATGCCCCACTTTTGACAAGTCATTAATCGCAAAAGGCAATTCAAATCCAAATTTCCATGCTAAACAGAAATTTCAGGAGTTGATTTCGTTTAACCCTAAAACTGATGAGAGATGATTGTGGAATTAAATTAGATTAATATGCGCAAAGACTGTAGAGAACATGAATTACAAAGTATTTGGTGACCTTAAAACGGTAAAGATGCACAGAATATAGAGGACTTGCCTAGCAATACCATCCACACCAACAGTAAGTTATTGCCATGTTATAAATTCTGGTAACTTGTAACTTACAGAATTGATTAATATCAACAATTTGTACGTATAGATAGGCATTGAACATAAACGTTCAATGCACTTCACCTGAGCGTTATGAAGGAAAATTAGACATCAAGCCACATTAAGGCCAAATGCTTGCCCACAGGTACATTTTAAGAGGGGTCTCTAAAGACAGATAAAGTAACCGAGATGTTTAGGAAGGAAATTACATACAGTTTATGGCCTATGCAGTTGAATAAATGGCCACAAATTGTGAAACAATTAGAATCAGGGATGTTGAGAGCAGAACTCTTAAGAGCAGGGTTCCCAAACTATTCCAGCCACAGAACACGATCGAGACCTCCAAAGAGTACTGACGGAACCCCCAAGAAATATCATGTTAAAAGAGTTAAACTCCAAAAAAGATTGTTTTTGCACAATAGATAGAAACATACAAAATAAATTAATAAAAACCTTTTCTGTTTCTCATACGTGTACATTTATTATAATTTTAAAAATTCTCATTCAACAAATACTGACGTTTTACTTTCTTTTGGTCATTTTTTTTCTTCTTTTTTGTAATAAATTTAGAGTACTCGATGCATTGTTTTTTAAGGAGCAATTTAGCACGGTCAATCCACCTGCACTGGACATCTTTGGGTTGTGGAAGCGAAACCCACGCAAACACAGGGAGAATGTGCAAACTCCACACAGTGACCCAGAACCGGGATCGAACCTGGGACCTCAGCGCCATGAGGCAGCAGGGCTAACCCACTGTGCCACCGTGCTGCCCTTGCTCATTTATTTTCAAAATTTAGAGTACCCAGTTTATTTTTTTTTCCAATTAAGGGGCAATTTAGCGTAGCCAATCCACCTACCCTGCACATCTTTGGGTTGTGGGGCGAAACCCCTGCAAACACGGGGTGAATGTGCAAACTCCACACAGACAGTGACCCAGAGCCGGGATCGAACCTGGGACCTCAGCGCAGTGAGCCCTTGGTCATTTTAATGGGCCAAATGATTCATTTAATATTAGGAGGGCTGCACACAAACACACCTCTATCTCTGCTCTCCTGCCCTTGCTCTCCCCCCCTTTCAGTGCATTGGTTGCTCATAGGCGGATTGTTCCCAATAGCCAATGCGGTGTGAAAACTGTCTTTGGGATTGGACAAGCTGCATCTTTCAGCAGCACCTAAACAAACATTAATATTGAAATGTATCTGAAACTATGCAGAGTTTTGAAAACAAACCCCAAAGGTTATTGTGCAACTAACTTTTTTCTTACCTATATTTAAAAAATGGAGGCTTTGGTCTCAAAATAACACAATGTGGGAAAGGCAGAGGCATGGGACATGGCAAGGTGCTCTTGCAAAAAGACTGCACAAATGGCACAACAGGCTAAATAGGCACCCTCTGTGCTGTAAACGATCTATTTTAAACAGGCAACCAACATGATCTGCTTCCTGATCCCTTCTTCCTGCACTATCAACATCTTGCCATTACCTATAGAGCATGCACTTGGAAAACTGCCATGTTACTTCCTGTGCAGAACAAAACAAAGAGATTCCTCCCACAAGTCAAGCATCTAAAATAAAAATTGGATTTATAAACAATCTTCAATCAGGCACTTGAAATTACTTTTGAAAATAAAAACTTGCTGGGGGAACTAGATTTTACAAGAGTCAAGAGAGGGGGAAAGAAGCTGGTTAGTGGATAAACACCATGCTCGATTAACATGGGAAAGAAGGGGATAGCATGTGCAAGAACACGCAGACCATTAAGAAAAAGGACTCTGAATGGTCCATAAAAGATAACACTTCCAAATATACCTTCAAATTATAATTAGCAATGTGATAAACAGGTTTGACGAAAAGGCAGGATCCTCCTTTGAAATGGGTCAGTTAATCATGGGATGCTAATCCCACAGAGGCACATCAGGTACTTTTCATCCAAACATGCATTTTCAACAAAGTTCAAAAGTAAAATCACAAAAACCTGCATGACATCTGTTATTGGTCACCCAAACTGGAAAATAGAACGTAATGATACTCATCTGGTCAATCAAAGCCATCGGCAACAAGAATGGGATACATCAAGGATTTGCAGCAAGACAAAACAATGTATTATGTCGTTATTAGCACTATTGTTAAATGGGATAAATTTCTTACAAATATAGCAATTCAAAACTAAGCACCCATGAGGCACTGATGCCCATCAGCAGCAGAATTGTATTAACCAACTATCGATATCTCCCAATCTACCATTACCATCAAGTTGGGGGATTGATTTTGGGCAACCGGGAATGCCAGAAGCAGCATCAGGCATACCTAAAAATGAGGTGTCAACCTGATGACACAGGACTACTTGCATACCAAACAGCAGAAACAGCATGCGAAAGACGGAGCTAGGCAATCCCACAACCAGAGCAGAAACTAATCTGCAATCCTACCACATTCAGCGGTAAATGGCGGTAGACAATTAAAGCATTAAGTGGAGCAAACTGTTCCACAAAACATCCCCATCCTCAATGATGGGGGAACCGAGCACATCAGTTCCATAAATGAAGCTGAAGCATTTGTAACGCACATTACCATCCCACAGTCCAACAGTGTCCAGGTTAGATGGGGTTACGGGAATGGGGTGGGGGAGTGGGCCTAGGTAGTGTGTATTTTTGGAAGGTTGGTGACAGGTCGATAGGTCGAATGGCCTCCTTCTGCACTGTAGGAATTCTATGGTTCTAAGTGCCGAGTGCGTGATCCAGGTCTGCCTCCTCCTGAGCTCTCCAGCATCAATCAGATGTCAGTCTCCAGCCAATTCCATTCACTCCACACAATATCAAGAAATGGCGGAGGACACTGGACACTGCAACAACAATGGGCCCTCAAAGTCTCAGCAATACCCGAGACTTGTGCTCCATAACAAGTCACACTACCAGCCAGGCTGTTTAAGTACAGCTGCAATTCTGGCATCTATCCAGCAATGTGAAAATTTCCCAGGTTTGTCCTGTCCACAAAATGCAGGATAAATCCAACCCAGCCAATTACCACCTTATCAGCCGACTCTTCGTCATCAGCAAAAGTGATGGAAGGTGTTATCAAAAGGACAAAAAAAGCAAATATAAACCAAAAGTTTAGGAATAGCAAAAAATGTATTTAGGTAGCAATGGATAAAGTGCTCAAACGTAAAGTAAATATTAAAGATAAAGACAAGAGTGGAAACAGAGAAACTTACACCAAAAAGAAAACATGCTGTCATTTACATTAATTATCTAGAAACTTCTACCATGTCATGTGACTGTTACAGATTAACTTACTGAAATGCAAAAGCAATTTTTTAAAACAGGGAAGCCTTTAGAAATGACCAGAAAGTTTTCCACCATCAATTCATCACTGGGCTGGCAACAACAAAAAGGTACGTAGATGTCTTATTCCTGACAACCATCCATTAGATGGTCATAAAGGGGGAACAAAATTCTGAAATCTCAGCAAATGTTTTTATTTTGTTTTGTACTGATTAACATGAAATAAATGCTATTTCTGAGTAGTTCAAGCCTAATGCTTTACATTTGACCTTCACGATTAAGTGCTTCAAATAAATTGGATAACGTGTTGATTTCTTTTTAGAGATTTGTTGTTAAAAATCAGATTTGAGTTCACTCAATAGGACAGTGCTCTGGACAAGATGAATGCCAGAAGTTTACTCTTTGGACAATACGAAGTTAGCTCATTTCAACTTGGGTGGCAATTGCAACATGACAATTTGCTTCGGCATTCCCGAGGAGACCGCCAGATTCCTGTTGTTGGCAATAGTAACTCCTGCTGGAAAATGTACAGGTACATATAGTAGTTGCAATTTCCACGGGAGTTCCCAATCTCTAGCCATAAAACTTTTTTTCAAAAACTAGCTCTGGATCAATAATCTTGTTCTGATCTTGTATTTGTAACTGCAAGTTCATACAGAGAATTTCTTTAGCACTTAAGTGCCAGAAACCACTGACAGCATCATTTGAAGGTAGAGACAGTTCATGAATTATTTTCTTTTGTATGTGAAATACAATGACCAGAAACAGTTTTCCTTCAAATAAACCATATGGAATGAGTGAAAGGATCCATTCACAATGTCAGTTCTCATATCTGTCAAGATTTAGCAATTTTCACCTCTGGCACTATGATTTGAAGGAATCCAAATTCCAAAGAAAAAGATCAGGGGTCAAATTGTTAAGTACACAAACCATCTATTCTTGAAGTCGACCTTCTCTATGACAACTCGCCTAGGAAATAAAAGCATTTATAATGGTGTGAAAACAATCCCCATATACACATGTCCAAATAAAAATTGCTCAGGACCAAGTAATTTTCTTTGCCATTTATCCTCTGACATATGAACGGAAAATAAATTGCTATGATGATTAATTACAACTAAATATCAGCCATTATAAATTCAGACTAATATTGATATTTTATGTTGGACAGTTGTTAGGTATCTGAGAAGTTTTCCCCTTTGCCCATGGTTCTTATCGTTATCTTTAAAGCCATATGTCAGTAAAGGGGTTGAGAAAGGGAAGGGTTTGTTCACAGTGATGGAGCATGGGGAAATTTCTCTACTGCACCAGAATCCCATCTTAAAATAAAGTTTTGCCAGGAGTTAGCACGATGTAAAGTCCAATTCCTCCATCTCAAGACAAGGAGGAGAAAAAAAAACCTAGGTCACTTTTTCTCTATTCCGAATGGTCAGTTCGCACCAACACTGACAGAAGCAGGTTAGGTTAAAGTCAATAACATACAATACATAGCAACGGCTGATCAGAAATGAGACTAGGATATTTTCCCAAAAAATAATTATTGGTTGGGAATGTCACTGGAAGGTCAGCATTTATTGTCCGTCCCCAAATTGCCCTCACGAAAGCAGTGGAGAGTCATCTTCTTGAACTGCTGGCAATGCATAGTGTACTTAATGCAGGGGGAGGGTAAGAGCTCCAGGATTTTGACCCAGTGACCCTGAAGGAGCAGCGATATTGTTCTAAGTCAGGATCGTGTGCGGGTTGGAGGGGAACTTGCAGGTGGCGTGCCCATGCATCTGCTGGTCTTGTCCATCTAGAAAACAAGGAGCTGTGGATTAGGATACGCAGAAGTCGTTGATGTAATATATATTGTAGATCATACACAAGAGAAGCCACAATGAGTCAGTGGTACAGGAAGTGGGTCTTGTTGGGGTGAAATATCAATCAAGCAGGCTGTTTAATCCAGGATGGTGTTGCGTTCCTTCCATGTTGGTGGGGCTGCATTCTTCTAGGTGAGTGTTTTTCAAATCCCCCCCCCCCTCCACTTTTGCCAACCAGCCGGCCTTGGCGACCCATTCTACATTTGCTTATGTTTAATGCAAAAGGGGAGCCTGCTTGATCCTCACGATCTCACTCTAATTAGGTCCACAGGAACAGAGAGAAATGCACATATCAGCTGCAGACTTCAGCCAGTTCCTTTGTGCAGTCTTCATCTTTGTGAGAATGAAAAATCCAATGTTGTATATTAGGTCATTGTGAAGAGCGATAACAACAAAATGCTAGTTTTACTCAGCACTGGACACTCCTTGGAGATGCTACTCCAGAATGCTGATAGCGTCATGGGCTTTTGGCATGTTTTAATATGCTGTCACAGGCCAGGTACAACAGCTTAGTTTTTTCATTTGGAATCAGCTCCAAGTTAATAACTAACTCTAAGGTTCTCAACTTCAAAAGGAATATTTCAATCTCCTTTTCACTTTCAAAATCTGAAACTTCTCTCATTTGCCAGTACTTCGCTGCGTATAATGCACATGGGGTTTACTTTCTTATTTGCAGGTTTCGGACAAAGCTCGGCAATACATGGAGGGCCGAAGGGCCTGTTCTGTGCTGTACTGTTCTATGTTCATACCTCAGAAATCATCTTTGTTCTCCTTTGTTCCAGAATTAAATTTCTTCTCTGTAGGATGTTAACTAGAGGCCCTGGAACTCTGTACAGAGCTAACAGCAGCACTGCTCTGTCCTGCTTTGGACACTTCGGTGCAGCACTCTCCAGCAGATTCAGATGAGAGAGATCTTGGTCATAGATACTCTGCCTATATGTGTCTCCGGTCGTCTCTTGTAAGAAAATGATTCAGCTTCACAATCCATTTGCTTTACATGCCAGCAGCTAGAAAATGGAAGAAGCTCAACTCTGTGATTTGGCACCAAAAGCACATACATCCAGGCACTTTATAATGAGTGCACGTGCAGGGCATGTGACCTGTTCACTACTGCCGCTTCTGGCCAAAAGACTGCACACAGCCTCATTTCCTTCCCATTTAAAAACCAGCAGCAGCCAACGTTATGAATAAAAAGGCCGGTAAAGCTGTTGGGCACTTCTCCCATGATTGAGATCACTGCATGAACACCACCCTGTGACCCACCTGCTGAAAAACCCTGTTCTAGGCAAGTGGAATGCAGTCCTTCCTGATTTGTACTTTGTAGATGATGGACAGGTTGAAAGGTATCAAGTAGTGTCCATCACTCACCACAGAATTCCCAACTTCTGACCTCTCTTGTAGCCAGTATTTATATGGTTCATCCAATTCAGTTTCTAGTCAAAGGAGAACCCTAGGATATTGGTGGGCTACTTAGTGATGCTAAAGCTATTGCATTCCATGGGAAGATGGCTAGATTCTCTCTTGTTTGAAATTGTCATTGCCTGGCACTTTTGTGGAGTGAATGATAATTGCCAATTATCAGCACAAGCTCAAGTCGTTTCTGAATATCACTCAGTGAAATCGATTTGGCTGAAGATAGGCATTCACAATAGTGGGAATCTCAGGGAGGCCATGATAGATTATCCACTCAGCAAATCCAGCTAATGATGGTTGCAAATGCTTCAAATTTGTCTTTTGCACCCATGTTGAACTCTACCATCACTGAGGTTGGAGCTGTTATCGGGGCTTCCTCCTCTCATTAGTTGTTTCATTATCCACCCCATTCACAACAGAATGCAACAAGACTGCAACACTTCAATCTGATCCATTGGTTGTGGGATTGCTTAGCTCGGTCTTTTGTGTGCTACTTCTGCTGTTTAGCATGCTTGAAGGCCGATGTTGCACCTACATCAAGTTAGCATCTATTTTTGTTTTAAACATTTTTTTTTAAAGAGGTACACCTCGTGCTGCTCCTGGCATGCTTTTCTGCACTCCCCCATTAAACCTTTGTCTTGATGATAATGGGTAGAGAGAGGGCCATGAGACTTCCGAATGCTGTGGAATGCAATTCTGCTGCTGCTATGGCCCATAATATATCATGGATAACCAGTTAAACTAGTACATACGTTTTAGAATCTGTCCCATTTTGCACCGTGTGGTATCACATGACAGAGGGTAACACAAGTGTGAATAAAGGACTTGAGGCATCCTCCTCCAAAAGTCATGGACGCATTTATGACAGGCAGACTGCTGACGGCCAGATCAAGTAGATTTTTTTCTTGTATTGGTTCTCTCACCACCTGGTCAGACCCAGCCTTGCTATGTCTTTCAAGAGCTAACCAGTTTGATACTGCTGAGCCACTCATACATTGAAGTTCCTATTGAGTACATTGTGTCTTACTACCCTTAATGTTTCTTCCAAGTGGAGTTCAATATGGCGCAATACCAATTCAACAGTTGAGGATGAGTGGGAGACTATGATCGGCTGGGGGTTTCCTTGTTGACATTTGACCTGACACCATGAAACTTTATGGGGTCTGGAGTTAATAAAACATAGAAAAATACAGCACAGAACAGACCCTTCGGCCCACGATGTTGTGCTGAACCTTTGTCCTAGATTAATCATAGATTATCATAGAATTTACAGTGCAGGAGGCCATTCGGCCCATCGAGTCTGCACCGGCTCTTGGAAAGAGCACCCTACTCAAGGTCAACACCTCCACCCTATCCCCATAACCCAGTAACCCCACCCAACACCAAGGGCAATTTTGGACACTAAGGGCAATTTATCATGGCCAATCCACCTAACCTGCACATCTTTGGACTGTGGGAGGAAACCGAAGCACCTGGAGGAAACCCACGCACGCACGGGGAGGATGTGCAGACTCCGCACAGACAGTGACCCAACCCGGAATCGAACTGTTTTGGACTTCCAGGTCACTTCCTCCCAACTGTACATCATGTGCTGACACCTCTGATGAGACAATCCCTGTCCATTCTCCTGGGAATTCATTCCTCCAAAGAATGAAGCCCCAGTGTAGACAACCTTTCCCCATAATTAAGTTTTTCAGAACTCCGCTTCAAAACTCTTATGCACTCCCTCCAATAATATATTTCCTGCAACATGGAAGGCCAAAACAGCACAATATTCCTCATTCACTCACCAAAGTGAATTAAAATTCAACCTTAAGCTTATTCGATACCCTTAGCTAAACATTGCATAGTTTGCACCATTTTAATAGCTGGATGTCCAAAATCTGGTTGTCTGAAAATTAGACATTTTTAAAATGACATGCTGGTCTAATTGCTGTGCTCACGTGAAAAGCAGGATGATGAACATCATGGAATACTTGAAGATTAATAATCAAACTTCCTTGCACAAGCATTTCTCAAGGTTTATGCTCTCTTGCAATTCTGGGCAAACAATTGACCATGGATGACATAGAGTAATAATTATGGGAGTATAAAATCTGGGAAAATCCAAAATCCGGCATGGTTTTGGTCCAGGTAATGCCAGCTTTGGGACATCCAATCTGTACTTTTTTCACTTCCTAAGAATGCTGAACTAAAAAATTTAGCAACCCATCCATTCAACCCCTCAAATGTATTACTTATTCAAGCATGGTGCCATTTAACATGGCAATTAATATTCAGTTATTCAATCTGACACCGCTCCGCCCATTGGCCTAGCCTATAAACTCTTTGGCTAGGATTACAATATTCCTCTCTAGATCATTTAGAAAAGTTTTATCAAATCTCATGAGATTCCACAGATAATTGGTTTCTACTTGAACAACATAATCTTTTGTTGTTCAGCTGTCAACATTTCATCAATCCAGTCTACTATTTGGTCACCTATGTTATAGGCAAACACCTTCAGAACCAGCCTGTTCTCTGCGTCAACTGTCCAATTAGCGCACTGGTTTCAATCATTTCTGAATGAAAAGACAAGTTCAAGGCCCATGATAAGATTTGCGCAAATAAGCTCGGTTAACAATTCAGTACAATACTAAGAATGTGTCACTTTTAGATGAGATCTCAAAATGAAGTCACATTTACCCATGCAGAGATCTTTAAAAGTAGGGGAATTCTCATGTCCGACACACACCGAGTTTGTATAAAATTTGGCTGTCTATTTGTTTATTTGCTAAAAGTGACTATGTTTGAAAATGTAATGAATTGAAAGTACTTTGGAATAGCCAAATAACGAATTAAACCACATCTGAAATACTGTGAGCAATTTTGGTCCCCTTATCCAAGGAAAGATATACTGGCATTGGAGGCAGTCCAGAGAAGGTTCACTAGGTTGATTACAGTTTGGAGAGACTTTCTTATGAAGAGGTTGAATAGGTTAGGCCTGTACTCACTGGAGTTTGGAAGAAGAGGTGACACGGTTGAGATATGTAGGATTCTCAGAGGGCTTGACAGGGTGGATGCTGAGAGGCTGTTTCCCCTTATGGGATAGTTTAGGACCAGAGGGCACAATCTCAGAGCAAGGGGTCGCCCATTTCAGATATTTCTTCTCGGAGAGGATTGAATCTGTGGAATTCTTACCAGGAAGGGAATCAAGAGTTCTGAGAATAAGGCAGGGAAGTGAAGTTGAGGATTATATCATATTGTATCAGTCTTTTCATTAAATGGCAGAGCTGACATTAACAGGATGAGGCAGAGACTGTCCACAGTAAACTGGGAAGATCTGTTAATGGTTCAAACGACTGAAGATCAATGGAGAATGTTTTTTTAAATAAATTTAGAGTACCCAATTAATTTTTTCCAATTAAGGGACAATCGAGCCTAGCCAATCCACCTAACCTGTACATCTTTGGGTTCTGGGAGCAAAACCCATGCAAACACAGGGAGAATGTGCAAACTCCACATGGACAGTGACCCAAAGCCAGGATCGAACCTGGAACCTCGGCGCCGTGAGGCAGCAGCATTAACCACTGCGCCACCGTGCTGCCCTCAGTGGAGAATATTTAAAGAAACACTTCATGAGATACAGAGCAAGTATATACCGCCGTACAGACAGTGACCCAAGCCGGGAAAAGAACCTGGGACCCTGGCGCTGTGAAGCAACAATGCTACCCACTGTGATCAAAGTATTCAAGAAATTAACAGGGAAAGACAGGGTAGATAAAGATAAACTATTTCCACTGGTCGAAATTCTAAAACAAGGGGGGCTAGTCTAAAAATTAGGGCAATACCATTAAGAGAAATGTTAGGAAGAACTCTTTCACTCAATGGGTGGCAGAGGTTTGGAACTCTCTCCCACAAACAGCAGTTGAAGTTAGATCAGCTGTTAATTTGAAATCTGAGATCGATAGGTTTTTGTTAAGGGATATAGGTCAAAGGCAGGTATACGGAGTTAAGTCACAGATCAGCCACAATCTTATTGAATGGCAGGACAGGCTTGAGGGGCTAAATGACCTACTCCTGTTTCCACATCTTATGGTCTTAACTCAAATTCCACATATGAGGCAACATACATTACCAAATCTTTATCCACCTAGTCATTAACTTCATAGAAAATCATTAATTTTTCAAATGCAGACAGTTCCTTCTGAACCCATGCCGGTGCTCAAAATCTTCATTTCTAAATTGTACCTTTTCCTATATTTCATTAAAGCCTTGATCATTTTTCCCATAACTGTGAAAGCCTCCGCAGTCTGCAAACTGAAGATTCATTGCTTTTTATTCAAGGGAGATGTCATTGTACATTTTCCAATCCATTGGCATGCTGTCCAATTTCCAATGAGCAGTGAAAGATGAGTGAGGAGATGCAATTCCACCAGCATCTTTGAATGGAAGCCTAAATTGTATGCCCTAAATTGTATGCCCTTTATTTCTGAAATCTTTCCAATATGCTTCCCCTCTGATACTAAGTGTTCTCAGTCTGATCTACTGTCTCACGTCTGGTAACAGCTTTACTACCTTTAGATGGCAAATTTAAGTACATCAAGTATTGAATCTAACTAGCTAATACTGCGGCTGTATCTTTAAAAATTGTTTTTTAAAAAGGGGAGCATTTTGATTTGTGGCCATGAAGCTGAGTTATGTATTTTTTTTGTTCTCAAGCTTTCAACACAATTCTTTGACTAACGTTTCAGTCTATGCATTTGGAACTCCAGTGAGTTTTTTAAAAAGGGGTTTTGGTTAAAACACCATAACCTCAGAGGAAACATATCTGGAACCACAAACAAGCCATTAAATTTCAAGAGTGGTGTTGTTATTGGTCACTTCAAAATTTCTCAGATTTATTATATTTTTCGGCAAAATAACCCGAACATACCACAGGCCACAATTACCTTGCCAGTACACAATGGGTCCACATTTTATTGAAAAACCAGATTTCATTGAGAAAATGACTTGCATTTATAAAGTGCTTCTCACAACCAAAGTCAAAAGTCTTTTACATTCCAACAGTATAGCCAGCTAAATTCAATGTTTTCACTGTACTTCAAAGTTAAAGATTATGAAGGCTTATAACATCACCTTCGTTGTTAGAAATAATAATGTGACAGAGGTTTATCATAAGAACTGAAAACTAGGCTGGTCAGTGTCAACTCCGTCTGCTCACTTTGGCTCCATGGCCCTCAATTCTCTTATTTAGGTCTTGAGCTAGCCTTAATAACTTTATGGAGAGGAGTGCTCCATGGAGAATAGTGTTCTATGTTTCCATTATTCTTCATGTGAAGAAGTGCTTCCTGACTTAGAACAGCCACGCCCCAAATACAAGGTTATTCCCCCTTGTTCTGAGCTCCCCAGAGAAAATAGTTTCTCTCCATCAATCCAATCAACTCCTACAATCGACAACAAAGCATGTCACAGGGGCATTTTAAAACCAAATATGTATCGAGCCACACAAGGAAATATTAGGTCAGATAACCAAAAGCTTAGTTTTAGAGCTCGTTTTTCAAGGAGCATCATAAAATAGGAAAATTAGTAGAGACAGAGGGAATTAGAGAAGGAATTATAGAGCTTGGGCCTAAGTAACTGAAGAGTTAATGTTGGTGGATCAATTGTAATTGGTATTGCACAAGAGGTCAGTTTTGGAGGAGCGCAGATATCTCAGAAGGTTCTGGGGTTCAAGCAAAATGCAAAGCTAGTTAGCGGTGAGGCAATTAAGGGATTTCAAAATAAAGATGAGAAATTTAAACTGAGACATTGCTTGACTTAGAACCAATGTAGGTGAATGAGTACATGGGTGATAGAACAGGACTGGGTGCAAGTTAACAACAGAGTTTTTGATGTCCTTACAGAGGATGGAATGCAGGAGGCCAGTCAGGAATGCTTTAATTAGTCAAGTTTTTTTAATACAATGTCATTAGAGGGGCCAGCACGCAAGGGGACCAAGCATAGATCCTTAGGGGACCCCCAAAGGTAATGATACTGGATCAAGGAGGGCAGTCGTTGCAAGTGATTCTCTGGTTATGGTTAGAAAGACAATAGAACCATACGAGAGCAGCTGGGTGGCAGGAGACTTGTTGGAGAAATAAATGACATGGTCAACCATGTCAAAGGCTGAAGACAGGTCAAGGAGGACAGGTTTATCTTTGTCACAGCCACACTAGATATCATTTGTGACTTTAATACGAGCCAGTCGGTACTGCAGCAGGGTGGAAAAGTGCTTGGAGAGGTTCAAATGTGGAGTTTCAGGAAAAAGGTGAATGGATTCGGGAGGTGACAATATGTTCAAGGACTTTGAAAAGGAGGGAAGATTAGGTGGTAGTTAATAATAATAGCTTATTGTCACAAGTAAGCTTCAATTAAGTTACTGTGAAAAGCCCCTAGTCGCCACATTCCGGCGCCTGTTCGGGGAGGCAGGTACGGGAATTGAACCAGCGCTGCTGGCATTGTTCTGCATTACAAGCCAGCTGTTTAGCCCACAGTTACTTAGTCCAAGGAGGATAGGGTTGTGGGTTGTTTCCTTGAGGGTAAGGGATACTTACTGAATAAAGAAAAATGTTTACAATATCAACTAACATAGGGGCTAGAAAGTTGGGTGATCAGCAGTTTGGTCGCAACAGAGAGAATAGGAGGTGGGTCTCATGGACACAGTGAGCTCAGTGGGGGATTTGAGAAAAACTAGACAAAAATGTGGGTCCAGAGCTTGGGCAGGGGTATGGGGAAGCATTAAAAGGAAGTTTACCCATGTGAGCTAGTGGAAGGGAAGGGAGCTGATCAGATTGTCTCAATCTTAGTGAGAGAGTCATCAGTGAACTCCTTACACTGTAATTGGAGGCAAGGATGGAAACAGCATGGGAAGAAGAAAATAGTTTGCAAAAAGAAAAATTAGGGACTATCTTTGTATTCCTGAATGATCCTGGATGGGAGCAGAACCTAATTATGTTTTAAGTGGTCCAGCCAGATCTGACAGTGGATGGCTAAACCAATTGTCCACTTTATCCTTTCAAGTCTGCTTCCTCAAGTCCAAGGGATGCGGAGATGAGGATTGTACCAGAAGAAAGGGCCAGGGTAAAAGAGGGAGTAACTGTTTTAATGAGGACCAGGACACTATAAGATGGACAGGAGGGTGAAGTTCTGTCAATAACTTCCAAAATGCAAGGTAGCGTGGATTTCAAAAATTCAAGGGCAGCACGGTAGCATAGTGGTTAGCACAGTTGCTTCACAGCTCCAGGGTCCCAGGTTCAATTCCCGGCTTGGGTCACTGTCTGTATGGAGTCTGCACGTTCTCCCCATGTCTGCGTGTGTTTCCTCCGGTGCTCCAGTTTCCTCCCACAGTCCAAAGATGTGCAGGTTAGATGGATTGGCCATGCCAAATTGCCCTTAGTGTCCAAAAAGGTTGGGTGGGGTTACGGGGATAGAGTGGAGGTGTGGGCTTGGGCGGGTGCAGACTCAATGGGCCAAATAGCTGCCTTCTGCACGATAAATTCTATGTTTTAGTTAGAAATAAACGTACGGGCAGCATGATGGTGCAGTGAGTAGCACTGCTACCTCACGGCGCTGAGGTCCCAGGTTCAATCCCGGCTCTGTGTCACTGTCCGTGTGGAACTTGCACATTCTCCCCGTGTTTGTGTGGGTTTTGCCCCGACAGCCCAAAGATGTGCAAGCTAGGTGGATTGACCACGCTAAATTGCCCCTTAATTGGAAAAATGAATTGGGTATTCTAAATTTTTTTTTAATAAATATAACTGGTGGATAGTTTTCCCCCCAGATACCAAAGGGTTGGGGCCTGGAAGGGGGTGAGTGATGAGTGATCCAAGGAAGTAATCAGTCATTTGTTTAATACAAGTCCAAGTATCCTTTATCCATAAATCCGAAAACTAAACACACCTACAGACTGCACTTTTATTTTTTAAAAAAGCTCACCCACCTTTAGCGTAGGAATTCTCAGACCCAAGCCGATACAACTATAGCGGACATGAACCTTGCTGACCACACCCGAACTTTAGCATGGGAAATCTAGTTGCTTGTCTGCATGGTATATCACAAAAATCACAATGTAAACATAGCAAAAAAAGACTAGCTATATGGCTAACAATAAGATAAGTACACATATTTTGTAGCAACTGCAAAAAAGTAAGACTTGTTGCACCAACTGAGGCAATGGAGGGAAGAGTATGGGATGGTATCCCCAAGCAGTATTGGATGATCATAATCGTGTTATGATGTAGTGGATTGATCAGCGCAGGAGTGAAAGGTTTTCATTGATCGTGCAGCAAGCTAAGATAAACTACAAAGAATGAGGCTTGAAGGTGCATGTCAATACATGACAGGTTGAAGTTGACTTCAGAAATTCAAGTGTCATGGGAACAAGTTTTTGAAAATATGTGATTATAACGCATTACGTTATGCTAATTTCAGGCGAAAGCCTTCTTGGCTTAACATATTTACAATGGTGACGAAACAAGTCTACTGTGCAAGTGCGTCCCCAAGAAAATGCTAGCAATGACCGAGAAGAGTGTGCACCGACTGGTGTTAAAGATGCTACAAAGAGGTTGACTGTTCTTGGTTGTGCCAATGTGGCTGGCAGACACAAATGTAAATTGGCTGCAAACTCCCCAGGTGCTTCCAAGGGAGTTCAGACACTACCTGTTTGTTCACTATTCTGCCAATAAAAGAGCCTGGGTAACCATGGACGTTTGCAAATTGGCTTCACAATTGCTTTGAACCACAAGCACGTACACATTGTCAGCTAGCTGGTCTTGAATAAAACTGAATATCATGTTGTTCCTGGACAATTGCTCAGCTCATCCCTTGCAGAACTATTGGTGAAGAACAATGTTTTTGCTGGGTAGCAACCTACCTAGCCTTCAGAACAGCATCCACGACACCACGCAACCCTGCCATGTCGCATTACGCGCGCACACACACACGCACACACACACAACCCCCCCCCCCCCCCCAACCACCACCACCACCACCTGGCTTGGGCTTGCAAAGTCCTGCCAACTGCCCTGGCTTGAGACAATTCACACCTCTTTAACCTGCTCCATCTGGAACTGTAAAGACTTAATTACCTGCAAAGACTCGCATTCAAAGTATCATCTTGCATCTTTGACTTTATATATATAATATATACATATATAGACATGTTTCTGGAACCCACCTCCTCATTCACTTAAAGAAGGAGCAGTGCTCTGAAAGCTAGTGATTTGAAACAAACCTGTTGGACATTAACCTGGTGTTGTAAGACTTCTAACAATATTTTTTTGTTTACTTTTCCCGCAATGCAACAACATCAATTCAGCCAGTGGTCCAGGCATCTTTTGGTCCATGAAGTAGAAATACAAGGACTCCTCCTTGAACATGATGCTTGGTGCTGTGATAGAGGCCAGGGGTTGGAAGGTTTCCAAAAGAAGTTTAGAATTTGGAATGCCATCTACGCATCTGCTCGTGCCTTGTTGATAAAGGCACCGTGACCAATGGCTGGCACAACCTTTGGCCCATAACAATGTTCACTGAAGGTAATAATATTGGCAAAGACTTTGAGGTTCTTGTGGAAAAGAAATATGGTAAACCAGCGAGTACGTAAAAGGTAAATCAATGATGTGTGAATACGTTGGAGGCAGAGGATATCAAGAAAATGTTTAACATTGATGACAACGCTCCTGTCATGCATTTTCTGACTGGCAGGAGATTGCAGAAATTGTGTTACGTCAAGATAAAAACAGTGATGACGAGGATGACAGTGAATACGGTAGAAAAAGTGCCCCTAAATGGGAATGAATAAGATGTGTGACAGGTTGATAATTGAAACTGGAGTAGCTGTTCAAGAATACTTCCCAGCAGAGTACATCGACACTCTCAACTGTCTCCTTTAAGCAGAATTGCAGATCGAGTACAGGGCAGCATGATGACACAGTGGTTAGCACTGCTGCCTCACAGCAGCAGGGACCCAAGTTCAATTCTGATCTTGAGTGACTGTGTGGAGTTTGCACTTTCTCCCACTGTCTGCGTGGGTTTCTTCCGGGTGCTTCAGTTTCTTTCCACAGTCCAAAGATGTGCAGGTTAGGTGGATTGGCCATGCTGAATTGCCCCTTAATGTCCAGGGATGTGTTTAGGTGGGGTTACGGTATTATGGGGAAAGGGCTGGGAGTGGGGTAGGTGGATCAGTGTGGACTTGATTGGCCGAATAGCCTCCTTTTGCACTGTAGGGATTATATGTTCTAAAGGGCGATCTGTCTCATAGCCAGCACTGTGGTATCTGCCTGTGTTGAGAACGCCACGGGTGGAAAATTACAGGTACGCTGTATTTATTGTTCAAGGATACATCTCACCTTTCTAGTCATTTTGTTTACTTTAGATACAAGCTATCCTAGGCCAGGACTATCACAATGCTAGTAGGCCTCGTCTTATGGTATCAGAAAATCAAAACACAATCGGACCCGAAGATTTCGGATAAAGGATACTTGACCTCTCGGACCAACATGAGATAGAAAAGTCAAGGTCATCCTAAACACTACAATTAGAACATCCCAGATGTTATCCTGTGATGAGCTGGGAGAATGAAGATCTCTGACAATTAGATCCTTCCTTAATCTTCTAAACTCAATGGTCCACACAAGACTGACCAACACAAATTGTCCTTAATTTAACCCTTTAACCCCAGAATGAATTTGTGAATCTGTTCTGCATCCCTCCACATCTAGTACATACTTCCTCCTGAAGCGTGGTACTCAGATTTGAACATTTACCTTCCATTTGACATAGTCACAGCTCTATACAAGTGCAACATTACTGTCACCCTATTGCATTCAAGTCCCCTCGAGATAAAGGCTTATTTTTTTTCTCAACTATCTTTTAATTCCTTCACAACTTTATGAACACGTGAATTAGGAGTGAGCAATTTGGATCCTCAAGCCTGCTCCACCCACCATTCAATAAGATCATAACTGATCTGATTTGTAACCTCAATTCCATCTTTCCCCCTACCCTGATGACCTTTCACCCCTCAATAATCTATATACCTCTGCCATAAAAATAAAGATTGTGCTTCCACTCTCGTTTGAGGAAGAGAGTTTCAAAGGCTCACGACTTTAAAAAAAATCCCCACCTGTCTTAAATGATCGATCATTTTTGAATGATAGGTTCATTGTTTGAAACAGTAACACTTGCTTTAGATTCTTTTTCAGGAGGAAATATCTTTTCAACATCCACCTTGCGAAGACTCCTCAGGGTCTGATATAAAGAAGAACAAAAAGAGTACAGCACAGGAACCTCGGCCCTCCAAGCCTGCGCCGGCCGTGGTATCTGCCTAAACTAAAACAGTCTGCACGTACGGAGGTCGGTATCCTTTCATTCTCACCCTATTCATCATATATTTGTCTAGATATCCCTTAAATATCGCTAACATAACTGCTCTCACCACCTCTCCAGGCAGCGCATTCCATATATTTACCACACTCTGTAAAAAAAAAACTTGCCTCACACATCTGTTCTAAACTTTTACCCACGCACTTTAAACCTACGTCCCCTAGTACTTCACTCTCCTACCCTAGGAAAGAACATCTGACTACCCACTCTGTCCATGCCACTCAATCTTGCAGACCTCGATCAGGTCGAGTCTCAACCTCTGTCATTCCAGTAAGAACAAACCAAGTTTATCTAACTTCTCCTCATAGCTAATGCCCTCCATACCAGTCAACATCCTAGTAAATCGCTTCTATACTATCTCCAAAGCTTCCACATCCTTCTGGTAATGTGGCGACCAGAATTGTACACAATATTCTAAATGAGGCCTGACTAAGGTCCTGTACAGCTGCACAGTGACTTGCCAATTTTTATAGTCAATGCCCCGACCGATGAAGGTCAGCATGCCATATGCCTTCTTGACCACCTTATCCACATGCGTTGCCACTTTCAGTGATCAGTGGACCTGCACGCCCAGATCTCTCTGCCTGTCAGTACGCACAAGGGTTCTGCCATTTATTGTGTAATTCCTACATGCCTTGGTCCTTCCAAAGTGCATTACCTCACACTTGTCCGGATTAAACTCCATCTGCCATTTCTCCGCCCAAGACTCCAACCAGTTTATATTCTGCTGTATCCTCTGACAATCCCCTTCACTATCCACAACTCCACCAATTTTGTGTCGTCTGCGAATTTACCAATCAGACCAACTATATTTTCTTCCAAATCATTCATGTACACCACGAACAACAAAGGCCCCAGAACCATTCCCTGTGGAATGCCGTTAGTCACAGCCTTCCATTCAGAAAAGCACCCTTCTACTGCTACCCTCTGTCTTCTGTGCCAAGCCAGTTTTATTTCCAACTTGCCAGTTCTCTTCCGATCCCATGTGTCTTCATCTTTTGTACCAGTCTACCATGAGGTACCTCATCAAAGGCTTTTCTGAAGTCCATGCATACAACATCGACTGCCTATCATGTTTGTCACTTCCTCCAAAAACTCGATAAAATTAGTGAGACACGGCCTCCCCTTCACAAAACCATGCTGTCCATCACTAATAAGTCAATTTGTTTCTAAATGTGAGTAAATCCTATATCTAAGAATCTTTTCTCATAATTTCCCTACAACTGACATAAGGCTTACCAGCCTTTAATCTCCTGGATTATCCCGGCTGCCCTTCTTGAACAATGGAACAACATTGGCTACTCTCCAGTCCTCTGGAACTTCACCTGTAGCCGATGAGGATACAAAGATTACTGTCAAGGCCCCAAGATTACTGTCAAGGTCCCAGCAATTTCCGCCCTTACTTTCTGCAGTATTCTGGGGTATGTCCCAGCAGGTCCTGGGGACTTAATCTACTTTAATGCTTTTTAAGATGCCCAACACCTCCTCTTTATTAATATCAACATGACACAGAATATTGGGCAGCACAAGTGGATAGCACTGTGGCTTCACAGCACCAGGGTCCCAGGTTCAATTCCCCGCTGGGTCACTTTCAGTGCGGAGTCTGCACGTTCTCCCCGTGTCTGCATCGGTTTCCTCCGGGTGCTCCGGTTTCCTCCCATAGTCCAAACACGTGCAGGTTAGGTGGATTAGCCGTGCTAAATTGCCCTAAAGTGTCCAAAAAGGTGAGGGGTGAAGTGGGGTTACTGGGATAGAGTGGAAGTGAGGTGCAGTGGGTTAAGTGGGTTGGTGCAGACTCGATGGGCTGAATGGCCTCCTTCTGCACTGTAAATTCTATCTACACACTCTACCCTATATTCCTCATCCACCAAGTCCTTCTCTTTGGTGAATACCGAGGCAAAGTATTCATTTTGTATCTCTCCCATGTCCTCTGGTTCCATGCATAGATTCCAATATCCTTGAATGGACCAACCCTTTCTCTGGCTACCCTCTTGTTCTTTCCATATGTATAAAACGCCTTAGGATTTTCATTAATTCTGTTTGCCAATGGCATTTCATGACCCCTTTTAGCCTTCCTAACTCCTACCTCAAGTTCCTTCCTACTTGTTTTAAATTCTTCAAGGGTTTCATCTGTCCTAAGCCTTTTAGCCCTTATGAATGCTTCATTTTTATTTTTGACAAGATTCATAATATCCCTTGTTATCCAGGGCTCCCTATACGTGCCACCCTTATCTTTCATCCTCACAGGTACATGCGAGTCCTGTATTTTAATCAACTAACATTTGAAAGCCTCCTACATGCCGGATGTTGATTTTCCCTCAAACAGCCTCACCCAGTCAACACTCTCCAGATCCTGCCTAATGCTGTTGTAATTAGCCTTCGCCCAGTCTAACACCTTCACCCGAGCACCATTCTTGTCCTTTTCCATAAGCAGCTTAAAACTTGCAGAAATATGGTATGTTTCAATCAATTCACTTATTCCTCTTCTAAACTCCAGCGGACACAAGCCTGTCTAATCTTTTCCCACAAGACAACCCGCCCATTTGAGATATTAGTCTGGTAAACCTTCTCTGAACTGATTTCAACATATTTACATCCTTCCTTACATAAGGAGACCAATATTGTGCACAGTACTCCAGATGTGGTCTCATTAGTGCCCTGTACAACTGAAACGTAACCTCACTACTTCTATATTTAATTCCCTTCGCAATAAACATAACATTCTATTTTCCTAATTACTGTACCTGTATACTCATCTTTTCTGATCCCCCCCCAAATCGGAGCTCTGCAATTGTTCACATTATCCTCAATTTGCAGATCTTTGCCCACTTACCTAACCTTTGTGGCCTAATTGTTCCCACTATTTACCGTGCATCCAACTTTGAACAGTAAATAAACTTGTAAATTGCTTCATCTAAATTATTTGTACGTATGGTAAAAAACTGCGGCCCCAGTACAGATCTCTGGGGCACACTGTGCATCATACCCTTCCAACTAGAGTATATATTAATGATACTTTCTCTTTGCCTCTGAACTAACTTTTTATGCATATTATTGGTTGCCTTCAGTTTAGTGTGCTTTCATTTCTCTTAAGCAGTCTGATTTGTGAAATCTTACTGAATACCTTCTGAAAGCCCACATAAAGAACAGCTTTTAATTCTCCCTTTTCTACCACATTAGTTTTACTATCTCAAAATTCAAATAGGTTTGTTCAGCATTTGTTTTTACTTTTTACAATTAAGGGACAATTTAGCATGGTCACTCCACCTACGCTGCACAGCTTCGGGTTGCAGGGGTAAGAACCCCGCAGACACAGGGAGAATGTGCAAATTTCACATGGACAGTGACCAGAGGCCGGGATCGAACCCAGGTCCTCGGCGTCGTGAGGCAGCGATGCAAACCACTGTGCTACCATGCGTCCCTATTCAGCATAGTTTACCATCTTAAAATTCTTGCTGACTCTCTGTTGGTTCATGCTTGTCCAAATGCATCACTCGGTGCCTATTAATGGATTTGAGTAATCTCCCTATAAAAGACACCAGACTAATAGATGCATAACTCCCTCATAACCCTTCTTAATAGTGGAATGACAATGGCAGTGGGTGACAATGGCAATTTTACAATCAATCAATCTTCTGGAAGAGAGTTTGAAAAAAAATCACCAATACGGATTATTGGCCTTATTTCTTTGTTTACATATTCTATGATTCTTTGCACTGGAAACTGTAGTGTATGGATTGTGAACAGTTTTTAGTTAAAACCCGAGATATGCAACTGGTCTCTACCCTGCTTCCAATTTACAATCAAAACTAAATCCCACAAAATAGAAACCAACGTTCCAATTGCAGAGGGTCTTGAACAGTGTACTAATGATCTGTAGTTTCCTCATCGACGATTTACCTTTCATTAACAGGATTAACAGTATGAGCCTTTGGCTGAGTGATAGCATTCGAGAGTCAGAAGATGTCACAGAGTCACTTAAGCACTCCTCCAGGGAGTCCTGGCAAGTGGACACGAGAGCTCCAACTGATGCCTGGTGGGCATGGGTGGTCTTCCTCGCTGTGTTATTGAAGCCTATAAAAATGTCCTGCTGCATAGCCCAGCTGTTATTAAAAAAGATAGTTATTGCCATGAAAAGTGTGTTGACATTGTGGCATGTCAGATGTTAATCAACCTGTGAATTATTCCACCACTTCAAGCGATTCTCCAAGGAAAGTGTGAAGATTTATTAAAAAACAACAGGACTAATTACAAAGCAAGAGTGAAATGGAATACAAATGATAACAAAAAAAGTTAGAGCAGACGGGTACTCCCAATTTTAAAGGGTTCATTTGAGTGTGAAAATAGTTACACGAGTCGAAGTCCTTCTGTGCTGAATTAATATCGCTTCTTACAAGGATACGAATTTAACTTAAGAACACTGGCACTTGAATAAACGAGGCGCTGGCATGTATATAAATTACGATGGCATATCCCTCAAGCAAAAGAACTTCAGCAATTCTCCATATACGGTACGATAATGGTTCATTCACAGGGTTAAAACAAGCCGGTTTCGAATACTTTCTGGAACACCAGAAAATTATTATGAAACACTTTTTTTGCCGGCTAGCTACATCGGAGTTTTCTTGTATGGGCGGCGGGGGGGGGGGGGGGGGGGGGGGGGGCGGATAAGACTGCTTAAAATATAAACAAAAACCAAACTTCCACAACGCAAGATGGAAAGCTACAGAGCAAGGAGATTGAGAGATTGCACTGAATCGATAAAATAAATACGTACATTATACTGCTACTTAGCGTTGCAATTCTGTAATGAAAAGTGGAAGTGCTCATTTATGCTGGCTGGTAACATTTCAATTCTTTATTTTGTACCCATGGCAAAAACCTAAAAAAGGACGCAGTCTCATTAACTCGCCCACCAGTGGATAATTGTTTCTTAATGCTACAAAGTCAGCTTGGAAAGTAAAGCTGTGAAAACTGATACCGCAATATATTCCACGTCTCACATTTAACCCTTTTGAGTGCTCTACGCAGCTTGTAAAATGCCACTTTTTTGTTTACTATCTAACATGTTGCAAATTAACCAAATGCAAGCAGGAAAATTGCTAAATTTTCATGTCAACATTTAAAGTAGGGGACTGCAAAACACAAGTGTACTCTGAACGGTCCTTGCTATCACCTGTAAGATTTTTTTGCAAATAAAATTGAGTCCCAAGACATCACTTCAATTCTCCGCTTTGGGGTGAACATTAGACTAATTGAATGTTGGCACTCTAATCTTACCTTGGGCCAGGGTCTGCAGCACGTGGATCTGAAAGAGCACCAAGGTCCACCATCTCCAAAAACATCTAAACAAATTAAAGTTTCCTCTCGCACCAGCAAATCCGACTGTTCCTCGAAATACTCCCGATTTCGTTCCAATAATCAATGCACCGATCCCGTCACTTCGGTTTCCAATCCGTTTATCGATTACCCCTCCCAAACAAGGCCCTCGCTTCATTTCCCTTTGGTTATTGATTGTATGGTCCGCACTCCCGTTTTCTTTGGCAATTCCGACCCCCCGCTTGCGGACTGGACTCGGGGGCTGGATCGACCCGCGCCCGCCGCTTCCTCCTCCCGGTCCCCGCAGGACCATCCTTTGGCATCGATCCTCCGAGTGATTGATCACGGCGGATGTCGCAGGGTTTACAATGAGTTCACGGCTCGCCGCCACGGAGCTCGGTCTCCTCTGCCACCGCCGCTGCCTCCTCCGGCCGGTCTGGCTGCGTGAGTCGCCGATCATCGTCTCCGGGCCCGGGCTTGCCGCTGCCTCCGGGGTACCGGTCACCTCCGGATACCTCTCACTGGCCACAAGTAGCGCGGCGGGGACCCGAGCATCGGGCAGCCCGCAACTCGCGTCTCCCATCATCTGTTGATCACCTCGATGAGTGCAGCCAGCTCGCTCGCTGTGTGACAACCGACACGCTTCGGTATTCACGGATTCTCCTTCCCCAGTAAACATGTATATAGATATTAAAGTGAATGAACGCCACGATCCGGCTGCCGAGTAGCTGGTGTGGGTGTTTGGCTGATTGCCTTGGGGAGGGGATTGGTGTTTGATTCAAGCTCTTGCCGCCTTCGAGACGATTGCCACCTCCCTGATCAGGGTTCGGATCTCTCTCCCTCGCCACAAAGTCCTGATTTCCTGGATGGACGGACACCCTGCCTCCGACAGACCGCCTTCACCTCCCCCCACGGGGAGTACTGGGCGGAGGGGTGCGAATGGACCGCGTTTTCTCCCCCCCCCCGGCTCCTCGGATCCTTTCCAATCCACGGCAGCCCGATTGGGGAACTCCAGACGGCAGTAATGAATCCCTCTGAACTTCCACCCCGTGCAAACACCTGGTTGATAATTAACCACAGCGGTCTGGCCGTTTCTTCCTCCCCCTCAAGCGAGTTTATTCCAACCGAGAGTGGAGGCGGGAGTTTACAAATCAAAACAAATGTCTTCAAATCTTCCAACGTCCCCCACTCAAGTTTCAACTCCTGATTGAAATAAGTCTCCCTCCCCTCCCCTCAAAAAAACTTTTACTTGAACGAATTTGAATTTATTTGCCAACTAGTTTGAAGTTTGTCAGTCAGTGGGGCGGGAGCAGGGACGCTCTGTCCACACACGCAGATACAGGTTTGTTTTTAAGATCTGCACATCCCCTATGCTCTCTTCGTCTTCTTCTTGGGAGATGGGGGGGGTAAAAAAAATCTTCAAAAGAACTTTTAATCCCCGGAAGAGAGCAAAGAATTAAATTTTATGAGGTGAACGCCTCTTGTGCGCTGACTTTCCTGCAGGTTTCCTGTTGTTTTGGGGGCGCGGTCTGTTGTAACGGGAGCTTCCGATGGTTCCCCCTCCCCCGCGGCGGCGCCACCGGACAACTCCTTCGGCCAGAGCAGGCGGCAAGCTCCAGCGCGCTTCCGATTGGTCGGCGCCGTCCACTGCAGCTCGGGGTCCGATTGGTCAGGAATCCCCTGGGTGGGCGGGAGGGGGAACAATCCCGATTTCTGATTGCCCGAGCGCCCTCTCCCCGCTCGCTGATTCGTTGCCTTTCGGCCCGCATCTTTTCATCCTGATTGGTTGAAATGAGATCTCTGTTCTGATTGGTGGATCGCCAACCAATAGGAGAAGGAGATCATGTTGGTTGTTGCCGATACATAATTGTCCTCGAGCGAAGAAAATTGGGTACCTAGAGCATGATGCACAAATGTCATAGACATGTTGGACAGGCCATCGACTTCTCGGCCTTTTGGTTAAGATGAGCGTGAAGTCAGGTGTATTCCTGGATCTGGTATGTCTCTCTTTGGGGGACCATGAATTGGATTCAATTTTAACTGGTTTTTAGAGCAGGCAAGGAGCTTGATTAGGAGTTTGCTCCTGCTCTAGCTTTGTAACTCTAATAAAGTATTTTTTTTAAACTTTGGTCTTCACGAGGGTGCAAGGGGTAACAATTTCCTTAATTGAATCTCCAGTAGGATGCAATGATAGAAATTACCCTAACTTCGAGTCCTCAAGTAATTTTCAAGAGGGAGAATTCAAAATAAAATCTGTTTTGCGGTCGCAGTGAGGAAAACGCCCGTCCCAATAAGACCACACCGAGCTCCGTCTTTTAACAAGACTACAGACCAAGTGCTGGAAAAATAGGATCAGAATAGATAAGTGCTTGATAGCTGGTGGAGACACAATGGCCCAAAGGGCCTCCTGTGCTGTAAAACCCTATTACTCTAACATATTCCTTTCTGTGATGGCCCTATACTCCCACCAAAGTTTCATCCTCCTCATCCACATCACTTTCTCCATGAGAAATCAACGGACCTAGTCTCCATGCAGCCCCCAATTCACATCCTTTCGACACCATCACCATTTCCCATCTATGATGGATACTTTCCCCAGTGGCACCAAGTTATCCACTCACTGGTATCCTTTAGTTTTCATACTGGTAAATTGTTAGAACACCATGATTCCCACAACCTCAATGTGCTGGAAGGCATTTATATTTTCAAATTTAATTTAGGGACAGAAAGAAATGTCGCGGACCAAAAATGCTAATTAGGACCAGAAGAACTCATTCCTCTGTCCAATGATTCTCCTATCAGGACAATTAGCTGTCAGTCTAATATAATTTGCTTTAAGTTTCCTCTTTCAATACATTATTCCAAACATTTACTCCCATTTTTTGAATAAATAACTTTTCTCTTTCACTGCTCTAAAATAACAAATTTACTAAGGTACTGCTACCTTGACTTACTTTAAAAACAAATTGGTTTACCTTATCTATAGCACATTTCATGCCTCCATTGCATTCCCAACTGAAATTCTTTCATACTGTAAAGGCTAAACTTCTCTAATCTTTCTTCAAAGCTCACCCTCTTTTAAACTTGGAATCAAACATTACTCTTTTCTGTGCATAGCCTCATGCAATATCTTATGGTCTATGTTTTTCTCTTTCAGTAGTGTATTCAGATGATCAGCCATAAATGTTGTGAATAATGGAACAAGCTCAAAGGATCGAATGGCCTATTCCTCATATTTCTTATGTTTTAATGACTTCCTTTTAGTAATGATGTGGAGATGCCGGCGTTGGACTGGGGTGAGCACAGTAAGAAGTCTTACAACACCAGGTTAAAGTCCAACAGGTTTGTTTCAAACACGAGCAAACACGAGATTCACCTGAAGAAGGAGCCGTGCTCCGAAAGCTCGTGTTTGAAACAAACCTGTTGGACTTTAACCTGGTGTTGTAAGACTTCTTACTGTGTTCCTTTTAGTAAGCAGTTGCCCCCTTGATCTAGAAGTGTACATCTCAAGTTATGTAACTAAGGATTAAATAATATCCGATCTTGCAGCAACACTCAAAAATGGAATTTCAATAGAATTCCAACAATGTCTTGTATTGACTCACTTGTAAATATTAATATCAAATACCAAACATCAGTATTTCGTAATATACTGCAGTTATAAAGGCAATACTTGAAAATACATGAACTTCGAGAATGTGCACTAAAAGAGATGGTTGTCTTTGAAATTTACCTTCTTCAGAAAACCAGAATGGCCAAAATAGGGTTAACATTCCTTTACACAAGTGACTGTTCAGCGATTATTTCTTCAAGATTTTTTAAAAATGATTTCTCTCAAACATACTCTTAAAGAGGGGCTGGTTTAGCACACTAGGCTAAGTAGCTGGCTTTTAAAAAGCAGACCAAGACAGGCCAGCAGCACGGTTCAATTCCCGTACCAGCCTCCCCGGAGAGGCGCCGGAATGTGGCGACTAGGGGCTTTTCACAGTAACTTCATTGAAAGCCTACTCGTGACAATAAGCGATTTTCATTTTCATTTTTCAAAGAGAAATTCTTAGAATCTTCCAGAGTCTCTCAGAAGCACTGTATAATTATGCTTTTCAGCAGCAAAATCTTACATTTCATAATGTTGAATTTACTTTTTGGACAGTCAATTTTTCATGAACTAAACAATAACACTCATTTTGTATGTGCCATAAACATCTGATCATTAAGGTTAAAATGCAATTTGCAGGAGCTAATTGCTACTGTCGATAGTGATAGGAACTTCCTTGAACTATAATAAAAGATACCTATATAAAGTACAAATATATGGCTTACAGTAGAATTATTAAAATACTTGCTCAACTGTTTGCACATTGCAATTTCATTTGCCATTCGAGCTCATTGTCTCCAATCACACCCTGAGCAAAGCTTTTACCTTAATTAATTCTCTTGCTCAAAAAAATCTTCCTTTAATACAAGAAGTAAACTATCTATTTCTACCTTTTAAATTAGGGAAAAGATCCACTTTAACCTGGGTTCAGAAACGTAAGCATGTTCGGTTTTTTAATACATTTTGTCACATAATGTTATATGTCATTGTTTCATCATTGTGATCAATTGTACACAGTATTCTAATCTAAACAATGCATTCTAAAAAGTCTTGGCATAGTTCTGGAAACATATTTTATAGCCTTTTAAATCACTTAACTGCATTACCTCGATGTTGAAAATGGTATTACACCCAGGTTCTCATCTATATCACCCTCTGCTAATTCAGTTCCATTCACTGTATACTGGGACCCACATTTTTTTGACCACGTGTAATACTTTTTATTTTGCAGTCCAAATTCATCAGCCATATGTCTGCATAATCAACCTGAGTTCTTCTGAGAGCATTTTGCTGCATTCTGTGTTTCCACCACTCCCCCTATTTTGTGTCATTAGCACGCTTGAGCAGCTACAGTTGGCTTTGGTATTCAAGCCACTTATGCCATCACCCTTACAGAACCATGATCTTTCCAATGGTCACAATTATCCACTGGTACTCTCCTGCATAAATGCTTTACATGTTTACTATAGACCAAATATTATTTTTGTCTCTTCCCATATTTATTACCTAAAAGTCACTGAAAATATAATTCACTGTTTACTCTCAGCTTTCTTGCACAGGCACTAGATGGCACTGTCCTGTACCTTGAAAAATACATATATATAAAAATATAAATGACAAACTGTAACTAAAATGGGAGAGAATATAACTGTCTTGCTCTGGTTGAACTTATAGCTGGGTCGACACAGCTAAGTTCTCTCAAAACAAGTTGTTTATTAAAGTCAATGCTATTTTACCAAGAAACCTAATGGTGGAATCAAGAAACTAGAATCAATTTTAATAACTTTGTTTTGCTTCTTCTGAGGTAAAATGATGTACAAATTTAATAGCAATGTTGGATAGGGCATCCTTTCTCAGTCTTTTGGCTAAGATGAGCGTGAAGTCAAGTGTAATGGCTGGATCTGGTATGTCTCTCTTGTGGGGACCATGAATTGGATTTAATTTGAATTGTTTTTTGGAGCAGGCAAGGAGCTGGATTAGGTGTTTGTCCCTGTCCACACTCTGAGTTCTGGCTTTATTACTCTCTGCTAAAGGAATTTCTTTTAAAAAAGGAATGTTGGACTGAAGTGGTGCGAGTTGTAGGGCCAGATTTTAACTCTTAAGTGGGTGAGTTTTGAATGAGTTAAAATATCTTCTGTGGTCTTAATTCTACAATCAGTTATCACCCTTTTGATTTTAAAGCAAATATTGTCAAATTTGTTCATTGGTAGTGTAAGCATTCATACTTTGACTCCGTTGCTAATCATTTCTAAAACTTTTTTGAAAATTAAAATAATTATTAAGGATAGAAACAAAGTTCAGAATATGGGTTTTAACTCCACAGGGTGCATCTTTTGGCCCTGAGAGGTTTCCTGCCTGGAAGACAGCCTGATTGACAGGCTCCGGCCAGACAGAGAGAACTTGAGAGCAGGCTGCAGGGCCAAGTAAATCTGACCCTAAATCCCAGAGGATGTCCAATCCCAGGTCTCAGGGAGATCTGATTCCACATAGATCTAATCTCAGGGTTTGGATCCCCAAGCATGAAGGCATGTGAGTGGGAGAGCAGGTGTGATGGTATGCCATTTGAGAAACCGGGCCTTGAAAAAATGATGCAGTTGAAGAAATAACTAAATTTGTTCGGAATTCAAGAGCTGATGTTGGTCCGGAGAAAGGTCTGCCTGTCACAAACCGTCCATTTTATATTTTATTCATTGTTAAGGGATCTGAGCTTCGCTGACTAGGCCAGCATTTATTGGCCAACCCTAATTGCCCTTGAGAAGGTGATAGTACGATGCCTTCTCAAACCGCTGAAGTCCCTGTGTTGTAGGTGCACCCACAGTGCTGATAGGGAAGGAGTTCCAGGATTTCGAACCAGCGACAGTGAAAGAACAGCGATTTGATACAATGAACTACCATTTATTGAAAAATGAGGGTGAGATGGAAGATTTATTGTTAACTGACCCCCTCCAAGCTTTCCTTTTATTCCGTTTTTGACAAGAGCCCTCCATTTTACCTTTGTATTTGTTCATCAATAAACTGTCGTCAAAAATCCACATTTATATTTTCTTGGCATATTTATAGGGTTCCAATGGATAGCCCGGGTGATAATGAAGCTTTGCAGATATTTAGTAGCACATCACCATGTGCCAATCAACCTATGGGTAATGTGACTTCACATAAGACTTCATGAATGTGTTCCTTCAGCATAATTCAATATACCTACACACAATAATACTTGTGTTGTTACTTAGATCATGACCCTAATGAACTAAGTTTCTATGGTTACTAAAAGCTTTTCACTGAAAAATAGGAGTTCAAATAATTTACTTCTCCAGCAATGAAGGCACATTCCACATTTATAATGTTAGAAAGTTAAATTGAACATAATGAGAATAAATTTCTACTGGGGTTCTTCCACTCGCCCAGTGTAACTTTGGCGGAAGAGCTGTAGAAAACCCAAATAAACATCCCGCTGTGTCAGGCCATGAGGTTACACAACATGAATTTTCTGAGAGAAATCATGACTGCGTCTGTGTTGAATTTCGCAAAGACTTTCTTTTACAAGGGTGCAACTCCTTTAAAGAGTCGTGTTGTACAATCTTCATGCAAACGTGTTTGGCAAACGTTCCTTGTTCTAGAAAGGAGAACTATGTTAATTTAGTCAGTACAATATTGGGCTGGATTTAGAAAGAGATCAGATTGACGGCAGCAGTGGTAACAAATTGAGTGCAATTATACCCATTCCCATGCCAACAGGATTTCCTGTCTGCAATGTGGGCATGATGAATTGACCTGGATTACAGCCAGACAACTATGGTGGGCTCATGTGGCAAAGGGGTTGTGGTGGGGGCGGGGAGCACATTTCATCACGCAAGGGACAACCTTAATCAGTACCAGTCATGGCTGCCGAGCCACAACTGTGGCCACTGGTCATCCCATAAGAGGGTTGTCCCTCTACAATCATGACGAAGCAATTGTGACCATTTAAAAATTTTAAAACATCTGGCCCCTTCTTCAGAGGGCACCTCCATTTTAAGACAGCCTCTCCCTCTCCATCATGAATCAGCAGCTCCCACCTCAGTCAGTGTGGTTGCTGATGTGTCAGTGTTGAAGAGCCTCCCATTGGCCCTCCAGTCTCAGGAGCATGTTCGCTAGTCTTAATTAGGCAACAAAGCCATTTCTTGTCATTAATTAGCGTGGCCCTTTAAAAATCTGGCCAGAGGGAGATTTTGAGGTGCAGTGATAGTTTCGCTACCTCTGGGCCAAAAGCCCCAGATTCAAGTCAATTTCAGGACACTTGATGGTCATAGAAGGTGCATTCATAACAGGTTTATTATCAGCCAATAAATCCTTCTATTAAACCTGATGGCAGGTGGTAAGAGTGGAAGAGTTTTCTGGTCAGCCATATTGCAGATGACAAAGGCAAACGACTGCACTACTTTGTGAAGCATCATCATGGACCAATCCACTGAAGGTCCAAGGTCACCAATGCCCTCCTAGGGCCTGGTACCTGAAGGAGAAGGAAATATATAGGTCGCGATTCTCCAGCCTCATTACGCTCTCACACATGCAAAACAAGCCTGGTGAATAGCAGGAGAGGCTAAAAACGAGAACCGCGCCAGGCGCCAAACAGTTTGCAATGAAACCAGTTCCCGGAGTCGAAATCAGGATCTCGTCATAGCATGGCGAGAAACCAATTATCACCACTTCAGCCCTAATTCCATACAATTAAGTGGAGCTACCCCATATCCAATTGGTAATAGGGAATTGGAAATCGTGGTTAAGTGAGCACTTCACAGAACCCAAGTAGATTCCCATGGGTGGGCGGTTAATGTGGGAGTTAATGCCTTGCATCCTAATCACACCTTGATTCCTGGACACTGTGCTTGAACACTGTGGTTGGCAACACCACACATGCAGAAGACAACATTCGAACACGGCCGTAGGGTGGCTGGGCACAATGGGGAGATGCCAAGAGTGATGGATCAAGGGATTTGAGGTCACCAGCATTGCGGAAGAAAGTGACAGAGGTGTCGTAATGATTGTGTACAAGGGTTTTACAATTCCCCATTCTCCCAATGATGCTCCCCCCACACCCCCACCAACCTCCACCCCACACACCCCTGCCCACCCCTACCTAGCTACCCCCATCCCTCCCCCAGTGCCTCCAGTGACCATCAATGTGCTTGGCCCTTCTAGCTCTACCGCTACGTCTAGGTGTCTACCCAGGTTGCACACCTGAGATGGAGGCAGCCAGCTGCTTACCACACCCCTGGCGGGCGTCCTCTGGGACTGGAGGGTCACAACGGACTTGTCAACAGCACGTGCACAGCCATACCAGCATGTCCCATGTGCTGACTTCAAGACATGGCCTCATCAGAGGGGTGGAACTCGGGGGTGCTGATGGCCATCATATCCACCACATGAGACAGGTCCGGGTTGGCACCCAGCATCCCCTCCTCCCAGTCGATGCCCATTCCATCCCTTCTAATGGAGGGGCAGCTGGTTCGAGCTCCGGCTGCCACTGCATCATATGGCTCTGCCAGTCCTGACAGTTCCCCATTGTCCGCACCATCGTGTCGATGCCCTCGGTGATAGGCCTCAGTAACTGGAACATGTTCTGCAGTGCCTCAGCAATGGCCACCTGTGACTAGGACAAGCTCCGCAGCGCCTCAGCCAATCCCATCTGAGAGCGGGACATGTCCCGCAGAACCTCATCAAGGTCAGTATGGTGCTGGGTGGCATCCCCCCAGCGAATCAGACATTCTGTCGAGACACACAGCATGGCCGTCACCGACTGTGCGACGCCTTGGAAACCTTCAGTAATGGTGCCAACATCATGCACCAGGCTCTCCACTACGGTCGCCATCCAAGCAGTGTTGGTCTCGGTGCAACGCATTGCCGGTGATACATCCTGTGCCTGTAGCCTCTGCCATGGACCAGCTGGAGTAACGCTGACATCTCCCTCTGAATGTCCAGGCTGCTCTCTATTGTCTCCATCAGCTCCGTGTACCTCTGTACCACAGGCTGGGATCCAGCTGGGTCCTGGGATCCAGAGGATCCTCCAACTACTGTCTCGCCTGCGGGTTCCTGCCTCCGCCTGATCAGCAGCCGTGTGGTGCTCACCACATTGTGCCCCCCAAATTTATCCCACCAAGGTGCGTGTATATGCGCTGGTGGAGGGTGGGGATGACAGCTGTGCCACGACTATAACAGTTGCATCCTTGCAGCTCCCCTCCGAGGTGGTCTCGTGGGAGACTGGAGAGGGTGCCACCCAGGATGGGCTGGGGCCATAGGCTGGAGGACCTGCAGGAAAATGGACATATGGTCAGTGGGAGGAGTGTCAGTAAGGCAGTAACAATGTTTGACTGGTCCCCCGGGTGGAGCCTGGTGGTTCCTCACCCCTGCAGCATCTGCCAGCCTCCACATTGGTGACCGCTCTGTCCTTGGCCACCCTTGTTACCTACAGGGCCCGTTCCTTGAAGGTGGTGAGGATTCTTAAGTCCAGCACCCCTCCGCCAGTCTGGGCCCTCTTCACGACAATTATGGAAGAGCTTTTCCTGAGGAGACACAGAGAGGGCTTCATTAGACACGCCTGTGTTTCACAATGGTGGGAAGGGGGGTGTGAAGGGAGGATTTGAAGTGGGAGGGGCTGGAGGGCGGGTTGAGCATCACATAGTGAGATGGTGAGTGGATGCTCTCTTGAGGAGGGGGCATTAGTGCCTACTCACTCCTGCTGCCTGGTGTAGGCCATTGACCTTTTTTGTGGCACTGGAGGCCAGTCCTCCTGCTCACACTCCTCGAGCTCACAACAGCCGCCAGCTCGTCCCAGGCAGCACTGGCTGCCAATGGCTCATCCTCCGGGACCCTTGAGGGACAGGATATCCCTCCTGGCCTCCACTGCATCTAGCAGCCTCCCCAGGTTAGCGTCCCTGAATCTCGGGGCTAATCTCCTCGGCTGTTGTTGTGAGCTGGCTGGAGTTGGCCAAATGGGTGCAGCTTAAGCGCTGCTCGACCTTGTTAGCGGGGGGGGGACAGGCGTGCACGTTCCCGGCAAATCAGTTGGCGAGCCTCCATTTGCAGCAAGAAGCCCGTGAGGCCTCGTTAAGTGGACCAATTAACGTTGAATTGAGTTGTCGACCTCGCTGGGCTGAGCGCCAGGAAGCTTACAGCAATTCCCGCTCGCTGCAACACTTAGAATTTTTTTCGGAGAATCGCACCCATATTCTACATCATCAGTGATGTACAACCTCATGGTAACAGAGCATTGAAAGGGATAGTTCCATGTAGAATATTGTGTAGAGACTTCCTTGTAAATAGTTAGCATAATATTAAATTTTAAACCAATCCAAGCATATCTGGAACTAGTTTTGTGGGGTCAGGACCCGGTCCTGGACCCAAAATCAGATCCCAACCCCGGACTGAAAATCCCGGCCATTGTGGCCAATGCAATTGCACAACATCTTTGCAATTATTTTTAAGGAGACAATAGCCCTTTAAAATCTAATGCAGTATTGGTTTGATGGCTCAGCCAGAGAGCAACCCAGCTGTACGTACTGTAAACCGAGCTTGATCCACATGCTGTGCTCAGTTTACTGATCTCAGCCAGACCAGTGGCTGCAGCACAACAATTGGCTACAGTGCTTGGTTGGGTTGGGAACAATTAGCTGAGACTGCTATTCCTGATTGAGTCCCTGCTGGAAGTGCAACTGCAATATCAAGTAATCACTGGAGCAATTCAGCTTGATGTCACCCGTGCCCCCCTGTCCCCGGCCCTCTTCAACCAAGTAGCCTCCTGACGCTCATTGTAAAACTTTACACATGAATAATAGGAGATAACCAGAGAGTGATTAGTGGATGTGGAATGCTAGTCCAATAACTCCTTCAAAAAAGAGATGAGAAAACTGATGGAGTAAAGCGGCAAGACAAAAAGGAAAATTGGAACAGTTGGCCCTGGCATCTTTATTGATGTGTCAAATAGTTTTCCTGTGTAACTCATATAATGCAATGGATAAACTTTAAAAGCACCTGTTTTAAATATAACGACCTGTACTAATATTTGAACATGTTACGCCAAGCATTTCATGTTATTATTCTGATATGGTCATCCAATGAATTACAAAACAGATGAATGTCAGATACAAAACTGTGGTTTTGAAGACAGTTGAATTTATTTAAACAAGGAACACTACAATTTATAATATTGCCCAAGTGTTTTTGTAAAGAACTAGGAATTGGTAAGTTAAGCAACTAATTTTATAGAAAAATAGTACAGTACAAAATAGTATTTTTGCATCACCCTCTCCTAATTTAGTCCATTGGACCATTTCATTCCCCACTAAAGAGGGCAATCAGCCAGTCTGCTGCCAGATCAGTTTCAGTTCTGCTCTGTAATTAGAGCTTGAAGTTACACCAGAAAAGATTGGGTTCAGCCAATTGTTCAATGTTCCCCCTCTCTAGTCTTCTCTGTCTGTAATGTTCGCATCATGAACTATGGATATAGACTAAGGTTTTACTTCATTTTATGATCTCAATTTTGAAGGTAAACATGTACATAATCGTGGAATCATATAGGGCGCGATTCTCCGCAAATGCGGCGAGACGTAAAGGCTGCCGTGAAACTGGCCATGTTTCACGGCAGCCTCCGCGCCCCCTCCCGGGACCCGATTCTCCTCCCTGGGCGGGGCTAGCAGTGGGGCCCCGTGAAGCACGGCATCGCGGCCTTAGCGACCGTCGCTAAGTCCGCGCGCCAAGCGTCACGCCGGCTGACGCGCACGATGACGTCAGCCGCGCATGCGTGGGTTGGACGGCTCCAACCCGCGCATGCGCGGATGACGTCATCACACAGACGCGTCAAACCCGCGCATGCGCGGGCCGTCACGCCCCTCAGCCGCCCTGCGGACTGATCCTGCGGGGCGGCGGAAGAACAAATAGTGCGCGGGTATCGGACCCGCTGCCCACGATCGGTGCCCACCGATCACAGGCCCATGCCACCCTTGGCACGGCCGTGGTGCGACCGTGCCAATCGGTGCCATGGTTGTCCGGGACGGCACTTTGCGGCCGTTTTCACGAATGGTGAGAGCAGGTGTGATTGCGTTCATGAAAACAGCCGTAAAGGCCTGGAAACTCGGCCCATCGGTCTGGGGAGAATCGCTGTTCGCCGTAAAAAATGGCGAGCAGCGATTCATGTCGGGGGGCGGTCGTGGGGGGGGGGGGGGGGGGGAGAATAGCGGGAGGGCGGGAAAAATGTCGGGTAGGCCCTCCCACTATTCTCCGACCCGTCGTGGGCAGCAGAGAATCGCGCCCATAGAATTTACAGTGCAGAAGAAGGCCATCTGGCCCATCAAGTCTGCACCGGCTCTTGGAAAGAGAACCTTACCCAAGACCACACCTACACCCTACCCCATAACCCAGTAATCCCACCCAATATTAAAGGCAATTTTGAACACTAAGGGCAATTTATCATGGCCAATGCATCTAACCTGCACATTTTTGGACTTGTGGGAGGAAACCGGAGCACCCGGAGGAAACCCACGCACACACGGGGGGGACGTGCAGACTCCGCACAGACAATGACCTAAGCTGGGAGTCGAAATTGGGACCCTGGAGCTGTGAAGCAATTGTGCTAACCATTATGCTACAGTGCTGCCCAAACATATCACTGAAGGAGGCCATACAATCCATTGTGTTTGTGCCAGGGGCGAAATTCTCCAACCCCACGCAGGGTCGGAGAATCGCCGGGGGCGCCGATAATCCCGCTCCCGCCATGTTCAAAATTCTCCCACCCGCCATAAAACGGCGTTCTTCAAATCCCGCCGCCCGCCTCGGAGAACGGCTGGCGCCGGCGGGATGCCATTGTTTATTGAGGCTTAATTATTCTCCGGCCCGGATGGGCCGAAGTCCCGCCGCTGGGAGGCCTCTCTCGCCGCCGAGGTTTAAACCACCTCTGGAACGGTGGGATCAGCGGCGCGAGCAGGCCCCCAGGGTCCTGGGGGGGGCAGGGGGCGATCGAAGCCCACGGTGGCTGGCCCGCGATCGGGGCCCCCCGCTCAGACTCCGGGCCAGTGCCCTGGCTGCACTATTTTCCTCCGCGGCCGCCACGACCTTCGCCATGGCGGAAGCGGAAGAGAACCCCACATCGCGCATGCGCCGGCAGTGACGTCAGCGGCCAGCTGCCGCTGACGTCACTGCCGGCGCATACGCGGACCGGCGGAAGCCTTTCAGCCAGCCCCGCTGCCGGGGGCGCCGGTTTTTTGCGCCGGTCTTCTGGTGGCAACCACTCCAGCGCGGGGCTGGCCCCCAAAGGCGCGACCCCTGAGTGGTTGGCGCCACTCCCCTTCTCCGGGACCCTCCGTCACGCCGGGTAGGGGAGAATGCCGCCCCAAATCTATAAAAGAGCTATCCAATTAGTCCTAATCCCCTACTCTTTCCCAAAGCCCTGCAATTCTCTCACCCCATCCAATTCCACATGTAGCAAATAAAAATAGAAACACAGAAATTCTGTTCCCTAGATGAAATCGCATAATGAATGTACCCTGCTGTAGAAATAGAGAGTAAGTGCAATAGTGAGAACAACAAATTCTGCAAACAGTGCTTTTGGGATTAATTTTATTCCCTCCACACTTTTTAAATTCCCTTTCTTATCTGTCACGGATTAGCATGTGGAATGTTTTGTGCTGAAATCAGTTGACACATTCTGAGTCATTAGTAATTACCAACTTTCTTTCAAGTCAGGTTAGTCTCTAATATTTGCAACTAAATCCAATGAATGCCATTGATAATCCAAAATGTCGTCTTGTTTTATCTTTATCAATCCTGAGTCATGCATTTTGGTCAATGTTTCTCTATACATAGTTCAGGGCTAGAGTTTTGATGAGTATAATCTTTTTTAAATTATAGCTGTAAAGGTCGATGTTCAGGATGAGAGGTTCTTGTACTGAATTGACTGGATATTAAATGTGGCATAAGTTACCAATATTGTCCAGACTTTTAAATATAGAAAAATTGTTTGAAATTTGGAAACGATTTTTAAAATTTAGAGTACCCAATTGTATATTTTTTTCCAATTAAGGGACAATTTAGCGTGGCCAATCCACCTAACCTGCACATCTTTGAGTTGTGGGGGTGAAACCCACGCAGACATGGGGAGAATGTGCAAACTCCACATGGACAGTGACCCAGGGCCGGGATTCGAATCCGGTTCCTCAGCGCCACAGTCCCAGTGCTATCTACTGGGCCACACGCCGCCCCGAAATTTGGAAACTGACATTTCGTACAGTTATTCACATTCTGTTTTACAAATACTTGACAAAATTCAACCTTTGAAATACTGTAAAAAGTTGTACAACCCATGAGCTGTTCTGTGCTGTATGTTTCTATGTTCTATGTTCTATGAGAGTTCCAGCACAGCCCAAGTAAGACAGCCAATCACTATAACACAACAAAATTGATTAATTGACGAATATGACTGGTAATATCTTAGATATCTTCTATTGACAGATGGGAGCTGCAGTTGTATTATATTTCATACCCTTCGCCCAATATTAGGGGGAGAATGGAGTTGGGTGGGCATATAATTTCACACCACTGACCATCATGCTGGTTTGTCTGTACCACGCCACCCTCCTAACCATTTTCCCGGAGGCAGATCACCCGCAAGCAACACTGGAATAGGCCACCTGCTGTATAGGCAGATTCCCAGTGGCAGAATATACACACATTCCCTTCGGCGTCTCATTGTCATGTGCCATTTTTCAATTCGTGATAGGGAATATTCTCCAAGGGCTACTTAAGGTGGCAGTATACTTCGACAACATACTAATCACAGGAGCCATGGAAAAAGAGCACCGAGCAAACCTGGAGGAGGTTTTGAGATGATTTTCTGACGCAGGTGTCTGTTCAAAATGAGAAAAAGGCAAAGTGATTTACCTAGGGTACTGAGTCAATAAAAAAAGGCCCACAACCCGTGAAGGAGAAAGCTGAGGGCATCAAAGAGGCACTGACCCTGCAAATACGACAGAATTAAAATCTTTCCTCGGCCTCATAAATTACTCAGAGAGTCAGAGAGGTCTCCAGCACAGAAAAAGCCCTTCATCCCATAGCGTCTGTGCCGGTCAAAAACAACCATCTAATTATTCCAATTCCAGTTCCAGACTCCCACCACCCGCTGGGTGAAAAAGATTTTCCTCACATCCTCTCTGAACATCCTGCCAATGTTCCTGAGGGATCATTGATCCTTCCACCAAGGGGAAACGTTTCTTCCCAACTACTCTATCTGTGTCCTTCATACATCTCAATCATATCCCCCCCTAGGTTTCTTCTGCTCCAAGGAAAACAGCCCCAGTCGATCCAACCTTTCTTCAGAACTAATACTCTCCAGCCCAAGCAACATCCTGGTAAATCTCCTCTGCAAAATTTCTAGTGCTATCACATCCTTCCTATAATGTGGCTTCCAGAACTGCACACAGTATTCTAGCTGTGGCCTAACCGACATTTTATACAGTCCTAGTATAACGTTCCTGCTCTTAAACTCTGCGCCTCGGCTAATAAAGGCAAGTATATCATATGCCTTCTTAAATACTGTATCCACCTGCTCTGCTACCTTAAGAGACCAGTGTACATGCACACCGAGGACCCTCTGATCCTTGGTGCTTCCCAAGGTCCTGTTGTTCATCATTTATTCCCTTGCCATGTTTGCCCTGCCCAAGTGCATCACCTCACGCTTATCTGGATGGAATTCCATTTGCCACTGATCAGCCCATCTGACCAGCTTGCCTATATCCTCTTTAATCTCACACTATCCTCCTCACTATTTACCACTTCACCAATTTTCATATCATCCGTGAACTTACTGATCAACCCGCCTACATTCAGATTGAAATTGTTACTTAAAATTTTTTTTTTTAGAGTAACCAATTCCTTTTTTGCCAATTAAGGGGCAATTTATTGTGGCCAATTCACCTACTCTCACATCTTTGGGTTGTGGGGGTGAGACCCACGCAGACACGGGGAAAATGTGCAAATTCCACATGGACAGTGACCCGGGGCCGGGATTGAACCCAGGTCCCCAGGTCTGTGAGGTAGCAGTGCTAACCACTGTGCCACCGTTCCGCTCAAGTCAAAATTATTCCTAGAAACCACAAACAGCCTTCATAAAGGTGAAGAAGCAGTTACTATCATCAAACATCCTGCCTCATTACAACACCAAGAGAGAACTGGTATTAACATGTGATGCCTCTTGATATGGAGTAGGGGCAGTCCTTTCCCATCGATGGAACGATGGAACAGAGAGACCGATAGCATCCAGAACCTTGGTGGATGCGGAAAGACGCTAATCTCAGATCAAAAAGGAAGGATTGGCTGTTATTTTAGGGGTGAAGAAATTCCACCCAGATGTCTGTGGTCGACATTTCACAATCATAACAGATCATAAACTCCTGAGGGGCTCTTTCAAAGAGGATAAAATGATTCTCCCCCATCGCCTCGGATCCAACGCTGGGCATTATTGCTCACAGCTTATGAATACTCTCTCGGGCACTGCCCAGAAACACACATTTCCAACGCAGATGCCCTGAATCACCTCCCGCTGACCACAGGCTTGGCCCCTCTGTTGGCATTGGAAGAAGTCATTATGACCCTGAACTTCCTGGATACCGTGCCAGTGTCTGTGAAGCAGATTTAAGCGTGGACCAAAAGGATCCCACACTGGCAAAATTGTGCCATATGATCCTCAGTGGTGGAATGCGAGGCACCCCATGAATGACATGAAGCGCTTCCTCCCTTAACAACTAGAGTTGTGTGTAGAAGATGGCATCACCCTGTGGGGAGCCCGAGTAGTCATCCCTTGCCCAGGTCGACACCCAAATCTGATAAAATTGCACAATGGGCACCCCAGGGTATCCAAAATGAAAATGTTTGCAAGGAGCTCAGTTTGGTGGCCTCAGTTCAATACTGACATTGAGAATCTGGTGAAACAATGTTCCTTGTGCCAGGAGAACCAAAAGATCCCACCTTCAGCCTCTTTGCAGCCATAGAAATAGCCAGGAAGACCTTGGATACGGTGGGGCCCTCGTGAACGTTGCAGGTCCCTCCTTGGGATCAATGTTCCTTATTATGATCGATGCCCACTCTAAATGGTTAGAAGTACACTGTATGTTCTCCACAACTTCTCATGGAACAATTGAAATAGTCTCCATGGACATACCTCCATCTGTGGCTCATCGCTGCTCAACAAGGAAGCAACAATCCCCAATCCGCTTCAAACCCCTTCCCCCCCCCCCCCCCCCCCCCCCCCCAGCTTGTGCCAAGTCATAAAAGAGGCCTCATCGCTGTGGGTGTGAAGGGGTCAATTCGGACTTCATGGGTGAGGGATGTGATGACTGTCACAAGGACCACGGGGTCACTGTTTGATTCCCTCTGGGTTTCATAGAATACAAGTTCTGGTGGACCAGCTGGATCACGCTAACAGGACCTTTAAATGTAGCTCTCAGACCCAGACCAGCAGTTCCCGATAGACCTGGACTGGGACTTTGTTTTGTATGCCGTTTAAAATATACTAGTTTGACCTTTCACTCCATGCCTCCTGGAATTATTATACTGATATTGATGCCATATTGATGGAGCCCTGGAATAGATCATTGACCTATTTGCCTGTCCTGCCTACTTCCTGTAGATAATGCATACCTGAAAAGGCCGATAAGTTTTTCTTGTTAGTTATCTTTGTTCTTTTGCTAGATTGCCCCTGCTCCAAGCACCATTACTGTCTGAAAGAACAGATAGCCATCTTTGCAATCTCGCTGTGGGACAGGAGGTAATTCAAAGCAGACTGAGAATTCAGACACTGACTTCTCTACAGGAAAAAGATTTGCGTCATTTCCTGCAACGGTGGAACAAACTTCAAAAATACCATATTGGCTGCAAAGTGCTTTAGGAAATCCTGAGGTTGTGACATTCATTACATAAGTGCAAGTTCTTTCTTTCTTTGTGTCTGCCTGAAATATGGAAAGAAAGCAGGAGCTTTACATTGAGGATAATTGTGATGGGAAACCTATACTGCATTTTCTATATGACAAAGTATTTTTGTGCATTAACTCAATGAACCCTGTCAATTCTGAGAATATTGGCCGGGATTCTCCAAGCCCGTGTCAGGTCGGAGAATCGGCGGGGGGGGGGGGGGGGGGGGACAGCGTGCGAATCCCGCCACGCCGCTCCGACGCCGGACCACCGATTCTCCGACGACCCAAGAATTGCACCGGCGCCGGTCGGGGGCCATTGAAAGCGGCTGCCAAGGCGATTCTGCGTGCTCGACGGGCCAAGTGCCCGGCGAGTCACGCCAGCGTGTTTGCGTATGGTCCTACCCGGCGGGACCTCGCTGTTCTGGCTGCGGGGGCAGTCCTGGTGGAGGGGGCGGGGGGGAGCCGACTCCGGCGCGGGGAGGTGCCTCCACGGTGGCCAGGCCCGCGATCGGGGACAACCGATCGGCGGGCGCGCTAATTCCGGGAATTCCGCCTGCCCGCACCCGTGCCGGCCGTGTAGGGCCGGGTTTCAGCGCCGGATCAACACACAGCACTCCGGCGCCGTTCTAGCGCCCGAGGAAGGGTGAATGACTGGGCCTGGAGGTCTGTTGACGCCAGTGTCGCTCACACTGCTTTTGACGCTGGCGTCAATACTTTGCCGGGATTTTGGAGAATCCCGACCATTATCTTCAGGTTTTTACATTTCTTTATTGCAGCCTCTGGACACAATTTAACGGAAAAAATAGTTCTGTTTGGGTACGAATAGTGGGGTGCTCCTCGGAGCCTGCCGTGTTGAGAACAACCCAACGTTCAAATGGGGCTTTGCTTTTTGGGGGGGGCCACTGTGAGGAATGCTCCGCCGAAGCCGTACTTACCTTAATTTCCTGCACTGACGAGCTCAGCTGGTACAGAAAGAGTTCGTGCACCATTTTAAGATGCTGCCTCGATCTCTCGACACCCCCCCCCCCCCCCCCCCCACCACCACACACACCACAGCCTCCAGACCCTCCTCAATGCCCCAATTTACTGATTAGCGGGTCCTCTAGCCTCCCTCACCGTACCTCATAAGGACAGGGCATGCCGGCCCGATCCCCAGCATGGCCAACCTAGCACCTGGGCACCTTGGCAGTGCCAGCCTGATATTGCCATGGTGCCACGTTTGTGGAAACCAGTGCTAAACAGTGCCACGGTGAAGTTTCCCAGGCACTGGCGATCAATCCTGGGCTTTGGGATAATCTGTTTTAGATATATTTAAATGAAGCTAATTGCACACTTAAATATGCAAACCTGGATCCCGCCCAGTGAGTGTTAGATCTTGTTTGATCTTGCCAAACATCCTGATCGTTGTAAATCTCCTGAGAGGCCTCTTGCGAGATTTAATGGCCTCATCGCATCACCAAGTCGGGCGCGATGAGGCCGTTCGATTGGGCCATATGTTTATTATACGACCCTTACCTCTGCAGAATTTGTCTGCAAAGAATCATATGTAGTTTTGCGTTAGTTTGATATATCTTTTGAAAAGTGCAACATCCACCACTTGTTTTACAGCTGCTTTCAATGACTTAGTTTAAGCATAATTCAAATTTATAAAATTCTGCTGTGTAATCCCATGAACCGCTTATGGAGCAAGTGAGAAAATATTCTTCTTGCAAACGCGAATTGCTTGAAAATAGCCCCTTGTGTTTAATAGCATTTAGCAATGTGCGAAAAGTAGACTAATCTAAAAGCATTGCTCCAGGACTTTTCATAAAAACCTCTGGAAGGTGAGAAACTGACTGCAGTACAGTACTATTTTAGAGGGTATTATGACCTCAACAGAGAGGTGAATAAATATATCTCCTCTGAGCAACCTACATGTTAGCAGTTGTGACAGCGATATTCAAAAGGCTGCATATTCATCATATTTTCTTATTCTCTGTGGTTATTTCTGAAGACCTTCAACGACGACTACTAAATTTGACATCTACAAAATAATATTGTTGAGAAGACTGTGGTGAGCTTATCACCACTTTAATTATTGATTGGTGGATATGTCCATTGGGTTCAAAGTATTTAAAATTGCTTTGTACACTTGTCTACATTGTCTTGGGTAAAATATAGTTCACAAAGCTTCAGTGCCATTTGTTTACTTCGAAGTAAAAATTGATACCGGCAAATACCCTGTACCACACATCTCAAACCCTGGTGGCATGTATTAGTTGTAGTTAAAAATAATGGCTGGCACATCAAGTAGCTGTGATTTTACAATAAACCAATACATTTGGGCGTTTGCAACATTGCAATTGATGTGATCTGTCCACTGGTACTATAATGGAGCTGGAAATGCTGCTGGAACCAAGCAGTGAAATAATGGACTGAATTTTATGAGGAGTTGTGGCTCCTGCCACCCGGTTAAAAAGGCAGTGGTGAGCCTGCCCAGGATCCTGATGGTTGTTGCACTTTAATTCCGCACAAGGAATAATGCTAATTACTTCAAACCAATGCTTCCGCCCCTATCTCGGGAGGAGGTTTTGCCTTGGAGAGCTGTCAGCCAATCGGATGGCCAGCCGACAGCAGTCTCAGAACAGGCAGTAGGAGTCATGGCCACTGTTGGGCCGACAGGCCGGGAGGCCGGGGGAGGGGAGGAGGTAAAGGGGAGTATGACCGTGGGTAGGGAACAGGGCCAGGGCCAGATATTGTGGGCCCTTTGTACTTTGCCTGTGTCTGGGACCCTTAGCCACCCCGCCCCCTCGCCTCCGCCCACCCCGCTTTTGTACTCTACGACTCTATTTTTAAAGACTATAGAAAACTCAGATTTCAGTGTGATAGACTTTACAACCACAGTTTTTTCAGACATTTCCACACAACTTGGTAATTCATATTACGCAGCTAGCTCTGTTTCTTTGAATCTGGCCCTGTGCAATACCCGGACAGCAACATCCAAAAGACTTGGACCTCACAAGCACCGCAAACAACAATTCCCTGTACAATTGTGAATACCTTGAACTAACACTGACAGATTCTATTGGCGCATGATTTCACTTTCAAGTTTTAAAATGGCAGTACCTTCCAGTAAATTAGCATCGGCCTATTCACCTTCAGTAATGTGTCATTTCTACCCACGCAAGTGGGCCTTGTCAGCAGAAAAATTCCACTTTGCATTGAGCGATGAATATTTTCTAATTTTAAATTGAAACTAAGCACACTTACAAATGCACAGCATGAACATAAAATAGGAGAGCAAAGTACTGCAGGTGCGAGAAATTTGAAATATAAACAGAAAATGCTGGAAATACTCAGCAGGCCAGGCAACATCTGTGGAGTGTCGAAGCTTAGATTCATAACCTAGTCCTGATGAAAGGTCACTGACCTCGGTTTCTCTCTGCACAGATGCTGGCAGATGTGTTGAGTGTTCCCAAGACGTCTGGTTTCTATTGCAGCAAAAATAACCCCTTTTGCTAGCCCTTCAAAAAGCAACCAGACTTCTTGTGAGCATCTCATCCCCCTTCAGCAAAAAACCCAGCAACAGCTCCCTGAGGTCTGGTTTGGCGCAACATTAAACATGAATTAAAGAAGTTAAAGTATGAAGAAAACATAAACAACTTGCAAAGGGAGAAAAAAATCACGGTCAAAGCAATAAATTGAGAATCTTTTAAACTTGTAATTAGTAAAAATGAAGATTAAAAATTGCCAAGCAGCAGAGCTAACTAATTAAATCTTTTCACTTCAAAAGCAGCGCAAGAGAGAGACAAACTAGGCCTCATGCCTTGGTCATTAGGGAGGGGGAGGAGACTGGTGCTGAGCAAAGGTGTTGGGTTTACATAACTGCGACCTTGCATTTACCTCTGTTTGTACACACTCTGAACTGGCCTCAGCAAAATTCATACGATAGTTGAGGTTGGAATCAGGCTGCCTTTCAACCTAGGATTTCTTCCTCTCCTGGAAGTGTGTGGTGAGGTTTTTGGGAGTGAGGAGGAGGGGGTTATCTTTTCATATGTGAGTGCATGCCCAGCTCATTCCCTGTCTCAGGGGTTCACTCTCTCTCTCCCTCTCTTTGTGTCTCACACACACAATCACTCTTTCAAACCCTCACTCTCTCACTCACATACTCTCATTCTCGCACTAACTCTCTCAGGTTAACCCTCTCTCACTTTCACATGCGATTTCATTCCCTCAACCCCCTGGGCCCAGGAGGTTTAAATATTTAATCACTGAAGAAAAGGTCGGGACAGGTGTGAATGTGGCCAAATGCACTTCCTCCTTTTCCTGTCCGACACTCCAGCTGCCCTGAGTCTTGCTGGTCTATCAACCACCACTTCTCCTGGCCTCCTCAGTGATTCCATCATCTCGACTCCTGTAGTTCTTTCGGGGGCCAGCGGCTGCGATGAAGGGCAAGAGCGCAGCCAAGGGTCGACTATATAATCCAGAATGCACCCTGACTGTCAAAAAGAATGGCCATACAGACTCTGGCTTACACTCCAATACCCGCTTATACTACAGAATTTGCCCTGGAGTGGAGCGCCCGCTGGGCCGAACTCTCCATTCCTGAAACTAAGTGTTGACGCTGGGGCAGGATTAGTGGACATCTATGACAGCAAAATTGGCGCCGCACCTGGACCAATTGACCGACCGTTAAGGGGCTAACAATGGCCTCACATGGCACATGATCGATTCCAAAGAAAAACAGTGTCGGATTTGCTGGGGTCAGGATTGCCACTCGAGAGGCTGACAGGCTGCAGCCGCTTATTAGCACTCCACTCCTCACACACACTCATCCCAGCAAACAAGATGGTACTGGTTGTGCTGGTGTGCACCCATCCTGTTGATGGGTTGGTTGGGGCCAGAGTGTAGTCAGGGGAGGTGACCTGGGGGCCACGAGGTTCACAGTGGACAGTCGGCAGTGTGCGCAGCCGCATGGCTGCCTTGTAGCCTGTGCAATGGTGTTCCGTACCTGTCCATTCTGATCCTGCGGCGTACCTCCTGGCTGTCCCCCACTACTCCCCCAGCCCTGGCAGAAGCCTCCCGTCGACGGCACAACTGACTTAGGATCCCTAAGTCAACGCGGCAAAGGAGGAAAATCATGGGCAGCCTAACCTTACCGAACCTACAGTACTACCACTGGGCGGCCACAGCCGAGAGGGTAAGGGGGTGGATACAAGAGCCAACCACAGAATGGGTGAGGCTGGAGGAGTCCTCCTGCAAGGGAACGATCCTCCGAGCGCTCGACACGGCAGCGCTCCCAATCCCCCATCAAAGCCCAGTGGTGGTAGCCACATTGGAGATGTGGATTCAAATGAGGCAAAAATTTTAGCCTAACCAAGATGTCGTCCATGGCCCCCATCTGCGGAAACCACAAGTTTCCGCCAGCCATACTGTTGGTCGTTCTGGGTGAGTGTGCTTAACACTCAATTTGGCTCTGTTTCTTTACTTAGCTCTGGAGTCGCCAGGTATCGTTAAGACACCGCCACAAGTTCAAGGTGAAGTTCAAAGCAATAAAACCATACACCAATTAGTAAGTCCAAACAACTGAGTTTATTATAATACAATTGTAATAACTACCCATGCACACGCTAAAAGGATTAAACTTATTCCTACCGTTAAATAAACTAATACTTATCTCGAAGGAACTGCCGGGTCAGGGAACAAGGCCTCTTGCTCTGCTCTGGTCTGCAGACTTCAGGTTGGTATAAGTTAAAAGGGGTCAGGAGTGCCTATCTCTGGTAGCGATCGTTGTGAGGCACTTACTTGCTGGCGGCTGCTGTCCGAACCCTCTCCTCTCGTTCAAGGTCTTCTTGGCAAAAGCTGGTCGAGGTGCTGGTCCACGGAGGAGTGCTAGTCAAAGAAAGAGAAGGGCTGGACGAGAAGACTGAACCATGTGTGGGACCTGTCTTTTATAGGTCCCAGGGATCCGCACCCCTTTGGGCGGACTCCCTTACCTGCTTGGAATCGATTGGGTCTCTTCCCAATCGATATGTTTGAATCCCCCCAATACTGAGGCTGTTCCTTAGCTACTGGGCGGGCCTTCAGGCTCTTTGTTTTCGAACCTTGCTGGTGCCTGAGTGTCTGGAATCCTTTACAATGTTGCAGTTGCTTCCCCAATTGTGTCCATTGTATCTGGAATCGTTCCATTAACATGCTAATTATCCCGGTGATTGCCTCATTAGTATGCGGAATGTTTGTTTCGGTGCTGTATGCTTTCTTAGCAGACAGAATCCACACCTGCTAGGTGCAACCTACTGGGGCTGCAAACATTGTCCATTTTATCCTGTATGCTTTGCGTTCCTCCATTTTGTATTCAGGGAAATGGCCAACTTCGGTGGCTACACTCCCTCCTTGTGATCCTCATGAGAAATCATGAAGGATCACCTAACTACTGTGTCTTTGGGTCCCCTGACCTCAGCGAGTTCCATGGCTTCTAATCTTTCCTCAACTATGGCAAAAAATCTTAACTAACAGTGTCTGATTGGCGCTATGTCAAAGGGGACATGCATTACCAATTTGAATCGGGAACCTCTAACTATCTCAATAAACTATTCTCATCTCACATTTAAAACATCCTATAACATTCTAAACCCTTACTCATTCATACAACAGCATCTTTACATTTCGTTTTCTGACTCGACAGTTGAGCGCAGAACATTATTACACATCCGCAATAATCTTTATTTACAGATCGTATCAAAATTAAATCTTTTATTATACATCGAGGGGTTGGGGGGATTGGTGGAATCCGAAAATGGGAGATTGTACTCTGTACACCGCGAGCGGTGGGCTCTCCTTCTCCATTTCCTCATCCTGAGGCTCTGGACTATGATACATAGGACTACAATCACCAAAAGTGATTCTATTACATATGACAAGGAGTACCATGTCAGAAATTTGGTACACCAGGTCGGGGTACTGTTACCATTGACTGGGCTGGGGGTGGTCTGGGTTTGGGAGAAGTTAGCAAACGTTGTACTGTGGGAAAGTGGGCCCGCATCAACGTGCAATCACACAGATGCCACAATAGCTAAAACCATAGCAATTCGAGTGCTCTTCATCTTCTCTTCTCTTCTCTCCTCTTCTCTTCTGGGATCTTGCTGTGCTATTGCTTCGGTTCCTCTCGCGAACCTCCGAAAGGTAAGGGGATCAAGCATATTATCTGTTAGTGTTCAGCTTAATATCTTGACTTTAAGTAAATCTGTCCTCTTGTTCCAATTTTCCCTTTATGGTGGTCACCTCCATGTGACTCCCTCATTTTTAAAAAATCAAAAACGGATTTAGGACCAGACATATACTTATCTTAAACCAGTGCGAGCCGTCTCGCAGAAGTGTTGAAATTTACCATCCCAAAATGTTCTTGGATGTAAATAGCATATGGAGTGGCGGCCGAAGGGCTACCTTAAACAAATATGAAACCAAGGTTTAGAAACGAAAAGGTCGAATGAGTTGCGTATGGGCCGCGACGGGTAAGAGTTGTATGGGATCCCCGGGTAGGGCGTGCAGTGCTGTACCCGAGCTTAGCTGACCAAAGGAGGGTCCTCAGACAGGGCGGGTCCTCAATGCCGTTTCTCCACTGCCTGAGCAACCTGAAATGAACGGGCAGGAATGTAGTCGTAGTGGAATTGCAGCCTCTATTCCCAGAATAGAGGGGCACCTAAAAAAAAGGGAGGAGCCAAGATGCTCCAACATCTGTAAACAGAAGACAAGTCGTGAACATTGTCGGTTCACCGGAGGTCATTTCAATTGAGTGAAGTTCTCAGAAATATCGGCGGATAAACTAACGTGCATGTGAGGTGGTCACAAGCTATTCAGCTGAAAAGTAAATGGCCAATCTCCAAATCAAACATTTAACATACAAACAAACAAACATACGTGCAGGTTCCATCAGAAAGGACAGCGCTTCTCTCAAGCAGTTCCTCTTTTTACATCATCTGGACACCTCACTTCTCCTCATGCTCTGCAAGCAGGGTTGCAAAGGGGTTGCCGTGTCGGGAGTCAGACATCAAGTCATCCTCTTCTCCCGGATCCCATACCCTTGTATGGATCAGGCATGCAATCTTTGCATTGTGTGACCGGGGGTCACTCTCGTCATTGCGGACAAGTCGCTAAGAATTGTCCCTGTGCCAAATCGTGGGGTCTAAAATTGAAGGAGCGTTGGCGGGGTCGTCAGTGTTGGGTGGTGGGTGTAAGTGTGGGTCCGGATTTTTAATGTACGTGATCTCCATGGGGTCACTGGAGTCGGGGTCGTAGTCGCTGAAGTGGGGGCTGTAGGGTGGAGTGCTGTGGCTGTCCTCAGTTTCACAGTCACTGTCTCTGCTGTGGCAGCTTGTGGGCGTTCCGGGGCGTGGTCTGGAGTCAGTGGGCGGAGTCGAGGTCGAGTCCGATGAGGAGCTGGTCTGTGAGGGGGAGGGTGGAAATGTGTCTCTTGTGGGTGGAGCGAGGTGTTCTGCTGCATCCAGCAGGACATGGTGCGTGTGGTTTGACTGTGCTCCATAAGCCTTTAGCTGGTTAATATGAAACCATGCAGTCTTACCGTTTGGGTATTTTATTCTGTATACTGAGGGGCTGATTTTGTCCGAAATTGAGTACGGGCCGGAAGATTTAGGAGCCAAAAACGTGCTGGGGTTATAAACAGATAGCATAACCTGTTGCCCAACCTGAAATTCTGTGGGGTGTACATTCTTGTTGAAACAGGCCCTGCTCTGTTTCCGTCGTTTTCCCAATGTTACTGCGGCTGCTAACTGTGCAGACCTTACAGTCTCAACTAATTCTTTGACTGCTTTCTCGTGTGTAAGGGCCGTCACTTCTCAGCTGGTCATGTCAAGTTCTAAAAGGAATTCTGATCCTTTCATAGGGCGTCCGGTCATGAGTGTGTGTGGGGTGAAACCTGTAGATGATGAAACTGTATTTCGGATGAACATTAGTGCGAATGGGAGCACTGAATCCCAAGTCGAATTGTTCTCCTGTACCATCTTCCTAAGGGTCGATTTTAGGGTCCGATTCATGCGTTCTACTATCCCGCTTGACTGGGGGTGATATGCAATGTGAAAATTCTGTTTTATTCCGAATATGGTCAGGACGTTCTTCATGACCCGTCCTGTAAAGTGAGATCCCTGATCTGACTCTATACTTCTGGGAAGACCCCATCTCGTAAAGATGTGGTGGGTCAGGATCTTTGCAGCTGTCTTTGCTGTGTTGGTGCGTGAAGGGAATGCCTCTACCCATTTGGTAAAGGTATCTATGACCACCAGAACATATTTATAGCCATTCCTGCAAGGGGGCAATGGTCCTATAAAATCGATCTGGAGGTTTGTCCAGGGGCCATTAACGGGGCGAGTGTGGCTGAGTTGTGCCTTCTTTGAATACCTCTCCGGGTTATTCTGTGCACAAATTAAAAAATTCTCAATATAGTGGGTTACATCTTGTCGTAAGTTGGGCCACCAACAGAGTTGTCTAAGGTGTCTTGTGGTAGGGCCGATCCCTTGGTGTCCATGACTGTCATGGAATAAGGCAATCATTTGATTCCTGTCCTGTTCAGGAACCACATACAATTTATCTTTAATGATCACACCCTCATGTGTGGTCAAAGCGTGTTTGAATCTATCGTACTGGGCTACAAAGTTTCCTTTGAAAATCTCCTGGAGATTTTCGTCCTGCTTCTGTGCCTGTACTAAATCTTTGATTTCTGTCTGTGAGACCTGAACTGCACTCACAGGGGCGCTAGCTGGTGCGCAAGCTGGGGGTGTCCAAAAGTGACCTCGCCTGGAACCTGCTTTTGCCAGTGCGTCGGCTTTTACATTTCCGGGGGGGATGACCTATGGTGACTTCTAACTTTAATAATGCCATACGTCCTATCCTTTGCCTTCTCTAGGATATGGTGGAGTAATGGGGCTGATGGAAGGGGTTCCCGTCTGCGGAGACAAAACCTCTTGTCATCCACAGGGGTAGAAAATCGGTCAGGCTGTTACAGACATATAAGCTGTCCGAATATATGTCTGCTGGGCTGGGGAACGAATCTGGGTGGTCCACTATATAAGCAATGGCCACGAGCTCTGCTGCCTGCGCGCCTAAGTGACCTGGTAATTTTAATGCAATCTCTTCTAGTGCGCGACCCTGCGCATCCTCAACATAGATCCCGCATCCTGTGATGCGTTCGCCAACTAAAACTGTGGATGAACCGTCCACATATATTTTCAATGGGGCACACGTGTCTGTGTGCTGGGGGCTCTGGCTTGAATTCCCTATCTTCCTGGGGGGCGTTTTGGCAATGAATGTAGGGGTGTTGTGTAGGGGTGCTACTATCTCGCATTCATGGGGTTGTCCTGGATACTGTAGGTTGTCCGCTAAAAATGTGTGTGTTTTGGTCCGTTTAACTGTTATGTCCCGTCCTTGTAACAGTAGTGTCCACCTAGCTGCTCTTATCTGGCTCACTGAACCGTCCTTCAGTCGACCGTCTAAAAGTAACTGTGTGGGGGTGTGCTCGGTCAAAAAGGTGATGGGATTAAATCCGGTAATGTACGAGAAGTACTGAACTGCCCAAAAAACTGCTAGTAGGTGCCTCTCGCAGGCTGAATATCCCTGTTCTACGGGGTCTAAAAGTCTGGAGGCATAAGCCACTGGTCGTAGCTGCTCGTGCTGTTCCTGAAGGAGCATGGCCGAGAGGGTCAGATCGGTGCTAGCTACCTCTATTGCATACGGAGAGAGTTGGTCTGGAACTTGTAGCGCGGGTGCTGCGCTAAGGGCCTTTTTTAACTCTTCCACAGCCTCTGTATGCTGCGGAAGCCATTCCCAAGGGGCTCCTTTCTTAAGGAGGTCTGAGAGTGGGGCTGCCTTTGTCGCAAAACCATCGATATGGTTCCGACAGTACCCAACCAGTCCTAAAAACGACCGGAGGGCTGAAACATTCTGGGGAAGGGGCAATTTGACAATTGATTCAATTCTTTTGAACTCGATCTCGCGTTTGCCGTGCGTGATGACTGTACCCAAATACATCACTTGCTTCTCTAATATTTGGGCCTTTCTGGGGTTAACTTTACATCCAATCTCTTGTAAAATTTCCAGGAGCTCGGACAGAAGCGTGATGTGCTCTGCCTTGGTGTCTGTCTGCAGTAATAGGTCGTCCACATACTGTACCAGACATTCGGGTCGGGAAAATTTGGCTAATCCATTTGCCAACTGTCGGTGGAAAATGGAGGGGGAATTGTGGAATCCTTGTGGGAGGTATGTCCATGTATACTGCTGTCCTTTAAATGTGAAGGCAAATTTGTACTGGCATGCTTTTGCCAATGGGATTGACCAGAAGCCATTGCTAATGTCCAATACCGTGAAATATTTGGAGTGGAGTCCCTGCTTGAGCATGGTCTCGGGACTTGTTGCTACCGTGGGGGCTACTGGGGTTACTTTGTTGAGTTCCCGATAATCAATGGTCAGATGCCATGATCCGTCGGGCTTCCTCACTTGCCAAATAGGTGCATTATTAGTTGAGGCTACTGTCCTAAGTACACCCTGCTCTAATAGCTCTCTATAACTTTTCCAATTTCTCCCTCTGCTTCTAGGGGAAATCGGTACTGTCTCTGTGGTCTCGGGTCAGGTCCAGTAACTTGAACTTGTCCAGTCATTCTGCCGCAGTCGTGCCGGTGACTGGCAAATGCTGTCCTGTGTCGGTTCAAAACTGCCCTAACCTGTTTGCCCGTGCTAAGCGTGGTCGGGTCGAAACAATAGTCGCCCACTGCGCTAATCCTGTTTGCATACTCTCCCACTGTGAGAGTTGCGGGTGCTCTGTCTGATTTTGCCATTCGCCAGACACACTGATTGACTGGATCGAACGACAGGCTGTGGGCATTCATAAAATCAATGCCCAGTATGTGTTCTGCTGTGCGGGGCAGATTAACTAAAACAATGGGGTGGCTGGTGGAGATGTTCCCTAGCTGAATTGATATAGGGGCTGTAATGTGTCCCTGCTGTGAGTGACCTGTAAATCCGCTGAGTGTAATTGTGGATGTGGTGGGCCACATGTCTGCCTGTGCTGTAGTGGATGAGTTAATGGTTGTGCGGGACCCTCCTGTGTCCCAAAGTAATTCTATGGGCTTCCCTCTAATCTTTGCTGTGACCACCGGCCTTCTGGATCAGTCCCAGAGGGTGTCACAGACCCAAGTGGGGGAGCCCGAACACCGTCAGTCCGTTCCGTCCACATTGGTCTGTCCTGACTGCGTCTCTATACTATGTATTGGCTTTGCTTTGTTCCTGTTCAGAGTGCCTGTCTGCTGGCCTCTCTGAGATCTCTGTGGGCCGTTGCATTCCCTTGCGAAATGCCCTAACTGTCCGCAGTTGTAACATTCCTGCGACTTCTGTGGGGGGCTGTTCTTTCCTTCATTTACCATGCGGGGTTTTGGTGCGCTCTTACTGCCTGTATATCTGCTGCAGCCTGAGCTTCTTCTGGGGTCTTTACTTTAACCTTGCCTTGGACGGATTATTCCCAAGCGCGGGACAATCTTTTCAAAACTCATTTTTCATTATGGGCCTCTTCTGAGGGGTCATAACTACTGCAGACATTCTGCCCTGCATCCGTGACGTGGGAGATTATGGTGAGGGTCCATTTAACCATATTGTCGCAGGTTAAATGTGCTCGGTCTAAATCGCCAAAAACAGCAGTGAAATGAATCCACAGCCTTCCTGCGAATGCTGTGGGATGCTCTGTCCTCTTCTGCCTACACTTATTTAGGCCTTTGACTGCGTCTCGTCTATTGTACCCTATAGCGTCTAAAATAGATGTATGCATCTCCTCTAGTGTGCCTCCTCCAACGTTCTGTGGGTCGGGGAGGGCTGCTACAACCGATGAGTCTAAACTCAAAACTGTGAGCTTCACTTGCTCTCGCTCATCCAGGCCGTACATGGTCACCTGCTGTTTCACTTTCGCGAAAAATTGGTGGGGGTCTGCAGTGGGGAGGAACGGGGTGATTTTCTCACACGCATCCCTGAGTTGTGTTACAGTTAAGGGGGTGGTGTAGGTGATGTCGGGTGCGCCTTCTGTGGTTGCCTTTCTTTGGGTGGTGACTGGGTTCATAGGTGCGGGTGCTATCTGATCTGTGGGGGGTTGGGGCGCTTTCCTTTTCTGTTGCGCTGCTGGCGCACATGTTCCCTGAACATAGCGCTGCGCTGTCTCGCTCAATTCTTGCCAATCTGGGGCATTTTCCTCATCTAACTGGGTTCCAAATGTTTCTTGGAACCCATTCTGTACGGAAAGCAGAGATTGCAGCTGCGCAATCTGCTTCCTACACTTCGCGTGATCCACTGTGCTTTGCCTTTGCTCAGTGGTGGCAGCATGGAGTGCTCTTAAAGCTGCCTTTAGGTCAGAGCATTGCCTTTGCAGTGCCTCTACCTGCTTCTCTGAATTTTCCCTTATCAGAACTGCTCGCTGCACATCCTGATAGGCTTTCTCATACTGGGTTTGGGAACTGCTCAGATGGGCTAGACAAGACTGATGTGCCCTCTTGGCATCATCCACCTCTCTATCCTTCTCTGCCAGCTTCCATCTTAACTCTAGGTTTTCCTTTTCGATGTCCCTGACATCCACTTTGCTCATCCTATTCCTTTCCTCTAATTCTTTGCGGAGCGTCCAAACGACCTCCTCTGTGCCTCGCAATTGTGCCAAGCAGGACACAATTGCCATCGGCTTGCGTGCTTTTCCTAAACTCTTCTTGTGAATTTGAAAAAGGTTCTCCCACCAAGTATGTCCTATACTCCCGGGACCTGTCTCTCCATTCACACAAAACTCACTCCAAAGGGGCCATCCTTTCCCTTTGAGATATTTCCTCAGTTCCAGCTCCCATACAGGACACTGGCCTACTCTGCTACTGTTGGTCGCTCCGACCACGAACTTCTCTGGGTTCATGAGGCGTTCCATTGCCTGCATGGCCATTTCCTCTTTCTCTCTTTAATTTGGAACAAGGGATGATAAGGTAATGCTTTTAAAATACGGGTACGGCTTTCGCTATGTTCCGATTATAAAACTCCCGACAGTTTGACGCAACAAAAATCTCTCGGTTTAACCTTACAACCCTGTTAGTTACTCTTGCAGAAACACACTTCCGAATTATGACTATTGATTTGAACTCCTTGAACACTTGTGGTTTTTCCTTTTCCCATTTGGATTTCCAATTCAAATTTCTGGGTTCTCTCGGAGTGGGGGGGCCACTTCTAATCGAGTCCCGGCGGAGTCTGCCACTAAATGTTGGTCGTTCTGGGTGAGTGTGCTTAACACTCAATTTGGCTCTGTTTCTTTACTTAGCTCTGGAGTCGCCAGGTATCGTTAAGACACCGCCACAAGTTCAAGGTGAAGTTCAAAGCAATAAAACCATACACCAATTAGTAAGTCCAAACAACTGAGTTTATTATAATACAATTATAATAACTACCCATGCACCCGCTAAATGGATTAAACTTATTCCTGCCGCTAAATAAACTACGGTAATACTTATCTCAAAGGAACTGCCGGGTCAGGGAACAAGGCCTCTTGCTCTGCTCTGGTCTGCAGACTTCAGGTTGGTATGAGTTAAAAGGGGTCAGGAGTGCCTATCTCTGGTAGCGATCGTTGTGAGGCACTTACTTGCTGGCGGCTGCTGTCCGAACCCTCTCCTCTTTCTCGTTCAAGGTCTTCTTGGCAAAAGCTGGTCGAGGTGCTGGTCCACGGAGGAGTGCTAGTCAAAGAAAGAGAAGAGCTAGACGAGAAGACTGAACCATGTGTGGGACCTGTCTTTTATAGGTACCAGGGATCCGCGCCCCTATGGGCGGACTCCCTTACCTGCTTGGAATCGATTGGGTCTCTTCCCAATCGATATGTTTGAATCCCCCCAATACTGAGGCTGTTCCTTAGCTACTGGGCGGGCCTTCAGGCTCTTTGTTTTCGAACCTTGCTGGTGCCTGAGTGTCTGGTATCCTTTTCAATGTTGCAGTTGCTTCCCCAATTGTGTCCATTGTCTCTGGAATTGTTCCATTAACATGCTAATTATCCCGGTGATTGCCTCATTAGTATGCGGAATGTTTGTTTTGGTGCTGTCTGCTTTCTTACCAGACAGAATCCACACCTGCTAGGTGCAGCCTACTGGGGCTGCAAACATTGTCCATTTTATCCTGTATGCTTTGCGTTCCTCCATTTTGTATTCAGGGAAATGGCCAACTTCGGTGGCTACAATACTCGACGGCACCTTTAAAAAGTGGAGACAGGACGGGGTTAGCGGTTAGGGATCTCAACATAGGGGACAGACTGGTGACATTAGACAAACTGACAGAGAACCTGGACCGACCGATGGAACAGGAGCTGAGACACTTCCAAATTAACCACTTTCTCCGTAAGGAGACGCCAAAGTACCCCAGGGTCCCGAGAGACTCTCCTAGAGGAGCTAATCAACACGGACAATAAGGAGGAGGGGTACTGTGGAAATATATATGGACAGTTAGTTGACAGGGCAAGACTATGACTGGACGAAACTAGATGGAAATGGGAGGACGAACCAGGGACGGAAGTGGGTTGGGGACTCTGAAGCGAAGCACTGATCAGAGCCAACCGCACCTCCGCATGCGCGAGGCTAAACCTTAAAGTGATACACACAGCCCACTTGACTAGAACCCGAATGAGCAGGTTCTTCCCGGTGGTGGAGGACAAATGTGAACGGTGCCAGGGAGGCCCGGCCAACCACGCCCACATCTTCTGGGCCTGCCCCAGACTTGTCGGTTTCTGGGCAGACTTCTTCGAGGCAATGTCCAGGGTTGTGGAGGTGAGGGTGGAGCCGTTCCCAAGAGTAGCAGTCTTCGGGGTGAAAAACACATCAGTATGTTCAGGAGTCTAAAAACCAAGTTAATGCAAAATAATAAACTGTTTGATAAGCTACCTCCTAGAGTAGGGAGCAAAGAATGATCAGAGATCAGCGTGCTTCGTGAACTGCATACTAATTTGAGAATTTGGTACAAATGGGATCTCTCTGGCAAGTATTTCTCAAGCTGCAGCTTAAATTAATAGTTAGAATCTGACTCAGAACTTTAAAACTGCAAAATAAACTGCAAACTTTTTAAGATACCTCGTAAATAGAAACTGCCAAGCAGTGACAGTTAAATGACAATCCACTGAAAGTTGTCTGAATATATGTTAATTACTGTAGCAGGGAGCTAACTTAGCAATTGAAACTTGGATGTAAATCATAAGCTCTCTATATAAGTAGACAGTATTTGCTGCTGCACAGAGTAACCAGGGAAAGAGTGTTCATGAACCAGAACTTGGTACAGTGGAGGGAAGGTGTTGATTTTTATCCTTTTTGTTTTATCTCCAATCGCTTGTGAGTGTTCTTTTGTCTCCATGCTGGGAGACTGTAGCTTGCTATTTCTTTATGAAATCAGCATAGTTAACTCATCAAATAAATAAATATGTTTAGACAGACATTGCAGTGCCCATACCTGCACTAAATTACTGCAGCTTGAGTAACTTCAGCTCAGAGTGGCAGACATTATGGGGCATCAGGGAGGAGGAGAATTTTGTCATGGGAGGCAAGCAAATCCCTTAGGTTAAGTAGGACTTCAGAGATGCTCATTGGTAAGGGACAGGAGGATGTGACTGTAAGTATGGGTAAGTAGGTATGGGGCTCCAACATTAGTGGTGGAGAAGTCTTAGCATTTGACCTGACCAACAGGTCCGGCATATTTGTTACTCATGTGTATGAGAACAAGGACTCTAGTGAAGGGAGTGAAAAGAAATGTAATGGTGATAGGGGCCAATGTAAACAAAGAGATAGAAGTTACATATATTCATATACAGATCCCTGTACATTGCAAATAAAAAGAATATGTCCAGGCATTGCGCCTTTTTCAACTGAACAAAAATTTGGGGGACAACTTTTCTCTGATACATTCTCCATGGCAAAACCTGTACCAATCAGAGTCCACTTGCCAACCAATCAGCATCCTTTTCTCAGACATAATAAATTGTTGTTCCCTTTGAAATTGATACTGCAATTCTATCCTGATGAATGCAAGACAAAAAGCTTCAACAGCATGACTCTTATTTTCAGAGATCAGGGGCTGGATTCTCCGCACCCCGAAGCCGAAATCGCAGCCAGCGCGGGGCGGAGAATCCATTTTCCGCACGGATTCGGGACCGGCGCCGATTCCCCAATTCTGCGGGCCCCAAAAAGCAGCGTGTTCGGGGAGTACGCCGCACCACCTGGGACCATTGCCAGAGACCCGCTCCGCCATTCTCCGCCCCCAACCGGCCAAAGTCCCAATGGTGTGGATATAATGTGCTCCAGCCGGTCGGGATACTCGTGTGGCGGCTGCAGACTCAGTCCTTGGCCGCCCTGGTCGGGGGCAGCCTGATCGGAGGGCAGGGGCAGGGCCTTATAGGCAGCCGGGAAATCTTTGTGCAGGCGGAGAGGTTCGGGCGCGTGGCCGATCGAGGGGTTTATTTTTCGGGTCCAACCCCGTGGTCCGAGTCCACCATGGAGGACGGCGCGGCCACTGGAGGTGCGAGGGCCAGCATCTGCAGCAAAAGCTGCTAGATCTAAGTCTGGGTCCCCAAGTTCTCTACTAATCCAAGGAATGCCTGGTACAAGATTCAGTTTTTTCTGACACCAGTTGTTATATGGAACCTGTCATGTAGCTCAGTGCCTATTTTCTTTTTTTTAAATGTATTTTATTCCCAACGTACTTAAACGGTTACAAAACAGAAATAGTCTGGAGAACATACACCCCAACACAGTTATATTGTTTGTACAAGTATTTACCCCATTGCACCCTCCCCAAACTCCTCAAACATGGCCACAAACGTCCCCCACCTTGCCTCAAAGCCCTCTGCTGAACCCCTCAATTCGTATTTGATCTTTTCCAGACAGAGTTGTAAAAGTCTCCCAGCCGGGCTGCCAACCCTAGTGGAGTTGTCGACCGCTATTCCAGTCAGATTCTTCACTGGGCAACCAGAGAGGTGAAGGCCATGACATCAGCCTTCCTCCCATCTATCAGCTCTGGCTTCTCCGATATCCCAAATATCGCCACCAAAGAGCCTGGCCCAACCTCCTCCCCCACATTACTCCTAAGTGCCGACACCTCCGTCTCCCAATAAAGTTCAGTTCTCCCCCAGTTTGTTCTCCTTAATAAAGTCATTGACCACTTCTGGGGTCTCAAAATAATATTCCGGCCCTCATAGGTCACCCAGAGTTTCACCAGGTAGAGCACCCCAAACTTGATCTGCCATCAATACAGCACCGCCGTGGCCCTGTTAACTCCAGCACAGGGTCTTACCAGTTCAGCTTCAATGTCCTAGTATATTTGGAGATTGTTACCCTCCCACTCGCAGTTCCGCTTCAGCCTGGCCACTGCAAGTTCTTCTCCTCTTCCACAAACGTGTGGAGTTTACAATCACCACACGTGGCAGCTCCCCAGCTCTTGACTCCTGCCTCAGAGACCTGTGCGCTCTATCCACCTCAAATAGGCTTACATTAAGACTGCAATGAAGTTATGTAAAATCCTCTAGTCACCACACTACAGCGCCTATTAGGGTACACTGAGGGAGAATTCAGACTGCCCAATTCACCTAACAAGCACCTTTACAGGACTTGTGGGAAGAAACCGGAGCACCCGGAGGAAACCCACGCAGACACTGGGAATCAGTGACCCAAGCTGGGAATCAAACCCGGGTCCCTGGCACTGTGAAGCAACAGTGCTAACCACTGTGCTACCGTGCCGACTTGTCCAGCACCCCCTCCGCCACCAGCCCCGCCAGCATCCTTGAGATGTCCCTCTGGCACTCGTGCCTTCCACTCCTTCAGGCAAGCCGGCAATACACAGGTTCTGCCTTCTCGACCTGATCTTTTGTTCTTCCATCTTTGCTCTCAGCATCTTGCAAAGGTCTCCTAAGTGCCCCACCCCCGTCTTCAGTGCCGCCACGCTCTCGCTGTTTTCCGAAATCACCCTCACGATCATAGAACATAGAACAGTACAGCACAGAACAGGCCCTTCGGCCCTCAATGTTGTGCCGAGCCATGATCACCCCACTCAAACCCACGTATCCACCCTATACCCGTAACCCAACAACCCCCCCCCCCCTTAACCCCACTTTTTAGGACACTACGGGCAATTTAGCGTGGCCAATCCACCTAACCCGCACATCTTTGGACTGTGGGAGGAAACCGGAGCACCCGGAGGAACCCACGCACACACAGGGAGGACGTGCAGACTCCGCACAGACAGTGACCCAGCCGGGAATCGAACCTGGGACCCTGGAGCTGTGAAGCATTTATGCTAACCACCATGCTACCATGCTGCCCCTCGGATCTGCGACCCCTGTGCCTCCAAACACTTTTCAACTCTTTCCATTGAGCCCTTCAGTGGTGCCCAGGTCTCTTTGATGGCCTTCGATCTGTCCTCCTACATTTCTTTCCTTTGCTGACGGAACCATTCCTTGATGAAAGCCATCAACTGTTCCATCTGGGGACTTCCACCTTGCACTGACCCTTCCCCCTCCAGCATATTTCCACTAGCTGATGCGCCACAGGTCTCTTACAGGTCTTTCACCTTCTGCCAAGTTTGGTGATCAGTAGACATGCCACACCCAGGAAGAACCTCTCCTCCAACCTTCAGCTACACTTCTCCGATGAAGTTACTCCCATTTTCGGGTAAAAAGAGCTCTTTTCTATGCCTTAAAGCAGGAGGTGCCCTGTATGTGACCACCCACAACATAGCTTCCACCGGAAGTCCTCAGTGTCTATTCTCATTGAACACTTGATGCAAAATCTTGACAATGCTAATAACGTCCCCGGTAACCTGTACATATTTGAGAATCTTCACAGCAGTATTTGTTTGTGTGTGAATTGTGCTGTATGTTGGTCATTTTGAAGAAACACATCTGGAACCTCGAACATAGCAATCTGACTCCCATTCCATAAAAACATGTTGAGCTTCACCACGGATTGGCTCAATACCTTCCTTTACACCTTCTGGCATTCCTGAATATAGTATGGAGTTATTTTCCTTTATAATCCTCATGGAGTCAGCTTTTGGCCGATGGCATTCTCTAACGGCCAACATGTCAACGAGAGTAGTTATTCGGCGCGTTGTTAACTTGTGCTAATTTACCAGCTTGAAGCAGTTTACACATTCCAATAACCTGTGTGAAGTGTTGAACTAACCTTGAGCAAGGCATTCTTCATGGCAACAGCTTCAAGCTGTTATGGAGCTTGGATCTTGTCCATCATTCAGTTCTGTCAGAAGATCTTTGCAACTCTAGGGATCTGGCTATCAGATTGACTTCTTCTGATTTCTGTTTCTGTGGCAAAAGGATAGAATTCTCCACAGGAATTAGATTGCTTTACAGTTCTAAGCATTGTTAAGAGCGATATCTGAACAGTTACTGCAGTTCCTCAGCTGTTCTTGTTACCCTACTCTGTGCCTCAGTATTGCTGGTCAGATGAGGGATAGGTGCAGCTATTTTGTAAGCACTTTTCCAAAGATTGGCATCATAAATAGGGAGAACATGCCAGGATCAGGACTTCCCATTCACATAAGGGAAAGTTCCACACCAAACGGCTGCTCTGAGGCTGTTTCCCATCAGCAGTTTAACATGGTGACAAGAGACTTGCAGATACATGTTTTATAATGCTGAGGAATTATAAATCAGCTCATTAAATATATTGCCTCTTTAAACACAAAAAAACAGATGTTCAGGTCCCTGTCATTAGCTGGTGCTGGTTTCAATATGACTTCTACACGACTATGACAATCAGTTCTGTTCGGGAAAACAATTACTGCTGTTCTAGGAAAGGCTGCACTGGAGTGTAATTTATATTCTCCAACACAAATGCGATAGGTTTGAATTGTGGTTTTGATGGGAAGCAGGGAAAAAAAAAGCTCACTGTTTGTCCACTGAGCAGCAACAATCACTTAACAGTCGGCGAGAAGAAACACAACAAGGTGTGTAATTGAATAGATCAAATATTAAAATGTACCACTATGCTGTTAAATTATTTACAAATGTGTGTAATTGTACACTGTGGTTGTGAAAAATATTAATAGCTGTTCTTGTATAAGCTGCTCAGCTTATTTACTTCAATTACAAGAATGTTCCAGTTAATTATTGCCCCAAATTCAGTCATTCTAGATGGTCAATTAAGTGGCTTGTGATGTGTAATTGTTTATTGGCATCTGATTGTAATGATGGGGTTGAATATTGAAAAGTCTTTACACGACTGCCTTTAGCCTGGTGGAGATTACTGTGTGGAATCATGGACATGCTCCTGAAAATTCCACAATATGGTGCCTGAACATTCATAACATTTGCTCCCTGAGTTGGTGTTGGTGCTATACTTGTTAGGCAGTGCTGACTTTGACTTCTCATTTTGATAGTACTTGGAAAACCCACTGAGAAAATAGCTATGATATCTGATAAATGTACGAGTGCAGGGACATGAGGATTTAAGATTGCTTACTGTAGGGATAGTTTTGTTTGTATCTGACTACATCATGCCACTTATTTATATGCTTTATGCTTTTTTTCAACATTCAATTTTAAAGCCATTTGTGCTGTATATTCATGTTCAGACAAAACCAGATTGAAATTCCCAGACTCATTTCATTTAACAATCATAACAATCATGTGAAAGAGGGCTATTTTGACTCATCTGTCTGGACGAGATTCAAAACTGTTCAAAATTTCTGGCACACTTTGCTATCAATCCCTGCAGACATGCAGAAGGCCAACTGGTACAGATAGTAAAATACTTCCCTCAAGTACAGAAGAATGAGGAAACTTACAAGTCTTGGCTGGAATTTACGGTGATGAGGCATTTTACCTGAAGGATAGAAAAAGTAAGCTGGGTTGCTTTCTGATGAGGGCATCTCTTAGTGAGTGATCATATAATAACTGATGGTAGTCAGGATTCAAAAGAACAAAATGCCTTTTGCAGGTTTGAGATGAAAAGTTCATATACAAAATGTCAGCACAGATGCTGCCAAACTCGCTGAATGCTTTCAGCATTTTCTAATTTTCTTTCAGACTGCTTGCATCTGTAGGATTTCGCTGTCAAGCGGCATTGCCATTCAACATTAGTAACAGCAGCAATAACTTACATTCATCTAGCTCTTTTAATATAGGGAGTGATCCAAGATACTTACAGAGGAGAAATTGGTGCCCAGTAATACTTAAATCATTAAGGAGAAGACCGAATGCGTAATCAAGCAGGCAGTTTTGAGGAGGTTTTTTAAGGTGACAAGAGATAACAATACAGAGAAAATTTGAGGAGAAAGTTGCAGCGTTTCAGGCTTAGACAGCTGAAGTGTCATAGAAAGAGAGATTGTAGACAGGACAGTGGTCACAGATGACGGAAATTTCAAAGGAGAGTTTTTAAGGAAAGGGAGTGATGATGGCCATTTCAAAGGCAACTGCGTGAATCAAAAAGTCGGTGGAGCGTGAAGAACCTGATGACGCGGAGGGTGGCAACAGGAGAACCAAGTGAGTTGTTGAACAGTAATATTACATGAACAACACAATCTCGGGCAGGAGCAGGTTTCAAATCCACCCCCACACCCGCCAAATTCGGACACGCCCTAAAATTAAAATTCAGGCCCAGGTTTCGGGCAGGATTGAGAGAGAGAGAGAGCGGTCTCACAGAGAGACAAAAGTCTGTAGTCAATATAGAGAGCAGAGGGGAGTATGCCACCTTTCTGTGGACTTAAAGGCAGAATGTGGGGAAAACACAGTCGCTGGCCAAAGCGACACATCCCATGGCAGTCTAAAGAATCCAGAAGACTTGTCCTGGAATGGTTGGGAGAAGGAATCATCGGGAATAGGCCTTATTGCTGCTAGTTGGTTCAAGACTTCCCCAGAAACTGCGATAAGCATTTTTTGATGGTGACTAGGTATTACAGCTCAACAAAACAGGAAAACGCTCATCTATTGGAAGCCAGGAGTGATTTTGGACTGGTTCCTAGGAAACTGAAATTCTTCAGGGAGCGGGTAGTGAAATATAACTGTGGTGTGGGGTTTTCATTCATGCTTTAAAGGGAGGATATCATTTCTGCAGTTACAGTACTGGTTGCTGACTCAAAAATGTTTAATTAATGCTTCTAGTTTATTTGTTGCAATAAAAGTCTTAAAATTTGAAATCTTGTCATGCAATTCCTTTAACTTGGTCAGTCGGAATTCAACCATCTTTTTAAAAGTTCTTGGGCTGGATTCCCCGTTTAGGAGACTAAGTCCCCAGTCCGGCATGAAAACGGTGGTGTTTTATGCCAGGAAAGCCGTTCGCCGTTTTGCTGGGGGGATAACAGGGAGGCAGCGTAGAGCTCCCAGTCCGGCGCCCCCAGCCCTGAATGAAGCCCCCCTTGCCCGCGGATTAGCCCTCCCCTGACTGTGGTGGCGCTGGACTGAGTCTGCAGCCGCCATGCTACGTTCACGACGGGTGAGGCCATGAGAGTCCCACGCCGTCAAGAACTCAGCCGATCAGGGACGGAGCACCACGGGGCGGGCCTCAGGCAATGGCCTGAGGCCGTGGTGCATTGTACTCCTAGAATATGCCACTTTTCAGAGAGCGGAGCATCGCAAAAGTGGCGCTGCCCCTGATTTTGGCGTCAATGTAGATTCGCCGCCCCCTCGCCGAACACGATTTCAGCGTCGGGGAGCAGAGAATCCAGCTCATTGGTCTCCATGGGGATCCTAACAATAAATGTGTGTGTTGATATCGAAAAGCAAAACACTTGATGCTGGAAATTTGAAATCAAACACAAAATGCTGGGAATGCCAAGCCGGCCTGGCAGCATCTATGGAGAGAGAGGAAAAATTAAAATTTCAGGTTGTGACCTTTCTACAACACTGGGAGTAATTAGAAATGTAGTAGGAGGTGCAATGGGGAGAGTGGAATAAAACAAAAGGGAGGGTCTGTGATAGAGCGGAAGGCAGGAGGCAACAACACCTCATCTTCCAATTAGGCACGTTACAGCTTTCTGGACTCATCATTGAGTTCACCAAATTCAGATCTTAACCTCTGTCCCTCCATTTTGTTTATCTGTTTTTATGTTTATGTTCATGAAATATGGTTCCATCGTACCTGCAGTTTTGGTTTCAAATGGTTTCCACGTTGTGCACATAAGCTTCTGCTGTAACTTGTGACAGAATGGGGAGGTCAGTAATGTCAGTGTTAGGAGCCAGCTCTGGACATTTTAGAGTCAGCAGATTGTGACAGCAGTCAGTGTTTAATGCTGCTTTTTATATCAGTGATGATATTTTCTATCTCAGTGTTACAGCTGAATATGTATTTAGCAGCAGGAAGAACCCAAAGCAGTGCTATTTAAAAGGATTATCAACTCATTTCAAATTAGTTGCTGATTAATTTCGACTGGCTTTGTCTGAGTTCGGTGAAGGGCTTGGTAATTTGCGCTGAGGAACCCTTAATTTTGATTTCAATGGCTCAGGTCAGACCATTTGTTCCAGTCAAAGGTGATGTAGTTCCCATTCCTTATGTCTGCTGCATGAGTGGAAGATTGAGTAGAGGCAGCACAGAAGATGACAAGCTGCTCACAGTGGGAGGAGGAGGAGGGGAGAAGGATTTTCAACACGCCTTCTCTACCTTGTGTCTTCTTTGAGCATGTGTGTCATGTGAGAGTACCCTTTAAGAAATGGGTATTTAAGAAATGTACCTTTAAGAAATGGAACTGCTCATGTTACTGGAGTGATGTCAGAGTGTGGGTGGAGCTGAGCTCCACTTCTGCTTTTTAGTTTCAGTTTGAGAAAGCTTGGGTGTGTGTGTTTTTCAGTGAGCTGAATCTGAAGTTAAAAGTAAGCTGCATTGCTGTTGATCTCTGCCATCAAAAGACTATCTATGGATCATTTGGGTGAACCCAATTTGAAAAAGGTCTCAGTATTGAATATAAATCTAATGTGCTCCTGTTTGAAGGTTTGTTAAGTTTTTGGGATGTTAAAAGGACAGCATACAGGTTATTTAATGTTGTATTCTTTGGGGGTGTATTTGATTTACTGGTTGCTAAGATATTCACTGTTAGTTTTAAAAAGGTTAACTTGAGTTCATAGAATAAACATTGTTTTGTTTTAAAAAGACACTGGTCCATTTTCTGCTGTACCATAACTGTAGAGTGAGCTGTGTGTTCCCCATACCACAATCTATAACATGTGTTTTAATTCCACTTAAGCCAAGAACAGTGTGCATCAACTCTATTTTACAAGGGAGGTGCTCACAATAATCTGCCACCTTTTGAAAGCAGATCTACAACTCAGAGCAAGGCAAGGGCAACGCTGCCAATGACTATGAAGATGATCATGGCCATAAATTACCAACATTATATCACAATGTTTCCAGGCAGAAGGAGGTAATGCATGCAGTATCTCCCAGTTTGCCATCCATGGCTGCATAAGGGAGGTCACTGGGGCAAATTATAGCAGGAGAGGGGAGTTTGTTTTCTTCTCTCTGACCAGCGAGAACCAGGTGAAATGTGCACATGGCTTTGCCAGAATAGTGGGATTCCCATGTGCAGGATGCCATCAATTGCACAAGTGGGATTTTGTGAGCGATGCATCTAAATACAACCACCAGGGGTTCCACTCCCTGAATATGCAGTTGGTGTGCGACCATTCTGGTGAATGCTTACTCTCCTGCTAGCAGTCATGATGTATTTATTCTGTGACAGTCCAAAGTTCCCTCAGTATTCAAGCCACCATTACAAAACACAGGGTGGCTGCTGAGTGACAAAAAGTAACTGCTGATTTATTCATGGCCCCACTGATAATCCAACTACATGTGGCCATGTATACAATGAAAACCATGTTACCACATGAAATATAAGCAGACATTGGGTTGTTCAAGTCAAGGCTCCAGTGCCTGGACTGCTCTGGGAGCCCCCTGGAACTCACCTTATCATGTGTCCCAATTCCTAGTAGCCTGCTATTTCCTGCACAGGGAAGAGGCAACCAACCCATCCCCTTTCTGGATGGGATGTCCATTATCATCGCATTAGACTACAATTCCACTGAATATAGTCTGAAATCTCCATTCTACAAGTGTCCAACACTTTACCATCCCTCAGTCTCTGGTCATCATCATGCAATGTAGAACTAAAAATCACCACAAGACAACAAGACCAACCCAACTTTATCAAACAAACAATCCAATACGCCATACAAAAGCCAACTAATCACCTTGCTAATTCCCTAAGTGCTTATCTTGCTAGTGTTTTTGCCTGTCCTGGTACTCCTATCTGATGGAATCCTAGCTGCTGACTTTCAGTGGAGGAGATTGCAGATGACACTGCAGATCACAAAAGTGACTTGATTGAATGAAACAAAAACTCAAACTTGGGTGTTTTCTACTTGTGCTGTAATGGAAGCCAAGGGCAGCACGGTAGCATAGTGGTTAGCACTATGGCTTCACAGCGGCAGGGTCCCAGGTTCGATTCCCGGCTTGGGTCACCATCTGTGCGGAGTCTGCACGTTCTCCCCGTGTCTTTGTGGGTTTCCTCCGGGTGCTCCGGTTTCCTCCCACAAGTCCCGAAAGATGTGCTGTTAGGCAAATTGGACATTCTGAATTTTCCCTCCGTGTACCCGAACTGGTGCCAGAATTTGGCGATAAGGGGCTTTTCATTGCGGTGTTCATGTAAGCCTATTTTTGACAATAAAGATTATTAAAAAAACATCAACCATCAAATTGCATCTGGATTGGGTCTGCAAGTGTTGTCATGGACTTGATCACCTCACAGAAATAAATGGACTCCATGCTCCGTGCAAAGCCCTGTGCCAAGTTAGCACGAGACATCTGCTTATTTCGTATCAGTGACCACGGGTTTTCTGGAAGGTCTGCATTCAGCATTTCATTGTGCGTACCCATCAGCCTTTTTCCCCACACCACCTCAGCAAAGTTATCAGCTGAGTCCTCTGGAGCAGAACGTGTGTGCAACCTTGGCTTCCAATGAGGTGCTACCCTTTTTCGCTACACTGGCTGCAGGCATTCATGACTTACCACATGCAGACCACACCCCTTTGCCACCTCGAAACTTCACCTAGTGGCAGTATCTGAGCTGGTGCTTGCGAGTGTGAGAGTGAGCCAGGATGTTTCTTCATTGGTCATGCCCTATTTCTGTCACACTGCCGCTTGACCAGCTACCAGTACTTGATTATCTGAAAGAATAAAGGCACAAGGTGAGGAGACCGGGGAAAGCAAGAGGTGCATGCTTACACCATCTGTAGCTGGTAAATCAGAAGACATTATGGGAAGAGGGAAAAGTGGATTCTGCTAAGGTGGAATAGGTAGGAACATACCTTCTATGGATTCAGCCCATTGCTGGTCACATCTTTAGTTATGGTCAGTCCAATAATAATCAGCAACATCTCTTCCGTTTGGATGAAGATATCTACTCATGCCTGTTCTCCAAAGATTCGATGTTGCTGTAATGGAAGTGTGTTAGTTAATGATTTGCTTGGCTGATATGCCTGTTGTAGTTGAATATGCGGCATGTGTGTGCAAGCTGAGAGATGTGGGTGAAGCATTGCTAAGTCTAAGGGTGAGGTGAGGCTCTGAATATTAGGTATGAGTTATGCTTTTGAGAAAATATTGGTTGGTGAATGAAGGGTAAATACTGAACAGAGCAGTGAGTGAGCAAGTGGTTCATTTTTAAAGATATGCAGCGGGATTCTCCGTCAGTGGGATTCTCCATCAGCGGAATCCTCCTTCAGCGGGATCCTCAGTCAGTGGGATTCTCCATCAGCGGGATTCTCTTGCCAGTGGGATTATCCATCAGCGGGATCCTCCGTCAGCGGGATTCTCCGTCAGCGGGATCCTCTGTTTCGGCAGCAGCGTACCCACGCCCGCTAGTTTTTCGACGGCGTGGGGTTGGCCACAGTGGGAAACCCCATTGGCAGGCTGGGGTGATGGAGTCCGCTGCCAGAGGAGGTGTGCTGGAAAATGAGGCTGGCGGGACGGAGAATTTAAGACTCACTGACTCACCACTCGCGAGGTCATTACATTTCTTCCAGAACTGCATCCAAGTCCTTAGGGCTAGTTTGCTTCATGCATTAGTGATGGCTATTTGGTTTGACTGCCACCTCTGAAACCAAAGTCTCCAGTGCTGCCCTTTTGAGCCAGCTGCATTGTTGTTTCTGCTGAGAGATGCTTTCATACCCACTTCCAACATTTCCTGCAGTCCAAAATGTACCTCCCCTTTAAGAGGCACAGGTTGATTTTAAGTAGTGCAGTTTAGATGTAGATTATGCGATGCGCACAAAATCGGGCCCCCACTGAGGCATGCAGCCACTCAGCAGTGTGTTTAGTGCTAGGCTGCAGAAGAGTATCATTAAAATTAGCAAGCAGCATGAAGTTTCATGCTGCTTGCATTGCAACAAACAGGCGTAAGTTACTCACACATTGCAACCTCAAACCCATTTTCAATCCTTTTTTAAAAAATTTAGAGTACCCAATTATTTTTTCCAATTAAGGGGCAATTTAGTGTGGCCAATCCACCTACTCTGCACATTTTTGGGTTGTGGGGGCGAAACCCACGCAAACACGGGGAGAATGTGCAAACTCCACACGGACAGTGACCCAGAGCCGGGATCGAACCTGGGACCACAGCGCCGTGAGGCAGCAGGGCTAACCCACTGCGTCACCGTGCTGCCCTCCATTTTCAATCCTTATCCATTTTTCTACGGCAATGTTGGTTTGGCAGAAGTTCACTTATAACAGAGATCTTGTAACAAGGCATGCCTGGACTGTGTTTAAAATGTGAGAGTGCAACTGGAAGCAATAGGTTCTTACTACATTTAGGGAGCGATTCTCTGTAAGATTTCTAAGTGTGGCAGTGTTATGGGCCAGGGTTTAGAGAACCCCAATGTACATCATGGAGTTCACTTGACCCACAACTTATAATAGATTGTGGTATGGGGAGCACACGGCCCACTCTACAGGTGTGGTACAGCAGAAATGGAAAAGTACTTTTGAAAGCAAAACAATGTTTATTCTATGAATTCAAGTTAACCTTTTTAAAACATACAGTGAACATCTTAGCCACCATCAATTCAAATACAACCCCCAAAGAATACAACACTAAGTAATCCTTAATAAATTCCCAAACAACGTCCAGAAGACAAAAGTCCCTTTTAACACAGAGATCAGGTTTAAATTATCTAATGAGAGCAGTTATCCCTTTGAAATCACCCAAATGAACACTCTTTATCTTGTAGAGAGATCCATGCACATCTGCTGGTTTTCACTGCAGCTCTTCTCTGAAAACAAAACGAAAAAATCACTCTATAGCAGCTTGCTCAAAAACGAAAGTAAAGCTGACAGACAGCCCAGCTCCACCCACTCTCTGACATCACTGCAGTGATAAACACCCATTTCCTATTTCTTAAAGGTACTCTCACATGACAGCAGTGAGTGGGAACTGCTGCGAGCTTCCCGGCACTCAGCCTGGCGAGACCGGGAATGCTATTCAACATTAATTGGTCCACTTAACGTGGCCCCACAGGCATCAAACCTCAAATGAAGACTCGCCAGCCGATTCATCGGGACCACGCTCGTCAGCCCCCACCTCCACACCCCCCCTCCCCACACCCACAACCCCATCCTCCCAACAACAAGGTGGAGCAGCACTTAAACAGCACTTACACAGCCAACCTCACACAGCTTGCAGCCATGGCCCCGAGAAGACCAGCCCTAAGATTTGGAGAGGCGGACCCGGAGAGGCTACCCGATGTAGTCGAGGTCAAAAAGGATGTCCTGTCCCCTGAAGGTCCCAGAGGGTGACCCACAGGGCAGCCAGTGCCACCTAGGTCGAAGTGGCAGTGGCCGTCAGCTTGGGAAGCGTGACCAGGAGGACTGGTCTCCAGTTCCGCAAGAAGTTCAATGACCTACACTGGGCAACATGGGTGAGTTGATACCTCCTCCCCCTGAGAGCTTCTGCCCAAACGTGCACATCCACCACCCCAACCCTCCACGCGGCCCCCAATCCTCCCTTCACCCTCTCTCTCCCTTCACCTCCCGCCCACCACTGTGAACCACAAATGCGGCTAACGATGCTTTCTCTGTGTCTCTGCAGGAAAAGCACTCCCACAATCGCCAGGAGAGGGCCCAGTCTGGCGAAGGGGTGCCAGACATAAAAATCCTCATGACCTTTGAGGAACAAGCCCTGGAGGTGACGGGGATGGCAGAGGACAGAGCGATCACCAATGCAGAGGTTAGCGCCCACCGCAGAGTGGGCCTTACCCAGCGGACCTGTCACATGTGAGTTGTTAATGCTATACAGACCAACCCATCCCTTCCACTGACCTCGTGTTCATTCTCCCGCAGGTCCCCCAGCCAATGGTGCTGGCACATCCAGGGTGGCCCTCTCCCCTGCCTCCTATGAGACCACCTCGGAGGAGAGCTTCGAGGATACCATGATCGATGCATCACAGCTGTCATCCCCACGCAGATGCACACACCTCGGTGGGCAACGTTAGTGGACAGGCTTCTGGGGCATAATCTGGCACCACTCCATTGCTGGTGTACATCAGATGGAGGCTAAATCCCAGGACCCAGCTGGATCCCAGCCAGATGCTGAGCCTCTGGAACATGCGATCCCAGAGCTGTTGGAGACATTAGTGACCGGCTGGGACATTCAGAAGGAGGAGTCAGCATCATTCCAACAGGTCCATAGCCAATTGAAGGAGTCCCAGAGACTATGGGCCCATGAGATGTTGCCGGCAATGCGTGACACCAAGGCCAACACTGCCAGGGTGGCAACCATAGTGGAGAGCCTGGTGCACGACGTTAGCAACATTAGTGGAGATCCAAAGCGTGGTGCAGTTGGTGACAGCCATGTCCGACTTGCTGGGGATGTGAGCCAGTACCAGGCTGACCTGGATGAGGTTCTGCGGGACATGTCCCGCCCTCAGATGGGCATAGCCGATGCGCTGTGCAGCTTGTCCCAGTTGCTGGTGGGCATTACCGAGGTGCTGCAGAGCATGTCCCAGTCACAGAGGAGCTTCGCCAAGGGCGTCGATACGATGGTGCAGACAACGGGGAGCTGCCAGGACTGGCAGAGCCAGATGACGCTGGGGCAGCCAAGGTCTGAACCAGCTGCCCCTCTGTCCCGAGGTGAACCCCAGGGCCCTATGGGCACCAACCAGGAGGATAGGGCGCTGGGTGCCAACCCAAACCTGGCCATGGAGTGGGGATGATGGCCACCAGCTCGCCTGAGTTCCACCCCTCTGATGAGTCGGCTATGCATGTGATGCCGACAAGTGCGCCGTGGCCCTCTGGCCCAGACCTCTCAGAGGATGCCCGCCAGGGGCATAGAAACATAGAAAATAGGTGAAGGAGTAGATAATCTGGCTATTCGAGCCTGCAACACCAATCAATATTATCATAGCTGATCATGCAAATTCAGTATCCCACTCCCACTTTCTCTCCATATACTTAATCAGTGAGGTGAAGGCTAAGACATCTGGACCCGCATCCACCTGCAGACCAGGCTGGTCTGGCACCCCGAATATGACTTTCAGGAGCGCCGGTTCGAATATCACATGCACCACCCCCGAGATGACCTCAAATACCTCACTCCAATATCCCTCCAGTTTCGGACAGGACCAAAACATGTGAACATCGTTTATGGGGCCCCTCCCACATCGCTCACACACATCCTCCACGCCTTCAAAGAGTTGGCCCAGCCTAGTCTTCATGAGGTGTGCCCTATATACCACCTTCAACTGTATCAGCCCGAACCTCGCGCACGAGGTTGAGGCGTTTACCCTCCGGACCACCTCACACCATAGCCTGTCCTCCATACCCTCCCACAACTCTTCCTCCCACTTCGCATTAATCCCCTCCAATGATACCTTGTCCTCCCGCAGAATCGTCCCATAAATTGCTGACACCATTCCCTTCTCCATTCCCCCTGTCGTCAATACCTCCTCCAACAATATGGAGGCCGACGCTATCAGGAGGCCCTAAAAGTCCTTCCTGGCAAAATCGCGGACCAGCAGGTATCTAAATACCTCCCCCTGTCCCAGTCCATATTTCTCCCCCAACTATTCTAGCCTCGCAATACAGCCCCCCAGAAACAACTCCTTTAATACCCTCCCATCTCTGAAATCTCCCATCCCAATTCCCTGGCTGAAACCTATGGTTCTCCCTAATCAGCATCTCTCTTGACCCCGCCCACATCTTAAAGTGCTGCCTCAACTGCTGGCAGATCTTCAACATCGCCACCACCACCGGACTCCCCGGATATTTACCCGGGGCCATCGGGAGCGGCGCTGTTGCCAACGCCCTCAGCCCCGACCCCCTGCACAGACTCTCCTCCAGTCTAACCCACTGGTACTTCCCCCCAACCCCCCACCCCCCACACCCCCACACCCACCCACCCAACTCATTACATTTTCAGCATTCGCCGCCCAGTAATAATACAATAGATTTGTGTGGTCCAAACCTCCCTGCCTACCGTCCTCTATCTGGGTAGATTCTAGGAAGTATCTACCAAGTCCTAGCCACCTTCTCCCCCCCAAATCAACAAAAATATCATCTTTTCCGCCTCCTTAAAAAATGCCTTTTGTAAAAAAAGATCAGCAGGCACTGAAATATAACCAAAAACTGCGGCAACACATTCATTTAATCACCTGTACCCGACCTGTCAGCAATAGAGGAAGACCATCCCACCGTGCCAAGTTCGCCTTCACCTCCCCAACAAACTAGTAAGATTGTACCGACGGAGCCCACCCCAGTCCAGCGCCACCTGCACCCCCAGATATCTAATGCCTACGGAATGGCAGCCCCCCCCCACTCCCAAATCGCGGCCCAATCACAAACCGCTCTAACAACACCATCAAATACCCCCACTCTACCCGATCAAATGCCTTTTCTGTGTCCAGCGTAACCACCACCTCTGTCTCCCTCCTCTTCACCAGTGCTATAACCACATGCAATACCCTCCTAATATTCAGAAATAGCTGCCTCCCTTTCACAAACCTCGATTGGTCCTCCCCTATTACCTTCGGGAGGCACTCTTCCAACCTAACCGCCAACACCTTCGCCAATATCTTCGCATCCACATTCAACAGTGATATGGCCTGTACAACCCACATTCTGTCAGATCCTTATCCTTCTTTAGCAGCAAGGAGATCGAGGCCTGCCCCCAAGGCTGTGGCGGCACCCCATTCCCCATCACCTCTTCAAATATCTGCACCATCAGCGACGCTATTGTATCCCTAAATTTCTTGTAATACTCCACCGGGAACCGATCCGGCCCTGCTACCTTCCCGGGCCTTGCAACTGGACCTGACCCGCCCCCTTCCATTGTTACCATGGAACCCCTCCCCCTCCCAGAATCCCTCCGTCCACTTCCTCTAGAAAACAGCTCACCCAGTTTCGATCCTCTCGCCCACTTTTTCACACCTCCTCGGCCCATCGAAACATACTCACCAGGCTCCAATATCCGCAGCCCCTCCCCCCCACCATCTTATGTTCACTAGCTAACTTAAGCTTGCTTGTGTGGGGACCCCTGCCCAGGACCCCTCTGTCATGATATGCAGACATGCACATAATGAGATACAGGCAGGCAGCTAATGAACACGGAGAACAGGACATAACCAATCAGCAGGCAGAGCACTTGGGAGTGGTTTCCCACTATAAAAGGCACGAGGCACTCACACTCTGTCTCTTTCCACTAGGGACATCTGCAGAGTGAGTCCGGTGTATATATCACGTAACATATACAGCACGTGGCTAAGAGCTAGTCTGGTTCAGTCAGACAGTGAGATCACACTTAGGTAAACAGAGAGTCGAACTCACAGAGATCTGTGCTAACTGTGTGACAGGTTCAATAAATCAAATTGAACTAACCTCAACGTCTGGAGTCTATTTCAGTCATAGCTGCATCCAGTTGCAGCCCGTGTCATCTCAGTTAACACGACACCCTGCCCAGTCCCAGGAAACAACCAGAAAACACATACCCCCGTCAACCCAACATGTTCCGTGCAAAATACAGATCTAAAAAAAAAACGTTTCCAAAAAGCAAAGGCAAAACGTGACCCATATAACAGCATGAAGTAAAAATCTAAAACAAAACTATATGTAAACACTCTTTCAACTCCTCTCCCCACGGTCCACAACCAGTCTTCAGTCCCATTCCTCACTTTTGCCTTCTGCTTTCACAACCGCCTCCGCCACCTCCACAGTCTCAAAGTAAAAATCTCTGGAGTTGTAGGTCACCCTCAACTTCGCTGGATGCACCACGCCAAACTGCACCACACTGTTATACAGGACCGCCTTTACTCAGCCGAAATCCACTCGCCTCCTCACCTGTTCCATCGTTAAGGTCTGGTAAATGCAAACACCAGCACCAGCCCACTGCACCTCCCACTTCAGCTTCGCCCAACTCAGGACCTTCTCCTTCACATGGTACCTGTGGAAGCAAACAATCCCTGCGCTTGGCGGCTCATTCGCCTTTGGTTTAGGCCCGGCCCAGTTCATACCGAGAGGGATCATCTTCCTCCCCCACCAACTCCGCCAGCATCTTGGCAAAGTACTCCATCGGCATCGGGCCCTCCACCCCCTCGGGCAGTCCCACAATTCTCAAAGTTTGCCGCCTTGAACGATTTTCCAAGTCCTCCAACTTTGCTCGCAGGCCCTTGTTGGCCTCGACCGCCCTCTGCAACACCTCCCTCATCGAGGTGAGCTGATCGCTGTGCTGCGACATGGCCTCCTCCACTCCCTTCATCTTCTCGCCCTGCTCCCTCACCTTGGCCGATGTCTTCAATGCAGCCACCTTCACCGAGGCGATTGCCTCCTCCACCAACACTTCAACGCCACATGTAATTTCTTTCCTCAACACCTCCATGTGCTTCGCGAACTGCTTCTCCAACTCCAAGGCCATCACCTCGGTCATCTTTTCTGCCGTAAGCAGTGCAGCCCCACCCAACGACCCAACCTCCGCCATCTTGCCAGCTCCCGGGCTGGCCCTTTCACTCGACGGTGAACCCTCACTCCCTTCCTTCTTCACGGCGGCTTGCTTATGATTTTTTTGACATTATCCACCTTCCTTACGCCTTCCTACACTTGATCATCAAAAAATTGCCCCTGGGACGGGGCATTAAACTCCAAAAAACAAGCCTTGAGCAGGAGCCACCCAACGTGCGATTTCCCCCTTCATGCCACCACCGGAACATAAATAGTGATCTCAAATGAAACCTTGTAAGGTAGCACTGGCTGGGGCACGTCTTGTTAAGTCGTGGTATACAGGCTGCAGGAGTCAAAATGGATTCAAAATTATTCTGAAGGGCTGAATCAAAGAACAATCAACTTTTAAAAAGGTTCAGAAAAGAGCAATGAGCGATAGAAGTTTAATTTTTCTTTAAAGAGCCAAGTCTTTGAATGCGGTTACTTGGATCTCAATCCATGCCTTTTCTTTCATCTGTTTCCTTATGCCTGAAGCAATATTATTCTCTCATTTGAGTATTTTATTGTTATTAAATATTTGCCTTCCTTCACATCTGGGTGGCAGGCAGGAAAATGAAGACGTAACAGTAAAGCAGCAATGTTCAGTGATGGGACAAAGGGAAATAGCAAGTGTTGATAGTCATCAGACCAAACAAGCTGCAGCAACAACAACAAATTTGAAAGCAACCATATCTTCAGGGAGAAAACTGAAATTGAACTGTGCACCTTTCCTCCTCATCAAATTTAAATGTTCTGCTAATTTCTCATTTAACACATTTCCTGTACGCGGATTCTATCTTTTTGCCACTTGAATCCTGTTTTTCATGTTTTTGCTTCCGGAAAGAGATATTCATTATTCTGCTGTTATAACCCACAAGGACACAGGGGACGACCCGATCGATCTCCGTGTGGGCTTCAAGCAATATGAACCCCCCCCCCCCCCCCCCCCCCACCCCGCTGAGGAGGCCCAACAATGCGGCTCGTTAATTCCCCGAGATAAAAGCTGGCCCAAGAAGAGGCCGGCATCTCAGGATGGTCCCGGCTGGGACTTGGAGTGTTGCTTAGTTGCTTTATTATGTGACTGTGAGTAGGAAAAAAAACTGAGCGGGATTCTCCATTTGCCGACGCTGAAATCGCAAAACGCGATTAGGCGTAGAATATTTTCCGATGCCATAATCGCGGTGGGCACCGATTTACCGGCAAATCGCGATGCTCCGTCACCTCAACAGCAACGTCAGTGAGTACGGGAAAGCACATACAGTGAACACCGGTTACATATCATTAGCGGGCCTGGTATTCTCCGGGGTGTCCGTGATTCTCCTCTTTCGATGGGCCAAGTTCCCGACGGCGTGGTTCACTTGCGCTTTTGAAAATCGTAAAACCGGCATGGTGGCTGATGAAGGAGAGCGAGAGGAGGTAGGACACGGAGAGGTGTCACTGTGGGCTGCCAGGCTGGACACTGGCTGGGCTGGCTGGGGCGGGGGTAGGGGCCCTACCAGGACCGGGGAGGGAGAGGGGTGATGGCAGCGCAGGCCGAGTGGCCGGGGTGACCCCCCTTATGGGACTGGGGTAGTGTCCATGCACTGACCGCCATTACTATGGCCATCTTGCTGCGCACCCCACTGACCACCCACCTTGGCCCTGGCTCTGCAGAGTGACACCGGCCATATGGGTGCCCCCACCCCCTCATCCCATCCTGCGCCGCAGCCCCCACCCCCACACCTTCCCCCCTCCCCCATCCCCAACCTGGCCACTACCCACCTGCGGCCCACCAGGGCAACACCCATAGTGTAATAATTACCAATCCTTCGTATATTATTCCAGGACATCTTTGTCATTTAGCCCCTCCCGTCCTCTACCCTATCCCGATTTTCCTTTTTTCTTCCACTCTCTCTCCCCCTATCAACAGCATAAAACCCATCATGTTTCTACTTTCCTTCAGTTCTGAAGAAGTCATCATTGACTTGAAACGTTAACTCTAATTTTCTCCCTCCTTAAGAGGCTGTCAGACCCACCGAATATTTCCAGCACTTTGTTTTTATTCCATATGTCCAGCATCCACAGTTTTTATTCTCTTCAATGTTTCCAGGTGGAAGGGATATACAGTGACAAATGTGCTTGAGGTGCATGGAATGAGGGCTCCTACTTACAATAGAAAGGTTCTGTGACATCCATTTTAGCCCCTCCAGGCTTAGTTTATGGATCAAAAGTAGAGTTGTGTCCAAATCCTGCCTGCTGATTTGACAGAACGGTAATTTATGGAAAAAAGTAGCAGTGGGCTGATTGAGGCTCTAGTGATTTTGCAAGATCGGTATAATTTTCATTTGATTCAATAAGCAGAACATTGTGTGAGGTTTCTACTTCTCCATCTGAAAGTGAAACAATGAGTTTGATTATCAGTTAACAGGTACAAGAAAACCTTCTGGGGTATATCAGCTAGTACCTGCCTATAATATTCCAGTCACCAATTAGAAGTGTGAAAATGGTGTCTAATTTCTCCAGGTTTAAGTGCTATCCTGAAAAAAAATACTCTATTAAAACATTATTTTCACAGGAGGGGCTTTTCACAGTAACTTCATTTGAAGCCTACTTCTGACAATTGATATGTTATGTACTCTGGGATAACACAGGCTGCAACTGGATGCAGCTTTAACCAAAAGATACTCTAGACCTTGAAGTTAGTTCAATCTGATTTATTGAACCAGTAGCACAGTTAGCACAGTTCCCTATGAGTTTGACTCTCTGCTAACCTAAGTGTGGTTACTCTGTCTGACTGAACCAGACTAGCTCTTAGCCACGTGCTGGAGGTGTGATACTGTACATATACCCTGACTCATCAGTGATGTTCATCAATGGAAAGAGGCGGAGAGTGAGTGCCTTGTGCCTTTTATAGTGAGATACCACCCCTGAGTGTCCTGTCTGCACATTGGTCATGTCCTGTTCTCTGTGTCATTAGCTGCCTGTCTGTATATCATTATCTGCATGTCTGCATATCATGACAACAATAAGCGATTTTCATTTTTCATTTCATTATTTTCAGTGTCAATGCACAAATCTTGCTCTCTTGAAACTAATTATGGATGCTAATGCTTCCTGGAACACCACACACTTTATTGTCGACTGACCTTACAATAGTAAACGGTTATTTGCCGTAAATGAAGAAAAGGGCTGTAAATTTTTTTAAATGGAAGCTGGATTGCAATGCAGGATTAATCTATGTGTGCTCACTGCTTCAAATGCAAGCAATCGCAAACGACATGCTGCCTGCTCATTTGCATAATTGCAGTGTGCAGCCAGTGATGAGCATGCTGTTGCGTGCCGAAGCAGAGATGCAAAATAGTGAGAGGTCGGCATGAGTTCAATTTAGCCTGCACCACCTAAAGCCAGCCCGTACCTTAATTTGACTGGAGCAGGTGCTGGAAGTAATTCGGGCAGTGAATTAACCACGAGAAAGAGTCAGAATCGGCACAACATGGCAAAAAGTAGGCTCTCAAGTTCTTCAGCAGAGCACTACAGACTTTAGTGCAGCAGGAGAAGTGGGATTCTGTATCCACAGGGGACCAAGAAGCCCTCCAGGCAGGCATTGTGTAGGCACTGGGAGCAGATAGCCATTGCTGTCAATGCCAGCAATGTAGCCCTGAAGACTTGATGCAGTCCTACAAGAAATGTACTGGTCTCACAAGAGTGATCAGGGTCAAAGAATGCACGTTCAAATACCACATTCATACAACTGAAGCATAGAACTCACAAACCTTCACTTACTGACAAACCGTGTCCATCAACCATGACTTATACATCATATTCATAACTTTGACTCAATTTAGCACACTGAGCACTGTTGCAAGCCACATAAACACATCTCACAGGTTGCACATACACCTGCTATTCATTCCTCACAGGTATATCACTTAAACACAATGCACCACGCTCACTGACAGGTTTATCTGTCTCTTGAAATACAAGGTTGAAAACAATCGCAGGCAGCAGCACCTAACTAACGGAGGACAGGAACAGGGGCTGCCTGTCCTCACCCCAATGGCAAAGATATAATTTGCCATCTTTGGAGCAGCCATGACTGAGTGAGGCCTTAGACATTGTCAGGGCTGAAAGCATTTAAGATGACAGTATATCCATACCTAATCCACTTTCTTACATCCCATTTGGCCCACATACCATAATCTCATCTGATTTACAAGCTGCACACAATGCAAGTATGTGCCTCTTTCCCCACTTCCCTCACCACAATCTTACTCTTGTACCTTTCTCCTCTCAAGAACCCAAGAACTGCCAACTGGTCAGGAAGCTGTGCAGGAGCAAGAAGTAAAAGAGAAGCAAGAGACTAATGACATAGAAGCACCATCACTCACTCTTGCACTCAACAGGCACCACACCACCTCTGATACTCCAAGTATTTTGAAGGGTAGCTTCGAGGCAGGTTCTGAATGCAGCAAGACACCAGGCATACAGCCAGGATGCGGGGGGAGGGTAGCACAGATGCCAGCTCATCAGAACACAAGGTCACACAAGTTCCCTGCAGTGGACTCAGATGACAGACATGTTCAATGAAACAGTGCACTGGCAACTGTATTATCCCGCATGGGACTTACGGGGTGGGAATAATTATCTCACCTATGGCTCTCGTGGAGTTAAGAGCTCCCCCACTGAGGGGCGGAGAAATTTCATTTCATAGTCTATTAAAAAATCGGCCAGTAAGGCACCCACCAAGAAGAGACCCGGTAAGGATTTACTGGAAGTTTCATATAATGTGACTGTAAATAAACCAAAGTTCTTTATTTTACTTGGTGTGGACTTCCCCTATCCTTATTAAACTGGCGACAAGGAGTAAACTGGTTTCTGGTGCCACTGTAACCTACTTACCTGAGCCACCTCCCCGAACCAGTATGCAGAAAGGATGTGTTGCTTCTTTTGGGCCAACAACATCACAGAGAACGAGCGCCAGGCAGTCATACTTTTGACAGCACACGTTCACAGTGACCAGGAGTCTTGCGTATCCGGCGGCGCCAGATACACACTCATTCGACCGACTCATGGCACTTTTGGCGCAACACTTTAACCCAACCCTGTCAGTGATCGTTCAAAGGTATCGCATTAATATGGTGAAGTGGTCCCCCAGTGAGTCTATCACCAAGTTCATGTCACGGCGACGGAAGATAGTCGGGTTTTGTGAGTGTGGATATGCTCCGTGAAAATTTGGTCTGAGGTATAAATAATATGGAAACACCAAAAACGTTTCAGCGAAACCTCCCTGAATTTTCAATAGGTGCTGCAGATCTCTTTGTCCTGAGAGAGCACAGAACCTGGCATCCAAGAAATACAAGGGATGGAGCTGAACGTTTTGGGACGTCACCCTTCATGTGGTATCCAAGTGGTCTGGACTGACCACTGCAGCAGTTCTGGCCTCTGAATGAAGGGCCCGCTGTCAAGATGTGGGATGCCCAAGACTCAGTTGAAGGAGATTCCAGTCCCTGTGCAACATGAGGGCGCCAGTCTAGGCATAACCATGGGCAATACGAGGGCCAGCGCTCTAGGCACCCCAGTTGAGGTAGGCTTCAGCCCCGGCGCTGGGCCTTGCATCTAGATGACCCAGAAGAGGGAGAGGATGAAGCTGAGATGCAGGCAAACTGTTTGGTAGCGCCCCTTGGGCCTATTCGAGTTCTGATACAGGTGAATGGTATATGCTCCAGTCCAGATGGAATTGGATAAGGGAGTTGCCATTTCTGTGGTGGCGCAGAACACCTTTGATCTTATTAAAAGAGGTGTGCACACCTTGATTTTGGCTGACACGGCAGCTTGGTTGGCCACTTACACTGGAGAGCTGAATATTGTGGGGACGACGCTTACTCCCGTAGTTTATGGGTGCCAGTCGGTTCGCCTTCCCCTCATTGTCGTGCAAGGAAGTGGCCATAGCCTGTTAGGCCGCGATTGGTTACACCAGCTGCAGTTAGATTGGCAACATATCCTCCAAGTGGAATTTGGCAGTCTGAGCAAGTTCCCCGAGGTTTTCCAGCCTGGCTTGCGTACAATTCCAGGGGCCATAACCAAAATCCAGGTGGACCCAGAGACCAAGCCCCAATATTTTCATGCCCACCCGGTTCCCTATGCTTTAGTGGAGAAAGTCGAGACCGGACTTCATTGCGTGGAGCGTTTGGGCATCGTTAGACCTGTGCGTTTCGTCGATTGGGAGGCACCAGTGGTCCCCGTCATGAAGCTGGATAAGACAGTCCATCTCTGCAGAGACTATAAATTGACGATGAACATGGCTTCAACGTTGGACCGTTCTCCTTGACCCCGCATTGAGAATCTTTATGGTACGTTGGCTAGTGACTGCATATTTACAGAATTGGACATGAGCAACGCTTATCTACAGCTGGAGCTTGAAAAGTCCTCACAGAAGTACATTATGATCAAGACGCACAAAGGTCTCTACGAGTACAAACAGCTGATATCCTCGGTGTGTGCAGTTTTCTAGCATGTCATGGAGAACATCCTGCAGGGATAACTGCACATTGTGGTTTACTTAGACGACATGCTAGTCACGGGAACTACGGGCCAGGAGCATTTAAAGAGCTTCAAGCAGTATTGAAGCACTTTTCTGAGTATGGGGTCTGCCTGCAACGTGCAAAGAGCATGTTTTATGCAAATTAAGTCATCTGTTTGGGGTGTGAGGTTGACCGAGATGGCCTGCACCCAATTGCTGAGAAAGTGACAGCCATCAAACTGGCCTCCGCCCCTCCAGACGCTGTGGAGTTACGCTCTTTTCTTGAATTTGTCAATTATTATGGTAGATTCGGGTAGCATCGGCGCCGGGAGTGCAGGAGGCGAGAGGGGCCGGTATTCTGGCCTTTGCGTCCCTGGTAGCCCGGCGCAGAATTCTTTTACAGTGGAGGGACGCAAATCCCCCGAGCCCGGAGTCCTGGATTAACAACATGGCTGGGTTCATTAAACTGGAGAGGGTCAAGTTTGCCCTGAGGGGGTCGGTGCAGGGGTTCTTCCGGCGGTGGCAGCCTTTTCTTGATTTCCTGGCGGAGCATTAGAGGGTGGTCAACTTCAGCAGCAACCCGGGAAGGGGGGGGGGCTACGGGTTTGTTACGGGGCTTTGTTCTCATGGTTTTATGCTTATTTCTTTTTCTTGTTGTTAATTTATTGTTTTTGTATTGGAGGGGAGGGGTTACTGTTTTTCTTTGTTGTGATAAAATTTGTTTTTGGAAAATTTGAATAAAAATTATTTTTAAAAAATAAAAAATTATTATGGTAGATTCATTCCAAAGTTTGCAACTGTCCTGGCACCCCTTAATTTGCTCTGAAAGAAGTACCACGTTGGGAGTGGAGCAAGGCCCAGGATGAGGCGTTTAATAAAGTGAAACAATAGTTGTCCTCTTTGGGGTACCTCTTTGGGGTAGTTTACGCATTTCGATCCTTCAAAGCCATTATTCATCATGTGTGATGCATCGCCTTATGGGATTGGAGCTGTCCTGTTTCACCGGATGAGCAATGACCATGAACGTCCAATCATCTTTGCCTCATGAACGCTGGCTGCGGCTGAATGAAAGTACGCTTAAATAGAAAAATAAGCTCTGGCGGTCGTGTTTGGAGTGAAAAAATGTCATCAGTATGCCTATTGCCACCATTTCTTTACCATCACGGATCAGAAGCCATTGTGGGCCTCGTCCGTGAAGAGAAGGTGATCCCACCAATTGCTCCGGCGAGGATTCAGCACTGAGCCTTGTTATTGGTTGTTTACAAATATTCTTTCGAGCACCGCCCAGGGAGCCAGATTGTACATGCAGATGAGTTGAGCTGTTTTTCCCCACAGACCGAATCCGCAAACCCCCCTACGGCAGACAAAGTGGTCGCTGTCCTGAATTTCATGGGCTCATTGTCCATCACTGTATCATGTATTCGTGACTGGATGCAAACTGACCCATCTTTGCCAAAGTGTGCCATCTGGTGCTATACGGTGGCCAGCAGCAACAGCTACCACGGGAGTTGAAGGTTTTCCCCTCAAAGTTCTCAGAGCTGACAGTAGAAGACGGTGTCTCCTGTGAGGCACAAGAGATGTTCCAGCAGAGGGCCAGGCAATCGTGTTGACAGACCTTCACAACGGACACCCAGGAGTGTCCAAAATTAAGATGCTGACGAAAAGTCATGTCTGATTTGCCGGGTTTGGACACAGATATCGAGACATTGGCTCAGCAGTGCCCCAGAAGCTCCCCGCGGTGACACCCCAACAACCTTGGGAGAGGCCAGGGTGCCCTTGGGCTCACGTACACGCTTATTTTGCCGCTTCATTCCTGGGTACGATGTTTCTTGTCCTGGTGGACACCCACTTCAAGTGGCTGTAGGTCCACAAGATGGCGACGATAACCTCCCCGGCGACCAGCGAGCAATTGCGCATTTCTTTTTTCATCCATGGAATCCCGGAGGTGCTTGTAACAAGTAACACAGCCTCTAGGGCGTCATGGTACCACAGTGGTTAGCACTGTTGCTTCACAACCCCAGGGTCCCAGGTTCGATTTCCGGCCTGGGTCACTGTCTGTGCGGAATCTGCACGTTCTCCCTGTGTCTGCATGGGTTTCCTCCGGGTGCTCCGGTTTCCTTCCACAAGTCCCGAAGGATGTGCTCTTAAGTGAATTGGACTTTCTTTGTTTTTCATCCATGTACTCGAACAGATGCTGGAATGTGGCGACTAGGGGATTTTCACAGTAACTTCATTGCAGTGTTAATGTACGCCTACTTGTGACAATAATATACATTATTATTATTATCTTTCACGAGTGAAGAATTTGCCGCTTTCATGAAAGACAATGTGATTTGGCTTGTCCGTACTTCCCCATACCATCCGGCATCAAGTGGCTTGGCAGTGAGGGCCATGTAGAGGGTTAAACAGGTGCTAAAGAAGCACCAGGTAGACACCAGGCAGGCATATTTTTTATTCTCGTGCTGCACCACACCGCAAGCATTAACTGGGGTGGTCCCTTCTGAGATGCTTATTGGTCATCGGCTTCGTACCAGACTTAGTTCGGTGCTCCCAGACATCGGGGTGAAGGTGCGCCATGATCAGGAGTTGCAAGGGCGTTGCCCAGTTCGACATTGACCTATCTGGCGCTTCGTACCTGACGAAGCAGTGTTTGTTCGTAACTTCACCGAAGGTGCTCACTGACTCTCTGGGATCGTTGTCTGTCAAACGGGATCAGCCTCTTACCAAGTTCATGTCTGGGGGCAACTGATGCGATAGCATTTGGATCATATTTGCTCATGGAAGTTGCCCCCTCATGAGGTTCCTCAGAAGAAACCTGTCCTTAATCCTCTGCTGAAGCAGGCCTGCTGTGTCATCTCCATTCTCTGTCAACGCCGACGTACCCAACATTGTATTTCCGGATTCAGACACGGCGACGCAGACATCGGGTCGTGGATGCAGATTCAATGGTTCAGCCGCCTCCTGCCGATCGTCCACTGCAGCATTCCTGCCATGGACAACGTTCCCCTGCGTGGTAATGTCGACTGATCCGGCACATCAGGTGCACGATGATTTACTGGAGCCAAAGAGAATCCTATGTCCTCCACTTGTGCCTCCTTCTCTTCCTCAAGGCCGTCGAGGGGGCCTTCAGACTTTGGGGGAGAGGAATGCAATATCCCACGTGGGACTTAGGGGTGGGAATAATTAGCTTCCCTGTGGTTCTCGCGGAATATGAACTCCCCTGCTGAGGGGTGGGGGAAGTCCATTTAGTTGTCCATAAATGGTCAGCTTGGAAGGCACTGACCAAGAAGAGACCCAGTAGGGATCTACCAGGAATTGTATGTAACGTAACTGTAAATAAACCAAAGTTTTTAATTTTACTTGGTGTGAGCTCCCCATGTCCTTATTAAAGCAACCCTGCCAGAAAGCTTGTCATCACTGTCAAGAAGTAAGGCGTTTGGCACTAATCTTGCACAGGGCTTCGCACACAATCTTTCCAAATGACAGCCAAATCAGTGAGAACCCATACGGACCAGACCATCATGGCTGATGCCTCAGCTTCATTGTAGCAAAGGCAGAGGACACCCAATGTCTCAATACTGTTGTGGAAGCTCAGACTGGAGTCCTGAAGGCTCAGTTTGCTGCTACACAAGTTCCGGCTCTTGCTGCACAGCTATGGACACCAATGTCCAAAAGAGTATGCAGGCTCTTAACAAGTCCAGAAATCATCCACCAACATTACTGGAATTCTTGAGATACTGCCACAGATGAGTGACAGTGGTTTCATGGAGAACAAACCTGCTGTACTTTCCCATGCTGACAGCATTCATCTTCCCAGGACTGCCTGCGGTTCACTGTCAGTCCACCACCCATGCTGCCCATATCGAGATGGTGTTTTTCAAGTTGGCTTTCAAGGGTCAGAGCTGCTTGAGGTCTGAAGTCACCGTGCAAGGCCATCTGCAGTCTCCCCCACTGAATGTCATCAGCCTTCTGCAGCCAAGCTCCAGCCATTAGGGTTGCATTGTACAGGAGCACCAGGAAAGCCAAAGCCATGCACTAAGGGATGTGCAAAGGTGGTTAGTTGTATGAAATATTGGATGATTTTCTTTGGTCAAGTTGCTTTGGAATGCTTGTTTTTTTGGGTGATTTTTATGTCTCCATTGTGGCAAGAAAACATTTTGATGATCAGTCATTGGGGGAAGGTAAAGTACAGGGACTCTTGGTGAATGGGGAAGATGGGTGGGGTTCACTGGAACCACGAGCTGGCCACAGGGGAGTCTGGCCAAAAGTTGGATGCCCTCGTTCCCTCCACCATTTCTATCCCTCCTGCTCCTCAGCTGCTCACCAGATACCTGGTGGCAGAAGTTGTGCCGTTATGATGGTGAGATTGCGCAGAATGCAGCAGACCATGGTGAAAGGTGACGTCCACTCCACTGAATTCAGTAGGCCTCTTTCAGAGTGGTTCAGGCAGCAGAGGTGTTGCTTCAGCACCTCAATGGTTTGCTTGATGACATGTGGCATCATGGCTTTTGTTGCAAGCACTCTGCTCAGGGGTTGTGCATCAGAGACACGGTGAGCAAATCGCCCTTGTCGCTCAATGGCCATACTCTATCTCTGCATGGGTTTCCTCCGGGTGCCCCGGCTCCTCCCACAGTCCAAAGATGTGCAGGTTAGGTGGATTGGCCATGAAAGAATTCCCTTATTGTCCCAAAAGGTTAGGTGGGGTTACTGGGTTTAGGGGATAGGGTGGAGGTCTGGCCTTAAGTAAGGTGCTCTTTCCAATATGGGCCGAATGGCCACCTTCTGCATTGTAAATTCTATGATAATGCACCGTGTGTGGCCCACTCCTTCTCCATCGGGAGAGGAATGCTTTGTGTAACTTTAAAGTAGAAATACCAATTTAGCAACAACAAGCAGAAGTAAACCAGCAGCTTTCCTGAGAATAATTTATGGTACATTTAACTAGGGGCTTGTGGTGGGGGTTGGCAGTAAAGTGGTAGTGGGGGGGGGGGGGGGGGGGTTATTCCTGTTAAATGCACGTTCAGGAGTGCAACATTAACAGAAGCTGGAATGTTGAGATTCAAGATATCACTACCAGAGTCCGATCAGCGTGACACTGAGGGATTTCACAGTCTGCCTGCTCTGTATACATCTTATGCATGGTCCCGGCATGGGCACCAGACTGCCCAAAATGCACCTGGCATGGTCAGCACCAGAAGTGTCCACACAGCACGGGTGGCCTTTTGCATCAAAACTGCACCCTTTAGCATCGAAGATAAGGCACACTGCAATTGAGTTTCACGACAAGAGTTTCAAAAATAACTATTTTCAATTTGTAATATGTTCTTTCACACCAAAACAGAAATTCTCAAAATTCTATGGCTTTCAAGATAAGAATCAAATTTTCTGATAAGGTGATAATGATAAATTAAAATGCTCTGTACCCTGGATGTGATAATGTAAACAGCCTTATCTTAGGATCACAAATTCCAAGAACAGAAATACCATACACCGAAATGTGTATCTCACCGTCCTCTCTTAAACTGAGCAAAACACTTTCAACAGGAACCTCTTTGATTGAAATGACTGGGATAAAATATCCTAATTTCCACATCTGTGAGATTGTTGACCTTATCTATCAGGGAAGAAAGCTTCCTGCAAGCGGTTTAAACACATACATTTTTCTGTTTCAATGTGTGTTAACGCGACTAGGCTATTATTAGAAAGGACACAGAGAATACGTTATGCAGTAATGTAACTGTACATCTGTGAAAAGGAGGGTGAAATGTTATTAATTGAAATGTGTTAATCGTGCACTTCTCTGAATAGTTTTGTACGTGTTCTTTGTCGGAATTGTCACTCAAAGAACATGCAACAAAGCACCAATATGTAAAGGTCAACGAAGCAAATATTTAATAATATGTACAATTAACCTCAAGTACAATAGTTATAGAGTAAGGTCAGCATACTGCTTAAGAAAATTCTGCTCACTTAATAGTTTCAGTAATTCAGAGAATGAACTTCATGTCTTATTGTAAACTCATGGAAAACACAATGCTGGAAAGCAGCATTTGATTTTAAATCATTCTTTCTTAACAATGTTCAAGTGGACAGTTTGACATTCGAATTCTATATTAAGGACTTTTAACCTTTTATATCAAGATGTATAATTATGAGCTTGATTAGGGATGAGTGGTGGTTGGTTAAATTGGATTCCAAATTTAGACCCCAACATTCAGAATTGCAGTTAGTATTTTTACATGGTTTGAGGAGCATAGATAAAGATGCGAACTAAAGCTATTAACTTGTTCAGAGCTGGGAAATTCGAAGGAACCTTAAGCTGGCTCAATTCGGATTTGCATAGCACTGTGGAACTAATTGCCAAACCCAAACCTGTCTTGGGATTCTGCAATCATAAATGTACTTTTTAAAATATTGATCTTTCTTGTGCATTTTCAAATTCGCTACCTATTCACACTGATCAGTGATTGTACAGTATTGCCCTGGAAGAAGTGACAGAGATGATAGACATTAATGTGAATGACACATACTGAAATACTTTTCAACCTTGGTCAAAGAGAGACTCAAGTTACAGTAATGGTTTATGGTGGTTGAAACATGCAGTCACATTAGTCAACCTCCAGCTCTTCATTTCTGACTGCTATTAGATGCTAGCTTCTTCTGTAAGAATGAGGGAAGTGCATCAGTGAGTGTCTTGGAATATATTCGGGTAATGATGAACCATGGAAGGAGGGCATTTGGTCCATCAGGTCAGTGTCAGCTCTTTTGAAGAGCAATCTTCTCCCAGCTGTTTCTCCACAACATTGCAACTTTTTTCTTCAGATTTTGCTAAAAAAAGAGATATTTTGCTGAAGCTTCTCATCTTGCACTCATCAGATCAAACTCAGGAATGCCAAATTTCACAACATTTAATATTACAGGAGAAAAGGCAATTAGGAGGACAAAGAGTTGGTATGAGAAAGTTCTGGCTGGTAAAATTAGGGAAAATTCCAAGATATTCTACAAGTATATCAATGGGGAAAGGATAACCAGGGAAAGAGGAGAGCCCATTAGGGATCAAGGGGCTAATTTTTGTGTGGAGCCAGAGGATAGTGGTAGGGTTCTTCATATCTATCTATCAAGAGAATGAGGAGGTAGGACTCAGGGAGAACAACTGTGAGGTTCTTGAGGAAATTGACGTCGGGAGTGACAAGGTATTGGAGGTGATGGTTGGCTTAAAAGTGGACAAATCTCCAGGTCCGGATGAATTAAGTCCCAGGCTGCTGTGGGAGAAGAGGGAAGAGATTGCAAGGGCTCTGACCCAAATTTCTAATTCCTCTCTGGCCATGGGGCAGGTGCCAGAGTACTGGAGAACAGCTAATGTGGACCCAATATTTAAGAAAGGTTGTAGAGATAAGACTGGGAACTACAGACCAGTGAGTCTCAATCAGTGGTAGGAAAACTGTTGGAGAAAATTCTGAAGGGGAGAATCTATCTCCACTTGGAGAGGCAAGGTTTGATCATGGATAGTCAGCATGGCTTTGTCAGAGGCAGGTCATGCCAAACAAATTTGATTGAATTTTTTGAGGAGGTGACCAGATGTGTAGATGAGGGTCGTGCAGTTGACGTAATTTATTTGGAATTCAGCAAAGCCTTTGACGAGTTCCCACATGGGAGACTTATAAAGGTGGCAAATGCACATGGAATACAGAGTAATTTGATGAGGTGGATTCAAAATCCACTTAGTTGTAGGAGACAGAGGGTGACGACGCATGGCTACATTAGTGACTGGAAGTCGGTGCCCAGTAGCATACCACAGGGATCTGTGCTGGATTCCCTATTAGTCGTCATTTACACAGATGACTATGTGGGAGGTAGGATCAGTAAGATTGCGGATGACACAAAGGTTGGCTGGGTGGTTAACAGTGAGGTTGAGTGTCTTGGGTTACAGGAAGATATGGACGGGATGGTCAAATAGGCAGATAAGTGGCAGATGGAATATAACCCTGAAAAGTGTGAGGTGATACACTTTGGAAGGAATAATTTGACAAGGAAGTGAACAGCATGACACTGAGAAGTTCTGAGGAACAAAGGGGCATTGGCGTTTTTGTCCCGAGATCTCTGAAGATGTGAGGACAGGTTAATAGGGTGGTATTAATAGGCATATTGGACACTTGCCTTTTTCAATTGAGGCAAAAGCAGGGAGGTCATGTTGGAGTTGTACAGAACTTTGGTGAGGCCACAGCCAGAGTACAATTCTGGTCATCACATTATAGGAAGGATGTAATTTCACTGGAGGGAGTGTAGAGGAGGTTCACCAGGATGTTGCCTGGGATGGACTATTTAAGTTATGAAGGGAGGTTGAATAGGCTTGGTCTTTTTTCACTGGAGCAGAGAAGACCTAGGAACAACATGATTGAGGTGTATAAGATTATATGGGGCACGAACAGGATGGATAGGGAGCATCAATTCCCCTTAGTTGAAGAGTCAGTCACGAGGGGCACAAATTAAAGGTGAGGGGCAGGAGGTTTAGGGGGGATTTGACAAGATGCTTTTTTAAGGTGATGATGGTCTGGAATGCACTGCCTGGGAGGGTATGAGCATTGCCTCATAGCCATTAAAAAGTACCTGGATAGAATGGGCTACGATGCACAGGTAGAATTTGACAACGTTAGTGAAGGAGATTAGGGTGGATTTTAAGAGGTGCAAGACATTGCACCTGACATTAGCAGGGAGGGTGCAGGTGGTAAAGATGAATGTGCTGCCAAGGTTCCTGCTGGTTTTCCAGACCCTCCCAATCTTTCTCCCTGAGGCCTCTTTCCAGAAGTTGGAAACAATGATCTCGGAGGTCATATGGGCAGGGAAGGTGCCGAGGGTAAAGAGGTCTCTGTTGCAGAGGCAGAAAGGGGGGCTGGCGTTACCGAACCTGCTGCACTATTATGCTGCGGTGAATGTGGAGAAGGTGAGGCGATGGGGGGGGGGGTCAAGATGGAGGAGGAGTCCTGCAAGGGATCCAGCCTGAGGGCTATGGTGATGGCTCTGCTTTCATTAGCTCCAGGGAAGTATGCGAGAAGTCCAGTTGTGCAATCAGTGATCAGGGTGCAGAATCAACTGAGGAGATATTTTAAGTTGGTGGGGATGTCGGTGTTGATGCCACTGTGTGGGACGCACAAGTTCAAGCCAGCGGAGATGGATGGGATGTATGGGAAATGGCGGGAAGCAGGCCTGGAGAAGGTTAGGGACTTGTATTTGGAAGAGATGTTTGGGGGTCTGGATGAGTGGCAGGAGAGGTCTGAGTTACTGAGGGGTAGTGAGTTGATATGTGCAGATTTGGGACTTCGCTCTGAAAGAGTGGAGGGCATTTTCTATGTTGCTGGAGTACACTTTATGGGAGCAACTGCTACTCCTGGATGAGTTGGGGGAAGGTAGAAATGGAGGTATATTTGGGTGGTTATGTTGGGAGGGGGGGGGCGCAGGTGGTGAGGATCAAGAACAAATGGGAGGAGCTGGGGGGGGAAATAGGCTGGGGACTGTTGGGAGGCGATGCGTAGGGTGAATTCAACCTCCTTCTGCGCAAGGATGAGCTCGATTCAATTCAAGGCGGTGCATTAGGTGCATATAATCTGGGCGAAGATGTCTGGGTTCTTCCAAGGGGTGGCTGATGAGTGCAAGAATGTGGACGAGGGCCGGCGAATCATGCGCACATGTTCTGGGGTTGTGAGAAGCTGGAGAGATACTGGGAAGCTGCATTTCGGATGCTAACTAAGATTAAGGCGGTGGAGGTCAGGCTGTACCCAATGGTGGCAATCTTTGGGGTACCAGAAGTGCCGGAACTGCTGGAGAGGCGGAGGGCCAATGTTGTGGCCTTCGCCTCTCTTTTTTTTAAAAATAATTTTTATTGAAAAGATTTTTTACATGAAAATATGTACCCCACCTACCCATAGACTATTACAAAATATTCCCTCTTAACAACTATCCCCCCCCCCGCCCGACCCCCCGCGCGCGTTGTCCCTCCCCCCTCCCCCCCCAAAAACAAACAAAGCAACAATTAACATCAAACATGAACTGCGAACAAATTTGCCCGCATTGCAACCTTAAATAACCCACCACACCCGTTGTTGCCACCCCCCCTCCCCCCCCCCTCCCCCCCCCCCCCCCGGGTTGCTGCTGCTGCGACCTCTGCACCCTATCTTTGAGCCAAAAAGTCGAGGAAAGGCTGCCACCGCCTGAAGAACCCTTGTACCGACCCTCTCAGGGCGAATTTGACCCTTTCCAACTGGATAAAGCTTGCCATGTCATTAATCCAAGTTTCCACGCTTGGAGGCCTCGCGTCCTTCCACTGTATCAGTATCCTTCTTCGCGCAACTAGGGACGCAAAGGCCAGTACTCCGGCCTCTCTCGCCTCCTGTACCCCCGGCTCCACCCCAACCCTAAAGATCGCTAGTCCCCATCCTGGTTTGACCCTGGATCCCACCACCCTCGACACCGTCCTTGCCACCCCCTTCCAGAACTCCTCCAGTGCCGGACATGCCCAAAACATATGGACATGGTTCGCTGGGCTTCCCGAACACCTGCCACATCTGTCCTCACCCCCAAAGAACCGACTCATCCTTGTCCCCGTCATATGGGCTCTATGTAGCACCTTAAATTGAATGAGGCTAAGCCTCGCACACGAGGAGGAAGAATTAACCCTCTCCAGGGCATCAGCCCATGTCCCATCCTCTATCTGCTCTCCCAGCTCCCCCTCCCACTTGGCTTTCAGCTCCTCTACTGATGCCTCCTCAGCCTCCTGCATTACTTTGTATATGTCCGATATCCTCCCCCCTCCGACCCAGACCCCCGAGAGCACCCTATCGCTCGCCCCCCTGCTGGGGAGCAAGGGAAACCCTTCCACCTGGCGTCTAGCAAATGCCTTCACCTGCAAATGTCTAAACACGTTTCCCGGGGGGAGCCCGAATTTCTCCTCCAGCTCTCTCAGGCTCGCAAACCTCCCATCTACAAACAGATCCTTCAGCTGCCTGATGCCCACCCTGTGCCAGCTCTGGAATCCCCCGTCCATGTTCCCCGGGATGAATCTATGGTTCCCTCTTAACGGTGCCTCCATCAGACCTCCCACTTCCCCCCTGTGCCGCCTCCACTGCCCCCAGATCTTGAGGGTGGCCGCCACCACCGGGCTCGTGGTGTACCTCGTGGGAGGGAGCGGCCATGGCGCCGTTACTAGGGCCCCCAGGCTTATGTTGCCACAGGACGCCCTCTCCATTCGTTTCCAAGCTGCCCCCTCCCCTTCCATCATCCACTTGCGCACCATCGATACATTAGCCGCCCAGTAATACCCCGAAAGGTTGGGTAATGCCAGCCCTCCACTCTCCCTACTCCGCTCCAAGAAGACCCTCCTCACCCTTGGGGTGCCGTGCGCCCACACGTAGCTCATGATGCTGCTCGTCACCTTTTTAAAGAAGGCCCTAGGGAGGAAGATGGGCAAGCACTGAAATAAAAACAAAAACCTCGGGAGGACCGTCATTTTAACGGACTGCACTCTGCCCGCCAGCGACAGCGGCACCATGTCCCACCTTTTAAATTCCTCCTCCATCTGCTCCACCAGCCTGGAGAAGTTCAACTTGTGGCGAGTCCCCCAGTTCCTTGCCACCTGCACCCCTAAATATCTAAAACTCTTTCCCGCTCTCTTCAACGGGAGTCTCCCGATTCCCTCTGCCTGGTCCCCTGGGTGTATCACAAATACCTCACTCTTACCCAAGTTTAGCTTGTACCCCGAAAAGTCCCCGAATTCTGCTAGCAGTTCCATCACCTCCGGCATTCCCCCTTCTGGGTCTGCCACGTATAGCAGCAGGTCGTCCGCGTATAGCGATACCCAGTGCTCCTCCCCGCCCCTTGTCAACCCTCTCCACCCCCCTGAGCCCCTCAGTGCCATCGCCAACGGTTCAATTGCCAGTGCGAAGAGCAGGGGGGACAAGGGGCACCCCTGTCTGGTCCCCCGGTGGAGCCCAAAATACTCCGATCTCCTACCATTCGTCACTACACTTGCCGTCGGGGCCGAATAGAGCAGCTTCACCCATTTAATAAATCCCTCCCCAAATCCAAACCGTTCCAGCGTCTCCCACAGGTACTTCCACTCCACCCTATCAAATGCTTTCTCCGCGTCCAATGCCACCACTATCTCCGCCTCACCCTCCACTGCCGGCATCATGATGACGTTTAGCAGTCTCCGCACGTTCGTATTAAGCTGCCGCCCTTTCACAAAACCCGTCTGGTCCTCGTGTATCACCCCTGGCACACAATCCTCTATCCTGGTAGCCAGGATCTTTGCCAGCAACTTGGCGTCTACATTCAGGAGCGAGATAGGCCTATATGACCCACACTGCACGGGGTCCTTGTCCCGCTTCAAGATCAGAGAGATCAGTGCCTGCGACATTGTCGGGGGCAGAGCCCCCCCCTCCCATGCCTCGTTGAAGGCTCGCACCAGCACAGGGCCCACCAAATCCGCATATTTTTTGTAAAATTCCACCGGGAACCCGTCTGGCCCCGGCGCCTTCCCCGACTGCATATGCCCAATCCCCTTGACTAGCTCCTCTAACCCTATCTGCGCCCCCAGCCCCTCTACCAGCTCCTCTTGGACCTTGGAGAACCTCAGTTTGTTCAAGAAGCCCTCCATCCACCCCCCCCCCCCCCCCCCTCGTCGGCGGCTCTGACCGATACAGCTCCTTATAGAAGTCTCTGAAAACCCCATTTACTTCTGGCCCCTTCTGCACTATGTTCCCACCCCTCTCCCTCACTCCCCCAATTTCTCTAGCCGCATCCCGCTTGCGGAGCTGATGCGCCAACATCCTACTCGCCTTCTCCCCATACTCATAAATCGCGCCCTGCGCCCTTCTCCACTGTGTCTCCGCCTTTCTGGTGGTCAACAGGTCAAACTTAGCCTGCAAACTACGCCGTTCCCCCAGCAGCCCCTCCTCTGGTGCCTCCGCATATTTCCTATCCACGTCCAGAAGCTCCCCCACCAGCCTCTCCCTCTCCTGTCTCTCCCTCCTTTCCCTATGTGCCCGTATGGAGATCAGCTCCCCCCGGATCACCGCCTTCAGGGCCTCCCATACCATCCCCACCTGCACCTCCCCCGTGTCATTAATGTCCAGATATCTTTCAATGCTCTTCCGGACCCTCTTATACACCTCCTCATCCGCCAGCAACCCCACGTCCAGGCGCCACAGCGGACGCTGGTCTCGCACCTCCCCCATTTCCAAATCTACCCAGTGTGGCGCGTGGTCTGAGACCGCTATGGCCGAGTACTCCACTTCCCGTACTTTCGGGATCAGTCCCCTGCTCAATACAAAAAAGTCAATTCTAGAATAGACTCTGTGGACATGGGAGAAAAAGGAATACTCCCTCGCCCTCGGCCTCCCAAACCTCCAGGGGTCCACCCCTCCCATCTGCTCCATAAACCCCTTTAACACTTCTGCCGCTGCCGGCCTCCTACTCGTCCTTGAACTCGATCTGTCCAACACGGGGTCCAGCACTGTGTTGAAGTCCCCCCCCATGATCAGGCCCCCTGCCTCCAGGTCCGGAATGAGGCCCAGTAGGCGCCTCATGAAGCCGGCATCGTCCCAGTTCGGGGCATACACGTTAACCATCACCACTTTCTCCCCCTGCAGCCTACCCTTCACCATGACATATCTACCCTCTTTATCCGCCACCACCTCCGCCGCCACGAACGACACCCTCTTCCCTACCAGGATCACCACCCCCCGGTTCTTTACGTCCAGTCCTGAGTGGAACACCTGTCCCACCCACCCCCTTCTCAGGCGGACCTGGTCCGCCACCTTCAAATGGGTCTCTTGTAGCATTGCTACATCCGCCTTCAGTCCCTTCAAATGCGAGATTACTCTCGTTCTCTTGACCGGCCCATTCAGCCCCCTCACATTCCAAGTGATCAGCCGGGTCGAAGGGCAGCCCGCCCCTTTCCCCCCCCCCTCACCCCCCTCCCCCCCCAGGCTAGGACCCTTCCTAGCCGCGATGCACCCTCCATAGTACTTCCGTAAGTCAGCTGGTTTACGCTGACCCGGCTGCCCCTGCCACACTCCGGCTCCTCCCGGCATCGGGGACGTCCCCCCCTTACCACCCCTCCTTGACCCCGCTCCAGCGCGGGAAAGGGAGCCATTGCTGACCACGCCCCTTACTCCCACCCCCCTCCCTCCTCTGCCCCGTGCGCGGGAAACCAGAGGAAAGCCCGCGCTTTCGCCCTGCCCCTCCCCGCCCCCCCCATCTTCAGTTCCACCCCCGTCCCCGATCTCACACCGATAAATACAAAACAACCAAAAACCCCACAAGAAACACATACCCCCGGCACTCCCCCCCCACCCCGCTCTCCCAACATAACATTATAAATAACAGAAAAAAGAGAGAAAAAAACTGGTATAGAGAACAAAAAGGGTCCAAAAATACTGCCAAGTGAAAATCCAACCAAAGGAAAGCCACGTGTCCAGCTTAAAGTACCAGAGCGGCAACAACCGGCAAGTATCCCCTGGTTCTAGTTCGAGTCCAGCTTTTCTTCCTGGACAAAGGCCCACGCCTCCTCCGGGGACTCGAAATAGTGGTGCTGGTCCTTATAGGTCACCCACAAGCGCGCTGGCTGCAGCATCCCGAATCTGATTCTCTTGGCATGCAGCACCGCCTTCGTCCGGTTGAACCGGGCCCGCCGCTTTGCCACCTCCGCACTCCAGTCCTGAAAGATCCTCACCGTCGAGTTCTCCCATTTGCTGCTCCTCTCTCTCTTGGCCCACCTCAGCACCCTCTCCCGGTCACTGAATCGCTGGAACCGAACCAGCACCGCCCTCGGGGGTTCGTTTGCTCTTGGCTTCCTGGCCATTACTCTGTAGGCCTCCTCCAATTCCAGGGGCGAAGGGCCGCCCCTGCCCCCATCAGTGAGCCCAGCATTTCTGCCACATACCCCTGGAGGTCCGACCCCTCCAGCCCTTCTGCCAGGCCCAGGATCCTCAGGTTTTTCCGCCTCATGCGGGTATCCATCTCCTCCAATCGGTTTTGCCATCTCAGGTGGAGTGCCTCGTGCACCTCCACCTTTCCCACGAGGACCGTGGCCTCCTCCTCCCTCACAGTCATCTCCTGCTGCAGCTCCCGAATTGACGCCTCTTGGGTCGCCTGTGCCCCCATCAGTCTGGTGGTCGTCGCGTTCATCGACTCCAGCAGCTCCACTTTCAGCTCCGTGAAGAAGCGCAGGAGAACGGCCTGCTGCTCCTCCGCCCATTTCCTCCAGTCGTCGGGTGCGCCACCGGCCGCCATTTTGGATTTCTTCCCCCGCTTTTTTCGGGGAGCTGCTGCCGCTTTTTTTCCTGCCCCACTTCGGGTGACGACCATAAATTTTTCGGGGTTCTCCTCTGGGAACCTTCCCCCACCGGGAATTGCCGTTCCAGCGCCGTTAGGGGCCCTCCAATCGGCCCGAAAACACCTTCCTAACAGGAGCAGCCAAACGTGCGACTTAGCTGGTCATAGCCGCAACCGGAAGTCTGGCCTTCGCCTCTCTGATTGCCCGGCAAAGGATCTTGCTAAATTGGAGGTCGGATACGCCGCTGGGGGTGACAGCCTGGCTGAGGACTTGTACGATTTTCTCCGGTTGGAAAAGATTAAATTCGCGTTGAGGGGGTCAGCGGTGGGGACTGTTCATGACAATATTTGAGGAGCTGTTTGTCACAGGCGGCGGGGGAGAGGATTGGGGAGGGGTAAAAAGAGGGAAAATTGTACAAACTGCAGACTCACAACTGTGAGTTTGTGGAGTGTGTTTTTGTATGCTTCACTGTTTTTTTACACATGTTTGGAATAAATTACATTTTTTAAAAACCTCTCATCATGTTTGTAAGAATTCATTTATGGCACCTCCATAGCTTTCCACTTTGCGGAAACCCCAAGGATATAACAGCTGGAAAAACTGAGCAGGTCTGGCAGCATCTGTGGGGAGAGTAGCAAAGTTAATGTTTCAAGTTCAAATGACTATTCTTCAGAGTTAAAGAGAGAAAAAATGTGATGGATTTTATACAGATTAAGAGGGGTGGAGCAGGTGGAGCAGAATAGAAGGTCAGAAATAGGTGGGAGCTGGGGAAATTTCACAAAGATGTGCAGGGCATAAGACAAAGGGAATGTTAGAGTGTGAAGGTGCAGGTAGTGGCATAAAAGTAAGCTAGCAAAACTCGTTACTGGGAGAACAAAAGTCAGTGCTCAGTGAAAGCAAAACTGATGTTGAACAAGTGACAGATGGGTGGTTAAGGTTGTTTACATTTGGACAAAAATTATTTTTGATTGGAAAAATGAGGTCCAAAAGGACAAGACGGGTCATCGCCTAAAGTTAGTGAATTCATTGTTGAGTCCAGAAGGCAGTAACGTGCCTAAACGGAAGATGAGTCGTTGTTCATCCAGTTTGTGTTGGCTTGACTGGAACATTACATCAGACCACAATGCAATGCTGTGCGCCCGATCTGCGCTTGCGTTACACGCGTCATAATATTGGTAAAGGCGGCCTCGTAGGCATCTGACAGTCACTTTAAACAGGCTAAGATCTTTGAATATGTTAACGAGAGGCATAATGCTTGTTCGGGGCCATTCAGTGATTGTACCTTCACCCAGTCTGTGCCAGCTGGGCAGCACTAATGAATTTCTGCTGCCATATATCTCAGACCCTTGCACCTTTAAATTGTTTTGGTTAGCCTGCATTTGACCTCGCTGCCTCCGTTATAGCTCTCCCAAATCTGAGGTTAAGTGTCTGGATGTTGTGCGCAGAATTCTTCATTGCTTAATAAACTATTCATTTAATTTAATGTTTGTATGGAATGCTAGTGATCAGGTGGTTGTTACAAATCACTGATGATGAGCTACCAGAATTATCACCTGGGGAGGGTGTAGATATCAATTCAGACATTTCACACATTCAAGATAAATATTAATATGTACCTATAAATAATTCATCAAGGGAGCAAACAAAAGGATCAGCTACTTTGTCTGATTATACCGGAAAACCAAATGCTTCAAATAGGAGCGATGTAAATAAGATGTTGACCAAAAATGGCAAAAACAATATCATTATTAAATTAAGGCATGCGAGTTAGTGAACGTGTGGAGGGTGAGAAGGTTGGAAGAGATCCAAATGAGATCTTAATGGATCTTACAGAAGGCGCTGAAGCAACATTTTCAGGGAAAGGGTTCAAAGAATGAATAGCTGATTGAGAACATGAAGTGCTTCAGGGCATTGATGCAGTGTTGATGTAGTGGTAGAAATGGCTGAAATTTTCCCTTTAGTAATTGTGGTGTAAAACTGCATCTCCATTATTAGGAGCTTTTGCATTGTATTGTTAAAACGTCTGAAATTGTGGGGCCTTTTTGAGTTCACAAGTCTCATCATTGCCTGTCCAGTATTATGCTACACCTGTGTGTGATGCCTCCAGTTGCTAAATAACAGAACATCCAGCCATGTAAGAGGCAAGTAAGGTTTTCATGCAGCATATTATTCTACTTATACTTCAAAGAAGGACTGAATTATCAGGCAAAGTAAGAGGTTTGATTGCATTATATAATGTCTGCTCATGAATATATTATAATATAATTGATTGCTGTATTACAAACCGGAACAATGCACTTTTGTGTAGCGATGCTAATGTACTCACTCAGGTCATACAGCACCCTCTGCTGATAGGTGTCAGACAGTGATAAGCAAACCTGATGTGGACATATGCATCAACACAAGAACTCCAGGGGAGTACCATGTTTGTTTGATATCCATTTTATCCTTACACAGATTTTCTTTTTTCTGCATGATGCCTTGGGTTACTACACCACTATACCCAAGCAAATGCAAAACACTATGGATGCTAGAAGACTAAAATGAAAGGTGAGAGGTCACAGACCTGAAATGTTAACTCTCCACAGATGCTGCCTGACCTGCTGAGTATTTCCAACATTCCCTGTTTTGATTGTACAGCTATACACATTGGCCACACACTAGTTATGGGGTAGTCATCACCTTGGGTATCAAAGTTCACTTTGCAAGTCTTTGAAATTCAATTGAAGACACTTGATAAATTTATGGGTTCGCGCCAGTAGAAAATGGCATGGAAGCTGCTGTTTTGGGGTCAAGCCCAGCCGGTTCAATAATGTCCATCAGGAAGTTATACCAGGAGTTGACCTGCAAGCAGTTCCAATCCCAAACCACATGAACTCCTTCTGAAATAACCCCCAATTTATGAAAATTATCATTCGTGGATGAAGGATGAACACTGCCGATTCAAGAAAAATAAGAACTAGGATTGGGTCTCTTGACGGTGTTGCCCCCAACCGAGAACCAAAATGTGGCATGTCAGTTCAGACTCATGGAAGTAGAATTTCCATAGGTGTTCTGCCAATTCCCTGCCCTAACATCAGCAGAAGATCAGTTGAAACCCTGGCAAAAAGGAGTAAATGACCATTTACATCATTTCTCCCAGGTTTCCACCTTGATTTTAAAATTCTCTTCCTTGAGCTGGATTTTATGGAGGAAGAAGGGGCCCAATCACTGTGGCAGAAAGCACGGGGCGGGTGCGGGCCTGGGGTGGGGGGGGGGGGGGGGGGGGGCAGTAGTGTGGATGAGGTGAGGGTGCAAAGCTGGCTCGGTGGTCAGCTCGATGATGCCGCATCTTGTCTCAATTTAGTAGCTGCCATTGCTTATTAGGGACAACTGCCTATTCCCAAGACATGCCAGTCAATCAGAGGACCAGCAGCCTCAGGAGCACCACTGCTAGTTTAGGCTCCTGCTGGTACTGCACCTGCAGAATGAGGATGCATCGATATCCCTGCATCTTCAAAGTGAGATAAGTGGGGTCTGGGCTCAATGGGGGCCACTCAGTCAGGATCCAGTGTGAGTGGGGTGACATTCGCTGAGGACAGGCGGCGCCATTGCTTCAGTTGTGGCCTTCATTGTCAGATGGCCGTCCATGGACCAAGGAATTCACAAAAAGGACCACTTCCACTGGAACCTGCCAGGAGGACCAGCAGTCTCCCTACATGGCAGTGGGCCATCCAAGTGCTGGTAAAATTCTGGCATTGATGGAAGAGGCCCATAATAGGCCCTGGGGCTCTGGGTGGGCAAGCCATCTACCACCTTTTAGCCACAGGCAAAATGGCATGGTGGTAGGAAAACAACAACAGGCATGCCACCTGCCTTCTTCCCAGCATTGTTTGGCACCCTACCTGCTGCACAGCCTGCCTCCAAAGGGTAGGTTAAATCTAGCCCCCCCTTTTTTAACAGCCCTCCATTGTCTCACCTCTCCTTATCTCTGTAACATCATCAAGTTCTACAACCCTCCAAGATCACTATGGTCCTCTTGCACTTTGCCCATCACCAATTTTAATCACTCTAACATTGGTGGCCATGCCTTCAACTGCCTCGCTCTGAGCTCTGGAATTATCTCCCTAAACCTCGCTGCCTCACCACCTCTCTCTCTCCTCCCTTATGATGCTGCTTAAAACCTATCTTCTTGACCAAGCTTATGTTCATCTGCACAAATATCTCCTTATACAGCACGGTGTCTAATTTTGTTTGACAACATTCCTGTGAAATGCCTTGGGACATTTTACAATGCTAAAGTGGTATATCAATACAAGTTATTATTGTTGAAGTTACAGGAGAAATATCCTTAATGTGAATTATACTGCCTGTAACGTTTATTGGAGCCTAATGAATGATGCAGTTTCAAATAAACAGCCACCTGAAAACCAAGATGGAAGGTAGATTTTGATATTGTTCAGATTTATCAATTTGAGTTTATTTGAAACTTGATTGTTCAATCGGTCCACCAAAAATTTCAGGCAATGTAATAAATAATATGCTTTCAGCAATTTGTAAGCAGGCAATAAAAATGCATTTCACTGTGAGAATAATCAAGCATTTTATTGAGGGACATTTCCGCTGCAGTAGGAATTCTACCCCTAGTACTTTAAGCGGTGCTTTTGATTAGGTTATGGTTCAGCATAACAAACAAGATTGAATTCTCCTCGTACATTTGTTTTTTCTATTTCTTGACCTTCTCTTTCGCCTGTTCATAATGCAACCAAAGCAGTGGAGTTATATCTTTCAGATTTGCTTGGTGTTCAGCTTTTCCTATGTTGGCTCTGGGGTCTGACAGTGTTTCAAACAGGGATCTGTCGACCCCAGGTGCCAAAGACCATCAGACTTCTGGCTGTCTGGCACCAGCACAGTAAAGCTATTATTCGATATGTTTCTTTCAGCAATTGTGGACTTGGGAGCACATTGCTCCTGCCATTATATACGAATTCAAATCTTTTTTACAATTACAGTATTGTTTTCCACTGAGTATCTAGCACAAATTGAAACATAAATGTTCCTGGGAGTATCAGTCTGTATGGGTGGGTTGCCTCACACAGGGAAGTATGAACGCCTCTGTTTTAAGCACATATAACAATTTCGGGAAGCTGGAATGTTGTACATTATAACAATCTGTTTTTTTCAATTGAAGAGAACGAATGTAACCATGAAAACCTGGTTAGCTTCCACCTCGGTTTGTACGAGACCGTTTATTTGAAGCTTGTTTGACTCTTTCAGGCAGTACATAAACAATATGTATTAATCGTGTATCAAATGGGAATAAAAAATATGTTTGTGTGTGAGAGGGCAGCTGTGTTGAATGGGGTGGTGGCTTTGTTGAGTCATAGCGACCAAATTGCCTCGCTGGAGGCTGAGATCTCGGTGGTGACGGAGAAGGATACGAATCTGAGGGCAAAGGTGGATGACCTGGAAAATAAGTCAAGGACTCAAAACTTCAGGGTCGTGGAGTTGCCGGAAGGTGTGAATGGCTTGAAGACAACTGCGTACTTTTCGCAGCTGTTCAGCAAGATTATGAGGAAGGGTGTACCGCTGTTCCCTCCAGAGTTGGACAGGGCCCATTGAGCACTCCAGGAGAAGCCTTGGGTGAATGCGCCACCACAAGGAACATAGGAATTAAGAGCAGAAGTAGGAAATTCAGCCGCTCGTGCCTGCTCTGCTATTCAATCAGATCATGGCTGATCTCTTCCTGGTCTCAAATCCACCTCCCCACCTGTTCCCCATACCCCGTTGATCCATTTTAAAAATAAGAAATATATCTATCTCCTTCTTGAAACAATTTAATGACTCAGACTCCATCGCACTATGGGGCAGCGAGTTCCACAAATTCACCAGCCTCTACGAGAAGCAGTTCCTCCTCATCTCAGTTCTAAATCTACCATTTCTCAACCTATACCTGTGACCTCCCGTTCTGGACTTCCCCACAAGGGGAACATTTGGTCTACTTTTACTTTATCAATCCCTTTTAATATTTTATATACCTCGATCAGATCCTCTCTCATACTTCTAAACTTGAGCAAGTATAAGCCCAAACTGTTTATTCTGTCCTCATATGTCAACACTTTCATCCCCAGAATCAATCTGGTGAGCCTACTTTTAACTGCCTTCAATGCCATCACATCCTTCCTCAAATAAGGAGACCAAGACTGTACACAATGTTCCAGTTGTGGTCTCACCACCACCCTATATAATTGCAGCAAGACTTCTCTACTTATAGGCTCCAGTTCTTTTGCAATAAATGCTAACATTCCATTTGCCTTTTTAATTATAGTCAGATTTCCAGGGGAAGGTGTGGGCCCTGAAGTGGGCCAAGGAGAACCATGATTCAAGATGGAAAGGAAGCAACGTTAGAATATATATTTATGGGCAAATTGTGTCTGAGGATTCGGACTTGGCGGACGGGGTGAAGGCGAAGTGGGAGGGGGTGTTGGAACCTATAGTGGATGATGAGGCATGGAGTGTGGCCTTTCACAGGGTGAACTCCACGTCTTCATGTGCACAGCTTGGTCTAATCTAGTTAAAGGTGGTGCATAGGACATCTGACCATAACTAGAATGAATGTTTTTTTTCCAGAGGTAGAATGTTTTTCCAGAGGTAGAATGTTTTTTTTCCAGGGGTAGAAGAAAGGGCAAGCGGTATTCTGGGGGGCCGACCAATCACACACACATGTTCTGGTCTTGCCCCAAACTAGTAAGCTTCTGGGTCTCCTTCTTCAGCACCATGTCAGTGATTCTGAATATCAATCTGGAGCCTTGTCCTCTGGTGGTCATTTTTTGGGTGTCGGACTCCCCAGGACTGCAGAATGCATTGGGATACCTTTGAGCTTGTATAATGTTTGAAATTATACTTGAAACTCGTCTATCTGATGTTCTAAGGCAACAGCAAGATGTAAATTTTAAACGATGTCCTGTCCTTTGCCTCGTTGGTCGTCCAGAGACAAGTTTTGCTGGGGTGAAAGTCTTGTTTTCCACCCAGCACCTCAATATGGTTAATAATAATAATAATAATCACTTATTGTCACATGTAGGCTTTCACTATGAAAAGCCCCTAGTCGCCACATTCCGGCGCCTGTTCGGGGAGATCGGTATGGGAATTGAACCCACACTGCTAGCAACTTGGGCGACCAAATGGAATTCTTGTACCTGGAGAAAGTTAAGTACACCATTTGGGGGTCTGTCAGTTGCTGGGGCGGCGGGGGTGGGGGTTTGTTTTGTTTTGTTTGTTTTTTGTCAGTTTTTCTTCTCTTGGTGGATGGGGTGGGTATGGTTGGTTGAGGTTTTTGTTATGTTGGGTTTGTGTATTTTCTGCTGTGGGTAGTTTGGGTTTTGTAGTAAAATTTATTGTAAAATGGAAAATCTCTAATCATTTTTTTAAATTGTGAGAGGACATGGATAAGATGGGCTGAATGGCCTCCTACTGCGCGGTAACCTTTCTTTGATTCTATGGCAACACTGGTAAATTGACGCCAATGGAGGAAAATATTAAGTCACCCACATTAGATTGAAGAAGTTAATGGAATACAGACCTTTACATCCAGTGGGCAAGACAAGGAGTTAATTTACAAGATTAACAATTGACAAACGCAATAGACAATAGTTAGATGTTTTGGAGGATATCGATTTCTGTCTTGTTGTTGGTGAACCTCAGGCATCTGCTTTTTCATCGTCCATTGTTGCCTCAACCAGGGTCAATGTCATGTTTGTAGGTGTTGAAGTGTCCTCGACCGGGGTACTATCTTCCACAGTTGTTTCTGGTGTTGTCAGGTTCTCAGGTCTAGGTCTTCACTTGGCACAGTTTGTTCTGGACTCTCGATTGACTCTGCCTCTTGCAACCTTGTTTAATTGCTAAAAGTTGGTCAGCGTATCTTCTCTAGATGACACTGTCCTGAGTTTGAACAGTGTAGGAGACCGGTCCAGTCTGTGCCAAGACATTGACACGTGCCCACTTCTGACTGGCGGTGTAGTTCCATGCTAGTACTTCCTACCCTTTCTGAAATACACGGCCTTCAGCCCTTTCTCACATTGAAAAAACCTGACTTTGCTGTTTCCTCTCAGCAATCTCTCTTGTCTTAGGTGGCTCCAGCAAGTCATACACTGCCGTTTTACCATGAGAGTAATGTGTCATGTGAGAGTACCTTTAAGAAATGGGTGTTAAAGAAATATACCTTTGAGAACTCGGTGTTTATCAGTGATGTCAGATTGTGGGTGGAGCTGGGCTGTCTGTCAGCTTTTTACTTTTGTTTTAGGCTGTTTTCGGCAGGATGTCTTTTAGTTTCGTTTTCAGTGTTGGAGCTGAAGCCAGACAGAGCAGGTGTACTGTTGATCTCTCTGCCATGAAAAGACTATCTGTTGATCATTTGGTGAATTCAGAATTATAAATGTTTTCAGTAGTGACTTTAACCTGATGTCCTTCTGTTAAAAGGTGTTTCTTCTGTCTTCTGGATGTTGTTTGGGAAGTTATTAAGGATTACTTAGTGTTGTATTCTTTGGGGGTTATATTTGAATTGATGGTTGCTAAGATGTTCACTGTATATTTCAAAAAGGTTTAATAGAAGAAACATTGTTTTGCTTTAAAAAATACTTTTCCATTTATACTGTACCACGCCTGTAGAGTGGGGTGTGTGCTCCCCATACCACAATCTAGTAAAGGTTGTGGGTCAAGTGAACGTCATGATACACTTTAGGGTTCTCTAAACCCTGGCCCACAACAAATGCCAGAGAACTTTGGGTTGTCAAATGTGTTTTATTCTTGTATGTCATCAGAAATTGGCTTGATCGTTTTGAAAATGATCCTTGCTCACGAGCCACCTACAATGAATGCTTCATTATCTGAACAAACCTTTCAGCCGGCCCAATTGTAGCAAGATGATAATGAACAGATGTGTTGGATTCCGTTCTCCTTTAGATAATCCTGTGACATGAACTGTGGTCCATCGTAACTAACAAGTTGTTCTGGGTACCCAAATTTTACAAAAATCTCACCCAGTCTTTCTATCATTCTCTCTGAGGACATGATCTTTGTAATGGCGACTTCAGGCCATTTTGAGTGCATGTCGACCTCAATGAGGAACATGCACCCTTTGAACGGTCCAGCATAACATTTATCAACTCCTTGCTATGGTCCTTCTGGCCATTCTCATAGGTGTAATGGCATTAGTGATGGCAAGTTTTGAACCTTTGCACACAATGCAACACCCCCGCCTTCTCCTCAATTTCACTATCGGATCCTGGCCACCAAAAATAGCTTCTGACTCTCTTCTTCATCCTTACTATCCCGCAATGACTTCATGAAATTGGTTTGGTTCACGTTTCCTTAATAATGGTGGAATGATGACCCTTATTCTGCAGTGGAGACAACCAGGCTGTATAGGTAGTTTGAGTCTTCAAGGCAGTACTTTCCAAATCCAGGACTGCTACCTCTAGAACGACAAGGGCAGCAGATGCATGGGAACACCATCAACTGGAAGTTCCCCTCCAAGTCACTCACCTTCCTGACTTGGAAATATATCGCCATTCCTTCACTGTTGCTGGGTCAAAATCCTGGAAGTCTCTCTCCAAAAGCGCAGTGGGTGTACCTACACCATGTAGACTGCAGAAGTTCAAAAATAAAGCTCACCACCACCTTCTCAAGGGCAATTAGGGATGGGCAACAAATACTGGTCTGACCAGTGAAGCCCATGTCCCGTAAAAATGGATTTTAAAAAAATGGTTTCAATTCTGGGTTTTCACAAAATACTCCGTCCATACTTCTTAACTTGTCCTGTGGTCACAGGAGTGTTATCGACTACTTTGAAATAGAAAATATTACCACTTGAACTACTGATTGACGATTTATTAGGTAAAGGTAATCTGGAGAGTCCATCAGTGTATGATTTATGATATTTTATCGTATAAGTTTGAGTTAAATGTTAGACGTTTAGCTGTTGTTGTATAAAGTGTCAAAGGTTCGGCTCCTTTTCCACAAACACTTTTAATTTACTTCAACAGACTCTGTACAAAACTCTAACATCACATCACCTGACACAAAGGCCACCTGAAGCCCCTTTACATATCAGTGTCAATTTTTCGGTACTTAACATAAATTGGATGACTAATTGGAATGTCTCTCAACCCAAACTTAACAGTTTCCCCTTCCTTGGAGAAAAAAATAATTAGGTGAAAACAAAATTACAAGAAACTTAAAAACACACGCAATTTCCCCCCGTTTTTCTCTTTCTTTTTGGGAATAAAAAACAGTCACAGAAACAGGCGCACTTCACTAATAATATCCAAAAGTTTCTGTGAGCTAGCCCCTCTTTTTGTAAAACAGTCTGACAATTGATAGCTACTGTCAACCCATTTAATTTTTGCTATTTCCCTTCTGTCCAACATCTGCTTCAAACTTGCGATGTCTATCCTTAACCGTTTTTCATTGACACTTTTTGTAGAGTGCATATTTTCCCACAGAGATTTATTGTCAATGTGACATTCAGTAGGTATATTACCCGAATCCACTGATCCCAAAATTTCTGTCAATATCTGAGATATATAAACGGCCGTATCCACCGCCTCTACAAGGCTTAATGTCTCAGCAGCCAAAGTGCTTTTGACCACTCTCCTTATTTTCTTTGTTTCCCGCACAAGAGGCCACATTTACCATTGTTCCCCAAAAGGAAAATGATAAAACCTCCTATGCTTGTAACCCCATCACATAAATTTGCATAGGACGCATCACTATAAACTATGAGTTTCAAGTGCCTCAGGTCACCTAAAACTGTGAACCTCAAAACACACGCCTGCCTTTTAGTTTGACCAATGCTTTATTTGCTCTTATTAGGTCTTCCACTTTGGGATCATTCATTTTTGTACTTAACTCTAAGACATCAAAACTCACACCCGGTCTAGTCTGTCTACCTAATCAATTCATTTGCCCAATTAAACTTTGCAGACGCTCTTTTTCCATCTTTGAAACCATAGCCTTGTGAAACCCGGCCACGGCAAATTGCTATTGGGCTGATGCTTTGCAAATAAGAATGCTGATGTAAAGTTGCCCTGATCTTAGCATGTCCAATTTCCAGTCCAATATATTTAAATGCACCGGAAGCCTGACTTCCAACCCTGAATTCTTTCCTCAAACCAGAGATGACAATAGCTTTGAAATCACTAGTCCCACCCCACAAAAGAATCATCGACATACATCAGAAAGATGCCAGAAATATTTCCTTTATAGTGCCAGTAAAACATTGCCGGATCTGCTTTCAACTGGCACAGTGGCGTGCAGAGGGGGGGGGGGGGGGGGGGGGGGCGACGGTGAATTGGCCCCGGGCATCCATTGGATGGGGGCATCCAATCAGAGAAGGAAAAAAAAATAAAAAAAATTTTTAAAAAAAAAATTTTTTTTTTTTAAATTTAGATTACCCAATTATTTTTTTCAATTAAGGGGCAATTTAGCATAGCCAATTCACCTACTTTGCACATTTTTTGGGTTGTGGGGGCGAAACCAACGCAGACACGGGGAGAATGTGCAAACTCCACACGGACATTGACCCAGAGCCGGGATCGAACCTGGGACCTCAGTTCCGTGAGACGGTTGTGCTAACCACTAGGCCACCGTGCTGCCCCAGAGAAAGAAATAAGATAGTAATTTTAAAATTTCAGCGGTAATAAATCAATTTTTGGAGGCTCACCACACTGCAGAGGCAGTTGTTAGCCCTTTATTCCTTTAACATGGTGTACCCTTTCTGTCTAGAGAAAATGGTCCTTCTCCCCATCCCCCCCACACGCATGCGCATGATGTATGTGGTGCAACCATCAAAAGCAACAAGCAGACGTGGCTGTTCGTTCCTGCGTTTCCTCGAGTCATAACTCGTCTTTTCTTCAGCTTTTTGTGCATCTAGATTAGTTCTTTTACCTACTCAGGTCAGTGAATAGCTCTAGAACAGGTGCAACTACGGTTTTTATAGGTTTTTTGGCGATATTTAATGAAATATTTACGTGGGATGTAGTAAGAGTGAAGCCTGGATGATCAGAGGACTGCTATGGCATTTAATCTCGGATTAGGAGACATTTATTCCTTAACATGCTAATATTCGAATACAGATACCACTAATTTGCAAGTCTATGATATAAATTGCACAAAATTATCAGTGGAGAATCAGTGTGAAATAATTTGATACGATGGAACAAAGAAATGAAATATGGTTTATCCGTCTGCAACTGACCGATTGTTTACCATTTTCTTTCCATTTTCTCATGCGTCTTACGGTTTTTGAGATAGAAAATGAAATGTTACGAGTATTTTGTGTACAACCGAGTGGAGCACAGAACAGGAAAAGAAAAAGGGCCAGAGTCGAAGAAGAGTCCCATCAAAGAGGGGCATTAGATGCATGGATAAAAAGAAGTAAAGAAGAAGTAGGAGAACCTGGAGAAGTAAAAGATGATGTGGGTGCAGAGAAGGATTTTTCTGATACGGATTCAGCTCGGTCAGAACATAATACTTTCTCTCCTCAGTCTCGTTGTCAGGATGATGATCCATGTGAAGAAAATAAAGAAGATATTTGCATATTTTTGCAAAGAAGCGATTTTGGCTGTTTGAAGAAACCGATTCCAGATCATTTGAAGATGACAATATTACAACATGGCCCTGAAAGATATCAGAATAAAAGTGGTCCATTTGCTGAGAAGGATGGGAGATCATTTTCCAAACAGTGGTTTGATAAAGTTTCCACAAACGGAGAAATTGTGGAGAGAAAATGGTTGTTATACTCTCCATATCGGAAAACATGCTGTTTTCAAAGGAGCATTTGTTGTCTATGTCAAACTTTGGAAAGGAAGACGGTTTCTCCACTTGGAGAAAATTAAATCCAACAATACCTGACCATGAGAAAAGCCCTTCTCATAGAGCTCACATGAGGGAATACCTGAACCTTGTAGTTCGACTCCATCATTCAACTACGATAGATGCTGAACTTCAACAGCAAATGTCTGCTGAAAAGAAAAGATGGAAAGCTATAACTGAACGGATTGTCGAGGTTATATCCTTTCTGGCAAAATAGAATCTGGCCTATCGTGGACATCGAGGAGAAGGAATATCTGGGTTATCAGAGCCAGGGGAGACAGTCAGTGAAAATACAGGAAATTTTCTAGCAACAATCAGACTTTTGGCCAAATATGATGACATCTTAGCAAAACACTTGCAGAGAGGGAAAGAGAAACCAAAAAGTGTCACCTACTTGTCCAACAGAATTCAAAACGAAATAATCAATCTTCTTGGTGAAACTGTCAAGAAAAATATAATTTCCGAAATTAAGGACGCAAAATATTTTAGCATAATGCTGGATTCAACTCCAGATATTGCCCATGAAGATCAGGTTTCTGAAATTCTGCGTTACGTTCATATTGATGAAAACAGAAAAGTAGAAATAAAGGAGACATTTCTGGGATTTTTTCAAGTCAACAAGAAAAATGCAGTCAGCCTGGTAAATAAAATTCAGGAAAAATTGGAAGAAGACAAAATTTCCATGAATGACTGTCGTGGTCAAGCATATGATAACGCAGCAGTTATGGCTGGAGTGAGAGGAGGTGTTCAACAAAAAATTCTTGAAGTTAACCCAAAAGCTGTGTTTGTGAACTGCGAGAACCACAGCCTCAATTTGGCCTGTGTCCATGCAAGTGAGGTGCAACCTGTTGTTGTTACATTTTTTGGCATTCTAGAAAAACTCTACTTTTCTTTCTTCATCTACTTCTCGTTAGGAAGTGTTAAAATCATTTGTCACTTGGACTGTGAAAAGACAGTGTGACACAAGATGGAGTTCCAGCCATGATGCTGTGCAAGTAATCCACGAAGAGTGTGACAACGTTATTGCAAGCCTTCAACACCTGCTGGAAGGAGAATTTTCAAGGGAAACTAAATCTGATGCAGGATCGCTACTGAACTCTATTCAACAGTTCCCGTTTATAGCTTTATTAAATTTTTGGTACTCAGTTTTATCATCAGTGGATAAAGTCTCAAAACGTTTGCAGGATCCGAAAATGGGGTTCCATGAAGCTTCTTGTGATCTGAGAGGACTTATTCATATCTTGAGTTTGAAGAATGACGAAATTATCCGCAATGCAATAGATTTAGCCAATGAATATTGTCAAAATTGGGGAATACCAATTGCACGAACAAGGAGAAGAAGAATAATGCCTGGAGAGTCAGCAAGAGATAGTGGACTGACGGCACAAGAAGAAATGAATAGAGTAATGGTAGAGATTGTGAACAGATTAAAAACTGAAATTGAAGACCGCAGTGTCCGTCTTCAAAGACTCAGTGACCGATTTTCTTTTCTTCTGAACTTGAATTCAGGAGTGATTGAAGATGAACAAGAAAGAGAGAAATTAAAAAAGGAATGTTCAGACTTTGCAAATTATTATGACAATGATGTGGTTGCAATTCAGTTATATGACAAAATTATTGATTTTGTGATGCTCCTTCGAGCTGGAGGGAATAGAGTTCCCCCTGATCCTAAAGATGCTCTGGAGTCTTTACTGCAGTATGGGAGGGATGTCTTTCCGACGCTGTGTGTTTCATTCAGATTACTGCTTACAATCGCATTTTCAGTCGCAAGCTGTGAAAGGTCATTTTCAAAACTGAAATTAATAAAAACATATCTGAGGTCTTCTATGTCACAGGAGCGACTGACCAACCTGGCTTTAATAAGCATTGAAAAAGAATTTCTCACAGCTGATGTAAAAAGTGAAGTAGTTCAGGTGTTTTGTGACAGGAGGTATCATTTGGGGAAAAGAACTTAATACATTTGATTGATTTATATTAAAATCGAATAAAGCGTTTATTTCATGTTTCATCTGTGTTTATATATTCAAAATGTTTTCCTTTCTCATAATATTTCTCAGTATATTAGGCCTTATACTTGAGTCTTTGGGGCATACAATCAAGATTTGCCCCGGGCATCACCAGACCTCTGCACGCCACTGAACTGGCAACAGCCTAACTTTAACAAAACTGACCTTACCGAAAAATATCAGACTCTAGTTTCATCATTTAATCCATATACACATTTGTTCGACTTCCAGAGTACCCCTTCTGTGTTAGCTGCCTCTTTAGGAGGACAGAGAAAAATGTCTCTATGGAGTTGATGTCCCTGCAAGAAGGCAGCTTTTATATCTATAGATTTGCATTCCCATGCCTTTGTGGCTAACAGATCCAAGAAGATCTTTAAAATAACCTTTCCTGCCGTAGATGAATCTACCCTTAAATCCTGATCTTCTAAGTTTTCTTCAAATCCCCTCGCCACAAGCCTGGCCTTTGCCTTATAAGTTCCATCCAGAAGAACCTTTTCCATGTAAATCCATCTGTAGGATAGAGCCCTTTGTTCCCTATCCGGTACTTTCGTGTATACCCCAAATTCACTCCAACTATGCAGTACTTGCTGTTTGGCATCTTTGATAACTTTTTCATCTAACTTATTGGAAGCCACCAAAATCTCACGTGCATGTAGGCTTCTACTCCTATTAGTATTTGTAGTCTTACTCATGTTCCGAGACCTTGATAAACTACGTCCCCTCTCCCACCTGGTACCTCGTTCTGTACTGCTACTCTTTGATCTTTCCCTTCTGCTGTGATGTCCTTTCAATAGTTGTCGACCTTTTCCTGCGGACCTGTTCACTATCCGATGTACTATCTGAACTGGCACTGCATTTCTGTGCCCTCCATTTTTTAACTTCATGTTCCCAATCCAGTGCCTTGACTCCCTCCCCTGAATGCTGTACATTCAACCAATGTTTATACTTTCCAGTGGCCTTCCCTGCTCTACTAATAACAGTTGCATCCTGCCATTGGCTAGACTCTTCAAACATGTATGTCACTTTTGCACCAACATTTAGCAGTTGTCCTTTCGGAAAAATGGCCTGTTCTAAATCATCAGAAGTGTTGTGTTCCTCTACAGAAACTCTGTCTATATCAGTTAACTGGTCCTCATAGTTCTGTAACACGTGCGTACCAGATGCCTTGGTTCCTCTTCATGTCTGTCTGCTCTGTCTAAATTTGAAAATTTGTAATCTGTACCCATTATCTTTGATGAATGTTCCCTAACAGTTTGATTGCCATATTGAAAAATAATTGTTTTGCTATCCATGCCTATGATCTTCCCTGGGCCTTTCCATTCATTAAAATTGTCTCTCTTATAGTATACTATGTCTTCTTGCTGAAAAACAATATTTGATGGCCGTACATTATGCCTCAAAGCTCTGCGAATTATTTCAGAGACTTCTGATTCCAAAAAAGCTTTTCTACTTCTATGTAATGCATTTAAATGCTCAGCAAAGGAAGAGCTAATTGTAGTCCCTTCCAAAGCTGGAGGCTGCTCATCCAAAATGGACGGAATTTTAGGATTTCTACCAAACAATAATTGATAGGGACTATAGCCCCCAACCATCTGCAATGAATTCTTTGCATGTACCACCCATGCTAAAGCTGAATTAGCTTGCAGTTTGGTCTATCTGCCAAAATTTTCCAGAGCATGTCATCTATTACCGCATGGTTTCTTTCACACAGAAAGCCTGGGCTTTCTGCAGGCGTATTCAGAACTGTGATATTCAAGGTTTCACACATATCCCTAAACTCATCATCAGCAAATTCTCCCCCATAGTCCGTAAGGAATTTTGCCGGTGGGCCCATTCCTGTCCCTATCCATTTTTCCACGATTTGATCCAGAATTGCTCTCTTTTCTTTACTTCGTACAATCGTTGATTGACTAAATCTGGTTGCTAAATCTACAAAATGCAAAATAAATATATTGGCTTTATCCCAGATCTTAAGGTCCAATACCACAATGTAATTTAAATCCCTGGCCAAAGGTAGGGTTGCTATCAGTCGTGCTGGTGTCCTTCTGTACTTCCTACAAACTTCACAGTGATCACTAACCTGTTCTATTAGCTTAGTATAGTCTTTATCCCTTACCCCTGCATCCTTTAATACATTTTTCAGCCTCCAAGGAGACGGATGCGCAAATTGCCTATGCAATTTTAATACAACAAGCTTTTTATAAGCTAAAGTCCCATTTTCAACTGCCATTAACACATCCTTAACAATTGTACTTGAAATGTTATTTGTCAGTAATAGAATACAATAGTGTCCCGACTGTGTAAATTGTAAGTCCACCGGGTTTCCAAAAACTGTTGCTTTATCCTGTTCCATATCCAGTTTCATGTGTGCTTTCTTCATCGACTGTCTGCTCAGGAAGCAAAGGTATCTCACTTTGCAGGGGCAGCAGGGTAGCATGGGGGGCAGCAGGGTAGCATGGGGGGCAGCAGGGTAGCATTTAGGGGCAGCAGGGTAGCATGGTGGTTAGCATAAATGCTTCACAGCTCCAGGGTCCCAGGTTCGATTCCCGGCTGGGTCACTGTCTGTGTGGAGTCTGCACGTCCTCCCCCTGTGTGCGTGGGTTTCCTCCGGGTGCTCCGGTTTCCTCCCACAGTCCAAAGATGTGCGGGTTAGGTGGATTGGCCATGCTAAATTGCCCGTAGTGCAAGTAAGGTTAAGGGGGGAGTTGTTGGGTTACGGGTATAGGGTGGATACGTGGGTTTGAGTAGGGTGATCATGGCTCGGCACAACATTGAGGGCCGAAGGGCCTGTTCTGTGCTGTACTGTTCTATGTTCTATGTTCTATGTTCTACTTGATACAACATCCGTGCTAATGAAATGATTCACTTCGGCAATATTGCAACGGATCACCGCTCTTTTCAGCGACTTCAGAGTATTATCATCCCCAAACCTGAAACTTGTGGAACTTTCAAATTCCTTAACCGTGTTATGATTTTCAGCATTCAAGGAGTCCAGGTAACATTTTAACCAGTCAATTCCACACAGTAGATGTGCAGCCACTGTCCAATACAGCACAATTGAAGGGTTCTGCAACCAACACCCTTATTACCGGCGTAAAACCGCTTGTTAATAGGACAATGCCTTCTTTCTGGTCACTTACTTTTTCCTCTTCTGACTCTTCCATGTCATGTGTTGCTTCAAACTTTGTATTATAAAGTGTTGGACAGTTGAAAGCATAATGTTATTGAGAGTCACATCGAAAACATTGATTTATCATGCCCTATGCATTTCTGGGGTTCATCTTTCTATTGTAGGTTCTAATTGGGTTTCTGTCTTCATAATTTCCAGGTCCTGATCTCCTTCTATAGTCTTGGAACCTGTTTGTAGCCATACGCTTTCACCATCTTATTAGTAGTGTACCTTCCATATTGTGCTTTAGTGCAGGCTGACCTATTTGGGTCATCAGAGCCATCGGAATCAAATGTTTCCCCAGAAACTTTTTTTAAAGCTTCTGTCATCTGATCGCATAAGGTATCTTTATCTGCAAACTGAACTCCTGTCAAAACCAGGATCCTATCCATGTTGCTCACTCTAGCAGTCAAGTAATTTAAAGGCCAACACAGACTGTGGAAATTCCAGATTGTGTTTCTGCAGCCTTTTATATAGTCTGCCAAATTCCATTATATAGTCTGCAATGGAGAAATCCTCTATTTTCTGGAACCTATCAAAATCCGACCATGCTTCATACGAACTGAACAAGTCATCCTTCTTATAAATCATATCCATATAATGTAATAGAGTCTGCAGACCTTCTTCTGAGTCTAACTCTTCCAATTCCAGCTCAGAAAACATTTTGCTCCAGCTTTCACTGTCATAAAGGTAGAGAAAGAGCCAATGCCATACCTTGTTTTCTCTTTCCCAAGGCAATTACCTTAGTCCACATAACTACTGCACTTCTCCATTGGTCGTACGATCCTCTTTCAGAAAATAAGGGGGAGGTAGTCATATCCAGTCATCTTTATCCTAGGTTCAGCCATATATCTTTGTTTTTTTTTCTTCTCACTCACTCCTTGGTTTGGTCTGGAAAAGGTATATCTTTCAACCCTTCACATTTGCACAGCAACCATCCTCTGCTACCATTTGTTAGACGTTTAGCTGCTGTTGTATAAAGAGTCAAAGGTTCTGCTCCTTTTCCAAAAACACCTGTAATTTACTTCAACAGAATCTGCACAAAACTCTAACATCACATCACCTGACACAAAGGCCGCCTGAAGCCCCTTTACATAATCAGTGTCAATTATTGGGTACTTAACATACATGAGACAACTAATTGGAATGTCTCTCAACCCATAACTTAACACTAAAGCCCATCTCTGCATCTGGCTGGCTATTGGAGATGGAATACCCAGTGTGCGGCCCTAGCATTGCTGTCAATGGGTGATGATCTGTTAGAAAAGTAAACTTCCGTCCATTGGTAAAAACGTTTGGTCCCGAAGATAATGCCTAGACCTGCCTTTTCTACCAGAACATAGTTCATTTCCATTTTGTTCAAGGATCTTGATGCAAACGCTATCGGCTTCTCTTCACCGTTGGGTATTATGTGAGAAAGCACCGCTCCCACCCCATAGGGTGATGCAACACAAGCCATTTGCAAAGGTAGCTTTGGATCAAATCACTGTCCTATGTGCAGGTTCCAGGCTCCATCAAATCCCAAGATCATTTTCTGGAGTCAAGGTGGCTGGACCACTAGCCTGCAAGCTAAGGAAACTAATAAGCTTACATCTGGGATTTTCCCAGTTGGCTTCCAGGTCCCTGCAAGTGACAAGGGACAATTGCGTTACCAGCAGCCGATTTGGGAGACAGTGCTCCCGGCAGGCCTAGCGGCCCTCACTGGCTGCATGGCTGCAACTGTAGCCGTGTATTTATGTTTGCCCTGTGTATTTTTTTCATGTACGGAATGGTGGGTCTGAACTGTGTGCAGAACAGTACTTTTCACTGTAACTTGGTGCGCGTGACAGTAAACAAATCCATCCATCATCCAGGTTGCCCGGTGGAGAGGGTCCCTCCACCCACTCTCAGTGGAAGGCCTGGCTGTACAGATCCTTTATTAGTTTAAATTTGAAAAAACTGGAGAGAGGGAGCCTCCATTTTGGGTCACCTTTACACTCACCTACCTGCCATGGCATCCTCTATTGCTTTCAAGTTGGAATGTCTCCTCTTTTCATAGAATCTCTGCGGTGCAGCAGGGGGCCATTTGGCGCACCAAGTCAGCATCAGCCTTTGGAAAGAACACCCTACCTAGGCCCATGTCCCGGCCCTATCCCCATAACCCAGTAACCTCACTTAACCTATTGGACAATAAGGGGCAATTTAGCATGGCCAATCCACCTAATCTGCACATCTTTGGTCTGTGGGAGGAAACTGGAGCACCCGGAAAAAACCCACTCAGATACGGGAAGAACATGCAAACTCCACACAGACAGCCACCCGAGGCCGGAATTGAATCCGGGTTCCTGGTGCAGTGAGGCAGCAGTGCTAACCACTGTGCCGCCCTCCAGCTTTGAAAGTCTACCCACTATCCTTAATTGGATGGCACATCAGCCCTCTGCCCAGTAGTTGGCCAATTTTGGTAAAGTCACAGGTGGGTGTCAACACAGTGCAGACGTTTCAGACCCCCATTTGAGCCTCCAGATGTTTTCAGAAGCCTGCAGGAGAATCCTGCCCCAAGAGGACATTGCACTAATTAAGGTTGCATTCCCCAAAATTTAGAGGTGATTTGATTCAGGTTTTTAAGATATTCGGGGGGACAGATATATTAGATGGAGAAACTAATTTTGTTGGTTTGGGAGCCGAGGACTAGAAAGCATTGTCTAAAATTCAGAGCCAGGCATTTTAAGAGCAAAATTAGTAAACATTTCTCCACATAAAAGGTGGTATGCATTTGAACCGCTCTTTTTCAAATCACAGTTAATTCTAGATCCGTTCTTAATTTAAAATTGTTAGATTTCTGTTCACCAAAGATTTTGAGGAATTCAGGATGGTACATGGAGTTAATTTACAGATCCTCCTTCCATCATCTCATTGAATGGTAGAACAGGCTGGTGAGGCTTGTTTCTGTTCCTATGTTCCAAAGCACAGCAGCTATTCAGCGGCATTTCCGTAGTGAATGAATTGTAAAATCGGATGTTGATTATTTTTATACATTGGTGTCATCCAGTTGGCTCAGTTTTTACTGAACGATTGCTTCGCTCTATGTTTGGTCATGGAATGATTAATTGTCTCAACTCTGTGCATTTTAATGAAGGGGTTTAAAAGGCTTTATCATGAATAAAGTGATGGCAACTGTTCATGCAATGCTATCTCTGATTTTTCTGGCTCAGACCAATGTAGAAATTATGCTGAAATTTATTCCTGTTTGAGCACTGATTTTGCCAACAAGAATTTATGTTTAAATTCCTTGCAAAGCTTGGCCGACACTGGAACTAAAGAAAACAGGCATGAGAAAAACACAAATGCTGTGCCAACAATACAGGTAGTATCAGCTGGGCTGAAGTTCTCTGTCTTGCTCTTTTCCTCTGACGTGCCTCTTCCTCTTCCATTATTATCCAAAACAGGGCCATTGGGAAGACCATTCCAACTGTTTATTTATTTGGGATGTGTGCAAGGAGTGATGGGCTTTGAAAGTTCTGAAAACTTTCAGCAACACTGAAATGCCACTGAAACTTGGGTTAAGATGAGTGCTGGTCTCAGTCATAAAACTTCAAAAGCAATTGGGGGGGGAAAACCCACTAGCAATCTCCAGAGAACCCAATTACACCAATGTTGGACATAACAGCGTGTAAGGTGGCAGCATGTTTGTGTACTCAGGGCTAAACCCTGGGCTTAAGGACAGGAGTAGGAGGAGCAAACCCAGCACAACTTGACTCTCCCTGGTGTCAATCAAAGATAGAATGCGCGGCAAAGCTTGTATTTTAATTCAGGTTAACTATCATGCCAGGCAGGCAGTTGCATCAGGCTCTGTCCTTGGTCTGCACTGAATTCAGCCGGAGTTCCATAATACCCTTTTAACTCGGGAGGGTGTCAAAATTCCGGGAGGCGCAGAGTGAAAGGCCAAACTGGTTTATTTTAAATTGAAAATAAAGCTGCTACCCTGGCTGACCAAACAAACGTTCCAGCCCAGGACTATCAGGAACTTCCTGTCTGGGTTTGGGAACCACATTTGAAAGTCTTGCTAACGAGCCCAGTTTGGTGGGGCTCTGCTCGCTCACCACGGGAACTCCTATTCTACGAATCCCAAGCGGACATCAATCCCCTTCACGAAGGCTTCATCCTGCAGCTCCTGCCACAACCACTTCTGGTGTTTTTTTAACAGCGTGTGCAGGAGTGACAATAAAGTGTCCAAATTTGAGATACATAGAACATAGAACATTACAGCGCAGTACAGGCCCTTCGGCCCTCGATGTTGCGCCGTCCTGTGAAACCCCTCTAAAGTCCCTCTACACTATTCCCTTATCGTCCATATGCCTATCCAATGACCATTTGATTGTGTTTAGTGTTGGCGAGTCCACTACTGTTGCAGGTAGGGCATTCCACGCCCTTACTACTCTCTGAGTAAAGAACCTACCTCTGACATCTGTCCTATATCTATCTCCCCTTAATTTAAAGCTATGTCCCCTCGTGCTGGACATCACCATCTGAGGAAAAAGGCTCTCAATGTCCACCCTATCTAATCCTCTGATCATCTTGTATGCCTCAATTAAGTCACCTCTTAACCTTCTTCTCTCTAACGAAAACAGCCTCAAGTCCTTCAAAACCATCTTCCCTCCATACCAGGCAACATCCTTGTAAATCTCCTCTCTACCCTTTCCAATGCTTCCACATCCTTCCTATAATGTGGCAACCAGAACTGCACGCAATACTCCAAATGCGGCCGCACCAGAGTTTTGTACAACTGCAACATGACCTCATGGCTCCGAAACTCAATTCCTTGATGCACCATCAATCGGACACGAGGCCAGAGGTAGTTCCAAACCACAGGCTTTAATACACTAGATATATGCCCGGCAGTAGACGTACAGAGAAAGGCCGACTGCCAGCCGGTACGGGTTCTTATACCCCGCCTCGTAGGCGGAGCTACCTACCTCTCAGCCAATCGGCAGAGAGTCACATGACTAGCCTCAGCCAATTGGCAGAGAGTCACATGACTTGCCTGGGCCAATGGGCAGCGAGTCTTCTGCACCAATGGCAGCTTGGTTCTAGGGTACCGTAATCTCCCTAGTCATACTACCACATTCACCCCCTGTTGAGAAAGAAGCGGGGGGGGGGGGGAAGAAGGAGAGACAGAAGAGAGGGGGGGGGGTGTGTGCCCTGTGGGTGCGTGAGACTGGTAGTATGACTAGAGATGTTTAAACCGCACCGAGGTATCTATAGCTGCCCACGGGCCCGTGACTAATGTGCAAGAAAGCAATAATACTATTTACAGTGTACGAGGGAACAAAAAAAATGGAGAACAGGCAAGGAACATATGCAAGAACACAAGAGTCCATAAAGTCCATCAGTACATCAAATTGACTCGATCAGCCGGATGGGTGCCTTTGATGTCCTGCTGGCAGTGGCGGACTGGCCAGGGTGTCAGCTTGCCCGATGGCAAGTGGGCCCCTGATGAAGTGGGCCCCCTATATCAAATAAAAATGCAATAAAGAAACAAACACAGACAACTGTTTTAGTAATAAAAAGGAATAAGAAAAAAAGAGAACAGGACACAAATGAACAGTGCATGAAAAGGAACGAAGCAGGGGAGGTAGTGGAAGGATGTGGAATAGGGGGCCCGGGTCGGGCATAATTAAGGAAATTCCATGATTTCAGCAAGAGTGTGTGAATTTAAAGATAAAGTTACAATTCGTGATTTGAGATGGTCGACAACTTCAAAGGCTATCAAGCCGTAGTCTTGGTTCAGCCGGTACATCGGTCCGGGGCCCGGAGAGCCAAGAAGGGGCCCGTGAATCTCTGAAGGGCCCTTAAAAATTATAATTAATGAGATAACTAAATCTCCAACTTCTTTCCTGAGATTTGTATTCTAACTTAATAAAATATAATTGTTTTTAAGAAGAGCAATACCAAATAAAAATGCAATAAAGAAACAAACAAATAATCACTCAGTGTATGAAGGAACGAAGCAGTGTTAAACGGATGTGAAAAGGAGTGGAGGGGGGGGCTGGTTCACCCGGGTCGGACATAGTTGGAAATCCATGTTTTCAGCAAGAGTGTGTGAATTTAAAGATAAAGTTACAGTTCGTGATTTGAGATGGTCGGCAACTTGAAAGGATATCAAGCAGTACATAGGGTCGTGAGGTCACCGAAAAGGAGAAGCGGTACCTTTGACCGTGAATCATGAGGTCAAAGATATTGAAGTGATAAGCCATGATCGGTAAACTCAAAAGGGTTGCGACTTGTAACACTACACTGGCATCAAACTGGACATGTTAACTTTGGTCGTGGGACCATTCTTAATGTCTTACTATAGTCGGACCAAACTTCTAATTTCAACAGTTGTCTCAGTTGCTTGCTGGTGTGAACACTGGACAGTGGATTGTCTCCTCTTCTGAAGCTGCATAGGCCACAGTAGTATTGACTAATGAACATAGCCTATTGAAGTGTAAGTAAGTTATTTTATATTTTTTATCAAGTAGGGGTTTATCTGGCGTTCCTTCAAGTTATTCTTGCAATCATCAATATTCATTTTTCCCAATGTGGGCTATTTTTAATTAAGTTTTTATTTCAGGAATATTACCCCTACCAGCATGGAAAAGAAAAAGCATAAATCTGGGTCACTAAAACGCAAAGAACAAAAAGAAGCAGAAAGGAAGGAATTAGCCAAGCGATGCAGGCCTATTACAGAGTTTATAATACCACAAGCACAATCCACATCAATATCCAGTTCTGCAACAAATAATCAAGAAGCGAGAAACAATGCTCATGGTGATGATGCAATGATATGCGAGTTACAAGAGCAGAGAAGAGCTACTTTGAATGTAGAGACAAATACAAGTGCATCCATTACTAATCAACCCAGGCCCAATATTTCTTCTGGCTTCCTTGTTTTGGTATCTGTACTGCCTGTAGTTGCAACATCTGAACACATAGCTTCAACTAGTGACAGGGAATCAGATATTCCTTCAAGCATAAATGACTTGGTTTCTGAAGCACATCCTGTAAATGAACCTACGTAAGAAAATGAAAGATCAATTACTGGAATCTTCCAATATCCATCACGAGCAAAGCTAAAACAGTTTTTTGCTGAACATCCACTTCAGCCACTTGGTGATCTGCCATTTGATGCTCATTTGTATGAGAGGAAAATTATGAATGACTCAGTCCCAAGAAAATGGCTAACATATAACAAAGAAAATAAATGCTTATATTGTTCATACTGCTTAGCCTTTGAGTTTCCCAACACTTGTAATCCATCACCCTTTGTACAGGCTTTAGTGACTACAGGTGTATTAGCCAGAGCTTGACTTTACATGAATCGACAACAACACATGTCAGAAATGCTCAGCAATATATCAGTGTGCTTAATGATGGCACCTTAGATAAATTTTTTGCAGAACACTAATTAAAAGGAAAGAAGAAGTATTGAAGCAGAGAAGTATTGTCATGAGGATTATAGACATCATAAAGATGTTAGGACTTCCTTTTTGAGGTCACAGAAATGAATCGGCCTACAATCTAGATAATGAGGTTCTGAATCATGGCAATTTTTCAGCTACAGTGCAGTTGATGGCAACATATGACCCCATTATGGCAGCTCACGATTCTGCAGTGCAAAACAAGTCTAAACAAAGAATCAAACGATTAGAGCAACAAGGAAAGGCTCAAAGTAAAGGCCGTGGTGGGCTTGTTACGTACCTGAGTAAAACATCTATAAACATGTTAATCAAAATTATGAAGAATATGATACAAGAAAGAATTAGTCATGAAGTTTCTCAAACAAAATATTATTCTATTCAGGTTGATTCAACACAAGATAATTCATCCATCGATCAGTTTAGCATTATTATTCGGTATGTGCTTAAAGGTATTATCTGTGAGCGACTACTTTCAGTTGTGCCAAGTAATGATGGTACAGGACAGGGACTTTTTGATCTATTGATTGAAACATTACAGCATCTTAAAATTGACCCCCAAAAATGTTTATCTGATAGCAAAGATGGCGCTGCAAGCTACCATGGCCAGTATAATAGTTTACAAAGTAAAATTGCTGATGTGGCTGATCAACATGTTCATATATGGTGCTATGCCCATGTCTTGAATTTGGTGATAACTGAACCAACAAAATGTTGTGTGCCTGCAGTTTCTTTTTTCAATTTGCTCCAGAATATAGCAACTTTTGTGAAAGCATCATACAAGAATATGATGCTGTATGGATAAAAGTTGTTGGAAAACATCTAGGACAAGAACAAATGAAACGATTAAAGCTAATTGGTGAGACCAGATGGTCAGGAAAATCTAATGCAGCAACAACTATATTTGGATGTTTTGATGATGCCGCTGCCAGTACTTTCGTAAATCTATTGACATGCTTATCAATGATACAAGATTCAGAAAAGTTTGATGCAAAAACAAAACATGAAGCAAATGTTTTACTTCAAAGTCTTCTAAAGTTTGAAACCATATTGACAGCATTTACTTACTTGTATATATTTGAAACTACAACCCCGTTATCAAGTTATCTACAGACAAGTGGTTTAGATATGTTTACTGCATGGAGTTTGGTAGATTCAACTACAACAAAGTTGAAGGAACAGACAAGAACAGGCAAGGCTTTGGAATTTGTAAATAAATGTAATGACAGGATTTCACAGTTGAATATGGATGAAAATCAAACATTGGAAATTGATGCATTGGAAACAGCATTGCCAGTTAAGAGGCAGAGGAAGAAGAAAAGAATGGCAGATGAGCTTATTGATGATGAAAGAAATTCCTCAAATTCTCTAGCTGATTTTCGAGTAAATGTGTTTAACCTAATAATGGATCGCATTGTCCAGTCACTAGAATCACGCTTTGTACAACACAAACAGTTGTATAAAGATTTGTCCTGCTTGGACCCAGCAAAGTTTAAAACTATTTCAGAGAAGGGCCTTGAAGATGAAGCATTGGAAGGTCTTATTAAGCTGTTTCCACAAATCAGCAAAGATCAAGTAATATTGGAATTGTTTTCTTTGGCTTCAAACTTTGATGTATTAAAGCTATTGCTTAATGATGGTGAGAATATGGATTCCAGTTGCAACAATTGTAAAATTTGCAGCACTTGCCCATCTGGCATCCAACAGACTTCATGACAAGGCACATGATAACCTTTATGAACTTTATAAAGTCATCTGCACACTATCAGTTACTCAAGTCCAATGTGAGAGGACATTTTCAAAGCTAAAGATCATAAAGACGAGGTTAAGAAATTCGCTGTCTGAGGAGAATTTGGAATCATACATGTTGCTATCCATTGAAAAGGAATTGTTAGATGAATTGGATGCAGAAACAATTATTGGCAGATTCGCACAATCATCTAGCGAACACAAACAATTTCTCTTAATATAGTGGACTGCATGCAATGCTCTATTGTGCTTTTGAACTATCTGCTAATGTGTCAATTGTGCAGTAAACTATTTAAAAATATCAACCAATTACTTAAAATTTTAAAAAAAATTAAAAATTCAATTATAGCATTCTGTATTTACATTTGGTATCTACTGGCAGTAATATGTACAGTACATGTACACTGTAATTACTAAGAAATACGCATTTTTTCCACAAAAACTTTAACTGTACCCTTTTTTCCATATGCATTTTTTGAAAATTTTATTTATTCGTTATGAAAATTAAATGATAGCATTGTAGTTGTGGGTGGGCCCCCTTTGTCTCCTGGCAACCAATATTTTTAGACCCAGTCCGCCACTGCCTGCTGGACCTGCGCAGCGGTGTCGGTGATGTCGGAGCGATGGTCGTCCGTGACTCCGGGAGCGGCGGTCGTGGTCCTGTGTCCGTACCCCTGGTCGGAGCTAGTGGTGGCCAGGCCCGGGGAGGGGGGTCCTGTGCGTCGGGTTGCGGGGGCGCTGGGGGCGGTTGGGACTGGAGGGGGGGTGCTGGTGCAGGGGGGTGTGGCCGCACTCCGGCGGGTGCCAGGTCCCGAAGGGAGACCGTGTCCTGTCGTCCGTCGGGATACTTCACGTTCGCATACTGCGGGTTCGCGTGGAGTAACTGGACTCGTTCAACCAACAGGTTGGACTTGTGCACCCGCACGTTCTTCCGGAGCAGGATGGGCCCAGGGGTGGCCAGCCAGGTTGGGAGCGGGGATCCTGAGGACGACTTGCTGGGGAAAACAAGAAGATGTTCGTGAGGTGTTTGATTTGTGGCAGTACAGAGGAGAGACCGAATAGAGTGGAGGGCGTCTGGGAGGACCTCTTGCCAGTGGGAGACCGGGAGACACCTGGACCGCAGGGCCAGCAGGACGGTCTTCCAGACCGTACCGTTCTCCCTCTCGACCTGTCCATGTCCCCGGGGGTTGTAACTGGTCGTCCTGCTAGAGGCGATGCCCCTGCTGAGCAGGAATTGACGCAGCTCGTCACTCAGGAGGACCCCCGATCGCTATGGATGTAAGCGGGGTAACTGAACAGGGAGAAAATGGTGTGGAGGGCTTTAATGATGGTTGTTGTGGTCATGTCAGGGCAGGGGATGGCGAAAGGGAAGCGGGAGTACTCGTCAATCATGTTTAGGAAATACGTGTTGCGGTTGTTGGAGGGGAGGGGACCTTTGAAGTCCATGCTGAGACGTTCAAAGGGGCGGGAAGCCTTAATAAGATGCGCTTGTTCGGGGCGGTAGAAGTGCGGCTTGCACTCCGCGCAGATGTGGCATTCCCTGGTCACAGTCCTGACCTCAATGGAGTAGGGCAGGTTGCGGGTCTTAATGAAATGAAAGAAGCGGGTGACCCCCGGATGGCAGAGGTCCGCGTGGAGGGTGCGGAGGCGGTCCACCTGCGCGTTGGCACAGGTGCCGCGGGACAGGGCATCGTGAGACTCGTTTAGCTTCCCAGGACGATACAAGATATTGTAGTTGTACGTGGACAACTCGATCCGCCACTGCAAGATCTTGTTGTTCTTGATCTTGCCCCTCAGTGCATTAACAAAGATGAAAGCCACTGACCGTTGGTCTGTGAGGAGGGTAAACCTCCTGCCGGCCAGATAGTGCCTCCAATGTCGCACAGCTTCGACTATGGCCTGTGCCTCCTTTTCCACCGAGGAATAGTGGAGTTCAGAAGCGTGGAAGGTTCGGGAGAAGAAGGCCACGGGTCTGCCCGCTTGGTTGAGGGTGGCCGCCAGAGCTACGTCAGACGCGTCGCTCTCGACCTGGAATGGGAGGGACTCGTCGATAGTGCGCATCGTGGCCTTTGCAATGTCTGCTTTGATATGGCTAAAGGCCTAGCGGGCCTCTGTAGACAAGGGGAACGTGTTGGACTGGATGAGAAGATGGGCTTTGTCGGCGTAGTTAGGGACCTACTGTACATAGTAGGAAAAGAAGCCCAGACAGCGTTTGGTGAGGGGAAGTTCGATTAGGGGGCGCATGCGTTTGCAGTCGGGGCCTATCACTCCGTAAAGTACTACATAGCCGAGGATGGCTAGACGGTCGGTGCTGAACACGCACTTATCCTTATTGTAAGTGAGGTTAAGGAGTTTTGCGGTACGGAGGAATTTGCGGAGTTTGATGTCGTGGTCCTGCTGGTCATGGCTGCAGATGGTGATGTCGAGATACGGGAAGGTTGCCCGCAAACCCTATTGGTCAACCATTCGGTCCATCTCCCTTTGGAAGACCGAGACCCCATTTGTGACACCGAATGGAACCCTTAAAAAGTGGTAGAAGCGCCCATCTGCCTCAAACGCGGTGTACTTTCGGTCACTCGCGCGGATGGGGAGCTGGTGGTAGGCGGAGTTAAGGTCCACCGTGGAAAAGACTTTGTACTGCGCAATCCTGTTAACCAGGTCGGAGATACGGGGGAGAGGATACGCGTCCAGCTGCGTAAACATGTTGATGGTCTGACTGTAGTCTATGACCATCCGATTTTTCTCCCCAGTCCTAACCACCAGCACTTGTGCTCGCCAGGGGCTGTTGCTAGCCTCTATGACCCCTTCCTTCAGAAGCCTTTGGACCTCGGACCTGATGAAGGTCCGGTCCTGGGTACTGTACCGCCTGCTCCTGGTGGCGACGGGTTTGCAATCCGGGGTGAGGTTCGCAAACAAGGAAGGGGGGTCGACCTTGAGGCTGCAGACAGTAAGGGGGGGAATAGGGCCGCCGAATTTGAAAGTTTAGCTCTGTAGGTTGCACTGGAAGTCCAATCCCAGGAGTGCTGGTGCGCAGAGGCGGGGAAAGACGAGGAGCTTGTAGTTTTTAAACATCCTCCACTGGACCGTGAGGTCCGCTACGCAGCACCCGGTGATCTGGACTGAGTGCGAACCGGAGGCCAGAGCGATTTTGTGTTTCACTGGGTGGACGGGGAGCGCGCAGTGTCTTGCCGTGTCAGGGTGGACGAACCTCTCTCTGCTCCCGGAGTCCAGTAGGCAGCTCATCTCATGGCCGTTGAGGAGGATCTTCATGGTTGCCGTGGAAAGCGTGCGGGGCCGTGACTGATCCAACGTCACCGAGGCGAGTCGTGGCAGGAACTCAGAGTCGTCATCCAGCAGTGAGTAGTCACTTGCGGGGTCCTTCCTGCCAATCCAAGATGGCGGCGCCTGTCGGCCGCATGTGGTGGAGGGTGAACAAGATAGCGGCGCCCGGGGGTCGCACGTGGAGTCGGGGGTCCAAAATGGTGGCGCCCGGGGATCGAACGTGCCGTCGGGGGCCCAAAATGGCAGCATCCGGGGATCACTCGTGGCGGTGGGGGGTGGGGGCAGCGAGGTCCGCAGGCCGTACGGGACCCTAGAGGAGCACGGGGGGGGGGGGGGGACCCGCGGTCGCTGTTCGGAATGGCAGCAACCGACTTTGGCAGACGGCCGCAAAGTGGCCCTTCTTGCCGCAGCCTTTACAGGTTGCGGTGCGGGCCGGGCAGCGCTGGCGGGTGTGCTTGGTCTGACCGCAAAGGTAGCAGCGGGGCCCCGTGGGTTTATCGGGGTGTCCTGCGGCGCAGGTCTGGGGGGGGGTCCGAGTCCGCGGGGGTGAGGGAGATGGTCGCGTGCCACGCTGCCCAGGGAGGCACCACGCGGCCGGGGGCATATGCGTGGGCGTTGCGGTCAGCGACCTCTAAGGAGGATGCGAGGGTCCGTGCCTCAGCGAGGCTTAAAGTGTCTTTTTTCCGGAGTCTCTGGCGTATCTGGGATGATTGCATACCCGCAACAAAAGCGTCTCTGATCAAAAGTTCGGTATGTTCAGCTGCAGAGACTTGCGGGCAGGCGCAATTTCTCCCCAGGACAATGAGGGCCCAGTAGAATTCGTCGAGGGACTCACCGGGGAATTGCTGCTTCGTAGCCAGGAGGTGCCGCGCGTAGACCTGGTTCACCGGCCTGATGAAATGTCCCTTCAGCAGGTCCATGGCGGCGTCATAGTCGAGTTCATCCTCTATAAGAGGGTAGACGGGGTGCCCACGCACGAGTGGAGGATGTGGAGTTTCTGTTCCCTCGTCGGGCGGTTTTCTGCTGTGTTGAGGTAGCTGTTAAAACACGCCAGCCAATGTTTAAGTGTTGCTGAAGCATTTGTGGCATGCGGGCTGATTCGGAGGCATTCTGGCTTGATCCGTAGCTCCATTTCAAAATGCTAGTGTATTAAATTGATGCACCATCAATCGGACACGAGGCGAGAGGTAGTTCCAAACCACAGGCTTTAATACACTAGATATATGCCCGGCAGTAGACGTACAGAGAAAGGCCGACTGCCAGCCGGTACGGGTTCTTATACACTACCTCGTAGGCGGAGCTACCTACTTCTCAGCCAATCGGTGGGGAGGCACATGACTAGCCTCAGCCAATTGGCAGAGAGTCACATGACTTGCCTGGGCCAATGGGCAGCGAGTCTTCTGCACCAATGGCAGCTTGGTTGTAGGGTACCGTAATCTCCCTAGTCATACTACCACATTCCTCTACCAATAAAAGCTAACACACCGTACGCCTTCTTAACAACCCCCTCAACTTGGGTGGCAACTTTCAGGGATCTGTGGACATGGACACCGAGATCTCTCTGCTCGTCCACACTACCAAGAATCTTACCATTAGCCCAGTACTCTGTCTTCCTGTTATTCCTTCCAAAATGAATCACCTCACACTTTTCTGCATTAAACTCCATTTGTCACCTCTCAGCCCAGCTCTGCAGCTTTTCTATGTCCCTCTGTAACTTGTAACATCCTTCTGCACTGTCCACAACTCCACCGACTTTAGTGTCATCTGCAAATTTACTCACCCATCCTTCTACACCCTCCTCCAGGTCATTTATAAAAATGACAAACAGCAGCGGCCCCAAATCAGATCCTTGTGGTACACCACTAGTAACTGGACACCAGTCAGAACATTTCCCATCAACCACCCTTTGTCTTCTATCAGCTAGTCAATTTCTGATCCATGCTGCCAAATCATCCTGAATCCCATGCCTCTGTATTTTCTGCAATAGCCTACCATGGGGAACCTTATCAAACGCTTTACTGAAATCCATATACACCACATCAACTGCTTTACCCTCATCCACCTGTTTGGTCACTTTCTCGAAGAACTCTATGAGGTTTGTGAGGCACGACCTACCCTTCACAAAACCATGTTGACTATCTCTAATCAAATTATTCCTTTCCAGATGATTATACATCCTATCTCTTATAAACCTTTCCAAAACTTTTCCCACAACAGAAGTAAGGCTCACTAGTTACCGGGGTTATCTCTACTCCCCTTCTTGTCAAGGGGACAACATTTGCTATCCTCCAGTCTTCTGGCACTATTCCTGTCGACAAAGATGACTTAAAGATCAAAGCCAAAGTCTCAGCAATCTCCTCCCTAGCTTCCCAGAGAATTCTAGGATAAATCCCATCCGGCCCAGGGGACTTATCTATTTTCACACTTTCCAGAATCGCTAACACCTCCTCCTTATGAACCTCAAGCCCTTCTAGTCTAGTTTCCCATTGTAGTTTACAAGGCCTGCGAAAGAATTTAATTCTGTCATTTTTGTGGGGTTAGTGCCTCTTTGATGGTCTTAACATCATCCTCCATTGCGTTTAGACCTTTTTATCGACTCAGTACCTTCGGTTGATTACTTCCCTGCCTGGACACACATTTTTCTATGTTGAGACAAATACCTGAATCATAAAATCATCTCAAAACCTCCTCCAGGTTTGCTAGGTGCTCTTTTTTGTGGCTCCTGTGATTTTTACATCAAAAGTATACTGCCAGCTAATGTAACCCTTGGAAAATGTTCTCCATCAAGCATTTAAAAATGGTACATGCTGATGAGACTCCGAAAGGTATGCATCAATATTTGTGTACACTCTTATAGGTGTCAATTGCCACGTACTTCTTAGATGACACTTCTAATTAAGCTGGAAGTAGGTCTGGCTCATATCTAGTTTGGTGAAGGTTTGACCCGCTGCCTGTTTGGCACCAAGATCTTGTATACGATGCATGGGGTACCGATCTAAATGTGAGGCTTTATTAACCGTTAGTTTATGGTCCCTGCAATATAAGCCTACTTGTCAGGCTTGAGGATGGGCAATACTGGCACTGGTTCGAGTGCACAGAGGAAGAATTCAGAATTCGGAATCGAACCCGGGTCCCTGGTGCTGTGAAGCAACAGTGTTAACCACTGTGCTACTGTGCCGCCCTATGGTCACACACTAATATATAATAGTGATAGATGCATACTAGTATAATCATATGCACATATGAGCCGTAAATATACATGACCAATATATGCAACACATAATCCTAAATCCTGCTTCCAAAAGAAACATAACAGGTTGTGAGGCATCATGGGATTTTTAGCCAACTAGCTTGGCCATATATAGAACATAGAACATAGAACATTACAGCGCAGTGCAGGCCCTTCGGCCCTCGATGTTGCGCCGACCTGTGAAACCATCTGAAGCCTATCTGACCTACACTATTCCATTTTCATCCATATGTCTATCCAGTGACCACTTAAATGCCCTTAAAGTTGGCGAGTCTACTACTGTTGCAGGCAGGGCGTTCCACACCCCTACTACTCTCTGAGTAAAGAAACTGCCTCTGACATCTGTCCTATATCTACCACCCCTCAATTTAAAGCTATGTCCCCTCGTGTTGGTCATCACCATCCGAGGAAAAAGACTCTCACTGTCCACCCTATCTAACCCTCTGACTATCTTATATGTCTCTATTAAGTCACCTCTCAGCCTTCTCCTCTCTAACGAAAACAACCTCAAGTCCCTGAGCCTTTCCTCGTACGACCTTCCCTCCATACCAGGCAACATCCTAGTAAATCTCCTCTGAACCCTTTCCAAAGCTTCCACATCCTTCCTATAATGTGGTGACCAGAACTGCATGCAGTACTCCAGGAGCGGCCGCACCAGAGTTATGTACAGCTGCAGCATGACCTTGTGGCTCCGAAACTCAATCCCCCTACTGATAAAGGTTAGCACACCATATGCCTTCTTAACAGCCCTATTAACCTGGGTGGCAACTTTCAGGGATTTATGTACCTGGATGCCGAGATCTCTCTGTTCAGCTACACTACCAAGAATCTTGCCATTAGCCCAGTACTCTACATTCCTGTTACTCCTTCCAAAGTGAACCACCTCACACTTTTCCGCATTAAACTCCATCTGCCACCTCTCAGCCCAGCTCTGCAGCTTATCTATGTCCCTCTGTATCCTATAACATCCTTCAGCACTATCCACAACTCCACCGACTTTCGTGTCATCTGCAAATTTACTAACCCATCCTTCTATACCCTCTTCCAGGTCATTTATAAAAATGACAAACAGCAGTGGCCCCAAAACAGATCCTTGCGGTACACCACTAGTAACTGAACTCCAGGATGAACATTTGCCATCAACCACCACCCTCTGTCTTCTTTCAGCTAGCCAATTACTGATCCAAACCGCTAAATCACCTTCAATCCCATACTTCCTATATGTAAACTCTTAGTTCCCACAGACTCACGCTGAAAAAGCGTAGTTCGCTGGACAATCTTTTTTGGAAGCTGCCCTGACAGAATGCAGCTTGTAACACAGAGATGCAGATAACGTAGTCCGGGAGGCTATAGGTATCCAGGGAAACAGAGGGGCACGGTGGTGCAATGGTTAGCAGTATTGCCTGACGCCGCTGAGGACCTGGATTTGATCCTGACTCCGGGTCACTGTCCATGTGGAGTTTGCACATCCTCCCCGTGTCTGCGTGGGTCTCACCCCCACAACCCAAAACTGTAGGTGAGATGGCCACATTAAAATGCTCCTTAATTGAAAAAAAAAGAATTTGGTACTTGGGATTTATTTTTTAAAAGGTATCATGGGAAATCAAGGACAGCTGAGAAGGGAGGATTCCATCTGTTATTGAACAGACTGTGCTGCCTAGCAACCAATATTTGTTATGGAATTCGAGTCCAGCCGACATAGGCTGCAAACTGTATAAAATGTTTCTGATTTCATATATCCAGCAGACAGACGCTTGGTATTCCCAGAGGACTGCTTCCAGCTAGCGTAATAAACCGCTTGACATTGATGCATATCCGAGTGTGAAGTGATTCTTCTGGATTCATTCCTGCAAATAGACTGGCCATACCCTGAAATATTTGGGTTGAGCATCGGGATCCACATAAGTCTTTACCTTTTCTCCCTTTATTCTACCAAGGCCTCCTTGGAATACCTCGGGGTATTTGCCAATGACTTTGTACAGTCCACCAGTTCTGAGTTTAAAAGTTTGTAGCCAGTCCTCTGGAGCCAGTCTCTGTCCAAAAGGCTGGGTCCTGGTCCTTGTGCAACTGTGAGCGGGGATTGCACGGACTGCTGCCCAAATGTAACCAGGATCATAGTGGTCCCCATAATCTTCAAAGGTTCCCTGTATGTGTGGCCAATCTACCAGGTGTTTTGCTGGCCTAGGGGCAAGATGCCCATCTGGAGATCCCAAAAGGTCTGTTCCCCAACAATGGAGAAGGCAGCAATGTGTCCAACTCCATTTCAAGAGAATGGCTGTTGAACAAGAGTGCTATCTTTATCAGGGCAACCTGAGGGGTGATGCTTTCGCTTCTGACCTGGGCTTCACGTGCATTGACGATTCTGGCAATGGATCATGGCCTTTGGCCACACTTACAGCAGTCTTGTGGCTGACACTTGTAGTCTTCTGGGAAGGCATCCCTGGTATTTCTATGGCTATCGGCCGTCTTTTGAGATGCCAGAATATCCTGGCTGAATATTGAGTTGGTGGTGGGTGTGGCACATGGGAGCAGGTACCTTCATTGGGAATGCTGGCTTTCCTAAATGAAGGTCTCCCTTCCTCCACCCCCCTACAATGCGCCCCCCCCCCATCCCTCGTCCAGCCTGAGAACATTATCTCTTGCCGTTCTTCAAAGATAGTGCTGATTCTGTAGTCCTTTTGAGGTCAAGGGTGGGTTCTGCCAACAATCTTTTTTGTATTGCGACAGTATGGATCCCACACACTAGCCATTTGCGTAGCATCTCGGACAGGGATGGGCCAAAATTGCAGTATTCGACCGGCTTCCTTAATCCCACCAGGAATTCTGTCACTGGTTCTCCAGGAGTCACCCCAGCCAAGTTGAATTGGCAATGCTGGAGGATTATGGATGGCTTTGGGTCGTAATGGTTCTTTACTAGATTCACAAGCTTGTTGAATATTTTAGAGTTGAAGCTTCAGGAAAAGTTAAACTCTTAATAATGCTGAATGTAGGGCAGCACGGAGGCGCAGTGGTTAGCACTGCTGTCTCATGGCACCCAAGTCCCAGGTTCGGCCCTGGCTCTGGGTCACTATCAGTGTGGAGTTAGCACATTCTCCCCGTGTTTGCGTGGGTTTCGCCCCCATAACCCAGGTGGATTGGCTATGCTAAATTGCCCTTTAATTGGAAAAAATTAATTGGACACTCTAAATTTATTTTAAAAAGATAATGCTGAACGTCAGGGCCCCGCTTGCTGTCAAAAGGATTACTTTATGTGTGTCATCCCCTTCTACGCCATTGGCACAGAAGAAGTAGCGCATGTGTTCAGTTTACTGAGGCCAGTCCTCCACGTCAACATCATAAAGTTCGAGCTTCTCAAACAAGGTTATTACCCAGAGTTGTCATCAGAGAGTTTTGAAAAGGCTGGTCAGAATCTCGTATTTGATCCTTGTCGCCAGTGTAAGCACAGTGGTTGCGCTGTTGCTTTACAGTGCCAGGGATCCAGGTTCAATTCCCAGCTTGGGTCACTGTCTGTGCGGAGTCTGCACGTTCTCCTTGTGTTTGACTGGGTTTCTTCCGGTGCTCCGGTTTCCTCCCACATGTCCTGAAAGATGTTCTTGTGAACCATCCTGCATCTTAAATATTTGGATATAAATCATGGAATCACAGAATAGTAGAACTTACAGTGCAGAAGGAGACCATTCGGTCCATTGAGTCTGCACTGCCCCTTGGAAAGAGCACCCCACCCAAGCCCACACCTCCACCCTACCCTCATAACCTAATAACCTCATCCAACCTTTTTTTTTGAACACTAAGGGCAATTTAGCATGGCCAATCCATCTAACCTGCACATTTTTGGACTTTGAGAGGAAACCAGAGCACCTGGCGGAAACCCACGCAAACACGGGGAGAACGTGCAGACTCCAGACAGACAGTGACCCAAGCCGGGAATCGAACCTGGGACCCTGGAGCTGTGAAACAACTGTACTAATCACCGTGCCACCCTGTACCAACACATTATTTGCGATGGAGAATTATGTGAGCTTGCCTTTTTGCATGGGGTAGGTTATTGGGCAGGGCTTTGTGAATAAGTGGCAGAGGTTTTGTCAGATGTATCTTGAAGTGGTGCTAAATTTCAAGTTAATGGTATTTCAGCATATAACCAACATAAATCAGTCATGCGCGTGTATCCCAGAGGTGAAAGGCACAGTTTTGCTTCTCTGCTGTAGTTATGATGAAACCTTCAAGGAAATTCCAATCTCATTGGTTTTATCCTGTAGATTATTCCATGCTGCCCGTAATCTTCCATCAGGGAAATTGGACAGGTTACCTGCTCCATTAACCAGCCGCCAACTCAGGTTAACTCACTCACCGTTGATTTCCTCCAGGGGTTCCATCTGGTCGCTGTTCAGCTTTTTTATTGGGCGAACCAAATAAGAGCAGAAGGTTCGAATGGGTAGAATTCAACCTGCTTCATCATCAAACTGCCCTGCCTTCTACCCTGGTTTTTCCTTGCAAGTGATTGCTGAAGTGATGTTTCCATACTTTTCCATCCATATAACTTTGGCACTTCCTGACACATTCACATGTGGCTGGAGTATGCAGCAATGACAACAACTTGTAGTTACAGATTATTATTTCCCTCTCGTACTCTCCATACCTCTTTGAAGCAGGTCCAGTCCCAGTCTGAGCCAACTTGCTTTCAGTCACTGGACTTAGAAGGCTGGTGCCTCAAAACTAATTGAAGGTGACGGGTCTGCGCCAGCTCTTTATTTTTGGAGAAACGACTGTGGCAGGCCTGACATCTTCTATGCACGTCACACTCCAGAGCTGCAGCTGCAAGTTTCTGCTGCTCAACGGTTGGACCAGTTTCCATGGCAGTAGAAGGTACATGTTTATGTTTCAGCTCATGTTGTCCCTCATTAATTTTTCCTGTTATCTTCCATTAGTTGCAGGCCGTATGAAAAGGTGCAAGGCAAAGAACAAATAGGCATCTAAACAATAAGCTAACTAATCTCCACGATTCTGAAATCACAACTCCATTCAGTAACAACCACAATTTGCATTTACATTGCCCCTTAAGATCGTAAAATTTCTCGATGTGCTGCACAGAAATACTGTCAAAATCTGACACAGGAGATATTACGTCAGGTGACCAAAGGCTTGGCCGAAGAGGTCGGCTTTAAGGCGCGTTTTAAAGGAGAGAGAAATTGAAAATTAGGGGGGACTGTACAGAGCTCAAGGTCTCGGAGGCTTTGAACACTTGCATTCAATTTTAAGGAGTGTAACATTTGTGTTGTGGGAATCAAAATGAAGAAAATGTTGACAATGGGATTCTGTCCCAGGATGTCTGTGATCATGTTGAGTAAATGGGATTTACTAATCGTGATAATAACAGCTGCTGGAAGAACAACCAAACTCCACTTGAGGAAGTTCCCAAATGTTGATGGCTTGAGTGCTTTCAACGGACCACACTTGACATATTGTTTAATCTAATTCTGCCTTGCTCTATTTAAAACAATTCCAGCAATGATGATATGAGAGGATGGAGCAATTAGAAAAACTACAAATCATTTGAGAGCACAGGAAAAAAGCATTAGAAACGGCTTGAGTCAATAGAGGGCAAAGAAATAACATTGAGAGAACAATTGAGAGAATTTAGAATCATACTTACCATGGCACCAGTCTCTCAAGATTTCGAGTTATTGCCTTGAGAGGGGTACTGTGAGCACATAGAGAATTTTCAATGCATTCCTATTTTAATTGTATCACCCTGCTTTGTAATCTTCATACTTTTTTGGGGAAGTGGTGGAAAGATACCCAGGTTGATTGTCAGCCTGTTGAACTACATCATGAATGTTCCTTCCATGGCCAATTTAATAAAGGCACGAGGAGTCCGCACCGAGTAGAATAAGAAACAAAGTTTATTTCCAAGAACGATATGTACATGACCCGGTAAATCGCGACCGAGTTCTCCTCTGGTCGGTGCCTTACAGGCTCCCCTTTTGTACAGTGATTAATGAGATTCCCCTCCCCTGGCGGGGGAGCCGGTACACCATAAGGAGCATGGGGAAGACGAGCATTTCCACCCCTTAGGTCCTGTGCGGATATTACAGCCAACAAGTCCGGTGGGATAGAAACTGTTTTGTTTCCTTCAACCATTTAAAGATACTTATATCCAGGCTTGAGTGACAAGTGGCAGGCAACATTTGTGGCACAAACATCCAATAATGACTATCTGTGCAGTTTTAATAAATTTATATTTGTGTTGGTAAATATTAGAACCATTACAGATGAGAGAGGTCAATCTCCGGCTGCATTGTGCTCTCACTTGAGCGCGGCGCGCCCGGAGATTCTCTGAAGTCTCGCAAGATGTCAGAGCCAGAAAACTGCCCCAAATGGGCGGGACCAAATGACACTCACGGAAGTAGGTCGTAAACCTACTTACGACCTACCTGCGTGGGATCCAGCAGCCTCCCATGATTCCTCGCCCTCCCCAGCGCGGTTGCAGTCAGGCGCCGATCAGTGCTGGTCCACACAAACGTCTACGAAGAGAATTGGCATAAAGGTCTCCCTGACTACCGGAGATCCCAGGGTGGTAAGGGTCAGTGCAGGGTAGCTCCCTGGCCCTCTCCCTGGAATGCGGGCACCTTGGCACTGCCACCCTGACACCTTGGCACTGCAACCCTGGTACTGCCAAGGTGCCTGGATTGCACTGCCATGCAAGCAGGAGCATTGACTGAGTTCCAGGGTGGCATGCAAGGGTGCCTTAGTACCAGTGTGGCACTGCCAAGGATCAGGGGGCAAAGGGGGCCATGCTCATGAAATGAGGGTGGAGATGTGTTTGAAGGGTTGAGAAGTGCAAGGCAGGTAAGTAGGGGCCTCCGGGGGTTGGGTTGGTGATGGGTGGGGGTCCTAGAAGGAAGTGGCACTGTAAGCGGGTTGGGGGTGCCTGGAGGGGGGGACCCCAGGGACCCCATAGCGGGGTGTCCTCACGTGCAGTGTGTGGGGTAGTGTCCAGGTGTGTATGGGGGGGGGGGTGATATTGCCCATGAATGGGGGGTGTAGGGGACGCACAACTCACTTAGAGATCGGGGCACCCTTTCAAAATGGCAACTCCAGTGCTAAACAAAATTCCAAGTGTGGGCTAAACCGTTCAGAAACTCCCCAGGGCCCAAAAAAGTGACTAAGTGTCATTGAATAGCGGTGGAAAAGCCCGCCACATATTAATTTTGGATGTTTTGGGAGAATCGGGCTCCAGGTCTCATTTAAGTGGGTTTAATTTAATATTTCTTTGGAAGGCAGGGTAAAACCTAAAGTCAGATTCATGCTGGACTAAAGTGTTTGGCTGTGTGGGGGTTAATTAAGTTCCTTGATTTTCTTGTGCTTAGAGAAGGTTACGGAGCATGTGGCTGTTGCTCAGCAACTGGAGGCCCTTTTAAAGGGAAAAAGCTTTTTTGTTCTTAGTTTTAACTGGATATATTTCAGTTGGAGATCGGGCACCGGGGAGTGAACATCTCTCAGTCCTGCCAGGAGAAGCTGGACAGAACAAGGAGTTTCAAAGATGCAGGCTTCCTTAGGAACAAGCCATAGTCCAGATAAACAGGGAATTGGGATAGAAAGAATGTCCAAGACGGCTCGTGTTCAAAGAACAGAGACAAAGGTATTTAACAGAAGAATTCAGTGAAGAGTAAACAAGATGTTTTGCATTAAAAAGACAGTTGCAGTAACCAGATTTAAATTGGGACAGCAGACTTCCGAGGTAAATTAAAAGTTTGATGCCATTTTACTTGAGTGTGGGAACCTAGAATCAAAGCAATAGTTTGGACAGCAGTCAAGCCAAATAAATCCTAAAGGGGTTGGTTAAACCCTGGACTGGATTATCTGTTAAACGTGGACCAGAAACTTTGTTTGAAAGCGTCATTTCGAAAATCTGGACTGGATTTCAGAATGCAATCTACTAATGGAAAGCATGATAGCAAACAAATACTTTAAAGCAGGTTTTTTTTGGGTGTGGAGTTTGGAAACTCTTTTTTTATTTTTTTAAAATAAGTTTAGAGTACCCAATTATCTTTGCCAATTAAGGGGCAATTTAGCGTGGTTAAATCCACCTATCCTGCACAACTTTGGGTTAGAACATAGAAAATACAGTGCAGAAGGAGGCCATTCAGCCCATCGAGTCTGCACCGACCCACTTAAGCCCTCACTTTCACCCTCTCCCCTATCCGTGCAGACTCCACATAGACAGTGACCCAGTGGGGAATCGAACCTGGGACCCTGGTGCTGTGAAGCCACAGTGCTAGCCATTTGTGCTACCATGCTGACCTTTTAGGGTTGTGGGGGTGAAACCCACGCAGACACGGGGAGAACGTGCAAACTGCACACGGGCAGTGACCCAGAGCTGGGATTCGAACCTGGGTCCTCAGCGCCGTTACCACTGTGCCAACGTGCTGCCCTGAAACTCTTAAGTGACAATCATCTGGGAGGATTCTGAGGAGAAATCCATAGACACTTTCTTGAGGGTCAAAGTGGAGAGTGTATTTGACTACAAATGTCTCAGACGACTCGCGTTCAAAGAACAGAAGTATTTAACAGAAGAATTCAATGAAGAGTAAACATAAAATGTCTTTTCAACACAAAACACCTTGTTTACTCTTCATTGAATTCTGTTTTGTGTTGGAAAGACATTTAGTATGCTTAAAGGGACTTTGCATGGCTGAGACCATTTTAGCTTAAGGTGTAACTTTTAATCCGTATTAATTTTTTCATTTTTAATATATGTTTTTTTTTCTTGTTGCAAAAACTAATTAACCGTCCTGTGATTCTGTTCCTCCGTGTTTTATGAAAAGAAGGGAAAAAGACAAGGGGCAGGATTCTTCATCCCAACGGGCCCATTTACTGGCCCGGCGCACCCCTTGCCAGCAGCGGGTCCCTCCGTCCCAAAAGCCGGCCAATGGGGTTTCCCATTGTAACCACCCCCACGCTGCCAGGAAATCCGCAGGCGTGAGTGCGCTGCCGGCGAAGTGGAGGATCCTTCCGATGGAGAACCCATTGACAACAAATATAAGAACATAAGAACGAGGAGCAGGAATAGGCCATCTGGCCCCTCGAGCATGCTCCACCATTCAATGACATCATGGCTGATCTTTTGTGAACTCAGCTCCACTTTGCGGCCTGAACACCATAACCCTTAATCCCTTTATTCTTCAAAAATGCACAGTATCAACACCAAAAGGATGTCCATTGAAGCTGAATTGGACCACTCATATCGCCAATGCTTTGGAAATACAAAATCAAACATTTGTTCAGGATCCCTTCACACAATTTGTTAGCAATCAGTATACTCAGGGACATTTCAGCCAAACCAGATCCTTAAATATTTTGATGGAGGCTGCATCTTGAAAAGTAATGTCTCCTCCTAGCTCTGCACTAACTTCATGAACCCCAGTGGTCACGTTTTCTGGCCAACGTCCAAATGCCTCCCCCTACCTCAGACTCTGCCTGCTTCAGGGTGAGCGATCTTTCCGCTTCCCAGGACCAAAAAGCCATCTCTGGCGCTGCAACCAACACCCTAGCTTGCTGTAATAATCAAGAACACTGGACCAATTTCCTGCCGTGCTGCCACTGGTCTCAAAGGCACATGTGACATGTATTGCATCAGTATTACATCCAAATTTTGACATTTTTTTTCGGAAAGGCGCCAGAGGAAGCCCACTCCTTTTTTTCACCAGTGGTCACTTGCTCAAACAATAACATGGATTGAAAGAAAGGACTTACATTTCTATTGTACCTTTCAAGACCTCAGGACATCGCAAGGATCTTATAGCTAATGAGGTACGTTTGAAGTGTAGTCACTATAATAACATAGGATGAGATGAGACAGCCAACTTTAGTACAGAAGTTCTCACAAACAGCCATGACATAATGACAGGTAATCTGTTTTAATGATATTGAGTGAGGAATAAATATCAGCTTGGACACCGTTTCTTCAAGAGATACTTTGGTGGCAATGAAGAGTGAGTGAGGAGGAGAGATAGCAATGACACTTAATCATTTATGGGAGACCGATTAAAAGGCGTTTCTTATTTTCAGTCGATAAAGGCACTTCCTTTTCCTTAAACTCTGTTTTCAGAGGATGTATAAATATTGAACTTGATAGGCTGACCTCAGAATAAAGGTATTTCAGTATATTTTTCTCAGCTTCTTGCATGGAAAGCTTTCAGCTTGACTTGTCTAAAACGAAGGCAGTTCTCCAATTCTGGTGGCTTCTTATTCCTGTGGGGATACATAGATGATCTTAGAAGGTCAGTTGCTCCAATCTACAATACCTATCCTCAAAGATCCACTTAAACTCTCCACAGAAATTTTAGTGTGGATCAACTTTTCAGACAACATATAGCGGCTGATGGATGTCTCAGGACCTCACTATGGAGGGGAAAAAAAGTGAGGAACAAAAGAGACTGAGGATTGTCAGATATGGGAAAATAACTATTGGCATTTCAATTAAAGCCTTTGCTAAAATATCTGGCTCGATTGTCTGTTGATAGTGAAGAAGGTAAGCATGCTACACTCGCTTGAATAAATGATCTATACTTTTTTACCTTAATGATTATTGGGTGGTATTTAATGGCCTCTTTGCACCCGACTTGGTGTCAGAATGAGGCCGTTGAACATCGCGTGAGGTCTCTGGAGAGATCTGCAATGCTTGAAATCTCACCCTCACTGGACGGGATCCAGATCAACATATCTAAATGAGCCATTAGGCTCATTTAAATATGCGTTTGCGGGATTCTTCCGGTGCCTGGGCACAAGAACCGCACCTAGGAGACCTCGCTGGGGCGCCATTTCGTGCTGGTTTGCACAAACATGGACCAGTCGCAATGGCAGCTGGGGTGGTCTCCCACGCCATTAGAGACCCCTGGTTGGTTGGGGACAGGGCAGGGTGGCACACTGGCACTCCCTTTGGCTCAGCTCACCTGCAGGAAATGACTCTAAATGCAGCCTTGGCAGAGAGAAGCTCCCCAAGGCCAAAATAAACGGCAAAGTGCCGTTAAATAGCAAGATATTTCTTTGCCCAGTAGCCACCGACAAACACCTCGCTAAACATGCCCAAAAATATCACACAATTCCTTTATTAATAAATAGAAGGAGGGGGAAGCATTGCATGGGAAATATAAAAGATTAAAGACAACGGAACAGACCTTGGGCGAATTCTCGATTGACTGACGCTGGAATCGGGACACACAATTGGACGGAGAATCATGTGTCAGCCGAAAATTGTGGCCGCACCAGGTGCCAAATGGAATGCCATGCTCTGGCACCTCGACAGCGACGTGAATACGTTCTACACCGCAAGTTGGTGTGGCCATGCAAATTGTACAGTAAACACCGTTGGCATATCATTAACAGACCCGCCCTGGGATTCTCCAGGCCTCCAGCGATGCTCCACCTCCACCAAGAGGAATTATCGACAGCAAGATTCACTTGTGTATAGAAAATTGGGAAGTATGTGACATGGCTGCCGACGGAGAGGGAGGAGGTAGGACATGTTCCCAACGATGCAACTGTGGGCTGCCCCTGCTCCGCTGGCTGGGGGGTTGTCTGCCAGCAATGGGGGAAATAACAAGGCATGACCCACGGGACTGGGGTGCCAAGGCATGGGCTGCCATTCCCATGACCTGCCAGGAAGCCATCTTTCTGCACACCCCACTGACTGCGCACCTTGGCTCGTAGTTGCGCAGAGCGACACCGGCCGTATGGCTGCCCCCTCCTCACACCTGGCAACATCTTGCTAGCAGGGCATCACATGGTCCATCCAAGGAGGAAGCCCATAGTAGATCCCATAGGAAGGCACCGGACAGGGGCCGCAGATCATGCAACTGGCATGTGTAGGGCCAGCCGCCGGTACCCCTGTTTGCAAGGGTGGGTGCCAAGGCCAGAGGTCCACCTTCCCAGTTTTGGGTGGGGGGGGGGTGGGCTGAGCGGAGTTGTGGGACTGTTGGGGGGTGGGGGTCCACACGTGTCATGAGGACATTACAATCTATTGGGGGTTCCCAGATGCCAACTTCCAGCTGGGCGACTGCAACTTTGTGGGACAGAGGTTGGTGCCAGGTGTGCTGATGGTGCACCCTGGCTGGTCTGGGGCATTCCCCAGCTGCCTTGGCCCTGAGCTCTGGAATTCCCTTCCGAAACCTGTCCTTGTCCCAATCTCGCTTTTCTCATTAAAACCTACTCTTTAAACACGGCTTTGACTGTTTCCACACGGAAACCTTTATGTGGCCTGATGCCAAATTTTGACTGATAACTAATCTATTAGATTAAGAATATTTTGCTATGTTATAGCCACTATATAAATACAAGTTGTACTTTTTATTGATGAAGTAAGATCAGCCAATTGGTCTTTCTCATCTATAATTAACTCGTGAGTTTTTGAACATTACAAATTAACTCAACCAAGTGCTGCACTTGCCTTGCAGTTGCTAATTGAGAGAGAATTTGCCTGCTGATCTCTTAATTATTGAGGCTCTGTTTCAACAAGGCTGGATTTATAGGTTTTGCAGGAAATGTTTTATGATTAATGTTTTCTAACCTGCAAAATTCCCACTAATCAGTGTGCTTGTGTGGAATTTAATGGAAAGAGAAATACTGAAGCGAGTAGAAGCTGCAAATGGCCTCTTTAAGTCGTCATGGTGTAAGTCAGGTATGTAGGTTTAACATAGTCTTGGAGTTAACACTCCTTGTACTCAGTCAATGTTGATTAAATGCTGAAATGCATTATACCAAATAAGCAAATTGCCTCACCTCTCTCCACTATAAATTTGATCAAGAGCTACGATCAGGACATTCAAATCTCACGGAAACCAGGAACCAACGCTTGACTATCAATGTTTTAATGAAAACTTCTCAACAATTGTATTTCCCTTGATCATGTCAAATAGTATTATTTTTGTGATTTTAATAAGGACACAGGAAGTCAAGACCGAGTAAAATAAGAAACAAAGTTTTATTTACACAAACGTGAAATGCGCAATTGCTCGATGGTCATCCAGGATGTGATTGACACCATTTTGTGGACGTCCAGCTACTTTTGGTGGGCATCCGCCAGGTTGAGAAACAGTGAACCCAAGAAGGGATCACCGAAATCAGCATGTACGTGAGCCCAAGGGCGCTCAGGCCACTCCCAAAGTGTCGGGGTGCCACCGCGGGGATCTTCTGGTGCTCTTGACAGATGAAGCACTGCTTGGCCAAAATCTCAATATCGGTGCCCAAACCTGGCCACCAGACGTAGCTTCACACGAGCATCTCCATTTTGCACTCCCCAGGATGTTCATTGTGAAGGTTATTAAACATGATTTATTTAAGGCACACTGACCAGAACAGGAACTCGGTAGGGGTCTACCAGGTAGTGTACCTAACTGGCTGACCTTTTATACATTGGTTAACTGAGCAGCTCGTACTCCATAAGGAGCACGGGGAAGACAAGCATTCCCACCCCGTAGTTTCCATGCGGGATATTACATTCAAAGTCTGAAGACCCCCTCTACGAGCGATTAGGCGGAGAAGGAGGAGCAGGCAGATGATGTTGGAATCTCTTCAGTTCCAGCAAGTCACAATGGAGAGCCGATGCGCCGGATCAGTTGGCATATACCTCGCTGGTGAACATCGCCTATGGCAGGCGGCTGAACTACGGAGTCGGCAGCTAAGACCTCAGAGATCTGCGTCTCCATTTCGGATTCGGAAGACACAAAATTGGGCATTTTATCATTGAGAGAGGCAGGAGTCATCACAGCAGGCTGGTTCAGCAATGGAGCTGGAGAGTCCAGGACAGGTTTCTTCCAAAATACTCCGTGAGCGATGTCTCATTAGTTGTCTTCAGACACAAACTTGGTAAGAGACTGGTCTTGTTTGACATCCGACAATCCCAGAGAGCCAGCGAGCACCGTCATTGAATGTTCATTGTGAAGGTTCTTCAACATGATTGCCTGTCCCTTCGCTGGGATAATAACCTTGATGCTCCACAGGAGGAAACCGTATTCTATGGTCAACTCCATGAACTTTGAAGAGAAATCCTTCAACTCCCCGCTAGCTGTTGATGCTGCCCACCATATAGCACCAGATGTTGCACCTTGGCAAGTACAGGGTTGATTTTCGTCCAGTCACGAACACATGAGACAGTGACAGACAAGGAGCCCATGAAATGCAAGACAGCAATTACTTCGTTTGTGGAATCGATCTTCAGGGGAAGACGGCTCAGTGCTATTTCCGTGCCCGCCCAGTTCCCTATGCTATAATGGTGAATGTTGATGCTGAACTCCGGCATTTAGAAAGTTTGGGCGTCATTCGGTCTGTGCGCTTTGCTGTGCGCCACCACAGAAATGACCACTCCTGTATCCAGCTCCATTTGGAGCATATGACCATTAATTTGTATTGGAACATGAATAGTGGCCACATGGAGTGCTGTCAAACAGGTCAGCTGCATTTCAGCCTCATCGCCTGCCTCTTCTGGGTCGTCCAGATGCAAGGCCCGGCCTCGCGTCTGACGCCTACCTCGATTGGGATGCCTGGAGTGCTGGCCCTCCTGCTGCATGAGTGTACGACTAAGCCAGCATCCGCACGTCGCACACTGGACGGAGTCCCCTTCAGCCGAGCCCGGGATGTCACTCATCCCGGCGGCCGGCTGTTTGCCCAGAGTCGCAGCAGCATTCGATCCCGGCCGCGGGGATACCATGTGAGGGGCGATGCCCCAAAATGTTCATCTCCATCCCTTGTAACCCTTGGACGCCACGTTCCACGCTTTCTTGGGACAGGGAGATCTGTAACGCCGACTGAAATGTGAGGGAGGCTTTGCCCAAAGGTTTATTCTAAGTCTCCACGTTATTAATACACAGATTAAATTATCATGGAGCATATCGGACAAAACAGTTCCATACTCACAAAACTCAGCTATCTTCCATAGCCCAGATACAAACTCGGTGATGTACTCCGCTATATTACACTGATATTGTTTAACGATTATCAAAGAGGTTGGGTTAAAGTGTTGCCCCACAGGTATCACGAGCTGGTAGAATGATAATGTATCCAGCGTTGCCGGCACAAAAGACACCAGCTGACCCCGAATATATGCGGTTCACAAGCCCTCAATAGCATTTTAAAAACATTTATGGGTGTCGGTGGTTAGGCCAGCATTTATTGCCCATCCCTAGTTGCCCTTCAGAAGGTGGTGCTGGGTTGCCTTCTTGAACCGCTGCAGTCCTTGAGATGTAGGTACATCCACTGTGCTGTTAGGGAGAGGGATCCAGAATGTTGCCCCAGCGACAGTGAAGGGGGGGCGATACATTTCCAAGTCAGGATGGTGAGTGACTTGGAGGGGAACCTCCAGGTTTCTGCTGCTCTTGTCCTTCTAGGTGGTAGTGCTTGTGGGTTTGGAAGGTGCTGTCGAAGGACTCTTGGTGAGTTACTGCAGTGCATCTTGTAGATGGTACACACGGCTGCCACCGATCTTCAGTAGTGGAGGGTTTGAACGTTTGTGGAAGGGGGAGCAATCAAGCGGGCTGTTTTGTTCTGGATGGTGTCAAACTTCTTGAGTGTTGTTGGAGCTGCACTCATTCAGGCAAGTGGAGAGTGTTCCATTACACTCCTGAGGTGTGCCTTGTCGATGGTAGACAGTCTTTAGGGGGTCAGGAGGTGAGTCACTCGCTGTAGGAATCCTAGCCTTTGACCTGCCTGGCAGCCACAGTATTAATGTGGCTAGTCCAGTTCAGTTTCCGATCAATGGTAACCCCCCGGCTGTTGATTGTGGGGGATTCAGCAATGTTAGTGCCATTGAATGTCAAGCGGCGGTGGTTAGATCCTCTCTTGTAGGAGATGGTCATTGCCTGGCACTTGTGTGGCACAAATGAACTTGCCACTTGTCAGCCCAAGCCTGGATATTGTCCAGGTCTTGCTGCATTTGGACATGGACTACTTCATTATCTGAGGAGTCATGAATGGTGTTGAACATTGTGCAATCATCCGCAAACATCTCCACTTCTGACCTTATGATGGAAGGCATGTCATTAATGAAGCAGCTGAAGATGGTTGGGCCTCAGACACTACCCTGAAGAACTCCTGCAGTGATGTCCTGGAGCTGAGATGATTGACCTACAACCACCACAACCATCTTCCTTTGTGCCAGGTATGACTCCAACTAGCAGAGAGTTTCCCCCCTGATTTCCATTGTCTCCAGTTTAGCTAGGGCTCCTTGATGCCATACTTGGTCAAATGCTGCCTTGATGTCAAGGGCAGTCATTCTCACCTCACCTCTTGTCCATGTTTGAACCAATGCTGTAATGTGGTCAGGAGCTGAGTGACCCTGGTGGAACCCAAACTGAGCGTCCGTGGGCAGGTTATTGCTGAGTAAGTGCCGCTTGATAGCACTGTTAATGACTCCTTCCATCACTTTGCTGATGATGGAGAGTAACTGATAAGGCGGTAATTGTCTGGGTTGGATTTGTTTCTTGTGTGCAGGCCATATCTGGGCAATTTTCCCCATTGACAGGTAGATGCCAGTGTTGTAGCTGTACTGGAACAGCTTGGCTAGGGGTGCGGCAAGTTCTGGAGCACAAGTCTTCAGTACTGCCGGGATAGCTGTCAGGGCCCATAGCCATTGCAATATCCAGTGCCTTCAGCCGCTTCTTGATATCATGTGGAGTGAATCGTATTGGCTGAAGACTGTTATCTATGATGCTAGGGACCCCCAGAGGAGATTGGGATGGATCATCCGCTCGGCACTTCTGGCTGAAGATTGTTGCGAATGCCTCAGCCTTGTCTTTTGCACATATGTGCTGGGCTCCTCCGTCATTGAGGATATTTGTGGAGTCTGCTCCTCCGGTGAGTTGTTCAATTGTAGTATGACCGACTGCACTCATTCTCTGTGATATTGTTAGCCTGGAAGAAATAACACATTTGTTAAGTGTATTGGTTCCAGTCTTGAACACCGGCGTCAAATGCATTTAACCACCCAAACAGGCAGAGCGAGTCAAAGAAACCCAAACCTCGGTGGCTCAGCTGGGTAGGTTGTAGTGTCAACAATTTACTCCTCATCGCCAGTTTAATAAGGACACTGGGAGTCCACACTGCGTAAAATAAGGAACAAAGTTTTATTTACACAAACGATACGTACACTATCCGATAGATCCTTACAGGGTTCCTAGTCTGGTGGGTGCCTTACCTTTCGACCTTTTATAAATTGATTAATTGAGATACCCACCCCTAGGGGGAGCTCATACTCTGCAAGGAGCACAGGGTAGACAAGAAATATTCCCACCCCATTGGTTCCATCTGGGATATTACAGTAATAATAGAATGACATGATTTCCACCTCATGTTATATGTAGCCTGTTACAATCCGATAATTTATGAAAATACTTTGAATTTCCACCGACTGGCTAGAAAGATCACAGGGTTTCAAGTTTGAAGACTTTTCTGTAACAAACAAATTAAAATCAACATTGACTGACATCACATTAGTCTGCAACTTGTACTTTAAACTACAGAACCACAGAGAAGATCCCCCCCCCCCCCCCCCATATGAGTGGCATGGTGGCACAGGGACGAACACTGCTCTCTCACAGTGCCAGCTGGGTTCAATTCTGACCTCGGGTGACTGTGAGGAGGAGTTTACATTTGTTCTGGTTTCCTCCCACATTCCAAAGATGTGCAGTTTAGGTGGCATGGCCATGCTAAATTGTCCCTTAGCATCCAAAGGTTAGGTGGGGTTATGGGGATTAGGCAGGGGATTGGGCTGAGGTGGAGTGCTGTTTTAGAGGGTTGATGCAGACTCACTGGGCAAATGGCCTCCTTCTGCAATGTGGGGATTCTGGAATGATTCTATGTGACTTTGAACATGAGCAACAATTCCACATCATAGTTTTACTTTACACTGCCCCTTACATAAACCCTTCTTTCTTGGAACCATCCAAAGTTATTCTCCACTCCTGACTTTCACTGTAAGGGGCACTTGGCAATTCCTTCCCTCAGCCCAAGCAAGGCAAATCTTCAACTCTACTTGAAATCCAGGCAAACATAGTCTCTTTAATCTGAGTACAAGTTCTCACCTGCATTCTATATGTTGAACAATAGTCAGCATTTTCTCTATTTCAGATGCAGAGCTATCTGCTTCTACTTCCTGCTCTCTTCCCCCACCCCTCCTCCCACCCAATCAGATTCTTGCAGACTGACTTGCATCTGTAAGTTTCATGGAAACTCATTAGAAACTGTGTAACCTGATACTATAATGGCTATCTGTGGACTTTTACCTTTTCAAAGCTCATCTCCATGGCGATGTGGATCACATGGGCCTTCTGGATATGTCCTATACCCTCAACTCCATTCATTCTTGGAATTATACGGCCAAACATATTTGGAGACTAATAGGTGAAGCAGCAATTAGCCTGCTGATTCTTCTCCGTCATTCAATAAGGCCATGGCTGATCTGATTGTAACCTAAAGTTCACATTCCTGCCTACCTTCAGTAACTTTCACCCCCTTGTTTATCAAGAAACTATCCACTTCTGTCTGAAAAAATATTTAAAATCTCTGCTTCCACTGCTTTTTGAGAGAGTTACATGGCCCTCTGAAAGAAACCAATAATCTTGGCCGGGATTCTCCCCTACCCGGCGGGGCGGGGGCTCCCGGCGTAGCGAAGTGGCGCCAACCGCTCCGGTGTCAGGCCTCCTCAAAGGTGCTGAATTCTCCGCACCTTTAGGGGCTAGGCCCGCACCGGAGTGGTTGGCGCCACGCCGACTGGCGCCAAAACCTGCGCCAACGGCCTTTGACGCCCGCCGCCCGACGTCGGGGCTGGCCGGAAGGCCTTTGCCGGTTCGCGCATGCGCCGGTGCGTCAGTGGCCGCTGACGTCACCACCGACGCATGCGCGGTAGGCGGGTCTCTTCCGCCTCTGCCATGGTGGAGGCCGTGGCGGCGGCGGAAGAAAAAGAGTGCCCCCACGGCACTGGTCCGCCCAGTGGGCCCCGATCGCGGGCCAGGCCACCGTGGGGCACCCCCCGGGGTCCGCTCCCGCCGGCACCAGAAGTGCTCCAATTCCCGCCGGCGGGAGAGGCCTGTCAGCGGCAGGACTTGGGCCCATCGCGGGCTGGAGAATCGCTGCGGTGGGCTTCCCGCTCCCGCCAATTCCCGGGTGGCGGAGAATTCCGGCCATGGCGGGGACAGGATTTACGCCGGCCCCGGGCGATTCTCCGACCCTGCGGGGGGGTCGGAGAAATCCGCCTGAAATTGGCGACCTCTTAATTTTAAACAGTGACCCACGCCCTAGCTCAAGATTCTTCCATAAGGGGAATCATCCTTTCCACATGCACCCTGTCAAAATCCCTCAAGATTTTATATGTTTCAATAAAATTGCCACTTACTCTTCTAATCTCCAGAGAATACAAACCCAGCCTGTCTCACCTTTCCTCATGAGACTACCTATCTATTCCAGGTATTAGTCTAGGAAATATTTTAGGAAGCCTGAGGGTTTAAGGGGATATGGGGAACAGGTAGGGAGGTTGATTTAAGACCAGGAAGAGAGCAGCCATGATCTGATTGAATGGCGGAGCAGGCTTGAAGGGCTGAATTGCCTACTTCTGCTCCTAAATCCTCTGTTCATATATTCCCATACCATTCCTAATCCTATCACCTCCATGTGAGACTTGGATGTTTGTGAAGTTGTGAAGATACTGTGTACCTTTAAGAATAGTTGGGGGTGGAGAGATCGCCTGTGGGAGTCATGCCCTTATAGGGGTTGGTGAGGGCTAAAGGGTCTAACACACGGTCAAATGCCTGTTCCGCATCCATGGACACCACTACCTCCAGTACCCGTCCTCTTGTCAGGTTCATAATCACATTTAACAGCCTACTTATATTACTGGAAAGCTGTCTGCCGTTTTGGAAGCCCATCTGGTCCTCCGTGACCACCCCCGGGGCCACTACCTTCTATCCTTCCCGCCACCAACATAGCCAACATTTTTACATCTGTTTTTAACAACGATATGGGCTTATACAACCCACATACTAACCAGTCCTTCCCCTTCTTTGGTGTGGATGTGATCATCGCCTGTGGCATCGTCTCTGGCAGCTCCCTTTTCTCTTATAATACTGTACATAATAAAAGGTTATGCGTATTTTAATGTCACAAACCTGGTGGCTGCAATTTATTGGGCTCAACCAAGGACCTCGGGTATTTTAAATAAAATCTAAATTCAACTCTGTTGCAACTCCACATCAGGTGGGGCTGAAGTTGATCACGCACTAGCCCATGGTATCCTGTCATGCTCCACAATACTCATTCCAGCAACCCTGTTGAGTTCTAATCATTTCTCCCGAGATGGTTTGAGGGATGGGTTGTGATACTTAACCAAACAGATCTCAGATTCAATCCCTCGGATATGCTAAGTTAGCTGATCACTATCACGCAGCAGTTTGAAACAGCGAGTCTCAGAATCTCCGGGCTGGGGATATGGGGAGAATAATTGAGGATTATCATTCCTGATTGTTATCCTGTGAGTCCTACTGCGTGTCTGTGCGCACCCATGTGTCAGTGAGATCAACACTAGTCTTCGCTGTGTTGTGCCTTCAGATAAAATAGCCTGACAATTTGTACTACATAAATAATGGTGATGTGGATGGTACATCAGAGAATCTTGTGAATCCAAATCACAGCGGCAGTGAGGCAGCTTCAGGAAGGGAGTGGAAAACATTCAGGGTAACACCAAACCTCACCCTGACATGTTTCAAATCATTTGAGGAGAGTCTTCAAAGGTCACATCCCCACATTTTTGACTCCTGCTGCACAGTGAAAATATTGTTGGCCACCCTTCAATACATCTTTTCTAGAAATCAGTAAAGAAATGCCACTATTGTTCTCCAAAAGTTAATGTGACCTGGGTGCTGGTTTCCCATGAATGGACCAGTTGTTGTGGGTGATTGCAATAGTTTGAGCAAATGGTATTCTGACGTTCTCCAATGGTGCAATGCAATCTCTAACTACTGAATTAAAAACCTCCTTTGGCAGCCTAGTTTTTAATATTTAAAGCTTGAAATACTCTGGGTGAAAAATATTTATGTTGCACATTGATAAAATGACAATAATCTTCATTTGATTTGCCATTCTGCTCTTATTTTAGTATATTGGGAGGCAGCTTGTTTGATAGTTTTCTGCTCAACTCTCTGTTAAGGCTAAACAATGTCTGATTGATATTCTATGATTAAATCCAGCAGTATAATCAAGATTTTTGAAGACAAAACCACAACTGAATTGAAAGATGTTGCTCATGGCTATTGGTCTCACCCTGTTTTGCACAATGGCTTATTATAGAAAGAGCTGGTGTTACTTTACATCTGCACTGAATAAATAATTACCTTTCTGTGTGTTTCCGTGTCCTGTTTTCAATACAACTGAAATTAAAGCAGCAGCCCAAATTACAATAATACTTAACATGCAAACCTTTGAGCATACTCAATAACTAAAACAAAAGAAAAATTCATGTTGAGAAAAGTGTATTTAAGTTGGATACAGTAGTGTGAACCAAATGCTATTTCATAATGGAGGGGAGGGGGGTAAGAGCTTTTTGGAGTGCAGCCAACAGCCAGCATATTACAATGTAGTATCTGGCTGTGTTTCCTATGAATGCCACTCTTATTGAAGAGATTGCAGCATTTTTTCAAGTTACCATTCCTAATTTCTCTGCACTGTTTCTGTATCCTTGCTGCTGGTTTGTATTCTGGAGACCTGTATTTTCAAATAAATTTTCTCTACACTGAGATCATTTTCATCTCTCCCTGGCTGCAATAAAATTCAGCAATAGCATTCAAACATTATGGAGAAAAATTACTTTTAATAATAGATTTTATTGCTAAATTTGGTGCTGATTAAATGAATACTCCAGAGGAATGTATTCGTCTTTCTTTATCATGCTGCGATAACTTTTCTACATTTTTTAAGTTATTGGCTTTTGTGAAAAAAGCTCTACACATTCCTGAAACAGGTTCCAAATCTCTTCCAGGAATCCTGGGAGATTCACTTCTGCAACATCTGTGAAGGTCTGCTCATTTGTGATGATCATTCTGTGGGACCATGCTAATTTGCAATGTTGGTTAGATTTTTTTTGTTCATCGGCATGACGACACAGAATTTGCCAAAGAAATTTCCACATTTGGTTGCTGATGAGAGCCACGCTGTCCAAGAAAGCACATGATGGTCATAAAGGGGCTGGTTTAGCTCACAAGGCTAAATCGCTGGCTTATAAAGCAGACCAAGCAGGCCAGCAGCACGGTTCGATTCCCGTACCAGCCTCCCCAGACAGGCGCCGGAATGTGGCGACTAGGGGCTTTTCACAGTAACTTCGTTGAAGGATACTCGTGACAATAAGCGATTTTCATTTCATTTCAAGTGACAATGAAAATTAAAACATCTCTTCTTGTTACCACATGATTATTCTTGCAAGGCTGGAGCACAGGGTCACGTCTCACCCATGCATGATTTCACAATCCGAATCAGGACCTCTGTTCAGCTCTGCAGCCAGGGTAACTTTCCTTTTGAATACCTTTGGCCCGGATTCTCCTTTTGGGAGACTTTGGGCATGATTCAGTGGCCTCGTTGCGCTCGAGAACCGCGCCGGGCGCCAAAGAGTTTACGATGCAGCCGGCCCGCTCCCCTAGACAAAATCAGGATCCCGCCGTAGTGTGGCAAGAAACCAATAATTACCATTTAAGCCCAAGTTCCATACAATTAACAGGAGCCACCCCATATCCAGTGGCCCATGATCCAGCTACCTCCCACGGGCGTCGATTAGTTCTCCTTTTTAAAATTGTGAATCTGGCAGAAGAGCCGAGGAGGTGAGCAGCCATCTTCACTCACATGGAATGAGCCCGGGGGCACTGCTGGGCTTGCTGCCCTTGTACCCGTACGGGGTGGGGGTCAACTGGGGGGGTTCCAGCCTGGGCTGGGGTGATCCGCCAGAGAGGTGGGTCAGAACTGATGGGGGGGGGGGGGGGGTTGCTCTGCTGGGGAGGGAGCAACCGTCAGCGGCTCCCATGGATTGTGTGTACCTGTTCAAGGGGCAACCCAACCCCCTGCCTATCCGCCCCACCGACCACCCATAACCCCCACTGACCACGGAGGCCGCTGACCACATGGCTGATAGCTATTGCTAATGGGGATTTGGCAACCATAGTTACGTGAGTGTCCTCTTGAGGCTCTGGGGCTATAGGGCCCCGATGCACTTGGCGGCGCGCATGCATAGCTGTGCCGCAGTGTACCGGGTGCTGACTGCAAGACGTGGCGTTGTCGGAGGGGTGGACCTCAGGGGAGCTGGTGGTCACCATCGCCACTCCATGGGACAACAAAGGTTAGGAAGGGTTATTGGGTTACAGGGATGGGGTGGAGGTGAGGGCTTAAGTGGGTTGGTGCAGACTCGATGGACCTCCTTCTGCACTGTATGTTCTATGATGTCAGCACTCGTGACAATTTCCACCATTTAATTTGGCCACCGACTCCCATTCGGGCCTCATTCAGGCACCAAAAATGCAATCCTTGGACATCAAAGGAATCAAATGGTGTGGGGATCAGGAAAGAATTAGAAAATTAGCCGTGAACTGATTGAATTGCGGAGGATACTCAAGAGGGCTGTAAAGTCTACTCCTGGTTCTAATGTTTCCTTAAGATGGCACCTTGAACAGTCCAACATTTCCTCAGCACCACATTAAATATCAGCCTGGATTATGTGCTAATAATCCCATCCATCAACATTTGACAGAACAGTATATTCTCACTGCGTACTTCTGCAGATCGCTGTCCATATCTGGCAAGGAGAAGAGAAAGAGAGTGGGGGGTGGGGGGGTAAAAGCGGTAAAAATATCGGGAGAGGCGAAGAGAAGCTTAGCTAAGAAAAGCTAGGTAAGTGCTCAAAACAAATCTGAGAAGGTGAAATACATAACGTGACTATTATGTTGCATCGACAAAAAATTATTTCAAGTCCAGTGCATACAATATATCCTTCTCAGAGCCAGTAAATACTGCAAGCTTTGACTTTCTCATTCCAGGAATAAATTTGCATTGAATAAAGAATCAGCAGATGTTCTGTTCGTATGAGAATTCAGTAGGAACAGATATTAATTGTTGTAGATGTTGCTCTGTTATGTAACAATCTGGTGATTTGCCTGTTTTACATCTGATTACCGTAAGCTTTGGTTGAAGATATTAGTGCATATGGTACAGGCTATATACTCGCACTGACAAATGGAACCTTGCACGACCACAGGAGGCGCCGTTGCTTCAATTATTGTCGATGCTATTTCTGTGCACGAGTGACTGCACATCAAAAAATACTTAATTGGCTGTAAAACACTTTGGGAGGTCCTGAGGTTGTGGATGATGCTCCAGAAATGCAAGCCTTTCTTTTTTTCATGATTGATTGCCCGGCTCTCTGAAGCAAACCTCCATTGTTTAAATGGAAACAGGAAAGTGAAATGGGTTTGCAATATAAACAGAGTAACAGAACATTGGGTGCAAGGGGCGGACGAGGGAAGGTATGGTGGTTTTCCAGGGGCAATGAATATGCTGTAATGGTGCCACTTTATTATTGATGCAAATAAAGTTTCCACTTTTGCCAGTGACGCAACAGTGACGTGTGAGAATAATAGCCCAGCAGTTTGTATGAATCCTGCTGGATCCCTATTTTGAATTTTCTTGCTAATCAACAAACATTAAGTCAACAGTTGTGGCTGGCTGTGCATTTCTTTTTAATCTCTTTCTTCCACCAATACTATTTTTTTTGGAAATGTTTTTTATTGAGTTTTCATGTTTTATATCCAACAAATTATAAATTATCAGAAAGAGGCAAGCAAAAACCAACACTTACATTTAAAAGAGAGCATCTTCATAATAACAACTGTGGCCATGACCTTCCTTTGACCGGCATACATATTTCACATTGCTCAATATGGCTGAGACACATATTTGACTAATATTATTTTTATCACCGTTGGGATCAGCCTAGTGTAAGGATGGCAGGTGACTTGATGAGAACTGTGGCCTTCATTAACCAAATGTTTCATTGTCAATTAGGTCAAAAAACAAATTTCGGCAGTGGTTTAATTTTTTTTTTTTTAAATTTAGAATATCCAATTCATTTTTTCTAATTAAGGGGCAATTTAACGTGGCCAATCTACCTAACCTGCACATCTTTGGGTTGTGGGGGTGAAACCCACGCAGACACGGGGAGAATGTGCAAACTCCTCACAGACAGTGACCCAGGGCCGGGATTCGAACCCGGGTCCTCAGCGCCGTAGGCAGCAATGCTAACCACTGTGCCACCGTGCCGCCCCGCAGTGGTTTAATAAAGTGTGAGAATTTGCTGCGGGAATGGGAAAATACACAGCACCAGGGGACAGAGAAAACAATAGCGCCTTGAATCCGAGACAAGACAACTGGGTTCCAAGGCCATCGTGTTTTCACTGCTGGGCGTGGAAATGCTGATTTCAGATACCATGGCTGGAGCGTGGGAAGCCAATTGTTTCAGAGTTTGATGTGATTGGATGCGCAAAGATGGCTCAATTATAGATTGCGTAATTGATCCACTCAAATGCTAGCCATGTCCGATAGTCAGGTCTCCGACTTCGGGGGCTTTGAGTCCCTCCAAACTAATAATATCTGCCTCCGGGCTACCAGGGAAGCAAAGGCCATAACATCTGCCTCTTTTTCCTCCTGGATTCCCGGATCTTCTGACACCCCAAAAATCGCCACCTCTGGACTCAGTGTCACCCTTGTTTTTAATACCGTGGATATGACGTCCGCAAACTCCTGCCAGAATCCCCTAAGCTTCGGGCTTGCCCAGAACATATGGACATGGTTTGCTGGCCCCTCTGCACACCTTGCGCACCTATCTTCTACCCCAAAGAACCTGCTTATCCGGGCCACTGTCATATGTGTCTGGTGAACAACCTTGAACTGTATCAGGCTGAGCCTGGCGCATGTTGTGGACGGGTTGACTCTACTCAATGCCTCCGCCCAGGGACTATCCTCCTAACTCCTCCTCCCACTTGCGCTTCAGCTCCTCAGTCTGCGTGTCCTCTGACCCCATGAGCTCCTTATAGAGGTTGGAGACCTTCCCTTCTCCCACCCACACTCTGGAGACTACCCTATCCTGAATCCCCCTTGGTGGTAGGAGCAGGAAGGTTGAGACCTGTCTACATAGGAAGTCCCACACCTGCAGATACCTAAATTTGTTTCCCCTCGCCAATCCAAATTTCTCCTCCAGCTCCCTCAAGCAAGGAAAGCTCCCCTCTATAAACATATTTCCCAGCCTCTCAATCCCTGCTCTCTGCCATCTCCGAAACCTCCCGTCCATCCTTCCCGGGGCAAACCGATGATTGTTACAGATTGGAGACCAGACCGATGCTCCCTCCGCTCCCACTTGTTTCCTCCATTGCCCCCAGACTCTCAGGGCCGCCACCACCACGGGGCTGGTGGAGTACCGTGCCGGCGGGAACGGCAGGGGCGCTGTTATCAATGCCCCCAGACTGGTGCCCTTACATAATGCCGCCTCCATACGCTCCCATGCCGACCCTCCCCCCACCTTCTCCCTGTGGGCCCATATCGAGATCAGCTCCCCTCTAATCACTGCCTTCAATGCCTCCCAGACCACCGCTGCTGAAATTTCCCCCGTGTCATTGACCTCCAGGTAGTTCTGAATACATTTCCTCAGCTGCCCGCACACCTCCTCATCCGCTAAAAGTACCACGTCTAACCTCCAGTACGGGCACTGGTTACTGTCTTTACTAACCTGTAGGTCAACCCAGTTCGGGGCATGGCCTGAGATTGTGATCGCCGAGTACCCCATCAGTAGAGCCCTGTTCAGAATAAAGAAATCGATCCGGGACTACACTTTGTGCACGTGTGAGTAGGAGGAAAACTCCTTTACTCTCGGCTGCCCAAATCTCCATGGGTCCACCCCCCCCCCCCCCCCCCCCCCCCCCCATCTGCTCCATGAACCCTTTTAGTTCCTTTGCCATTGCTGGCACCCTGCCTGTTTTTGAGCTTGACCGGTCTAAACCAGGGTCAATAACTGTGTTGAAGTCCCCTCCCATGACCAGTTTATGCGAATCCAGGTCCGGTATCTTTCCCAGCATTCTCTTTATAAACTCTACATCGTCCCAATTTGGCGCATGCACATTTACTAGTACCACTTGCACTCCCTACAATTTCCCACTGACCATAATGTACTGGCCTCCCACATCCAAAACTATTCTTCCCGCCTCAAACACCACTCGCTTGTTGATCAACTTGCATCTGTTATTTCATGAAGATAGTGGGATGAAGGCACCGTGCAGACAACAATCTTCCTGTAGGTGTGGAAAGTTTCCCCCCTGTCTCATCAAATGGAAGAATGGACCATTTAAAAATTTAATGATGGTACATTAAAAATCAATCACCTCGGCTATTAGAATGGCTAAGAGAAGTTGTGCCAGACATGAGCTGCATCAACCTCCTTTTAGAATCTGCAGCCAACGTGGAGAGAGGTCATGTGATACAACCTTTGGTGGATGCTTGAATTTGAGATACGGCAGATATTCTAGCTGCTGGAGCGCGTGCCCTCTCTACACTATTCCATCTCCGCTTTGAGCGCTTTTATTGAGTTAGAGTGTGTCTATACTCATGGAGAAAATTAAGGAACAGCCTACCATGGGGGGTTAGGGGAAGGCACTGCCAGAGCTCTGAGAGGGGGGAAAGGGGGTTCTGCAGAGCTGTTAGAGTTGAGAGGGGTGGGGGTTCTGCCAGAGCTGTGAGAATGCTCAAACAGGAGGAGAGCAGGTACTGTGCATGCGCAAAGTTTAACGATCCAAATTACGGGACAGACAGTATCTCGCAACATGTAACCTGGAACAGTGTACACAGGTATCGGCCGATCCCTAAAATCCTGGCCTTACTAACATCTGACACATTTTTAGCAATCAGTATATTTGTGTGCCACAATTTCTTTGTTCCTCTCTCCCAGTAGACTTTATCTTCTAAGTAATTAGTGACCCCGTCCCTTCCCACCAAAATGGGCTACCTCACACTTATTTCACGTTGAACTTCATTAGCCAATTATTTTCCAATTCTGCAAATGTATTAATGTAATTTATTGCAGTTCTACTCAGTATTGGCTAACCCCTCCAATTTGGTGATGTTTCCAAGTTTCAAAATTATGGACGGGATTCTCTCACCCCGACTCGGAGAATTGGTTCCATTCCGCTGGCGCGGTTGGCGCGGGGCCGGTCGGGGGCTGCTCTACGGGGCCTGCACGGCGATTTGCCGCCCGGGATGGGCTGAGCTACCACACAAAAAAAGCCAGGTCCCGCCGACGCCGTTCACACCGGCTCTTACCCAGCGGGACCTCGCCGTGAATGGATCTGGGGGCGGCCTGGTGGAGGGTGAGGGGGTGTCCGACCCCGGGGGGGAACCTCCGCCGTGGCCTGGCCCGCGATCGGGGCCTACCAATCAGCGGCTGGCCTCTCGGGCTGGGGGCCACTTTTGTTCCGCGCCGGCCCCTGTAGCCCTACGCCATGTTGCGTCAAGGCCGGCGCAGAGAAGGGAGCCACTGCGCATGCGCACATTGGCGCCAGTCCCACTGCGCATGACCAGACCCGCGGCGCCCATCTGACGCCGGGCATCGTCAGCTGGAGCGGTGTGGGTCACTCCATTGCCGTGCTGGGCCCCTGTAGGGGTCAGAATCGCTGCTCCTGAGGCCATGTTGACGCCGTCGAGAAACGCAACGGTATTTCCGATGGCGTCAACACTTAGCCTCAGGATCAGAGAGTCCCGCCCTATGTTTTTTTTCTTTCAAAATACAAATTGTTAATGAAAATTGTGAACAGCATTGATCCTTGTGAAACACCACGTCCCACCTGCTGCCACTCTGAATAATTACCTTTCCATCCACCCTCTGCTTTCTGTCCTGAAGCCAGGAGGGTGTGCAGAGGAGATTCACTTGGTTAATCCCGTGTTCTTCAAAGTCGGGGGCGCGACCCGTGGGTGGGTCACGGGCGGGTGTCGGGAGGGTCGCGGAGCCATTGTCCGCAGCGCTCCCAATCACGCAAATCCCCGCGGAGCAGCCGGCTTTTCAAAATGGGAACATGTTAAAAAACAAATTTGGCCGCATTGCCTATGATCGACGCGTATGCGCATTCCGCGAACAGGTTAAAAAAAAATCAGCCTCATTGCGTATGCGCGCACGATGATCGGTGCGCATGTGCAAATCGGGCACGCATGCGCAGTGCGGCCGCTATTTTTTTAAACGTTTGCAGCTTTTTGCTTTACAAGTTCTGTAGTGGTTTTCATTCATTTATTTTATTCATTTAATTTTTATTTTTTTCATTTATTTTATTCATTTTTTTATAAGTTCGAAGTGGTTTTATTTATTTTTTTCATTTATTTTACTCATTTTATATTTATTTTTTTTACAAGTTCGGGGGGGGGGGGGGTTTATTTGATAATATTTTACAGGAAAAAAATTCAGAACTTTGGACAGATGGAGACATACTTTCCGACACAGGAAGGCTTCACCTTCATCCAACAGGTTCCATTGGAGGAGCGTGTACGAGGGCCAAAGGCACCCAAAACCATTTCCTCCATTTTTGTCAGCAACAAACAAGGTAAGAGAAAATGGTGGTCACGCAGGTCGGTCGGCGTGGGTCGCGAAGGTCGGCCGGTGCGGGTCGCGAAGGTCGGCCGGCGTGGGTCACGAAGGTCGGCCGGGTTGGGCCCCGAAAGTTGGCTGGTTGGTAAAAATGGGTTCCCGGAAAAAAAGTTTGAAGAACACTTGGTTAATCCCAGAGTTGAGGGGGTTGGATGACGAGGAGAGGTTGAGTAGACTGGGACTGTACTCATTGGAATTTAAAAGGATGCGGGGGGACCCTATAGAAACATATAAAATTATGAAGGGAATAGATTGGCTAGATGCGGGGAGGTTGTTTCCACTGGCAGGTGAAAGCAGAACTAGGGGGCATAGCCTCAAAATAAGGGGAAGTAGATTTAGGACTGAGCTTAGGAGGAACTTCTTCACCCAAAGGTTTGTGAATCTATGGAGTTCCCTGCCCAATGAAGCAGTTGAGGCTCATTCATTAAATGTTTTCAAAATAAAGTGGAGCTGAGTCCACAAAAGATCAGCCATGATCCCATTGAATGGCAGAGCAGGCTTGAAGGGCCAGATGGCCTACTCCTGCTCCTAGTTCTTATGTTCTTAAGAAGCAGTCCATTCTTCCACCTGCCCCCCTGACTCCATTCGCATTCTCTGGCCTTATCAATTGTCTATTATGGGGCGGCTTGTCAAAGGCCTTTTGAAAATCCAGACAAATTACATCTACTGCAGTGCCAGGGTCTACTCTCCTTGTTACCATCTCAAAAAATTTCAGTAAGGCTGGTCAAGCAAGATTTTCCTTTTTGGAACCCATTTTGAATATTCATCGCTTTTTATTTCACTGTTAGATTTTCTTCTAATTCCCTCTTTTGGGAAGGATATCATTACTTTTCCTTCTACCAATGTTAGGCTCACGGGTATATAATTTTATGGACATAGTCTGTCCACTTTCTTAAATATAGGAATTTCAGAGCCATCTGGCAGTCCTCTGGCACGATTTGCTAACATATCATTAAATATGCGTGGTAACACTTCTGCTGTCCTATAAAATAATTCTTTGAAAATTTTTGATTGCAGTACATCGGACTAGGGATTCAGAATTTGTTCAATATATCTCCATTGAAAGTTTTAAATATACTTATCTATTTATATACTTTTAAATATTGCTTCTCTCCTCATTTAATGGCATATTTACCTGTTCTATCTCTCTGTTGAATACCAAAGAGAAATAATTATATATTTCTGCCAGCTTGCTATTGTCACCTATAGTATTATCCTGTCTATCTGTTAATGGTCCTCTGTGTGTATAAGGATTGACAACACTCATCTTTTGTGAATCTGGACTAAGCACTTAGGATTTTGTGACCTTTTAAACATTAACTCTTTTTTTACCTCATGTGCCTGGGCAAAGTGAAACCTTTTGACAATGACTGGAAGGAAAGGAAGAATTAAGAAGTCACTCACCCATGTTATTCACCAACTCACAACCAACTAGTGTATATCTACATAATAGCATAGCCAACAGACTAGATTCCATCTTCTCTGCTGGAGAACAGTGCGCAATGAATGGTAACTTAAAAACAAAGTGTGCAATTGAGTAAATATCGTTCATATAATTCGCAGTTGTAATTTTGGGTGCGATTCAGCAACTGGGTTGCGTCCAGTGCTGATCTGGGCACAATGGGTGAATCCCACGAGGGCACCAAATCAGGCTCCCCGCTAAGCACTGGGCCGATCGTAAGTCATCCAACTCGCTCCGCTCGGCGCGATCTGGTTCTCGGCCTCATTGGTTGTGATTCAGATAATTATGTTTAATTGAGCCATTAAGCTCATCTAAACACCCAGATGCCACTTTCACCCGACGCCTGGAAGTCAATGGCCACGCCTGTGAGACCTTGACAGGGCGCCATTTAGCATTGGTGTCCACAAACATGGACCAGGCACCTCAGTGGGTCTTGGAGGCCATTAGAGAACCCCGGGTGGTCAGGGGCAGGTTAGGGTGGCACCCTGGCACTCCCCCGGCACCCAGGCAGTGCCAGCCTGGCATGGCCAGTGTGTCTGGGTGGCACTGCCAGGTGCTGTGCTGGCAGTGCCAAGGTGCCCACATGTAAGATTGGCACTTCCGGGATTGGGCCCAGGCAGGCATTGCCCATTTGAGGAGGGGGTGGGGGGTGGGAGGGAGGAGGAGGAATGAAGGGGTGTTGCAGGACACCAGAGAGGTTGGTGAGGTGAAGGGGGGTCCTGAAAACAGGGGGGTGGGCTAAAAGGGGTGGATTAGAGATCAGGACAGCCTTCCAAATGGCGCCCTGATCTGTGATGAGCTAATTCAGCTCACCAGTGCAGGACAGCTGCCTGAGTGTGGCCTTGATGGGCAGAAACTCCCTGAGGCCAAACCAAATGGCAAAGTGCTGTTGAATAGTGTGGTTATTCTTGTCACTGCAGCTGCCCAGAAACACCCCGCCAAACACACCTGAAAGCGGACTTTAACGTTTTCCTGCTGACTCGTGCCCTTTCTTACCTTTTATATCACAAAAATCACTTAAAACCAAGACAGATTTTTAATTGTTGCAACTATGATTATCAAACTGTTACATTTTACATAGTTTGATGTATAAATTTATCATTTTACATTAACCTAAATTTTAATTAAAAAGACATTTATGGGAGTTTTGGAGCATGACAAATAGCAACCAGAAACAGCCTGCACAGAAAGAATTTGCATTTTTATAGCATTTTATTGTATCCGCAGGTAGGCCTAAAGTGTTTACAACCAAAGAAATGAAATGAAAAATGAAAATCGCTTATTGTCACGAGTAGGCTTCAAATTAAGTTACTGTGAAAAGCCCCTAGTCGCCACATTCCGGCGCCTGTCCGGGGAGGCTGGTACAGGAATCGAACCGTGCTGCTGGCCTGCTTGGTCTGCTTTAAAAGCCAGTGAGCTAAACCAGCCCCAGAAAAACCAGAAATACAATCATGTTTACAACCAATGAAATATTTCTGAAGCTCAGTTACTGTTATGCAAGCAAATTCGGCTGCTAAATTGTGCATAGCACCAACCCATTTCATAACAACTGATCAATTAATCTAATTTTGGTAGTGTTTTGACACAAGAAAGACTGCAATAAAAAGCTTGCAAATATATTGGGTGGATTCTCCGTATCAGAGATTCTCCATATCAGAAACTAAGGGTGCGATTCTCCGAGCCCTGCGCCGGGCCGGATATTTTCCACAACCGCGCCACAACGCCGGCGCGCGATTCTCCGAGGTGCGGAGAATCGGTACCATTTGCACCGGCGCGCTTGGCGCGGCACCGGCCGCCTGCCGCTGATTCTCCGGCCCGGATGGGCCGAGCGGCTGTGCAGATACGACAGAGTCCTGCCGGCGTTGTTCACCCCTGGTTGCTCCCGGCGGGAACTCTGCATGAATAGTCGGGGTGGTGGCCTGTAGGTGTGGGAGGGGGGCTCCTTCACCAGAGGGGGGGCCTCTGATGGGGTCTGGCCCGCGATCGGAGCCCACCGATCGGCGGGCCAGCCTCTCCCCCTCCCCGGGCCTACTTCCCTGCGTGGCTGGCCCCTGAACACCGACGCCATGTTGAGTCGGGGCCGACCCCCTGTGGGGGCCAGAATCAGTCATCCCTGTGCCTGTTTCGCGCCGTCGTGAAACGCGACGGTGTTCACGACAGCGCGAACACTTGGGCTCCATATTGGAGAATCGCCCCTTAAGTGTTGACGTCAGGACTGAATCGGTGGACTTCTGGGACAACTGAATTGCCGCCGTTTTCAGAGCAATTCATGGTTCATTAATGGGCTAACCACGTGAAACACATCGATTCCAATGAAAACGGCATCCGATTCGCCAGAGTTGGAATAGCCACTCGAGAGGCTGACAAGCTGAAGCCGCATGTTAGCACTCCACTCCCACACACACTCATCCCAGACAACAAGATAGCACCACAGAGAGTGGCACCCTGTTTACAGACGCTGAGCTCGAGACCCTGCTGGTGCCAAAGGAGAAGTGAGACACCCAGTTCCCCGGGGTGGGAAGGAGGTTACCATCCACCGCAGCACACCGGGTCTGGGCGCAGGTGGCAGAGGCTGTGAGAGCCGTGAGCCCACCACCAGGACTGGCCAGCAGTGCTGAAAGAAGCTGCACATCCTCTTCAGGGCAGCCAGGATGAGTAGGCAGCACTGTGCCCCTGGCACCAGTTCCCATCCCACACTCCCGTAACCACCCCTCCCCACCCAGCACTGGCTGCCGGTATGGGTGCCGGTAGTGTGCACGCTCCCCACCCTGCACTACATGTCAGCACCCATACCGGCAACCATGGCTTGGTGCCCTGGCCCCAAAGCCACCAGCTGCCCAGCCCTTGTGCTGCCCACGTCTGACTCTCTGACGCTGGGCACTTTCTGTCTCCACCACCACCCTCCCTCCTCCCCAGGAGAAGGCTGCCCACAACCGCCGGGAGACAGAGACAGAGACAGAGGGACCTGCGGCCCCTCACCACAGCGGATCAATGGGCACTGGACGTGGTTGGTGGGACCGAAGAGAGTGGGCAGTCACCGAGGTGAAGGTCAGCATCGGACAACCAAGTGAGACCCCGCTGCATTGCACGACCCCATGACGTGCGTGGCACGACCCCCACCCCCCACACCACCCCCTCACCATTCCTTCACCACCCCGCTCACCACTCCCACACCACGATCCAATCATGCGTCACATCTTGTGCCTTCCAGAATCACCTGGCGATGAGGCCAACCACAAGCAGATTCCAGCTCGGGGGAGACGGCGGATAGCAAAGAAAGCCCCCAACTGCAAGCTCAAGACCCCCCCCCAGAGCACCAGTCCAGGGAAGTCACATACTTTCTCTCACAGCTTCAACACCTTCCACCATCCCAGAGGCATCTGGGGCACTATCTGGTGCGCCATGATACACCAGGTGGAGGTGGAAACCTCCGAGGGGGCGGACGGTCAGGGGCAGGCCCGAATGCAGAGACTAGCTGCCTTCCAGATGGATCTTGGGCTTCTGGAAAGTGGGGGCCCATCGATAATGGAGATGCAGACACAGAGCCTGGTACTACATGAGGGATTGTAAGCAACCATCAAGTGCCTGCCGGTGCAGTTGGAGGAGTCCAACTTGTGCAGGGGCAGGAGGTGGTGCTGACAATGTGTGCCACCCAGGCCAACAGTGAATGGGTGGCGTCCGTGGTGGAGGCCTTGGTGGCGAAGGTATCGGCATGGGTCAGGATATCCAAGACCAAGTGCAGCACGGTGGCACAGTGGGTTAGGCCTTCTGCCTCTCGGCGCCGAGGTCCCAGGTTCGATCCCGGCTCTGGGTCACTGTCCATGTGGAGATTGCACATTCTCCCCGTGTTTGCGTGGGTTTCGCCCCACAACCCAAAGATGTGCAGGCTAGGTGGATTGGCCACACTACATTGCCCCTTAATTGGAAACAATGAATTGGTTACTCTAAATTTATTTTTAAAAATGAAAAAATAAAGGATATCCAAGACCCGGGCACTATGTGCAGGCGATGGCCGAGGCACAGGACAGGTCTACCCTGTCACAGGCAGCTATGTACCAGGGCTACCTGGACATTGTGGTGGCACTCTAGAGCTTGGCCCAATTGCAACGGGTTATGGCTGAGGGCATTGTCGTCATTGCCCAGGCACTGGCTGACCTGCATCAGTCCTGGAGAGAGGTGGCACAATCACTGAGTGATGTACTCCAGTCCCAGAGGGAGATGACCCAGTGCCTGTACCCTATGGCCATGAGCCTGGAGACCCATGTCGAGACGAGAGTGGACCCCCAGGACCAGTGGCACCAGGTGGTGGGGGAGCCTCCGGAGTTTGCTCCGGTTGCATCCCTGTCCCATGGAGTAGTCCCGGGGGCTATCGGGCACCCCAAAATAGGAGAAGGTGCTGGAGCCCGTGCCGGTAACTCCTGCAGGGGAGGTGTCGGAACACCACAGTACCTCGGACTCCCCTCCTCCGGCGCTGGCCCATCCGATTCCAGGACTGATGAGGGGCTAGCAGCGACGCCGGGCGAAAGTCCCGGCTCCCGCGCCAAAAACGGCCGGAGAATGGGCTGGTCCCTGGTCGTGCACGTGCACGGCTGACGACCTGCAGCGGTCACGTCGTACAACGTGGCGCAGGCCGTGCACGGAGCCGACCCGCCATCCGCAATCCAACAGGCCACTCCCTGGCCAACGCCCCCCCCCCCCCCTCCCAGCCCTCATGGAAGACCCCCCGGCAGTGGCACGGATCCTGGTTAAATGTGGCAGCGCAGGACACCGTCCGCAGCCACCACAACGGGTTCCCGACTGCTGAGACCACACGTGTCCTGCGCCATTGGGAACTCGGCCCATCAGACGGAGCCTCATGGGAGGGTCAACCGATGACAGTTGTAACAGCACGTGATGCGATTATGCCATTTCCGAGGGGGCGGAGCATAGCTGACCGACATCGTCATCGGACAACGGAGAATCCCGCCCAAAGTCTTTTAAGACAGGTTCCATTCTGAGATTATTCCATCAGTTATAAAATCAACTGGGATTGTAACCCCATTATGTTCCCATAGTTTTTGTGAATGACTCACTCCTGTTTCCATATTCCTAAGAGGCTTATGAGTGGCAATCATGATGTTCTGTTGGCAGCCTGGAAATCTCAGCTGTATAATGTAAATTGCCACGCTAAATTGCCAGCGATCTACTAACAACCTGAGCAAACGGAAAACCCTTATTACAACCAGAAATGTTCATTCAAACACTTAAGATTCTGAATCTGCCTCTAGTGTTATCAAACATATTATAAACATCTAGCTATGAATGGCAGCTCCTGACCATGCCAAAAGCAGTTAAGTGATTTCTGCTGAGGAAAAGAAGAAGTGAAAGCACTTGAATCCTCGATGTTTCTAAACATTGTGGTTAGGTTCAAAGCAGCATTAAGCGTGAAGGGAAATGAAAATAAACCATTCAGATACCTGGCTGACTGAAAGCTATTACCCTGGCAATAAATTCAAGTCTAACAAAAGCTATTTATCTTTGAAAGTGCATAGAAGCCATGCAGATCAAAGGATCTAAAGCCTTGTGACGTGGTTTTGCTTTAAATGAAATGGCAGCTGCTGTTTTCTGCACTTGCACCTGAGGCTGAACCTGTAAGAGGCTGGTAGGTGAAAAGGCAGTGACTTTTTCCCCCTGTTTCTGCGTAGACTGCTGTTTAGCTTGCAGGCAGGGGTGACTGATTGTGGGCAGGGGGGGGGGTGGGGGGTTGTCTCTGATATGGGGGATCTCTGATGAGGGGGTTCTCTGATATGGGGAGTCTCTGACGGGGTTATCTGATGGAGGGTCTGATGGGGGGGTCTGATGGGGGCTGGGCTGACATGGGTAAGATTTGCATTGTGGGGGGAGCCTCCAATGGATCTTTGGGGCACCTATGTTAAAGAGTTAATCCCTTGGCCCACTGTGAGGTCCACCTCATCAGGGCCATTGGCAAATACTTGAATCAATCCGCGCCCGTGTGAATCCCGCCAAGAGGGCCAGGTCATCATGGAGGTGTGCAGAATCCGGTGTCCAGCCCGTTAATAGGATGCAAATGACACATCTGCACCCTTTCACCGCCATGGGGCACAAACTTTAATGTCGCTGCCAGTGAGGGATCGTTTTTTGCCAGACCCGAGATTCTCCACCATATGGGGAACTCTGCTACCGGTGGCAGGTAGTGGAGAATCCCAGCAATTCCAGCCTCGGGTGACTGTCTGTCTGGAGTTTGCACTTTCTCCCCGTGCCTGCGTGGGTTTCCTCCGGGTGCTCCGGTTTCCTCCCACAGTCCAAAGATGTACAGGTTAGATAGATTGGCCATGCTAAATTGCCCTTTGGTGTCCAAAAGGTTAGGTTGGGTTACGAGGATACGGTGGAAGCGCGGGTTTAAATAGGATGCTCGTTCCAAGGGCCAGTGTGTATTCGATGGGCCGAATGGCCTCCTTCTGCACTGTAAATTGTATTATTCTATTAATTGGCTCTCTGTTTCCTTTTTTTTAACAGTAAATATTTCCTGCAGTCGGAATATACTGTGTTGATTCAATCCAATCATCACACAGCATTTTCTTTAAACCAGATAAGTAGATGTTAGTGGCAGCTTTTCATTCCTGTGCAAATCACTCGAGACATAATTCCATTTGAGTAATGAACCATGAAATCATGGGTTTAAAAATTAGACAGGAATTATAAGACTTCGATATTTGATGATGGAAAGTAAACTTTGTTCGTATGATCGAATTAAATACTGAATATTTCAACAACAGAAATGTTGCAAAGAAAAAAATTCCTCATTCAGTTATCCAATAAGGCTATTAAATAAGCAGAGGGCATCTTGGCTTATAAGATAAGGGCTAGAGTACAACGAGCAAGGAAGTTATGCCAAATCTCTGTAAATCAATGGTGAGACTTCAGCTGGAATATTATCTCAATTTCTTGGCAGAAGGAATGTCAAGGTCTTGGAGAAGGCAGAAATGATTTACCAGGAGAAATAGTCTTACTCAGCAAGTAATGTATTGCTTGAAAGGGTTAAGGAAGCACATTCACTAATAACTCTCAAAGTGGTATTGGATGTGTACTTGAAAGGGGAAAAACATCTGGGCTATGGGGAAAGAGAGGACCCAATTAATAGCTGTTTCAGAGAACAGGCCGAGGCACAATAGAATGAGTGGCCTCTTTCAGTGCTGTATGATTCTGCAATCTTATTTCATTCCTGTTTAACAATTTTGAGTGGTGGATGGTTTAGGTCTGTTCTTAAAACAAACTATGTATTGCAATGCCCAAGTAATTTGGAACACAAGGAACAATGGAAAGGAGGCGTTGATGAACCTCATTCTTGGGAGCGAGGTGGGCCAAATGCATCTCGTGTCAGTAGGGAAACATTTAGGGGACAGTGATCGTTATATCATAAGGTTTAGTTTGGCTTTGGAAAAGGACAAGGAGCAATCAAAAGTAAGAATGATTGATTTGGTGAGGGCAAACCACAGTGGTAAGATTGACTTGCCAAACTGTACCTGATCAATCAGCTCCCTTCCAAAAAGGATTGAGTTTGAGTTCAGGCGAGGTACATACCCCTGAGGGGAAAAGGTGGGACAAACAAATCCAGAGTTCACTGGATGACCACGGAGATCAAGACCCTCCCTTCACCCCTCCCTTCATCCCCCTCCCTTCCCCACCCCTCCCTTCGTCCCAACCCTCCCTTCACCCCCCTTCCCTTCCCTTCACCCCCTAACCCTTCCCCTAACCCTACCTTTGCCTCCTCCCTCTTCATCTCCCCTCCCAATACCCACCCCTCCCAAGCCTTCCTTCATACTCCCCCCCCCCCCCCCCCCTCCCCCCAACTAATGTGAACTGCATGAGTGGCTAACAAAGCCCTCTCTGTCACTGCAGGAGAAGCTGTCCCACAATCGGCGGGAGATGGCCCAGATTGGTGGAGGGGTGCCAGACATAAGAATCCTCTCAACCTTCAAGCAACGGGCCCTGTAGGTTATAAGGGAGGCTGAGGGCAGATCGGTCATGAATGCGGAGATCTGTGCACGCCACAGAAGTAAGGATTCACTGGGCCCCACTGGGAGGACCTGTCAAATGTTAGTTGTTAATACCATACAGACTGACCCATCCCTACCACTGACCATGGTCATTCTCCAGCAGGTCCTGCTGCTGACGTGCCAACCATCCAGGGTAGCCACCTCCCCTGCCTCCCATGAGACCACCTCGGTGGCAAGCTCCGAGGATGCCACAATCGATGCATCACAGCTGTCAGCCCCACCCTTCACCAGCACAGAGGCACGCACCTCAGTGGGAAATATCAGTGGACCAGCTTCTGCGGCACAATCTGGTGAGAACCACACAGTCATTGATGCTCATCAGGTGGAGGCAGGAACACCCAGGCGGGACAGCAGTCAGAGAGCTGCTGGATCCCAGGATCCAGATGGATCCCAGCCAGATGCTGAACCTCTGGAGCATGCTAATCCGGAGGTGATAGAAACGTTAGAGAGCTGCCAGGACATTCAGAGGGCGATGTCAGAGACACTCTAGCAGGTTCATAGTTAATTGGAAGAGTCCCAGAGGCTGCGGGCGTAAGAGATGTCGCCGGCAATGCATGGCACTGAGGCAAACACTGCTAGGATGGCCACTGCAGTGGAGAGCCTGGTGTCGTCAGTATCCAAGGCGTGGTGCAGTTGGTGATGGCCAAGGTTGAGGGCCCCGGTAGACGTCCGACTCGCTGGCGCACATAAACCAGTACCAGGCTGACCTCAATGAGGTGCTGAGGGACACGTTCCGGTCTCAGATGGGCATGGCCGAGATGCTGCGGAGCTTATCCAAGTCGCAGGTGGGCATTGCCGAGGTACTGCAGAACATGGCCCAGACAGAGGAGTATTGTCGAGGGCATCGACACAATTGTGCAGACATTGGGGAGCCGGCAGGGCTGGCAGGGCCAGATGACGCAGGGCTGGAGGGGCTCAATCCAGGTGCCCCACCATCCCGAGGTGAACCCCAGGTCCTTATGGGCACCAAGCGGGAGGATGCGGTGCAGGGTGGCAACCCGGACCCATCCTATGAACTGGCAAAGGGGACACCAGCTTCCCTGAGATTCACCCCACTGTTGAGGCTGCGTCTCGCAACCAGCACCCAGCGGAACAGGGTGGCAAAGCTGTGCATGTGCCGCCAGCAAATGTGCTGGGGCCCTCTGGCCCCAGAGTCCCCAGAGAACAGCCTCCAGAAGCATCGCTACCTCCACCTCTGATGTGCATCCTGGGGATACACCTAGAAGCAGCAGAAGAGCAAGGAAGGCCAAGCACGTTGGGGATCTTTGAGAAGGCACTGGGATGTGGGGAGTAGGTGGGAGCTAAGGAGAGGAGTGTGCATTGGGGAAGGGGCCATTGGGGGCAGAGGGAGGGAAGGTGGGGATAGCAGGGCGGCATCATCAGGAGAGTGGGGCAGTGGTGTTCACTTGTACGAGAGGCATACCCTTACTACAACCATAATGACACCTCTGGCTCTTTATTCCGCAATGTAGGCTGACCACAAATCCTATGCCCCAACCTCCCAGACATGCCCCTTCCCTGAGCCCTCCACCCAATACCCAACTCGCCTTGCCCATGCACACTGGCCGCGGACATGTGCCCGGAGCTAGGGCCCATCCCCTGGGTGATCGAAGGTTAGCTGCTGCATCAGTGCTGCTGCCTCCCGAAGTGTTCAGGCGCAGTGTCCGTGCATCAAGGTGTGATTGGGATGCTAGGCAATGAGACCCACATGCTACATGGCACGACCACCCATGGGGATCCATTTCGAATGTGTGAAGTTCTCACTTAACCGCAATTTCCAATTCCCTATTAATAGCCTTCAGCCGCAAGGCCAGAGGCCTCCGTGGTCAGTGGAAGTTATGGGTGATCGTTGGGCAAACAATCAGGAACTAGGGTTACCCGGGAACACATGGTCAGGGGTTAGCATGGAGGACCCACTCATGGTCGGTCCCCGCCCCCACCAGCAGAACACCCCCCAGCCCTCCATGGTGTCCACCACCAACCAGGGCTGCACCCCCCGGTTTACCCCCCCATCCCCCTCGAGCACAGGGGCAGCATGCCCAGTACCCCCAGTCTCACTGTGAGCGAACATGGCTGCTCGCCTCCTCACTCCCCGCAGCAGCCCATCCTTTTTTCAAAAGGAATGCTATTCGGCAACAGTGTGACCACTTGCTGGGGAGGCTGCTGGATCATAGGAGGCTGTTGGATATGGGGTGTCTCCTGTTATCTATGAAAATAGGACTTAAGTGGTGATAATTGGTTTCTCGCCACGCTACAGCGGGATCCCGATTTCGCCAACGGGACCGGGATGGTTGCATCGCAAATTGTTTGGCGCCTGACACAGTTCTCATTTACGGCCTCTCCCGCTATTCACCAGCCTCGTCGTGCTCTCTCGTTCAAGCTCCACGAGGCCGGAAAATCGGGTCCATGGTAAAGGGAACAGCAATGAGAGCAGAATGCAACATGAGCTGTATCCAAGGGTACATTTCCACTTTTGAGCCCCAATTCCAAATATTGTCACACTAAGTTATTTCCTTTATGGTTTTGACTCTCATTCCCTAACCCCAGATAATTAAGTGATTGAAGAATCCCATTATCTGTTGCAGCTTCATTGACACCCCCCAAATTTAACATTAGCTCCCCACCTGCAGATCACTTCATTCGTGAACATATAAGAGCCCTTATCCTTTTACAAAAAGTCATTAATTTCTAAACTATTAAATACCCAGAATTAAAGCCACAGATTTTATATATGTTCATTACCTGAGTTAGAATTTACTCAGTATTGGCAACACACACAAAGCAACAAATATTACTTTTATAAGATATCCCAGATTCAAATGGTGACATTGTAAACTGAGAATGTTTTATTTATATCCTCTTGAACAACGAAAGAGCTTTGAAACTCAACAACCCATAGACTATTGCACTTTATTTGTCAAAATTAAAATGTATTTATTATCCCCTTTTATATTAGTTACTATTTTGACTTAATTGCTATTTAATCAATTGGATCAAGAGCAAATCAATTGGATCTCAAGAGCAATTATCCCAGCATGGTAGTTTTAAGAGAGTTCAAATCATCAGACATTGCAATTGGCGTGGAAGTTAAGTGTAACACTTTACAAAAAGGAAAAGCCTTCAGGCCCCCATTGTCACTGTGTTGTGTCAGGGCAACCTTGGAATTCTTGAAACAGCTAGACCTGTTGGCTGTGACTCGTGATTCATCTGTATTTAAAACAACAGCACAAAGATAAACTCAGCCTGCAGCCAAATGAGGTCATTTGGTTTAGATCTATCTGTCAATTCAAAAGAACATTAAAGTACTTAATCTTTGCTACATGATTAGCAGATTTGGTGAGTAATGATTTTACAGTGAAAGTAATGAAATCTCTACCAGTTTGGGAGAAAGGAAAACAGAACAAAGTTTTCAAATGTAGGTACATCAAAGACTGCCTGTAACAAAGGAGCACACAGGCTCGTTAAACAAAGACCACTAGTCTTCACATTCCAATTTAGGGAGCACTTCTCCGGAAAGATTTCTCAGTGTGGTGGCGAGCAGGAGGTGTCATGAGCTTCCGGGCGTTCGGCCCAGCGTGACCAGCAACACTATTCAACGTTAATTGGTCGACTTAACGAGGCCTCGCGAACTTCTCACCGCAAATGAAGGCACCGCGTTCGCCAGCTCCCCGGCTAACAAGGTCGAGCAGCACTTGCTCAACAAACACCAGCCAGCAACAATGGCGCACAGAAGACTGCCCCACGATTCGGGGTTGCAAACTCATTCGGGGAGGCTGCTAGAAGGTGTGGAGGCAGGAGGGATGTCATGTTCCTCCAGGGGTCCAGGAGGCCCGCCATAGGGCCGCCAGTGCTGCCTGGCATGAGGTGGCGGCAGCTGTGAGCACTGGGAGTGTGACCAGGAGGATTGGTCTTCAGTGTCGGAAAAAGGGTCAATGACCTACAATGGGCAGCACGAGTGAATAGACACCAACGCCTCCGCCTGAGACGTTTCCACCCCCCAACTCTCCATGCGACTCCCAACCTTCCCTCCACTCCCTTCCCCTTCAACACCCTCCAATCCTCCCTTCACAACCCCACCCCTCCCCCCCACCACTGTGAACCACGCATGTGGCTAACAATACCCTCTCTGTGTCTGCTCAGGAAAAGCTCACCACAATCACCGGGAGAGGACCCAAACTGGTGGTGGTTTGCCAGACATAAGAATCCGCACCACCTTCGAGGAGCATCCTTGGAGGTGACCAGTCTGGCCGTGGACAGGTTGGAGCTGCAGAGGTGAGGAACCACTGGGCTCCACCTGGGTGATCTGTCAAACATGAGTTATTATTGCCTTACTGACTGACCCATCCCTCCCACTGACCACATGTCCATTCTATCACAGGTCCTCCAGCCAACAGCGCAGCCCTCCCAGGTGGACCCTCTCCAGTCACTCATGAGACCACCTCGGAGATGAGCCTCGATGATGCCACAATAATAGTCGCGTCACAGCTGTCATCCCACCCTCCACCAGCGCAGATACACACACCTCAGTGGACATGCTAGTGGACAGGGGTCTGGGGCACAATCTGGTGAGCAACACACAGCTGCTGATGTACATCGAGTAGAGGCAGGAACCTCCAGACGAGACAGCAGTCGGAGGGCTGCTGGATCCCAGGACCCAGCTGGGTCCCAGCCTGATGCTGAGCCATTAGGGAGTGGCTGGGACATTCAGAGGGAGATGTCAGCGACACTCCAGCAGATCCATAGCCGATTGGAGGAGTCCCAGAGGCTCCGGCACTGGAGCTGTCTCTGGCAATGCATGGCACCGAGGCCAACACTGCTAGGGTGGCGACTGCAGTGGAGAACTTGGTGCACGACGACGGCATCATTAGTGAAGGTGTCCAAGGCGTCACGCAGTTGGTGGCGTCCATGGCTGAGGGTCTCGGCAGAATGTCCGAACCACGGGGGGATGTGATCCAATACCAGGCTGACCTTGATGAGGTTCTGCGGGACATGTCCCGCTCTCAGGTGGGAATGACCGAGGTGCTGCGGAGCTTGTCCCAGTCGCAGGTGGGCATTGCCAAGGCGCTGCAGAGCATGTCTCAGTCACTGAGGAGCATCGCCAAGGGCGACGACACAATGGTGCAGACCGCCAGGGCTGGCAGAGCCAAATGATGCAGGGCAGCCGATTTCAAACCAGCTGTCCCTCCCAAGGTAAATCCCATGGCCCTATGGGCATTGACCGGGAGGAGGGGATGCCAACTTGGAACCATCCCATGGCATGGCGACGCTGGCTACCAGCTCCCCCTAATTCCACCCTCTGACGAGGCTGTGTCTTGTGGCCAGCACGCAGGACAGGACGACACGGCTGTGTATGTGGAGCCGACAAGTGAGCCGGGGCCCTCCAGAGGACTTCCACCAGGAGCATCGAAGACCACGGGACAAGGCAAGCAGCTGGCTGCCTCCAGCTCCGACGTGCATCCTGGGGACACACCTAGACATAGTGGTAGAGCTAGGAGGGCAAAGCACATAGAGGATCACTGATGGCACCAGGGGAGGGTCAGGTAGAGCTGGGAGGGGCTAGAGCTGTGAGCACCATCGGGAGTGTGGAGAATTGTAAAACACAATAAAAACCTTATTGTGATAAAAATCAGTATGATGCTTCTGTCATCTTCATCCGCAATGCAAGCCCAACGCTTGGCCCATGTCTTCATGCATCCCCCCACCCCGTCTCCCCAAGGCACTCACCCACCTTCCAGCTGTGGACATGTCTCTGGTGCTGTGTCCAATCCCCTGTGTGTTCTGATGTTGCATGCTGCGTGTGTGGTGGTGCCTCCCACAGAATTCAGGCACAGTGTCCAGGCATCGCGATCTGATTGGGACGTTAGGCAATGACTCCCACATGCATCATGGCCTGCTCACCCACGGGAATTCACTTGGCATGTGTGAAGTGCTCACTTAACCATGATTGCCAATTCCCTATCAGTTATAGCCTCCAGCCACACAGCTAGAGGCCTCGGCCATCTGTGGGGCTTATGGGTGGTCGGTTGACAGACTGGCAGGGACAAGGGTTGCCCCAGAATGATATACACGATTCAGGGGTTGGCATAGTGGTCCTCTGCATGTTTGCCCCCTGATTGTTCTCCCAACAACTCCCTCCAACCCTCACATGGCAGTCCATCCCTCCAGAGGGTCCCCCATCCCCAGCTGAGATTCCCCACCACTGCCAAGGGTCTCCCACCCGTCTGCTGACCACTGGGGCGGCATGCCCAGCGCCCCCGGGTTCTTTGCCTGTGAGCAAAAATCGCTGCTCACCTCCTCGGCTCCCCATAGAAGCCCTTCCGCCAGATTCACGTTTTCCAAAATGAGGACAAATCAGCCATAACGTGACCACTTGCTGGGGAGGCCAAGGAATGACAGGAGGCCGTTTGATATGAGGTGGCTCTCGTTAATTGTATGGAAATAGGGCTTAAGTGGTGATAATTGGTTTCTCGCCACACTACGGCGAAATCCTGATTTCGCCAATAGCACCGCGTCAGTTGCATCGCAAAATGTTTGGCGTCTGGCGCAGTTCTCATTTTCTGCCTCTCCTGCCAAGTGAGGTGGTTGAGGCAGATGCGTTAGCGACCTTTAAGACTTATCTGGATAGGCACATGAACAGACGGGGTATAGAAGGACACAGATGGTTGGTCTCGATCGGACACGTATTTGTATTCAACAACCTGGTTTTGCTTGAGCGGAAGCCCAATGAGGCCGGAGAATTTCAAGTTCAGTTTTGCAAAATCACCATTTAGGGCAAACAACATAAAAAAAAACTAGAAACGCGGAAGGAAATCCACACATATTCTTTGTTCAACACACACACAAACTTATTCATCCACGGAGACCTTCACTCAAACAAAAGGAATTCAGAGCATGATACTTCCATTCAATCTCAACAAACAGCAAACTGAAAAATACAATAAATTTTCAAAGAAAACAAATGAAGTGGATTAAGAAAGTAACATTCATTCTTCTTTCTTCAAAACTGTAAATAAAACTCCAAAGGTAAATTCTCTAGCAAAAGTGAGTTTAACCTCTTCTGCAGCCACAGGAGAAGGCAGGAGAATGTGGATGAGAAAATATCAGCCACGATTGAATGGCGGAGCAGACTCGATGGGCCGAGTGGCCTAATTCTGCTCCTACGTTTTATGGTCTTTTCCATTGCCCTAGAATCACCACCGTCCTGCTCAAACAATTCCTTTACAACTTATCCTGCTTCTCAACCTAATGCAAAATACAAATACGAGCATACATTAAACAAAAACGACTTTGAAATGACTAACAAAACCAGATCATAGAGGGTTAACTCAATGGCACAGGCACTAGCAGACTCACAGACAATGAAAAATCACACACACACTTGACACACAAACAGCAATTTACCAAACCCAAGTTCTCTTTTTTTTCAGCTGCCAGCAGCTCTGGATTAGTTGACTATCATTTAACCTCACGTTGAATAAAACCAATCACTTCCCAATTTTGTTCAAATATGCACTCAGAATATAATTCAAATCCTTTCCAAATTGTTTTGAACACAAAAGACATATCTCCCCCAATCTATATTTCTGTCATCTTTATCTATCACTTGATCTCCAAATGACAGAGATTGGAGACTCTACAGACTGGACAAACTAACCTCTTTTTCCTAATTCATGAGATTTTTTTGATTTAAAAAAAAATAATTTTTATTCAAATTTTCACATTTTCGCAAAAAAGAAAACAATAACAGAAAATTCTAAGAACAAAAAAAAACAGACCCCCCCCCCCCCCGCTGTAAATACAAAAGAGAAACAATAAATTAATGCAAGTCATTGGCAAAAAACAGATATTCAACCCAAAACAAAGACAAAGAGACAACCACCCCCTCCCCCTCCCTGCTGCTGCTGCTGACCTTTTGTTTTTACCGTTCTGCCAGGAGATCTAGGAATGGTTGCCATCTCCTGAAAAACCCCTGTACTGACCCCCTTAGGGCAAATTTCACCCTCTCCAATTTAGTAAACCCCGCCATATCGTTGACCCAGGCCTCCACACTTGGGGGCCTCGCATCCTTCCACTGAAGAAGAATCCTCTGCCGGGCTACTAGGGATGCAAAGGCCAGAACACCGGCCTCTTTTGTCTCCTGCACTCCCGGCTCCACTGCAACCCCAAATATTGCGAGTCCCCAGCCTGGATTGACCCTGGATCCTACCACCCTCGATACCGTCCTTGCTACACCCTTCCAAAAATTCTCCCAGCGCTGGGCATGCCCAGAACATGTGGACATGGTTTGTTGGGCTCCCTGAGCACCTAATACACCTGTCCTCGGTCCCAAAAAAACGGCTCATCTTTGTCCCGGTCATATGAGCCCTACGCAGTACCTTAAACTGTATGATGCCAAGCCTTGCACACGAAGAGGAGGAGTTCACCCTTTCTAGGGCATTTGCCCACGTCCCCTCCTCAATCTCCTCACCCAGCTCCTCCTCCCATTGATCTTTCAGCTCCTCCACCGAGGCCTCGTCTACCTCCTGCATCACCTGGTACACTTCCGAGATCCTCCCCTCTCCAACCCATACCCCCGAGAGCACCCTGTTCTGGACCCCACGCGGCGGCAGCAGGGGGAACCCTGCCATCTGCCACCTGACAAACGCCCTTACTTGCATGTACCTAAAGGTGTTCCCCGGGGGGAGCCTGAACTTCCCTTCTAGCTCACCCAGGCTCGCAAACCTCCCGTCTATGAACAGGTCCCCCAGCCTCCTGACACCTGCCCTGTGCCAACTCAGGAACCCGCCATCAATTCTCCCCGGAACAAACCGGTGGTTCCCCCGTATCGGGGACCCCATCGAGGCTCCCACCTCCCCCCTGTGCCGCCTCCATTGCCCCCAAATCTTGAGGGTAGCTGCCACCACTGGGCTTGTGGTATACCTCGTCGAAGGGAGCGGCAGCGGCGCTGTTGCAAGCGCTTCCAGGCTCGTACCCACACAGGATGCCATCTACAGCCTCTTCCATGCCGCCCCCTCCACGTCCATCACCCACTTACGCACCATCGCTGCGTTGGCAGCCCAATAATACCCACAGAGGTTGGGCACCGCCAGCCCCCCCCCCCCCCAATCCCTGCCCCGCCCCAAGAACACCCGTCTCACCCTTGGAGTCCCGTATGCCCACACAAACCCCGTAATGCTCCTGTTAACCTGCCTGAAAAAGGCCTTCGAGATAAGGAGGGGGAGGCACTGGAACAGGAACAGAAACCTCAGGAGCACCGTCATCTTGACTGACTGCACCCTACCCGCCAAAGACAGCGGCAACATGTCCCATCTCTTAAACTCCTCCTCCATTTGCTCCACCAGCCTTGCCTAATTCATAAGATTACGGTGCTCTCAGAGCACCAATTTCCACACTGACTTCTAAAACTTTGTATACCAAGACTCACTAGTCTCTTTTTTTCTCAGGATAATCCCAGACTATCCGGAGCACAAATTTCCACCCTGATTCTAAAAATCATATTTCCACACTGACTTCTTGTAAAACTCATATCCCCTCCCCTCTTTGACATAAAGGATTCCTCGAGAAGCCTTTTGTCGTTGGCCACCCTCCACAAGGTGATTTGAATGTCCTTTCCCTATTCCGAGACTTTGGGCCCAAGACCCTTGCTTTCTGTTCACTTGGATTTGAGTCTTACTTTGTACCAGTTTGTGTTAAATCATTTTGATTTCCACCGACCCCAACTTTCCTTTGAGATTGTTTTATGTCTGCTTATTGCAGCTTCAGTTTATTAAACAGTAAGTTTTGATTTTAGGGCTCATCATTTTGCAAGTGGATAGGGAAATTGAAGATCACATTTGCAGTTGACATCTAAAATGTTGCATTTTACAGTTTCACAAGAAACAGTGTTACTGAAAACATGGAATTTCCTCCCATCCTAACAAGTATTTTTCACATGATCTTGGCTCGGTGGAGATAAGGACAACCTCACTAAGTAATTTGAATTTGGACAAATGAAGAATGTTAGATTATATCAGTCTTCCACCTTAATTCAACCGACCCATGCAAAGCTTTGTTGTTGTCTTGGTGTAAAATGTATTTGTTCTACCAGCAACTTCCTCTCGAGTAGAGGTCCAGTTCCAAACAAGGCTTAAGTACTGAGTATATCACCACACCAGAAGGATGCGGAAGCCTTGGAGAGGGTGCAAAGGAGGTTCACCAGGATGTTGCCTGGTATGGAGGGTGCTAGCTATGAAGTAGAGTAGTTGAGTAGATTAGGATTGTTTTCGTTGGAAAGACGGAGGTTGAGGGGGGACCTGGTTGAGGTCTACAAAATTATGAGAGGTATGGACAGGGTGGACAGCAACAAGCTTTTCCCAAGAGTGGGGGTGTCAGTTACAAGGGGTCATGATTTCAAGGTGAGAGGGGGAAAGTTTAAGGGAGATGTGCGTGGAAAGTTTTTTACGCAGAGGGTGGTGAATGCCTGGAACGCTTTACCAGCGGAGGTGGTAGAGGCGGGCACAGAAGCATCTAGACAGGTATATGAATGGGCGGGAACAGAGGGAAGTAGACCTTGGAAAATAGGAGACAGGTTTAGATAAAGGATCTGGATCGGCTCAGGCTGGGAGGGCCGAAGGGCCTGTTCCTGTGCTGTAATTTTCTTTGTTCTTCTTTTAACTGTTGCTCTGCTAATTCTTCCATTCACTACTTATCAGTACAGATACGGAGAGCACGCCGGATCTATGTCAATACTAATGAACTTACTGACTACAGGACGATTAACGCTACCAAAGAGTACAGGAGGGGGTGGGTAAACCATCCACCAAACGGTGAGAGAAGCACTGATACAACTGTGCTGCGCCTTTGAACCTCGAGAGTCCGTACTTTACATATTGACCTTTGGGACCCAGACCCTTTCTAATTTACTGCAGAATGTGACCGACTTGGATCACTTCTCACTCTGGGCACTCTGCCATTTCTCTTTCCTTATTCCCTCTCTCTCCCCAGGGTTTGTCACTCATGTGTGGGAATCAACTGGGGTAGGGGTCTGGTTTTCACTAAATTCCGTCCCACAGATTTGACCCAACTCCCTTGACTATCTTAGGTCTAAATATGTACTTTGTTCACCCCGTGTTACAGACACCTGGTTTATGGCCTGATTTACTGGTCGGAAACCTGTAGTGTCCTTCACTCACTTAAGACTGGCCTTCACATAGGGCATCTGCCCTCTTAATTCAGACTCAGGTGGAGTGTTGGAGAATACGAGGTTGACAGGTTCGACTTTGGAGCAACGCGGTCACTTCTTATTGAAGTCCCGTCTGGGGTGCCAAACCGTTATATCTATTCAATTCAGATACTTCAACCAATATATTAATCAACAGTTTTACCCAGGTGCTCTTATTTCGAGATGAACAACACAATTTTATTCACAATTCTCTCACTCAACAAACTATGACTCAGATTCACAGCTGAGCTCTAGGTTTTAGCCACACTTAATGAAGGAGGCTGGCCAGACTACAATCACTCAATGTGGATATCTTCTCTTGGCTTCGAAACCCAGGGTCCTTTCTTCTTGCGATGGTTGCACCTGGGGGACTCCCAGGTTATTGCTGAAGATCTGTTCCAAATGTTCCTTCCTTTATGCTGGTCTGCTAGCATTGACTCATAGGTGCACGCCCACAACTGGCCATTATCCCAACTCGTTAATGGGAAAACCAGGGTACTCCTATTGTCCAGGATGATTCAATCAAGATCCATTGTCCTCTGAAACACCCTCGCCTGACCAGCCATCAGCTCTTTATGGAGTCTGATGGCTTCGTTTGTCTGTCCTCCACCCCGCTGCAAAGTTAATCACCTGTATCTGGACGTTTGTTACACATTCATAGAATGGTCTTGTTCTTTTGTGTGAGCGTGAGTGGGTAATCACAAAGTCCATATAGCAATAACAAGTTTATGTGTTGACTTGAGTGCTCTTGTGGACGGCCAGTATCGATTCCAGCCAGGGCCTCATGTGAAAATTTTGGTTCCTGGCCTGTGCGCCTTGCCAGCCCGACCACAAATAATTGAGGACAAAATTAATTGTCACTTGGGCAAATATGGGTTAATTCAGGAATGCCATCATGAATTTATTAAGGACAAATCATGTCAGCAAACCTGCTTCAGTTTTTTAATGAGGTAACAGAGAAGGTAGATGAGGGAAATGCAGGTGATGCGGTGTACATAGACTGTCAAAGGCATTTGATCAAGTGCCACACAACAGACTTGTGAGCAAAGTTGCAGCTGATGGAATAAAGGAGACAACAGCATCAAGCTGAGTGACATGAATCAGAATGTTGATTGGTTGCCTTTCAGACTGGAGGAAGGTAGAGTGGGGTTCTCCAGGGGCCTGCGTTGGGACCCCTAATCTTCTTGATATGTATTGACAAACAGCATTTTAAAATTTCCGGATGACATGAAACTTGGAGGCTGTGAACTGTGAGGGGAGTGTTAAATTTCAAAAGAAATAGACAAGTTGGTGGAATTGGAGAAAAAGTGCGACAGATGGAAGTTAATGTAGAGAAGGGTGAAGTGATTCATTTTAATAGGAATAACCGCGAGAAGCTTTGGCTGTTTTCCTTGGAGAAAAGCAGAGGAGACTTGATGAAGGTGTTCAAAATCCTGAGGGATCTGGACAAAGTAAGTAGAAATAAATCTTTCCCATTGGCGAGGACATCCGATTTAAGGTCATTAGCAAAAGAAGCAGCGGAGTCACAAAGAACATACAGTGCAGAAGGAGGCCAGTCGGCCCATCGAGTCTGCACTGACCCACTTAAACCTATCCCTGTAACCCAATCTAACCTTTTTGATCACTAAGGGCAATTTATCATGGCCAGTCCACCTAACTTGCACGTCTTTGGACTGTGGGAGGAAACCGGAGCACCCGGAGGAAACCCACGCAGACACGGGGAGAACGTGCAGACTCCGCACAGACAGTGACCCAGCGGGGAATCGAACCTGGGACTCTGGCGTTGTGAAGCCACAGTGCTATCCACTTGTGCTACCGTGCTGCCCAAAGTAAAACCTTTTTACCACAGTGAGTGGTGAGGTTCTGGAATGCACTGCACGAGAGTGTGGTGAAGATAAATTCAATCATGGTTTTCAAAAGAGAATAGGATCATTAACGGAAGAGGAAACATTGTCAGGGTTGCAGGGAAAAGTTTAGAGTGTGTTGTTAATGAATTGCTCTTGCGGAGAGCTGACACGGACACACCAGGTTGAGTGACCTTGTGTCTCTGTTGCCTGCATTCTTTCTATGTTTCTATGTCATTTATTGGGGTTGGAGGAAATGGCGTGATGGACAGTGTCGAATTCTGAGAATGTTTGGGCAAGATTCAGTGGCCTCGTTGCGCGTGAGCGACAGAGCGACAAGGCCGGTAAATAGCGTGAGAGGCCAAAAACGAGAACTGCGCAGGGTGCCAAACCGTTCACGATGCAAATCGGGTTCCCAACGTAGCGTGGCGAGAAACCAATAATCACTACTTAACACCGATTTTTATACAATGAACGGGAGCTACCCCATATCCAACGGCCTCCTGTGATCCAACCGCCTTCCCAGCAAGTGGTCATGTGGGTGCTGATTAGCACTCCTTTTTAAAAATGTGAGCCTGGCGGATGGGCTGCTGCGGGGACCAGAGGAGGTGAGCAGCCACCTTTGTTCACAGACAAAGAGCTCGGGAGCACTGGGCTTGCTGGGAGGGGGATGGGAGAGGCAACTGGGGGAGGTGTCCAGCCTCAGTTGGGATGGGCCACAATTGGGGGGTGTGGATTTCGGAACTGGAGTGGTTGGGGGAGTCTCTGTTTGGGGGGAGCAATCGCACGTGGGTCCATCATACCAACCCCTGGATCGTGTGTACCCGTTCCGGGGGAAACTCCTGTCCCTGCCCACCAACAATCCAAAACTCCCACTGACCATCGAGGCCTCTGGCTGTGCGGCTGAAGGCTATTGCTAATAGGAAATTAGTAATAGTGGTTAATTGAGCACTTCAGACATCCCAAGTGGATTCCCAAGGATGGACGGGACTTGTAACATGTGGGGCTTATTGCCCAGTATCCCAATCGGACTATGATTCCTGGACACTGCAGGAAGCAACACCACAGATGCAGCAGCCAATATCCGAACACCCGGGAATGGTGACATGTCCACGGCTGGAGGATGGGTGAGTGCAATGGGGAGGGAACCTGCGTCGTCCGGTCCAGGTAACGTTATGCACAGGTGGCTGGGGTACAGGCTATGGGGTCTGGTGAGCTGGGGCACCTGCTGCGTCAGCTGTGCATGAGCAGGGTTCACCGGGTGAGGGGGAGGGGTGGGTGGAGAGCATTGGGGGTATTGGAGGGTTCTTCGGGTGGAAGACATCACAGTTTGTCAGTCCCACACCTCTCCCAATTTCTGACAGATATTGAACGGTGTGGATGATATTTTAGACCCCGCGGAACTTTCCCTGGTGGTGCTGCTGACGGGCTGGGATGGCTAGCCGGGTGAAGACGGCCGCGGCAGCAGCAGCCTTGACCGAGGCTCCAGGCGGCTGCCCATGTGCAGGACCCTGCCCACACCCTGAGGGCCCCGCTGCCCATCAGGCCAGGGAAAGACCCAGAGGGGATGGCCCACGACGGCCCAGAGTGTACACGTGCCCCTGATCTTTCGAGCAAATGACAGGCAGTGCATGCCATAGGAGGCTCTGCTCAACAAGCAGATGGTGCGCACCTGTGCCATATCCTCGCGGACTTGGTACGACGTGGAGAGGGAGGAAACCGAATCCCGGTGGCCATCAAGGTCATCGCAGCCCTGAACCTTTACGCCTCAGGATCATTCCAGGGCTCCAGCAGGAATCTGTGGGGCATCTTTCAGGCCGCAGCCCACAGGTGCATCCGACAGGTCACGGATGCCCTGTTTGCCCGAGTAGCAAACTATATCAACTTTGACATGCACCAAGACCAACAAGATGCCCAGAAAACAGGATTCTCTGCCATCGCCAGGGTGCCCCAGGTCCAGGGGCATATCGCCTTGCACTCACCGGGCCATCAGAAAGGGGATCCACACCCTGAGCATCCAGCTCATGTGTGACCACCACCTTAAGATAATGCACGTGTGCGACTACCACCTTAAGATAATGCACGTGTGCGACTACCATCTTAAGATAATGCACGTGTGCAACCACCACCTTAAGATCATGCATGTGTGCGACTACCATCTTAAGATAATGCACGTGCGCGACCACCACCTTAAGATAATGCACGTGTGTGACCACCACCTTAAGATCATGCACATTTGATCTGATTTGATTTGATTTATTATCACATGTACCGAAGTACAGTGCAAAGTATTTTTCTGCGGCCGAAGGAATGTACACAGCACGTACATAGTAGACAAAAAGAATAATCAACTGAGGACATTGACAAATGGTACATCGACAAACAGTGATTGATTACAGTACAGAACAAGGAGCCAAACAAAGCAAATACATGAGCAAGGGCAGAATAGGGTGTGGTGAATGGTGTTCTTACAGGGAACAGATCAGTCCGAGGGGGAGCTGTTGAGGAGTCTTAAAGCTGTGGGGAAGAAGCTGTTCCTATGTCTGGATGTGCGGGTCTTCAGACTTCTGTACCTTCTGCCTGATGGAAGGGTCTGGAAGAAGGCAATGCCTGGGTGTGAGGGGTCTCTGATAATGCTGTCTGCTTTCCTGAGGCAGCGAGAGGTGTATACAGAATCAACATGGGGATGGCAAGCTTGTGTGATATGTTGGGCTGAGTTCACAACACTCTGCAGTTTCTTGCGATCTTGGACTGAGCAGTTGCCATAACAGGCTGTGATGCAGCCGGATAGGATGCTCTCTGCCACACATCTGTAGAAGTTTGTGAGAGTCGATGCAGATATGCCAAATTTATTTAGCTTCCGAAGGAGGTAGAGATATTGTTGGGCTTTCTTGACTGTTGCATCAAAGTGAATGGACCAGGACAGACTGTTGGCGATGGTGACCCCCAGGAACTTAAAGCTACCCATCATTCCTACTTCGGAGCCATTGATGCAGATGGGAGTGTGTGTCGTGCTACGCTTCCTGAAGTTGATGATCAGTTCCTTAGTCTTTCCGACATTTAGAGAGAGGTTGTTTTCAGTACACCATGCAACCAAGTGATTTATCTCCCTCCTGTAGTCTGATTTGTCGTTGTTTGAGATATGGCCTACCACAGTCGTATCATCCGCAAACTTATAGATTGAGTTGGAGTTAAATCTTACCACAGTCATGTGTATATAGGGAGTGCAGTGAGGACTGAACACATCCTTGTGGGCCCCGGTGTTGAGGACTATTGTAGAGAAGGTGCTGTTGCCTATCCTGACAGATTGCAGTCTGTTGGTGAGGAAGTCAAGGATCCAGCTGCACAGGGAGGGGTCAAGTCCAAGATTGCAGAGTTTGGTTATTAATCTTGTCGGGATAATGGTGTTGAAGGTGGAGCTGTAGTCGATGAACAGCAGTCTTACGTAGGTGTCCTTGTTGTCAAGGTGTTCGAGTGTTGATTGTAGAGCCAGGGAGATAGCATCTGCTGTAGACCAGTTGCGATGATAGGCAAACTGCAGTGGATCGAGACCGTCTGGGAGGCTGGCAGTGATCCATCTCATGACGAGCCGCTCAAAGCATTTCAGGGGTCAGGGCCACTGGTCGGTAGTTGTTGAGGCAGGTTACCTTGTTCTTCTTTGGTAACATGTGTTAACTCTTCCCAGGGAGTTACATCCTGGGGCAGTCAGACATCGCCAGCTTCTTTGAGAACTACCCCAGGATGGCAGGTTGGTTCTTGGGGATAAGGGGTACCCACTTAGGACCTGGCTAATGATGCCAGTACGGAGGCCAGTGACCAATTCGGAGACCTGGTACAATGAGGCACATGCGCCACCTGGTCTGGCATTGAGCAGTGCATCGGTCTACTCAAAGTGCGGTTCTGATGCCTCGGCTGCTCCGGAGATGCTCTGCAGTACATCCCCGGAGGATTGCCCAACTTGTGGAGATCTGTTGTGCATGATGGAGGTGGAGGAGGAGGAGGACGACGACGAGGTTGAGGTGCCGGACCAGCAGGGGCTGGAGGACGATCCCGGGAAGGAACCAGAGGACCAGCCGAAGGCTGGAGGACAGGCGGCAGCGCTGAGGATCCGGCAAGCCCAAAGGACGAGGGCGGCCCTCATTGTAGCTCACTTGACGTAGAACATGGCCTAGTCAGTCATCACTACCCTTACCCCCTCCTCCTCCCATTTCCCATCCTCCCAGGGTCTGTGTTCATAAAATCATAGAATTTACAGTGCAGAAGGACGCCATTTGGCCCATCAAGTCTGCACAGGTTCTTGGAAAGAGCACCCTACTTAAGCCCATGCCTCCATCCTATCCCCATAATCCAGTAACCTCACCTAACCATTTTGGACACAAAGGGGCAATTTATCATGGCCAATCCACCTAACCTGCACATTTTGGACTATGGGAGGAAACCGGAGCACCCGGAGGAAACCCATGCAGACACGGGGAGAACGTGCAGATTCCACACAGACAGTGAGCCGAGGCGAGAATTGAATCCAGGTCCCTGGGGCTGTGAGGCAGCAGTGCTAACCACTGTCCCACCATGCCGCCGTTACATCAGTCCAGCGTGCTGGAACAGTGTCGGCACTGTCAGCGGGTCACAGTAGAGTGCAGGGCTGTGATGACAAAATGCAGAGAGCTGAGCGCTGGTGCTCCTCAATCTATGCCATAGTCTGACCCCTGCCTGTCTCCCGAGTGCTCGCGCACACACATCACCAGCATGCAGTGTGCCTGGCAAGATGGGCTTGGGTTTGGACTTCAAACTGCATGGTGGAGGAAAGTGCCAGAGGCACATCTTTGGGTCAAAACCCACGCAGACACGGGGAGAATGTGCAAACTCCACACGGACAGTGACCCAGAGCCGGGGTCGAACCTGGGACCTCGGCGCAGTGAGGCAGCAGGGCTAACCAACTGCGCCACCGTGCTGCCCTTGAAGGTTTTTAACGTATCACACATAAATGTCCACCACTGCCCCACTCTCTCAATGGTGCCGCCCATTTCTCTCCACGCCCCCTCACCTTCCCCCCACACCCTCTCCCCCATTGCACATTCCCCCGTTACTCCATACCTACCCCCATCCCACCCGCCCCATCCAGCGTCCTCTCAGTGACCCTTGACGTGCTTAGACTTCCTTGCTCTGCTGCTGCGTCTCGGTGTCTCCCCAGAATGCACATCAGAGATGGAGATACCCGACTGCTTACACTGTCCTTCGATGCCCCTGGTGGGTGTCCTCTGGGGGCTCTGGGGCCGGAGGTCCCCGGCACACTTGCCGGCGGCACATGCACAGTTCCAGGGGCTGACTGCGAGACACGCCATAGGGGTGGAACTCGGTGGAGCTGGTGACCACCGTCGCCACTCCATAGGACAGGTCTGAGTTGGCACCCAGTTCCCCCTCCTCCTGGCCTGTGTCCTGGCCCTGGGGTTCACCTCAGGGCTGGATTGAGCCCCAGCTTCCCCTGCATCATCTGGCTGTGCCAGCCCTGGCACCTCCCCGTTGTCTGCACCATGGCGTTGACGTCCTCGGCAATGCTCCTCAGTGACTGGGACAAGCTCCGCAGCACCTCGGCCATTCCCATCTGAGACCGGGACATGTCCGGCAGAACCTCATCAAGACCCGCCTGGGTGGATCACATCCCTCAGAGAGTCGAACAGTCTACTGAGGCCCTCAGCCATGTCCGTCACCGACTGCACAACGCCATGGGCACCTCTACTCATGCTGCCGATGTTGCGCACCAGGCTCTCCACTCCGGTCGCCACCCTACCAGTGTTGGCCTCGGTGCCACTCATTACCGGTGCCATCTCCTGCACCCGTAACCTGTGGGACTCCTCCAATCAGCTATGGAGCTGCTGGAGTGTCGCTGACATCTTCCTCTGAATGTCCCAACCGAACCCTAACGTCTGCAACAGCTCTGGGTAAACCTGTTTCAGACGCTCAGAATCTGACTGGAACCCAGTAAGGTCCTGGGATCCAGCAGCCCTCTGACAGCTGCCTCACCTGGGAGTTCCTGCCTCTACCTGATGTGCATTAGCAACTGTGAGGTGCTCGCCAGATTGTGCCCCAGAAGCATGTCCACTAACATTGCCCACCGAGGTGCGTGTCTCTCAACCGGTGAAGGGTGGGATGACAGCTGTGAGGCATTGATGGTGGCATCCTCGGAGCTCGCCTCCGAGGTGGTCTTGTGGCAGGCAGGGGGGAGGAACCCGGATGGGCTGGCGCCTTTGACTGGAGATCCTGCGGGAGAATGGACATGTGGGCAGTGTTAGGCATGGGTCAGTCTGTATGGCATTAACAACTAACGTTTGACAGTCCATCTGGGTTGGGCCCGGTTGATCTTCACCCCTGCGCCGTGTGCCAACATCCGGGTTGGTGACCACTCTCTCCTCGGTCACCCCCTTAACCGCCAGGGTCTGTTCCTCGAAGGTGGTGAGGTTTCTGATGTCCGGCACCCTGCCACCCATCTGGGCCCTCTCCCAACAGTTGTGGGACAACTTCTCCTGCGGGAACACAGAGAGGGAATCGTTAACTGACGTGTCGTTCACCGCAGGGGGTGGGGGGAAGGTTTTTGGGGGTAGTGGGAAGAGAGCTAGGAGTGTGGAGGGGGAGAAGGTTTTGGGGGGGTTGGGGAGGGGCATCATGCATGGCCTAGGGCCTGGCATGGTGTCAGGCAGGGGCTGTGCCATGCGCATTCCCGTGGGGGGGGGAGCCAACTTACTCACGCGGCCCGGTGTAGGTTGTTGACCTTCTTGTGACACTGGGTGCTAGTTCTGTGACGCTGCCTGAGCTGACGGCCGCTGCCACTTCCTCCCAGGCAGCACTGGGTGCCCTGTGGCTGACCCTCCTGGATCCTTGGGGGAACAGAACATTCGTCTTGGCTTCAACCGCCTCTAGGGTCCTCCCCGGGTCTGCATCCCTGAATTGTGGGGCTGGTCGTCTCGGCACCATGGCTGCAAGCTGTGTGGGGCTGGTTGCACAGGGGTAGTTGTTAGTGTGGGGGGGGGGGGGCTGATGAGCACGGTCCAGGCGAATCAGCTGGCAAGCCTTGATTTGTGGCATGAAGCTCGTGAGGCCTCCTTAAGTGGACCAATTAACGTTGGATTGTGGTGACGGCCTCGCCGGGCTGAGTGCCGGGAAGCTCACGGCAGTTCCCGCTTGCTGCCACACTTAGAAACTTTTTCATTCAATCGCGCTCTTTATTTGTGTTTTTAATTGTGCCCATTTCAGTGTTGTGGTTTGGAGAAAGCTCAAGTGAATGGGATCGATTGAATAGCTCTTTCAAAGAACTAGCACAGAGAAGATGGGCTGAAAGGTCTCCTTCTACACTGTGTAATTCCCTGAAAGGTATGGAAAAAGGACTAAATGAAAATGTTTTTCAGAGAACTGGGAGAGGCATGATACCCTCTTTACCTTCTGCATAATTCAATGATGAGATGATTAGCAAAGGTAAATTAGGCAGGTTTTCTATTTCTGATTGCAGTCCAGTCTTGACCCACGTGTGTGTGTGTGTGTGAGCGACTGTGTGTGTGTTTGCATGTGTATATGTGTGTGTTCATGCACGTGTGTGTACCCGTGCGCGATTTGTCGGCTTCCCTATGAATAGTGGTGATCTGGATGAGGAGCAATAGGCCACAAGCACCTGTGGAAGCATGCACCACAAAGAAATAAATTGAATGATCTGTTTTTAAAAATAAATTCTCTGACTTTAAATCACACGAATGCCCGGTAATATAAAGGAAGGAAGAAAATATGAGGAACTTGCCTTCTACTCAAAAGCCTCAAGAATGAATAAGCAAAATTGCTTCACAAAAACAATTTTACCACCATCTGTGTACATTTGAAATGTATGATTTGAATTAAACAATCATTCACAAAAATGAAAGGCACTGAGAGATTTACATTGTAAGTATCCATTCATTTGATTTCCAGCAAAATCAGGGTGGGGGCAGAGAGAAGGTGGTATTGGTTAGTGCTGCATGAAAATTGCGTAGTGTCCCTTCCCTCGGCCCCTCGTAGTGAAAAGCTCAATACCTTCTCACTAATGTTTCCTCTTTTAAGAAGTCAACTTAAATCCGTTTCTTTTCATACTTTTTATTTACATTTATAGTACCCAATTATTTTTTTTCCCATAAAGGGGCATTTTAGCGTGGCCAATTCACCTAACCAGCACATCTTTTTGATTGTGGGGGAGAATGTGCAAACTCCACACAGACAGTGAGCCAGGACCAGGATCAAACCCGGGTCCCGTGCGCCATGAGGCAGCAGTGCTAACCACTGCGCCTCTATGCCGCCCTTCTTTTCATTCTTACTTTATTAATTGGAACTCTTGTTTTGTTAATTTGGTTGATTGATTTTTTAAATCGTCAATACATTTGACAGTAATGTTAACCTGTATGATAAACCGCAGTGTTTTTCAACCTTTTTTGCCCAGGGTCCATTTTTGCCATTCTTCGGGACCTACACCAGTCGACCTTCATGACCCACGCCGGCCGAACTTTGTGACTCACCATTTTCACTTACCTTTAATGTAATAATAATAATCTTTATTGTCGGCTTACATTAACACTGCAACAAAGTTACTGTGAAAAGCCCCTAGTTGCCACATTCCGGCGCCTGTTCGAGAACACGGAGGGAGAATTCAGAATGTCCAAATGACCTAACAGCACATCTTGCGGGACTTGTGGGAAGAAACCGGAGCACCCGGAGGAAACCCACGCAGACAAGGGGAGAGCGTGCAGACTCCGCACAGACAGTGACCCAAGCCCAGAATCGAACCTGAGACCCTGGTGCTGTGAAAAAACAGCGCTAACCACTGTGCTACTGTGAAGTCTATTTTTGCTATGAGGAGCATAGGGAAGATACACAAAAAACATTTTCATTCAGCACTAACCCCCCCACCTCCTCTCTGCACCCCCCTACCCCTACCCTGAATTTGCTGGTAATTACATGAATGGATACTTACAATGTGACAGGTGAACCAGCTTGAACCTCACAATCTCACCTGCTTTGTTATTCAATGCTACATTCCTGATAATGACTTCAGCTCATGATTCAAGATCTCACTGCATCTGTTGAAAAACTCAAGTTTTGAGGGTTTTAAACTTTCATTTACTGGTGCATCCTTGCATATAACACACATAAAATTTGAATCCTAATAATAATAATCTTTATTATTGTCACAAGTAGGAGGCTGGTTTAGCTCACTCGGCTAAAACGTTGGCTTTTAAAGCAGGCCAGCAGCACGGTTCGATTCCCATACCAGCCTCCCCGGACAGGCGCCGGAATGTGGCGACTAGGGGCTTTTCACAGTAACTTCATTGAAGCCTACTCGTGACAATAAGCGATTTTCATTTTATTTTCATTAACACTGCAATGAAGTTACTCTGAAAATGCCCTAGTCGCCACATTCCGGCACCTGTTCGGGTACACAGAGGGAGAATTCAGAATGTCCAAATTACCTAACAGCCTATCTTTCGGGACTTGTGGCAGGAAACCGGAGCACCCGGAGGAAACCCACACAGCAGAACATGCAGACTCCGCACAGACAGTGACCCAAGACGGGAAGCAAACCTGGGACCCTGACACTGTGAAACCATAGTGCTAACCATTATGCTACTGTGCTGCCCACATCCTACAAATCGTGATTTGCAGTGGAACAATTAATAAACCCACAGCTCAAGTAATCATCTTTGTTCCTGTTTTCTGTTTCTTCTTCATGGGTTGTTCACCAGTGGAGCTCACACCAGCTGGCAGCTGCAAAATGGAGGAATCACTCATGGCCAGAACACATTATGTCAGTGTACAGGGCACGTGACCTACTCTCTGCTGCCGCTCCAGACAGAAAGACTCCAGCAATTTAAAAAAAAATCTGCTCCTTGGTCAGCGCGTTGACGTCAGGAGGAGGCATCCTGCCCCGCTGGGCTCCAGGCCTACGCACTGCTGAGCGGGCACACATGCATGGAATGACTGGCATTCTGAAAACCGGTCACAGCCGCCATTTTTTAAAGCTGGCCGTGTCGTTGGGCACTACTTTCCACGATCGGGAATGCCGCGACGCATGGCCACACGATCGTCTCGACACCTGCCTGCGACACACCCACGGGACACAACCCTGAGTTTGAAAATGACTGATATACAGTATCTTACATTGAGAATGAATGCACTTCCTGTAAACAAATTTCACATCTCGTCACCATGAATTTTTTTTTCTGGTGACCAAAAACCGTGTCAATGAGATTCAAGTCTTGGGTTTACAAAGGTGGGTTTAAAATTAACTGAAGAGTTAGCTAAAGGGAACGGGTTTTGAAGGCTGCAGCTCATTACAGTAGGAATTTAGATAATGAGCTCAGAGTTCTTATTTTGTTTGGTGCATTAGATGTAGATTTTAGTAGTTTGTTTGCCGCACTTCTGTTTGTATTTGTACTTGCATTTGGTTGCATTTAATGGTTATGGCGTTGGAGGGAGGGGTGTGGGGGTAGTTTGCTGACAGTGTCTGTAGATTTTTCCTTGTCCAGTCTTTTGACTTGGTTTGGTGGCCATCTTGGGTGGATCTGTTTGCTGTAACTTTAAATATCCTTTGGTTGATCTCTCTTTGTGGAAATAGCTGACTCCAGATTGAGGGGGGTGGGAGGTCCCCAATTTGTCTGGTCATCTGGAACATTATAGATAGAGAAATACAGCACAGAACAGGCCCTTTGGCCCACGATGTTGCGCCGAACTTTTGTCCTGGGTTAATCATAGAATTTTGGACACTAAGGGCAATTTTTCATGGCCAATCCACCCAACCTGCAGATCTTTGGACTGTGGGAGGAAACCGGAGTACCCGGAGGAAACCCATGCACACACGTGGAGGATGTGCAGACTCCACACAGACAGTGACCCAAGTCGAAATCGAACTTGGGACCCTGGAGCTGTGAAGCAATTGTGCTAGCCACAATGCTACCGTGCTGCCCTTAAGAAGAAGTTAACCTACACTCCATTATTCTACCCTAATCCATGTACCTATCCAATAGCCGCTTGAAGGTCCCTAACGTTTCCGACTCAACTACTTCCACAGGCAGTGCATCCATGCCCCCGCCACTCTCTGGGTAAAGAACCTACCTCTGACATCCCCTCTATATCTTCCACCATTTATCTTAAATTTATGTCCCCTTGTAATGGTGTGTTCCACCCGGGGAAAAAGTCTCTGACTGGCTACTCTATTCCCCTGATCATCTTATAAACCTCTATCAAGTCGCCCCTCATCCTTCTCCGTTCTAATGAGAAAAGGCCTAGCACTCTCAACCTTTCCTCGTATGACCTACTCTCCATTCCAGGCAACATCCTGGTAAATTTCCTTTGCACCTTTTCCAAAGCTTCCACATCCTTCCTAAAATGAGGCGACCAGAACCGCACACAGTACTCCAAATGTGGCCTGACCAAGGTTTTGTACAGCTGCATCATCACCTCACGGCTCTTAAATTCAATCCCTCTGCTAATGAACGCTAGCACACCATAGGCCTTCTTCACAGCTCTATCCACTTGAGTGGCAACTTTCAAAGATCTATGAACATAGACCCCAAGATCTCTCTCCTCCTCCTCCACATTGCCAAGAACCCTACCGTTAACCCTGTATTCCGCATTCCTTCCAAAATGGACAACCTCACACTTGTCAGGGTTAAACTCCATCTGCCACTTCTCAGACCAGCTCTGCATCCTATCTATGTCCCTTTGAAGCCGACAACAGCCCTCCTCACTATCCACAACTCCACCAATCTTCGTATCATCTGCAAATTTACTGACCCACCCTTCAACTCCCTCATCCAAGTCGTTAATGAAAATCACAAACAGCAGAGGACCCAGAACTGATCCCTGCAGTACGCCACTGATAACTGGGCTCCAGGCTGAATATTTGCCATCCACCACCACTCTCTGTCTTCTATCGGTTAGCCAGTTTGTTATCCAACTGGCCAAATTTCCCACTATCCCATGCCTCCTTACTTTCTGCACAAGCCTACAATGGGGAACCTTATCAAATGCCTTACTAAAATCCATGTACACTACATCCACTGCTTTACCTTCATCCACATGCTTGGTCACCTCCTCAAAGAAGTCAATAAGACTTGTAAGGCAAGACCTACCCCTCACAAATCCGTGCTGACTATCCCTAATCAAGCAGTGCCTTTCCAGATGCTCAGAAATCCTATCCCTCAGTACCCTTTCCATTACTTTGCCTACCACCGAAGTAAGACTAACTGGCCTGTAATTCCCAGGGTTATCCTGATTCCCTTTTTTGAACAGGGGCACAACATTCGCCACTCTCCAATCCTCTGGTACCACCCCTGTTGACAGCGAGGACGAAAAGATCATTGCCAACGGCTCTGCAATTTCATTTCTTGCTTCCCATAGAATCCTTGGATATATCCCGTCAGGCCCGGGGGACTTGTCTATCCTCAAGTTTTTCAAAACGCGCAACACATCTTCCTTCCTGAAAAGTATCTCCTCGAGCTTATCAGTCTGTTTCACACTGTCCTCTCCAACAATATGGCCCCTCTCGTTTGTAAATACTGAAGAAAAATACTTGTTCAAGACCTTGCCTATCTCTTCAGACTCAATACACAATCTCCCGCTACTGTCCTTGATCGGACCTACCCTCGCTCTAGTCATTCTCATATTTCTCACATATGTGTATGGGTTTGAATGGGCCATTGGAAAGATTGAGGGCATTCGCTCACCGTAAGAGTTTAAACTTTGATGTGGTGATTTTACAAGAGGCCCATTTGCAGGTCGGAGACCAAACTAGGCTGCGCAAATGATGGGCAGGGCAGGTCTTTCATTTGGGTTTCGATGGTAGGGCCAGGGGTGCAGCAATTCTAATTAACAAAAGGATTCAGTTCTCTGCTGCTAAGATCTTGGCCAACCCCAATGGTAGATATGTAATTGTCTGTGGCTTTCTGGTGAGCACCCCGGTTGTTATGGTTAACATTTACGCCCTAAACTGGCACAATATGAATTTTATTAACACCCTGCTGGTGTCTGTCCCCAATTTGGACTTGCACTATCTTATTTTGGCTAGACACCTGAACTGTGTCTTGGACCCTAGATTACATCACCCCAAGCCTAAATGTTTTGTTCCATCGGGATGGCCACGACTTTGTTGTCTTTCATGATACAGATGGAGTGTGGGGGGAGCGGTGGTTGGGGGGGGTAGATTCTTGGTGCTTTTTGCACCCAGGCAAATGGGTCTCCCCATTTTCTTCCCAAATGCTTTTTGATCAGGTCAACAGATTGATATCTTCCTTTATCTGGGCGGGTAATTCTCCCAGAATCCATGATGTGTTGCTCTAAAGGGACACGTAGTCAGGGGGCTTGGCATACACACATGTTCCGGCTTTGTCCCAAGGTTTAAAAAACATTATCCAATTAAGAGACAATTGGGCGTGGCCAATGCACCTACCCTGCAAATCTTTGGGTTGTGGGAGTGAGACCCACACAGAGAAGGAGAGAATGTGCAAACTCTACACGGACAGTGACCCCGGACCGGGATTGAACCCATGTCCTCGGCGTTGTGAGGCAGCAGTGCTAACTACTGCGCCACCGTGCCACCCCCCGGTCCTGTCCCAAGTTGATAGGCTTCTGGGTTTCTTTCTTTGACACTTTGTATGAGATACTCCATTGCAGACTTGGATCCATGTCCATTTGTGGCCATATTTGGGGTGTCTGATTCACCGGTGGCTCAGTCGGTAGTGAAGGCGGATGTCCTTGCCTTTGCCTCATTGATAGCCCGGAGGCGAATTCTGCTTGAGTGGAGGTTTCCCACTCCACCCAGTGCCTTGGGTTGGCTGGGTGAAGGTCATGTTCACCATCAGGGGTTGGTGGAGAGGTTCTACCTAAGATGGCAATCATTCATTTCATTTTTCAAGGAGTTAGTCACCGTCTACTGTTAGGGGGTTTAGGTTAGTTTTTGTATTAAAATTAATTAGGTGTGTATATTTTTGATTTTTTAAATCTTCTATTGTATATATCTGATTGTTTTGGGTTGTTTTGTTTGAGGTGAAAGATTTTCAATAAACATATTTTTTAAAAAAGATAGCACATTTCATGACTATAGGGAAAACAATGAAGTACTTTAGAATTGTAGCCACTGTTATGATGTTGGAAACACGCCAGCCAATTTGCACACAGCAAGCTCCCACAGACAGCAGTCTAATAATGATCAAATAATCCGCTGTTGTCAGGTTGATTGAGGGATTTTTATTGGCCAGGAACAACTCCCATTAATCTCTTCAAAATAGTGCCACAGGACCGTTTACGTCCATCGAAGATGATAGAGAGGCCTTGGTTTAGTGTTCCAACCGAAGGAAGGCATCTCTGACAAAGGAACACTCCCTCAGCACTGCAGGATCAGCTTTTTTGCGCTGAGCTTCCACAACCTTCTGATGAGGAGTGGGAAGCTTTGCTGATTTACCCTTCCTGACACAGGAGTTCTGAGGCCAATTGTACCAACTGTATTAACATTCCATTGAAACCCAACTCATCACTTTCTGGGCTTAGAACCAAAAGCATCCTAGTATTCCTCGGAGTGGTAGCAGCGGAGGGTTGATGAGGTGCTTTCTGGTGAACTGAGCCGCTCCATTAGACATTACTACATGTTTGGAACAGGCAAATGTCATCTGCTTTAATATGACAGATACAGACATCCAATCACCTTTGCTTCCTGTCATGCCGCTAATGCTGCTTTCTTTGATGTTGAACATTTTCTTTCAATTTCCTAAGGGGTGTGGGGGAGGTTTCTGAGGTCCCACCCTAGTATTTTAATAAAATGCTCCATATAATCTGTGAACAGCAAATTTGTTTCATCACAAGCAACACTGAACAGAAACTGAAATAAGATTGATGGTTAATTTGAAAAATTAAAATCTTGTGTGCTGAGATGTGAAAGCGTGGCGCGATATATCTTGTTGTAATTAAATTGCTCTTAACTGAATGCCTATAAGTGAAACTGAAGAATTTATCAACATTGTATCAGTCGGCGGTGAGGCGCATGTCAAATAGCAACAAAAATTCCACTTCTGCAGAACACAGGAGGAAATGGCATCACTTTACCATTATCAAATCAGGCGCAATTTTAAAATTAAGCACATTGACAGCCTTCCTCTAGAGATTTAATGTCATCACTTCCACAAACCTCTGGGGTATGGTTGTCTGTAACTTCCTTGACAACATTGTTTGAAGTTAATACAGATAAACCTCAAGTGTGTATGATCTACAGATATCGAAGGGAGACAGACATTCCAGGGTTTGTTCCTACAGCTTTCACTTGCCTCTGATCACGGAGAAATTATCCTTGATTAATTGCGGGCCCTGCGCCGTGTCTGTAACAATAAAACTATCTGATTCAAATTGGTTTGCTCACGCTTACTGAAAGGGGCTCGGCGTGATCAACAGCATATGGTGTGGTCTGAGCCATAATATTTAACAACTACTTTTCTGCATTTTCTTTTTTAAAGAACCTTGTTCTTTTTTTTTCCAATTAAGGGATAATTAAGCGTGGCTAATCCACCTAACCTGCACATCTTTGGGTTGTGGGGGCGAGTCCCACACAGACGCGGGATAAATGTGTAAACTCCATACGGACAGTGGCCCAGGGCCAGGATCGAACCCAGGTCCTTGGCGCCGTGAGGCAGCAGAGCTAACCACTGCGCCCCCGTGCCACCCCTTTTCTGCATTTTCACCAGATGGGCATTTTGTTAAATCCAACCTCATTCCCCATTTCATTAGAACATCATTATGCAAAAAGGATCAAAGTCTTTCATGGCCTTGAGAGATGGGTCGAAGGTGACCAAGGCTCCCAGTTGAAATTGATGAAGCTTAGTTCACAATCATAAAATATTAATTGGCTTGGCATAGTTATAAAATGCTTGAGCACAATCTCAGAGTACAATGTTTTCATAGTTAATTACCATTAGTTGTCATTTGTGAAGACTATCTGCAACCGCAGTGTGATTCTGTTCAGCTCAACTCTTCCTGTGGATAATACACAAAGGATTTTTTTTTCCGAAATCCAGGAGGTTGTCGTTGGAAAATCTGTCCAGATTGTGGAGTCCACCTTCAATAACCTTTTTATAATAATAATGTTTATTGTCACAAGTTGGCATACATTAACACTGCAATGAAGTTACTGTGGAAAGCTCCTAGTTGCCACATTCCAGTGCCTGCTCGAGTACACAGAGGGAGAATTTAATACGTCTTTCAGGACTTGTGGGAGGAAACCGGAGCACCCGGAGAAAACCCACGCTCACATGGGGAGAACGCGCAGGCTCCGCACAGACAGTGACCCAAGCCGCGAATCGAACCTGGGACCCTGGAGCTGTGAAGCAACAGTGCTACCCACAATACTACTGTGCCACCCACAAGATAGGTAAGGCTAGCTCCGAGCCAGAATTGAACCATCGACCTAAGGATGTTAGCTTTAATCATCCATAGTCCTCAGCTCTACCAGCTGAGCTATCGAAGGATAGGCCGTAAAGTTGGTAGCACGTGTGTGATAATGGAGGATACAACAGCAATTATGAAGAAATCTGATGAAAACACTAAAAGTTTTTCAGATATTGAAATAGTTCAAGAACGTAGACATGAAAAACATAGTTCCAAGGATCAGGGAGGCGATACCTTGAGGTGATAAATGTGAGATTGTCACTATTAACTACAAAAGGAATTGAGAAGAAGCTCCTTTATCCAAAGAGCAGTGAGAATGTGCAATGTGCTACCACAAGGAGTAATTGACGCAAATAATAATAATCATCGCTTATTGTCACAAGTAGGCTTCAATGAAGTTACTGTGTAAAGCCCCTAGTCGCCACATCCTGGTGCCTGTTCGGGGTCGCAGGTACGGGAACAAATAACATTGATGCATTTAAGGAGAAGGTAGACACGTGCATGAAGGAGAAAGGATTAGAAGGGTATGCTGAAAGGCTGAGATGATGAGGGGTGGTAGGAGGCAAACGTGGACCACAAACACCAGCATAGGTCAGTTGGGAGAAATGGCTTACTCCTGTCCTGTTGGCCTGATATGACTTGATACATGACTGCCTTCAGGGAAGGTGAGAAAAGTACATCAGGAAAGTAAAACAACCCTAAGGCGCATCATGTTTTTGGACAGGAAGCGCTAGCATTACTGAAAGATGTCTGCTTCTGTGATATTAGATGGTTCCACAGGCAATGTTATTATGTGCATTTTTCTTTTTTTTTTTAATATTTTTTATTCTCCTCCTTTTTCACATTTTCTCCCAAATTTACACCCACCAACAATAAACAATAATCAGCAACAAATATGTCAATCCCAATAACAACAATCCCATCCTCCCACCAACCCCCAAACATCAGCCCGCATGTTTACACAAACAAATAACAAAAAGGAATCAGGGATTACCCATAGTCACCCTTAACACACACAGCACCCCCCCTCCCGCCAACCTTCCCACCCATCCCCCCCAACTAATGTTCGATGTTATCCAGTTCTTGAAAGTGCATGATGAATAGTGCCCATGAATTGTAGAACCCCTCCGTCCTTCCCCTCAGTTCAAACTTAACCTTCTCAAGGGTCAAGTATTCCAACAGGTCCCCCCACCATGCCAGGACACAGGGTGGAGAGGCTGCTCTCCATCCCAGCAGGATCCGCCTTTGGGCGATCAACGAGGTGAAGGCTACGATATTTGCCTCCGCACCCGTTTCCAACCCTGGCTGGTCCGACACCCCGAATATGGCCTCCAGGGAACCCGGGTACAGTTCCACGTGCACCACCTTGGAAATTACCCAAAAAACCTCCTTCCTGTAATCCTCTAGCTTTGGACAGGACCAAAACATATGAAAGTGATTAGCGGGCATCCCCCTGCAACGCTCACACACATCTTCTCCTCCTTCAAAGAATTGGCTCATCCTCACCCTCGTGAGGTGTGCTCTGTACACCACTTTCAGCTGTATCAGCCCCTACCTCACACATGAGGTGGAGGCATTTACTCTCTGGAGCACCTCACACCAGACCCCCTCCTCTATAACCTCTCCCAACTCTTCCTCCCACTTTGCTTTGATCCCTTTCAGTGGTGCCTTATCCTCGTCCAAAATAGCACCGTACACCGCTGACATTGCCCCCTTCTCCAGCCCCCTTGTCATCAGCACCTCCTCCAGCAATGTGGAGGCCGGTTCCACCGGGAAGCTCTGTATCTCCTTCCTAGCAAAATCTCGAACCTGCATGTATCTAAACATTTCAGCCCATACTTCACTTCCAGCTCCCTCAATCCTGCAAATCGACCCCTAAGAAACAAATCTTTTAGCGTCTTAATCCCCTTCTCTTCCCATTTCCGAAAACTTCCATCCCACCTCCCTGGCTCAAATCTGTGGTTCTCCCAAATCGGCATTTCCCATGACCCTGCCCCCAACCCGAAGTGTTGGCGAAACTGCCTCCAGATTTTCAATGAAGCTATTATTACCGGACTCCCTGAGTATTTCCCCGGGGCTATCGGGAGCGGCGCTGTTGCTAGTGCTTTCAATCCCGACCCCCTGCACAAACTCTCCTCCATTCTGACCCACTGGGAATCAACCCCTCTGACCCAGCTCCGCACCTTCTCCACATTCGCCGCCCAGTAGTTGTACATCAGGTTTGGGAGACCCAAACCCCCTGCCTGCCTTCCCCTCTGTAGTAGCACCTTTCTCACTCTGGCCACCTTCCCTCCCCATATGAACGAGGTAATCCTTCCCTCAATCTCCCTGAAAAAAGCCTTTGGCAGGAAAATCGGTAGGCATTGAAAAATAAACAGAAATCGCGGCAGCACATTCATTTTAACCGCCTGTAGCCGACCCACCAGTGACAGAGGAAGACCATCCCACCTTAACAGATCGGCTTTCACTCCCCCCACCAAACTAGTGATGTTGTACCTGCGAAGCCTCCCCACTCCTGGGCAACCTGCACCCCCAGATAACCAAAGTGAGTCCCTGCCCTACGGAATGGCAGCCCCCCCACCCCTGCCCCCACCCCTGGCCGAGACACCACAAAATACTCACTCTTGTCCAGGTTCAGCTTGTACCCCGAGAATGACCCAAATACCCGCAGCAACTCCAATATTCCTCCTATCGACGCACTCGGCTCCGACACATATAACAGCAAGTCGTCCACATATAAGGACACCCTATGCTCTATCCCACCTCCCCGCACTATTCCTTTCCATGCTCCCGGACTTCTTAATGCGATGGCCAACCGCTCAATCGCAAGTACAAACAGCAGGAGGGACATAGGACATCCCTGCCGAGTCCCACAGTGGAGAGAAAAGTATCTCGAGCTGATGTTGTTTGTGTGGACACTCGCCTTCGGCTCCTTATATAATAGCTTTACCCAGTTCACAAATCTTGGTCCAATCCCAAACTGCTCCAGAACTCCCATCATGTGCCCCCACTCTACCCGGTCAAACGCCTTCTCGCATCCAATGCCACAACCACCTCTGTTTCCTTCCCTTCCGCCGGTGCCATAACGACGTTCAAAACCTTTCTAATGTTTGAAAAAAGCTGCCTCCCTCTCACGAACCCTGTCTGATCCTCACCTATCACCTTCGGAAGACATTCCTCCAGCCTACCCGCCAGTACCTTCGCCAATATTTTTGCGTCCACATTCAGAAGTGAAATGGGCCTATACGACCCACACTCCGTCGGATCCTTGTCTTTTTTTAGCAACAGTGAAATCGATGCCTGCCCCAAGGTTTGCGGCAGCACACCCTTCCCTATCGCCTCTTCAAACATCCCCACCATCAGGGGTGCCAACTTATCCTTGAATTTTTTATAATATTCCACTGGAAACCCATCCGGCCCTGCTACCTTCCATGACTGCATCCTCCCAATCACATCCTTTATCTCCTGATCCACTATTGCTCATTCTAATGTAGCCCTGCCCCCTCCCCTAGCCTCGGGTACTCCAACACATCTAGAAATTCCTGCATCTCATGGTCTCCCCCGGGTGGCTCTGACCTGTACAACCTCTCATAAAACTCCCCAAAAACCTTGTTAATCAGCTCCGGAGCCACCACCAACTTCCCTGCTCTATCTCTCACCCGAAGGATTTCCCTTGCCTCTGCTTCCCTCCAGAGCTGACCTGCTAACATGCCTTATCTCCATGTTCATAAACTGCACCCCTTGCTCGTCTCAGTTGGCGCACCACCTTCCTGGTGGATAGTCGGTCGAAGCTTGCCTGTAGTTCCTCCTTTCCAGCTTCGCTGGGTCCCCATTCTCTGCATAACCCCTATCTACCTCCAACATCTCGTCTATTACCCTCTGCTGCTCCAACCTCTCCTCTTTGTCCACCCTGGCCTTAAACGAAATTACCTCACGCTTCACCACCGCCTCCCAGACCACTGCCTTCAACACCTCACCCATACAGTTAAAACCAACATATTCATTAATTACCTTTTCAATTTTCTCACAGAACACTTGGTTCCCCAAAAGCCCCACATCTAGCTTCCACCCCGGCCTCTGCACTACCCCCTTCTCCAGTACCATATCCACCCAATGTGGAGCGTGATCTGACACTGCAATTGCCGAGTATACTGACCCCTTAACCCCAGCCAGCAAAGCCTTCCCCACCACAAAGAAGTCGATCTGCGAGTATACCTTATGGACTGCTGAGAAAAATGAGTACTCCCGTTCCCTTGGGTGCAGGAACCTCCAAGGGTCCACCTCTCCCATTTTCAACATTGGCCCAGCTAACGCCTTCACCCCCCCACCCCCCCCCCCCCCACCCCCCCCCCCGATGGGACCAGCAAGCGTGGTCGTGATCTGTCCAACCTTGGCTCCTGCATCAAGTTCCAGTCCCCCCCACAATCAGTTTGTGTGTGTCTAAGTCGGGGATGGCCCCAAACACCTTCTTCGCGAATCCCACATCGTCCCAATTGGGACCGTATACACTTACCAGCACGACCAGCCTCCCCTCCAGTGCCCCTGCCACAATCACATATCTACCCCCCTGATCTGCCACCACCATCTCCATCTGGAAGCGTACCCTTTTGCTGCCCAGCACTGCTACCCCTCGAGCCCTTCCGTCAAATCCAGAGTGAAACATTTGACTAACTCAGCCCTTCTTAAGTCTCACCTGGGGCGAAATTCTCCGACCCCACGCAGGGTTGGAGAATTGCCCGGGGCCGCCGAAAATCCCGCCCTCGCCATGGCAGAAATTCTCCGCCACCAATCACCCCCCCCCCCCCGCCGATCGGCGAGCCCCCTGCGGCGATTCCCCAGCCCGCGATGGGCCGAAGTCCCGCTTCTGGGAGGCCTCTCTCGCCGCCAAGATTTGAACCACTTCTGGTGGCCGCAGGATCGGCGGCGCGAGTGGGCCCCCGATGTCCTACGGGGGGCGCGGGGCGATCGGACCCCGGGAGGCGCCCCCACGGTGGCCAGGCCTGTGGTCAGGGCCCACCGATCGGCGGGCGGGCCAGTGCCTTGGACGCACTCTTTCTCTTCCGCCGCCGCCACGGCCTCCACCATGGCGGAGGCGGAAGAGAATCCCCCAGCGCGCATGCGCCGGTTGCCGCTGACGTCACCACCGGCGCATGCGCGAACCGGCTAAGGCCTTTCGGCCAGCCCCGGTGCCGGGCGCCGGGCGTCAAAGGCCGCTGGTGCCGGTTTTGGCGCCAGTCGGCGTGGTGCCAACCGCTCCGGCACGGGTCTAGCCCCCAAGGGTGCGGAGAATTCCGCACCTTTGGGGAGGCCCGACGCCAGAGTGGTTGCCGCCACTCCGCTAAGCCGGGACCCCCCGCCCCGCCGGGTAGGGGAGAATCCCGCCCCTGGTCCTTCACCCTCAAGTGAGCCTCCTGCAGCATTGCCACATCGGCTTTTAAATTTTTAAGATGCGCAAGCACCCTTGACCTCTTGACTGGACCTCCTAGCCCTCTCAAGTTCCACGTGACAATCCTAACTGGGGGTCTCTCACCCCCCCCCCCCCCCCCCCCCCCACCCTTCTTATCCACCATCATCATACCACCGGGCCCTGCCCATAAGCCTGACCCGTCCCTCTCCATTGTTAACATCGAACCCCTTCCCCACCTCGCAAGAACCCCCCTACATTTCTCCTTGAAAAAACATCTCCCAGCGTCAACCCCTTCCCCCCCTCTCGCTCGCCTTGTAGGCCCTTTGAAGCCTGCGATCCAGGCTCCAACGTCCGCAGCCCTCCTCTCACCTCACCTCCGTTCACTAGCTGACTTTAGTCAGCTAGCGTGGGTGGCTCCCCCCACCAAGATATATCGTCCCCGTCCATCCAGTCTCAGAGAAAGAAAAAACAAAACCAACAATCCAACCCATACAATTCACTGACATTTAACCGTCGCAACACAGAACGCCAATCCACCCAACCATTAACTTGAACTCTGTAACAATGCAAAGAGAAGTAAATTACAATACACATCAGTAAAAAGAAAGTTGTAGCATTTATACATTTTCCAGCTGTTCAAACACAGTCCACAGTCTCTCTTCCAGTTCCGCTCCTCACGTCTGTCCCAAGCCTTCTGCCCTCACGAACGCCTCAGCCGCCTCCGCTGTCTCAAAATAAAAGTCTTTGGCATCATACGTTACCCCCAGCTTTGCCGGGTGCACTATACCAAATCATACCCCCTTCTTGTACAGTGCCGCCTTCACCCGCCCGAACGCCGCTCGTCTCTTTGCCAACTCAACCGTCAAGTCCTGATAGATCCAAACTCCAGCACCGTCCCACTACACCTCGTGCTTCTGCTTCACCCAGCTGAACACCTTCTCCTTCATTCAGTACTTATGGAAGCAGAGAATTACTGCTCTTGGCAGCTCAATTACCTTGGGCTTCAGGCTTGATGATCGATGAGCTCGGTCCAGCTCATACTGGGAGGAGTTCTCACCCTTCCCCATCAGCTTCTTAGTGAAGTACTCTGTTGGCCTTGGGCCCTCTGTCCCTTTGGGCAAGCTCACAATTCTCAGATTGTGCCATCTCGAGCGGTTCTCCAAGTCCTCGAGCTTCACTCGGAGTTCTCTGTTAACCTCCATCACTCTCCGTAACTTGTCCTCCATCGAGGTGAGCTGGTCGCTGTGCTGCGACATGGCCTCCTCCACTTCCTTCATCTTCTTGCCCTGCTCTCTCACCTCGTCCGATGTCTTTGCCACAGCTACCCTCACCGGGGCGATTGCCTCCTCCACCAACGATTTAAATGCGACTGCCGTCTCCTTCCTCAAAGCCTCCATGTGTCTCGCAAACTGCTTTTCCAGCTCCACCACCATCACCTCGGTCATCTTCTCCACTGTAAGTAGTGCGGCCCCACCATGCGGTCCAGCATCCGCCATCTTGTCCGCGCTTTTGCTGGTCCTCTCATTCAACGGCGAACCTGGGTTTTCTTCCTTCTTCCTAGCTGCTTTTCGCATCCTCTAACGACTTCTTCTTTCTTCTTTCTTTCTTCAGTCCGAAAATAACTAAGTAATTATTTTCACCGAAAATTCCAAAGTCAGGAAATCTCTTCCTCCGGGGACTGGACTTCAAACTCCTCAAAGGTCCATTTTCAGTGGGAGCCACCCAGTGTTCTCTAGTCCCCCTCTACATCGCGTTCTGGACTCGAGACAGTTTTCTTTTATTGTACTTCCATTTGATGCTCCTGTTATTTCATGTTGCGGTCAATTAACTTGTCATAAATCATGGGAATATAAAACAAATTTATTTTTTTTACAAACTGAAAATAAGATGCATAACCCCAAATGTGAGACATCATTGAAGAATCATCACGTTGCAGGACAGGAGTTTATGCTGAGAGTGAACTTATTAACTTGTGAATGTGTGAACGTGATGGAGAGAAAATAAGAGAGAATTTCACTTGTGATTAGTGGGTGGCAAAGTTAGTTACATTTGGTAACATTGTCGTGTTACCAAATGACAACAGCAAGAATGTGCCTTTATATATTGCCTTCAGTGTGGAAAAATTCCCCAAGGTGCTTAACAGACAAAAATTGATGCTGAGCCAAGACAGTGATGTTGGGAGGGGTGACAAATAGTTGGCCAATTAGGCTGACCTTCGGGATGGTTCGTAAAGGAGAAAAGGGAAGGGATTTCATTGTGTGGCACTCAGAGTAGCCTGGACTAGAGCTGAGATAATATAGCTCTGGAATAGTGTAATAACCTGATTGTGCATGGGACAGCCTCACACTACTTGAGTTTGACACTGCTGTTACAACCCCCTGGACCAGTGCACTGTCAATTCCAGCCCCACTTGACCAAATTCACAGCACAATTGAATTTAATAAATAATCCTTAGAAAAACACCCATGGTTTTTGACCCTTAGCTGTCCAATAACTACAGTCACCCACCAGGTTTGTACATTTAAACAAATTAATTGCATTAATAACAGTAACTATAATAAAATATGCAGCAGATATAACAGGTTAACTATCATCTAATTCCTAATCCCCCCCCCCCCCCACCCCCCCACTAAACTCGCCCCATCCTCTACACACACATACAAGATAGACAAATACAGGGGGGAGAAGAGGCGAGTAAAAATAAAAGGGATAAAAGTCTTTGTTTCAGATGGATGTCTTATAGGGGCTGGTTTAGCTCACTCAGCTAAATCGCTGGCTTTTAAAGCAGGCCAGCAGCACGGTTCGATTCACCGGACTGGTGCCGGAATGTGGCAACTAGGGGCTTTTCACAGTAACTTCATTGAAGCCTACTCGTGACAATAAGCGATTTTCATTTCATTTTCATTTCATTACAGCACCTTCTTTCAATTTAGTCTCTCAGTTTGAGGTTTCCACTGTAGATTTATGCCAGTCTCTGCAGTTTCACAAATACAGCAGCTTTTCTGATGAGAGAGAGAGAAAAGAGCAGGTCCTTTCCTCTGAGCACCCAGGACTCCAATTGTCTTCCCCTGGCTCTCCGAAAATCAGCCTCTGGCAGGATCCAATTACCATCTGTTACCGGGTGGCAGAATATGAACCTTTTGGCCAATTCATTGCCCACTAGCCAACCAATCGAACCTAGTCCCATCAATTTCTCAGGTGCCGAAAAGTCTGCGTTCTGCTGTTCAAAGTTGTTCCAAAGATGTGCAGGTTAGGTGGATTGGCCATGCTAAATTTCCCCTTAGTGTCCAAAGGGTTAGGTGGGGTTACTGGGTTATGGGGATAGGGTGGAGGCGTGGGCTTTAGTAGGGTGCCGTTTCTAAGGGCTGGTGCAGACTCAATGGGCCGAATGGTCTCTTTCTGGACTGTAAATTCTATGATTCTATGAACAAAGTATTATCTTTTGTAACTTTTGTCCTTCCCCTGCTCGACTTGAAGGTACATGTTCATTAAGCATCCATGGATCAAAATGATAACAGCCAAAATAAAGAGGGGAAATAAGGGAATCAACAGGAAGGACCCTTACACTGCACTGGGCATAACTCCTCTGTGATGTCAACCAGGGTCTTGAAGGATGCTCAGAGTTCAGGCTACTTTTTTGGGTGAATATTTATTTTCATAAATCATGGTGCAAATCGTCTGGTGGTGAAAATATTTCACCGACCACATTGACTGGCTTGGGGCCAATCGCGTAGGAGCCTGCGAACCCTGGCCAATGAGGAATTTGCACGGAGCCATGGGAGCAGGGAGCAGGACCCCGGATGGAGTGGACCAGGGATCTGAAGTATAAAGACCTGCGGCCGGATTCTCCGTTCCTGAGACTAGGTGTTGACACCAGGGCAGGATATGTGAAGTTCTACAATAGCAAAATGGCGCTGCACCTGGACTGATTCAGCGACCGTTGAGGGGCTAACACCGGCGCCATGTGGAACACAATCAATTCTAATGGAATTGATTAGTGTTGGATTATCCAGGGTCTGGATTGCGACTCAAGAGGTTGACAAAGCTGCAGCCGCATATTAGCAATCCACTCCCATATACACTCATCCCAGCCAACAAAATGGCACGGGTTGTGCTGGGGTGTGCCCACACCAATGATGGGTCAGCTGGGGCCAGAGGGTACCTAGGAGGGGTGGCCTAGAACGGGCACCCAGATGACCCGAGGCGCTAGGTTCACAGTGGGCAATCAGTGGCATGGGCAGGCACATGGCTGTCTGGTGGATTGTGGCAATGGTGCTCCATGCCTCTCCACCTCTACTTCACGGCCACCTCTTGGCCGCCCCCCACTACTCCCCCCAGCCCTGGTAGAAGCCTCCCCGGCCAACGGTATAACTGTCAGCGCACTATGGCAATGTTGGACACTTTCCGTACTCCCTCTCTCCCTCAGCAGTCATGGTGCCTGTCTCCCGATATTGAAAGCACAAGTGAACCACGTTGTCGGAAATTCCCTCCGGTGAATGCGGAGGATTGTGGAGGTCCTGGAGAATACCTGATCAGGCCCGATAATCATATGCCAATGGCATTTACTGTACTTGCAGAGTGGAATGCATTGACGCCGCTATCGAGGCACCGGAGAATTATGATTTGGCATGAAGCTGGCGCCAGTCACGAATTCAGCATCAAAATTGATTCTCCGCCCAATCGCGTTTGGCAATTCCAGCGTTGGCCGCCGGAGAATCCAACATTTGTTATATAGTGTTCTGTGCCAGTTATCTAACTGCCTTTGCCTTTCATCAATAAACCTCTTTTGTTCACCATTGGAAATCTCCAGTGTATGTCTCGAACCACTTCACACATGTACAGAAAGATTTCTAATATATAAGTTTCTATCCCCAAATATTCATGCTTAAGGCATTAAAAACAACAAAAGCTAAATGGTGCTTTATAAACTTGCCTGGAGCTTATTTAACTGTACTGAGATGTCAGACATCTTGAGCTGGATTTGACCAATTGATTAGGTGACAACCAGTTGAGTGGTCTGCACAGGCGGGTGGTGGGACGTTCATGGTGACGTTCAATTAGGGATTGGCAGGTAGGAAAACCTGAAAATTACTGGTTGCAGATGAGTCCTAATGTTGGCAGCTCGCTGAAGAAGACAGAGGGTGGTGGTTGATGGCAAATGTTCATCCTGGAGTTCAGTTACTAGTGGTGTACCGCAAGGATCTGTTTTGGGGCCACTGCTGTTTGTCATTTTTATAAATGACCTGGAAGAGGGTGTAGAAGGATGGGTTAGTAAATTTGCAGATGACACGAAGGTCGGTGGAGTTGTGGATAGTGCTGAAGGATGTTATAGGATACAGAGGGACATAGATAAGCTGCAGAGCTGGGCTGAGAGGTGGCAGATGGAGTTTAATGCGGAAAAGTGTGAGGTGATTCACTTTGGAAGGAGTAACAGGAATGCAGAGTACTGGGCTAATGGCAAGATTCTTGGTAGTGTAGATGAACAGAGAGATCTCGGCATCCAGATACATAAATCCCTGAAAGTTGCCACCCAGGTTAATAGGGCTGTTAAGAAGGCATATGGTGTGCTAGCCTTTATAAGCAGCGGTATTGAGTTTCGGAACCACAAGGTCATGCTGCAGCTGTACATAACTCTGGTGCGGCCGCACCTGGAGTACTGCGTGCAGTTCTGGTCACCACATTATAGGAAGGATGTGGAAGCTTTGGAAAAGGTTCAGAGGAGATTTACTAGGATGTTGCCTGGTATGGAGGGAAGGTCTTACGAGGAAAGGCTCAGGGAATTGAGGTTGTTTTCGTTAGAGAGGAGAAGGCTGAGAGGTGACTTAATAGAGACATATAAGATAGTCAGAGGGTTAGATAGGGTGGACAGTGAGAGTCTTTTTCCTCGGATGGTGATGACCAACACGAGGGGACATAGCTTTAAATTGAGGGGTGATAGATATAGGACAGATGTCAGAGGCAGTTTCTTTACTCAGAGAGTAGTAGGGGTGTGGAACGCCCTGCCTGCAACAGTAGTAGACTCGCCAACTTTAAGGGCATTTAAGTGGTCACTGGATAGACATATGGATGAAAATGGAATAGTGTAGGTCAGATAGGCTTCAGATGGTTTCACAGGTCGGCGCAACATCGAGGGCCGAAGGGCCCGTACTGCGCTGTAGTGTTCTATGTTCTATGTTCTAAGCTGTTATTTTAAAAGGGAGCCTTCGGCAGCTGCATACCGAAGGTCCTAAGGAAAGCGTATTGAGCAATGGAAGGTGCGGGGGATGGCTTCATTGTGAGGAAGGGTCACTCCAAGATTCAGTTCAGTGCTGCCTCCCTAGAGGTGCAGCTACAGCAACAAGGTGCTGTGTCTAGGCGCCGGCAGGTAGTGGCCAGCAAGCCTCATGAGGAAGGTGTGACTAGATGTTGCTAAGGAAATTGGTAGCCGTGGATGGGTACAACACAATGTACCAGCATCCTCGCTCAGGTGTCCACTTCGCGCACATCCTAACCCCATGGTCAATAATGGGTGATGGCAACTTTGAGATGGCTTGGCTGCGTGACGATGCCAGCCCACCTCAGCAGTGAGGTGCTGCACCTGCATGAAACTGAACAGGACAGCTAGGCCGTGAGGCAAACGTGACACCGTGTATATCTGTGCTTGCAGGAAAATTGTGCTCATTATGCCAGGAAATGTCAGTGCGCAGCAGGCAGGGCGCCATTCATTGTTGTGGCGATGGCAGTGGAGGAGGAGGAAATGGATTTAGACGGATCACAGCAGGGAGCTTGATGCTGAAGCTGAGGCAAAGGAAGAATGAATGGAAAGCAAGTAACGTGATGGATTCTCTTGACCACGTATGGGCTGAAGTACGTGTATGCAAATTTAAAGCTGGAAGCTCCTGATCAAGGGGAGATACACTTTTCTCTCTGAGACCAAAGGTTGCAACTCAAATGCAGCCTCACACTTGTTAACTGGTCTGTGCAATAGAATAAAAAGTGAAGTAGCGCAAATACTGGACATCATGGGATCAGGCTGATGTGTATAGTGCTAAGAAATAAATGCAAAAATATTGGGGGTGTGATAATGGTAGCAGAATTATCACTATACTGACTACAGTATTGTGAGCTCATCCCAACCTTGATGTGCACCTGAACCTTCAGCATTCCATTGTTTACATTTAAAAAATTCAGCTGGAAGGTATGTTGACGTTCTCCTCACGACTAGGGGCTTTTCACAGGAACTTAATTGAAGTGTTAATGTAAGTCTACTTGTGACGATAAAGATTATTGTTATTATTAGCTAATAGTGCACAAAGCAGACTTTAATCTATTCCCATTGTGAGGTTGTTCCTGGAACAGGTCGCTAAACCTGTCACCAGAGGCTTATAGCTTGTGGGGCCACATCAAGGACGGCTGAGCAGTAGTCTCTCCCGTTCTCACTGCCAGCCATTGGCATGTTGGAAGGAATTTGAAGGTTGACACATTCAACCTGCTGGCTACAGTATGAACGCACCTTCCTTGGCCATCAGGTCCTGGGATGGGACTTAAACAAGGAGATTCTGCCCCAGAGGCAGGGATGCTACCCAGTGTATAAAGATCCTTCTCTCAATCACTGTCTGTCCCTTGTTTTTTTCCTTTAAATTTATTTTATGCTGCTATTTATTGCAATTTTTGTACCTGGACAATTAATGGGACCTATACCTTTAAGAACACAACAGCTACAGTAATCTATGTATCTAACTCTTAATCATTTCCTGCCGGCCTCCGGTGGGTTCCACAATCTGCCATGGCGGGAAACAGCAGAAGATCCCGGGGGAAATTCACGCTACCAAATTCTTCCCCTCCCCTGTTCATCATAGAACTGGTCAGCAGAACATAAGGATAATTACGCCATGAAGATTACTTAATAACACCATACTGAACCATTTGTAATAAAAACATAAATTGCTTGAAACACAAAGGGAGGGATTTTTCTGACCCCCGCCAGGTCGGAATATACCCGGGGGGGGGGGGGGTGTGAATCCGGCCCCGCTGCCCTGAAGCCGGCTGCCGTATTTTCCGGTGCCGTTTTTTGGGCGGGTGCGGGGTTCCTGCCACGCTGGTCAGGGGCCGTTGGCAGCGCCACACCCCCCCCCCCCGGTGATTCTCCGGGCCCCGATGGGCCAAATGGCCATCCATTTTTTGCCAGTCCCGCCAGTGTGAATCATTCAACTCACGTACCAGCGGGACCTGCCGGGTAAGTCGGCGGGGGCGGTCCTTGGGGGGGGGGGTTTGGAGCAGGGGGATTTGACCCCGGGGGATCGGGGCCCACCGATCTGCGGGTGGGCTTGTTCCGTGGGGGCACTTCTTCCTGTAGGGCTCCGCCATGGCCGGCGCGGAGAAGAGAACCAGTCTGCGCATGCGCCGAACCACGCCAGCCGTTCGGTGCATGCGCAATCTCGCGCCTTCCCTTCGGCGCCAGCTGGAGCGGCACCAACCCCTCCGCTGTCCACCTAGCTCCTGACAGTACGGAGAATCCCGGCCACAGTGTGCCCTGCACCATCAGTGGAGAGACAAAAACAAAGTTGATGCGCTGAATTTTATTGGTCTCAACATGTGGAAATGGAGGTGGTGGTTGACGATTTGGGAGGGCGTGTGGCAGTAAATTGGCTGGCAGCTAAAGGCTTTATTAATAAAGGGCCATGGTGTCACTGGCACTTTTCTGAAGGCGGAGCAGCCATAGCCACTTGGAAAGGCTGGGAGCTCCATGGAGGCGGCACTGAATGGCCTCCTTCTGCACCGTAAGTTCTATGATTCTAATATTTCAAGTTGGTGGCTTTTCATCAGTTCTGTCGTCTGAAACATTAATTCAGTTTCTCTCTCCGTAGACCAGTGAGTGGACCAGTTGAGTAATTAATGCCTGTTTTGTTTCCTATTTTCAGTCGCCATAGCATTTGTTTTCATAGACTGTAAAGTACAAAGAACAATGAAAAGCACTGGAAGAGGCCCTTCGGCCCTCCAAGCCTGCGCTAACCATGCACACTAGTCAGTTTCTCGGTAAATGAACATTTAAAAAAAAAATTTAGAGTACCCAATTATCTTTTCCAATTAAGGGACAATTTAGTGTGGCCAATCTACCTATCCTGCACATCTTTTGAGTTGTGGGGGTGAAACCCACGCAGACACGGGGAGAATGTGCAAACTCCACACGGACAGTGACCCAGGGCCGGGATTCGAACCCGGGTCCTCAGCGCCATAGGCAGCAATGCTAACCACTGCGCCACCGTGCTGCCCTGTAAATTAACATTTTTAACGTGAAGTGAGCATTAAAATATGCTATCTAGTACTTGGGTACTTAAAACAGAGCTCAATTTGAAGAACTTTTGGTTACCAGGAACATTATACTGGCGATGCTGTTACTTATTCTGAATGTTATCAAACTGCTTCACAAATCAGTGCAAATGCAAAGGTCAGCAAAAAAATTGTATCACAGCCAATTTTCAATTTCTCCACCTCCTCCGTGATGTCTTTAAATTAGTATTTCATCACTATAATACATTGTAACTGTTAACATTTTGAATTGCAATTAATACAAAAATCTGCTGAGATGAATTAGTTACTTTCTAATATGAACAATACAATTGATTTTAATTGTATCAACTTGCATTTGAAATGAAAGTTTACAAATGGGATGAAAATAATGATGTGATTAGTATGAAATTACATAATTATAATTATATTATATAATTATCCCTATTCATAGCAATAATTGTGCTCTAAATAACTTTGAAGCGGACCCCTTATAAATGCTATATTTGTTTCTTAATTGAAATGTTCATCATTATAATAATAATGAGATAATAAATTTGTCTCTATGTTCTGCTAAATGGCATTTTAATCTAATTTGTTTTGGTTAATAGCCTCAACTGGTATCTTAAGCAATTTCCTCAAACTTTATAGAGTCACATCTTTATTTATACTCTGCATCCGTAAATGTAATGCAACACTTATCATGTTTTCCTGCATTATGAAGCCAATTGTGATATTTAGCATCAGCTGGGTGTTTCAACCATCTGCAAACACGATACAGTTGAAGTGACAGTAGTTGGAACCTGAGCAGGCACAAATTGTTAGGTTTTCAGACGAAATTTTAACTGTGCAACCACCTAGTTTCTGCTTCAGGATGGGTAAAACTCGCGCCTCTGTTTCCGAAGGAGCATGTACAAGAGTGAGGGTTGATCACTGTCGCCTTTATCTTAACTGCACAAGTGGAATTTGTGTCTTGAATAAATTCCCAGGTAAATAGGGGAAATATTTTACAGTTTAGAAAGACCAGTCGGAAATTAAAATTTTTTAAATTAAAAAACAATTAAATAAATTAGAGATGCGGGGCCAGGTAACGTGTTGTACCTGCAGAATGTGGGCGCTGGTGAACCCCATTGTGGTTCTTCGTGAACACATCTGTAGCAAGTGTTGGTTGCTCAAGGAACTCCGGCTCAGAGTTGATAAGCTGGGGTCAGAGCTTTGGACACTGCAACACATCAATGAGGGGGAGAATTACCTGGATGTTGTGTTTCAGAAGACAGTCACATCTCTTAGGTTAACTACCTTGAATTTGGCCAGTGGTCTGGGTCAGGAACGTGTGACAATGAAGCAGGTAGGTAGAGGGATCTAGGAAGTAGGGTTGCAGTCGCCTCAGCCATTGCCCTTGTCAAAGAGCTTCGGGTTTCTTTCTCCCTGTGTGGATGAGAGCAGGGACTGTAGGGAGGATGAGCTAACAGGTAATAACACTGTAGTACAGGGGGAGAAAAGAGAAATGTAGTTGTATAGTTCAGGGCAGAGACACTGTTATCTCTGGCCAGGATAGAGAGCCTACTTGGTGCCAGGGTTCAGGATATCTCATCTGGGCTGCAAAGGAACTTGGAGTGGGAGAGGAAAGATCCAGTTGTGGTGCTGTACGCTGGTACCAACGATATAAGTAGAACAAGGTTAGAGGTTATGCTGAGGAAATATGAGCAGCTGGGGGCTTAATTAAAAAGCAGAACCAAAAAGATAATAATCTTCAGATTACCACCTAAATGATGTGCTAATTGGCACAGGGTCAATAAGAGTAAAGAGGTCAAACGAATTTCAATATCTGCAGGTGCGGGACTTCTTCCCACTCCGCCGTTAAGGGGGATTCAGGATAGGGTGGTTTCTGGAGGATGGATAGGAGAGGGGAGCGTCTCAGGCATATATAAAGAGCTTATGGGATCGGAGGAGACGCAGACCGAGGAGCTGAAGCAAAAGTGGGAGGAGGAGCTGGGGGGAGAGTTAGAGGAGGGCCTTTGGGCGGACCTTCTGAGTAGGGTCAACGCGACCGCAACATGTGCCAGGTTCAGCCTGATCCAATTTAAGGTCGTTCACCAGGCTCACATGACAGTGGCCCGGATGAGCAGATTCTTTGGGGTGGAAGACAGGTGAGCGAAATGTGCGGGGGGGTGGGGGCGGTGCAGCGAACCATGTCACATGTTCTGGTCATGTCCAAAGCTGAGGGGATTTTGGCAGGGATTTGTCGACGTCATGTCCAAGATATTAAATACGAGGGTGGCAATGAGTCCAGAGGTGGGAATTTTCGGGGTGTCGCAGGATCCGGGAATCCAGGAGGAGAAGGAGGCAGATGTTCTGGCCTTTGCTTCCCTGGTAGCCCTGAGGCGTATATTGCTGGCATGGAGGGACTCGAAGCCCCCGAAATCGGAGACCTGGCTTTCAGACATGGCAGGCTTCCTCTGTCTGGAGAAAATTAAGTTCGCCATGAGAGGGTCTCTGTTAGGATTTGCCCAGAAGTGGCAACTATTCGTAGACTTCTTCACAGAGAATTAATCGTCAGCAGAAGGGGGGAGGGGGGAGGAGGTTAGGCTAGCGTAGATTGGGGGGATAAGCAATGGTGGGACCTGTGGGAGAGGGAGGTGGTATTTGCGCTATGTTAATATTTTCCTTGTTATATACATTGTTTATTTTGTTGCTTTTACAATGCCAAAGAAATACCTCAATAAAATGTTTATTAAAAGAGAAAGATTTAAGCGGTAAATGCATGGCTCAAAGATTGGTGTGGGAGAAATGGGACTGAATTCATGGGACATTGGCGCTGAGGAATGAGGGAGCTATTCCAATGGGATGGCCTCCACCTGAATCATGCTGGGACCAGAGTCCTGATGAATCGCATAACTAAGGCTTTAAACTAAATAGTGGGGAACAGTTGCATGGGAAATTAGAAAATCTAAATTAAAGGTGAAGGGAGGAGTGCAAGTTAGTGATGAGGTTGATTGTTACCAGGAACTATAGACCAGTTAGTTGAACATCTGTTGTTGGGAAATTGTTCAAATCCATGATTAAGGAAGTAATAACAGGCCATTTGGAATGTGAAAACACAATCCATCTGAGTCAGTATGGTTTGAAGAAGGGTTAATTGTGTTTGACTAATTTTCTATAGTTCTTCGAAGATGTAGCAAGCAAAGTGGATCATGGGCATAGTGTAGATGCAGTTTATCTGAACTTCCAGAAGGCATTTGATAAGGTGCCGCACCAAAGGTTATTATTCAAGGCAACATCACAGGCGCAATTCTCCCAAAGGGAGACAATGAGCTGACGCCGGAGTGAAACCCAGAGTGTTTCACTCCGGCGTCGGAGGCCGCTCCTCGCCCCCTATTCTCCGCATGCGCGGTTGCCGTCTTCTCCTCGCTGCCCCGCAAGACATGGCGGCTTGATCTTGCAGGGCGGTGGAGGGAAAAGAGTGCGTCTGTTAGAGACGTCGGCCCGACGATCGGTGGGCACCGATCACGGGCCAGACACCTCCTGAGCATGCCCGTGGTGCTCGATCCTCCCTCCACCCCCACAGACCCCACATGCAGCGGTCGTGCGATGTTCATGCCGGCAGTGACCAGGTGTGGTTGGCGCTGGCATGAACCGGTCAGGTTTGGCAGGCATCCGGGCCGGAGAATCGCCAGTCGCCATTAGAAACGGCGAGCGGCGATTCTCCGAGCGGCCTGTCGCAAAACACGACATGCCATTTTGGGGGGGGTGGGAGAATCGTGTGGGGGTGCCAGGGCGGCGTGGCGTGATTCGCCCGGCCCTCCCACGATTCTCCCACCCGACGTGGGGGTTAGAGAATCGCGCCCCAGATCGCGTGAGGGGTAATTTATTAACTGGATAGAGTAATGTTTTCCAAACTTTTTTCCCGGGGAACCATTTTTACCAACTGGCCAACCTTCGGGACCCACGCCGGCCGACCTTCGGGACCCACGCCGGCCGACCTTCGGGACCCACGCCGGCCAACCTTCGGGACCCACACCGGCTGACCTTCGGGACCCACGCCGGCCGACCTTCAGGACCCACGCCGGCCGACCTTCGGGAACCACGCCCGCCGACCTTCGGGACCCACGCCGGCCGACCTTCGGGACCCACGCCGGCCGACCTTCGGGACCCACGCCGGCCGACCTTCGGGACCCACGCCGGCCGACCTTCGGGACCCATGCCGGCCGACCTTCGCAACCCACTATTTTCTTTTACCTTGTTTGCTGTTGACAAAATGGAGGAATCGCAATCGCACCCAAAGCACGGGATGGCGACACTCGGGGGCCATGACCTGCTCTCTGCCTCCCTCAGGCAGGAAGATTACATATAATTTTTTTTTAAATCTGAGTCTCCGATTACGCAAATTTGCAGTCTTCAGCCGCAGCAGCCGTCTTTTATATTCATTTTTTTTCTTTAAATTTAGAGTTCCCAATTCATTTTTATTCCAATTAAGGGGCAATTTAGCATGGCCAATCCACCTAACCTGCACATCTTTGGGTTGCGGGGCGAAACCAACGCAAACACGGGGAGAATGTGCAAACTCCACACAGACAGTGACCCAGAGCCGGGATCGAACCTGGGACCTCAGCGCCATGAGGCAGCAGGACTAGCCCTCTGCGCCATCTTGGAGAACTGGCACCACTCTTTACAAACTTTTAATTTTATTTACAGAGATACACATTATAACCTCCTAATCTGACCACATTTTCAATCTGATCCTATTGTAGGAGCTCAGTAAGAAGTCTTACAACACCAGGTTAAAGTCCAACATGTTTGTTTCAAACACTAGCTTTCGGAGCACTGCTCCTTCCTCAGGTGCTCCGAAAGCTAGTGTTTGAAACAAACATGTTGGACTTTAACCTGGTGTTGTTAGACTTCTTATTGTGCTCACCTCAGTCCAATGCCAGCATCTCCACATCATATTATAGGAGCAGAAGTGAATACCGAGTTAATGCCCAACACTTATATAGAATTAAATACAATGGGCGTGATTCTCCGCTCTCACGCCGGTTCGGAGAATAGCGGGCCGCGCAGATTTTCACGGCGACGCCGGTCCGACCCCCTCTCCGAACCCCGCATAAACTACATGTCGGCATTCCCGGCAAAGGCCTCGAAAAACCCCCCGACATGACCAGAATCCCGACCTTTTGGCCCCCCACTATTCTCCGGCCCGAATGGGCCGAAGTCCCGACGTCATCACGCCATGTTTTCACGCCGGCCAACACACCTGCTTTTGAAGTTTGTCAACCAGTCGTGCTGGCCGACGAGAGCTTTGGGGAGGTAAGCGCACCGCTCAGCGCACCGCTGGAGTCTGGCCACAACGGGAAAGGCATCCCCGAGAACGGGAGGGGGGTCCAGAGCAGGGGGGGGATGTGGGAGACAGAGGGGGGGAGTGTGGGAGACGGAGGGGGGGAGTGTGGGAGACGGAGGGGGGAGTAGGGGAGACGGAGGGGTTAGTGGGGGAGACTGAGGGGTGAGTGGGGGAGACTGAGGGGGGAGTGGGGGAGACTGAGGTGGGAGTGGGGGAGACTGAGGGGGGAGTGAGGGAGACGGAGGGGGGAGTGTGGGAGACGGAGGGGGGAGTGGGGGAGACTGAGGGGGGTGTGGGGGAGACTGAGGGGGGAGTGGGGGAGACGGGGGGGAGTGTGGGAGATGGAGGGGGGAGTGGGGGAGACTGAGTGGGGAGTGGGGGAGGCTGAGGGGGGAGTGGGGGAGACGGAGGGGCGAGTGTGGGAGATGGAGGGGGAGTGGGGGAGACTGAGGGGGGAGTGGGGGAGACAGAGGGGGGAGTGTGCGAGATGGAGGGGGGAGTGGGGGAGACTGAGGGGGGAGTGTTGGAGACGGAGGGGGAGTGGGGGAGACTGAGGGGGGAGTGTGTGAGACGGAGGGGGGAGTGGGGGAGACGGAGGGGGGAGTGGGGGAGACTGAGGGGGGAGTGTGGGAGATGGAGGGGTGAGTGGGGGAGACGGAGGGGGGGAGTGGGGGAGACTGAGGGGGGAGTGTGGGACACGGAGGGGGGAGTGGGGGAGACGGAGGGGGGTAGTGGGAGTGGGGGGTGTAGGGAGAGAGTGAGCGAGTGACTCGTCCAACCCCGTTACAAAATGTCTGCCACCATGCCATGGCGTGCCGGTCACGAGGACACGGCCGCTGGTTGCCCTGTGGCTTATGGCCACAGGCCACTGACGCACCCGTGAAGAGGACGTAGTTAACTGCCCGTTGGATGCAGAAAGTGACCAGGGGTTAGGCTGCCCGCATGTCAGCAGCGCGACCAGGCCACCGGGACACAGAGGTATCCCGTGGCAGGCGGCTGCCGAGGTGTTGACTATCCTCCGTCTAACATGTCCCGTTTCTCTGCCCCCCACCACCCTTCTGTAGGTTAGCACAATGTCTGCGAACAGAACGGCTATGTTCTGCGCAGTGGTTGGGGCCGCTGCACTGCATTTAGAGATGGAGCAGCATCCACAGCCACATCCCGCAGTGGATGCAGGGCCAGCTGCAGCAGCAGAGGGAAGGGCCGAGGAGTTGCCAGTCGTCGAGCAGCATGGGGAGGAGGAGGAGGAGGAAGAGGAAGAGGAGAGAGTGAGGGTGCAGCCACGGCGCCAGAGGCGACGACCAAGGCCGAGGTGTACCGTGTCCGGATCTCTTCCCAGACAATGACGGACATCACCTGCAGGAGGAGACTCCGGCTGAGTAGGGGGACGGTGATACATATCTGTCACCTCATGGCGCACCTCGCCCCACGTGGAACGGGGGGAGGACACGCGATCCTGGTTGCCATCAAGGTGACGGTCGCTCTTAACTTCTATGCGACCGGCTCCTTCCAGTCTCCGAGCGGGGACCTCTCCGGGATCTCCCAGTCATCGGTCCACAGGTGCATCCGGGATGTGACCGACGCCCTCTATGCCATCGCGGACCACTACATCACCTTTCCCGAGGACCGAGCAAGTCAAGATTCACGAGCCCGTGGATTTGCCAGCGTGGCCGGGATACCGATGTTGCAGGGGGCAATCGATTGTGTTCACGTCCCCATGCGCCCACCTGCAGGGGACAGGGAGGTGTTCACAAACAGGAGGGGGACATACTCCATGAATATCCAGGTGGTATGCGACCCCCACATGACGTTCATGAACGTCTGTGCAAGGTTCCCAGGGAGTGTGCATGACTCCTACATACTAGCGCAGTCGTACATCCCTGCGATGTTTGAGGGATGTCCCCCCCGGCTGAAGGGCTGGTTGCTAGGCAACAGGGATTATCCGCTGAGGTCTTGGCTGATGACACCTATACGGAGGCCTCAGACCAATGCGGAAACCCAATACAACGAGGTCCATGCAGCAACCAGGGGTGTGGTGGAGCGCTGCCTTGGCCTCCTGAAGATGAGATTCAGGTGCCTGGACCGCTCCGGAGGGGCCCTGCAGTACCAGCCCGACAGTGTCGCTCGCATTGTAGTGGTCTGCTGTGCGCTGCACAACATCGCGATGCACCACCACCTGCATCGCTAGTCATGCAGAGGGTCAACACACAACTGCCACCACCACAACCCCCCCCCCCCCCCCCACCCCCACCCCCCACCCCCTCTCAGTGTACACTGCTCCACTTCGACATCACCCTTACCACTGGTTCCAGACGGTATGGCACAACATTGATGGCTGTGTCAGCGGGTGTGATCAGTGCCATGTGGAATGATGACAGCCCGCTCTGCGATGAGCTGTGAGCTCAGAATCGTTAGAGAGAGTCTGACCCATGGCAATAGCTGAACCATCCACCTTGGTGGCCGCTGAGTTCGTCACGGACACTCCATCACGTGCCCGCGTGGGCTAGCTGTGGGAGGGGGTGGGGGAGGGGAAGGGACTGCACACCCAGCACCGAAGTTTCACCGCTCGTCAACCCCAGCGACACTCGGTCACCATCACGATTCCTGTGGCTGTGGAACAATCACCTGGTATTACAAGTAAGATGCCCTAGCCCCTACAACTAAACTGTGCCCTTCACCCGTGCCAACTTACTCAGTGTCTCTCTTTGTTGCCTTATGGGCCCTACCACTACGTCTACGTGAGTCCCCAGATGATACAGCAGGAGTGGAGGAGGACTGCTGCAAATCGCCCCCTTCGACTTGTTTCTCCTTCGGCAAGCGTTTCCTGGGGCGACCCGGCCTTGATGGGCCAGGCTGCTCTGCGGGCGTCTCGGGTGATGTTGTGCCACCCTGCTCTGCCTGCTGCCCACCCGATGCACCAGGGATGGGACGGGGGGAGGCCGAGAATTCCGGGACGTCCCGTGATGGAGTTAATGGGATGGGCCCCGAAACCTCCTCCTCCCTCGGGGAGCCCGGTGGCCCCCGGGCCTCACTTTGGGACAGAGGTGCGAGTGGGGAGGTGCCCCGTCGCGCCACCGACACCTGGCGCTGCCAGTCCTGGAGGCCTGCAATGGTATCCACCAGGATCCGAAGGTTTGCAGAGACGGAGTCCAGGGGGTTAGACATTCCCGCCAGGGACTGTGCGATCTCAACCTGTGAGTGCACGACGCCATCCAGCACATATTTCAGGCGGTTGATGCTCTCCGCGACTGACTGCTGGGACTGTGCCATTGACTGCTGTGACTGTGCCATGGCGTGCTGCGACTGGGCCATGACCTGCTGAGACTCGGCCAAGGCCCGCAGCTTGCCGGCAATGTCGTGTTGGCTCTGGCGCATTGTTGCCAGTAAGAGGGCAACCCTGTCCAGGGCCGAGGATGACGCGTGCACATTAAGCCCAACGCCTTGCATAACCTGACCCATTGCCTCCACCGCGGATGCCACCCGTGCGGTGTCGGCCTGGGTTGCTGCCATGAGCGGCACCGCTCCCTGCTCCTGGACGCGGTTTGACTCCTCTAACAGCGTCTGCAGAGTCTGGAAGACAGCCCTCATCCCGTCATTGTTTCCCTGGGTTTCTTGATGCATCGGCTGTGCGGGTGGGTTGAGAAACTCCAGGAACTCGGAAAACGTCTGGGAGCCAGCTGGATGCTGGGCCTGGTCTGCCCTCCGCCAGTCCGGGCCCTCGGCTGCTCCGACCTCCACCTGCTGTACTTGCTCAGCTGTGATGTGTGACGCAGACTGTGATCCAGGATCCTCATCACTAAATAGGCCAACCGGGGTGAGTGTCTCTGGGATGGTGGATGATGTGGGAGATGGTGGATCAGCGGGGAGTCCCATCCTCCCCTCATGCAGGGTTGTCTCACTGTGCCGCAAGCTCGAGGTCGTCTTGGGTTGACGCCTCCTCTATGTCATCAGCCCGCTGAGAGGCCGCAGGGCGTTCGCGGGCCATTTCTCTCTCTTCCTCTCTCGCCGCCCTCTGGGTGTCCTGCTCCACAGATTCGGTTGGAGAGGATGGGACTCCCCGCTGATCGGGCACCCTCTGTCATGCGGCCCTGGGAGCGATGGGGGCAGATGCCTGTGTCCGCCTGGAGGCAGACGGCCCTGGTCGTTCGGCATCACGTCCTAGGGAAGAGAATGAAACGGGTTATTTAGAAACGCTCGGCCGGGCGCTGGACGGTCTCAGTGGGCAGGGTGTGAAGGGACAGAGGATGGGGGAGGTGTCCTAGTGGGCAGGATGTGAAGGGACAGAGGATGGGGGAGGTATCCCAGTGGGCAGGGTGTGTGATGGGACAGAGGATGGGGGAGGTGTCCCAGTGGGCAGGGTGTGATGGGACAGAGGATGGGGGAGGTGTCCCAGTGGGCAGGGTGTGAAGGGACAGAGGATGGGGGAGGTGTCCTAGTGGGCAGGATGTGAAGGGACAGAGGATGGGGGAGGTATCCCAGTGGGCAGGGTGTGAAGGGACAGAGGATAGGGGAGGTGACCCAGTGGGCAGGGTGTGAAGGGACAGAGGATGGGGGAGGGGGGGGGGGTGTTTGTCATGCAGGGTTGTCTCACTTGTTGCAGCTCCGCCAACCTCTCATTGCGCGAACTCCCGGGTGGCAGATCCCCCAACAAGATCCAGTGCCCTCTGCTCAAACGTGGTGAGGGGATGCAGGATGGGCGAACCGCCTCCAGTCTTGTTCCGCTCACGATTGTTGTGAGCGGTCTTGTCCTGTTGGGGGAGGGAGCATAGGTAGACCGTTACAATACGGCAGGTAACAGCAGGCCGTTCAGATACTGGCACAGTTTGGGGGTTGTAATAAGACCATTGCATCTCTCCACGGGGGCCAGAGCACTGGGTGTGTGACTACTTTGTGAACCACCCTCAACTCACTCTGCCCCAATCCCCCTCCACCCCCCGTGCCGGGGTGTGGTGGTGATTAAGTAAAGGGGGGAGGGATGGTTGTGACCCGGGGGCACCCTCTTGGCACTTACCCTGGCAGCCCTGGTGAGGTTGTGCATCTTCTTCCGACATTGCTCTGCAGAGCGAGAGGTTTGCCCCACAGCACTGATGGCAGCAGCCACCTCACGCCAGGCCTGGCGCACCACGCTGGCAGGGTGGCGATGCCCTCTACGCGGGCAGATGATGCCCCTCCTCTGCTCGATTGAATCCAGCAGCGTCTCGGCGTCAGCCTCCAAGAATTGCGGGGCTGCTCTCCTTTGCTCCGACATCCTGGCCTACAGTTTCTGTGCTCGCCCGCGCCTTTTTACGGCGCCGGGCGGCCTCACGTGGGCGTGTTCGTGTCGTTGCCGCGTTCCGGCGTCATCGCGCACGTGATTTACGCGGCCCCGTTCCTAGCCCATTTCCCGGACGTGAATACGTCGGGAACGGGGCCGTGTCGGGCCATCGCAAAAGTCGGCCGTTTTTACGGCTGACTTCGCGATTTTCCGCGGGTGCGGAGAATCGCGCTCAATGAGTATCCAAGTGACAGCTACCCTGTAGTAATTGAGTAGATGGTGAATATCTCATGCTCTTTCATTCTTGCTTTCTGTCTTCTTTTCAGACACTTTTTATGAATTTTCATTGTTCAGTTTAGCTGAGGTAATAAGCATTTGACTGTCAAGAAAACAAAGGAATTGTAATATTTTTCTGTCAGTAACACCATTGTCATATTTCTTATGCTGTTGAGGATTTGTGAGTCTGATAATTGGAGTAGGAGACAGAGTGACTGTGAGAATCTAAACTAACAAGTGGTGGTTGATATGGTATTGAGCAAAGAAGGTCTTCAAACAGACGTTTGCATAAGGCAACAACGGGAGTTGATCTAAATGGGTTGTTTTGATTCAAAGGATAATATATACGGGTTGTAAAAATCATGCAAGGAATCATAAAGATAAAGTGAGTTTGCTTTCCTTTTAATTGTCAAGAGCCAAAATAAATAAATTAGTTTAAACAATTCTGCGCGAGAGGATTTCTAAAGAGACAGGGTGAGACAATGGAGAGATCAAAGGGAAATAACTTATTTAACGTGATACTGAAACCTATGTGAGGGGGTCACTGTTTAGTATTCCCAGCAGATAGCAGCAACAGCTGGTTGGAACTCCCAGAAAGCAGTGGGAACAAAGCCAGACCTGAAGAACTAGCTGCTGTTAGCCTTAGCAGACACCTCTAGAGAAAACAAAGGCACTGTGTGGTAAAAGTTATTTTAAATTCTATAAAGAGTTGCTGAAAAGTTAAGAGGAATGTTGGGTGTGATTCTCTGAAATGGAGACTAAGGGCATGATTCTCCGCTCCCCACGCCGGGTGGGAGAATCACGGGAGGGCCGGGTGAATCATGACACGCCGCTCTGGCACCCCCCGCGATTCTCCCAACCCCCCCCAAAATGGCGTGTCGTGGAATCGCCGTTCGCCGTTTTTCACGGCGACCGCCGATTCTCTGGCCCGTATGGGCCGAGCGGCCTGACGTTCCCGCCGGCGGCAACCACACCTGGTCGCTGCCGGCGTGAACATAGCGCGAAAGGTAAGTTTGGGGCCTGTGGGGGGCGGAGAGGGGATTGAGCACCACTGCCGTGCTTGGGAGGGGACTGGCCCGTGATCGGTGCCCACCGATCGTCGGGCCGGCGTCTCCAAGAGACGCACTCTTCCCCCCCGCCGCCCCGCAAGATCCAGCCGCCACGTCTTGCGGGGCAGCGGAGGGGAAGACAACAACCACGCATGCGCAGGTTGGAGCCGGCCAACCTGCGCATGCGCGGCTGACGTCACTTAGGCGCCGCCGTCGCGTCATTCTCAGCGCGCCGCTTTGACGCAAGCGTCAAGGCTCGGCGGACGAGTTTCTCCCAACGCCGCTCCTAGCCCCCTGGGGGGGGGTGAATAGGGTGCGAGGAGCGGCCTCCGACGCCGTCGTGAAACTCGGCCGAGTTCACAACGGCCTTCCTGATGCCGCGTGGGAGCGGAGAATCGCACCCTAAGTATTTGTGCCATTGTGAACGCCGTCGCGTTTCACGACGGAGCGAAACAGGCACGGGGACTACCAATTCTGGCCCCAGCACGGCGCTGGAGCGGTCCGTGCCAACCCGCGCATACGCGGGGGACTTCTTCAGCACACAGGTCCTGACGCAAAATGGCGTGGGTGTTCAGGGGCTGGCCGCGAAACAAAGTAGGCCCGGGGGGAGGAGAGGCCGGCCCGCCGATTGGTGGGCCCCGATCGCGGGCCAGACACTATTGGAGGCTCCCCCTGGTGGAGGAGCGCTTTTCCCCGTCCCACAGGCTGCCCCCGACCCTACGTGCAGAGTTCCCACCGGCTGCGAGCAGGAGTGAACGGCGCCAGTGGAACTCTGCTGTTTCCGCGCGGCCGCTCGGCCCATCCGGGCCAGAGAACCGGCGGCCCGCACCTCGGAGAATCGCGCGCCAGCGTCGTGGCGCAGTTGTGCCGATTCTCCGGCCCGGCGCGGAGAACTGCGGAGTGTGGTGAATGTACATCATGTAATTCACACTGTATAGTATTGTGTCCTTGTGGGCTCTGTCTATGAGCCGTTGCGCGGCTCTCCCCACAGGGGGAGATGAGGAGCTTGTACAGGGCTCCACCCTTGGCACTGCCCATGGCCCCTACCTACCTGAAATTAAGATATTTTGGAACTGCTTTAAAGTATTGTTTGTTGTGCGATTAAATAGGATTGAAACATTTTTATTCCTTAATTTATTTCTTAATGAACATTTACTTTACTATTTAATGATTAGGAGTCGGGTGCATCATTTCTCGATTTCAGAACATTGCAGAACATTCGCCCTTGACATCAAAGCAGCATTTGACTGAGTATGGCATCAAGGAGCCCCAACTAAATCTCAATGGGAGCCAGAGGAAAACTCTCCGCTGGTTGGAGTCATACCTGGCACAAAGGAAGATGGCTGTAGTGGTTGGAGGTCAATCATCTCAATTCCAGGACATCACTGCAGGAGTTCTTCAGGGTACTGCCCTAGGCCCAACCAGCTTCAGCTGCTTCATCAATGACCTCCCTTCCATCATGTGGTAAACCACTGTAGTGTATAATATGTGTATTGTGGTAAATAACCACTCTATTATATGTAATGTGGTAAACCACTGCCCGATGTCTCTGCCTCCCTTCGGGCCCAGTATAAAGGTGGCTGGTCTCCGCCTCTGATCCAGTTCGGGTTCAGAGTCCAGGAGGCTTTCTGTTTAGTTCATTAAAGCCTCAGTTACGTTCACTACTTGTTGTGTGTTCATTGTGGCATATCACATCATAAAGTCAGAAGTGGGGATGTTTGTGGATGACTGCACAATGCTCAGCACCATTCGTGACTCTTCAGATAATGAAGCAGTCCATGTCCAAATGCAGCAGGACCTGGACAATATCCAGGCTTGGGCTGACAAGTGGCAAGTTACATTCGCACCACACAAGTGCCAGGCAATGACCATCTCCTACAAGAGACGATCTAACCATCGCCCCTTGACATTTAATGGTATTATCATCGCTGAAACCCCATAGTCAACATCCTGGGGGTTACCACCGATCAGAAACTGAACTGGACCAGCCACATTAATGCTGTGGCTACCAGGTCAGGTCAAAGACTAGGAATCCTACGGCGAGTAATTCATCTCCTGACTCCCCCAAAGCCTGTCCACCATCTGCAAGGCACAAGTCAGGAGTGTGATGGAACATTCTCCACTTGCCTGGATGAGTGCAGCTCCAACAACACTCTAGAAACTCAACACCATCCAGGACAAAGCAGCCCGCTTGATTGCTCCCCCTTTCACAAACATTCACTCCCTCCACCACCGACGAACAGTGGCAGCCGTGTGGACCATCGACAAGATGCACTGCAGTAACTCACCAAGGTTCCTTAGACAACACCTTCTAAACTCATGACCACTACCATCTAGAAGGACAAGGGCAGCAGATTCCTGGGAACCCCACAATCGGGAGGTTCCCCTCCAAGCCACTCACCACCCTGATTTGGAAATATATTGCTGTTCCTTCACTGTCGCTGGGGCAACGTCCTGGAACTCTACTCCCACATGGGTGTACCCGCACCTCAAGGGCTGCAGCAGTTCAAGAAGGCAACTCACCACCACCTTCTGAAGGGCAACTAGAGATGGGCAATAAATGCTGGCCTAACCGGCGATGCCCACATCCTGTAACGGGAATAAAAGAAAAAAGAACTTCTCCTCATACTATACAAATTGCAAAATAAACATTTTGGCAGCTATTTCAAGCTTCCCTACAGGGATTGCGCAGCTCAGCATTTACCATCAGCCGTATCATAACACGACCGATACAGGTTGCATAATACAATCTATTTATAATTACTCAATTAGTACTTCAGTGAGTACAAGTACCTTGAAGACAAGAAAAGTTATGGTTCAGAAAGAGGCCATTTATGTCATTGTGTCTTTGCTGGCCAAAAAAGAGGAAAAAGAAAAGAAATTAGCCGCTTATTTTAAACCCACTTTCTAGCACCTGATCCATGGCCTTGCAGGTTCCAGCACTTAAGGTGCAGATCTAGGTTCCTTTTAAATGAGTTGAGTGTTTCAGCCTCAACCACCAATTTAAGCAGTGAACTCCAGGCATCTCTGGGTGAATATTTTTTTCCCCCATGTCCACGCTAATCCTTCTACCAGTCACCTTAAATCTCTGTCCCCGGGTAATTAAGCTCTCCTCGAGGGTAAACGGGCATTTCCTGTCTAACCTGTTTAGGGCTGCACTTCTCAGGTCATGAATACAGAATATAAATGTTATTTAGCTGCAACTGCATCATGCTTTAAAGACAGTGGCTTAATGGATACTGATAGTGTGTTAGATTAACAAAAGCAGTAAAAACATCCAGAAAGGAAGCAGAGCCTGCTGGACATGTGTCTTTCAACTCAGTATCTGCCATTCCACTAACATGCCCAAGTCTGAAAAATGCAGCATACAATCCAAACTATCCCCCATTATTCAACTTTATGGGGGCATTTTTAAATCTCCAGTATGTGACCTGATAGTTTAACTGTTTGTTCTGTTAAATGTATTTTGGTATTCCATTAGGTTTGTAAAAATCTGCCACAGTGCATTCCATTGGAAAAATGTCTTGTGACAGAGATACATTATAGCTGCATAAAACACCTTCTTCGAAATGTTGGTTATTATCTTTCCAATTTATTGGAAGCATATTATGTGGTTTCTCACATCAGCAAAAAATGATACGTTCGCATTCACAGTCAAATGATACAGGACATGTCACTTGTGCCACCTGGAGGGAGGTGACAATGGCAATTCTCACCCCCCAGGACTGCGAGGAGTTCAACTCCTTCACCAGGAGGAGGGAACACAATGCACACTCTCCCTTTTCTTGCATGCTCAGCGAGCACACTCTTAATCTTATTAAAGGAATATTTGCACTCTGCAAGCTATTCATTGTGGCGGTTGAACCTGGGATCTTGCACCATGCCTGCCTAGTTTTCCAAACAGCCTAAAAGCACGTTTCCCCACTTTGACAAGCTGATGATACCCCCACGTTTCTTGCTTCAGCTTTCCCAAACAACTTGGTAAACTCCCTCAACTGCGAGCCTTCACCTTATCCGTTCAATCAGTCTGTCGCAGTAAATGGTGCATAATGCCTCCCAATGGCAGGGCACAAAAGGAGATATAACTACCTTCAAATCCATCATGCCCCACAAAGAGAAGGCCGTCATGCTCTTTGGGAAGCACTCTTACCGTGGGTGACAATGATGTTAACCCTAGTTAGTGTGAGAACACCGAACACCCTGGCACACCAGTGGCATGGTGGCACAGTGGTTAGCGCTGCTGTCTCACTGCGCCAGGGAACCGGATTCAATTTGGGCCTTGGGTGACTGTGAGGAGCTTGCACATGTTCGCCATGTCTGCTTTGGTTTCCTCTGAGTGCTCCTCTTTCCTCCCACAGTCCAAAGATGTGCAGGTTAGGTGGATTGGCCATTCTAAATTGCCCCTTAGTGTCCAAAGACATGCAGGTTAGATGGGATTATGGGGATAGGGCAAGGGAGTGGGCCTAGGTTGGGTGCCCTTTCGGAGGGTCGGTGAAGACTTAATGGGCTGAATGGCCTCCTTCTGCACTATGGGATTCTATGGATTTCTGGCACATGCATAACTTTTCTCCTCATTCTCTGACTCCTTCATCCAAACATATACCTACCCATTTTTAACTTCTACCCTTCTTAGATCATTTACAGCAAGGGGAATGTCACAGATCATAGAATTTACAGTGCAAAAGGAGACTACACCGGTCCTTCGAAAGAGTCTTCCTAAGCCCACACCGCCACCCTATCCCCGTAACCCCACTAACCTTTTTGGACACTAAGGGCAAATTAACATGGCCAATCCACCTAACCTGCACATCTTTGGAAAGAGGGAGATGATAATTATGTGGGAAAGGAGAAACACAGATGCAACTACCTCCTTTTTAGTTGTGATGATGACAAAGAAGATGACAATGAAATGGGAAATGGTAGTAGATTGCAACTCACATATGACGTTGTGCCTTGTGTCTCTCTGCACGTTTGGATATCCAGGGCTGGTGAAAGTTTCTTTGTAAATGCATGTGCTTCTTTTTCACTAGCCTGACTGAACAATATCATTCATTACCTTGCACTTGGTACAGTGCTTCTCTGGAAATAGGAGGTATTTTGCAGAATGAAATGATTTTTGCATGTTTGCCATACAATGAGTATACTATATGTATGTAATTTAATTAGCAAAACTCCTCAAGTAAAGGTCATTTTCCAAAATAACTCTTTACTATAAATCAGGTATAATAAATAATGACCGTAATAGAAGGCAAAATCACAATGGATCTGGAGATAGTCTGCCAACAGAATAATAAAATTGGCAACATCCTTGGGGGCCTTAAGAGAAGCCAGTTCTTTGCTCTCTGTGTCCTTCAATTATTTACAGCAATATTCACAGTGTAAGGATTGCCTTCAAATGGCAGCTTTATCAATGAGTGGATCAGTGCAATTTTTGTGTTTCTTACCGGCATGAACAGCAGGGCACAACACTTGTTCAGCAAGGCATGCCAGTATAAAAAATTATGTGGGGCCATACTTTTGTGTGTCATATTTGACATGGTCTTCTGTTGAACTTAGACACTGTCTGGACAGCTTTAGTGCATAAGTGACAATTGCAGTAAATGTTGCGTAATTTGACAGGAGCAAAATTAATGAAGGTGCAAAATGAGGCAGGATAAAAAGATGCAAAATAATTCCATCTCGCTGCTTCTGCTTTTATTGCATTGCTATCCTCGGTCATCCCTGCAGATAAATGAAAAGAGATGAGCCAATTTATCAAAGAGGCTCAGGAGATTGTTGCAGAATGTAAGTCCGGGGTGATCGTTCTGTGGCTCTGTAATGTTTAACGGTGCCAATCACGGCAACTGTCTGGAGTGTAACTGCAGGTAGATGTGATAAAGTGACCTCCTGTGCGCTCAGAGTGACGTGCGGGGCAGAGCAACTTCACATGTCACTTATGAAATGAATTACCACTCTGAGCCTCTCTCACTGGGGACATGACCACTTTTCACAGCTTGATTTATCCAGGCAATATAAGAATGTGGAATGGTAAGCTCTGAGGAGGTATCATGCAGTGGGCTAAATTTTAACTCCCAGGTGAGGACTCAGATAGTGAATTCCTGATCTAACTGGTGACAGGGAGGCCGGCTGATTTTGACAGCTGGGCCTTATTAGCATACCTCTTGCCAACCTTCTTTCCAAATTGGTTGGAAAATGTTAGTCCAGCCAATATAATATCCGTCAAACACTAGGAATTAAAATTTCAATCCATCCCCTTACAATAGGGGGCAACACGGTAGCATGGTGGTTAGCATAAATGCTTCACAGCTCCAGGGTCCCAGGTTCGATTCCCGGCTGGGTCACTGTCTGTGCGGAGTCTGCACATCCTCCCCGTGTGTGCGTGGGTTTCCTCCGGGTGCTCCAGTTTCCTCCCACAGTCCAAAGATGTGCGGGTTAGGTGGATTGGCTATGCTAAATTGCCCGTAGTGTCCTAAAAAGTAAAAGGGGGTTGTTGGGTTACGGGTATAGGGTGGATACGTGGGTTTGAGTAGGGTGATCATTGTTCGGCACAACATTGAGGGCCGAAGGGCCTGTTCTGTGCTGTACTGTTCTATGTTCTATGTTCTATGTTCTAATACCTTCCCTGCCTTATATCTTTGTTTGAAAATAAAATAAAGAGTCATGCACTTGATTTTTGTTTATGCGCTCAGTATCTGGTAAAGCTGCTGGACATTTAATTTAAAAATCTGGTCCTTGCTTTCATTAATTGTCATGATGTGGAGATGCCGGCGTTGGACTGGGGTGAGCACAGTAAGAAGTCTTACAACACCAGGTTAAAGTCCAACAGGTTTGTTTCAAACACGAGCTTTCGGAGCACGGCTCCTTCACCTGAAGAAGGAGCCGTGCTCCGAAAGCTCGTGTTTGAAACAAACCTGTTGGACTTTAACCTGGTGTTGTAAGACTTCTTACTGTACTTCATTAATTGTGTGGTCCCTATTTTAACTTCCATTATCTTGTTTCATCTGGTCAGAAATGTTTTGGATAGACTATACTGAGTGGAACTTCTCCAATCTCCATATACTGGCTCATGCCTTGTGCAACCATTTCCAACAAGAAAGAAAAGAATATATTAATTGTGGCTATGTTAGTTGTTCTGAGAATATACCTGTCACGGTCAAGTAGTGTGGCTATTCTGTGCAAGATTAGGTATGGGGAAGTTAGGGTTGCATTAGTGGTGAGAGATGAGGGTGGGGAGTGCACTTCTTTTTAATCATTCTTTCATGGGATGTGAGCATCACTGGCTAGTCCAGCACTTATTTCTTGAACCACCTCAGTCCATATGATGTAGGTCCACCCACAGTGCTGTTAAGGAGGGAGTTCCAGGATTTTGACTCAGCAACAGTGAAGCAACAGCGATATAGTTCCAAGTCAAGATTGCTTGTGGCATGGAGGGGAACTTGCAGATGTTGTTATTTCCATGCATCTGCTGCCCTTGTCTTTCTAGGTGGTAGAATCTTCTGTGAAAGGAGACTTTGTGAGTTGCTGCAGTGCATCTTGCCGATGGTGCACACTGCAGTAGTGGTGGAGGGTGTAATTGTTTATGCCAGTGGATGGGGTGCCAATCAAACAGGCTGCTTTGACTTGAGTGTTGTTGGAGCTGCGCAAGTGGAGAATATTCACTCACACTCCTGACTTGTGTCTTATAGATGGTGGACAAACTTTGGAGAGTCAGGAAGTAAGTTGCTCGCCGCAGAATTCCAGTTTCTGATGTGCTCTTGTAGCCACAGTATTTACATAGCTGGTCCAGTTCAGTTTCTAGTCAATGGTAACCGCTAAGATGTTGATAGTGGGGGATTCAGCAATGTTAATACCACTAACTTCACGGGAGATGGCTAGATTATCTCTTGTTGGAAACGATCACTACTTGGTACTTGTATGGCGTGCATGTTACTTGACACCTAACAGTCTAAGCTTTGATATTGTCCAGGTCTTACTTCATATGGATATGGAGTGCTTCATTATCTGAGGAGTGAGTTGGAGGAGCAGGAGGTGAAGTGTAGTGTAGTGATTGTAGGAGAGTGACTGGAGTATTGTGGGTAATGAGGCCTTCGATGGTGTAGGTGTGAGGAAAGAGTAGTTGAGTATACCTCTGCAGTAACCTGTCCCAATAGTGATGGAGGTGTTGTTAAGAGACGAGAATCTCCTGCCTCTTGTCTGCCACCTAGACCAGAGCCTCTAAAGCGACATTGGAGAATTAGGCAGCCTAATCTACAAATCGTCCAGCCTTTGGTCCTGTTTGCAATGGTACCTTTCATGTTGCCTTGATGCACCTTCAGTTGAAGAGGTGCTGGCTGCCTTTTTTGAGGCTTAGAAGAGAACCACTTCCTCCAAATGGCACATAGCCAAGAAGAAGCGTGTGTCACTCTGACCGCAACCCTGTCATATTGCACTGAGGATGCTTCACAAATTCCATGTGTTGTCTGCTCCCACAAGAAAGGATAGGTGCAGCTGTCACTAACTCCTCATTCCCTGGGTGGTGACATGTAGGTGGAGATCACACGTTGGGTGGCTCCTGCTAGAGTCTTTGTTTTTTTTGGGTCTTTATGCCCAGTTTCAGGGGTATCTTTTGGATGAGTTAGTGTGGGGGGTCCGAAGGAGTCGGCAGAATGTCGAAGTTCCAGAAGGAATGTCACGGAAGGAAAGTCCGCCGGTGAGTGTTGCTATGATTCCAAAAGGAGGAAAGATAGCGGTGCTGGTTCGTCGGGTAGCGCCGTTCCCGTTGCGGTTGAGACTCTGACCGAGGTGGTGTTGGGGTAGGTTGAAAGGCTGATCGCCAAACATTTAGAGGTGCTTTGGAGGGAGATGTCGGCTCCACTTAAAGAGTGGGTGGAGGAGGTGCTTGCCCCAATAAAGGTTGCATTAAGGAAGACGTCAGTCAAGGTTCAGGAGCAAGGGGAGGAGATGACAAGGGTGGAAGAGGCATTGTCAAACATAGCGACCAGTTCACCACGATGGGTGAGGAGCTGTGGAGATGGCGGAGGTCAATAAGGGGCTGAGAGCTGAAGTAGAGGACCTGGCGAACAGTTCGAGGGGACAAAATTTGAGGATTGTGGGTCTGCCCAGGAGTGCCTGAAGCCAAGCAAGTATTTTGTAGACATATTTGCCAAGTTGATGGTGGAGGGAGAAGAGCCCTCCCTCGATGAGCTGGACAGGGCGCATCGGTCACTCCGGCTGAAACGACACACCAAGGGCGGTCATGGTCTCCTTCCACAGCTGCCACCTGAAGGAGAAAGGTTTTGAGCTGGGCGAAGCAGAAGCGGGACGTGAAGTGGGACGGCGTTGGTACACGTATATACTAAGATTTTGCAGTGGAGTTGGCGAGATGGTGGGCCTTTTGATGGGTGAAGGCGACGCTGTACAGCAGTGGTGTGAAGTTTGGAGTGGTCTACCCAGCGAAGCTGAGAGTGACTCACAACTCAAAGGACTTTTATTTTGAGACGGTAGAGACGGCAGAGGCATTCGTTAAGGCTGAAGGACTGAGATGAGAGTTGGGAGCTGCACTTAGACGGTGTGGACTGGGAATGTTTTTTTTAGCTTTTCTTGTTTTTTTTTCAATGGGATTTTTTTTTCATGTATTTTTGTTTCTTCTCAAGGTTGTGTTTTTTCTCTGCTTAAGGGATGTGGGGATCGTAATGGGTGCGTTGGAGGGGAGGTTGGTGGCATTGGTAAGTGTATATGCCCCCAATTGAGATGATAATAATAATTGCTTGTTGTCACAAGTAGGCTTCAATGAAGTTACTGTGAAAAGCCCTGGGGGTTCATGAAGAAAATGCAGGCTGCAATCCCGGATTTAGATACCCATGAGCTGACTTTAGGGATGGGGGTTGGAAGACAGTGCTGGAGCTAAGGGTGGACAGTTCCCAACTGCGCTCACTGACCACCCCCCCCCCCCCCCCCCCCCCCCCCCCCCCACTGTTTCACAAAGTGTTCTCATGGATTGTCTTTTTTGTAGTGGGGAAGACGCTGTTGGCTGGAGTTCAACAGGCAGAGTATTCGGCAATTGTGATCTCAGATCACACTCCACACTGGATAGACGTGGTACTGGAGAAGGGACTGGCCCAGAAGCCAGGACGGAGGGTGGATGTGGGTCGTTGGTGCACTGGAGTTTCTGTGATAAGATGGGGGAGGGTGGGGTTAAATTGCACGGGAGAGGTCTCGCCGTTGGTGGTTTGGGAGGCCCTGAAGGCAGTGTGGGGGGGGGTCATGATCTCGTTTAAGGTTAAGGTGGATAGAGAGGAGGGGGAGGAACGCCAACGGTTGATAGAAGAGATTTTGGGGGTGAATGGGAGATTTGTGGGGGAACCCGACCTGAAGCTCCTGGCAAAAAGAAAGGACTGCAGGCGAGATTCAACCTGCTGTCCACGGGGAAAGCAGCGTGTCTGCTGAGAAGGACGAGGGGGAATGTCTATGGCTACGAGGGAAGTGGGTCGTATGTTGGCAGGTCAGCCCCTTAGGCAGGCCGCAGCGAGGGAGATAGTTCTGGTTTGGGATAGGGCGGGGGAGGTGGTGGTGGCCCCAGAGTGGATTAACAAGGTGTTTGAGGAGATTTATCGGGCAATGTTTAAGTTGGAGCCACCAGAAGATGTGTGAGATGAGAGAATCTTTTGGGGGAGGTTAGAGTGCCTGAGGTTGGTTGAAATGGAGAAGGTGGGGCTGGAGGTGCCAGGGGGAGGAGAGGAAGTGAAGACAGCAATCAGGAAGATGCAGGCGGGGAGAATGGTAGGGCCAGGTGAGTTCCTGGTTGACTTTTACAAGAAATTTAAGGATAAACTGCTAGTTGCTAGTGGAAATGTTCAAGGACGCTAAACGCACCCACAAACGTAGACCAGGCATACTGGCACTTGAGGGGGGTCTCCCAGGCGATTGGGAGCCCTCAGGTGGTCAGGCTCTGGCATGGTGGCACCCCTGATGCCACTCAGGTATGGTGGCACTGCCAGCCTGTCACCCTGCCAGTGCTAACGAGCACCCTGGCAGAGCCAGCCAGCAGTGCCAGGGTGCCAAGATTGCCCTGAAAGCTAGCAGTGCTCAGGTGGCATCATGCCCATGCCAGTACCTGCCCTTATGAGATGGGATGCAGGGGGCTCGCTGACCCCCTTATTGGTGAGTTGGGCATTGGTGGGTCGGGAGGCCATGGTGGGGGGCTAGAGATCGGAGCACCATTTAAAAATGACCTCCTGATCCCTTTCTGCACTGGCGAGTGGAGCTGAAATGGAAGTGTGGCCTTGGCGAGGTGTTCCTTGCCCTGGCCCAGAAATGAAACAGAGAGGGCAGCACTGTGGTGCAGTGGTTAGCACTTGGATTGCGGCGCTGAGGACCCGGGTGTGAATTCTGGCTCTGGGTCACTGTCCGTGTGGAGTTTGCATATTCTCCCCGTGTCTGCGTGAGTTTCACCCCCACAACCCAAAAGATGGGCAGGTCAGGTGGATTGGCCATGCTAAAATTGCCCCTCAATTGGAAAAAAAAAATTGGTTACTCTAAATTTATTAAAAGAAAGAAACGAAGCAGAGTCCTGTTTAATAGCGGGGTCGCTCTCGGTGCTATCAGTGACGGGAAACACCCGGCTAAACGTGCTCGGTACGGGATTCTGTTTCATTTCCATTAAATCGCACCCATAGTCATTTCTTTGGGCTTTGGGGAGTTACTCCCTGGTCTAACCCACACTTGGACTTTTTTCCTGCATTGGGGGAGCTGAACTCGCTGGCGAGGTTGGCTACTCAGAGATCGGGGCCCCATATTGACAGGGTGCCCTGATCTCTCAGTGTGCTTGAGGGTCCCCCGCACCACACACCCATAAGCAATGCCACCCTTTGCAGTCATGAGCACTACACCCACTCCCCAATGAGGACAGCCTGCCATGGGGTTACTGAAGGTTTCCCCTTCTCAGGTCCCCCCACCTCCCTTTAAGCCCCCACTCCCTTTTGAGGACCCCCCCTTCACCCTCAACCTTTAAAAGGCCCTTTCATACCCCTCCTTCACCCCCCCACTCTTCATACCCACCCTCACCCACCCTTTCATAGGCATCACCCCCCTCAGCCTCCGGTCATTGTGTCAGTGCCAACCTGATACCTGGGCACCTTGGCATTGAAAGCCCAACGCCCAGGCAGTGTCTTGCCAGCCTGGCAGTATTGCCTGGGTTGCACTGCCATGGTGCATGGGTGGCAGTCCCAAGGTGGCAGGCTGGCAGTACCAGGTGCCCAGGGGCCATCTGGAGCGTCAGGGTGCCACACTGTTCAATTCACGATCGATGGTGGGGTCTCCAATGGCCTGGGAGACCCCACCCCCCACCATGTCCCGTTACGATTGGTCCACGTTTGTGTGGACCAGTACTAAATGACGCCGAGTGAAGTCACCCAGGCACGGCCAGTGAATCACGGGCCCCGGGAGAATCCTGCAAATATATATTTAAATGAGCCCAATGGATCATTTAAATATGCATATCTGGATTTGCCCAGCGAGAATGCGATCCAGATGGTGACTTCTCACGAGATTCCATTGAATCGTGCAGTACGTTTCACACATTACAAATCTCAGCAGAGACCTCTCGCGCAATTCATCGGCCTCGTCCAATGAGGCCGTTAAATTGCATCCATTCTCCCCACTCCCCAATGTTATTTTAATTTAACTTAAGATTTGTCGAAAGTTTTGTTTTTGTTGCAATGCCCATTTAAGGGGCCGTTAATTGGTTGATTAGTTCATTTGTTAATTAGTTTATTTGTTTATTTTATGTTCAAAAGAGTACAAAGAGACACTGGCAGTTTGCATGATAGCATTATGGTAATGTCACTAGACTAGAAAGCTGGAGGCCAAGGCAATGTTCAGGTTCAAATCACAGAAGCTGGTGGAATTTAAAATTCAATTTGGCCTGGCCAAGGTGGACATAAGCAGATGCAGGCAACAGGCCATGGAGAGGATCGTTCAACCTTCTTGCCTGCCTCCCTTCTGTGTTTCATTGGAGTTGAATCATGCATGTCCACTGTTATGCTTGAGGTTTTCTGCACGCAGTGGGCGCTGCAGAAGCTGGGGCGTATTATCTTGACGCGAAATGACATCTTATTTTAACTTGCAACGTTTTCTTTGAGGTTGGTTTTTGTTACAGTGCCTCTTTGAAGGGTGGTTCATCAGGTAATTTGTTTATTCTGTTCATTTGGTGTGCTTAGAAAAGGATAAAGAGACACTTGAACCACCAGCTGCAGCTCAGTTGGTAGCAGTCTTGTCTTTGAGTCAAGGTGGACATGAACAGGTCCTGGTAGTGGGCTGTTGAGCTGGCCATGCGACCCGACTGCCTGCCCTCTTCTGCAGCTACTTCCGTGCCTGGGTGTCCCTGGAGAAGGAGTGCACGGTGTCCCCTGTTGGTTTGAGGGCTTCTGCAACCAAATGGGTTCTGCAGGGGCTTGAGCCCATCGTCAGCCCGTGGAAACTTTATTTTAATTTGATAAGGCTGCTTTGTAGTTTTTGTTTGTTGGAGTACCCCTTTAAGGGATGGTTCATTAGTTGGTTAGTTTATTTGTTTCATTGATTTACTCAAGGGAGTACAAAGCGACATTTCCTGGTGTGATGTGCATCCCAAGATATCTAGTTCACAGGCAAAGCGATTCAGTCTTAAATATGCTGCTCAGCTTTGACTGCGCTCCTGCAGTTGAGACAGGACAAGCATGTGGTGAACTCCCATCCCAACTGATCCCTGTTTGCATGGAATTTCACATTAGCCCCAGCTCTCTTGATAACACCAGCCCGATATTTTGAGCTGTATGGTGGAAATTCCCTCCGTGCCATTTCACTCTGTTCAGAGGGGTTACCTGTACGGGCTGCTGCTGCACATCCACCACTCCCCCGCCCTTGGCAGCCAACCAGACACGCTGTGGTGCTCTTTCCTACCTTCCAGAGGAGGCCGGCGGCCCCATGGAGTTAACCCCCCTCCCCCCCGCACTTTTCCATCAAGGATTTGGCATGGAGGGTGTTGTACGCCACAGTCCTGTGTAGTCAAAGATTATGATGCTTCACAGACTCCTCCAAAGCCACCTCTATTTTCTGCAGCCTTTGGAAGTCAGTGCTCCATGTTTACCTTGCAGTCCCTTTTTCCATTATTTGAGGGAGCTGCACTTCAAGTTTTGTTTTGCACTTCAGCCCCACACTCCTTGGCCACCCAATATGTGGACGTCAATGCCTGGCAGGCCTTTGCTCAGAAGAGACTTACTTGGAGGAACCTCCTGATTGAAGGAACACAAATCTTCGAGGGCATTCGACGGCAAGAAGATGCTCGGAGAAGGAGCCTGAGAAAGGAATACCAGCGAATCCAAGGACCGATCCCACCTTTCAGAAACACCTGCCAAGTGTGTGCCCTGGGATTGGGCTCATAAGCCATGCAGGAAACCACAGAACCTGTGACCAGTAGCACGGAGTTTCTTCGGTGGACAATCATTCGCGTTTGCGAGTGAGCGCCAAAGAAGAAGAAGAAGAAGATGGAGGGGGCAGGCAGAAGAAAGACCTCCTTGTTAGCCTGCTCTTGGGCCTGGCAAAGGTGGCTGTTAACGGGTCCAGGCAATGGTTGGTGGAGGGGTCATTCATCCCGACTGCTTACTTCTCTTTTGTGGTTATGTCTGTACCAAGTCTCCCTGCAGAGGGCGCACATGGTGCCTGCTGGTACGCGTGAGGCTGTCCGACACCAGTGGACGCTACGGGGGCTGAGGTGCATCATCCGCTCTGGGAATTCTGATATGATTCCTACGCAGTTTTCATTTTACCTACTGTACCCCTTTAAGGATTTATTCAAATTAGTTAATTTGTTTATCATTTACTCAAAAAGAGTAGAACAAGACACTTATTAACACTGGTGATGGGTTGTAGAATTAGGAGCTATGTACTTGTGCAGTCTACTTTGTGAATATATCCAACTGGCAGTAGTATATTTAGCAATCTGTAGTTGCTACACTATATTTTGGAGAACAGTCTGCAAGATTCTCTGTCAGCGGAATCCTCCGCTTCACCGGCAGCGCACGGGTTTCCCTATGCCGTGTAATGGGCACAATGGGCAACCCCATTGGCCGGCTGCCGGAAAGGAGGATCCCACTGCTGGCGGGGGGGCATGCCGCGCCGGAAAACTGGGCTGGTAGGACGGAGAATCCCACCCGGTGTCTTTACAACTTAAATAGATAGGCTCTTGATTGATAAGGAGATCAGTGGTTATGGGCAGAAGGCAGGAGAATGAGAAACATATCAGCCATGATTGAATGGCGGAGCAGGTGCGATGGGCCAAATGGCCTAATTCTGCTCCTATATTCTATGTTCTTATACCGAAGAAGGTTTGGAAGATTATGGTGAAGATCTCCTTCAATTCCCACACTCAGGTCCCTCAGCATACTTGGATGCATCTCACCTGGTCCTGAAGGTGCATTAACTTTAAGAGCAGTCAACATTTCTAATACCTCCTCTTTATCAATTTTTTTTTGTAACAAACAATTTTATTGAGGTAGTTTTTTGGCATTGTAAACAGTTACAAACATCAACAGAAAGAAAGCAAAAAAGGCAAAAGTGTGCAAACATCCACGTACATTCAATACTTCAGTTGTAACATGCTGCACAAGCTCGCTCCTCTCCCACCGGTACTACCTGCCAATTTATCCCTCCTACTCTACTCTACTGTACCCTCCACTCCCCCCCCCCCCCCCCCCCCCCCATTCCCCCCAACCTGCTGACACTCACTCTCCTGCAAAGAAGTCGATGAATGGTTGCCACCTTCGGGCAAACCCCTGAACAGATCCCCTCAAGGCGAACTTAATTTTTTCCATACCCAGGAAACTTGCCATGTCCGTAAACCACAACTCAGTCTTCGGGGGCTTTGAGTCCCTCCACGCCAATAATATTAGTCGCCGGGCTATCAGGGAAGCAAAGGCCAAAACATCGGCCTCTTTCTCACCCTGGACTCCCGGGTCTTCCGAAACCCCAAAAATTGCCACACCTGGACCCATCGCCACCCTTGTTTTTAGCACCCGGGACATGATCCCCGCAAATCCCTCCCAGTATCCCCTAAGCATCGGACATGCCCAAAACATGTGTACGTGGTTCGCTGGTCCTCCTGCGCACCTAGTGCATTTGTCCTCTACCCCAAAGAATTTTCTCATCGGAGCCACCGTCATGTGGGCCCGGTGAACGACCTTAAATTGAATCAGGCCGAGCCTGGCGCATGTTGCGGTCGAATTAACCCTACTCAGGGCTTCTGCCCACAGCCCGTCCTCCATTTCTCCGCCTAGCTCCTCCTCCCATTTAAGTTTCAGTTCCTCCGTCTGGGACCCTTCCCCCTTCATGAACACCTTATAAATATCAGAGACTCTACCCTCCCCTCCTTCCCCCCGAGAGACTATTCTGTCTTGGATCCCCATTGGCGGGAGGCGTGGGAAGGATGGGACCTGTCTACGGACAAAGTCCCGCAACTGTAGGTACCTAAAATCATTTCCCCTTACCAGACCAAATTTCTCCTCCAAGATCCTCAAACTCGCAAAGCTCCCTTCCAGGAACATATCGCCCACCCTTCCCACCCCCGCCCGCCGCCATGCCCGAAACCCCCCATCCATACTCCCGGGGGCAAACCGATGGTTGTCGCAGATTGGCGCCCAGACAGACGCCCCCATCTCCCCCACATGCCTCCTCCACTGGCCCCATATTCGCAGGGTCGCCACCACTACCGGGCTGGTGGAGTACTTGGCCGGCGGCAGTGGTAGAGGAGCTGTGACCAGGGCTGCCAAGCTGGAGCCCCTGCACGAAGCCGCCTCCACCCGCTCCCAGATAGACCCCGTACCCACCATCCACTTCCTTATCATAACGATATTGGCCGCCTAGTAATAATTAATCAGACTCGGCAAAGCCAGCCCTCCCTCATTGCGGTTCCTCTCAAGCATCGCCTTCTTCACCCGCGGGGATTTTCCCGCTCAGACAAAGCTCATGATCATCTTGTTAACCCTTTTGAAGAAGGACTGTGGGATAAAGATCAGGAGGCACTGAAAAATAAACAGAAATCTAGGGAGGATTGTCATCTTTACAGTCTGCACCCTCCCTGCCAGCGACAGCGGGAGTGCATCCCATCTCCGAAACTCTCCCTTCATTTGCTCCACCACCCTGGCCAAATTTAACATGTGCAGCCTGCCCCAGTCTCGCGCCATCTGGATCCCCAAGTACCGAAAATTTTCCTCAACCAGCCAAAATGGTAGCCCTCTCAATCTGTTCTCCTGGCCCCTTGCCTGTACCACAAACATTTCACTCTTGGCCATATTTAATTTGTATCCTGAGAACTGGCCGAACTTCCTCAACATTTCCAGTATACTTCCCATCCCACTGGGTCCAACACGTACAGGAGCAGGTCGTCCGCATAAAGAGAGACCCTATGTTCTACACCGCCCCTAACCATCCCCTTCCATGCCTTTGCGGCTCTCAGCGCAATCTCCAGCGGCTCTATGGCCAGCGCAAACAGCCGCGGGGAGAGTGGGCAGCCCTGTCTGGTCCCTCGGTACAGCCTAAAGTACTCTGACACTTCTCTGTTTGTCCTGACGCTGGCCTTTGGGGCCTGATATAATAACTTGATCCAATTCACCAGTCCCTCCCCGAACCCAAACCATCCGAGCACCTCCCATAGATATTCCCACTCCACCCGGTCAAAGGCCTTCTCGCCGTCCATCGCCACCACTACCTCCATCTCCCTGCCCGCCGGGGGCATCATTATCACATTACGTAATCTTCTCAGGTTGGCCGCCAGCTGCCTACCATTCACAAACCCAGTTTGGTTCCCCCCAATCACCTCTGGTGCGCAGTCCTCCATTCTAACCGCCAGTACCTTTGCGAGGAACTTGGCATCTACATTAATCAGGGAGATTGGCCTGTAGGACCCACACGCCTCCGGGTCTTTACCCCGCTTCACTATCAGTGATATAGTGGCTTGTGACATTGTCGGCGGCAGGGTCCCTTTGTCCCTAACCTCATTAAAAACCCTCGCCAAGACCGGGCCCACCAACTCCGAGAACTTCCTATAAAACTCTACTGGGTATCCATCCGGCCCCGGGGCCTTCCCCGATTGCATGGCCTTTAGGCCCCCCAATACCTCCTCCACTCTAATCGGGGTCCCCAGCTCATCCACTCGCCCCCCACCTACTGTTAGGAATGTTAACCCTTCCAGAAACCTTTTCATCTCCTCCGGTTCTTCCGGAGGCTCCGAAGTGTACAGCTTGCGATAGAAGTCCCGAATACCTTATTCAATCCTGCCAGGTCCTCCACTCTGCACCCCTCCCCATCCATCACTCTACTTATTTCCCTGGCCGCCTCCCTCTTCCTGAGTTGCTGCGCTAACAATCTGCTAGCCTTTTCCCATGCTCGTACACCACGCCCCTCGCCTTCCTAAGCTGTTCCACGGCCCTACTCGTGGATAGTGCCCCCAGTTCCGCCTGTAGTCTCTGCCTCTCCCTGAGTAAAACCTCCCCCGGGGACTCCGGGTGTTCCTCATCTATCCGACCCATTTCCGGAACCAATCTGTCCATCTCTGCCCTGTCTGCCTTGGCTCTGTGGGCCCCAATTGAGATCAACTCTCCCCGCACTACTGCCGTAAGCGCCTCCCACAGGGTCGCCGCTGAGACCTCCCCATATCATTCACCTCCGAAGCCTTTCACAGACCCCCTCCTCCGACAGCAGTCCCACGTCTAGCCTCCATTGCGGGCGTTGGTAGCTCCCCCCCCCCCGACCTGCAGGTCTACCCAGTGCGGGGCATGGTCAGAGATAGTGATTGCCGAATATTCCGTGTTCTTTACCTCCCCTATACAGTCCCTGCTTAGAACAAAAAAGTCTATCCTAGAATATACTTATGGACGTGCGAGTAAAACGAGTAGCCCCTTCCTGTCGGCTGTCTGGCTCTCCAGGGGTCCACTGCCCCCATTTGCTCCATAAACCCTTTCAGCTCCCTTGCTGGGAGTCTACCCGTTCTGGGACACGACCGATCCAGAGCCGAATCCAGGACCATGTTAAAGTCCCCCCCCCATTATTAGCCTGCGAGAGTCCAGGTCCGGGATCTTCCCCAGCACTCTTTTAATAAAGTCCACATCGTCCCAGTTCGGGGCATATATATTCACCAGCACCACTCTTCTCCCCTCCAATCTGCCCCGTACCATCAGGTATCTGCCCCCCCTGTCTGCGGTTATGCCCTCCGCCTCAAATTGCACCCGCTTGTTGATCATGATTGCCACCCCCCTGGACTTTGAGTCCAAGTCCGAGTGGAAGACCTGGCTAATCCAGCCCTTCCTTAGTCTAGTCTGGTCAGACACTTTCAGATACGTCTCCTGCAACATAATTATGTCCACCCTCAGAGCCCGCAAGTGTGTGAACACCCGCGCCCTCTTAACCGGCCCATTCAGTCCCCTGACATTCCAGGTGATCAGCCTGGTTGGGGGGCACAACCCACCCCCCCCCCACCCGCCGGTCAGCCATAGCCTTTCTCAGGCCGGCCCCCGGCCCGTGCGTCGCGCCATTCTTGGCCCGCCTCTTGGCTGCCTCCACCCTCGACCTCCTTTCCAGTGCCTATTTCAAGTCCCTCCCACGTCAGCAGAACAACCCCCCCCCCCCCCCTCCCCAGCAACATCCCCCGATAACCCCACCCTTGCCATCCACTGGCTGTATTCCCCCCCCCCCCCACCTGACTCCCTTGACTAGCCAATCTGCTAGCCCGGTGACTCATCACTCCGTTACCCCCCTGTCTCATTCCCATTGCCTCCCCGTCCTCATCCCCACTCCCCGGCGCCCCATCCCTGTCTCCAACCCACTGGAGCAAACTCACCGGCACAGGAAGGCATGGACATCAGTAAAACAAAAACCCCCCAACCCACGTCCTTAACCCCCCTTGCTGACCGGCCACCCATAGTTACCATACCGGCTCCAGTGCCCTCCGCGAGCCCCACAAAAAGCAAAAATCCGCACAAAAAGGAAAAAACAGAAAAAATAGGAAGAAAACAAAAACAAAAACAAAAAAAAACCAGTAACCAAAAACAAAGGAAAGAGTTCCAAATGTCCTGCTTGGCACCTTTAACCCAGCAAACCATTGAACAGCGGTCCAGGAACATTCGGCGTCCCTTCATACGGTAGTTCTTGGGCCCTAATTCGCGTCCGTGGGACCTCTTTTTCGGGACCAGTCCCTGATCCCTCGCAAAGTCCATCGCTTCTTCAGGTTCGGAGAAGTAGTGGTGTTGGCCCTGATGGGTGACCCATAGACGGGCCGGGAACAGCAGACCAAACTTCATGTGCTTCTTGAACAGCACCTCCTTGACTTGTTTAAAGGCTGCTCGCCGCCAAGCCACCTCCTGGCTTAGGTCCTGATAAATACAGAGAAGACTGTTGTTCCACGTACTGCTCCTGGCGCTCTTTGCCCACCGCAGCACCCGCTCCTTGTCCACGGCACCTGTGGAACCTGATCACCATCGGGCGACCGTCTGCGCATCCGCCTGCTCCTCCACCGCCTCTCCCAGCTCCTTAACTTTAACATCTTGCGCATCCAGCCTCTGGTTCAGCTGATCCACTGCCTTCTGAAGTGGGTCCAAGTTGTCTCGCTTCAACGACTCAAAACTGGTTTTCATTACCTGGAGCATGTTATCCAGCGCCTGCTGGATTGCTGAGTCCGAGGTCCGTGTGTCCGCCATCTTAGGTCCCAGGTCAGCTTCCTCAGCTCCTTGCCTTTGTCCCTTTCTCTCTCTCTTCCTCTGCTTCCTGGACTCCCGCGGTTCCATGTACCGCAGCCCGCTCTTCAGCACTTTCACGGCTGCCTTCCTACTGGTCCGTGGTCCCGCTATCGCAGGGAATCAGCCCCTAAAGCCCCGCCGGAGTGAGAGCCCGCCGATTGTGCGGCTCACTCGAACATCGCCGCCACCAGAAGTCCCCTCTTTATCAATTTTTAGCCCATCCAGTGTCTCAACCAGCTACTCCTTGATTATGAGTTTGGCAACATTTTCTTCCTTGGTAAGGACAGATGTAAAGTATTTATCTGATAACTCAGCCATGCCCTCTGACTCTATGCGACAATCCCCTTTTTGGTCCCTTATCGGCCCCACTCCTTACTACCCTTTTACTATTTATTTTCCTATAAAAGACCTTTGGATCCCTTTTAAGGTAGCTGTCATTCTCTTCTCATACTCTCTCTGAGCCTTTCTTATTTCCTTCTGTCCTTCACGTCTGAACTTGCAATCCGTTTCTTACATGTATTATCAACCTGAGATTTGTGCTGTCCATTTTTTCCTTGCCTTATCTTACTTTCTTTTGTCATCTACTTTGTCTGTCCTACCTTTCCAAATCATAGGAATGAACCTTTACAGTACCTGAACTATCTTCTCTTTGAAATAAACCCATTGTTACTTTAAGGTTTTACCTCCCAATCCTTCATGGCGTTTACCAGGAACAGGTCTGTTCTCAACCCACTAAAATTGGCTCCCCTCCAATTAAGTATTTTTACTCTTGGCTGCTCCTTGTCCTTTTTCATAGCTAATCTAAATCTTATGATACCATGATCACTGTTCCTTAACTGACACTTGATCCACCTCACTCTCCAGAACCAAAAGGTTAATGGATGAGAAACGTGCTGGTAAAGAAAATTCTCCTGAATGTTTCAGAAACTCTCCTCTCTCTATGCCCTTTATACGATTGCAATCCCTCTTTATTTGTGGGCAGCATGGTAGCAGAGTGGTTGGCACAGTTGCTTCACAGCTCCAGGGTCCCAGGTTCTATTCCCAGCTTGGGTCACTGCCTGTGTGGAGTCTGCACATTCTCCCCGTGTCTGCGTGGGTTTCCTCCAGGTGCTCTGGTTTACTCCCACAATTCAAATATGTGCAGGTTAGGTGGATTGGCCATGATAAATTGCCCTTAGGTTATGTGGGGTTACTGGTTTGCGGGGATAGGGTGGAGGTGAGGGCTTAAGTGGGGTGCTCTTTCCAAGAGCTGGTGCAGACCCGATGGGCCAAATGGCCTCCTTCTGCACTGTGAATTCTATGATCTATGAGGAGAATTGAAGTCCCCATTGTTACAACTCTTTTTAAACTCTTTATTTTTAAAAATATTTTTATGAAGGCATTGATAAATATACATAAAACACAATCTAAAACCAAGAAAAAGAGAACAAACAGGAAATCACAGTGCCAATAAATAACCCACCCCGCTCCCTGCTGATGTCCTAACTATCTTTGAAGAAGCCAATAAACGGCTTCCATCTCCGGACGAACCCCCCACAGACCCTCTCAAAGGGAAATTAACCTTTTCTAACCTCACGAATTCCGCGAGGTGGCTTACCCACACCCCTGGTTTCGGCGGCCCCGAGTCCCTCAATTCCAGCAAAATCCATTTCCAGGCTTCCAGGGAGGCAAAGGCCAAGACGTCGGCCTCTCTCGCTCACTGGACTCCTGGGTCTTCCGACACACCAAAAATTGCCACTTCTGGACTTGGGACAACCTTCACCTTCAGTACCTCAGACATAACGTCAGCAAAACTCCCGGCAGACTTCCTCCAGTTTCGGACAAGCCCAAAACATGTGGACATGGCTCGCGATTCGATGGGCCGAGTGGCCTAATTCTGCCCCTATGTCTTATGGTCTTATGCAAAGCTATAAATAGGTCCCCAAACCTTTCAATCCCTGCTCTCCGCCACCCCCAGAACCCCGCATCCAGCCACCCCCCCCTCCCCCCTCCCCAGGGCAAACCTGTGGTTCCCCCAAATCAGTGCCTGCAATGAAGCACCCTCTAACCCAGGTGCAACCCCCATTGTCCCCACACCCCCAGGGCCAACACTGGGTTTGTGGGGTACCTGGCCGGCGAGAACAGCAGAGACACCGTCAACAGAGCCCCTAAGCTTGAGTCTTTACAAGAGGCTGCCTCCATCCACTCCCACACCGACCCCTCCCCACTACCCACTTCTTGACCATGGTTATATTTGCTGCCCGGTTGTAGTTCATTCATTACATTTGGCGGGTGGCAGCCTGTGCCCCACCACACCCCCCCTCCGCCCCCATGCCCCCACCCCATGTCCCCGCTCGAGCAGCACCTTCTTTACCCAGGGGGATTTCCCCGCCCAAACATACCCCCAAATCAGGGTGTTAACTTTCCTAAAAAAGGCCTTTGGGATAAAAATCGGGAGGCTCTGAAAAACTAATAGGAACCTCGCGAGCACCGTCATTTTCACGGTTTGCACCAGCCCCGCAAGCGACAACAGGAGCACATCCCATCTCTTAAAATCCCTCTTCATCTACTTGACCAACTGCGCCAGGTTCAATTTGGGCAAATGTTCCCACCCCCAGGCCACCTGGATGCCCAAGTGTCTAAAGTTCGTTCCCACCACTGTAAATGGCAGCTCACCCAGCCTCTCCTCCTGTCCCCTTGCTTGAATCAGGAAAACCTCCCTCTTCTCCATATTTAATTTATGTCCAGAAAACTGGCCAAACTCCTCGAAGATGTTCATCATCCCCTTAATGCCACCCACCGGATCCAAAATGTAAAGTAGCAAATCATCCGCGTATAACAAAACTCTATGCTCCGCCCCCACCCCCCCGCCCCTGCACTAACCCTTTCCAACTCCTTGACACTCTAAGTGCCATTGCCAGTGGCTTTATCGCCAGGGCAAAAAAGCCAACAGGGAGAGTGGTCATCCCTGCCTTGTCCCATGATGTAATCCAAAATACGTCAAACTCACCCAACTCATCCTTATACTTGCTACCAGCGCTCTAAATAGAACCAGATCCAATCCACAAACCCCTGCCCCAACCTGAACCAGCCCAGAACTTCCCACAAATATTCCCATTCTTCCTGATCAAAGGCTTTCTCTGCATCCACCACCTCCACCTCTTGTCCCACTGGGCGGGTCAAAATCACATTCAATAAGCGCCTAACGTTCATCGACAAATGCCTCTCCTTTACAAATCCCATCTGGTCCTACGCTATCCATGAGACCAAGATCTTTGCCATCAGTTTGCCGTCCATATTCAGCAGCGAGATCGGGCGATAGGACCTACACTGCTCCGACTCTTTATCATTCCACAGAATTAAGGATATTGAGGCCCGCAATAGCGTAGAAGGAAGCCCCCCCTTCTCCCTCGCCTCATTATATGCCCTTACCAGTAGGGGCCCCAGGTTCCCCGAAAACCTCTTCTAAAATTCCACAGGGAACCCATTCGGACCCGGGGCCTTCCCTGTCTGCAACACCCCAGTCCCTCCAGCACCTCCACCACTCCAATGGGCACCCCCAACCCCACAACCAAATTCTCCTCCACCTTGGGGAAATCCATCCCATCCAAAAATCACCGCATTCCCTCTCCCAAAACGGGCTCCGATTCATATAGCCTCCAATAAAATTCCTCAAATGCCCCATTCACCCTGACTAGGTCCAGGACAACCCTTCCCCTCCCATCCTTCACCTTTCCGATCTCCCTCGCCGCCTTCTGTTTCCTAAGTTGGTGAGCCAACGTTCTGCTTGCCTTCTCCCCATATTCGTATACTTCCCCCCTGTCCCTCCATAACTGTCCTACTGCCTTCCCCATGGAAACCAACCCAAACTCCATCTGGAGCTTCTGCTGTTCCTTCAACAAGCCTGCCTCTGGGGCCTACGAGTATCTCCTATCTACCCGTAGAATCTTCTCCACCAGCCTTGTCATCCCCGCCCAGTCCGTCCTGTTCCTGTGCGTCAGAATGGATATCAACTCCCCCCTGACCACTGCCTTAAGTGTCTCCCATAGCGTGACAGCCGATACCTCACCCGTGTCATTAAGCTCCACATACCCGCAAATGGTGGCACTCACTCGCTCACACACCTCTTCGTCTGCTAACAATCCCACGTCTTATCTCCAGTGCCGGTGCGCGCGCCCCCCCCCCCCACAGGAATGGAGACTGAGGGAGTTACCTTTTGAAGTGGTGGGGAAGAGTTTCAGGTATCTGGGGATTCAAGTGGCTAAGGATTGGGGGCAGCTTCACAAGTTAAATTTGGGTAAAGCGGTTGATCAGCTGAAAAGGGGTTTCCACAGGTGGGACATGCTCCCACTGACACTGGCGGGGAGGGTGCAGATGGTGAAGATGACGGTGCTTCCAATACTGCTGTTCTTTTTTCAATGTCTCCTGAATTTTGGCCCAAAGGCCTTTTTTAGGAAAATTTATGCGGCAATCTTGGGTTTTGTGTGGGCTGGTAAAACCCCGAGGGTGGAGGGTGAAGAAGGCACTCCTGGAACGGGGTCGCGAGGAGTGGGGGCTTGGCCCTCCCGAGTTTTATTATTACTGAACGGCCAACCTATTGATGGTGAGGAAGTGGGTAGTGGGGGAGGGGTCAGTTTGGGAGCGAGTAGAGGCGGCATCCTGCAAGGGTATGAGTTTGGAGGCTTTATTAACGCCGCCCCTGCCGTTCTTGCCGGCTCGGTACTCCACAAGCTCAGTGATAGCAGCCCTGAGGGTGTGGGGGCAATGGAGACAGCACATGGGATTGGAGGGGGTGTTAGTGTGGTCACCGATCTGTGACAAACACCGTTTTGTTCCGGGGGGGCTGGATGGAGGCTTTAGGAGGTGGCAGTGGGCAGGGATTGAGAGATTTGGGGATCTCTTCATTCAGGAGGGTTTCCCAAGCCTGGAGGCATTTGAGGATGAGTTTGAGTTGCCGGGTGGGAATGGGTTTCGATACCTACAGATACGGGATTTTATACGGAGGCAGGTTCCAAGGTTTCCTCGCCTCCCCCCGGGGGGGCTAAGGATACGATGATGTCAAAAACGGGGGTTGGGGAGGGGAGGGTCTCGGAGATATACAAGGAATTGATGGAGTGAAGGGGTCCCAATCGGGGAGGTGAAGAGGAAGTGGGAAGAAGAGTTGGGAGGTGAGTTGGAAGTCGGACTATGGGAAATGGCCTTGAGGAGAGTTAATTCATCCTCGTCGTGTGTCAGGCTTGGCCTGATCCAGTTCAAGGTGGTCCATAGGGCGCATATGACTGTGGCCCAAACGAGTAGGCTTTTTGAGGAAGTGGAGGATAGGTGGGGGAAGTCCAGCGAATCATATACATATGTTTTGGGCGTGTCCGAAGTTGAGGGGATGCTGGCAGGGATTTGCGGACGTCATGCCAGAGGTCCTGGAAGGGAGAGTGACTCCGAGTCCAGAATTGGCAATGTTTGGGGTATCGGAAGATCCGGGGGGCCCAGGTGGGGAGGGAGGCTGATATTCTGGCCTTCTCCTCCCTGCTAGCCTGGAGACGGATTTTGTTGGGATGTAAGGACTCAGAGCCTCCAAATTCAGGAGTGTGGGTCAGCAACATGGCGGGGTTTCTCAGGTTGGAAAAGATTAAGTTCGCCTTGAGAGGTTCAATTCAGGGGTTCATCGAATTCTTCAAGGAAAATTGAACGTCAGCAGTAAGGGAGGGAAGGGGAAAAGGGGGGGGAATAAAATGGGAGGCATGGCAGTGGAAGACAAGGACAGGGAACTTAATACACGGGTAATTGGGAAATAGGGCGGGGGTAGTAGGGGATGTTATTCTTATGTTTTTTGCGTGTTTTGGCCCGCGCAGTTGTTTAAGAAATGTTTTTTAAAATATTTTTATTCTCCATTTTCACATTTTCCTTCAGAATTTATACCCCACCAACAAACAGTAAACGGTAACAAATACAAAGTCAGTCCCCTTATCAACAGCAACGATCCCATCCTCCCACCACCCCAAACAACGGCCCACCTGTCAATATAAGCATCAAATAAAACAAACCCTCACACGGTGGGAAAAACAAAGGAAAAAAGAAAAAGGAATCCGGAATCGCCTATGGTCACCATTGACCTATAGAATCCACCCCCCCCCCCACAACATTCAATGCCATCCAGCCCCCAAAAGAGTATCGTAAATGACACCCACGAATTGTAAACCCCCCTCCCCAACTCCTCCCATCCACTTCCTTTTGTAAAACTCCTCCTCCCAACTTCGGTTCCTTCCCCCCAACTTTCTACCCCGGCTAGACTAATCGGACCCTGTTCTGCCAGGCTCTGATGGCCTCAGCCCCTCCCCCACCTCACTCCTGTTCACTGGCCGGCTTAAACCAGCCAGCATGGAGACCCCCACCTGGGTCTCTTTCCCCCTTGCCCGGTCCCAGGAAAACCAAGAAATCCCCTTTAGCACACAAACCCCGCATACACACCAACACTCCAAAGAACTATCATTGCAATTGGAAGTCCCACCCCTTCCCTTGTCCAAATGTATACAACGTTGGCTCATTCAGCACATACACCAGCACGCAGTGAAAAAAAAAATACAGTTGCATGAGGCTACATCGGTACATGACCATTTCTCAATTCTGCCACAGTCATTCTGCCTTCGCAAACTCCTCCGCTGCTTCCGCCGTCCCAAAATAAAAGTCCTTGGATTTGTAGGTCACCCTCAACTTAGCTGGGTATACAATGCCGCACTGCACCTTGCTAATGTACAGTGCCCTCTTCAGCCGGCTGAAGGCAGCCCGCCTCCCCAACTGCACCGTAAAGTCCTGATATATGTGTACACCAGCTCCAGCCCACTGCACCACCCGCTTCTGCTTGGCCCAGCACAGGACCTTCTCCTTCACACTGTACCTACGGAAACACAGAGTCACTACTCTTGGCGGCTCACTCGCCTTTGGTACAGGCCTCCATGACCGATGAGCCCGATCCAGTTCATATCGGGAGGGGTCATCCCCCTCCCCCAATAGCTTTGTCAACATCGTGGCAAAATACTCAGTCGGCCTCTGTCCTTCCACCCCTTCGGGCAGCCTCACAATCCTCGGATTCTGTCGCCTGGATCTGTTTTCCAGGTCTTCCATTTTGGCTCGCAGATCCTTGTTGATCTCTATCGCCTTCCGCATCTCCTTCCCCATCGAGTTAAGTTGATCACTGTGCTGCAATAATGTCTCTTCCATTTCCTTCCGCGCTTCATCTTGCATCCCACACCTCCGCCACTGCACTCATTACCGCCGTCCTCACCGGGGTAATTGCCTCCTCCACCAGCACTTTCAATACCGCCCCCATCTCCTTCCTCATTGCCTCCATGTGTTTTGAGAACTGCCTTTCGAATTCGACAGCCATCACCTTAGTTATTTCTTCAGCCGTGAGCAATGTGGCCTCCCCTGGTGCCCCAGCCTCCATTTTCCTTGCCGTCCCTGTGGTGACCTTTCCACTCCCGACGGACTTTCAGCTGCTTTTTTCACGGCCGTTTGTTTGCTTATCCTCGACATTTCCCTTCTCTGTGCCTTTTCCCTGCTTTTGCCGCCTCCGTTGCCCCTGGGACTGGGCGTTAAACCCCAAAATTGCCATTCCCGAACGGGAGCCCTCCAATGTGCGTCTGCCTCACGCCCGCCGTCACCGGCAGTCTGATGTTTAAGAAATGTTAAAGTGTTTAAACTGTGACAATTACAAATGATTCAATAAAATATTTTCTTAAAAAAAGGAACCACAATCGGCTAGTACCCCGAGTCAACCACCTCGCCCGCAGAATCTTATCCACCACAAAGTAATCGATCCGCGAATACACCCTCTGCACAGGGGAGATGTACGAAAATTCCTTCGTCCTCGGCCTCCCAAACCTCCACAGGTCCACCCCCCCTCCCCCCCTCTCCCCAATGCGCTCCATGAACCTCTTTTGCCACCGCTGACATTCTCCCCAAACGCAGACTCGCCTGGTCCAACATCGGCTCAATGACCTGTGGCCATCTAAAATGGTCGCCCACAAAGAATGATGGGAATTGGGGTTAGATTTGGGACACAGACAAGCTGCAGTGTGTGTATTTGCAAACAACAGCTCAGACTTACACAGGAACTCACACCTGCTGAAGGCCACTCAAAGGTCTTCCTAGGACAATGGACTCCAGATAGAAACGAACAATAAGTGGCTGACTGGGGGGTGCTTGTTTGACTTATATGGGAAGGCCCACGTGCCCTGGACACTAGCGACTATGGCCGACCTAGCCCCGCCCAGCCATCAAAATCCCCACCCCTAATTGGCCAGAATCGATTACAGTGATCGAAACCCTGTTGATCCATTGGATCCTCACCTGGGACCGCCCAAAAGGGCGCGAAAGATCGGAGGCTAAGAAGAGCTGCGCAACCAGCATTCAGTCTCTATCGGACCGGCTCTGCACTTGACCACCGACTGCAGCATAGCTCCTGACATCAGCCAAGTTCAAAGACCTGCGACATCTACCGAAAGACAATCATCGAGCACAGATGACCCACTCGACCTCCAGCCGCCACACATGAGGAAACAGATAAGACCACATCTACCCTGCACCAAGCCGGTCATTTGGAAGTTAAGTCAAGGTCATTTAAATTGATAATCATAGTCTTGATGTCCATGAACGCATGATTTCTTAAGTATAGAACTAATCTTGCATCCAATAAATAAACTGTGATTGAACTGAATACTTGTATGATCATTTGTCCAATACATGGGGTAAGCACACACTGCGGTTCGAAACTAAAAGAGCAACAGACCGTATTAAAGTTCCCCCCCCCCCCCCCCCCCCCCCACGCAAAATCAACCGGTGCGAGTCCAGGTCCGGGATCTTCCCCAGTACCCAGCTCATGAACAAACAAAGGACAAAGAAAAGTACAGCACAGGAACATTTGGGGCATAAACATTCATCAGGACCACTGGTATCTCCTCCAATTTCCCGCTCACCATCATAGACCTTCCCCACCCACCCCGGGTCTGCCACTATGTACCCCACCTCAAATGCTTCCCGTTTATTTATTAGCACCGGCACTTCCCGCGTCTTCAAATCAAAACCCGAATGAAAAACTGTCCAACTCACCCCTTCCTCGGCTAAATCAAACTCTCTGTAATTACCTTTCAAATTTGCTCAACCACATCTTTCCCAGTAGTTGGTGACCTTTATTAAACGCGGCTGTGTAATCGTACATCTATTGTTTCTTAACTTGAACTCAATAGGTTCTGTCCTTGATACCTCCTGAACATCCCTTCTCTCTGGCCCTGTAATATTCTCATTAATCAATACTGCCAACCGTCCGCCTTTCTTCCATTCCCTATCCTTCTTAAACACTATGCATACAGGGATATTTAGAACCCAATCTAGACTTTCTTTTGAGCTAGTTCTCTGTTATCATTGCAACATAATGGGCTGAATTCTCCACTCCCTGATGCCGAAACCCTGTTCAGCGACGGGGCGGAGAATCCGGTTTGGCACACAAGATTGGGAGTGGCGCTGATTCTTCAATTCTCTGCCCCCCCGAAAATCGCCATACTCGTGCAGTACGATGAACAGAATATCCACCACATCAGGCTATTGCCTGAGGCCTACCGACCGGCTGAATTCCCGATGGCGTGGACTTCTCATGGTCCTGCCGTTCGGGAACCCTGCGAGGGGGCTATGGACTCAGGCCAAATCCACCAAAGTTGGGGGAGGGCCGATCAGTGGGCAGGGGGAGTCTTCATTCGGGGCTGGGGAAATGTGTGTGGCCGGTCCAGGGTGCACGAGTGGCCGAGGGGGGGGGCACGATTTTGCTGGTCCACGTCCGTGGGCTGAGTCCACCATGGAGCATGGCGTGGCCGTTGGAGACCACCGCCGTGCGCATGCGCAGCCTTTGACCCGGAAGTGCAGGGGCCGTATCGGCAGCTAGAACTCCGAGCTCGACGACAGCTGCCTGCAAGTCCCCTGCAAAATGTTTTCCTGAGTAAAAGATCACATTTTTCCCGACGGAGTGGGCACATAGTCCCACAAACGGAGAATCCAGCCCAATATCCCTATGTGCCCATTAGTGCCTGAAGCTCACCAGTCTTACTTACAACATTTCATGTGTTTACATAGATGAAGTGGAAGACCTAACTTAAATCTGCCTGTATTCTATTTTAAATAGTTGTTTGGTTGTACAAAACTTGTGTATTGCTAAAATAAGAGGCATGTCAAAGCTTTTCGTCTTGCAGTCATCAGGACACTTCACAAGAATACCAGAGCAAGGAAAAAACAACAATTTATACTGTATGAGAAGAAAGTGCTGATTGTTTGGCAATTGGACTCTGACACAGGCATTGCCATGGAAAATGCACCAGTTAAGGGTGAATGACAGTTAACTGCCAAGTATTGTTTGAAATTTAAACCAAACTGCTTGACCCTGATTTGTTCAGCATTGCCCTGAGCAATGAGTCAGCGAATGGCTGTCACTTATTTTCTTTAGCTCAAAAACACGCAATTGGTTGTTTCTGTCTGCAAAGAACGGGGCCTTGTGAATAAATTTTAAAAAAAAAAAAAGTTTTATTCAAAATTTTCATAAAATATCAATAACAAAAAGTAATTTTTTTTTACAAAGAAAAAAAAAACAGTATCCCCCCCCGCGCGCATACACAAAGGAAGAGGTAAATTAACACCCGCCATTCACATAAAACACACGCCCGCCCCTTCGACAAACCCCCACACCCTCCCTCCCCCCCCCGTGTATACGTCGAGAAAGAAACAAATCAATGCCCGCCATTAGCATAGAGCAACTATGCCCGTCCCTCCGGTCCAAAACAAAAAAAAACAACCCCCACACTCCCCCCCCACCCCCCTCCCCCCCACCCCCACTCCCCCCCCCTCCCCCCACCGGGCTGCTGCTGCTGCTGGCCTTTTCCTATCAGAACGCCAGGAAATCCAGAAATGGCTGCCACCTCCTGAAAAACCACTGCATTGATCCCCTCAGGGCAAATTTCACCTTTTCTAATTTAAGAAACTCTCCCATATTGTTGACCCAGGCCTCCACGCTTGGGGGCCTCGCATCCTTCCACTGAAGAAGAATCCTCCGTCAGGCTACTAGGGACGCAAAGGCCAGAACACCGGCCTCTTTCACCTCCTGCACTCCCGGCTCCACTGCAACCCCAAAAATTGCGAGTCCCCAGCCTGGCTTGACCCTGGATCTTACCACCCTTGATACCATCCTTGCTACACCCTTCCAAAACTCCCCCAGCGCTGGGCATGCCCAGAACATATGGGCATGATTTGCTGGGCTCCCTGAGCACTTGATACACCTGTCCTCACTCCCGCAGAACCGACTCATCCTTGTCCCAGTCATGTGAGCCCGATGCAGCACCTTAAACTGTATGAGGCCACGCCTCGCACAAGAAGAGGAGGAGTTCACCCTCCCCAGGGCGTCCACCCACGTCCCCTCCTCTATCGCCTCACCCAACTCCTCCTCCCATTTTCCCTTCAGCTCCTCGACTGAGGCCTCATCCATCTCCTGCATCACCTGGTGCGCTGCCGAGATCCTCCCCTCACCAACCCACACCCCCGAGAGCACCCTGTCCTGGATCCCATGCAGCGGCAGCAGAGGAAGCTCCGCCACCTGCCCCCTGACAAACGCCCTTACCTGTATATACCTGAAGGCGCTCCCCGGGGGAGCCCGAACTTCCCCTCCAGCGCACCCAGACTCGCAAACTTCCCGTCTACAAACAGGTCCCTCAACATCCTGATACCTGCCCTGTGCCAACTTAGGAACCCGCCATCAATTCTCCCTGGGACAAACCGGTGGTTGCCCCATATCAGGGTCCCCATTGAGGCCCCCACCTCCCCCCTGTGCCATCTCCATTGCCCCCAAATTTTGAGGGTAGCCACCACCACCGGGCTCGTGGTATACCTCGTTGGAGGGAGCGGCAGCGGCGTTGCTACCAGCGTCTCTAGGCTCGTGCCCACACAGGACGCCATCTCCATCCTCTTCCATGCTGCCCCCTCCCCCTCCATCACCCATTTACGCACCACCGCTGCGTTGGCAGCCCAGTAGTACACACAGAGGTTGGGCAGCGCCAGCCCCCCCCCCGTCCCTGCCCCGCTCCAAGAACACCCTTCTCACCCTCGGGGTCCCGTGTGCCCACACAAACCCCGTAATGCTCTTATTAACCCGCCTGAAAAAGGCCTTCGTGATAAGGATGGGGAGGCACTGGAACAGGAACAGAAACCTCGGGACCACCGTCATCTTGACTGATTGCACCCTACCCGCCAGAGACAGCGGCAGCATGTCCCACCTCTTAAACTCCTCCTCCATTTGCTCCACCAACCTCGTGAGGTTTAGCTTATGCAAGGCCCCCCAGCTCCTGGCCACCTGGACCCCCAAGTACCTGAAGCTCCTCTCCGCCCTTTTCAGTGGAAGCCTGCCAATTCCCCCCTCCTGATCCCCTGGGTGTACCACAAACAGCTCGCTCTTCCCCAAGTTGAACTTGTATCCTGAGAAATCCCTAAATTCCCAGAGAATCCCCATCACCTCCGGCATTCCCCCCACCGGGTCCGCCACATACAACAATAGGTCATCCGCATAGAGCGACACTTGGTGCTCCTCCCCACCCTGGACCAGCCCCCTCCAACTCCCCGACTCCCTCAGCGCCATAGTCAGGGCTTCAATTGCCAGCGCAAAGAGTAGAGGGGACAAGGGACACCCCTGCCTCGTCCCTCGGTGTAACCGTAAATACTCCGACCTCCTCCTATTCGTGGCCACGCTCGCCATCGGGGCCTCATACCACAGCCTCACCCAACTAACAAACCCCTCCCCAAACACAAATCTTTCCAGCACCTCCCACAAATATCCCCACTCAACCCTATCAAAGGCCTTCTCCGCGTCCAGCGCCACCACAATCTCCACCTCCCCTTCTACTGCCGGCATCATTGTAACGTTCAAGAGCCTCCTTATGTTGATGTTCAGCTGCCTCCCCTTCATAAACCCCGTTTGATCTTCGTGGATAACTTGCGGCACACAGTCCTCTATCCTCATGGCCAGGATCTTTGCCAACAGCTTGGCGTCCACATTGAAAAGTGAGATCGGCCTGTATGACCCACACTGCAGGGGATCCTTGTCCCGCTTAAGAATCAGGGAGATCAGCGCCCGAGACATCGTCGGGGGCAAGCCCCCCCCTTCCCTTGCCTCGTTAAAAGTCCTAACCAACAGTGGACCCAATAGGTCTGCATACTTGTAAAATTCAGCCGGGAACCCATCCGGACCTGGCGCCTTCCCCAACTGCATGCTCCCTATCCCTTTGACCAGCTCCTCCAGCTCAACCGGCGCCCCCAGTCCCTCCACCCTCGGGAATCTCAGCCTGTCCAAAAAGCGCCCCCCCCCCCTCCTCCGCCGGGGGTTCGGACCGATACAGTTTCTCATAAAAGTCCCTGAAGACCCCTTTAATGTCTACCCCCCTTCGCACCACATTTCGTCCTCGATCCTTAACTCCACCAATCCCCCTGTCCGCATCCCGCTTACCGAGCTGGTGCGCCAGCATTCTGCTCGCCTTCTCCCCATACTCGTACACCGCTCCCTGTGCCTTCCTCCACTGAGCTTCCGCCTTTTTGGTGGTCAACAAGTCGAACTCTGCCTGGAGGCTGCGCCGCTCCCTCAGCAATCCCCCCTCCGGGGCCTCCGTATATCTCCTCTCCACCCTCACCATCTCCCCTATCAATCTCTCCCTCTCTCTCTGCTCCCTTCTCTCCCTGTGGGCTCGAATGGAGATCAACTCCCCCCTAACCACCGCCTTCAGCACCTCCCAGACCGTCCCCACTCGGACCTCCCCAATGTCATTGGCCTCCAGGTACCTGTCAATACATCCTCGAACCCGTCCCCCCACCTCCTCATCTGCCAGCAGCCCCACCTCCAAGCGCCAAAGCAGGCGCTGGTCTCTCTCCTCCCCCAGCTCGAGGTCCACCCAATACGGGGCACGGTCGGAAATGGCTATCGCCAAATACTCAGCATCCTCCACGCTCGCAATCAGCGCCCTACTCATAACGAAGAAGTCGATCCGGGAATAGGCCTTATGCACATGGGAGAAGTATGAAAATTCCCTGGCCCTCGGCCTCGCAAACCTCCATGGATCCACCCCTCCCATCTGGTCCATAAACCCCCTCAACACCTTAGTCGCCGCAGGCCTCCCACCCGTCCTGGAACTGGATCGATCCAGTGGCGGATCCAGCACCGTGTTGAAATCCCCCCCCCCCCCCCCCCCCCCATTATCAGGCCCCCCCGCCTCCAAATCTGGAATCCGGCCCAACATGCGCCGCATGAAACCCGCATCGTCCCAATTTGGGGCGTATACATTGACCAGCACCACCCGCTCCCCTTGCAGCTTGCTGCTCACCATCACATACCTCTCGCCACTGTCTGCCACCGCATTCGACGCCTCAAACGACACCCTCTTCCCCACCAGGATCGCCACCCCCCCCCCCCCCGATTATTTGCATCCAGCCCCGAATGAAACACTTGGCTCACCCATCCCTTCCTCAATCTAACCTGATCCGCCACCTTCAGGTGCGTCTCCTGAAGCATGGCCACATCCGCCTTCAGCCCCTTCAGGTGCGCAAACACTCGGGCCTGTTGACCGGCCCATTCAGTCCCCTCACATTCCAGGTGATCAGCCGGATCAGGGGACCGCCTGCCCCCTTCCCTCCTTGTGTATTAATGTATACAGCTTCTAGCACATGCAAATATACCTCACTGTGAGCCCAAATCACAATCTTAAATTGTTAGTGTAATTCTTAGCATACTGAGGATTGTCTCGTAAATGTTATCCAATTGCGGAATCACATCTAACGTTGAAAACTGTTTTTAATTTTGCAAGCGTGGGTTGATTAGGTATAGTCTGTATCTTGCCTGTTGCGATCAGCGGCTGTGTCATGCTGTTTAATACAATCCAGTAATCTTTGATATGTACAGCCTACATACCTGGCATCTCACTGGCACTGAATTCATTTGCCACATTACTCATTTGTGTGATAGGCAGAATGTCTTTCTGGCTTGACAGCAGCATTCTGTTCATGCCGAATACCTCCCGGGTTTTTACTGCACCATAGCAGCTAGCTTCACCTGACTCATCATTGTTCAAGATCTGACCCACTATGGTTGTGTCATCAGCAAATTGGAGATGGAGTTGGAGGCGAATTTTGCCACATAGTTGTGTGTGTTTGTGTAGAGGGAGTATAGCAGGGGGCTAAGTATGCAGCCTCGTGGGGCCCCAGTAATGAAGACTTTCTGGAGGAAGTGTTGTTGTTTATAATTACTGATTATGGTCTATGGGTCAGGAAGTCGATGATCCAGTTGCAGAGGGAGGAGCCGAGACCTAGGTTTTAGAGTTTTGATATGAGTTTAGCTGGGATTATAGAGTTGAAGGCGGAGCTGTAGTCAATGAAGTCTGACCTAGGAGTCCCTGTTGTTGAGATGAATGTAGGGCCATGGAGATGGTGTCTGCTGTGGACCTGTTGTGGTGGTATGCGGATTTCAGTGGATCAGGGCATTCTAGGAGTTATGAAGTTGATGTGTCTCATGACCAACCTCTTGAAGCATTTCATAATGATGGATGTTAAGGCCACCAGACAGTAGTCATTGAAACACGTTGCCTGATTCTTCTTTGGCACCGATATGATGGTGGTCTTCTTGAAGCAGGTGGGAGCCTCAGAACGGAGTAGTGAGAGGTTGAAGATGTCCGCAAACACACCCGCCAGGATCTGAGTGCACGACCAGGGATTCCGTCAGGACCTGTTGCTTTCCGAGGGTTCACTTTCAAGAAGAGCAATCTGACTTCAGAAGTTGTGACGGTAGGTATGGGTGTGTCAGAGACTGTTGGGGCAGTTGACAATGGTTTGTTGGTTTTCTGCTTGAAACAAGCATACAATGCGTTGAGTCCATCGGGGGAGGGGTGCGCTGCTGCCGTAGATTCTACTCGGCTTTTCTATGTAACCCATTATGTTGTTTAAGTCTTGCCACAACCGATGAGAGTCTGTGCCATTAGTCTGTGACTCTAGCTTGGTCTGGTATTGTCTCTTGGCATCCCTCATAGCTTTGCAGATACCATACCTGAATTTCTTGTATAGGTCAGGGTCGCCTGACATGAACGCCTCAGCCCTGACCTTCAGTAGGGAGTGAATCTCCCGACTAAACCATGGTTTCCGGTTGGGAAACGTACGTACTACCTTCCTTGGCATGTAATCTTCCACACTTTCTGATGAAGTCTTTGATGGTGATGCTATTCTCGTTTAGGTTGGCCACTGAGTTCTTAACTATGGACCAGTCCACTGACTCCAAGCAGTCACGCAGAAGCTCTTCTGTTGCCTTGGACCAGCATTGCACAACCTTCTTAACTGTATTCTTCTGCTTTAGTCTCTGCTTGTATGCCGGGAGAAGGATACGATTTTCCAAAGTGTGGTCAGGGGGTGGATCAGTAGGCGCCCTTGATGTTTGTGTAGCAGTAGTCAGGGATGTTGGTGCCCCAGGTGGGACAGGAGATGTGTTGGTGGAATTTTGGCAGTACCTTCTAGATGTTGGCCTGGTTGAAGTCCCTGGCCTTAATGAACAAGTTCTCTGGGTATTCCGTTTCACTGTTATTTATAGTGGTGTACAATTCATCAAGCACCTTCTTCATTTCTGCCTGGGGCGGGATGTTGACCGCTGTGATGATGGCAGAAGTGAACTCCCGTGGAAGGTAGTGTGGGCGGTACCTCACAGTCAGGTATTCCAGGTCTGAGGAACAGTAATTTTCCAGGGTCACCACGTCCGAGCACCAGGAGGAGTTGACGAGGAGGCAAACCATCCACCCTTCGCTTTGCCCGATGATGCCTTGTGGCCCATCTGGTGTATCAAGAAGCCATCAGCCATCAGATAGCACAGCATTTCTATCAGTGTGCATGTCCTGTGTGGTCTTTGCAAATGTGAAGGAATCCTCTGCTGTGCATCTGGAAAATGTGCTCAAAACTGGTTGTAATAATTCGCCCAGCCATTTGGCTAATTCATATTGTGCAGCATCAGCCATAGATAAGATAGGTTGAGTAAAGGGACATCACTTTTATGTGTCTTGAACAGCCCATGCATACGTGGATGATACTGTGAGGATGAACTCTGTCATATATGTCATGTGGTAACTCATCACTCTTACACAGGTCCACCAAGTGTTTTTTCAGATTACTTTCAAGCAAGGCTGTCCTGTCATGTTGAGAGGCAGGTTGAATGGTTACAAGTTTGGACCTGTCATTAAGATTGGCGTGCATTTTGTTGATATTGTCACATTTATTAGGATGGCTAGTCCCACCCCTTTGTCCGGTTTACTGATGTGTATGTCCGGGTTGCTCTTAAGGTCTCGCAACACTGTAAGAAATTTGCATTGTATGCGAAAGTCAGACAGGTCATTCAGAATCCTGCAGTATGTGTGCACTAGAACAGCAAAGCACGCTTTCAAGGATTCACCGTCTTTAGTGGACATTGGTTTTTGGCAAGATAGTTGGGAGTTGAGTAGAACATCTAATAAATAATTATCAGTTTGCTAAGAATTGCGCTTAAGGTTGTCAGTCATACTCACAGTGTGGCGCATTTGTGAGTACTATATTGGAAGCTACATATATTAATATATAGGACTCTGTTCTTTGTAGACAGAAAGAACATGGACACACATTGCGCCTGTTTCACCGAAACAAAATATATGACAGCCATTATGTCGCAGTGCCTGGTTTAAATTTCAAACAATGCTTGGCAGTTAACTTTCATTCGTCATTCCCCCCTCCTCCGCTCCCCCCCCCCCCCCCCCCCCCCCCACTCCCCTCCTGTTGCCTGGATACTGCAGGATTCTGAATGACCTGTCTGACTTTCGCATACAATGCAAATTTCTTACAGTGTTGCGAGACCTTAAGAGCAACCCGGACATACACATCAGTAAACCTGACAAAGGGGTGGGACTAGCCATCCTAATAAATGTGACAATATCAACAAAATGCACGCCAATCTTAATGACAGGTCCAAACTTGTAACCATTCAACCTGCCTCTCAACATGACAGGACAGCCTTGCTTGAAAGTAATCTGAAAAAACACTTGTGTGTTTTATCTCCTGTTTGTTTGCTCTTGGGGAAGGTGACCTGGGGTTCAAGGTGAGTCTTTGGGTGGAGGAAGGTAAGGTCAGCAGGGAGCCTCCTTCACTGAGCAGAGAGGTGAAGGGGGGGTGGGGGGGAGTTCAGTTGGAGGAGCCTGTGGGTAAGGGCTGCCACGCTAGCAAGTAATGCTGGTGAACGGAAGTGAGATGGGGGAGAAGGCCGAGAGAGGTGATTATGGGGGAGGAGGGGGCAGGGGCAGGGTGAATAGGGAGCTTGATGCAATGAGGCGAGGTGGGCGAAGAGACATGGTCAGGGGCGGAGAAGGGGACCATCTTGGATGGGCCAGGTACAGGGTGAAATCAACAGGACTGGAGCCAAAATGGGAGGATGACAGACGGTAGAGAGGAATGGAGGTGTAAGCCTCCGTAAGGCTGACAAAGTGAAATTTGCAAGGGCTCAATGGACCAGTTAAAAGATCTCAGGCTTTTGCGCACCTCAGGAGCTTGAAAGCGCAGGTGGTGTTTCTGCAGGAGACGCACCTCCGTGTGATGGACCAGGTTAGACTAAGGGAGGGGTGGGTTGGGCTGATTTTCCACTCGGGGTTTGATTTGAAATCACGGGAGTAAGAAAATGGGGTTTGTGAGTGCGAAGGAGGTGAGGGACCCGGGTGGGAGATATGTGCTGGTGAGTGGGGTATTAGAAGGGATGTCGGTGGTGTTGGTGAATGTGTATGCCCCAAATTGGGATGATGTAAGTTTTATGAGGGGGTTGCTGGCAGCAATCCCGGACTTGGCCACGCACCAGTTGATTATGGGAGGAGATTTTAATTGTGTCCTGGAGCTGATAGACCCAGCCCTAGGTCAATGTGTAGGATACGAATGGCAAAGGAGCTGGGTGGGTTTATGGAAAAGGTGGGTGCGGTGGATTTGTGGCGCTACAAGAACCCAGGGGGAAGGGAGTATTCCTTTTTTTCACATGTCTATAGGGTGTATTCCAGAATTGTCTTTTTTGTGGTGAGCTGGGAGAATTTGGCTGGGGGGGGGGGGGGCGACAGAGTACGCGGGATAGTAATCTCGGACCATGCGCCCCACTGGCTGGAGTTTCCGCTTAGATCGGGACTGGCGCAGAGACTGGGGTGGCGGATTGATTCGGGGTTGTTGGTGGATGGAGGCTTTTGTGACAAGGTGCGGTCGGCAATTAAGGATTATGTGGAATTGAACTGGAACGGGGAGGTGTCGGCGGCCACCTTTTTGTAAGCGCTAAAAGCGATGGTCCGTGTGCAGATTATCTCGTTCAAGGCTTATGCGGATAGGATAAGGAGGGAGGAATATGAACGCTCATGAACGAGATAGTTGAGGTAGTTAGTGAGTACTCAAAGGCGCCCACCAGGGAGGGATTGGCGAGGAGGAAAGAATTACAGGGCCAATTCGATAGGCTGATAATGGTGAAGATGGTAGGACAGCTGCGTAGGGCAAGAGGGGTGCAGTACAAATACAGGGAGAAGGTGAGCCGAAAGCTAGCACACCAGGTATGGAGGCAGGCCACTTCCAGAGAAATATTGAAGATAGGGACTGGGGCAGGGGATGTGGTGTTGGAGCTGGGGAAGATAAACAAGGTATTTAGGGATTATTATACGGAGCTGTACAGGACGGACCCAGGGCGTGGGGGGAAGAGGGGGACATGGGACGGTTTTTAGATGAACTGAAGTTTCCACAGTTGGAGAAAGAGAAGAAGCAGGTACTAGAGGAGCCCCTGGTCCTGAGGGAGATATTGAACAGTAAAAGAGGTATGAAGTCTGGGAAGCTCCGGGGCCTGATGGATATCTGGCAGTATTTTATAAGGGGTTCATAATGAACCTGGCACCACATCTCTTGGGGGCATTTAATGAGGCGTTGGAGAAGGCGGAGCTGCCGGAGACAATGACACAGGCAATAATCTCGTTAATACTGCGAAAGGGGAGGACCCGGTGGATTGTGGTTGAATAGGCCCATATCTGTTAAATGCAGACGTGAAAATGCTGGTTAAGATATTGGCGGGAAGGATGGAAGGTTGTGTCCCGGGAGTGGTTGCAGAGGATCAAACAGGCTTTGTAAAGGGCAGGCAGCTCTCTAGTCATATAAGGAGGTTGTTAAATGTAATTATGACCCCGTCGGGAGCACAGGTACCGGAGGCAGTGGTGTCCATGGACACGGAGAAGGCATTCGACCAGGTGGAGTGGCGGTACCTGTTTGAGGTCCTGGGAAGGTTTGGGTTTGGGCTGAGGTTTGTGGCATTGGTACGCCTGTTATATGGGGCACTCAGGGTGAGTATGCGGACTAATGACATGGGTTTGCGGAATTTTGAATTGCACAGTGGAACAAGGTAGGGGTGCCTGCTGTCGCCGCTGTTGTTTGCTCTGGCTGTAGAGCATCTGGAAAGTGCTCTTAAGGGGTCGGCAGAATGGCAAGGGATTATGAGGGGACGGAGGGAGCATCGGGTGTGATTCTATGCCGACGACCTACTATTGTATGTTTCAGACCCGCTGGAGAGTATGGAGAGGATCATGGGCCTGTTGGAGAGATTTGGGGCGTTCTCGGGGTATAAGCTGAATGTAGGGAAAAGTGAAGTGTTCCTGGTGAATGAGTTGGAACGGCGAGCCAATTTAGTGGAAAATGCCATTTGAGGTGACTAGAGACCTGTTCAGATACCTGGAGATTCAAGTAGCGAGGAAATAGGCGATGCTTCACCAGTGGAATTTAATGAAGCTGGTGGAGGAGTCTCGGGAGGATCTCAAGAGGTGGGACACACTGCACTTGACTTTGGCAGGGAGGGTCCAAGTGGTAAAGATGAACATTCTTCCGAGGTTCCTGTTCATTTTCCAGACACACCCGATCTTTGTTCCGAAGGCCTTGTTTCGGAAACTGGACACAGTTATTTCAGACTCTGTATGGGCGGGGAAGGTGCAAAGGGTTAGGAGGGCCCTGTTACAGAGGCATGGAAGCATTTAGGGTTGCTGGTACATTACTATTGGGTAGCGAATGTGGAGAAGGTGAGATGATGGTGGGAAGGAGAGGGGGTAGACAGGTTAGGATGGAGGAGGAATCCTGTAAGGGATCCAGCTTGAGGGCTATAGTGACAGCAGCATTGCCAATGGCGCCGAGTAGGTACTGAAGGAGTCCAATGGTGCAGTCCTCGGTGAAGATCTGGAACCAGTTGAGAAGGCACTTTAGATGGAGGGGATGTCGGTGTTAATGCTGTTGTGTGAGAATCATAGGTTTGAGCCGGTGGGGATGGATGGCATGTATAGGAGGTGGTGAGCAGTGAGGCTGGTCAAGGTGAGGGATTTGTATCTGGAGGAAGGGTTTGCCAGTATGGATGAATTGAGGGAGAGGGTAAAGCTCCCAACAGGGAGTGAGTTTATGTACCTGCAGGTAAGGGACTTTGTGTGGAAGGAGTTCCCCAGGTTGCCGAGGTGCAGTCTGCTAGAGCAACTGCTGCTTCCAGATGTGGAAGGGGAGGGTAGAATTGGAGACATATATAGGTGGCTGGGAGAGCAGCAAGGTGAGCGGGTGGTGAAGAAAAAATGGGAAGAGGAGCTGGGAGGGGAGATAAATTGGGGAGTATGGAGTGAGGCACTATGAAGGGTAAATGCGACCTCCTTCTGTGCAAGGATGAGCCTGATACAGTTCAAGATCATACATACGGTACATATGACTTGGGCAAGAATGAGTGGGTTCTGCCATGGAGTGGCAGATGAATGTGAGAGGTCTGGGTGGGGACCAGCAAATCATGCGCACATGTTCTGGGGCTGTGAAAAGTTGGAGAGATTCTGGGCAGAGTCTTTGCGGCGCTAACAAGAATAGTGGGGGAGGAGGTTGAGCCGGATCCATTGGTGGCGATATTTGTGGTTTTAGAGAAGCCGGAGCTGATGGAGGGGAGGAAGCCCGATGTTGTGGCCTTCGGCTCACTGATGGCCCGGTGAAAAATCTTATTGGTGGCAGTCAGGAACGCCACCAAGGGTGGCGGCCTGGCTGGGTGACCTGTATGATTTCCTTTGGCTGGAAAAGATAAATATGAGTTAAGAGGTTCAGTGGATGGGTTTGAGGCAAGGTGGAGGATGTCTGTGACCGTGTTTGAATTTCATAGAATTTACAGTGCAGAAGGAGGCCATTCGGCCCATCGAGTCTGCACCGGCTCTTGGAAAGAGCACCCTACCCAAGGTCAACACCTCCACCCTATCCCCATAGCCCAGTAACTCCACCCAACACTAAGGGCAATTTTTATATGCGTTGGTAATAAAATACATTTTTAAAAAACTTTCATTCACCATCACTGATGCCTTCTACATGTTGTTGTTGTGCCCTCACATTGGTGTTCTTGTGAAGTGTCCTGATGATTGCAAGATGAAAAGCTATGACATGCCTATTTTATCAGAAGTCTTCTGTGTTAGTGTAATTTCTCACTATTTCCTACTGTCGGACTATGTCAGTCTCAATTCTTCGTACACCTTGATTACCCTTTCTAGTGCTAGTTTTCCCATCCCCTGAAATATTAGTTTAATTTCTACCACAGCACTTGCAAAGCACTTGCGAGGTCAGTGGCCATGGCTGCATTAACTTTAGCTAGAGGTACAGGTCTATACATGTCTGTACAGGCCCCACCTCCCCTTGTACCAATCCCAATATCCCAAGAATCTAAAGCCCTCCCTCCTGCACAATCTCTGCACCTTTCAACAATGCTTCATATATTACAATTTATCCATGTGGTGAAAAAAACATCGGGCGGGATTCTGTGATCTTGTACTGAGGCTAAGTGTTGACGCCGTCCGAAACGCAATTGCGTTTCCCGACGGTGTCAACATGGCCTCAGGATCAGCAATTCTGGCCCTAACATGGGGCCAGCATAGGACTGGAGCGGCCCACGCTGTGCCAGCTGCTGATCCTGGCATCAACTGGGTGCCAATGGGATGGCATGCGTTGTGGCACCGACACCAATGCGCTGTGGCACGGACACCAATGCGCTGTGGCACTGACACCAATGCGCTGTGGCACTGACACCAATGCGCTGTGGCACTGACACCAATGCGCTGTGGCACCGACACCAATGCGCTGTGGCACTGACACCAATGCGCTGTGGCACTGACACCAATGCGCTGTGGCACCGACACCAATGCGCTGTGGCACTGACACCAATGCGCTGTGGCACCGACACCAATGCGCTGTGGCACTGACACCAATGCGCTGTGGCACTGACACCAATGCGCTGTGGCACTGACACCAATGCGCTGTGGCACTGACACCAATGCGCTGTGGCACTGACACCAATGCGCTGTGGCACTGACACCAATGCGCTGTGGCACTGACACCAATGCGCTGTGGCACCGACACCAATGCGCTGTGGCACTGACACCAATGCGCTGTGGCACTGACACCAATGCGCTGTGGCACTGACACCAATGCGCTGTGGCACCGACACCAATGCGCTGTGGCACTGACACCAATGCGCTGTGGCACCGACACCAATGCGCTGTGGCACCGACACCAATGCGTTGTGGCACCAACACCAATGCGCTGTGGCACCAACACCAATGCGTTGTGGCACCGACACCAATGCGCTGTGGCTCTGACACCAATGCGCTGTGGCACCGACACCAATGCGCTGTGGCACCGACACCAATGCGCTGTGGCACCGACACCAATGCGCTGTGGCACTGACACCAATGCGCTGTGGCACCGACACCAATGCGCTGTGGCACCGACACCAATGCGTTGTGGCACCGACACCAATGCGTTGTGGCACCGACACCAATGCGCTGTGGCACCGACACCAATGCGCTGTGGCACCGACACCAATGCGCTGTGGCACCGACACCAATGCGCTGTGGCACCGACACCAATGCGCTGTGGCACCGACACCAATGCGCTGTGGCACCGACACCAATGCGTTGTGGCACCGACACCAATGCGCGCATGTGCTGTGTCTCCCTTCTCCGCACCGACCCCAACACAACATGGCGTAGGGCTAAAGGGGCTAGAGCTGAAGAAAGGAGGCCCCCAGCCCGAGAGTCCGGCCTGCCGATCAGTGGGCCCAGATTGCAGGCCAGGCCACAACGGAGGCCCCCTCTGGGGTCGATCTCCCCCCCCCCCCCACCTTACAGACCGCCCCCGGACCCTTCCACGCCGAGGCCCCGCCGGCTGAGAGCAGATTAGAACGGCGCCGGCGGGATTCGGGTTTTTTGCCACGGCCGCTCGGCCCTTTCTAGGCCGAGAATCAGCGGCTACATGGCCTCCAACCAGCCCAGTGCCAACCAGGCCGCGCCAATGGCCCGGTATGAGGGTGGCATGGCGCGATTCGCGCCGGTCGCATGGATTCTCCGGCCTGGCCCCGGGCTGAGAGAATCCCGCCCATCAAGTCATTCCTAAACATATGCAAGTGTGATTGATTCATAATTAATTATTTTTTTCTTTAATTTCAATTGGGTTTTTTTTAATTGTCGATTAGTTATCAGTTTGTAGGGAATCCAGTGCCAGTTAAGCAAATTTTTCTTTTCCGTTGTATTTTTATCAGTGATTCTTCCCTGTCTTCGGAGACCACACTGTTGGACCCCGGTCATTCACACACGAGTTATTAGTTTGCTGCTGTAGTTACTTACAATGGGAGAATCCCAAATTTCACCTTTAAAGTAAAACTGCAGAGGTGACAGGAAATCAATACAAGTGCAACATTTATTGTTCTCCTGACAATTGGCTAAGTTGGTAGTTTTAGAAATTCTTTTAAAAAGAAAACTGCTTTCACCCAAAGAAATATAGGGTGTAAAAATCAAATTGGTTTATCATCAGCTAAGACAGACCTTGCTGAAAATCCTGTTTTCTATGTGGTGGAAATTGAATGAAAAGTTTGCTGACAGCTGGATCACCAGCTCCGTAATACCTTTGCTTCAACTTGAGAACCTGTAGATTTCATTACTGAATTTTCCCGACCGGATGAAATGATTTGCAAGCAGCACATGACTGCGAGATTATAATTATAAACATGTTAGATTTGACAAGACAAAGCAGAGTTCCACGTCTTCGATGGATGTGCTACGATCCCAAAGGTACCCCAAAGTGATGTGATTGAATATGGGAACAGAATAAACCCCATCCTAACAAGATTAATTGTGGAAAGTGCTTTCTCTTTACTATATCTCAGAAACAGCCCACAGGTTCCGTTAAATAACTCAGCCACCATGCTCTTTCCCAAATTGCCATCATCAGAAGCTCGTAATTCAGACAGGCTGAGAGTAGGCATATTTTTAAATTGCACCGTGGAAAACAAAGCATTATAGCGTTCCAGATATTCATCATCCTAAATTTTTTTAACATCTAGAGTATTAAATACGAGAAACACTTGTGCAAGGGAATAAGCGAGAATAAGGGAATAAACATCAGCCGTCAGCGGTTGAAGTATGACTTTAGTGACAAGCATAAAGTAACATGGAAGGAAGGAGGTTGAATGCAAACAATAGTCTCCCAGATTGTTTGGCGGCCTTTTTAGTCATGAGTTGTCTTCTTTAGGAGGCGTGAATTGATGAAAATAAGGGGATGAATGTCCACTATGTTCACAATGCCACCAGTAGACCTCAATCAGGTTATCTTTGGTAGTTTCCTGGTGGACCAGAGCACAATTCTGTAAAAGTCGTGATGCATTCTCCAGATCAATCTGCCACAGCTTCAGGGATGTGTGAGCATTGAGCTTCAATTCTCAGTTCCCACAAGTAAAATTGATTGATAAAATGATTTAAGCTGTAAACAGCACTTTGTATATTTTGGATGAAAACCAAATACATTTTCTTTGAGACACATTGAACCACAACCTCATTGGAATATGGTCTCTTTCCAAGCTCTCTCAGCAGGTGCCATGTTTCTAGATGTATAATTCATCGAGAGATCTTCAAAGGGAGCTAGAGTGAAGAAGGAAGGAAAAGGAATGATGTTAATTAAATGGTCGATTGGTACCCTGCAGCGAGATATCTTTTATCGGTAGAACCTTGCTATGCAATGTAGATCCTGACGTTATGGAAGCAAATACAGGTTTGGGTGTCAACCATGGTGCAGTCTGTGGTGCTTTCACCACTGTTGTGGGTTGAAGTCCCACTCCAGGAATTCCATCACGTAATCCAGGCTGACATTCCAATGCCATACAAGGGTGGGGTGGGGGGGGGGGGGGGGGGGGGGGAGTGCTGCATTGTCAGAGGTACTCTCTTTTGGATGAGAAGTTGAACTGAGGCCTCATCTGCCATCTCAGGTGAACACAAAATTATGTTAAGAAAATCAGGGAATCTTCCCTCACCCCCACCTCCTCAGCCCCCACCCACCCCATCTCCCAAACCCCCAACTCCCCCATCCATACTGATGGATATTTATTCCTCAGCCAACATGATTAAATCAGATCATGTGGCCCGTATCACATTGCTGTTTGTGGGATCTTCCTGTGTGAAAATTGGCTGCCACGTTTCCTACCTACATCCAATTCAAAAGTACAGTCCCCACCACTTACTCCCTTTCACTGACCCAGCATAACCACTTCTACGGGGTTAAGGGCGCTGATCATTTCCTGCGGCCATTGGCGTCAATGACAGAGATACTGCTTAAACTGCATTCAGCAGGGTGGCTATTTTGGGAAATGTAAGCGACTGTCAAAATGTTGCCATTATGAAATTACACCCGGCTTGCAAGCAGGACTGTTGCTTCCAGCAGTCCTCAATTCACTTTCCCTCATTGAAAATACACATTTCTTGAAGTTCAACGAGATAAAATGACTTTAAAAAGGCTTTGGAACTCCTGTCACTGTTGTGAGCCCTTCTTGCTGAGCTTGACACCGTATTACATCATTTTAAATATTAAACACAAGATGCTCTGAGGGGATGAAAAACGAGTTGAATACGGAAAGTGTTTTGATGATGTCAATGTTCCTTTTTTTGTCAGATTCTGTTAAGTTTAATTTTGATGTAACTTTTGACAATAAATTCATTCAAAGGGAATATTGTTAGCTCCTTGCTCAGTCCCTTTGGTAAATTTAGGCGAAAATTATGATAGATGTTCATCATTTCAGTATTTGCACCACGTATAGCGGGCAAATCTCTTTTGTCCAGAAGTGGTGGGGTCTGTACTTAATTGGCTAAAAAGCACATTGAGAAGGTCTAAGGTTGGGATAGGTGCTATCGAAATGCAAGTTCTTTATCTGCAGTTATGTACATTTATACTTCTGAGTTCCTCTTGATTATCTTGTGGATAGAGGAGAAAGGATATTATTAGTCTTATTTGAAAGTATTCCTTGCGACTAATCATCCTGCAGGAGACTGAACATGTTGAGCAGAATCTGTGATAGTGTGAATTGTACACGGGGCGTCTGTGGAAAACAGGCTCTTCACAGGCCAAATGCCCAATTCTCATCCTGCTGTGTTTTTTCATGTTCTTACATTAAATATATGTTGCCTGTTCATCTATTTTGAATGAGTAAATGACTCACACATCATGCATTCTTTCAAGGGGCTTTGCAAAGTTGTTTTTAACAAAAAATGTGCATAAGAATAATGATTGCTCTTTAATATCGGTATGTATCAGAGCGGACCATTGGCAGCCTCATGCTCAGCCAAAAATACCCAGAAATGTCACAGATTCATCACTCACCAGGTGCTGTGAAGGATTACTGAATGAACATATGCCCTTCACTGCAGTCCTGATGTTGGATTCATGCCCTTGAGTCTCACTAGATTAGATTTTCTTCTTGTGAGAGGAGAGAGTTGGGAGCAGAGGAAGGAATTATTAACTCCTTTATCATGTTTGAGGTTTTATCCATGCACTTTACCTGCCTCGGATACTGAATGCAGTGCACATAGTGCATTAGTAATTTATGAACCTGCTGTTTTGTAGCCTTGTTCCTCTCAACTCTTCCCCCCTCCCTCCCTCCCCCCTCCCCAACCTCTCAAGCATCGTAAGTAATTTAGTGGCTGATGAATATTCTCAGTGAGTACTGTTGAGTACGATTATTTTGTGTAAGCACCGTTTTAGTTTCAGAACAACCATCACTGCTGCTGACGAGCAGTTTTGTGCTGCAGACTTCAATGGGGTTTTGCTGCCTTCTCAACCACATTGGTTTCTCTTTGTTACGGTCCCTTTCTCGGTTTGTCTGTGCCATTTCCTCCTTGCTGTATGCTCCCCAACTGGAACCGGTAAGGCGTTGGACATATTCCTGGAGATTATATCACATGAGCATCTGGACCATCTGAAGAACAGCCTCCCCTCACCCCGCTGTTCACCAATATTTCTATACTTTTCACAACTGGAAAATTAAAGCCTGGAGAGTCGGCACTGCCCTGGGTAGCAGGCCTCTGGCTTCCCGGTGACATCTGACTAACTTCCCTCGATTGGAGTGGAAGGCTTCAGCAGAAACTGCAGAATCTCTCCTTCCAGACAACCAACAACCTCAGTGATGGCTGCTGTCAGGGCCTAAACATGTCCTATACCTCATCTAACCCACTTCCATTTCCACTCCCACTGGCTCTAAGTGGACAAGAAATCCTTCTTCTTATAAATTAGGGGCTCAACCCCTTGAAAATCTGAACCTTTAGCAGTTTCTCCCTGGAGGCAGATTTTTGGGTCAAAACACACCTGGCTCCTGTTTCCCACTTCCATGGCGAAGATTGTGGGCGAGATTCTCCGGACTCACGACGGGTCGGAGAATAGCGGGCGTCGGAAATTTTTACGGCGACGCTGTTCCGACGCCCTCCCGCTATTCTCCGAACCCCGCAAATTGTCGGAGTCGCGTTTCCCGACAAACGCCTCCTTCCCGCCCCTGACACGACCAGAATCGCCACTGAGAGCCCCCCCGCTATTCACCGGCCCGGATGGGCCGAAGTCCCGACGTCATGGCGCCCTGTTTGGACGTCGTGAAACACACCTGCTTTTTAAATTCGTCAACCAGTCGGCCTGGCTGACGACTGCTTGGAGGAGGTCAGGGCACCACTCTGCGCACCGCTCAGCGCACCGCTCAGCGCACCGCTCGAGTCTGGCCACAACGGGGAAGGCATCCCTGGGAACGGGAGGGGGTCCAGAACGGGGGCGGTGGGGGGGACGGAGGGGGCAGTGGGGGAGACGGAGGGGGCAGTGGGGGAGACGGAGGGGGCAGTGGGGGAGACGGAGGGGGCAGTGGGGGAGACGGAGGGGGCAGTGGGGGAGACGGAGGATGCAGTGGGGGAGATGGAGGGGGCAGTGGGGGAGACGGGGGAGGCAGTGGGGGGCGACGGAGGGGGGGGGGGGGTTTAGGTAGAGAGTGAGCCGTCCAACCCCGTAACAAAATGTCTGCCACCATGCCATGGTGTGCAGGTGACGAGGACACGGCCGCTGGTTCCCCTGTGGCTTCCGGCCACAGGCCACTGACGCACCCGTGAGGAGGACATAGTTTACTGGCCGTTGGATGCAGGAAGTGACCAGGGGTTAGGCTGACCGCGTGTCAGCAGCGCGACCAGGCCACCGGGACACACTGGTATCCCATGGCTGGCGGCTGCCGAGGTGTCGACTAACGTCCGTCTAACATGTCCCGTTTCTCCGCCCCCCACCACCCTTCTGTAGGTTAGCACGATGCATGGGAACAGAACGGCTATGTTCTGCGCAGTGGTTGGGGCAGCTCTACTGGATTTGGAGATGCAGCAGCATCCACACCCACAACCCGCAGTGGCTGCAGGGCCAGCTGCAGCAGCAGAGGGAAGGGCCGAGGAGTTGCCAGTCGTCGAGCAGCATGGGGGGGGGGGAGGAGGAGGAGGAGGAGGAAGAGGAAGAGGAGAGAGTGAGGGTGCAGCCACGGCGTCAGAGGCGACGACCAAAGCCGAGGGTGTACCGTGTCCGGGTCTCTTTCCTAACAATGCCGGACATCACCTGCAGGAGAAGACTCCGGCTGAGTAGGCAGACGGTGATACATATCTGCGAACTCCTGTCGCACCTCGCCCCACGTGGAACAGGGGGAGGACACGCGATCCCGGTAGCCATCAAGGTGACGGTCGCTCTGAACTTCTATGCTACCGGCTCCTTCCAGTCTCCGAGCGGGGACGTCTCTGGGATCTCCCAGTCATCGGTGCACAGGTGCATCCGGGATGTGACCGACGCCCTCTATGCCATCGCCGATCGCTACATCACCTTTCCCGAGGACCGAGCAAGTCAAGACTCACGAGCCCGTGGATTTGCCAGTGTGGCCGGGATACCGAGGGTTCAGGGGTCAATCGACTGTGTTCACGTCCCCATGCGCCCGCCTGCTGTGGACAGGGACGTGTTCACAAACAGGAGGGGGACATACTCCATTAATGTCCAGGTGGTATGCGACCCCCACATGAGGTTCATGAACGTCTGTGCAAGGTTCCCAGGGAGTGTGCATGACTCCTACATACTGGCGCAGTCGTTCATACCTGCGATGTTTGAGGGACGTCCCCCCCGGCTGAGGGGCTGGTTGCTAGGTGACAGGGGTTATCCGCTGAGGTCTTGGCTGATGACGCCGATACGGAGGCCTCAGACCAATGCGGAAACACGATACAACGAGGCCCATGCAGCAACCAGGGGTGTGGTGGAGCGCTGCCTTGGCCTCCTGAAGATGAGATTCAGGTGCCTGGACCGCTCCGGAGGGGCCCTGCAGTACCAGGCCGACAGGGTCGCTCGCATTGTAGTGGTCTGCTGTGCGCTGCACAACATCGCGATGCAGAGGGGAGATGACCTGTTGCAGGAGGCGGAGGGAGAAGCTAGTGGCAGTGGTGCCAGCACAGAGGAGGAGGAGGAGGAGGAGGAGGAGGAGGAGGAGGAGGAGGAGGAGGAGGAGGAGGACGCTGGCGGAGTGGCGGGCGCAGCACGCAGACACGACCCAGGTGCTGGTGATGTCCAGGAGGCGGCACGACGGACCCGGCAAGGACGGCGGGCACGCGACGCCATGGTGGCAGCACGGTTCACGCATCGCATGTGACGTCCCCGATGAACACCAAACCACCACCTGCATCGCTAGTCATGCAGAGGGTCACCACACAACTGCCACCACCAAACCCCCCCCCCCCCTCAGTGTACACTGCTCCACTTCGACATGACGCTTATCACTGGGTCCAGACGGAATGGCACAACATTGATGGCTGTGTCAGCGGGTGTGATCAGTGCCATGTGGAATGATGACAGCCCGCTCTGCGAAGAGCTGTGAGCTCAGAATCGTTAGAGAGAGTCTGACCCATGGCAATAGCTGAACCATCCACCTTGGTGGCCGCAGAGTTCGTCACTGACACTCCATCACGTGCCCGCGTGGGCTAGCTGTGGGAGGGGGGTAGGGGCAGGGACTGCACACCCGGCACCGAGGTTTCACCACCCGCCACCCCCAGCGACACTCGGTCACCATCACAATTCCTGTGGCTGTGGAACAATCACACGGTATTACAAGTAAGGTGGAACAGTGCGTTTGATATTAACAATTATTTACAGGTGCCCTACCCCTACAACTAAACTGTGCCCTTCACCCGTGCCAACTTACTCAGTGTCTATCTTAGTTGCCTTACGGGCCCTACCACTACGTCTAAGTGAATCCCCAGATGATACAGCAGGAGTGGAGGAGGATTGCTGCGAATCGCCCCCCTCGACTCGTTTCTCCTTGGCCAAGCGTTTCCTGGGGCGACCCGGCCTTGATGGGCCAGGCTGCTCTGCGGGCGTCTCGGGTGACATTGTGCCACCCTGCTCTGCCTGCTGCCCACCCGATGCACCAGGGATGGGACGGGGGGAGGCCGAGAATTCCGGGACGTCCCGTGATGGAGTTAATGGGACGGGCCCCGAAACCTCCTCCTCCCTCGGGGAGCCCGGTGGCCCCCGGGCCTCACTTTGGGACAGAGGTGCGAGCGGGGAGGTTCCCCGTCGCACCACCGACACCTGGCGCTGCCAGTCCTGGAGGCCTGCAACGGTATCCACCAGGATCCGAAGGTTTGCAGAGACGGAGTCCAGGGAGTTAGACATTCCCGCCAGGGACTGTGCGATCTCAACCTGATTGTGCACGACGCCATCCAGCACATGTGTCAGGCGGTTGATGCTCTCGGCGACTGACTGCTGCGACTGGCCAATGACCTGCTGAGACTCGGCCATGGCCCGCAGGGCGCCGGCAATGTCGGTTTGGCTCTGGCACATTGCTGCCTGTGAGAGGGCAACCCTGTCCAGGGCCGAGGATGACGCGTGCACATTAATCCCAACGTCTTGCATAACCTGACCCATTGCCTCCACCGCGGATGCCACCCGTGCGGTGTCGGACTGGGTCTCTGCCATGAGCGGCACCACTCCCTGCTCTTGGACGCGGATCGACTCCTCTAACAGCGTCTGCAGAGTCTGGAAGGAAGCCCTCATCCCGTCATTGTTTCCCTGGGTTTCCTGAGGCATCGGCTGTGCGGGTGGGTTGAGAAACTCCAGGAACTCCGAAAACGTCTGGGAGCCAGCTGCATCCTGGGCCTGGTCTGGCCTCCGCGAGTCCGGGCCCTCTGTTGCTCCGACCTCCACCTGCTGTACCTGCTCATCTGTGATGTGCCAACCAGACTGTGCCCCAGGAGACTCATCACTAAATAGGCCCGCCGGGGTGTGTGTCTCTGGGATGATGGAAGTGGTGGGAGAAAGCAGTGCCGCAAGCCCGACGCTCTCAATGGTTAGGTCCTCGTCCAGGGTGTGGGGCCGCTCAGCGACAGGAGGGTTGTCCCTGGCCATTTCTGGTGGTGGTGGTGGACCTCGAACCCTCTGTGCGTCCTGGTCCGCAGATTGGGTTGGGGCAGATAGGGCTGCCCGCTGATCGGGCACCCTCTGTTGTGAGGCCCCGGGTGAGGTGGCGGCAGATTCGTGTCTCCGTCTGCAGCCAGACGGCCCTGGTCGTTCGGCATCACGTCCTAGGGAAGAGAATGAGACGGGTTATTTCGATTTGCTCGGCAGGCCGCTGGACGGTCCCAGTGGGCAGGGTGTGTGAAGGGACAGAGGATGGGGAGGTGTCCCAGTGGGCAGGGTGTGTGAAGGGACAGAGGATGGGGGGGGGGGGAGGGTGTTTGTCAGGGAGGGTTGTCTCACTTGCTGCAGTTCCGCCAACCTCGCATTGCGCGATATCGCGGGTGGCAGACCCCCCAACAAGGTCCAGTGCCCTCTGTTCAAAGGTGCTGAGGGGGTGCATGTTGGGCGAACCCCCTCCAGTCTTGTGCCGCTCACGGTGGTTATGACCGGCCTTGGCCTGTTGGGGGAGGAAACATAGGTAGATCATTACAAAACGGTAGGTCTCAGAAGTCCGTTCTGATACTGGCACAGTTTGGGGGGGGGGCAAGTTGTCATCAGATGATTGCATCTCTCCTCGGGGCCAGAGCGCTGGGTCTGTGACAACTTTGTGAACCACCCTCAAATAACTCTGCCCCAATCCCTCTCCCACCCCCCCCCCCCCGGGCAGTTAAGGGGGAGGGATGGTTGTGACTAGGGGGCACCCTCATGGCACTTACCCTGGCAGACCTGGTGAGGTCATGTAGCTTCTTTCGGCACTGCTCTGCTGAGCGAGGGGTCTGCCCCACAGCACTGACGGCAGCAGCCACGTCACGCCAGGCCTGGCGTACCGTGCTGGCAGGTTGGCGATGCCCTCTCCGCGGGCGGATGATGCCCCTCCTCTGCTCCACGGCATCGAGCAGCGCCTCGACGTCTGCATCAATAAAGCGAGGTGCAGCTCGCCTAGGCTCCGACATCCTGCCCGACAGATTCTGTGGTCGCCCGCGCCTTTTTACGGCGTCGGGCGGCGTCACATGGGCGGGTTCGTGTCGTCGTCGCGTTCCGTCGTCATCACGCACGTAATTGACGCGGCCGCGCTGCTAGCCCATTTCCAGGAAGTGAATCGGTCGGGAAATGAAGCCTTCGCGACCGTCGTAAAACGGTCCCGATTTTTACGACCGTTTGCCGACTTTCCGCGGGTGCGGAGAATTTCGCCCTCAGTTCTTGGGGTCTTGAGGATAACCAGGGAGGACAGGAAACCTCTGGCCGAGGCCTTCTTTTCACGTCAAAGTACATACAATAAAACTCCTTTGATTGTGACCATCTTTCCATTATAAAGGCCTCATTCTCATTAGAATGTACATGTGGTTAAAGGATAACCCTCACGAGGATCACGGGGGTAATTGTTGATTGATCTCCCTGTGGGCTTTGTAGAATAGAGTTCCTGTGGTGAACGGGTGGAGGCCCACCCAGCTGGGGCTCGTTAGCGGGACTTATAACTGCATCTCCCAGACCCGGAGCGGGAGTTTCCGATAGCCCTGGGCTGGGACATTTGTTTTGTGTGCCAGTAGCAGCTTCAGTTTGCCCTTTCACTCCGTGTCTCCTGGAATTATTACAGGTGACATAATCTGGCGCAGTGAGAATCAGTGAAGAAAAAGCTGTTTAGCAGTGATTAGTCTCTGACATGTTGCCTAAACTCTGGATGGAGTGAAGCCCAGGTTGATGTCCACTGAGCGCTTTCTCAATTATCCTGGCTCTCCGGTTCACAATGAAGCAGTCACATTTGCCCATTTAGGTTTTGCTTAGGTTCAGTTCTAAACAAAATGTTGTTGCTGCTATCATTTTCTGGCAGGAGAGATGCTCATAATGGTTGTGTTGTTGCCATTTCCACTCCTCTGCACCCGTTATTTGTCCCAATTGTACCATCATTCCTTTTATCATTGAATTGCTCCTATCATTCATCCTATCGCACAGCTGCCTTTTGAGGCAGAATCTTCATTGTGGTGTTCGGGACCATACGCTAGGATGGATTTCAGATCCTGATCCCCATGCCTGAACTGCATTGCTCTCGTCGCAATGTTTTGAAAACACTGTGACCTGAATAGTTTGTCGGCCAGGCGCACGCACATAGCACACCCGCAAACGGACATGAAACACCTGTGGTCAGCTCCGGAACGGACTTTCGCACTGGCTGCCCAATTAACAGGCAGCCAGTGAGAAACTCGCTCTGTGAATGGCTCGGGGTTTTCGGGGAGGGCAGGAAGAGGGCTAACGCTGAGAAAAGGAAGTGTTCAGGCTGACGCTTCTAGTGTGCTCACTCAGGGGGACAGCCGCTGCAAAGCTCTCTCAGGGAGCTGCCGGCCTGTTAAAAATTAAATTGCGATGGAAACGCTGTGCAAAGGGTATCCAAGCAGGACATTCAAACACAAACTTCAGTCCCCAGTCACCTTTTAAAAATTTAATTTCAGCCCTGACATTTCATCCCTGGACCGAGTTAAAATGCAAATGCTGCCTGGCCAATCGACCCACCCGCCAATTGTAAAAGCAGACAGGTCACCTAAAATTTCACTCGGTTGGCCTCTAAATGGGCTAACTTGCCTGCGGGATTTTGGGAGGGCGCACTTCCGATTAATTTGCGCATCTGCCGACCACAGTATTGAGCGAGTGCACAATGCCATCAGGAAACATTGCCTGTGATGATATGTATAAACAGTTATGTAAATAGTAACAGATACAACCTCCAACCAGCAGGTGGCAGTAAAGAACAACAACGTGATAGTGCAACCTCGAGGAGTGTGGGGATAGCCGTCATAGTGGATAGTCGCATTTGTAATAGCCCTTGGATAATTTTATAATAGCAATTTAATAGTTAGTGGTTTTAGGAATTTTCATATTGTTATCTGACCCTCGTTATTGTTAATCAATAAACATTCAAATAGTCATAAACTAGATGTTCTCTAGTGCACTAATTCTGTCCGGCCAAGCACCAGAATGTAACAATGCCAAAGTCATTTGGTAATATTTTATGTTGGGCTGAGTTGATTGCACGCTGCCCCCCCCCCCCCCCCCCCCACATGCAAAATTCTGGCCTGTGCTTCCTGCCGATGCAAAATGGCCACTGACACCCATTTGTACGCGTGCACGTGTCCACGCACGCACAGGAAACCTGAAGCTGAATTTTGCTGACAATGGAAAACGGATGCTCAAATTTAAATTGCCACTCAGAATTTGAGGTTCGATGAAATATGATTGATATATTTAGCACTCTCATTGATTTGTTAAAAAAATTGGAGCAGCTTTTTAATGCTCCTAACGTGGGCATATTAAATCATCCGAGCGACCAGAGCATCAAGACAAATCAGGTGAGGCGGCTCACAAAGCCACGAGGGAACCAGCCAATTTCCCAATCCATTTTTAATCTTTGTGGCAGTGTCCAGATGTTTCAGTAGCTTCAGAAGCAGAAACATGAAAATCTGCTCGGTTGCATTTTGAAGGGAGCTTGATGTCTCCAGCCTCTTTGTGCATGTTCGCTTGTTGAAACGGGAACACGGCAGAGAAAGAAATTAGGCTAAAGGAAATTACCTGGGTGAAAATTTCATTTAGCTTTGAATAAAATAGCCCTTTCTGGTTCCAAAACCCTAAAAAAAAACCCAGAGATTAAATGGAGATGATGGGTTTCACACCGAGGTTCGGGCAATGAGTACCGTTCTGATCACTGTTGCTTGCACTGATGTCATGGAATAAAGTGGCACAAGGCAGGCACCAGTTTGGCAGCAAACGCAGCCTTTTAAAATTCAAATGTCCTAACTGGCCATGAGGTAATTGCAGCGCACAATTAGTGGTGTCCAAGATCTCGATGTGGGAGTAGTTACCTGCCTGGGACCCAAGGCAGGCAGCAGCATTGTTGGGATGAGCTGTTGCCTTGCTGAGAAGAATTCCTTAAAGCTCAGTGGTAGAGAGTAGGTTCCTGATTCCAGCTCCCCACTCCTCACCGGGTCCTTTGAAAATTCCAATCTGTTCCTGAGGCATCAGAATCCTGAAATGCCCTGTGGCACTCCGATTTTGAAATCACACCTGCATCAAGTTCTGAGAATCTGGCCCTTGGTTTTTTATCCACCACCCACCCATCCACCCACCCTCCCACCATTTCCCTGCCATGCCTCTTGCTTTCAAACTCTTGCATCTCTAATTTTTGTCAGTTCTGGTGAAAGTACATTGACCTGAAATTTTAACTCTGGCGCAATCTACCCGTATGGTGATGGAGTCATGTAGCGCAATTAGCCTCTGTGTAAAAACATTGCCTTGCACAACTCCTCTAAACTTCCCTTCCAAAATGCATTACCTCACATTTGTCTGGATTAAACTCTATCTTCCATTTCTCCGCCCAAGTCTCCAAACGATCTATATCCTGCTGTACCCCTGACAATCCTCCTCACTACCTGCAACTCCACCAATCTTTGTGTTGTCCGCAAACTTACCAATAGACCAGCTACATATTCCTCCAAATCACTTATATATACTGCGAAGAAAAAAGGATCCCGCACTGAGCCCTGCAGAACACCACTAGGCACAGCCCTCCATTCAGAGAAACACCCTACCACTGCTACCCTCTGTCTTCTATGACTGAGCCAATTCTGTATCCATCTTGCCAGCTCACCTCTGATCTCGTGTGACTTCACCTTTTGCACCAGTCTGCCATGAGGGACCTTGTCAAAGGCTTTAGACAACATCCACTCCCCTTCCTTTATCAATCATCTTCGTCAATTCCTCACAAAACTCGATCAGCTGAGTGAGACACCACCTCCCCTTCACAAAACCATACTGCTAATCACTAATAAGACCATTTGTTTCCAAATGTGAGTAAATCCTGCCCCGAAGTATCTTTTCCAATAATTTCCCTACTGCTGAAGTACGGCTCACTGGTCTATAATTTCCTGGATTATCTTCCCTTCTTAAAGGAACAACATTGGCTATTTTCCAGTCCTCTGGGACCTTAAGTAGCCAATGAGAATACAAAGGTTTCTGTTATGGCCCCAGCAATTACCTCCCTTGTCTCCCTCAGTATTCTGGGGCAGATACATTCAGGCCCTAGGGACGTATCCCACGTGATGTTTTAAAGACGCCCATTAACTCCTCCTTTTTGATATCTACATGACTTGGACTATCTACACACCTAGACTCATCATCTACCAAGTCCTTCTCTTTGGTGAATACTGATGCAAAGTACTCATTTCGTATCTCACCCATTTTCTCTGGCTCCATGCGTAGATTCCCTCCTCTGTCCTTGAGTGGACCAACCCTTTCCCTGCTCTTTCCCTCCTCTGTCCTTGAGTGGGCCAACTCTTCCCTCTTACTCTTTACATATGTATAAAATGCTTTGGGATTCTCTTTAATCCTGTTTGCCAAGGACTTTTCATGACCTTTTTTAGCCCTCCTAATTCCTTGCTTAAGTTCCTAACTACTTTCTTTATATTCTTCAAGGGCTATCTCTGTTCTCAGCCTTCTTAACTTTACGAATGCTTTCTTTTTCTTTTTGACTAAGCTCACAATATCCCTCGTTATCCAAGGTTCCCAAAACTTGCCATACTTGTCGTTCATCTTCACAGGAACATGATGGTCCTGAATTCTAATCAACTGACATTTGAAAGACTCCCACATGTCAGATGTTGATTTACCCTCAAACAGCCACTCCCAATCAAAATTCTTCAGTTCCTGCCTAATATTGTTGTAATTAGCCGTCCTCCAATTTCGAGCCTTCACCCAGGACTGCTCTTATCCTTATCCACAAGCAACTTAAACGTATGGAATTATGGTCACTATTCTGGAAATGCTCCCCTACTAAAACTTTGATCACCTGGCCAGGCTCATTCCCCAATAATCAGGTCCAGAATGGCCCCTTCCCTAGCTGAACACTTTACATACTGTTTCAAGAAACCTCCCTGGAAGCTCCTTAGAAATTCTGCCCCATCCAAGCCTCAATATAGGGGGAAGTTAAAATCACCCACCACAATAACAATGTTGATTTTAGATCCTTCAAAAATCTGTCTACATATCTCCGCCTCTATCTCCAGCACTGATAGTGCTCGCCTGAGGTCCCCGAGGAGGTTAGACCCCCCAGCTTGGTTAGATCTCAAGGACGCATATTAGAATGAAGACTAGCTGTCTCACTCTAATATGCAGATTTGCCAGAAAGCGATCCTGCCCTCAATGGGCGTGATTCATATTGCGTTGTCTCGCGAGATCTAACGCAATCTTGCGAGATGTGGCGAGCAGGTGGATCCAGAAAGTGGGATCTCCCGGAATCTACCAGTCATGACCGGTAGATCTCGCCCTCTGTTTCTCTCTCTTTGTGACAATTTGTATTTTTATTTCAGATTTCCACATTACTCTGCTGCTGTGTTGCTGTTTTCTCCCTTTTTCTGAAGAGCCTGAGTCATGCGGAGGTAGAATTCTTTCGATGCTGGTTACCTTACACCACCTTGCCCATTTTCCATTTGTGAGTTCATGCAGCGACTGCTTGAGGTGGTGCTTTCACAGTGGGGCCTGATGTGGTCTTCTCCTGATCTTCACTCACAAACACATACAAGAGTCTCTGCACACTTCTCAGGGTGTTTTTTATACCCTTATCCTTCAGCCAAGGAGTCAAATGCAGCACCTGTACTTGCAATGAAACACTGTGCTTGATTTTAATACACAGATGGGCTGGGAGCAGGGAGAAGGTATAGCACGTAGGGAACCCAGAAATATGTGAAGCACTAAGAAATATGTCAGTTACTTTCTAATGCAGCCACTTTATTGGCATTTTATTTCCTGGTGTGCTGTCCAATTGGAGATCGATGATGTGATGATGACCAAGTGATGCAATCTCAACTCCAGCACTTAAAAGGAAAATCTAAAATTGCAATTTGAAGCAATTTTGGGAAGAGGTGAGAAGGGTGAAAGAAATGGAAGCTAGATTGTCACAGGCTGTGCCCTGCTTTACGGACACTTCTCTGGATGTGCTGTCAGTCTCTGTGAGGACCCATGGGTCTTCTCTACCAGCAGGAGCGAACCACTTGCTGAGGAAATCAAGAAAGTGTGGTTGGAGGTGGCAGAGGTCAGCAGCAGGAACATGCTCCTGAATTCAATGCTGGAAACAATTTTATGACATAACTAACAGGAAAGGTGGGAACAGTGGCACATACCTACCTCCTGATGTACATATCACCCAACTCCCTCACTCTACCTTGTCAAACCTACTCTAGCCTTTCATTCTTCACACCCACTTATCGAGAAGGTGCACCCCATTCCAACCCGATCTGTCTATGCAAGTCCTCACATTTCCATCTATCCACTCACTCTGAACACTCCTTATGCAATGTCATGCCTTGTCAGTCTGAAGAAATGCTCTCCATCCATTGGGCGAACTCATGACATTATTCCAACTCGTTGGTTCCTTCTTTCCCACCTTTTGGAAGAGAGTATAGAACACCAAGGGAATCAGAGGTGCTTCCAGGTCATTGGGAGGGTTGACTGCAGCAGAATGAATGTCAGCTTCCTGGGAATCTTGCACACATTGACATGAAGATCCTTCTGTGGATGAACACCAGCTGCACATCGATGTGGTGGAAATCCTGAATGATCAATCAATGGCTGCTTTAATTGCCACCTGCGTGCAGTCAATGATGCCCTGCACCTGTGGGAAGCCAGCCAGAGCAGCAAACCCGAGCAGCTGCTCCTTCTGACAGGCATCAGCGCAGCCAAAGTTGACATAATTATTAACCCTGATAAACAATCCATCAGTCACCTGACTTACCCCTTTACGGGTCGCTGAATGTGAGATCCTGGAAATGTCTCCAGCAGTGCCCTGGAAAGAATAGAGGTAAAGATGTTGAGGGTGGCAGTGACTACTTGTGAGCAAACACTTTTCAAAAGCAAGTCAGAAAACGTCTACGAATACTGAGCTTTTATTTACATTTTTCCCTGACATTATTTCGGCCCCTCCATTGCCTTCCCTTTACTGGTGAGTTCCAGGAAACCCATAGATGCAAAGCTAAACTAAAAATCTTGGTTAATATTATTTGGGCGGCATGATGGCGCAGTGATTAACACTGCTGCCTCACGGTGCTGAGGACCCGGGTTTGATCCTGGCCCAGGGTCACTGTCCGTGTGGAGTTTGCATATTTTCCCCCGTGTCTGTGTGGGTCTCACCCCCACAACCCAAAGATGTGCCTGGTAGGTGAATTGGCCACGCTAAATTGCCGCCTCATTGGAAAAAAAAATTGGGTACTCTAAATTTATAACTTCAAAAAATTATTCAAATTGAGTGTCGTATATGTGATCTAGAAACCCACCTCTCCCATGGATTTCTCACACGCAGTCTAACCCACTGGAGTGAAACTAATGTCATTCAAAAATCCAGAAAATTCCAAAATCCAGAAGCCACACAGTCCCAAGTATTACAAACTGGAGTGATTACAGTGTATATTCCTCAATGACCAATGTACACATCAGGCGGAAAATGTTCATCAGCAAGAGCAAACTGGAATTGCTCCCGGCCTACCTCCCAGAAAAAGAATTGCCCACTCATTACTTTTTTTTGGGAAAATATTTTATTGAAGCATTCGTAATTTTCACAGTTTAACACATTACCATCTCTTAAACAACTGCACGGGCCAACACACGTAAAGAACAAGAAAGAAAACAACCTACAGAGCAACAACCCCTACTCGCCTCGCTCTATTCCCTAGCTGCCCGTAAACTGTATTCTCTGTCCCCGTTGTAACATTGCCATGCCTCCTGTTTTCCTCCCGCCCCCCCCCCCCCCCCCGCCCTTACTGCTGACGTTCAATTTTCCTTGAAGTAGTCTCTGAACGGCTGCCATCTCAGAGCGAACCCTTGAATTGAGCCTCTCAAAGCGAATTTAATTTTCTCCAGACTGAGGAACCCTGCCATATCGCTGACCCACACTCCTGACTTTGGGCACTCCAAGTCCCTCCATCCTATCAGAATCCGTCTCCGGGCCACCAGGAAGGGGAAGGCTAGAACATCGACCTCCATCCCCCCCTTGGCCCCCGGATCTTCTGAAACCCCAAATATTGCCAATTCTGGACTCGGAGTTAACCTTCCTTCCAGGACTTCTGACACGACGTCTGCAAATCCTTGCCAGAATCCCCTCAATTTTGGACATTCCCAAAACCTATGTGCATGGCTTGCCGGGCTACCCCCACACTGCCCACCACTCATTACTGACAGAAATCCACCATTAACTATGGAAAACTATCAATTGTTCATGAATTCTTTCATTACTGAGTCCCATTTATTTTGTTTTATCCTTTATTTTCTGTTATTAGGTTGCCTCTTTGATCAAAACAAGAAAATAGAAAATAGAACCATTATTTTTCAAATCTTTGTGTCAAAATTATTTAGTAACTATACATATAAATGTAAGAGGAAATATCAAGTTTACTACTGGTAGCAGATTAATATCATTTCCTGAATTACCGAGGAGTGGGAATAAGCTGATGCTTTTGTTTAATTAAACACTTTTTTTCAAGTATACTCAACCCTTAACTGCTATTTCATCATTTAGTGAAGTACTTTAATTTCAGCTAATTAATTTTTTAATGAATATTTTTAGTAAAGGCATTTTACATGTGTACATAAAAATCTCAGAAGACCAAACATCGACATGAACAGAAAACACAGGCCCCCAACACCCCCCAATACCAACACGCCGCCTTCCTAATATTTCCCCCATATCTCCCCCTCCCCCTCTCAGCCCTGCTCCCCCACCTGCTGACACCCCAATTCACCTTGATGAAATCAATGAACGGTTTCCACCTCTGGGTGAACCTCTCCTCCGGCTTGACTTTCTCAAAACGCAGGAATTCTGCCAGGTCACCCACTCAGTTCTGGACACGAAGGGGCAATGTAGCATGGCCAATCCACTTAACCTGCACATCTTTTGATTGAGGGAGGAAACTGGGTACCCAGAGGAAACCCATGATGTATTGGCCAGGGAGAAAGCACAAACTCCAGACAGACAGTCACCCGAGGCCGGAATTGAACCTGAGTCCCTGGAGCTGTGAGGCAGCAGGGCTAACCACTGTGCCACCCCATGTGGGCCCTGTGCACCACCTTAAACTGGATCAGGCTTAACCTTGCACACAACAAGAATTGGTTCACCCTCTGCACGGTCACTATCCATGTCCCGGCCTGCACATCCCCACCCAATTCCTCCTCCCACTGAGGCATGATTTGATTTGATTTGATTTATTATTGTCACATGTATTAGTACACAGTGCAAAGTATTGTTTCTTGAATGCTATGCAGACAATGCATACTATACATAGGGAAGGAAGGAGAGACTACAGAATGTAATTTTACAGTCATAGATAGGGTGTAGAGACTTAAAACGAGGTAGGTCTATTCAAAATCTAATGGCAGCAGGGAAGAAGCTGTTCTTGAGTCGGTTGGTATGTGACCTCAAACTTTTGTATCTTTTTCCTGATGGAAGGTGAAAGACAGTATGTCCGGGGTGCGTGGGGTCAATAGTGCCCTCTACATCAACTCACTGTAGATGTCCGACACTCCCCCCCCCCCCCCCCCCCCCCCCTCAATGTCATCCTCCGATAACAGCTTGTCTTACAGCACTGGAGGCTGCAGCCCTGGGAAAGTCGGCACCTCTCTCCTCACCTATCTGAAACCATTCCATTTGGGCAGCTCATATGTTTCTTCCAACTTCTCCCTAACCTGCAACTTGCCCCCTATAACCAAGTCCCTAAACTACTCTATTCCCACCTGCTGCCAACCCCGGAACATTGTATCCAAACCTGCCGGCACGAACCTGTGATTGTCACATATCAGCGGCCACAATGACATGCCCTCTAACCAGAAATGCTGCCTGCACTGGCTCCACTCCGAGCGCATGGAGCACCGGATCGCCGAGAACAGAAGGGAGCCAGCAACAGTGCCCTCAAAGTCCTGCTCCTTCACCACGCTGCCTCCATCCGTCCCCAAACTGACCCCTCCGCCACTACCCATTTCCTCACTATTGCGATGTTCGCCGCCCAATAATAATACATTAAACTTGGCAACGCCAGCGCCCTCCCCCCCACTTCTCCAAAAACCTCCTCATCTGCGGGATTTTCCCTGCCCAGACAAACCCCAAAATTACCCCATTTACCTTCCTGAAAAGGACTTGGGAACAAAGATGGGGAGGTTCTGGAACACAATCCAGAACCTGGGCAGCACTGTCATTTTAACCATCTGCACTCACCCAGCCAGTGACAGCGGCAACACATCCCACCTCTTAAAATCCACCTTCATTCCCTCGACCGATTGTGCCAGGTTCAATTTATGTAACTGTGCACAACTCCAAGCTACATAAATTCCTAGATTCCACAAACGCGGCCCCACCACCCGGAACAGCAACACCCCTAACCTCCTCTCCTGCCCTCAATGGTAGTCACCACTGATGTATATACATGTGTTTTATGGTCAGGCCCCTGTACTACAGGTTCGGGGGTAGATCCCTGCCTACTGGCTCCGCCCAGTAGGTGGAGAATAAATATGTGTGCTCCCCGTACAGCAGCCATTTCGTCAGCTGCTGGAGGAGGCCACACATCTCAGTGTAATAAAGCCTCGATTACATTCTACTCTTGTCTTCTCGTAATTGCTAGTGCATCAATTTATTACACTGAGATTTTTTAGAGATGGACCTCCGCATCTAGCCGGATTACCTGCAGCTGCATCCTCAAGCAGACAACGCCAAAAAAGACTTTGAACATTGGCTAGCCTGTTTTGAAGGATACATCGGGTCTGCGCCAGACGCAATCCCAGAAGCACAGAAGCTCCAGGTTCTGTACATACGGCTGAGTTCCAATGTCTTTCCACTCATCTAGGACGCGCCGACCTACGCAGAGGCCATGGCGCTACTGAAGGAAAACTACGCTCAGCGGACTAACAAAATCTACGGCAGGCATCTCCTCGCCACACGGCGCCAACTTCCCGGTGAGTCGGTGGAAGATTTCTGGCTTGCCCTGCTCGCCCTACTTAGAGACTGTGACTGCCAGGCCGTTTCGACCACGGAACACTCGAATCTGCTGTGAGAGACGCATTCATTACAGGCATAGGGTCCGACTACATCCGGCAGCGCCTCTTAGAAGGGGCCATGCTCGACCTTGCGGCGACCAAAAACTAGCGCTCTCACTTACGGTCGCATCATTGCAACATTCAGGCCTATGCCCCCGACCGCGCGGCCCACCTCCCCTGTGAATCGTGGACCCCGCAGATGGCCACCCCATTGTGGACCCCATCAGCGACCACCTTCAGTCAACCCCATGCCTGTGCCGCGCGGCAGCCAACCAACCCCCGGGGGACTCAAATGCTACTTCTGTGGACAGGCAAAACACCACCAACAGTGCTGCCCGGTGAAGGGACATTTCGCTGCAGTGTGCCAGGCCCGCTCAATCGCCGCTATTGTCCCGGCACCCCCCATGTGCGACCAGTGGGCGCCATCATCTTCCCCTCCTCGGTCCACGTACGGCCAGTGGGCGCCGCCATCTTGTCTCTCTCAGAACCAATGGGTGCCGCCATCTTGCCTGCCTGGACACGTGCAGCCCGTGGGCGCTGCCATCTTACCCGCCTCAGGACCCCTGCCCGTTGGGCACCTCATGAAGCCGCTCGTCGCCTGCAACCGCCAACGACCAGCCGCGTCTTGCCTCGGTCACGATCGACCAGTCACGACCATACAACCTCGTGACCGCTTCAACAAAGGTGAAGGTCAATGGGCACAAAAGCTCCTGCCTGCTGGACTCCTGGAGCACTGAGAGTTTAATTCACCCCGGTACGGTAAGGCGCTGCTCCCTCGCGGTACACCCCGCTAACCAGAGAATCTCCCTGGCCTCCGGATCCCACTCCGTGGCAATCCGGGGGTATTGCATCGCCACCCTCACCGTCCAAGGCGAGGAGTTCAGCGGATTCCGCCTCTATGTCCTCCCCAACCTCTGCGCTGCCTTGCTACTTGGCCTAGACTTCCAGTGCAACCTCCAGAGAATAATACTGAAATTCGGCGGGCCCCTACCACCCCTTACCGTTTGCGGCCTCTCAACCCTTAAGGTCGATCCGCCTTCCCTTTTTGCAAAACTAATCCCGGATTGCAATCCCGTCGCCACCAGGAGCAGACGGTACAACGCCCAGGACAGGACCTTCATCTGGTCTGAGGTCCAGTGACTGCTTCGGGAAGGTATAATCGAGACCAGCAACAGCCCCTGGAGAGCCCAAGTGGTAGTGGTCAAAACTGGGGAGAAAAACAGGATGGTCTTTGACTACAGTCAAATCAATCGGTACACACAGCTCGACGCGTACCCCCTCCCGCGCATATCTGATATGGTCAATCAGATTGCACAGTACCGGGTCTTCTCGACAGTGGACCTGAAATCTGCCTACCACCAGCTCCCCATCCGTAAGGCCGCCTTTACCACTTTTTTAGGGTTCCCTTCGGCATCACCAACGGGGTCTCGGTCTTCCAATGGGAGATGGACTGAATGAATGGTTGACAGGTACGGACTGCGGGCCACTTTCCCGTACCTGGACAATGTCACCATCTGTGGCCACGACCAGCAGGGCCATGACGCCAACCTTTCCAAATTTCTACACACCGCCACTCTCCTCAACCTCACGTAATACAAGGAGAAGTGCGTGTTCAGCACGAACCGCTTAGCCATCCTCAGCTATGTGGTCCAGAACGGAGTTCTGGGGCCTGACCCTGATCGCATGCGCCCCCTCATGGAACTCCCCCTCCCCCACTGTCCCAAAGCAAACGATGCCTGGGGGTCTTCTCGTATTACGGGCCCTGGGTCCCAAACTATGAGGAAAAGGCCTGCCCACTCATTCAATCCACCATTTTCCCCCTGACGGCCGAGGCTCACCAGGCCTTCAACCATATCAAGGCCGACATCGCCAAGGCCGTAATGCACGCGGTCGACGAGACGTTGCCTTTCCAAGTCAAGAGCGATGCACCAGACGTCGCTCTGGCCGCCACCCTCAACCAGGCAGGCAGGCCCTTGGCATTCTTTTCCCGCACCCTCCATGCCTCCGAAATTCGGCACTCCTCTGTCAAAAAGGAGGCCCAAGCCATCGTTGAAGCTGCGCAGCATGGGAGGCATTACCTGGCCGGCAGGAGATTCACTCTCCTCACTGACCAATGGTCGGTTGCCTTCATGTTTAACAAAACACAGCGGGGCAAGATCAAGAACGATAAAATCTTGAGGTGGAGGATCGAGCTCTCCACCTACAACTACGAGATTTTGTATTGCCCCGGTAAGCTCAACGAGCCCTCTGATGCCCTATCCTGAGGTATATGTGCAAGCGCACAAGTGGACCCTGCATGACAATCTCTGTCACCCATGGGTCACCCGTTTTTACCATTTCATCATGGCCCGCAATCTGACTTCCTCCATTGGTGAAGGCCTCCCGCCCCTTTGAACGCCTCAGCGTGGACTTCAAAGGGCCCCTCCCCTCCACTGACTGAAACACGTACTTCCTCAGTGTGGTCAATGAATATTCCCGAGTCCCCTTTGCCGTCCCATGCCCCGACATCACGTCTGCCACCATCATCAAAGCCCTCAACAACATCTTCGCTCTGTTAGGCTTCCCCGCCTACGTCCACAGCGACTGGGGATCCTCATTCATGAGCGATGAGCTGCGCCAGTTCCTGCTCAACAGGGGCATTGCCTCGAGCAGGACGACCAGCTACAACCCCAGGGGAAACGGGCATGTGGAGCGGGAGAATGGGATGGTCTGGAATCTCCTGGCCTCCTGCTGGCAGGAGGTCCTCCCCGACTCACTCCGCTCCTGTGCACCGCAACTAATGAAACCCCCCATGAACGTCTCTTTGCCTTCCCTAGGAAGTTCACCTCTGGGGTTTCACCCCCAATATGGCTGGCAGCTCCAGGACATGTTCTCCTCCATAGACACGTGCGACTCCACAAGGCGGACCCATTGGTTGAGAGGGTACAGCTACTCCACGCCAACCCGCAATACGCTGACGTAGTGTACCCCGATGGCTGCCAAGACACAGTCTCCCTCAGGGGCCTGGCTCCAGCTGGGTCCCCACACACCGGCTCCTGCCACGACGCCACCCTCACTTCCCCCGGCGCACCCCACCGCAGCCCCCACTCCCGGACAATCCATCCTTCCTTTGCTCCCACCCGGGGATGAAGAGGATTTCGACACACTCCCAGAGTCACCGAAGACCAAGCCGCCGCCTGAGTTGCCACCAGCACTGCGGCACTCTCGATGGCAGATCAAGGCACCGGACCACCTAAATTTGTAATATTCTCTGTGATTTTAAACACAACTTTCTGTGCATAGTTTTCCACCAACCCCGCTGGACTCATTTTTTAACAGGGGGTGAATGTGGTAGTCACCACTGATGTATATACTATATATATATGTGTTCTTGGGTAAGGCCCCAGTACTACAGGTACGGGGGTAGATCCCTGCCTGCTGGCTCCGCCCAGTAAGTGGAGAATAAATATGTGTGCTCCCCGTACAGCAGCCATTTCGTCAGCTGCTGTAGGAGGCCACACATCTCAGTGTAATAAAGCCTCGATTACATTCTACTCTCGTCTTCTCGTAATTTTTTTTAACAAACAGTTTTATTGAGGTAGTTTTTCGGCATTGTAAACAGTTACAGACATCAACAAAAAGAAAGCAAAAAAGGCAAAAATGTGCAAACATCCCCGTACATTCAATTTACTGCACAAGCCCGCTCCTCTCCCATCGGCACTAACCGCCAATTTATCCCTCCTACTCTACTCGACTCTAACCTCCCCCCCCCCCCCCACTGCTGACGTTCACTCTCCCGCAAAGAAGTCAATAAATGGTTGCCACCTTCGGGCGAACCCCTATACAGATCCCCTCAAGGTGAACTTAATTTTTTCCGTACCCAGAAAACTCGACATGTCCGAAAGCCACAACTCAGTCTTCGGGGGCTTTGAGTCCCTCCATGCCAATTATATTCGTCGCCGGGCTATCAGTGAAGCAAAGGCCAAAACATCGGCCTCTTTCTCACCCTGGACTCCCGGGACCTCCGAAACCCCAAAAATTGACACCTCTGGACCCATCGCCACCCTTGTTTTTAGCACCCAGGACATGACCCCCGCAAATTCCTCCCAGTACCCCCTAAGCATCAGACATGCCCAAAACATGTGTACGTGGTTCGCTGGTCCTCCCGCGCACCTAGCGCATTTGTCCTCTACCCCAAAGAATTTTCTCATCCGAGCCACCGTCATGTGGGCCCGGTGAACGACCTTAAATTGAATCAGGCAGAGCCTGGCACATGTTGCGGTTGTATTTACCCGACTCAGGGCTTCTGCCCACAGCCTGTCCTCCATTTCCCCGCCTAGCTCCTCCTCCCATTTGAGTTTCAGTTCCTCTGGGACCCTTCCCCCTTCATGAACACCTTATAAATATCAGAGACTCTACCTTCCCCTCCTTCCCCCTGGAGACTATTCTATCCTGGATCCCCATTGGCGGGAGGCGTGGGAAGGATGGGACCTGTCTACGGACAAAGTCCCGCAACTGTAGGTACCTAAAATCATTTCCCCTTACCAGCCCAAATTTCTCCTCCAAGCTCCTCAAACTCACAAAGCTCCCTTCCAGGAACATATCGCCCACCCTCCCCACCCCCGCCCGCCGCCATGCTCGAAACCCCCCATCCATACTCCCGGGGGCAAACCGATGGTTGTCGCAGATTGGCGCCCAGACCAACGCCCCCACCTCCCCTACCTGCCTCCTCCACTGGCCCCATATCCGCAGGGTCGCCACCACTACCGGGCTGGTGGAGTACCTGGCGGTAGAGGAGCCGTGACCAGGGCTGCCAAGCTGGTGCCCCTGCACGAAACTGGTGCCTCCACCCGCTCCCAGATAGACCCCGTACCCACCATCCACTTCCTTATCATAGCGATGTTAGCCGCCCAGTATTAGTTAATCAGACTCGGCAATGCCAGCCCTCCCTCAATGCGGCTCCTCTCAAGCATCGCCTTCTTTCGTCTTCTCGTAATTGATAGTGCATCACCCTCCAGCATTAATCGGGAACACCTTGCTTTTGCCCATGTTCAATTTATACCCCGAATTCTCTCAGGATCTCCATGATCCTTTCAAAGCCCACAAGGTCCGAGATATATAACAAAAGATCGCCCTCATACAGCGAGACTCTGTGCTCTGCCTCCCCCCACCCCCACCCCGCTCGATCCCTTTCCAGCCCCTCGATGCCCTAAGTGCCATTGCCAGTGGCTCTATCGCCAACGCAAAGTACAACAGGGAGAGCGGGCACCCCTGCCTTGTCCCCTGATGCAGCCTGAAGTACCCCAAGCTCGTCCTGTTCATCCGGATACTTGCCATCGGTGCTCTGTACAGCAGCTGAGCCCAATCCACAAACCCTGCCCAAACCTGAACTGCCCCAGCACCCCCCAACAAAAAAAATCCCATCTAGTCCTGGTCTATCACCCCGGCATGCAACCCTCTATCCGAGATGCAACACCATTGCCAGCAGCTTCGCATCAACATTAAGCAACGATTTTGGGCGGTACAACCCACACTGCTCTGGGTCCTTATCGTTCTTCAAAATCAGCTAAATGGACGTCTTTGGACAATGTCAGGGGGAGCTCTGCCCTCACCCCTCACCTCATTGTACATCCTCACTAATAGAGACCCCAACTCCACACCGAACATCTTGTAAAACTCCACTGCTAGCTCCCCCCCCCACCGGACGGAGGATCGGTGCAGCTTTTGCGCTGTTTTTTTTGGGGTAAAACGCCACTGTTTCCACACTAGCGTCAGCACTTAGTCTGCAAATTGGAGAATCCAGCCCCATGATCACCAAATACTCCGAGTCAACCATCCCTGCCAGCAGCGCCTTAACCATCACAAAGAAATCGATCTGGGAGCATACTCAGTGCACATGCGAGAAGTAAGAGAACTCCTTTGCCCTCAGCGTCCCAAGCCTCCATGGGCCTGCCCTCCCCATACGATCCATAACCTCCTCAGCTCCCTAGCCACCGCCAACACCTTTGATGACTTAGGACTCGGCCGGTCCATCCTCAGATCCAGAAAAATATTAAAATCACCCTCCATTATCAGCCGGTGTGTGTCTGACTACATCCTCCAGCGCCTCTTAGATGGGGCCACGCTTGACCTCGCAATGACCAAGAAACTAGTGCTCTCGCTTACGGTCGCCTCACGCAACGTAGAGGCTTATGCCACCCCCCCCCGTGCATCGTGGATCCCGCCGGCGGCCACCCCATTGTGGACCTCATCAGCGACAGCCCCCAGCCAACCCCAAGCCAGCGCCGCGCGGCAGCCAACCAACCCTGGGGGACCCAAATGCTACTTCTGCGGACAGACAAAACTCCCCCGGCAGCGTTGCCTGGCGCGGAGCACGCTCTGCAAGGCCTGTGGCAAGAAGGGACATTTCGCTGCAGCGTGCCAGGCCCCCTCAATCGCCGCTATTGTCCCGGCACCTCCCCCCCGTGCGGCCAGTGGGCGCCGCCATCTTGCTCTACTCACAACACGTGCGGCCCGTGGGCGCCGCCATCTTGCTTGCCTCAGAACCAATGGGCGCCGCCACCTTGCCTGTCCCAGGACACGTGCGGTCCGTGGGCGCCGCCATCTTACCCGCCTCAGGACCCCTGCCCGTTGGGCACTTCATGAAGCCGCTCATCGCCTGCAGCCGCCGCCGACCAGCCGCGTCTTGCCTCGGTCACGATCGACCAGTCTCGACCGCACAACCTCGCGACCGCTTCAACGGGCACGAGATCTCCTGCCTTCTGGACTCCGGGGGCACTGAGAACTTCATCCACCCCGATACGGCAAGGCGCTGCTCCCTCGCAGTACACCCCGCTAACCAGAGAATCTCCCTGGCCTCCGGATCCCACTCCGTGGCGATCCGGGGGTACTGCATCGCCACCCTCACTGTCCAGGGCATAGAGTTTAGCGGCTTCCGGCTCTACATCATCCCCAACCTCTGCGCTACCCTACTACTCAGCCTGGACTTCACGTGCAACCTCCAGAGCCTAACCCTGAAATTCGGCGGGCCCTTACCACCCCTTACTGTTTGCGGCCTCGCGACCCTTAAGGTTGACCCGCCTTCCCTTTTCGCAAACCTAACCCCGGATAGAAAACCTGTCGCCACCAGGAGCTGACGGTACAGCGCCCAGGACAGGACCTTCATCAGGTCTGAGGTCCAGCGGCTGCTGCGGGAAGGTATCATCGAGGCCAGCAACAGCCCCTGGAGAGCCCAAGTGGTAGTGGTCAAAACTGGGGATAAAAACAGGATGGCCATTGACTACAGTCAGACCATCAACCGGTACACGCAGCTTGACGCCTACCCCCTCCCACGCATATCTGATATGGTCAATCAGATTGCACAGTACCGGGTCTTCTCGACAGTGGACCTGAAATCTACCTACCACCATCTCCCCATCCGTCAGGCGGACCGCCCATACACTGCGTTTGAAGCAGACGGCCGCCGTTACCATTTCCTTCGGGTTCCCTTCGGTGTCACCAACAGGGTCTCGTTCTTCCAACGGAAGGTGGACCGAATGGTTGACTGGTACGGACTGCGGGCCACTTTCCCGTACCTGGACAATGTCACCATCTGCGGCCATGACCAGCAGGACCACAACGCCAACCTTTCCAAATTTCTCCACACCGCCACTCTCCTCAACCTAACTTACAACAAGGAGAAGTGAAGTGTGTGTTCAGCACGGACCGATTAGCCATCCTCGGCTATGTGGTTCAGAACGGAGTTCTAGGTCCCGACCCCGATCGCATGCGCCCCCTCATGGAACTCCCTCTCCCCCACTGCCCCAAGGCCCTCAAACGATACCTGGGGTTCTTTTCGTATTGTGCCCAGTGGGTCCCAAACTATGCGGACAAGGTCCTCCCACTCATTCAACCCACCGCTTTCCCACTGACAGCCGAGGCTCACCAGGCCTTCAACCGTATCAAGGCCGACATCGCCAAGGCCGCGATGCACGCGGTCGACGAAACGTTCCCCTTCCAAGTCGAGAACGATGCATCAGACATCGCTCTGGCCATCACCCTCAACCAGGCAGGCAGGCCCGTGGCATTCTTTTCCCGCACCCTCCATGCCTCCGAAATTTGGCACTCCTCCGTCGAAAAGGAGGCCCAAGCGATCGTTGAAGCTATGCAACATTGGAGGCATTACCTGGCCGGCAGGAGATTCACTCTCCTCACTGACTAACGGTCGGTAGCCTTCATGTTTAACACACAGTGGGGCAAGATCAAAAACGATAAAATCTTGAGGTGGAGGATCGAGTTCTCCACCTACATTTACGAGATTTTGTATCGCCCCGGTAAGCTCAACGAGCAACCCGAGGTACATGTGCAAGCGCACAAGTGGACCGACTCCGGACCCTGCACGGCAATCTCCGTCACCCAGGAGTCACCGGTTTTTACCACTTCATTAAGGCCCGCAATCTGCCCTATTCCATCGAGGAAGTCAGGGCTATCACCAGAGGCTGCCAGGTCTGCGCGGAGTGTAAACTGCACTTCTACCGGCCAGACCGTGCACGCCTGGTGAAGGCCTCCCGCCCCTTTGAACGCCTCAGCGTGGACTTCAAAGGGCCCCTCCCCTCCACCGACCGCAACATGTACTTTCTCAGTGTGGTCGATGAATATTCCCGGTTCCCCTTTGCCGTCCCATCCCTGATATGACGTCTCCACCGTCATCAAAGCCCTCAACACCATCTTCGCTCTGTTCGGTTTCCCCGCCTACGTCCACAGTGACTGGGGATCCTCATTTATGAGCGATGAGCTATGCCAGTACCTGCTCAACAGGGGCATCGCCTCGAGCAGGACGACCAGCTACAACGACCGGGGGAAACGGGCAGGTGGAACGGGAGAATGGGATGGTCTGGAGGGCCGTCCAGCTGGCCTTACGGTCCAGGAATCTCCCGGCCTCCTGCTGCCAGGAGGTCCTCCCCGACGCACCTCACTCACTCCATTCGGTCGCTCCTGTGCACCGCGACTAACGAAACCCCCCATGAACATCTCTTTGCCTTCCCCAGGAAGTCCACTTCTGGGGTTTTGCCCCCAACATGGCTGGCAGCTCCAGGACCTGTTCTCCTCCGTAGACACGTTCGGCTCCACAAGACGGACCCATTGGTTGAGAGGGTACAGCTACTCCACGCCAACCCACAGTACGCCTACGTAGCGTACCCCGACGGCCGCCAAGACATAGTCTCCCTCAGGGACCTGGCTCCAGCTGGGTCCCCACACACCGGGCCCTGTCCCGGCGCCACCCTCCCTTCCCCCGACGCACCCCACCGCAGCCCCCACTCCAGGACAATCCACCCTCCCATTGCTCCCACCCGGAGATGAAGAGGATTTTGATACGCTCCCGGAGTCACCGAAGACCAAGCCGACGCCTGAGTCGCCACCAGCACTGCGGCGCTCTCGGCTACAGATCAAGGCGCCGGATCGTCTAAATTTGTAACCTTCTCTGTAAATTTTAAAACCAATCTGTATGTATATAGTTTTCCACCCCCCCCCCACTGGACTCATTTTTAAAGGGGTGAATGTGGTAGTCACCACTGTTGTATTATATTGTATATATTGGTATTACGGTAAGACCCCTGTACTACAGGTACAGGGGTAGATCCCTGCCTGCTGGCTCCGCCCAGTAGGCGGAGTCTAAATGTGTGTGCTCTCCGAACAGCAGCCATTTCGCCAGCTGCTGTAAGAGGCCACACATCTCTGTGTAATAAAGCCTCGATTACATTCTACTCGCATCTCGTGGTAATTGATAGTGCATCACACAGTACATGTGCCTCACAATTTACACAGAACTCCTCTCTACAGTTCAATGTCCTCACACTCCTTCCAGTCCATGGTTCCTCATAAAGTCCATCACCTCTGCCAGTGAGTCAAAATAAAATTCTCGCTTTTGGTACGTCACCCTCAAGCGGGCAAGGAACAAACTCCGAACTTCACCCCCTTCTTATAGAGGGCAGCTTTTATCTGCTTATACCCAGCCCTGCACTTGGCCAGCTCTACACTCAGCTCCTGGTAAATCCGCAGCTCACTCCCCTCCCAGGTGCATTTGTCTTTGTACAAATTTGTCAAAGACTTGTCTTTGTACAATGCCTTTGTGCCTGACATTCCGCAGTATTATTTCCTGAATGCTAAAGAAATTGTTTCCTGTGAGCAATGCAATCTCATTGCGTGAAGTATTATTTCCTTTTCTTGAGTCACATTTTCTAAGAAAATGGAATTGTGTAATAAAACATTGTCACTGTACCGTAATTATCGACCTCATTATTTTGTGGATCCTGACAGGGTGCTCATGCCGTTTCCCATGTCATGCTGCATGTCAAGCTGCTTGAAAGTAAAGTTAATTGGGGCCGTGAGGGTGGATGTAATAGTTATTCTATCATATCCAATATCCAATATAGTGAGAAACACTCCTGTTGGGTTACTTAAGGTAAGCTAGAGTATGATGTCTAAGGTGCGACAGAGACTAAGGCCAGAATCTTTGACCTGTTAAAGTCTCAAGTACCCATTTCAGGGTTCCAATTCAGCTGGCGTCTGAGGTCAGCACATCTAGCACGCTCGTACAGAAAGCAGGCAATGAACAGGCCAGGTCCAGGAGCTCCATAAGGGATGACGAACAGGTTCCAGAGTTGGGAGGTGCATTCAATGCAGCTGACCCTCTTCGCACTGTGGGTGCTGATGAGGGGTCAGCAGCAGGAAGAGCAGCAGCACCTTCAGTCGTAGTTACCACTGCATCAGGTACAATAGTCACGGAGACACCAGTCTCCATGAACTGGCTGCACTGGCTCGCCATCTGCCTGGAGATATGTGAGTGCTGAAAATGACTGCCAAATGATTAAAAGGTCTTAATTGTTATGCAGCTCAGAGCACCCGCTGTGAAGCTGCCTCTGATGCATTGCTGGGCACCTGACCCAGTGGATGGCATGTGTGACACTGGGAAACTTGCCTTCCTCTGCAACTATGGCTATAATAGAGTCCTTAACTCACTTAATTGCCTGTCTAGTTCCCCCGCCGCTGTCTGATTTATCACCCCCCCCCCTACCGCTGCCACCACCAAAACAGGCCCCATGACGCTAAGAAAATTCCAACCTATGTCTGCTGCTTACAGAAAGTGTGTTTCATGCAAAAAAATGTTTAACATGTTTGATCCAAACGAGTGGAAATATATATTCAAGTATCGTACTCTATGTGGTTGAATAGGCTGCCATTTGTTTGTGAGGAGTCAATGATGTATACCTGTGATTGAAGTTTTACAGAATTCACTGTCTGGTGTTGGGGAGAATTTTCACCAGTTTAATAAGCTTTTTCTATAATTACTTAGCTCCCTCAGGGGGTTGAATAAATTAGATAATAGGCTGGATTTTATCTGCGCCCACCAGTCGTGCAGATAGGGCACATTATATAGATTGGGCGGCTCGACCATCCTTGCTGCCCACCCGAGCTAGGCGGGCAGGCGCCGAAATCAGCAGTCCACCCGTCATTTGTAGATCAATAATTAAGGGTTATTTACACTTATTTTCAAATCTACTGACCTGAATAATTCACTGCCCACGCCATAACGTGGCTGGCTTGGGCATTTGGGTGGGAGTGGACAGACCATTTTTAAAGGCTGACGTGAACAAAGGGTTCATATCATTCAGGTGTTGTGTTGCATTCATTGGAGACACCTCCCCAAGGTACCCCCCCCCCCCCAACCCACAGCCTGCCCAACAGAACATGGCACCTCTGGGATACCTCCCAGCCCTAAAACCCCAGGACTTACCTTCTTGGGGCAGCCATGTTCACCTTTGGCTCTCTTCCTGCAGTGCTCACAGCTGAGCTGTGGTTTCTGACAGGAGTGATGGAGCTGCCAGTCAATCAGATTGACCGAGAGCTCCTGAGGGCGGGAGTTCCTGCTGAATGAGGAGCTGAAGTCCTACGTTACACCAATTCCGTCCATCCGTAGCATGTTATGGCTTCAGAGTCGACAGCTCTGATGAAATATCATCTCAACTTGGCAGCACCAGCCATACGTAAAATCGAGAACACAGGACTCAATGCCAAACAGCAGAAGAACAATGAGATAGACAGAGATAAGTGTTTCTGCAACCAATGTATAAGATCTAAGCTCTGCAATCCTGCCACATCCAGATGTAAATGGTGGTGCACAATTAAGCAACTCACTGGAAAAGACTCCACAAATATCCCCATCCTCAATGACGTATGCAAATCCATCATATCAGTACAAAAGACAAGGCTGAAACACTTGTAACCAAGTGCTGAATGGATGATCCATCGCTGCCTCCTCCTGAGTTCCCCAGCCTCACAGGCACCAGTCTTTATAATTTGATTCATTCCATGTGATATACAAAGAACAAAGAGCAAAGAAAGGTACAGCACAGGAACAGGCCCTTCGGCCCTCCAAGCCTGTGCCGACCATGCTGCCCGTCTAAACTACACTTCCGGGGTCCATATCCCTCTATTTCCATCCTATTCATGTATTGTCAAAATGCTGCTTAAACGTCACTATCATCCCTGCTTCCACTACCTCCTCCGGCAGCGAGTTCCAGGCACCCACTACCCTCTGGGTCCCTGGCACTGTGAAGCAACAGTGCTAACCACTGAGCTACTGTGCTGTTCCCCTGTGCTACCATACCTCCCCTTGTCGAAAGGAGCACCAGGTGTCTCTATTCATGGATGACCTACTAATGTACGTATCGGACCCGCTGGAAGGATGGAGAGGATCATGGGCCTGTTGGGGATGTTAGGGATATATGCTCAATGTAGGGAAAAGTGCAGTGTTCCCGGTGATGGAATTGGGTCGGCGAGCCGATCTAGGGGGGTTGCCATTCAAGGTGGCCAGAAACAGGTTTAGATACCTGGGGATTCAGGTAATGAGGGAATGGGCGATGGTACATAAATGGTGTAATGATATGCAGACATGTAACCAATGGGTAATCAGAACAAGACACAACCAATGGGTAATCAGAACACCCAACGGTGGCATCACCACAAGAGGGCATCTCATGACCACTATAAAAGACAAGACACACAGGTGCTCAGCCCCTTTCCACTGGCAGAAACCTAGAGAGCAAGAACTGTGTAGTAAGCAGCACCGTCACACCACCACATGTGGTCTAGAGTAAGTTCATATAGTTAGTAGAGTGTACTGTGTTACGCGAGTAAGATCAGTAGAGTGTGGAACTCATTTAGGAGCTTTGTTAATTGCGCAATAAATACGTTCAACTTACCTCGAGGTCTGGAGTATTCTTCAACAGCGCCTACACCAAGTAGCGTTTATGTTCTCAAAGTAACATAACAACACAAATGGAATCTAACAAAGCTGGTGAAGGAGGTTACGGAGGATCTGAAGAGGTGGGACATGTAGCATTTGAGTCTGACAGGGAGGGTCCAGGTGGTGAAGATCAACATTGTGCCGAGGTTCCTGTTCATATTCCAGACACTTTCGATCTTTGTACCGGAGGCCTTTTTTCGAAAACTGGATATGATTATCTCAGACTTTGTATGGCCGGCAAGGTGCCAAGGGTTAAGAGGACCCTGTTACAAAGACAGAGGCAGAAGGGATGGTTGGCGTTGCCGAACCTGCTACATTACTACTGGACTGGGAACATGGAAAAGGTGAAGTGGTGGTGGGAAGGAGAGGGGGCAGAATGGGTTAGGATGGAGGAAGAATCCTGTAGGAGGTTCAGTTTGAGGGCTATGGTGATGGCAGCATTGCTATTGGCGCCAAGGAAATAGCCGAGAGCCCGGTAATGCAGTCCACGGTGAAAGTCTGGAACTAGCTGAGGAGCCATTTCAGGACAGAAGATGTCAGTGCTGGTGCCACTGTGGGAAAACCATGGTTTTGAGCCAGGGGGCAGATGATATATGTAGGAAGAGGAGAGAAGTGGGGCTGGTTAAGGTGAGGGATCTGTATGTGGAAGAGGGGTTTACCGGTATAGAGGAACTGAAGAAGAGGGTAGAGATCCCAAGAGAAAGTGAGTTTTGGTACCTGCAGTTAAGGGACTTTGCGTGTAAGGTTTGCAAAGAGTTCCCCAGGTTGCCGAGGTACACCCTGTTGGAGCGACTGCTGCTTCCGGACATAGAAGGGGAGGGTAGGATCGGAGACATACACGAGTGGCTGGGAGAGCATGGAGGTGAGATTATGATGCAGATTAAGGAGAAGTGGGAGAGGGGGCTGGGAAGGGAGATAAACTGGGAAGTGTGGACTGAGGCGCTATGAAGGTTCAATGCGATCTCCTTGTGTGCAAGGATGAGCCTGTCACATTTCAAGGTCGTCCTATATGACTTGGGCAAGAATGAGTGGGTTCTTCCAGGGAGTGGCAGACGAGTGTGTGAAGTGTGGGCGGGGACCAGTGAATCATTTTCATATGTTCTGGGACTGTGAAAAGGTGGAGAAATTCTGGGCGGGGTGTTTGCGGCGCTAACAAGGATAGTGGGGGAGGAGGTTGAGCTGGACCCATTGGTGGCGATATTCGGGGTTTCGGAAACGCTGGAGCTGACGGAGGGGAGGAGGGTCGATGTTGTGGCCTTCGCCTCTCTGATTTTCTGGTGAAGAATCCTGTTGGAGTGGCGGTCAGCAACACCACCGGATATGGCGGCCTGGCTGGGTGACGTATATGACTTTCTTCGACTGGAAAAGGTCAAGTATGAATTAAAGGTTCAATGAAGGGGCAAGGTGGGGAATGTTCATGGCCGTGTTTGAGGAGTTGTTTGTCGCGGGGGGGAGGGGGTGAAAAAGGGGAGAATTTGTAAAAACAGTATAGTTGTGTGTTGAGAGTTTGCTCACCGTATTGTTCATGTTTTGTAACCTTTTATATATGTTTGGAATATAATACATTTAAAAAAAGAAAACGAGTGGTGCATTGTTTTTCTTTTTTGTTCAGGGGATGTGGACTTTGCTGGCTTGACCAGCATTGCCTGTCCCAATTGCCCTCGAGGAGCTGGTGGTCAGCCGCTGACTTGAACCGCTGCAGTCCGTGTGTTGTAGTGCTGTTAGGGAGGAAATTCCAGGCTTTTGACCCAGAGACAATGAAGGAGTGCCAATATATTTCCAAGTCAGGATGGTGTGTAACTTGAATGGGAACTTGCAGGTGTCTCCATGCATCTGCTGCCCTTGCCCTTCTAGATAGTGGAAGTTGCAGGTTTGGTTTGTTGCCCTTTGCTTGTGTTGTTGCCTGGCTTGATGAGGTATCACATACTTTAGAAGTGACTCAGAGAAAGCCAGTATGGAGCTTTTCTTAAAACTACTTATTCACATTATTTTGTGATGAAAGTAATAAATTAGTATATATATTGCATTATATGTATCGTGATGTGGAGATGCCGGCGTTGGACTGGGGTGAGCACAGTAAGAAGTCTTACAACACCAGGTTAAAGTCCAACAGGTTTGTTTCAAACACGAGCTTTCGGAGCACGGCTCCTTCTTCAGGTGAATATATGTATCGTGGCAGTAATGGTTTTAAAAGCTTGGGTTAGAGTGTGTATATATCTGCTGTAGTAACATTTTTAAACGCCCTGGTTTAAAAAAAGGACAGATATTGTGGCTGCAGAAGGTGCAATTAAGATGTCATAAAGGTGAGCTCACCCTTCTTTCCAGCCTGGTTTATGTTTCCAAGGAGAGGCTCAATTGGTTTCTGTTATAATTTCTGGGAATTCCCTTGAGAGTAGATAATTAGAGAGTGTTTAAACTTAAGCAAGTAGGTCAGGGGATTTGAGTGGAATGGGGATGATGTAATTCATGGGAGGATCCAGGTCTTGGGGCAGTCGGCTTGGCATTCCTTGGAAGCTGTGAGCTGGAAAGAAGTTTCTGCAGCAGCCTTTTGAGATTCGGCAGACAGTGCTAACCACTGTGCTACCGTGCTGCACTATGCCAGTGATACCAGCTGGACTGTATAATGTTTGTGTTTGCTCACGACACCTTTCTTGTAAGATGATGCTGGATCTGAGGTTATGTTGCAATAAAGGAAGTTGGGTCTTTAGCCTTCTCCCCATCAGTAGTTCTGCTGGTGAAAGGCCATTACCTAATAGTATTGCTCTATATTTGAGTACAGCTAATTCTAGACATTGGTCTTTACCATTAACATTTTGATAGATTTTACACCGCTCCTCATTAGTGGATGGTGGGGCGAACTAGTCACATAGTGAAATCCATATTCCACTGAGAATTGGGAGAAATGTTCATTCATGAACTGTGGACCATTGACCGAGACTACCTCCTCTGAAATATCACGTGCGGAGTCAATGTGTTTCAAAGCTTTTATCACAGTTTCTGAGGTTGTGGCATGGATTCTGCTGATTTCCAACCAGCAAGAATAATAGTCAATGACGATGATGTAGATTTTTCTTCTGAAGCCTAACCTCAGACAGAAATGTTAATGGCAGGAATGGTTCATGACTGTTAATGGCACAAGAATGGCATGTTGGAATAATTTCTTCCATGGCTTCCAAATTTCTAGCCACCAAACTGGCTGTTGTGTCCATGCTCTGTATTTGGTAATGTCAAAACTTGATTTTTTTTTTTGAGAATGCCTTTTGCATCACTCTCCAGATTAGTAGCCCATTACGGAAAAACTAAAATGTTCACCGACAGTCATCAGATGTTTTTATTGCTCATGGTATTGTCTTAACACCTGATTGCTTGTGACATATTCAGGCCAACCATCTCGGCTGTAAATGGCCTGACTGCATTCTGTGTCCTCCAACCAGGCTTCTCTAATCTCTCAGAGTTTGTTTGCAGAGGCTGGTAGAATATTTGTGATTGAGCAAGAATGTGCTTCCTCCTCTGAGATTAACGTCCAGTTTTGTTTTGCAGCCTGGTCAACTGTAACTCTTAACAGTATGTCAGCAGTTGTCTGAATTTCCCCTGGCACGTACTCTGTTGTAGGGTCAAAGGACATATGTCTTCAGGAAACCAGATTCTATGCAATTTTCTTGAGTTCAAGAAAGTGACTAGAGGTTTATAGCCCATCTAAATCTGAGTTGTAAGTCTATTAAGTAACCGTACAATTCTTTGCAGGCCCACGTCACCGCTAATGCTCCCTTTTCAATTGCTGGATAAAGTTTTTCAGCTTCTGTTAATGATCTTGAGTCTTTAAACTGTTTTTGTTTTCAACACCAGGTTAAAGTCCAACAGGTTTGTTTCGAATCACTAGCTTTCAGAGCTTGGCTACTTCATCAGGTGAGTGTACTGATTTTGGAAGAAAAGTGCTCTTTTCTATGCCTTCAAGCAGGAGCTGCTCTGTATGCGACCACTCAAACCATGACCGCCCCCACGGGAAGATACCACCCCTTTTCCGACGACTGGATATCCCAAAGTGCTTTACAGCCAATGAAGACCTTTTGAAGAGTAACAGCTGTCATAATATGGGAACTGTAGCAGCTTAATTGTGTGTAGCAAGCTCCTACAAACTAATCGGATTATCTGTTTTAATGATGTTAATTGAGGGATACATGTTGGCTTACTTTCCCTTTTAAACTGCACATCCAATTGATGGAGAGGGATTTAGTTTAAGGGCATGATTCTCCGGCCTCATTACACTCTCGCTCAAGTGAAAGGACGCCGGTGAATAGCAGGAGAGGCTAAAACGAGAACTGTGCCGGATGCCAAACAATTTGCGATGCAACTGGTCCGCTCCTGTAGGTGAAATCGGGATCTCACCATAGTGTGGAGAGAAACCAATTATCACCACTTAAGCCTCATTTCCATACAATTAATGGGGACCACCGACCATCCAACGGCCTCCCATCATTCAGCGGCCTCGCCAGCAAGTGGTCACGCTGGCACCAATTAGTACTCCTTTTAAAAAACATGAACCTGTCGGAAGATTTTGTGGGGAGCCGAGGAGGTGAGTAGCCATCTTTGCTCACAGGCAAAGAGCCCGGGTTCACTGGGCTTGCTGCCCCTGTGATTGGCGGAGGGGAGGGGGACCCTCAGTAAGGGATGGGGACCCTATGCAGGGGAGGGCTGCCATGGGAGGTGGGAGGCACTAGGGGGGCAACCGGGGGGAGGAGGGGGGCAACTGCTTGAGGCACCACCATGCCAACTCCTGGATCGTGTTTACACATTCCGGGGGCAACCCTTATCCTTGCCCGTCTGCCCCATTACCCCCACCAACTGCTGAGGCCTTTGGCTGTGCGTCTGAAGGCTGTTGCTAATAGGGAATTGACAATCGTAATTAAGTGAGCACTTCACACAACACAAGTGGATTCCCGTGGGTGAGCCATGTAGCATTTGGGAGTTATTGCCTAGCATCCCAATCAGACCGCGATGCCTGGACACTGTGCTATAACACTGTGGGAGGCAACACCACACACGCAGCAGCCAACATCCGAACACCCAGGGAATGGGACACAGCTCTGGTGGACATGTCCATGGCTGGAGGGGTGGGTGCATGCCATGGGGAGGGGACCAGCGCCAGAACCAGGTGACATTATGAGAGGGTGCCGGGCTACAGGGTCTGGGATCAGATGAAGGCGGCCCGCTGTGGCCGGGTGTGGGTGGGCAGGGCTTTCCGGGTTGAGGGGAGGATCAAGGGGCGTTGGATGGAGGGTCCAGGGGGGGAGCCACTGCTGTCACTCTAACACTCTTTCCCAATTCCTTACAGATATTGAACGCTATGGCAGGGATATTGGACCCAGAATTTGCCCTGGTGTGCTGCTGCTAGGCCGGGCGGCCAGACGCTGGAGACAGCAGAAGCAGCAGTGTCAGCCCGGGTGTAAAACAACATCATCTTTGACATGGACCAAGCCCAACAAGGTGCCCAGGTAGCAGGTTTCGCTGCCATCATTGGGATACCCCATGTCCAGATGGTAATAAATGCCACGCATGTCGCTCTGCGCTCATCGGGCAATCTAAGAGTGCCCTACGTTAACAGAAAGAGGTTCCACTCCCTGATCATTCAGCTTGTGTGTGACCATCAGATGAAGCTAATGCACATGTGTGCCCGTTCCCGGGAAATGTCCACGACAGCTACAACCTGGGCAGCAGGTGATCCCCTGCCTCTTCGAGGACCACCCCAGGATGGGCGGTTGGCTCTTGGGGGGGGGGGGAAAGGGATATTCGCTGAGGACCTGGCTAATGACACCAGTACGGAGGCTGGTGACCGAAGCGGAGACCCAGTACAACGAGGCCCATATGGCCGCCCAGGCTGTCATTGAGCAGTGCATCGGAATGCTCAAGATGCGGTTCCGATGCCTCGACCGCTCCGGTGGTGCATTGCAGTACACCCCCCAGAGGGTCGCCCACTTTGTGGTGGTCTGCTGTGCCCTCTACAACCTCGCAAAGCAGCGTGGCGACGTGCTGGAAGTTGGTGATGAGGAACATGCGGCCACCTCCGAGGAGGAGGACAAGTATGATGAGGTGGCGTCGCCAGCAAGGGCTGACGGACGAGGATGGGGAGGAATCTGAGGATCAGCCGGAAGCTGCAGGACAGGCGGCAGCGGCGAGGGACTGGCACACATGTCTGCTTGGATCCTGGAATCCAGCAGACATCCGACTGCTGTCTCGCCTGGGGGTTCCTGCCTCCACCTGATGTACATCAACAGCAGTGTGGTACTGACCAGATTGTGCCCCAGAAGCCTATCCACTAACATGTCCCACCGAGGTGCGCTGGTGGAGGGTGGGGGTGACAGCTGTGCTGCGACTATTACGGTGGCATCCTCAGAGCTCTCCTCCAAGGTGGTCTCCTGGGAGGCTGGAGAACCTGTAGGGGAATGGACATGTGGTCCGTGGGAGGGATGGATCAGTTGGTCAGTAAGACAATAATAACTCCCGTTTGCCAGGTCCACTGGGTGAAGTCGGTGGTCTCTCACCTTTGCGGCATCCGCCAGCCTCAGCATGGGTGACCGATCTATCCTCGGCCACACTGGTCACCTCCAGGGCATGCTCCTCAAAGGAGGTGAGGATTCTTAAGTCTGGCGATTATGGGAGAGAGAGGAGGAGGAAGGTTGGAGGGAGGGTTGGGGGTCGCATGGCGGGTTGGGAGGTGGATGCTGTCGTGGGGGCGGACCGGTCTCGGGGGTGTGTTGGTGTCTACTCACTCGTGCTGCCCAGTGTAGGTCTTCCTACACTGGAGGTCAGTCCTCTTGGTCACACTCCTGACGCTCACAGCTGCCGCCACCTCATCCCACCAGGCAGCACTGGCTGCCCTGTGGATGACCCACCGGAACCCCCGGGGAAACAGGACATTCCTCCTGGCCTCGATGGCTACTAACAGCCTCCCCAGGTCAGCATTCCCGAATCTTGGGGCCGGTCTCCTTAGCGCCATTGTTGCGACCTAGCTGTGGCTGGCTGAGCAAGTGCAGTTTAAGTGCTACTCGACCTTGTTAGCGGGGGGGCTGGCGGACGTGATGCCAGCGAATCAGCTGGCGATTCTTCATTCGCGCCGAGACGCCCATGAGGCCTCGTTAAGTGGACCAATTAACATTGAATAGCATTGCCGGCCTCGCTGGGCCGAGTGGCGGGAAGCTCACGGCAATTCGCTACCACACTTAGAAATCTTTACGGAGAATCACGCCCTCAGTCACATCTGAAACACAGCACCTCCCACAGTGCAGCACTTGCTCTGTATTGCACTGGAGTTATCAGCCTCGATTTAAAAAAAAACATCATGCTCAATCATCTAGCCTTTTTAGAATCCTAATTACCGCAAGCATGTCACCTCCCCTCATACCCACATGCAACACTGACAAACAGTGCAACAATCTGCTACATTTAGACAAGTAAAACTCCAGTCAAGATATAAATATATACGACAGACAATTCAAATACACACAACATGCTGAGCAGCCCGGACCAGTTGGAGTTCACAACCCAGACCAGTTGGAGTTCACAACCCAGACCAGTTGGAGTTCACAACCCACTCCTCTCTGACCCTAGCTGTGATCAGAGTGACCACTCTGTTTCCCATTGTTTCCCCACCAGTTGACCAGGCGTCTCTGGAGGGGCTGATTGATGTTCCTCTCTTGTGGTGGGCGCTGTCAGTGAGTGGTGTGTATTAAGTAGTGCAGCAATTGGCAGGTTTGCACACACACACGCACACAGGCTCACTCGGGTTCATCTGGGTGACAAAACGTGTTGGTGTGGTTTTCACGACTCTCCGCCCACGTGCCTGACAGCAGACTTGAAGCAAATGGTGTGGGTTTCATTTTGTCAAAAGCCAGAGGCAGCACCTCCACACCGACCTGCAGCCGAAAGCAGCGCCCGGCTCCAGCACCAGCTTGAATCGCCGCTCAACTTTCTGACCCAAGCAGGTCTGAACTGCGATCCGGGGAGCGGCTGAAAGGCGGGAGCGGCCAGAGAGCAGGGGACACGATGAGCCTGCAAGGTAAGCCCTCCTCCAGATGTGTCAGCGGGCCCAGAGACAGGCACAATATCAAATTCAGTGCAGACCCCGGTGCTCTTTTTCTGCCTTGTCGCCCGAAAAAGTAAACTTCGCCTCAGCTCTTCCGCGGCATCGACCTTGAGGACGGGTTGATGAAGCGGAGTGAGGGACTCCGGCCAGGAGAGAGGTGCAGCTCGCTGTGTTTGGGAGCAGAGCAGTGAGACAGGGCTGGGGCGGCCGGTTGGAGGGAATTCTCTTTGGCGACGCTCGTGAGGGAGTTTCAAGAACAAGTTTCTGAGAGAGCAGACAAAGTTAGCCGGGGGGGGGGGGATGCAGTCTGGTGTAAATGGCTGGCAGTCCCCTCCACACACACACTTAAATTAGCAGCTGTGGTAGAGTTTGTCTTGAACGAGAAATCAGTCAAAGAGGGCTAAATTCGGATTGCAGGCATATTTTAGAACCAGACAATCGACCAAGTCGATTAGACAATCGACCAAATCGACCTGTCTTTAGTTGGAGAACTTGGCTACTGACGAATAGGGCTGTGGTGTGGAGCAAGGGATGAGTTTGCCCTTATGAATTGCCCAACAAGTGTGATAAAAGATTCGAGTCCATTGGGAAAAGGTGATTATTGGAATGCAGACTGGATGCTCTTTATGCCATTGTGCAATGTGGCACTGATTTACACTTCATGTGTAGTTTTAAAGTTGATGTAGACTTGTGTTAACAAAAACATAAATGTCAACTGTTTGAATGTCCGGTTTTGAGTTGGATAAAATTTATTTAATTTTAAATCGGTTTATTTTAATATTACACAGAATTTAAAGACTTCCCTTTTATTGCACAGATCACTGGACCACTGTTAACTTGATTCGCTTTGAATAGTTTCTCTGTGCCCCTTTCATGGGGGAGAGGTTGATTCTTTGCTGCAGGTTTTCCATCACCGGCTTCCCCCAAGTGACTTCTTCATGCAGGAGCCTATAATGTGAGGATTGGAGGACTATTTTAACCGTTGACAGAAACGTGGCCAGTTCCAACCCTGTCCTGCCCTCCTCTCACATCCATAGGTTTACACTTTCCATTAGGAGTCACTGGATAGCAATCAGGATTTCTTCTCCATCCTCAGGTTCAGGATGGTCCCTCCAACTCTCATTGGGGAACTCTGCACAATAACCTTTCTGGTCTATGCAGCCTGGCACAGCATCAGTTGGGGTTTAGTCATTGGAAACAAATAAATTACCTTATAGATATTTCACTGATTGTAAAGCGCATGGGATGTCTTGAAGCCATCAAAGGCACACCATGAATGTAAATTCTTTTCTCCAGTCCTCAATTTGTTCCTCCCTTCCGACCTCCTTTCCTTCATTCCTTCCTTCACAATGAATCCTTTGCTGAGATGATGCTTTTGTGTTTGTGGTGTTGCTCGTTCTGGGTGAGTGTGCTTTACACTCAATTGGCTCTGTTTTATTCCTTAGCTCTAGAGTCGCCAGGTATCCTTATGCAGGTTCTGCAACCTGCTTGCCTCTCTGTCATTGTCCAATTTTCCCTGCATACAACTCAATGTTCCATTTTATGTCGGGAATTAGCCAGCTTCGGTGGCTACATTGTGATTGTGGTGAAACATGCTGTCGTGGAGAAAATGCGTTACTTATTTAATAGTTGGAAGACAGTTTTGCATAGTTTAGTTCACAGCTGATCTACTACAAACCGTCCTTTTATTTTTGCTTGCGCATTCTCTTTTCATAACAACCCATCAGCAAATTTGGCCAGAAAAAAACTCAACTTGTGACTGAAGAAGAGTGACCACACATGTTTTTGAGAAGACACCCCTTCAGCTAATGCTGGAGTGCAATTGCTTCACTTTGAGATAATTAAAAACCACTGGGTCTTTCTGGAGAAGCGATTAAATTAGATTTTTAGAATAAACCTCTCATTTTAAAAATTATTTTGGGTACTTCTTGGTACGTATCTTCTTCTCAAATCAAGTAACTTTACTTTAATTTATTGTGCTAGTGAAATTGAAAGGTGCTGAAGACACCGCACATGCGATATGACAGGTTACACTTCAGAGCCCTCATGATGAAATTATTCATTTAGTTGGAACTGGAGCAGCCCATTCAACACTTATAGCTTGTTCTGCTATTTGGTCAGATCATGACTTAACTGTACCTCCACTCTAATTAACCACCTTGGTTCCATAAACTTTACCCCATGCCCAACAAAAACCTGATGATTTCAGTATTGGCAGGTACTTTTGGCCCAGTATCTACAACTTTCAGGGGCAGAGAATTCCAGATTCCTATGATCCATTCAGTTGTCTGCCACACTGGCATTTTATCTTATAAAGGCCAATCTTGGTTCTTGAATGGCCATCAGTTTTAGTTAGTAGTTCATGTGGTTACTTCAGTGATGGGAGCGAGTTAAATATCTGTTTGGTCTTCTGACTAACCTAGAAACGGGGGTTTTGACTCGTGTAGGACCGTGAGGAAGATTTCACATGGAAGACGGAGGAGTAAAAGTTGACAGTGAGTCAATTCATGGCTCCATGCACTTCCTGATGGTTGGTTAAAAAAACTACAATCTCAGAAGCTTGGGAACGGGTCACTTTTCCACTGTCCAGTATGTCAGGTGGCCCATCACATAGGGTGGATTTAAATTTGGGAGTAAATCTATTGAGTAAAGTCTTTGAGGTGCATTTGGGCTTCCAGCAGTTGCCAGCGAGAGAACTTTTTCAGCTGTAGGGATTTCTCTTTGATGACGGGCAACAAAGTTGACCTAATTGTGTCTTTGACATGGTTGTTTCAATCTTTTGACTCAGACCGACAACTGGTTGGAAAATCTGTAATTGGAGTCACTGTATAACCAAGTCTATGTTGTAAGTCCTACCTCCAAAATGGATGATGCACTCTCAGAGACAGAGAAACACCACGGAAGTAATGCACTTACATTTACTTTTAGATGAGATGTTAAACCAAGGCCCTGCCTGCCCTCTCAGATAGGTGAAAAGATACCACGGCACAATTTCAAAAACGAGCTGGACAATATTGATCCCTCAGCTAACATCACCAAATCAGATTATACGGTCATGATCTCAGTGCTGCTTGTGAGAACATCTATGCAAATTGTTTGCCATATTTCCTCCATTATGGCCGTGACTACACTTCAAAAGTACTTTATTGGTTGCAAAGCGTTTTGGGACACCTCGAGGTCTTAAAGGGACTATAGTAAAGCAAGTTAAAACTACTTTTAGCATGAGCATCTATGGTAATTTAAGAATGGTCAACACCAGGGTATTGGAATTCTATGTAGCTGCTGAGCATCTGGGTTGAGAAGAGTAGAAAGTATACTTTCAACATACAAATAAATATGAATTTATAGCATAATTACAAAGGTGAAATACTGCGGATGCCTGAAGTTTGGGCCGGAATTCTCCGGCCATTGGGATTCTCTGCCCCCGGTGGCAGCACACCGTCTCCTGCGGGTTTCCCAGTGGCGTGGGGTAGCTTCAGTGGGAAATCCCATTGACATGCAGCTTACCTCTGAGCAACATGTGGCTGGGAGGTCAGAGACCAGTCCTTGGAATATAAACTGGAAATGCTGGAAATTCTCGGCAGGTCGGCCAACATCAATCTAGTGAGAAAGCCTGGCCTGCAAATTTTAGTGTTTTCTGCAGTGAAAGACAGCACATCAACTTACATTTATAAAAAGGAGAGAGTTTCATGTTTAAGTGATCAGTTGGACAAAATCTAAGGCGTATGAAGGTGTGAATTAATAATTGTATTTCGAGTACATGGAGTATAAAACTACATATAAAAAAAACTTCTTATTATTCAATTGACCAAGTTGACTTCCATAGTTATAAAGGGGAGGAGAATAATACATTTTTAACCACACAAACCTATTAGTTTCTGAAAGTGAAAATGAATATGGATTTGTTTTTGGAAAGGAAAAACCAGAGTGTTAAGGAGAAAAAGCAGGACATTTGGACTAGTCTGATTGTTGTGAGAGGCTGAATGACTTCCTGTAAGATTCCAAAACAGTGATGGGCAAGGAGGCTCGAGAGAGTGCCATACGAGTGGCCCCCCATCATCTCAATGGGCTGCAAGATTGACATCAGGCATGTTCATTAACTATGGCCTTTGAATAAGACTGAAAACATTTAATACATGTGAAATACTTCATAACAGGTTATAGAAAATGGTTAATTATTCTTATATTAATAGAACTGTCATAAACTTCAAGTGGTAGAAACAAAATAAATATTTACACTTGATTGGATGTAGAGGGAGTGCATGACTCTCGCAGTCAATGTTTTGTGGAATCAGACAGCACGATGGCGCAGTGGTTAGCACTGCTGCCTCACGGTGCCAAGGACCTGGGTTCGACCCTGGCCCTGGGTCACTGTCCGTGTGGAGTTTGCATATTCTCCCCGTGTCTGTATGGGTCTCACCCCCCACAACCTAAAGATGTGCAGGGTAGGTGGATTGGCCATGTTAAATTGCCCCTCAATTGGAAATTTTCTTTTCAAGATGTTGTGTGCAATCAGCACATGCCTCACTTCACGTGCCCTTTGTGTACATACGTATCACTTCAGCCATACCAGTAGGAAAAAAAAACCCGCGGATGGAAACCAGTGGAATTTAGCATGTGGGCAACAGTCGACAAAATGTCTCATGGGCTGCACTCAGAACCCTGTAGGGCTGCATGTGGCCCCCAGGCCTATGTTGCCCATCACTTTTCTATAAGTATGAAATGCTATTACAGCCGCAATTAACCCGTTATGTAAAATGGCAGTTTGTGGATTATAATGTAAAATGTACAATGCCAGGCATTCTTAAACTTAACATCCCTCGTAGAAGCCATTATCAGGTTTAATACTTATGGAAATTGGATTCTGGGAGCTCTCTCTGGATATGCTTCAAAGTAACTTAAATCAGACAGTATTTGGTTAAATTGCCAAGCAACTCATTGGAGGTTGTAATCCAGCAGTTTCAATGTTTAGTTGTTCCTTTACTCGTATAACAAGTCATTATTTAAGCCTTGCCATTCCATTTAGCATTCCTCCATCCAATCTTCATTCATGAGTTATATGTACAGAATGCCTTAGTAACAACACCTTTAATGTAGTGAACATCCCAAAGCGAAGGTGGCATAAAAGTCATGCCCACTTTGTCTTTCAGAGCTTGTGGGTATGTGCTACAAAATTCCATCTATCTTCTCATGGGTTCAGCATCTTTAGTCACTCCCATAAGTTGATCCCAAACCTCCCTGGGATGTCTGGAAAGTATTGTTACTGTTCTAGTGAACGGATAGTGTGACCCAGGGACATGTCAGGGTGAGTGTGGGTGTGCATTTGGCAGAGAATGTACAGAGTATCAGAGTGAATACACATGTGTCTATGGCAGATGGACTCTGCACTGCATTCCGGTGAATTAAGGTGTGCCTCTGGGGAGAGAGTGTGCCTTCTGTTATCAGGGTAAATGAGGGTGCCCCAGTAATAATGGAATCATAACCTTTCCCCTCCCCTTGGTACTATATTATACTCTACTCACTGGTTTTATTTAGATGAACGCGATCAAAATATTGTTTCTCTTTCAGTATCTCATGCTGAGGGAATGGATATATATTCTGGATGTAAAATTCATAGAAATTGATTACCTCTACATCAGAGTGTGTCTGGACAGGTCTTTCACTGAGCAGATTTAATAGGAGAGGGAGAGTCCTTAGCGCGGTATACTAATGGCCTATGCAGGGAGCGGCATTGAGTGGCAAATTGGCCGTACTTTGTGATAAAGGTTCTCAAGTCTGTTTGAGGGCAGCCAATTATTGCTCCTGTTGTGGAAACACCACTTAACAGTTTCCCATAGCAATAAAGCTGAGCCTGACACCCAATAGTGTGAGGCTTAGACGTTGCATTCCACTCCAATGTTCGGAGAACCATACAATCTTACAGAGGCCATTCAGACCATTGTACTTGCACCAACACTCTGAAAGAGCCCAGTGAATCCCGCTCCCCAGCTCTTTCCCCATCGCCTTGTAAATATTTCCCTTCAAGTATTTATTGAATTCCCTTTTCAAAATTATTATTGAATTGGCTTCCATCATCAATTCAGGTTGCTTTCCAGATCACAACTTGCTGCAAAAAGCAAAATCTCCTCATCTCACCCATGGCTCTTTTGTCAATTACCTTCATTGTGGTCCTCTCGTTATTGATCCCCATGCCAGTGTAAACAGTTTCTCCTTACTCACTCTGTCAATTCCACCACAATTTTGTCCCCCCCCCCCCCCAATAAAATCTCCCATTAACTTTCTCTTCGCTCCAAGGGAACAATTCCAGTTAGCTGCTAGCAACAGTTTGATATGGCAGCAAATGTTGCCCATTCTCATGACCCTGAGAGTTATGCTGGTGTGGGAGTATCAAATGACACTAACAATGCTTCTGGCAGTGGGTTGGAATTATTCAGACGACCAGCCTTTCTTTCACAATGGAAATAACCCAGAAGTGAGACAAGCCTGTCGCAGATTTTCAACTGTTATCATCAATTGTGGAAAACCACAATCTACAGGATCTAAGATAAGATGATGCTCCAATCGGAGTCTGACATCTTGTTCTGGACAACCTTGTTCTGGACAGGAAGAAACAGGCTGCCCCTTCTGCTAAGAGACACAGGAAGTTCTAATCAACTGACACCTAACAGCACAAACTGATACCTCCCACTTGGAGGTTGTTCCAAAGCATTTGACATTAAGGGGAGGAAATATTCTGTAAAGGGATAATAAATAAGCAAAAGCTTGGTCATGGTAAGAGTGTTAAGCAAGCACGGTGGCCTAGTGGTTAGCACAGCTGCCTCACGGCGCTGAGGTCCCAGGTTCGATCCCGGCTCTGGGTCACTGTCCGTGTTGAGTTTGCACATTCTCCCCGTGTCTGCGTGGGTTTCACCCCCACAACCCAAAAATGTGCAGAGTAGGTGGATTGGTCACACTAAATTGCCCCTTAATTGGAAAAAAAATAAGTGGGTACTCTAAAATTAAAAAAAAAAGTGTTAAGCAAAATGACTGAAAACTTGGTAAAATTGAAAGATTTGGGTTGGCATTTTAAGATGGAGAGAGAAGTGGAGGATTTGGGGAGGAAATGCATTGGGATAGGAATCTCTCCCACCAATAATAGGATGACGGGATATAATTATAGTTTAAAATAACGTGAAGATTTAGTGAAAAATGCTGTGTGTATTAGCATGGGGAATGGGTGGGGCGGGGTAGGGAAAGGCTCTAGGGCCCAAAATGTCACAATACAACTGGGATGAAGTCCCAGACCACCAAAGCGGGCTTTCTAACCAGCCCACCTTGGCACTCAGCCGCCCATATTCCACTTTTGGGGACAGTGGAATGGACTCTATTCTGCCTTGCTCCCCACCTGGTGCAAAGAAAGCACTGTTCAAAAGCCTTTCTACTGAGGCAGGTGAAGCAAACAGGGAAATGTCATGACTGCAGCTAACTGCCTTGCTGGCGATATGCATGGATTGGAGCTTGAACCCATAGTCTCTTCACTGGGTAGTAAGGGTGCTGCCTACTAATAACAACGTAAAAGGTTCTACCTTACATGAATAGCGTTACAGACATTGACAGAAGATCTAGACTCGAAGAAATTTGATTTTTTACTTCAATTTCCTGTCTGTTCAGAAACATTAAAAAAAACACTTGAGGACAACTGACATTAGTGTGTTTCTCCCTTTGGGAGAAATATAGAACAAATGAATGTGTTTTCAATGCATAGTATTCGTAAAAGAATCACAGCCATGTTATGTATTTGCTTTAAGTGCATAAATGCTAACGCTATCCTCAAAGGTTAATTGGTTTCCTGCACATCTGTGCATGTTGGTGTATATCCAATCATGTAATCTTGCTATTGGAGTGACGTGCTATAGATGTTGTGATAACAGAATGTGTTCACTTGTACAAAGTGGTGGTGAGGGAAGGCACGAATTAAAGGTTTGCAAAAAAAAACATGCAATTTGTTTGAACCATTGATGATGGCATCCCTCCATCTCGGGAGACGATGGACTGTGCCCAGGGTGTATGTCACTTCTGTATTGAAAGCATGTTGTGGCCATGGAAGCCGATTTTTGAGTGCCCATCCCCTCCACAGCTAGTACAGATCAACCGTGTTGACCCAAGGTGGACCGATGTTTTTTGTCCTTCCATCGGGCTCTCTTTTCTACCATCCGCCATTTTCTTCTGTCCGATGCTTTTTCCATGTCTTTCCTGAGAGCCCGTTTCTAGGTATCACTGAGCCAAAATACTGAGGAGCACCAAGATTATTGCAAACTCTATCACTTATTTTGTTCATCAGATATTTAAGACATATATTTTAATTATTCCTCCGGTTTTGTATTATAATATTCTAAGATGACGAGCTAACTGTTGAATACAGAAAATATTGTTTTTGTTACCTCTGTCTCCTTATCCTGGTGACTACTTTAGGACCAATACATATTTATGTCCTGTTAACTATCACATGACCGAACTATTAAGTAAAATATGTCTCTCTATGACCATTCCACCTCTACTGGTCAAGTTGTGATCAAGTTAAGGGCGGCATGTGGTGCAGTGGTTAGCACTGGGACTGCGGCGCTGAGGACCCAGGTTCGAATCCCGGCCCTGGGTCACTGTCCATGTGGAATTTGTACATTGTGGGGGTTTCACCCCCACAACCCAAATATATGCCAGGTAGGTGGATTGGCCACACTAAATTGCCCCTTAATTGGAAAAAGAAAATTGGGTACTCTAAATTTATTTAAAAAAAAGTTGTGATCATGCTAAACAGGTGGCCAGGATCTTAGGTCAATGTTTCACCTGGAAGGAAGCCCAACCAACATTGAAGCACTCCGGAAATTTGAGTACAGATGTAAAGAAGCCCTACTGCAATTGTCTAGAGCCTTGGTGAGACCAGTTCTGGAGTATTGTCTGCAGTTGCTGAGGGTAGGTTATATTAGTCATCGAGGGAGTGCAATGAAGGTTTACCAGACTGATCCCTGGGATGGCAGGATTGTACTATGAGAAAAGATTGAGGAGAATGAGCCTGTATTCTCTACAATTTGGAAGAGTTGAGAGGTGATCTCATTGAATCATACAAAATATTTACAGAGCGCGACAGGTTAGATGCAGGAAGAATGTTTTCACTGACTGGGGGGTGGTCTAGAACCAGCGGACACAGTCTCAGAGTAAGAGATAGACCATTTAGGACAGAGATGAGGGATTTCTTCACTCAGAGGGTGATCAAAATTTTTAATTCTCCCGGAGAGCTTTGGAGGCTCAGTTACTGAATATATTCAATACAGAGATGGATAGATTTCTAGATATTAAAAATATCAAGAGATATGGGGTTTGTGCAGGAAAATAATATTGAACTAGAAGATCAGCCATTATCTAGTTGAATGGCACAGCAGGCTTGAGGGGTGAATGGCCTATTCCTGCTCCTGTTTCCTATGTTCCTGGAGCACTGCACTGCGGTGTCAAGTTAGATTATATGTGAGAAACTCTGGAATGAGATTTTGAAGCACCAGCCTTTTAACTCTGAGATGAGCATGATACCACTCAGCTAACTTAAAATCTAAAGCACTACACAGCTTGACAGTGGGGGAGATAGAATGTGCATTTACCATTTAAAGTGGTGTGATTTGACTGACACAGCCTTGTCAGATCTGATTGCAAGAGAAAATAAAATATTGCATCTGCTACTGTATTAAACCAGTTAGCACAGTTGTCTAGATGGCTAGCGTGTGGTTCAGAATAATATCAATAGCATGGGTTCAATTCCTGTTCCTGCTGACTTGGGATTTGCTTCTTCGTCCTGTCCCGGAGAGTAGAAGTCAATGGCAAACCACCATTGATAAAAGCAGCCAAGGAAATGGCTCAGGATGAAGCATCAGACAGTGAGCCAAGGGCCTGCGTTTGGGTGGAGCACACATGAATGAATGAACTATATGAAACTTAAATTAAACACATGGGTATCAACATTGAATATGATACCATAAATGTTCTGTTATGGGAGATTACCACTGACAACAGCCATTTTGTTTTTTTTGCTCTTCATATTACAAAACAAGAAGAACCTGTATTTATATAAATCCTTTAAGGTAGTACAGACCGAGTACCCTTTAACGGAAACCCTTGGGGCCAATAACATTTCAGATAATTTCAGTTTTTGGATACCACGCATAGGCCTAGGCCTACTTGCATTATAATAGCCTAAGCTTAGGCTAGCTATAGTCTGAAGTAAATAAAATAGCTATAAAAGTTTCACTGAATAATGAAGGTCTGGCGCAGTGTGCGTGGTTCGTGTCGGCGTGGTTGTGTTGGCTTGGGTAACAGATTTCCCAGTTGATGAGATTCAAAGAAAGTGTGGATTTTGGATGTGTTCGGTTTTCAGATCGACAGATGGAGAATACACGACCTGTAAAAACATCCTAATGACTTCACAGGAGCCACACCTAATACATTCCTGTAGTTTGGGATCCTACTTTCAAAGGGACACTGAAACACTACAAAGTGGGGTGGGGGGAGGTCACATCAAGAGGTGGCAGTGATTAGGGCTCAAGGTTATGAAGAGCGGGCTACAAAATTAAACATTTTTCTTTGGAGGAAAGAAGACTCAGTGAGAATATATCATAGAATTTACAGTGCAGAAGGAGGCCATTCGGCCCATCGAGTCTGCACTGGCTCTTGGAAAGAGCACCCTACCCAAGGTCAACACCTCCACCCTATCCCCATAACCCAGTAACCTCACCCAACACTAAGGGCAATTTTGGACACTAAGGGCTATTTATCATGGCCAGTCCACCTAACCTGCACATCTTTGGACTGTGGGAGGAAACCGGAGGAAACCCACGCACACACGGGGAGGATGTGCAGACTCCGCACAGACAGTGACCCAAGCCGGAATCGAACCTGGGACCCTGGAGCTGTGAAGCGATTGTGCTATCCACAATGCTACCGTGCTGCCCATATGATTTTTTATGATTAAAAAAAATGCTTGAACAGTACCAAAATGCTGAGATGGAAGTAGGATATTTAAAATTGAAGGCACAGATGGAAGTAAGATAAAGATTAGATCATCTAGGATTAGGATAGTTGATTTGTGAAACCTCTGTCCTTGACAAAGCTTTTGAGGTTGAGACAGCAAGTGAAAATTTCATAACTGCATTTGAAAGGCTTGAGCTGGGCCAGGATATTAACAGTTATGGAACCAAGATGGGTAGATGGAGTTAAGATACATATCAGGTATTCTGTTTCATTGAATGGTGGAACAGACTCAAAGGGTTGAATGATCTATTCCGGTTCTTGTGTTCCTATGGGAATAAGGTTCCACCAGAAGCAGTTGGTGTTGTGATGATTAATGTCTTTCATGAAGAAGGAATAACTGCAACTGAATAACTGGGGGCAAAATCACACTGGTTGGTATAAGTAATTATATTGCAGCAGCATTTGGGAAGGTCTCATAGGTCAGTAGTGAAATTGTAAATCCCATGTTAGTAATTGTTCGTTGTATGTTAGTTTAGGAAATGGCTTACTTGTTGGAACTGCCTTGCTGCTACCAGCACACGTGTTCAGATTTGTGACCATTTTAATTGATAAATTAATCTTTGTAATATGATACAACCAGGCAGATTGAGAGGCTGACTAGTTGTCAATGGGTACGTGTTTGACAGCAGGCTATGGTTGGGGAGAAGATGGTAGGGGGTTATGGAGGGACATCAATGAGGGCGCTGGGAGAGATTTGGAAGACGAGTGGAGAGTCATTGCTGGGGAGGTTAACTGATTACTTGGGGATTTGGGGGAGAAGCACTTCATCTCCTCCTGGCCCATAAGCAGTGCGGAAAAAGCACTTGACTGTTTCATACAGAAGTCACTGCTCCCCTTTAGTTGCTAAATTAGAACTGGAAGAGAGAGAAAAAAATTGAACAATGCTGCCTCATGAAGATATTTAAATAAGGGACTTGTCTCCTGGGAACGAGTTTGTCTGCTGCACGTTCCTCATCCTACCTCTGTTAAAACCAGAAGTGGGTGGATTTGAGGTGGGTTGGGTTTGGGTTTAAGACCTTTTTAACATTTTTACTTCCCCTTGCCTCTTCCTCCCCCTGCCCTGCTTTGGGTGAGTTAAAATGAGTTAGAATATGAAGCAATCTGACATACAGACTAAAAGAAGCAAAATACTGCGGATACTGCAATCTGAAGCAAAAGAGAGACTGCTGGGGAAACTCTGCAGATCGGGCAGCATCGGTAGGGAGAGAAAACAGAGTTAACATTTTGTGTCCATTTGACTCTTCTTTGGAACTAAATGAGGAAATTGTGTTGGATATTAAACTGTAGCTGGGAGAGATTGCAGTAAAAATGTAGCAACCGGGCCATCTGTATCTTGTTCTTAAGTTTGCTACATTGTTGTAATTTCTCCCAGCCACAATATAATATCCAACGCATTTTTCCTCTCTTTAATTCTGAAGAAGAGTCAAAAGTACTCGAAACATTATCTCCGTTTTCTCTCCCTACAGATGCTACCAGACCTGTTGAGTTTTTCTCGCATTCTCAGTTCTTGTGACAAATTTATCGATGTTGTCTTTTTAGTGCAGTTCAGCTCCCTTCCCAGAAGAGCGAGGAGTACCTCCCAGTTGAAATACACCTTGATATTTGTTCTTCATGCTACACACAGCAGAATGCTTGAAATTTTGCGCGCGGCACGGTAGCACAGTGGTTAGCACTATTGCTTCAGAGCACCAGGGTCCCAAATTCAATTCCCGGCTTGGGTCACTATCTGTGTGGAGTCTGCACGTTTTCCCCGTGTCTGTGTGGGTTTCCTCCGGGTGCTCTGGTTTCCTCCCACAAATCACGAAAGACGTGCTGTTAGGTCAATTGGACATTCTGAATTATCCCTCAATGTACCCGAACAGGCGCTGTAATGCAGCGTCTAGGGGCTTTTCACAGTAACCTCATTGCAGTGTTAATGTAAGCCTACTTGTGACAATATTAAAGATTATTATTAAAGTGTCTGACTGGTTTTAAGCTCCTGCTGCTCATTCACCAGTGGGCGAGCTCCCACCCGCTTAATAGGAGAATTCCTATTCCACGAAGCCTACAGGGAGATCTATTGCCGATTTCCCATGTCCTTCGTGGCCACTATAGCAAGGAGAATAACAAAACAATCTGTTTTAGTGATAAATATTGGAATTGCACCAGTGATAGTTTGCCTATTCTTATTTAAGTTTCACCATGTGATCTTTCATATCCATCTGAGTAGGCAGAAGGGTCTTTGGTTTAACATCACCCCAGAGATACTATGGGTGGGATTTTCCATGCGTCACCCCCCCCCCCCCCCCCCCCCCCTCTCCCGGTGTGCTTTGAAGGGGTGGAGACAGCCCGCTTAAGGCTGGCAGAGGGATTAAAAGATCACGTCACTGTCGGGATCGGGTTTCCCGTTCTATGCATTCCCTCCCCGGGAAGCCCGTGGCGGGGTTCACTGGTGGCAGGACCAGAAGATCCTGCCGGTGAGAACATAGAACATAACAGCGCAGTACGGGCCCTTCGGCCCTCAATGTTGCGCCGACCTGTGAATGGCCGGTAAATTCCGGCCTGTATCTCTGACAGGAGTATCAACCTAGATTCTGTGCTAAAGTCTCTTGAGGGTGTGGGACGTGAACCCACAGTCTTCTGATGTGGAGATAGGAATGCGACACACCTGAGCCATAGCTGACCACGAGCAAAGACTGGGGGGAGCAGAGCTCGTCTGTTAGGAGTCCGTGTTGAGGCGGACTTAATGAAGTCCAGGGAATTTGAGTCTACCACTGATATTACAAGCATGATTGGTTTGACTTTGCGGCATTGGCTTTGCATTGCAATATCAGATGAAGCAGGAAAAAGTTTAAATAATGAATAAGCGAAAAACTGACGTTTAGGAGTTTTGAGGATCGTACATCGCTGTCATTGAATCTTTTGAGAAAAAAGGTTTCTGCACCTTTCTGAGAAGCTTTCATAAACATAGAAAAATCACTTGAAGGGATGTTGTTTCAAATGGTGATGTTGGCATTTTGCTTCATAATATACCTCAATTTTTACCTCAAAAGCAAATGTTCCTTATTCTGTTTTGCTGATTTTTGTGCTCATTACAGTGAAGAATGTCAGTGCTGGAATATGAAGCTAAGCTTCCACTTTTGGCATTCAATGCCAGCATTTAAAACATCCTAGCATGGCTGAACATTACTAAAGCTCATTTTAATTAGCTCGAATTGTGTGAAGTATGTAATAAAAACTGGAAATGCTCAGCACGTCCCCCAGCATTTGTGGAGAGGATGAAAGGGTTAATGTTTCTGATGAAAGGTCACAGGTCGGAAATGGTAACTCGGTTTCTCTCTTCCCAAATGTTTCCAGACCTGCTGAGCAAGTCGTAAATTTGCTTTTGTGAAATATATGCCAGTTGGTGTGTGTGTGTGTGTGTATGAGAGGGCCTTTATTGGGATATATCTGTGCAAGGGTGTGTTTGTTTACTATTTAGTAATATGTAAACTCTGCACTTGCTTTGTACATTGCTCTAAGAACCAAGGCCGTAATTTTCTAGCCCCCTTCCACCTACGGTGGGTTTTCTCATGGCTGAGGCGGTTTGCAATTCGCTGCGGGCAAGATCTTCTGGTTGCACCGAAGTCGACGGTGATTTGCATGGCGCACTTGCCCCCCTCCCCCGGCAGTCGGGGAGAGCTGGAAAATGCAGCCCTGAGACACAATGCTTGTGATGTGTTACAATAGAGGAGAAAAGGTTTTAATGAAACATCACTGACAGAATTATGTTGATGCTCTGATGATATGGGATTCAATTCCTGATGATATGAATAACATCAACTCCACGGTGCAGCATTTAGTGTGGCTTGACTCCTGTTGATGGAATGGTCACCAAAAAGAAAAAGGTTGAATTTATTGCAGCGACATTGGAATTAAGAAAAGTACATTTTCAGCAACAGGAAATTGCACCAGCTCCAAGAAGCCTGTTCAATTTCAAAATTCCATGTGCCAGCTTGGCTCAGTAGGTTGCTCTTCTACCCCTGCGCCTGAGGACTTTGGGCCATTCATGTTCTACAGTGTTGACTGTATAATTTAGATTGAGACTTTGGATGTGTCCTGCATTGTGTTTCAAAGGAACACGAGATTAAATGCTAAACTCTGACCACGTTTATTACTGCAGTTGGAAATAACATCTCATTGTGGAATGGAGGCAAGACTTTTTCTTGGTGGGTTGGATGATTTTTCCCCATTCAATCAAAACCACCCACCATTCTGGTCATTCATTGTTTGGTGCTTGTGGAATATTGCTGTATTTTTCTTCAAAGGTACCACATTGAATGGGAAGCAGTTTGAAGCATTCTTGGAGTTGCGATGTGCATAGAAAGTTCTTTTATACTATCAACATTGGTGGTTATCCGTGCTGTTTCACTTCAGAAACCTATTGCACTTCTTGTAACAATATTCTGCCTTTCACCCCCTCCTAATTTTCAACTGAGGTGATTGCTCTTTGAATCTGTATCTTACAATAGCGTTGGATTCACTTTGCAGAACACTGAAGAACCATGTATATTCCTGCAACCCATGAGCGTGTATTAGCTTTAAAAGAAAAAAACATGATTGCGAAGTGTGTTGGGAATCACAGGTTTGAGCATGGTAATGATTTGGGCAAACCACATGATCGTTTGAAAATCTTTATGGTGTACAATTAAAATAGTTTAGTTGTAGTTTTGTTGTTGAGTGTTGCCCGAGGAGGAAATGGTATCACATGAGGCAATTTCCTCCCCAGCACATTGCAGTTCTACCTCATTGCAACATACAATTTCCATTTGAAGGCTGCACTTCCCAGTTCCGAACAATATTTGTTCTGCAACACTTGATATCACTTTCCTGCTGGATGGTTGAGGAAGCATCACATCCAATGGCGACCTTGGCCATGCAAACCAGGGTGGTTCTAAATACATTATCTAGTCTCTGCTGAGATATATCAAGGATTTACAAAATAGTAGCGTTAACGTGGCAAAGCTGCTTGACAAACTGTGGACAGTAGACACCAATTGGGAATTGAAATTTGAATTTGGGGCGACATGGTGGCACAGTGATTGTCCCTGCTGCATCACAGCACCAGGGACCCGGGTTCAATTCCAGCCTTGGGTGACTGTGTGACGTTTGCATGTTCAGCCACTGTCTGTGTGGGTGCTACACAGTAGGAAGATGTCCATGAACACGCCTGCCAGTTGGTCCACGCAGGATCTGAGTGCATGACCAGGGACTCCGTCAGGACCCGTTGCTTTCTTTGGGTTCACTTTTAAGAAGACTGTTCTGACTTTGGAAGCTTTGATGGTAGCTATGGGTATGTCTGAGACTATTGGGGCAGTTGACAATGGCTTGTTGGTTTCCTCGAAATGAGCATAGAATGCATTAAGTTCATCAGGGAGGGGTGCGCTGTTGCCAGAGATTCTACTCGGCTTTGCTTTGTAGACCGTTATATTGTTCCAGCCTTGCCTCAACCGACGAGAGTACGTGTCATTAGTCTGTGACTCTAGCTTAGTCTGGTATTGTCTCTTGGCATCCCTCCTGACTTTGCGGAGGTCATACCTAGATTTCTTGTATAGGTCAGGGTCGCCTGTCTTGAGTGCCTCAGACTTGACCTTCAGTAGGGAGTGAGTCTCCTGGTTAAACCATGGTTTCCGATTCGGGAATGTACGCACTACCTTGTTTGACACAATTGGATTGGATCGGATTTGTTTATTGTCACGTGTACCGAGGTACAGTGAAAAGTATTTTTCTGCGAGCAGCTTAAACAGATAATTTAGTACAAGAAAAGAAAATGCGTAAAAGGGCAACACAAGGTACACAATGTAAATACATAGATACCGGCATAGGGTGAAGCATACAGGAGTGCAGTATTAATCAGGTCAGTCCATAAGAGGGTCATTTAGGAGTATGGTAACGGTGGGGAAGAAGCTGTTTTTGAATCTGTTTGTGCGTGTTCTCAGACTTTTGTGGCTCCTGCCTGATGGAAGAAGCTGGAAGACTGAATAAGCCGGTGGGAGGGATCCTTGATTATGCTGCCCGCTTTCCCCAGGCAGCGGGAGGTGTAGATGGAGTCAATGGATGGGAGGCGGGTTCCTGTGATGAACTGAGCGGTGTTCACGACTCTCTGAAGTTTCTTGTGGTCTTGGGCCGAGCAGTTGCCATACCAGGCTGTGATGCAACCAGATAGGATGCTTTCTATGGTGCGCCTGTAAAAGTTGGTAAGAGTCAATGTGGACATGCCAAATTTCTTTAGTTTTTGAGGAAGTATAGGCGCTGTTGTGCTTTCTTGTTTGTAGCATCAACGTGGGTGGACCAGGACAGATTTTGGTGATGTATACACCTAGGAATTTGAATCTATCAACCATCTCCACCTCGACCCCATTGACGCAGACAGGGGAGTGTACAGTACTTTGCTTCCTGATGTCAATGACCAGCTCTTTAGTTTTGCTGGCATTGAGGGAGAGACTGTTGTCGTTGCACCACTCCACTAGGTTCTCTATCTCCCTCCTGTATTCTGACTCGTCGTTTCACGAAATCCAACCCACTATGGTTGTGTCATCAGTAAACATGGTAGATGGAGTTGGAACCAATTTTTTTCCACGCAGTCGTGTATGTAAAGCGAGTATAGTAGGGGGCTAAGTATTGAGCCTTGCAGGGCCTCGGTATTGAGGACTATCATGAAGGAGGTGTTGTTGTTTATTCTTACTGATTGTGGTCTATGGGTCAGAAAGTGAAGGATCCAGTTGCAGAGGGAGGAGCCAAGTCCTAGGTTTTGGAGTTTTGATATGAGCTTGGCTGGGATTAGATGAAGTCTGTGATGGTAGTGGCATTCTCATTTAGGTTGGCCGCTGAATTCTTGAAAATGGACCAGTTATATTCACTGGTTCCAGTGAACATGGCTCCAAGTAGTCACGTAGGAGCTCTTCTGTTGCCTCAAACCAGCATTGTATTACCTTCTTAACCCGATTTCCCCCGCTTAAGTTTCTGCTTCTATGCTTGGAGAAGGAGTACCGTCTTGTGGCCCAATTTTCCGAATTGCAGTTGAGGGATAGACCCTTGATGTTTGTGTAGCAGTGGTTGAGGATGTTGGGTCCCTGGTGGGACAGGAGATGTCTTGGTGAAATTTTGGCAGTACACTTTTGAGGTTCGGCTAGTTGAAGTCCCCGGCCACTATGAACAAGGCCTTTTGGTATTTTGTTTCATTGTTATTTTTAGCGGTGCACAATTCATCAAGTTCCTTCTTCCCTTCCACCTGGGGTGGGATGCAGACCGCTGTGATGGCTGAAGGGAACTCACATGGAAGGTAGTACGAGTGGCACTTCATGGTCAGGTATTCCAGGTCCGGGGAGTAGTAGTCACCGCGTCCGAGCACCAGGAGGAGTTGATGAGGTGGCAAACCCCTCCACCTCTGCCCAATGTCGCCGTGTGGTCCATCCGGTGCATTGAGAAGCCGGTGCATTGAGAAGCCGGTGCATTGAGAAGCCGGTGCATTGAGAAGCCGGTGCATTGAGAAGCCGGTGCATTGAGAAGGTTTCTGGAGTGCTACCCACGGAGACACGCTAGAAGCACTAACTGGGAATCAAATAGCACCCAATGAAAGTAGAAAATGTCTGCAGGACAGGTTGATCAAGAGGAAGTTGTATTTTTCTTTTCTACTGTTGGAAAATCTGACCTAATACCATTTGCAAAACACAACAGCCATTTGAATCTGAGAGTAGCATATGATACTGTTTTTATGAACTTCCCAGAAATAAGGCATCCTTTTTGGCATTTAATTTCCATGTTGTCATAGTTTGCTTCCCTTTATAACTCATTGTATTGAACTTTCTATATACTGAGTAATAGTCTTTATAGGCTTATCAGAACATTGCATTTTCTGTGGAAATAAAGCAATAAAGGAAGTGTGTTATTAATAATATGCTCTCTAAAATCCGTTAATAATTTACATTCATCTAAGCTGCCATCAGTCTCTATGCTCCACAGACTACATTGTAAAGCTATGGAAAAATACTACAGACTGCTTCTCCTTGTCTTAAACTTAATCACTGAGACTCTTTTTAGTTGAATAATTTAACAATGAATTAACATCCTCTTTATTTATTACATTAAAAAAAAAAATAACTATTTCCACTCAAATAAAAAACAGATAATGCTGAGAATGCTCAGCAGGTCTAGCAGCATCTGTGGAGAGAATGAGCTTTCACCAGAACTGGAAGATGTGGCCCTATTCTGCACTGTAGGGATTCTCTGGTTCTATATTAAAAATGAAGGGTCTTTAAGCAAATGTAAAGCAGGGAGAAAGCATAAATAAAAAGGAAGGGTTTGTGATAGAGTGGAGGGTAGGAGGAATTAATGATGGTCAAGGCATCTATCTAGGTTCTTATACTCTTCTCCCCATCCCGCCTTGTGTTGCATACCCACCTCTGCTTTATCGATGATATGATCTCCTTTGTGAATGTGTGCTTCTTCCTAAACTGTAGCAAATCAGTAGCTCAACGCATGGGAAATTGCAGATCAAAACACATGACCTGCATGTGCACCGTGGTTCTGGATAGTAATCTTTGTAACCGACTAGGCTTTTATGATGTGACACAAAGTCTGCGCCCTCTGAAACTTGTTCATGACTTTCAGCTTTTCAAGGGTTAACACAGTCATAAAAGCTCACTGATTGGTCCAATCTGGTAGCAAGCCAGTCAGAGCAAAACCATCCTGATTCGATCGCGGTTCATGCTAGGTTAGGTGACCTTAGATGGGGCCACAGTTGTTGTTCCACTACTGAGCTCAGCACCCCAGGGCTGCAAAGGGGAAAAAAACACACCCTGAATTTCATGCTCAAGTGAGACTTCAACACAAAATCTTCTACCTCAAAGGGACAACTGCTGCCACTGAGTCGAAGTTAGCCAGGAGTGAGAAAAAGAAGAACTTGAATCATACTGAAGCTGGACTGGAACTGAATATACCAGGTTATAACATCTACAAGAACAAAGAAAATTATAGCACAGGAACTGGCCTTTCGGCCCTCCAAGCCTGCACTGACCATGCTGCCCACCTGAACTAAAAATCCCTATCCTTCTGAGGACCATATCCCTCTATTCCCATCCTATTCATGTATTTGTCAAGACTTCCCTTAAAAGTCGCTATGATATCTGCTTTCACTACCTCCCCCAGCAGTGAGTTCCAGGCACCCACCACCCTCTGTGTAAAAAAAAAAAAACATGCCTCGTACATCTCCTTTAAACCTTGCACCTTAAACTTATGCCTGCTAGTAATTGACTCTTCCACCCTGGGAAAAAGCTTCTGTCTGTCCACTCTGTCCATGCCACTTATGTTTTTGTAGACTTCCATCAGGTCGCCCCTGAACCTCCGTCGTTCCAGTGAGAACAAACCACGTTTCTCCAATCTCTCCTCATTGCTAATGCCCTCCATACCAGGCAACATGCTGGTAAACCTCTTCTGTACCCTCTCCAAAGCCTCCACATCCTTCTGGTAGTGTGGCAACCAGAATTGAACACTGTATTCCAAGTGCGGCCTAACTAAGGTTAATAGCTTTATAATGGCACCTGCACAAGAAGGACAGGTTGCATCTAAACTGGAGGGGCATAACTAATTGGCCGGGAGGTTTGCTAGTGTTGTACGGGAGGATTTAAACTAGTTTGGCAGGGGGTTGGGAACCAAACAAAGGTGAATAATTGACTCTCCACAAGCTTCATTTTACCAGGCTTGTGGAGCGGATGAAGGTGGAATTTAAAAGGTGGGACATGGTGCCGCTGTCGCTGGCAGGTAGAGTGCAGTCCGTCAAAATGACGGTGCTCCCGAGGTTCTTGTTTCTTTTTCAGTGCCTGCCCATCCTTATCCCTAGGGCCTTTTTTAGGAGGGTGACTAGCAGCATCATGAGCTTTGTTTGGGTGCATGGGACCCCGAGGGTGAAGAGGGTCTTCTTGGAGCGGGGCAGAGATGGTGGGGGGCTGGCGCTAGCCAACCTCTCGGGTTATTATCGGGTGGCCAATGTGTCGATGGTGCGCAAGTGGGTGATGGAGAGGGAGGGGGCAGCATGGAAAAGGTCGGAGATGGCGTCCTGTGGAGGCACAAGCCTGGGGGCCCTGGTAACGGCGCCGTTGCCGCTCCCTCCTACGAGGTATACCACGAGTCCGGTGGTGGCGGCTACCCTCAAGATTTGGGGGCAGTGGGGGCAGCACGGTGGCCTAGTAGTTAGCACAACCGCCTCACGGCGCTGAGGTCCCAGGTTCGATCCCGGCTGTGGGTCACTGTCCGTGTGGAGTTTGCACATTCTCCCCATGTCTGCGTGGGTTTCGCCCCCACAACCCAAAAATGTGCAGAGTAGGTGGATTGGCCACACTAAATTGCCCCTTAATAGAAAAAATAATTGGGTAATCTAAATTTAAAAAAAAAAAAAAAAAGATTTGGGGGCAGTGGAGGCGACATAGGGGGGCTCGATGGAGGCTCCGCTAAGGGGGAACCATCGGTTCGTCCCGGGGAACATCGAGGGGGGGTTCCTGGGGTGGCACAGAGCGGGCATCAGAAAGCTGAGGGACCTGTTCATTGACGGGAGGTTTGCGAGCCTGGGAGAGTTGGAGGAGAAATTTGAGCTCCCCTCGGGGAACATGTTCAGGTACCTGCAGGTAAAGGCGTTTGCTAGGCGGCAGGTGGAGGGATTCCCTTTGCTGCCCGCGAGGGGGGTGAGGGACAGGGTGCTTTCGGGGGTCTGGGTTGGGGATGGGAAGGTATCTGATATCTACAGGGTAATGGAGGAGGTGTCAGTAGAGGAGCTAAAGGCTAAGTGGGAGGGGGAGCAGATCGAGGATGGGACATGGGCGGATGCCCTGGAGAGGGTTAACTCTTCCTCCTCATGTGCGCGGCTTAGCCTCATCCAATTCAATGTGCTGCACCGGTCCCATATGTCCGGGACTAGGATGAGAAGGGGGGAAAGGAGAGGGGGGGGGGGGGGAAAGGAGAGGGGGGGGGGGAAAGGAGAGGGGGGGGGAGGAAGGAGAGGGGGGGGAGGAAGGAGAGGGGGGGGGGAGGAAGGAGAGGGGGGGGGAGGAAGGAGAGGGGGGGGGAGGAGGAAGGAGAGGGGGGGGAGGAAGGAGAGGGGGGGGGAGGAAGGAGAGGGGGGGGAGGAAGGAGAGGGGGGGGAGGAAGGAGAGGGGGGGGAGGAAGGAGAGGGCGGGGGGAGGAAGGAGAGGGCGGGGAGGAAGGAGAGGGCGGGGAGGAAGGAGAGGGCGGGGAGGAAGGAGAGGGGGGGGAGGAAGGAGAGGGGGGGGAGGAAGGAGAGGGGGGGGAGGAAGGAGAGGGGGGGAGGAAGGAGAGGGGGGGGAGGAAGGAGAGGGGGGGGAGGAAGGAGAGGGGGGGGAGGAAGGAGAGGGGGGGGAGGAAGGAGAGGGGGGGGGAGAGAGGAGGGGGGGGGAGAGAGGAGAGGGGGGAAAGGAGAGGGGGGGAGGAAGGAGAGGGTGGGGGGGGGAGGAAGGAGAGGGTGGGGGGGGAGGAAGGAGAGGGTGGGGGGGGAGGAAGGAGAGGGTGGGGGGGAAGGAAGGAGGGGGGGGAAGGAAGGAGAGGGGGGGAAAGGAGAGGGGGGGAAAGGAGGGGGGGGGAAGGAGGGGGGGGGAAGGAGAGGGGGAAAGGGGGGGGAAGGGGAAAGGGGGGGGGGAAGGAGAGGAGGGGAAGAGGGAGGGGGAAAGGGAGAGGGGGAAAAGGGGGGAATGGCCGGGGGGGGGGGGAAAGGCGGGGGGGAACACAACCCAAAAATGTGCAGGTTAGGTGGATTGGATACGCTAAATTGCCTCTTAATTGGAAATAAAAGAATAATAATTGGGTACTCTAAAATTTATTTTAAGAAAAAGAGGGTCTGGTGGACTGAAGTTATAAAGCTGCAACATTACTTGCCAATATTTAAACTCAATGCCCTGGCCGATGAAGGCAAACATGTCGTATGCCTTCTTGACTACCTTCTCCCCCTGCGTTGCCACTTTCAGTGACCTATGTACCTGTACACCCAAATCCCTCTGCAGATCATACTCTTAAGGGTTCTGCATTTACTGTATATTTCCCATCTGCATTAGACTTTCCAAAATGTATTACCTCACATTTGTCCAGATTAAACTCCACCGCCCATCTTTCCACCCAAGTCTCCAACCGATCTATATCTGGTTGTATCCTCTGACAGTCGTCATCGCTATCCACAATTCCACCAACCTTTTGTGTCGTCCGCAAACTTACTAATCAAACCAGTTACATTTTCCGCCAAATTAGGCAATGGTCCCAGCACTGATCCCTGAGGAACACCACGTGTCACAGCCCTCCATTCAGAAACGCACCCTTCCACTGCTACCCTCTTGTCTTCTATGACCGAGCCAGTTGTGTTTCCATCTTGCCAGCTCACCTCTGATCCCGTGCAACTTCACCTTCTGTACCAGCCTGCCATGAGGGACCTTGTCAAATGCCTTACTGAAGTTCATGTAGTCAACATTCACTGCCTACCCTCATCAATCATCTTCATCACTTCCTCGAAAAATCAAATTAGCGACACACTACCTCCCTTTCATAAAACCATGTTGCCTCTCGTTAATACATACACTTATTTTCAAGTGGGAGTAAATCCTGTCTCGAAGGATCCTCTCCAATAATTTCCCTACCAATGACGTAAGGCTCCCAGCCTGTAATTATCTGGATTATCCTTGCTGCCCTTCTTAAACAAAGAAACAATATTGGCAATTCTCCAATCCTGTGAGACCTCCTCTGTAGCTATTGAGGATACAAAGATTTATCTCAAGGCCCCAGCAATTTCCACCCTAGCTTCTCTCTGTATTGTGGGGTATATCCCATCAGGCCCTGGGGACTTGTCTACTTTAATTTTTTCAAGACCCCCAATACCTCCTTTTTGATCTCAACATGATCCAAACTATCTCCACACCCATCTCCAGACTCATCATCCACCAAGTCCTTCTCTTTGGTGAATACTGGAGCAAAGTACTCAATTAATACCTCACCCATTTCCTCTGGCTCAACGAATAGATTCCCTGCCCTGTCCTTGAATGGGCCAACCCTCTCCCTGGCTACCCTCCGCCTCTTTGTATATGTATAAATAGCCTTGGGATTTTCCTTAATCCTACTGGCCAATGACTTTTTGTGACCCCTTTTAGCCCTCCTGACTCCTTACTTAAGTTTCTTTCTACTTTCCTGGTATTCCACACTTGCTTCCTGTGTTCCCAGCCTCCTAGCCTTGACAAATGCTTCCTTTTCCTTTTTGACTAGGGTCACAATGTCTCACATTATCCAAAACGTGCCGTACTTATCCTTCATCCTTATAGGAAACTGCTGGTCCTGAATTCCTATCAATTTACGCTTGAAAGCCTTCTACATGTCAGATGTTGATTTGCCCTCATTTCCTCCAATCTACATTCTTCAGTTCCTGCCTAATATTGTTGGAATTAGCCATCCCCCACTTTAGCACCTTCACCCGAGGACTACACTTCTCTTTATCTATCAGTACCTTAAAGCTTACTGAATTGTGGTCACTGTCCCCGAGCTGCTTCCCTATTGAAAAGTTGACCACCTGGCCCTGCTCATTCCCTAATACCAGGTCCAGTACGGCCCCTACCCGAGTTGGGCTGTCTACGTATTTTTTCAAGAAGCCCTCCTGGATGCTCCTTACAAACACTGCCCCATCCACGCCCCGAGCACTAAGTGAGTCCCAGTCAATATAGAGGAAGTTAAAATCATTCACAACAACCCTGTTACTTTTACACCGTGCCAAAATCTGCCTACATATCTGTTCCTCGATCTCCCACTGGCTGTTGGGAGGCCTATAGTAAACCTCCAACATTGTGACTACACCCTTCCTGTGCCTGAGCTCCATCCATATTGCCTTGCTGCATGAGCCCTCCGATGTGTCCTCCCGCAGTACACCTGGGAGATTTTCCTTAACCAGTAGTGCAACTCCCCCACACCTTTTTATATCTCCCTCTATCCCGCCTGAAACAGCTGGAACATTAACTGCCTTACCGGTTACACTTCTCGCATTGAAACAAATGCACTTCAGTCCACCAGACCCTCTTTCATCAGCAAGCTCACCCTGCCTGCTCTTCCACGGAGTCTCACTGGCCTTACTCTCTAGTTCCCCTTCAATTATTCACCTTTGCTTTGGTTCCCACCCCCCTGCCAAACTAGTTTAAATCCTCCCGTATGACACTAGCAAACCTCCCGGCCAGAGTATTTATGCCCTCCAGTTTAGATGCAACCTGTCCTTCTTTTACAGGCCCACCTGCCCTGGAAAAGATCCCAATGGGCCAGACATTTTAAACCTTCCCTCCTGCATCAGCCGTTCAGCCACATGTTGAGCTGTACTATCCGCCTATTTCTTGCCTCACTGGCACGTGGCACAGGGAGTAATCCTGAGATTACAACCCTACAGGTCCTGCTTTGTAACTCTCTACCTAAGCCCCTCAACTGCTGCTGCAGGACCGTGGGCGGAATTCTCCGACCCCTTGCAGGGTCGGGGAATCGTCCGGGGCTGCCGTAAATCCCGCCAACGCCGTGGCTGGAATTCTCCGCCACCTGGGAATCGGCGGGGGCGGGAATCTCGCCCCCCACGGTGATTCTCCGACCCGGTTTAAACCACCTCTGGTGCCAGCGGGAGCAGGCAGCACGAGTGGGTCCTGGGGGGGCGTGCCCCCACGGTGGCCTGGCCCGCGATCGGCGGGCGGGCCTGTGCCATGGGGGCACTCTTTTTCTTCCGCCGCCACCACGGTCTCCACCATGGCGGAGGCGGAAGAGACCCTCTCCACTGCGCGTGTGACGTCAGCAGCCGCTGACACTCTGGCGTATGCGCCGGACTCACGCCGACCGGCGAAGGCCTTTCCGGTACACCGGGACCCCCCGCCCCACTGGGTAGGGGAGAATCCCGGCCCTTGTCACTCTTCCTGCCTGTATTGTTAGTACCAATACATACCACAACCTTTAGCTGTTCACCCTCTCCCTGCAAAATGCTTTCTGCCCATTTAAAGAGACAGGAAATATGGGAGGAGTAGCCTTCAGCGATTTAAGGATTGAATTACTTTAATAAGAAAGGATATAAAAAGAGGCGCAAAAGCAGTGGTAACTTGTACAAACCTCTTGTTAGAAATTGTGAAGTGGTAGATTGTATAAATGCAGAGATTATACAAACGTATAGCAAAGGCAGGGTGGTGTTAATGGAAGATTTTAGCATTCATATAGCTTTTGATAAGCAGACAAGCACACATCATAAAAGTACTGCATTTGAGGGTGCCTGGGAATATTCTTTGAAACAATATGTCCAAGGGACAACAAGGTGGTGCCATATTAGATTCAATAATGAGAAATGAGCCAGATTTAGTTAACAACCTGAATGAAAATCGCTTATTGTCCCAAGTAGGCTTCAAATGATGTTACTGTGCCCTAGCCACCACATTCCGGCACCTGTTTGGGGAGGCTGGTTGAATTGAACTGTGCTGCTGGCCTGCCTTGGCCTGCTTTAAAAGCCAGCTCTTTAGCCCTGTGCTAATCGAGCCCCTAACAGCATGTGAATGATTATCTAATAGCAATCGTAATATGACTGAATTCAACCTCGTGATTGAAAGAGAGAAACACCAACCGGTTACTAATATTCTAGATTAAGGTACGGCTGGCTTCAATGCACTGAGTCAGAGACTGCCCACAATATACTGAGCAAATTTGTTAATGGGTAAAAGGACAGAAGATCAGTGGTAGGCACTCAAAAATAATTTAATATTGTATATTAATTTAATATTATACAAGACCAGTTTATACAGTGGCACAGTGGTAAGCATTGCTGTCTCACAGCGCCAGGGACCCGGGTTGAATTCTAGTCTTGACTGTCTGTGGAGTTTGCACTTTCTCCAATTGTCTGAACGGGCTCCTCTGAATGCTCCATTTTACTCCCAATTAGGTGAGGTTGCGAGTATAGGGCAGGGGAGTGGGCCGAGGGGAGGATGCTCTTTCAGAGCCTGTGTGAAGATTCAAAGGGCCAAATGGCCTCCTTCTGTACTCTCCAGATTCTATGGCTTCTGTGACGGACCAAGAGCTCTAGTTATCCAAAAAAACAGCCATGGGGATTTGCAGATGAACATAAAGCTAAAGGGAAAATAAGGCACCTGTTCCTGGAAAATCGGAAATGAATAAAATAGAAAAAGGTGAGAGCTTCAAAAAGGAAGTGTGAAAAGAAAGTTGAAAGGGCCACAAAAACTAACACAAACTTCTTACAATTGGGAAAAAGAGTAGTTTGGAGCATTGTGGTCCCCACACAAGTGATATTGTAAGCAAAAATAAGGAAATGATAGGCATGCTGAATAATTACTTTTGTATCAATATTTACAATACAGGCTGTCTCAAATCGCAAGGAAATGAATACTGAACACGAGATAGGGACTCAACGAAATTAATTTTAACAGTAACTTTATTGCACTGTTAATGTAAGCCTACTTGTGACAATAATTAAGATTATTATAATCTGAACAAAATAACAGTCATGAAGAAAATAATTTCACGAGAGACAAAACCCCAGGACCAGATAGTTTTCTTCCCAGGGTTTTAAAAGGAGGAGGTGAGAACATTGCAGGTGTCCCAGCTATAATCTTCAAAGTTCACTCAATTTGGTAATCATTCCTTTCAAGCAGAAAATTATTACCCCCTATTTTGCTGTTAAGAAAGGAGAGAGGAAAACCAGGAATTATGGACTAGTTAGCCTAACATTTATTGGGAAATTACTAGAGGCTGTGACTAGGGATAGTCTGACTGAGTAACTGATCAGAGAGCCAGCATGGACTTGCAAGGGTTAACCACGTCTGAGGAGCCCAAAGAAGTAACAAAATAATGAACAGGGGAAGGTCTGTGAATGATAATAATCATTATTATTGTCACATGTAGCCATACACTAACACTGCAATGAAGTTACTGTGAAAATCCCCTAGTCGCCACACTCCTGTTCGGGTACACAGAGGGTGAATTCAGGATGCCCAATTCACCTAACAAGCACGTTTTTCGGGACATGTGGAGGAAACCGGAGCACCCGTAGGAGATGTGTTTTGGGACTTGTGGGAGGAAACTGGAGCACCCGGAGGAAACCCACGCAGACACTGGGAGAACGTGCAGATTCTGCACAGACAGTGACCCAAGCGGGAATCGAACCTGGGACTCTGGCGATGTGAGGCAACAGTGCTAACCACTGTGCTACCGTGCCACTCTTTGTAGATTTTCAGAAGGTATTTGATAAAATCTTTCATATGAGCGTGTTAAAGTTGAAGCCCTCAGAATTGAAACAAATAGGCAGCACGGTGGTGCAGTGGTTAGCACTGCTACCTCACGGCACTGAGGTCCCAGGTTTGATCCAGGCCCTGGGACACTGTCCGTGTGGAGTTTACACATTCTCCCTGTGTTTGCATGCATTTCGTCCCCACAACCAAAGATGTGCAGGGTAGGTGGATTGGCCACACTAAATTGCCCCTTAATTGGAAAAAATTAATTGGGTACTCTAAATTTATTTGTTTTAAGAAAGAGTTGAAACAAATGATTGACATGATTAAGAAAGTGGCTGAGCAGCTGAAGGTTGGAAGTAACTATCATGGGCAGATACTCTAATCGGCAGTAGATTGACTGCAAAATACTGCGGATGCTGGAAATCTAAAATAAAACAGAAAATGCTGGACCAACTCAGCAGGTCGGGCAACATCTGTGGAAAGAGAAATGAGTTAACATTTTGAGTCCATATGACTTCTTCAGAACTGAAGAGGGGTAGAAATGTAAAGAATTATATAGTTGGAGAAACAGGTAGAGGCGATGGGGCAGAATAGAAGGTCAGGGATAGGTCAGAACTAAGGGCAGATTGACAAAGAGATCATGAGCACAAAATAAAGAGGGTGTTTATGGTGGTATTAAGGACCGAAGAAGTGCTAATAACGGTAATAAAAAGTAAGATAACAGAATGTGTTAATAGGAGAACAAAGCTCAGTACTCAGTGAAACAAATGAAAAACAAGGGACCAATGACCCTGTGGGGGACGGGGGAGGTTGAATGGAAACCGAAAAAACAAAAGGGTAGTTGAGATGGAGGAGAAAGTTCACAGTTCAGAGTTCTTGAACTTGATGTTGAATCCAGAAGGCTGTAGCACCTCTTCAACCTGTTACTTGAAAAATGAAATGAAATGAAAATCACTTATTGGCACAAGTAGGCTTCAAATGAAGTTACTGTGAAAAGCCCCTAGTCGCCACATTCCGGCGCCTGTTCGGGGAGGCTGGTACGGGAATTGAACTGTGCTGCTGGCCTGCCTTGGTCTGCTTTCAAAGCCAGCGATTTAGCCCTGTGCTAAACCAGCCCCATACATTTCTACCCTCTTCAGTTTTCTCGAGGAGTCATGTGGACTCAACGGTAACTTGGTTTCTCTCTCCACAGATGCTGCCAGATCTGCTGAGTTCGTCCAGCATTTTCTGTTTTTGCACAACGGTACAGTGGTTAGCACTGCTGCATCACAGCACCAGGGATCCCGGTTCAATTCCAGCCTTGGGTGACTGTCTGAGTGGAGTTTGTACGTTCTCCCCGTGTCTGAGAGAGTTTCCTCCGGGTGCTCCGGTATCCTAACTGCGGGTTAGGTGGATTGGCCATGCTAAATTGCCCCTTGATGTGCAGGTTAGGCTATGGGGTGCCTGGGATAGGGTGGGGGCGTGCAAATGGCCAGCTCATTCAAAATGGTGTGCAGACTTGATGGGCCGAATGGCCTCCTTCAGCACTGTTGAGATTCTATGATTCTATACTCTGACTTACAGGATGTGACTAGTGATGTCCTGCAAGGATTTATGCTGGGTTAGAAAGCGATCCAAATTTGCTAATGATATAAAGATAGGCGGCATTGTAAGCGGTGTAGATGGAAGCATAAACTTATCAAGAGAGATTGATTGATTCATTGAATGGACAAAAACTGTGACAAAAGGAATTCACTGCAGGCAATCCACCTTGGACCTAAAAAAAAAATAGAACAGGGTACTTTCTAAATGGTGAAAAGCTAGAAACAGTGGAGGCCAAAGAGATTTGGGGGTCCAGGAACGGGCATATAGATCATTGAAATATTATGGACAGGTACAGCAAATAATAATTAGATTTGGAGGACTAGAATCTAAGGGGGTAGAAGTTGTGCTTCATCAACACAAAGCTCCGCTGACCACACCTGGAGTATTGGCAGCAGCTGTGCACTGAACATTGAGAAGGATATGTCGGCCTCGGGGGGGGGGGGGGGGGGGGGGGGGGGCAGGGGGGGGGGGGGGGGGCAGGGGGGGGGGGGGGGGCAGGGGGGGGGGGGGGGGGGGGGGCAGGGGGGGGGGGGGGGGCAGGGGGGGGGGGGGGGGGCAGGCAGCGTAGATTTACCACAATAATACCGTGGCGCCAAGGGTTGAATTAAAAGGAGAACTAAACAAACTAAGATCGTGTTGCTTGAATTTAGGAGGTTCAGGGATCGACATTTTCAAGATTTAAAGGGAAAACAGATAGGATGGACAGAGAGGAATGATTTCTACTGTTTGGGGAGGCTTGGACTGGGGGGGGGATAATCTTAAGAAATTAGAACCAGACTTTTCAAAAGTAAAATGAGAAAACCCTTCCATACACCAGAATGGCGGATATTTCAAAAATGGTAATTGATGCAAGATGAATTGTTAATTTTAAGTCTGAAGTAGATGGATTTTTGTTATCCAAAGATATTTAATAAATGTTTTTGTTATTGGGTTTTTGAACTAACTATATTCACCGTTATGTACACAGAATAAGAAATATATATATATATTTATACATATATAGAAGAGAAGGGCACCCCCAAACATGCCAAAAAATGCAGCTGGGGGGGGGGGGGGGGGGGGGAGGAAAGAGAGGGAGGGGGGGCTGGAGACTGGGGAAGTAGATATACATTTGGGTGCCGGAGAAACAATTACAGTGCGCAATACTCGAATGGGTTTGGTGTTGGTGTTGTCACTTGCTTCTCCCAGATACATCTCGCTGTCATTGTCGTCTCGCGCTCACCTCCGCTTCAGCCGTTCCTCCTGTCTTTCGCCTGTATTCTCATTGTTTTCTGTTCCTGGAGATGGCAAGTTTGTTATTGTATCCCGGGCCCTCCTTCCAGCTGTCATTTCCCTGCCCCCCCCCCCCCCCCCCCTCCCCCCCCCCCGGGCCTCCCTGGCTCTCATATCTTGTTCCCTGTCCCTTCCCTCTTTTCCCCCACCCCCCGCTTCTGAATTCCCCCCCCCCCCCCCCCCTTCCTGTGGTTCGCCTTTCTTTCCTCTTGGGTTTAGCTGTCCCCCCCCCTCCCCTCTCCCGGTCTATCTCCCGCTCATGCTTTGGCTCCTTTCCCTTGATTCTTGGCTACCTGGCTATTCTTCTGCTGTAATCCAAAGATAGTAAGGGATATGGGACAAAGGAGTACATGTGGTGTTAGGTCACCACTCAACCACCTGAATGGTGGAAAGAGGCTAGAGAAGCTAGCCTTTGGGCAGCACGGTGGCATTGTGGTTAGCACAATTGCTTCACAGCTCCAGGGTCCCAGGTTCGATTCCCGGAGTCTGCACATTCTGCCCGTGTCTGCGTGGGTTTCCTCCGGGTGCTCCGGTTTCCTCCCACAGTCCAAAGATGTTCAGGTTAGGTGGATTAGCTATGCTAAATTGCCCTTAGTGTCCAAAATTGCCCTTAGTGTTGGGTGGGGTTATGGGGTTAGGGTGTAGGTATGGACCTTGGGTAGGGTGCCCTTTCCAAGAGCCGTTGCAGACTCAATGGGCCGAATGGCCTCCTTCTGCACTGTAAATTCTATGGAAAAACTAAGGGCGAAATTCTCCGACCCCCACGACGGGTCGGAGAATAGCGGGAGGGCCTTCCCGACATTTTTCCCGCCCTCCCGCTATTCTGCCCCACCCCCCGCCCAACTCCCGACCCGAATCGCTGCCGCCGTTTTTTTACGGCCGACAGCGATTCACAGCTGTTCGATGGGCCGAAGTCCCAGCCCTTTACGCCGTTTTTACGTACAGCAAACACACCTGGTCTGGCCGTTCGTAAAAACAGCGTCACAAACTCGCTTTTCATAACCATGGCACCGATTGGCACGGCAGTACCACGGCCGTGCCAAGGGTGCCATGGGCCCGCAATCGGTGGGCACCGATCGCGGGCAGCGGGCCCGATGCCCGCGCACTCTTTCTCCTTCCGCCGCCCCGCAGTATCCATTCGCGGGGCGGCTGAGGGGCAACCCGGCCTGCGCATGCGCGGGTTTCGCGCAAATACGCGATGACGTCATCCGCGCATGCGCGGGTTGGAGTCTTCCAATCCGCGCATGCGCGGCTGACGTCATATGATGCGTCAGCCGGCGCTAACTCCGGCAAGCGGGCTTAACGATATTCGTTAAGCCCGTCATGCCGGAGCCTACAGCGTCGGGCTGCTAGCCCCGACCGGGGACCAGAATTGGTTCCCGGTCGGGAAGGGGCGCGCTGGCATCAAACCCGCCCGGGTTTGACGCCAGCTTTACGATTTCTCCCGTTTTGGGAGAATCGCGCCCAGTGTGGCTGACTCCTGTTCCTCTTTTGTTAAATTTGATTGTTACAAATTGGTTGAATTAACTGTATGTAAATTGCTTGGTTAATGCCATCCACGTGGAAACAGGGCATTTGAATACAGTGCTGATCTGCCTTTTAAATAAATGCTCCACTTTACACACTGACATTTATCCTTGTTGCCAAAGGCTGGAATATACATTAAAATATTAAAGGCCTTTGTAAAAATTCAGAACTTTATTTGCTATCCTGCACAAACAGTCACTCCCTTTCTAAGAAGCAACACCCCTTTGCTTACATACGATTTCCTGCCCACCTCCCCTTCTGGTGAACTTCCAATACCACAGCCAGCGTCGACCACGTTACACAAAGCTGGCCCTACAAAATCAGCTATATGTCCCTTCTCAACGAAGGAGGCTCGACAGAAAATTTCTACTCTGCTTAATCTTGATTCAAGAGTAAAAAAGTCTCTAATTACCCAATTCTAAAAGCTCAGCCGTTAAAACACAGTCGATTGCACTCCAGAGAGCAGCATACTTCACTAGTCTAATCTCCTTTATGTGCAGTGTTTTACCTTAAATTTGTTGTGTTTTGTTGAGATGGAATCACTAAATGAATGAGTAGGTGGGCTCTGGTACAAATGTTTGCAAATTAATTGCTTGTATCGGCAGCTTAAAGTCTTGACCTAAGCAGAATGCAGCTTGGCAACGCAACAGTGGGTTGATCAGGCTGGGCACACCTGCTGTGATAATTAACGCTGTTTTCCAAAAGGGTTTTGCTGTTTGGAACAGGACTGAGGATTTGAAGGCTTGGTAGAGATATGCATGGTTAAGCACTGCATAGATAATGATGTTCCCTGTGCAGTTGGGATGTTTGGGAGACAATTGGTTAATTTCGGCTGTGAGGCCCTCCTGCAGGGTTGCTGGTTCGCTTTATGAGGAGTCGCACATGGCGACCCTTCTTGTCAGATCTTTCATCAAGAAGTAAATTGGGTTCTACATGATGTGTTTCAGGGATTGGCCCAAAGGGCTGGGTGGACTTTCATAACACCAGGGTTTTTGTGTTCTCAATCTCTAGGGACCAATCCCGTAGTTGTATCTTGTGAATTAACTGTATTTCATCACTTGGGGAGTACAGACTGAAAATTCAAACATTGGAATGAGTAGGTCCCTGTAGCTCTTTCAAGTCCAAGGTGTGCAGACATGAACATATGTGGCATAAAACTGGTTTAGCCATTCCATCCCCAGATGTGTCTTGCCAAAATCCTTGCTCGTCTCTGCCAAAATCCCTTGCACAGCGGCAGTTGGCACGCAATGTATAGCTTTAAATTGAAGGGACATAGATATAGGACAGATGTCAGAGATAGGTTCTTTACTCAGAGAGTAGTAAGGGCGTGGAATGCCCTGCCTGCAACAGTAGTGGACTCGCCAACACTAAGGGCATTTAAATGGTCATTGGATAGACATATGGACGATAAGGGAATAGTATAGATGGGCTTTAGAGGGGTTTCACAGGTCGGTGCAACATTGAGGGCCGAAGGGCCTGTACTGCGCTGTAATGTTCGATGTTCTAAAAGGGCTTTTCATTGGTCCAAATCTTTCAAGACTTGTAACGAGACCCCATGGAAGCCCCAATGTGCGGACTTCTGAGCGACCTCTGTGGGAATTTCCCAGGAGGTTTCAACCTCAGAGGCATTTTCCTGCTCCCTAGGACTCCCTGCTCCCTGGGATCCTCTGTGAAGATAGAGTGAGAGACTTTGGACATACTGTGTTTAGTAACTGGAGGATGCTGGTTATCAATTAACATTGATTTATTAACTATTTATGTAATTCTGCTCAAAGCAGCATATTACTCCCAGTACAGTCCTTGTAGGGAGGACCAAGATTCACCTATGCCTGCTTTGGGACATTTTTCTATGAGTACATAACGAGCCTCAGGCAAGTGGCCTCATACTCCATGAGCCCCATGGGGAGATCAATGATAGTTTTCCCATGGTCCTTGTGGGGTTCAAATGTGCCGAATGCGGCAAATCTTTTGCTAGTGAACAGCATCCCATTATCCATCACCAGGACCTCAGGGATTCCATGGGGGCTAGAAATGCCCCGGATCTTCTCTCTCGTGGCCCTGGCCATTCTGGAGGCCAACATACACAACTCTAGCCACTTCGAGTGGGCATCCATAATCACGAGGAACATGGAGCCCAGAAATGGGTCGGCAAATTCCTGGTGTAGGTGTACCATGGGCCTCCTGGCACACCGTGCATGACCCTTTTGATGCCCGCATTGATGGTGGGCTACCAGTCATAATTGCAGGCCAACATTTTAATTTTGGACGCTCCTGGATGGGCACTATGAAGATCCTGCAACAGGGCTTCCTGACCCTGTGAGGGGATGACCACACGAGCTCCACAGTACATGGCCCTGTCTTCTACACTGAGCTCAGTGAACATCTGGACGATAGGCCATTGGGTTACTAGAAGGACCTCTTTTGTACTGCTGCTCAATAGCAGGAGGCGAAGTTTCGCCAATCCCGGGTCCTGCTGTGTCCACTTGCATACCTGAACAACCGCCACCAGCAAGGTGTCCATAAAGTTGAGGGTCGCAATTCCCTGATCCACCACAGGTGGGATGGGGAGTTCACAGGCAATAGTAGACAACTGAGGGCATCCGCATGAGCAATTTGCGTGGCCGGGCAGTGCTGGAATGAGTACTTGTATGCAACGAGCAAGATCGCCCAGCACTGGATCCTAGCAGATGCTTTTGGAGGGATTCCTATCCCCTCTCTGAAGAGGCCGAGCAGAGGTTGTGGTTGGCTACAATGGCAAAATGTCCCCATAAACATACTGGTGGAACTTTTTTCTCCGAAAGCTCACCAGTAAGTCCGCTTTAGCTATCTGAGCGTAACGTTGCTCTGTGTCCACCAGAGTTCTGGAAGAGAGCGCAGTGGGACATTCTGTGCTGTCATCCAATCCATGGGCCAGCACTGCCCCGATGCTGTCGGGGGGAAGCATCACCTGTGAAGGTTAGGGGCTAGCCGGATCATAATGTGCAAGAAACTGCGTGGAAGACAGCTGCTCCTTAACAGCAACAAACATTCTCTCCTGCAAAGGGCACTAGTACCACTCCTGGTCCTTTCTCAGTAGCACTTGGAGAGGAGCCAACAGAGTAGACATGTTGGCAATGAACTTTCCATAATAGTTGATAGTGTTATGGGCCAAGGTTTAGAAAACTCCAAAGTATATCATGTAGTTCACCTGACCTACAACTGTTTATTGATTTTGGTGCTGATGAGCACAAGGGCCTGCCTTTCAGATCTTATTCAATTGAGGTCTTAAGCACTTTTAATCAAAAACAAAGTTTATTCTACGAATTTGGTTGACATTTTTATAAACACAGAGTAAGCATTTTTATCAACTACCAACATAAATAACCCACACAGCTGCAGTGCTCTTATGTATAACCCTTAATAAATTCCCCCTTTAGCTGTTCCAAATAACACGATCCCATAAACCAGAAAACCCTTTTCAAAGGTGTGGCCCAGCAGCTGGCACTCAAGACCTGGTATGCATGTCTCGGCCGCACGTTCCCCATTCAGGCCCTTTATACAACACGAGTCATGTTAAATAGCCATACGTTTCTCAACACCAGGACACACGCGGCTAAACGCGCTCGCTCGGGGTCTTTGTTCACTTTTGGGAGAAGTGCACCCATTGTCTTGCCTATCTTTGCATCATCGTCACATTTAGCAACTACAGATTTGGTCCCTTCATCCTTGGGCAGCACAGTAGCATAGTGGTTAGCACTGTGGTTTCGCAGCGCCACAGTCGGAGTTCGATTCCCGGCTTGGGTCACTGTCTGTGCGGAGTTTGCAGGTTCTCCCCGTATTTGCTCCGGGTTTCCTCCGGATGCTGCGGTTTCCTCCCACAAGTACCGAAGGACATGTTGGTTAGGTGAATTGGACATTCTGAATTCTCCCTCTGTGTACCCGAACAGGCGCCGGAATGTAGCAATTAGGGGCTTTTCACAGTAACTTATTTGTAGTGTTAATGTAAGCCTACTTGTTACAATAAATATTTTTTAAAAAAATCATCCTAATAATTGATATAGCTTATAAGTAGTTGAGGCCTCAATGTTGATCGCTGTGGCATGCCATTATTACATCCTGCCAACCCAAAACTCATCCATTTATGCTTACTCCCGGTTACTTGATAACCAACCAATCCTTTATCTATGCTAATATGTTATCGCTCACTCGGGAGCTTAATTTTCTGCAGTAACCTTTCATGTGACACCTTGTAAAATGTCTCTACACCACATCCACATGCTCCCCATTATCCATGTTGCTTGTTACTTCCTAAAAAACTCTAATAAATTAGGCCAACCCGATTTCCCTTTCACAAAGCCATCTTGACTCTGCCTGATTGCGTTGAGATTTTCAAAGTTCCCCACTATAACCTCCTTAGTAATAAATTACAGCAATTTTCTTGTGACAACTAACTGGCCTGTAGTTCCCTGCTTTCTTTCTCCCTTTCTTAAATAAACGGGTTACATTCACTGTTTTCTAATCTGATGGGCCTTTCAGGTGAAGTCACACGGGATCAGGGTTGAGCTGGCAAGGTGGATACAGAGCTGGCTCTTTCATAGAAGACTGGAGGTAGCAGTGGAAGGGTGCCGTTCTGAATGGAGAGCTCTGACTAGTGGTGTTCCGCAGGGATCAATGCTGGGACTGTTGCTTTTTGTAGAAAATGATTTGGAGGAAAAGGCAACTGATTTGATTAGTAAGTTTGCGGATGAGATAAAGGCTGGTGGAATTGTGGATAGCGATGAGGACTGTCAGAGGATACAAGAACATATAGATCGGTTGGAGACTTGGGTGGAAAGATGGAAGCTGGAGTTTAATCTGGACAACTGTGAGGTAATGCATTTTTCAAAGTCTAATACAGTACATATGTTGGCAATGAACTTTCCATAATAGTTGATAGTGTTATGGGCCAGGGTTTAGAAAAGTCCAAAGTATATCATGGAGTTCACCTGACCTACAACTGTCTATTGATTTTGGTGCTGATGAGCATAAGGGCCTGCCTTTCAGGTGTTATTCAACAGAGGCTTTAAGCACTTTTAATCAAAAACAAAGTTTATTCTAGGAATTTGGTTAACATTTTTATAAACACAGAGTAAGCATTTTTATCAACTACCAACATAAATACCCCACACAGCTGCGTTGAGATTATGTATAACCCTTAATAAATTCCCCCTTTAGGAAATATACAGTACATATACAGTAAATGGCAGAACTTTTAAAGAGTGTTGACAGGCAGGCGGATCTGGGTGTGCAGGTCCACAGGTCACTGAAAGTGGCAATGCAGGTGGAGAAGGCAGTCAAAAAGGCATATGGCATGCTTGCCTTCATTGACCAGGTCATTGACCTGGTGCTGCAGCTATACAGAACCTTAGGCCACATTTGGAATAAAGTGTTCAATTCTGGTCGCCACACCACCAGAATGATGTGGAGGCTTTGGAGAGGGTACAGAAGAGGTTTACCAGGACGTTGCCTGATATGGAGGGCATTAGCTATGAGGAGAGGTTGGATAAACTTGGTTTGTTCTTACTGGAACGACGGAGGTTGAGGGGTGACCTGATGGAAGTCTACAAGATTATGAGGGGTATGGACAGAGTGGATAGTCAGAAGTTTTTTTCCCAGGGTGGAAGAGTCAATTACTAGGGGACATAGGTTTTAAGGTGCAAAGGGCAAAGTTTAGAGGAGATATGCGAGTGAAGTTTTTTTACTCACTCAGAGGGCAGTGGGTGCCTGGAACTCGCTGCCGGAGGAGGTGTTGGAAGCAGGTAGAATTGTGACTTTTAAGGGGCACCTTGACAAATACATGAATAGGATGGGAATAGAGGGATACAGATAGCGGAAGCATAGAAGGTTTTAGGTTAGATGGGGAGCATGGTCAGCGCAAGCGTGGGGGGGCCGAATGGCCTTTCCTGTGCTGTACCTTTCTTTGTTCTTTCCAGAACCGAGGGAATTTTGGAAAATCAAAACAATGCTTCTACTATCTCAGCAGTCACATCTTTCAAGACCCGAGGATGAAGTCCATCAGGACCTTGGGACTTGTCAGCTTTTAGTTCTAAAGATTTTCTCATCGCCCGTTCCCTAGTGGTTGTAATTATTTTTAAGTTCCTCTCCCCTTTTTACCCCTTGATTCACAGTTATTTTTGAATCCTCTACAGTAAAGACATGAAAAATATCTGCTCATTTCATCCACTCTTTCCTTATTTTTCGTTATTAATTCCACAGACTTATTCTCGAGAGGATCAACGCTCGCTTTACTTACTCTTTTTTTTCCTTGTGAAATACCTGTAGAAATTCTCACTGTCTATTATTTTTCCAGCCAGTTTTCTCTTGTAATGCTGGCTTGATGTCAAGGGTAGTCACTCAAACCTCGATTCTTGATTTTCAGATCTTCTGTCCATGTTTGGACCAAGGCTATAATGAGGTTCAGGAGTTACATGGCCTTGGTAGAAAGATGCAAAATTCAATCATGGTATGATCACTGTTACCTAGAGGTGGAGTTACTATGAGTTCATTAATTAATCCTGTCTCGTTACACAATACCAGTTCTGGAGTAACCTTCCCTCTAGTTGGTTACCGAACATGATGCTGCAGAAACTGTCCCAAAAACACTCATCTTCTAGTCTACCTTTGCTCATCTGATTCACCCAATCTGTACGTATATTAAAATCAACCATGATTATTATTATACCTTTGTCACAAGTCCCATTTTATTCCCCTGTATACCCTGTCCTACAATGTGGTTACTGTTTGGGGTCCTATAAACGACTCCCCCCAAGCAAATACCTACCTTTACTATTTCTTAACTCTACTCAAACTGATTCTACATCTTGATCTTTTCGAACTAACCTTCTCCCTCTCTAATATACAAATGCCATCCTTAATTAACAGCGCTGTTCCCTCCACCTTCTCCTAGATTTCTGCTCACCTGAAACATTACATCTCACAGGACCTCAATTATCAATATTTATACTGTCCTTTTCATGACTAGGATTCCTTTTCATGACTAGGATTCCTTTTCAGGCCAAATCTACACTCCAGACAAATCTCAAGTCTTTGGCTGTTATTTACATAAATCTAAATGAATAAATAAAATAGCTGTGTGGGCTACTCAACGTTTCAACTGGTCAGAGGCCCACAGGGATGAACTGGTTTGCCTTCCTGGCACATTTCTTTCCCTCTTTCTGTCAGAAAGTACCTTGGCTCTCTCGAGTAGAAAGCCTTAACAGCCCGATGGAGATTGGGAGTTTATAGGTCACTGAATTATACCCCCTGACCTCAGAATGTCCCAACGTGCTTTGTAGCCAAAAGAAAGTACTGACTGAGTGAGGTAGGGAGATGCGGCAGCCAATTTATGCACAGCAAGCTCCCACAAAAAACTGTAAAATAAATAACCAGACCATCTTTTTTCATGCTGCAGGCTGGGGGATAAATATTGGTCAGGTGAATTCCTCTGCTATACTTTTAAATACTGGATGTGGGATCTTTTATGCAAACAAAGTCTTGGCTTACCATCTCACCTGAAGGCTAGTACCTGCATCAGTTCAGAACTCTTTGCGGACAGGTAGCAGTCTGGATTGTGTGCTCAAGCCTCTGGAGTGTAGGGATTAGGGCTCTTGGACCTGCTGCTTTTCATATCTCAGGGATGAGAGTACTGCTTCCTGAACATAAGGCTGGTTGAATCATGTGTACTGACTTAATTGATTTCAGATGGGTTCTCGAGGATGCATTACAATTCCTACTAATTGCCAGTCCTTTGTGGGGAAGTCAGAGTGTCAATGGGGGTTTCTCTGTCCTGACCAATTTCTTGGAATGCCTGTTGAAAGTGCACAAAATACCTATCAGGGAAGCACAAATTGTTCCACCCCTTCATTACACCAATTGAGATGGATACAGAATGAATGGTAGCACAGGTGAGTTTACTGGATCTGCGGATATTCATTGAATCATAACACCAACACCAACAACGTGTAGTTGTCTAACAGCTTCAGTGTACTGAAAGGTGCCAAGGTGCTTCAGAGCTACATAGGGAGATATAGGGCACTAAAGAAAGTTTAAAGTGCTGTTTCGGGAGCACTGAGAATTCCAGTGTTCAATGGCACTTTGCCATTTTATTTGGCCTCAGGGGAGTTTGTCCCCATTAAGGCCACACTTATGCAGCAGGAGTGCTCCTCACAGATTGGGATGCCATTTTGGAAGACTGCCCCGTTCTCTAGACCCTCCCCTTCATTCCCCCAACCTTTTCATGGGCCCTCAGACCCCGCTCTAATGGGCAAGGGTCCCTGGGCCTGACCCCTGGCTGTGCCTGGCTCCCAGTGCCAGGACCAGGCTGCCAATGCCAGGGTGCCAACCTGCCCTGTCTCCAACCACCCGGGGGCCTCTATTCGTCTGTGAGACCCCCAAGGTGCCATCACATCTGGATCACGTTTGGTGAACCAGTACTGAACAGCGCATGGTTGAGGCCTCACAGGCATGGCGGTTGAATTCCAGGAGCCAGGTGAACCCGTTGAATGGATATTTATATGAGCCTAATGACCTATATTTCAAACTCCGGATGCTGAGTGATTTAGAGGGGAAATCCGGGTGGTCATGGGATGTCATTTGTGTCTTTGATAAGTGCTGTTTTGGTATCATTTATAAAAAATATAGTTTTTATTCTCCTTTTTCACATTTTCTCCCAAATTTACACCCACCAACAATAAACAATAATCAGTTAAAAAAATATTTCAATCCCCAAATCAATAACAACGATCCCATCCTCCCACCAAACCCCAAACATTAGCCCGCATGTTCACATAAACAAATGACAAAAAGGAATCAGGAATCACCCATAGTCACCATTAACACCCACCCACCCCCTCCATCCTTCCCTTCAGTTCAAACTTAACCTTCTCAAGAGTCAAGAATTCCAACAGGTCCCCCCGCCACGCCAGGGCACAGGGTGGAGAGGCTGCTCTCCAACCCATCAGGATCTGCCTTCGGGCGATCAATGAGGCAAAGGCGACAACATCTGCCTCCGCACCTGTTTCCAACCCTGGCTGGTCCGACACCCCGAATATGGCCACCCGGGGGCCCGGGTCCAGTTTCACGTGCACCACTTTAGAAATTACCCTAAAAACCTCCTTCCAGTACTCCTCTAGCTTTGGACAGGACCAAAACATATGAACGTGATTAGCGGGGCCTCCCCCACAACGTTCACACACAGCTTCCACTACTTCAAAGAATCGGCTCATCCTCGCCCTCGTGAAGTGTGCTCTGTATACCACCTTCAGCTGTATCAGCCCCAACCTCACGCACGAGGTGGAGGCGTTCACTGCTGTTTTGGTATCATGATAGGGGCAGAACCTGATTGGAGTGGTTCAAACATGGAATTCTGGGAAAGATAGAAATGGATTTGGAAGGCAACAACAAGCTGAAGGACTTTGGATAAAGGAATGTTGGAGATGGCATGGTAGTTTGCAAGGACGGAGGAGTCAATGGTGTTTTTTTTTTGGAGATGGGATAATGACGGCAGATTTAAAGAAGAGGGAGAACTGTTAACAAAGGCAACTAACCTGGGCGCCAGGTGGGGAAGTTGGGGGATCATCAGTTTAGTAGGAATCGAGTCAAGGGAACAGCAGGCCTCATGGACAAGATGAGCTTGGAGACAGCATGATGGGAGATACAAGAGAAACTAGGGAAAGATCCCAACAAGAATCAGCACTCAGTGGATGAGAGGAAAACATCCTTTAATTCAACATTTTGATGATTGCCTCAAACCCTCAATTCGTTTTCAACCTTGAAAACAACACAGATTTGCTGTAATTTAATTTCAGTGACACTACCATCGCAAGCTCATGGTTCCTATTGAGCTTCTTGTAGCAGTGTGAGGCAACCTTCACCTCAATTTGTGGTAGCTTTGTTTGTTTTATAGGAAGTCCCCAAAGAAGGGACTGAAGTTAAAAGTAGGACTCTTGCAACTTCAAACACGATACCTCACCATCACTGTCAACTAGCTGCAGAAAGTCAGAAATGTTTAAAAATACTTCAGAATCGTACTCTAAAATTTAGATCCTTTGAGTCCCACTGTTGCTCTCGTGCACAACATAGAGCACAAGTCCAAAGCATTGACCCAGAATTTCCTCACAATGTACACACGGGTATCAAATTATGCCTGAATAAAAGATCAAGGAAATTCAGGCGTTCCTCAAAGCCTTGTCCCCGATTCGGCGAAACCTCCAATTAAACTGTCTTCTGCTCTGTTTCAGAGCCGGTTTCCATACTTCGGAAGAGAATACAGGTTTCCTCTATTTGTACCTGTTTTGAATAGGTGTAAAACTCTGCCCAACATTTTGGATGAGGAGATGCCGGTGTTGGACTGGGGTGAGCACAGTAAGAAGTCTTACAACACCAGGTTAAAGTACAACAGGTTGTTCAACATTTTGGAACATAATCAGTAAAAAATATGTCAATCCCCAAATCAATAACAACGATCCCATCCTCCCACCAAACCCCAAACATTAGCCCGCATGTTCACATAAACAAATGACAAAAAGGAATCCAGAGTCACCATTAACAACCCCCCCCCCCCCCCACCAAAATCCTCACACCCACCCCTCCATCCTTCCCCTCAGTTCAAACTTAACCTTCTCAAGTGTCAAGAATTCCAACAGGTTCCCCCGCCACGCCAGGGCACAGGGTGGAGAGGTTGCTCTCCAACCCATCAGGATCCGCCTTCGGGCAATCAACAAGGCAAAGGCGACAACAGCAGGGCTCAAAGACACATATCTGATATTTTATTGAGGTGATTTAGGCAAAGTTTAAACATTTCTCCTCCGCAACCTGCATTGTATTTTCTATTATTCTGAAACCATCTTTATAGCACCAATATAAATTACATTAAGCATTGAAAAAATTTCGCGATTGCATTTTCTTCACCTTGCTTGGGGTGTAATGCTCACCACAGTGGTTTAAGGCCTAAACCGGTTTCAGTTTTGTAGATAAAAAAGCAGCATTTCTTTAGGCTGCTTATGTTGATATCTGCTGGTTTATGCTATTTTTTTTTTACCCTCCCATTTATGTAAGTGATAATTTCCCACATTACGCCTGTGACTACACAAAAAATGTCTGTAAAGCCTTGGGAGGTGGTCTTAAGAGGTGCCATATAAATGCAAGTCTTCTTTTTTTGATTGGCAGAAAATGTTGACGTGGGAATGGGCAGAGCTTGCAGATTGTGCTGTTTGAGGAAACCCTCGACCTAATGTTTCAAATAATTGTTTTTAAAAGGAACCGTAAGTTTTCACTTTCTCCCTAGTCCATTGTGAAAGCGTTTCTACTAGTTCAAACTGCAATTTAAATGATTGAGGGTTTTTGCATTAAACTGATACACATCTATTTTGTGCTGTGGGGCTGCAGGAAGGAGGGAAATATTCTTGTCAGTGAACTGTTCAGTGAAAGGTAATTATTAATCGTGGCATAATATTTTTGTTTTTCTTGCATGAGTAGTTCAGTCATTTATTTCCCTTGCCAGCCATTGTTCCTCTTATATGTCTTCTCAGCTCCCCAGGATATTCAGTAAGGTAATTGCAGTCAAGGTACAGCAAACGGATCAAAGTGGGTGAAGAAGATGTTTGCTAAGGTGCTTTACCAGGGGCTGGTTTAGCTCACCAGGCTAAATCGCTGGCTTTTAAAGCAGACCAAGCAGGCCACCAGCACGGTTCGATTCCCGTACCAGCCTCCCCGGACAGGCGCCGGAATGTGGCGACTAGGGGCTTTTCACAGTAACTTCATTCAAGCCTACTCGTGACAATAAGCGATTTTCATTTCATTTTCATTATAGAACATGCAGTGCAGAAGGAGGCCATTTGGCCCATCGAGTCTGCACTGACCCACTTAAGCCCTCACTTCCACCCTATCCCCCCAACCCAATAACCCCTCCTAATCTTTTTGGACACTAAGGGCAATTTAGCCTGGCCAATCCACCTAACCTGCAAGTCTTTGGACTGTGGGGGGGAAACCGGAGCACCCGGAGGAAACCCACGCAGACAAGGGGAGAACGTGCAGACTCCACACAGACAGTGACCCAGCGGGGAATCTAACCTGGGACCCTGGCGCAAGAAGCCACAGTGCTACCCACTTGTGCTACCGTGCGTTTATTGTAACAACCAAGTGCTCACTGTGAGATTTCCCTGTAACTGGCACCAAAAATATGAAATTTAAATCCAAGCAGCACAAGAATATTCACAGTGCTCCAATTATGTCCCAATGAATGGTAACTTATGGGTCCGATCTTTGCAAGTTCTGCATGACCTTTCCCCTCCCCATTTCTGTAACCTCCTCTGGTCTGGGTTAATTGGAGGAGCGCGGAGACCTTGGTAGGCTGTAGGTCTTACAAGATCTCTCGCTAAGATCTTTGTGCTCCTCCAGTTATGGCTTCTTGTCCATTTTGGATTATCATCGTCCCACCATTGGCGCAATTCCTTAAACGCCATTAGCTCTGGAATTCCCTCCCTAAACCTGAGTGGTCCTGTACCTTTATCTCCTCCTATAACTCACTTAGAAAAACCTATCAATCCTAATATCACTTTATGTGGTTCGGTGTCAAATTCACCGTGTGAATAATACTGTGACGTGAAGCATATTAGGATGTTTTATTGTATTAAAGGTGCTGTGTAAATGAAAGTTCTTACTGTTGTTGAATCTACTGTTGGCTTTATTAGCGTCACAAGTAGGCTTACCTAAACATTGCAGTGAAGTTACTGTGAAAATCCCCTAGTTGCCACACTCCAGTGCCTGTTCGGGTACACTGAGGGAGAATTCAGAATGTTCAATTAAGCACGTCTTTCGGGACTTGTGGGAGGAAACCAGAGCACCGAGAGAAAACCCACACAGACACTATCTCTATGGTGAGATGCATACCTATGATGAGGGACAGAAAATTGGCCAGCTCAATAGTTGTTTTGGCAGAAGCTTGGAAAGTCTCATAACTACCGTTACCCAAAAGATGGTGTGAATGGAGTGGATGAAAAGCAGCATGAGTGATTTGGCTTGACATTATTCCATGCCAAATGCCACAAATCCCGATACTTTATAATAAGCCAATTTTGCAGAGGGACCTCAACATGCTTGGCCCATCATTTATGCAGGCAAAGAGCCTCTCATTTAATTAATTCACCAGATGTTGGCAGCTTTGTCAAGGCCAGCATTTATTGCTGAATAATATTTGCCATCTTGATACACTGCAGTCTGTGTGGTGTATGTAAATCTTCATTGCTGTTAGGGAGAGATTTCTAAGATTTTGAACCAACAACAATGAAGGAACTGTGATACATTTTGAAATTTAGATGGTGTGAGACTTGGCAAGGAACTTGCAGATGGTGGTTTTCCCATATATCTACAGCCCGGCTTCTCCGAGGAGGTAGAGCTCATGAGTCTGGAAGATGCTGTCAAAGAAGTTTTGGCGATTTGCTGCAGTGCATTCTGGGGATGCACAATGTTGGTTTCAGATGATGGTAAATTTCAAATAATTATTCTGTTTCCCAATATAATGACGGTACACTTCCATCTGACAATGTGAGCATGCTCCTCCCCCATATTGAGAACGTGGCAGTTAAGTAGCACTTAAAATATGGGCACAGGGCAATCCAATGTGCAGGTCAACCTATTGCAGCCTGAAGCGCCATCCCCCCAATTTACTGCTGTTAAACGTTAAGCTTCAGGATTTTATATTGATACATTTTCCATGAAGTGCTTCTGAGCACTTTTGGCCATGTTGAGGCTGCTCATTCCCCCTTGTCTGTCTGAGTTTCCTCCATACGCTCACGTTTCCTCCCGGATGCCCAAAGATGTGTCAGTTAGGTGGGGTATAAGGATAGGGTGGGGGAGTGGGCGTAGGTAGGATGCTCTTTCAGAGGGTCGGTGCAGACTCAATGGACCGAATGACCTCCTTGTGCATTGTAGGGATTTTATGGTTTTATTATCCAAGGAAACTCAACAACGTAGCTTGCAATGAATAAAAAGCTAATGCATTGAGAAAGTCATCAAAGCAGTTTTTAGAGTTGGAATGGATGAAAGATAACAGTGGCAAAATATCCTTGGGGTGATACATTGGGGGTATTTTGAGCCTGCACCAGCAATCGTGGGATCACCACGGGTGGAAAATTGGGAGAGATTTTCCATGCCCCTCGACGGTGATGCCATGAGGTTCATGCTCCGAAAGGATGAGAACCTCCTTGGAATGCTTTTGCATGCATTTGAATACAATTAGCCAGCCCCTGTGCCATGTGATTCCCACCTCTGTGATAGGGGGCAGTGACAGGGGTGGGCCCTCTGGGCAGCCGCACGGGAGAGGTTCCTCTTCAGAGTACTGGGGAGGGCAGTTGGACAGCTACATTCTGGTTATTTTAGTCAGAGCCAGACACTTTGAAAAAGTATGGCAGACGTAGTGATGCTTCAGGAGACTCATTTAAAGCTCGCAGATCACATGAGATTGAGAAAGGGATGGGGACTTCCGGTGGCGGCAATGCGGAGCTAAGCCGCACATTCGGCAGCTCCCGCTGAAAACGGACTTTGGGGCTCTTTTCAGGGCCCCCAACGGAACTTTATCGGCAAATCCCGACGTGGGAAGAGGACAGGAGTCGACCCCTACGGTCCTATGGTCCGGACCAGGAGTGGGGTAAGGAGAAAAATGGTGGAAGCACCCCTGGAAAAGCAGGGGAAGAAAGACAAAATGGCGGCCGGCGGAGGCCCGGAGGACTGGAGGCAGTGGGCGCAGGAGCAGCAGGCGACTCTGCTGCGTTGCTTCCAGGAGCTTAAGGTGGAGCTGCTGGAGTCATTGAAGGTTACCACCAGAGAGCTGATGGAGACCCAGACAGTCCAGGGGGCCGCGATCTGGGAGCTGCAGAAGCAGGCCTCCGAAAGGGAGGATGAGGCCGTGGCCATCACAGGGAAGGTGGAGATGCACGAGGCGCTCCATAAAAGATGGCAGGAGTGGTTCGAGGAGCTGGACAGCCGGTCGAGGTGGAAGAATTTGCAGATCCTGGGCCTCACGGAGGGGCTGGAGGAGTCGGACCTGGCGGCCTATGTGGTTGTTATGTTGAACTCGCTGATGGGGGCTGGGTCCTTCCAGGAGCCCCTGGAGTTAGAGGGGGCCCACAGAATTCTGGCTAGGAGGCCCAAGCCGAACGAGCCACCGCGGGTGGTGTTGGTGCGGTTTCATCGGTTCGTGGATCGTGAGTGTGAGCCAGCTAACTTCTGCTGACCCCAGCGACTCCCGCCCTACCTCTGACTCCTCCCCACGTGGCCAAGAAGGAGCGGAGCAGCAAGTGGGAGAACACGGAGGTGCGGATCTTCCAGGACTGGGGTGCGGAGGTGGCGAAGCGGAGGGCTGGGTTTAACCGGACGAAGGCGGTGCTCCACAGACGGGTTAGGTACGTTTTGGCGCAGCCATTTGGGCGCGGCCGTTTTGGCGCCGGCTGTTTTGGCGCCGGACGTTTTGGCGTCAACATGAAGGAGGTGTGTTCATCAAAATTAGTAGTCGCACAAACTTTGTTACATTTTGTTTAAAAACCAGTGTTCTTACTCATACATGATATGTATTTAAGGGCTTGCTGGTTTTGACTGGATCATCAAGAATTGTAAACGCTATCTTTGATACCTTGCTATTTAATAGTTACAAGTTAGCATGTATTCTAATGTATGAAAATCAAATGTATTTCTAAATTTGCTTGCAAACGGTTTAAGTGAATGCTGGACATGGTAAAGTGAAAGTGTTGGGCTGAGGAAGCTAGTGGTCTACCTATTTCATTCTTGATGTGCTCTCTCCCTCCAATCAGAAACATTAAAACTTAAAAGTTGGATTGGAGGGAGAGAGCAGCGGGCAGTGTCAATTTCAGCGGCCGGCTGATTGTTTCAGTGAGAGAGCAGCTTCCCTCTCCGGATCAAAGTGAGCCGGCCGCTGAAATTGACACAACTGACAGTTCAAAATAGTAAATTGAATGTTTCATCAACAAATACAATAGTTTTCTGAATACAAGAATTTCTGTCGTCTGCGCCCAAACGGCTGCGTCCAAACGGCCGCGCCAAAACGGCCGCGCCCAATTGTCCCATCCCCTCCACAGACGGAGCGTGAAGTTTGGCATGTTGCAGCCGGCGCGTCTGTGGGTCACCTATAAGGATCGGCACCATTATTTTGAGTCCCCGGAGGAGGCGTGGGCCTTTGTGCAGGCCGAGAAATTGGACTCAAACTGAGGGTCTAAGATGGGGGATGCTGTATAATACTGTACTTGTATTTGCTTGGTTTAATGCAAGATGTGGGTTGGCCTTGGGGTCGGTGGGGTGATGTCGTTATGTCTTTTCTGTATGTGTTTTTCTGTAGGGGTCTGGTGGACGGGTTCGCGCAGGGGGGGTAAACGGGGAGTTCGGCCAGCTGGTGGGGGGGGGGGGGGGGGGGGAGAACTGACATGGGAGTTGCCCTAGAGCAGGCAGGGCGAAAGCGCGGGCTTTTCTCGGGTTTCCCGCGCTGGGAGATGGGGCTGAAAAGTGCGGGCCGTTGCTGGCTGTTTTCTTTTCCCGCGCAAGAGCGGGGGTGGGGGGGGGGGACGGGGGACCCGTTGACGGGCACAATGGAGGAGGGGTAGTCCTACGTGGGGAGGAGTCGGAGGTAGGGCGGGAGTCGCTGGGGTCAGCAGAAGTCAGCTGGCTCATGGGAGTGCTATGGAGGGAGGGGCGCGGCTAGGAGGGGTCCTAGCCTTGGGGGGGGGTAACCGGGTTGCTGCTGAAATGGTCAGGAAGGAGCTGGAGGATGCAGGGGGTGCTGGAGGGGGGGCGGGGGGGGGGGGTTGCCGCCGTGGGGAACTGGCAGAGTGGGGGACGCTGGCCGGTGGTGGGCAAGGGATGGGTTATGGCTAATCGGCAGGGGAGGGGGGCAGGGAGCCCTCTGATCCGGCTGATAACCTGGAATGTGAGGGGGTCTGAATGGGCTGGTCAAACGGGCCTGGGTGTTTGCGCACCTGAAGGGGCTGAAGGCGGATGTGGCCATGCTCCAGGTGACACACTTGAAAGTGGCAGACCAGGTTCGGCTGAGGAAGGGATGGGTGGGCCAAGTATTTCACTCAGGGCTGGATGAGAAGAGTCGGGGGGTGGCGATCCTGGTGGGGAAGAAGGTGTCATTTGAGGCGTTAAATGTGGTGGCTGACAGTGGCGGGAGGTATGTAATGGTGAGTGGTAAGCTGCAGTGGGAGCGGGTGGTGTTGGTGAATGTCTACGCCCCAAATTGGGACGATGTGGGGTCTATGCGGCGTATGTTGGGCCGCATTCCGGACCTGGAGGTGGGGGGGGCCTGATCATGGGGGGGGGGGGGGGACTTCAACACGGTAATGGATCCCCCATTGGATCGATCCAAGTACCGGACGGGTAGGAGGCCGGCGGCGGCTAAGGTGTTGAGGGGATTTATGGACCAGATGGGGGGGGTGGATCCCTGGAGGTTTGCGAGGCCAAGGGCCAGGGAGTACTCGTTTTCTCCCACATGCATAAGGCCTATTCGAGGATTGATTTCTTTGTCCTGAGCAGGGTGCTGGTTTCGAGGGTGGAGGATGTGGAATACTCCGCCATTGCCATTTCAGATCATGCCCCGCACTGGGTGGACCTCGGGCTGGGGGAAGGGAGGGACCAACGTCCGCTCTGGCGCTTGGAGGTGGGGCTGCTGGCAGACGAGGAGGTGGCCGAGAGGGTTCGGGGGTGTATCGAGAGGTACCTTGAGGCCAACGACAACTGGAAGGTCCGTGTAGGGATGGTCTGGGAGGCATTGAAGGCGGTGAATAGAGGGGAATTGATTTCCATCCGAACCCATAGGGAGAGGGGGAGCAGAGGGAGAGACTGATAGGGGAGATGGTGAGAGTAGATAGGAGATATGCGGAGGCTCCAGAGGAAGGATTGCTGGGGGAGAGGCATAGCCTTCAGGCCAGGTTCGACCTATTGACTATCAGAAAGGCGGAAGCTCAGTGGAGGAAAGCACAGGGGGCGGTGTATGAGTATGGGGAGAAGGCGAGCAGGATGCTGGCACACCAGCTCCGAAAGTGGGACGAGGGCAGGGAGATTGGGGGAGTGACGGATAGGGCTGGGAAGGTGGTGCGGAGGGGAGTAGATGTTAATGGGGTCTTCAGAGACTTCTATGGGGAACTGTACCGGTTGGAACCCCCGGTGGAGGGGGGTGGAATGGGGCGCTTCTTGGACAAGCTGCGATTTCCGAGGGTGGAGGAGGGGCAGGTGGAAGGACTGGGGGCGCCGATCGAGCTGGAGGAGTTGGTTAAAGGGATAGGGAGCATGCAGTCGGGGAAGGCGCCGGGGCCGGATGGGTTTCCGGCGGAATTTTATAAAAGATATGTGGACCTGTTGGGCCCCCTGTTGGTCCGGACCTTTAACGAGGCAAGGGAGAGGGGGGCTTTGCCCCCAACTATGTCATGGGCGCTGATTTCCTTGATCCTGAAGCGGGACAAGGACCCTCTGCAGTGCGGGTCATATAGGCTGATTTTGCTGCTAAATGTCGACGCCAAGCTGCTGGCAAAGATCCTAGCCACAAGAATAGAAGATTGCGTGCCCGGGGTCATTCATGAGGACCAGACTGGGTTTGTGAAGGGAAGGCAGTTGAATACGAACGTGCGAAGGCTCCTCAACGTTATTATGATGCCGGCTGTGGAAGGGGAGGCGGAGATAGTGGTGGCATTGGATGCGGAGAAGGCCTTTGATAGGGTTGAGTGGGAGTATCTGTGGGAGGTGTTGGAGAGGTTTGGGTTTGGGGAGGGGTTTATCCGTTGAGTGAGGCTGCTCTACGAGTCCCCGATGGCGAGTGTGGCCACAAATAGGAGGAGGTCGGAGTACTTTCGGCTGTACCGGGGGATGAGACAGGGGTGCCCCCTGTCCCCCTTGCTCTTCGCGTTGGCGATTGAGCCCCTGGTCATGGCGTTGAGGGAGTCAGGGAACTGGAGGGGCCTGGTGCGGGGTGGGGAGGAGGATCGAGTGTCGCTTTATGCGGACGACCTATTGCTGTATGTGGCTGACCCGGTGGGGGGGGGGATGCCGGAGGTGATGAGGATTCTTAGTGAATTCGGGGGTTTCTCTGGATATAAGTTGAACCTGGGCAAGAGCGAGTTGTTCGTGGTGCATCCGGGGGATTAGGAGGAGGGGATTGGTAGGGTCCCACTGAAGCAGGCAGGGAAGAGCTTCAGGTACCTAGGTGTCCAGGTGGCTGGGAGTTGGGGGGCCCTGCACAAGCTCAACCTCACAAGGTTGGTGGAGCAGATGGAGGAGGAGTTCAAGAGGTGGGATATGTTACCGCTGTCACTGGCGGGGAGGGTGCAGTCCGTTAAGATGACGGTGCTCCCGAGGTTTTTATTCCTGGTCTAGTGCCTCCCCATCCTTATTCCGCAGGCCTTTTTTAGGCGGGTCAACAGGAGTATCACGGGATTTGTGTGGGCGCATGGGACTCCGAGGGTGAGAAGAGTGTTCTTGGAACGGGGCAGGGATGGGGGGGGGGCTGGCGATGCCCAACCTCTGTGGGTATTATTGGGCTGCCAACGCAGCGATGGTGCACAAGTGGGTAATGGACGAGGAAGGGGCAGCATGGAAGAGGCTGGAGGTGGCGTCATGTGTGGGCACGAGCCTGGAGGCGCTGGTAACGGCGCCGTGGCCGCTCCCTTCAATGAGTTATACCACGAGCCCGGTGTTGGCGGCTACCCTCAAAATTTGGGGGCAATGGAGACGGCATAGGGGAGAAGTGGGGGGCTTGATGGAGGCCCCGATACGGGGGAACCATCGGTTTGTCCCAGGGAGCATTGATGGTGGATTTCTGGGCTGGCACAGAGTAGGGGTTAGGAGGTTGAGGGACCTGTTTGTGGAGGGGAGGTTCACGAGCTTGGGGGAGTTGGAGGGGAAGTTTGGGCTCCCCCATGGGGAACATGTTTAGGTACATGCAAGTGAGGGTGTTTGCCAGGCAGCAGGTGGAGGGGTTCCCCTTGCTGCCCCCACGTAGGGTGCGGGACAGGGTGCTCTCGGGGGTGTGGGTTGGAGGAGGGAGGATTTCGGACATATACCGGGTGATGCAGGAGGTAGACGAGGCCTCGGTGGAGGAACTGAAGGGTAAATGGGAAGAGGAGCTGGGTGAGGAGATTGAGGAGGGGACGTGGGCGGATGCCCTGGAGAGAGTGAATTCCTCCTCTCCCTGTGCGAGGCTTAGCCTTATACAGTTCAAGGTGCTGCATAGGGCCCACATGACTGGGACGAGGATCAGTAGGTTTTTCGGGGACGAGTTCAATAGTAAACTATACGAGTCAGAGCCCCCGACGGGAGCGGAAGGGATGGGGCAATTTTTGGACCAGTTGAGGTTTCCAAAGGTGGAAGAGGACCTGGTGGAGGGGCTGGGGGTCTCAATTGAATTGGAGGAGATTGGCAAGGGTATAGAGGGCATGCAATCTGATAAAGCCCTGGGGCCGGACGGTTACCAGGTAGAATTCTATAAGAAATTTTCAGAAATAATGAGCCCACTCCTGATGAGGACCTTCAATGAGGCTAGAGAGAAAGGAACCCTCCCCCCAACAATGTCACAGGCCTTGATCTCACTCATTCTTAAACGAGGGAAGGACCCGGAACATTGCGGGTCATACAGGCCGATTACGCTTTTAAATGTGGACACCAAATTGCTAGCTAAGATTCTGGCCACAAGAATTGAGGATTGCGTCCCGGGGGTGATAGAGGAAAACCAGACTGGGTTTGTTAAAGGCAGACAAATCAATACCAATGTCCGGAGACTTTTGAATATTATTATGATGCCCTCAGAGGGAGGGGATAACAGCGATGGACGCAGAAAAAGCCTTTGACCGGGTGGAGTGGGAGTACCTGTGGGAAACGCTGGGGAGTTTGGGTTTGGTGAGGGCTTTATTGGTTGGGTGAAATTGCTGTACCAGGCGCTTGTAGCAAGTGTATGTACAAACCGGCTGAGGTTGGGGTACTTCGAGCTTCACCGGGGAACGAGGAATTTATGAGATGCATGCTAGGCAAAATCCCGGACTTAGAGTCACACAACCTGATCATGGGGGGAGACTTTAACACAGTCATTGACTTCGAGCTGGACCAGTCGAAGTCCAGGACATGGAAGCGACCGGCAGTGGCTAAGGAACCTCCCCGTTACTATTTGCCCTAGCTATAGAACCATAGCTATGGCACTGAGAGCCTCGAGGAACTGGCGGGGACTGGTTTGGGGGAAGTGGAACATCAGGTCTCGCTATACACGGATGATTTGCTTCTGTACATTTCGGACCCTGTGGAGGGGATGGGGGAGGTTCTGCGGATCCTGAGGGATTTTGGTAGTTTTTAGGGTATAAACTGAACATGGCAAAGAGCGAGTGGTTTGTGATCCAGGCCAAGGGACAGGAGGAGAGACTGAAAGAGCTGCTGCTCAGGATGGTAGAGAAAAGTTTTCGTTACCTGGGTATACAGGTGGCCAGGAAATGGGATGCCCTGCACAGGCTCAACCTGACCCGATTGGTGGAGCAAATGGAAAGGGACGTTAAAAGGTGGGACATGCTCCCGCTGTCACTGGCAGGAAGGGTGCAAACCGTAAAAATGACTGTCCTCCCCAGATTTATGTTTGTCTTTCAGTGCCTCCCCATCTTCATCCCTGAAGCCTTTTTTAAGCAGATGAGTAGGATAATTACGGGCTTTGTGTGGGCAAATAAGACCCCGCGAGTAAGGAGATCACTGTTGGAGCACAGTCCGGGGGGGGGGGGGGGGGGTGGGGGGGGGTTGGCGCTGCCGAACATTCGCAACTATTACTGGGCGGCCAATATAGCTATGATTAGGAAGTGGGCGATGGGGTGCGGCGGCATGGGAGCAGCTGGAGGTGGCGACATGTAAAGGTATTAGTCTGGGAGCTTTGATAGCGGCTCCTTTGCCGTTCTCGCCAACCCGTTACTCCACAAGTCCGGCGGTGGTGGCGACACTGCGGATCTGGGGACAGTGGAGGAGGTACAAGAAGGTGGAGGGAGCGTCGGTCTGGACTCCGATATGCAACAACCACAGGTTTGTCCCGGGTAGGAAGGATGGTGGGTTCCAGAGCTGGCAGAGGGCAGGCATCAGAAGGATGGGAGATCTGTTCATAGACGGAAGCTTTTCCCAGTTTGAAAGCGCAAGAGGACAAATTTAATCTGTCGCCAGGAAACGCTTTTAAGTATCTACAAGTACGAGCCTTCCTGAAAACACAGGTAGTGGCCTTTCCGACGCTGCCGCCACTGAGGATACAGGACAGGGTGGTCTCTGGCACCTGGGTGGGGGAGGGGAGGGTGTTGGATATCTACCAGGAACTACAGGAGGCGGAGGAAACCCCGGTGGAGGAGCTCAAGGGCAAGTGGGAGGAAGAGCTAGGTGAGGAGTTGGAAGCTCGTCTGTAGGCCGAGGTCCTGGGCAGGGTTAATTCCTCCTCCTCATGTGTCAGGCTCAGTCTAATTCAATTTAAGGTGGTCCACCGGGCAAACATGATGACAGCGAGAATGAGCAAGTTTTTTGGGGTAGAAGACAGTTGTATGAGGTGCAAGGGCAGCCCTGCAAACCATGTCCACATGTTTTGGGCATTCCCGGAGCTTCGAATGTTCTGGCAAGAGTTCGCGAGGGCAATGTCCAAGGTGCTTAACACACGGGTGGTGCCGAGACTGGAGGTGGCATCTTTGGAGTGTCAGAAGACCCGGGAGTTCAGGGGACGAAAGAGGCCAACGTCTTGGCCTTTGCCTCCCTGGTAGCCCGGAGGCGGATTTTATTGAAGTGGAGGGACTCGAAGCCCCCGAGTGTAGAGACTTGGGTTAACGACATGGCTGGGTTTCTCAGCCTCGAGAAAATAAGGTTTGCCTTGAGAGGGTCTACGCTCGGGTTCTCTCGAAGGTGGCAGCCCTTCGTCGACTTACTCGGGGAAAATTAAAATGTCAGCAGCAGCAGCAATCTGTGGGGTGGGGGGGGGGATGGGATGAGTGCTTCATTGGGATGGTGTGGGAAGATTGTGTTGCGTGGGGTAATGTCTATTTAATTGTTGAGCACAGTAAGAAGTCTTACAACACCAGGTTAAAGTCCAACAGGTTTGTTTCAAACACGAGCTTTCGGAGCACGGCTCCTTCTTCAGGTGAATGGAAAGGCTTGTTCCAGAAATGTTTATATAGACACAGTCAGAGATGCCCCGGAATGCGAGCACCTGTATGAAGTAAATCCCACTGACAGATACCGAATGCTGCACAGAAAAATGACTGGTTATTTTAAACTTTGAACCTGAACTATTTTAACTTGTCCATCAGCCGTATTGTACAGAAATGGTGTTCCTGGGGGATGATAGATTCTTAGCAAGATTGAAACATTGAGGAACCCCACGTACTGCATTTGACAACATTTGTGGCACTTCCAAAATCTGCGATACATTGCTGTCTGTATTGTGTGAATCCAGCTGGGAAATATCTGGACAGTTTAAACTTCCACTCTTTCTGTATTCTCATTATTTATAAAGAACACAGTTCTCTCCTTTTTTAGTCTAAAGTACATCATTTTATATTTCCCTGCACTGAAATGCATCCACCAGTTCAGTCTTCTCCCAAATATTAATATCTCTCTGCAATTGTTTTCAGCAATGTTGCTAACAATGCTGTCTAATGTGTGGTGTCATTGGCAAACTGTAATGTGCAGCATTCTATCAAATTGCCTTAAAGGGCTAATGTACACAGCAAAACTGTGTGTGTTTGCACACGCACACGTGTCTATGTCGGAGCGGATGTGTGTGTCCGCATGTACCTGTACATGTGTATGTATCTGTCAGTGTGTGCACACGCATGTGTTTGTGTGTGAAAAACTACTCCCACTGTTCCACTCTCTCCTCATAACCCTGGATTAATACAAACTAATCTCACTGCCCCACTCTCTCCACATTTCCCTGTATCAATCCCAAACTAATCCCACTGTCCCGCTCTTCCCATAGCACTGTATCAATCCCCAAACTAATCCCACTGCCCCACTATCTCCCCATAGCCCTGTATCAATCCCCAAACTAATCCCACTGCCCCACTCTCTCCCCATAGCCCTGTATCAATCCCAATCTAATCCCACTGCCCCGTCCTCTCCACATATCCCTGTATCAATCCCAAACTCATACATCAATCTCCACATCATATTTAATTGTTGTTGTATATTCTCTTTTTACACTATGTTAATGTTCACTCTAGTTTGTTTTGATATTATGGTTACTACTGTTTTATTGTGAAAAATTCTGCAAAACCTTAATTTAAATACTTTTTTAAATAAAAGAAAAAGTATGGTTAGATTCTGCCCATTCTTATCGAGCTTTGAGTGGGAAATCCACCGGGCTCAGAAAGACTAGAGACTAGAGACGCACTGTCACGCTGAAATGGTCAACAAACCAGGTTCTGCTCATGGGCAACTTGTCAGAACTCCGTCCCTAACAGCACTGTGGGTGTACTTACACCACACGGGCTGCAGAGGTTCAAGAAGGCAGCTCACCACCACCTTCTCAAGGGCAATTAGGGATGGGCCATATATATCGGCTTAGCTGGCGAAGCTCACATCCCAAAGAATGTAAATCAAAGCCATCAGTCTTGCTGTTTGGGTACTTGCAGTCCCTGCTGGAAACACAAACAAACAAATTGAAACAAAGAACCTTCATCCCCAGCATTTATAGCTACTCCTTTGGCTATCTAGGTCCTGAGCTCAGGGGTTCCCTTCCTTAACTTTCATGAGTCGCTTCCCTCCTGTTGAGAAAATGCTTAAAATCTCTCTTTTTGGCCATTCTGATGTCATCTTTCTTTGGTGTTTGAAGTTGTCAGATTGCACACTTGTGGGGTGTTTTGTTACCTTGAAGGTGCTGCATAAATCCAAGCTGTTGTTTGTTATTGACTATCAAATCATCCGACAGTTACACTTCAGGCGGCCCAAGGGCTTTGGTTTTCATGTTTTATTGATGCATCGTGGAGTGCTCCTTGGAGAAGGAAATCCATCATCCTTAACTGGTCAAGCCCATACATAACCCCAGTCCCACCAAGCAATGTGGTTGGCTCTCAATTGACCGTCTAAAGTGGTCAATTAAGTCAAGTGGGTTTGGGCAGTTAGGTGATGGGCAACCATTGGGCCAGCCTTTCCACCAATACCCACATCCTTAGAGCTGATGTGAAAAAAAATCCGTCAGCAACCTCACATGTTCCGAGGACATTGAGGATGCTGGCTGAACTCGAGAACATAGTCAACATGAAGGGATTCAGATAATAGACTGAGATATTTAGTTTATTGAGAAGCCTCCCACATTATTTTCAGATCTGAAAAAGGGAAGTGGAGAGGACTCCTCCCTGTTCCTCAAATTTAGACTCTGCAGCTGCGACTTCGGTGGTTGTTCCTGTAATTCTTGTGCCACTGGGGTAAACCTCAGCCAATCGCACCGCTGTTATATTCTTCTCGCTCTGCTAACCCTCGAGGTGCTATTGCCTTTTGCACCAAAGTAAGAAAAATAGATAAAAGAATTACAGGATCGCCATGTTTGTACGCAATTCTGTGGATGGCGTGGATATGCCTTGTAATAATTAAAATTTCTGTCAAAAAGCTAGCACTGCAGTCTTCTTGCGTCAGTCCAAACGGGATAAAAGCTGTCACGATATAGATTGATGTTTATTGAAAAGGTGGTTGTATCGCATGTCTATTATCAGTGTGTTCAGAATGCAAGGCCATTACAAAATTGAAGAGAGAGAGCAAAAGCTAAACAGCATATGTTTGTTCGTTTTCAAAAAGAAAAATATCTCTTTATGATCTTACATGCTGCAAGTTCCTTGGTGGTTTGTGGTTTTGCTATTAACAGAATGCATAGACAGGGCATGTGGCAGTCTGTTTCCGCTCTGGCACAGATAGATAAGAGCTGCTCCTGGTCCATTTTGTACCAGGTGTAGTTATAGTGTACTGTGACAAGCCAAGGGTTACAATATTCTGCTGGAGTGATGGGTCCCTTTGTTGCCCATTTTGACCGCTTCAAAGTTCATGAGAATCATGTCAATTTGTCTGGATATTTCTTGGTATAAATGTTGTATCCGTGTTGAAATCTGTCATATCTTGTCACAAGTTTGCCATGAAGTGTAATACCCACATCGCTAGAGTGTTTGAATGTTGGCTGAGGCGACCCTATATTTGCCTGAAAGTTTAATCTAAGCATGCTGTTTCTTCAAACAACATTAAACACCCATCAAAGTAATAGTTGGGGATAGGTCTAATTTTGTGGGCAGTAAGGCAATAAATGCTTCAAAATTGTAGTACAAAGGATAATACAGCATAGGAGTCCATTTGGCTTAATGTGTCTATGCTGGCTCTTTGAAAGAGACACCATTACACCATTAGTCACATCGTCACAAACTACCGCCCCCGACCCAGTTGTTCCCCATGTCTGTCCCTTTTGAAAGTTTCTGTTGAAGTTGCCTTTTTTAATTCATTCATAGGATCGGTACATGGCTGACTAGGCCGGCATTTATTACTTGTCCTTAGTTGCCCTTGAGAAGGTGGTGGTGAGCCGCCTTCTTGAACCGCTGCAGTCCATGTTTTCTGGTACACTCACAGTGCTGTTACGGAGGGCATTCCAGGATTTTTACCCAACGACAGTGAAGGAACAGTGATATATTTCCAAGTTAGGATGATTAATGGCTCGGGAGGGAACTTCCAGGTGCTCGTAAACTTAGTGTCTGCTGCCCTTGTGTTTCTCAGGTGAGGCAGTAGTGATATTGTCACTGACTAGTAATCCAGGGTAATGCTGTGGGGACGCAGGGTCAAATTCCAACAAGCGGAGGGTGAAATTTGAATTCAATAAACCTAATTAAAAGTCTGATGTTGGCCATGAAACCCTTGTCGACTATTGTATAAATCCATCTGGTTCACTAACGTCCTATAGGGAGAAACTCTACTGGTCTACATGTGACTCCAGATACTCAGCAATGTGGTTGACTCTTTTGGGCAGTGCATTCCAGATCAGAAGACAAATCGCATCCTGCCGGAATTGGGGTGGAATGTAGCCGGCAGATCCTGCAAGAGAATTCAGAATGTCCAATTCACCTAACAAGCACGTCTTTCGGGACTTGTGGGAGGAAACCGGAGCACCCGGAGGAAACCCATGCAGACACAGGGAGAACGTGCAGACTCCGCACAGACAGTGACCCAAACTGGGTATTGAACCCGGGTCGCAGGCACTGTGAAGTATAAGTGTTAACCACTGTGTTACCATGCCGCCCGGGCCTTGGTGTTCATTAAGCCACGCGGGATCTAGCCAGATCTTGTGAGTCTTTGCGATCTGAATCATGCCCACAATAGGGCAAGGTGCCCAGGTGGCACTGACAGCCTGGCAGGGACACTGGCAGGCTGGCATTTTTCCTGCTCCGGGGATTTGGCCCAGTGGTGCCGAGCTGGTGTGTAGGGGGCCAGGGGCCCCCGAGGATCCCCTTGTAGGTGAGTTGGGGTATTGGGGTGAGTGGTGGGGGGGTGGTGGGCTCCGCTCATCGGACCACCTCAGTGCAGGAAATGATGCTAACTGTCGCCTCGGAGGGGAGTTGCCCACCGGAGCCTGAAATGGCAACAGAATGCAGTTAGATAGAGCACCGGGAACGACCCAGCTAATCCTGCCCAGAATGGACTCTGATTTTTCCCTGGTTAGATCACGTCCCATATATTTTCAACCTTGACTATTTTGAGAACAAAAGAAAGACGGGCAGAAAGCAAAACATAGCATACTGAGAGAAGTATAGAGGACACGTTGGAGTGATGTCCATAGACCCCTGAAGCCAGCATGGTTGGTAGATAAGCTGTTTAAGAGGATATATGGGATAGATTCCCTTTATTAGCTGAGGCACAGGGTATAAGAGCAGGGAAGTGATGCTAAAACTGTATCATAACTAGTTAGACCACAGCGAGAGTAATGAATACAGTTCTGTTGACCACATTACAGGAAGGTTGTGATCTTGAGAGAGGGTATCGAGGACATACACAGGGATGTTGCCAGGAATGGAGAGGTTTAGCCATGAGGAAAGATCGGAAAGGCCGGCGTAGGAACAGAGCATGTTGAGGGGAGATTAAATTGAGCTGTAAAAGATTTTGAGGAGTCTAGGTGGAGTGGATGGGAAGGACCTATTCGCATTAGCAGCAAGGTCAATAACCAAGGGACATAGACTGAAAATAGTTGGCAGAAGGATTAGAGAGGGATTGAGAAGATTAGTTTTCCACCCAGAAGGTACTGGGCATCTGGAATTCACAGCCTGGAAGGGCAATTGAGACAGAAGGCATCATTGCATTCAAGAAACAATTGCACATTCACTTGACGAACTGTAACATACAGGGTTACAGGCCAAGAGTTGGTAAGTCGGATGAACTATATTTTGGCTGCCACGGCCATGCTGGGCCATGTATTGTGTATGTTTCTTTTATATTGGTGAGATGGAACTATTGGCACTCCCCTCTGGTGTGGATGGAGTGTCTGAATGCGCCTGATGTTGACTCTTTCTATTTTGTTCCTTTTTCACCAGCGGGCCTGAGGTCTGGTGCTAGCCGTGATGTTATGGTGGTTCCAGCGGGCCTGAGGCCTGGTGCTAGCCGTGATGTTATGGTGGCTCCAACATGAACCACTTGGGAAGCATTTTTTCTGGTTTATTTGAGAGCTCAGATCCACAGCGAAGAGCTGATAAACAATGATTTACTCCGCTGCCTTCCTTGGGCCACGTTTATTTGAGAGAAATGATGGTACTCCATAAACTGCCCCATAACTGTGGTGATAATTGAAAGTATCTCACAATCAAAGCCACCTTAAACAGGGAGTCTCATATCGATTTTGCTCTGTTGCTGTCACCGTATAACTGCTGCGAATACTAAACATCCCTTTTTTTTACAGACTTTGTCTGCCATTTCAAAACAGCTGACAGTCGCGCTTGGTCTTGAAGGTTGTGGCTCAGGCCCCACTCCAGAAACCTGTGCACAGAATGTAGATTGACAACTCAGTGCTGCACTGAGGGAGGAGGTCTTTTGAATGAGATATTAAACCTGTCTTATGTTCACGAGTGGATGTAAGGCACTAAATTGCCACATCTATGCCACGATCAGGGAATGCAGAGGTTTACCTGATTGATTCCTGGAATGACAGGACTGATATATGAGGAGAGATTGAATTGGTTAGGATTGTATTTGCTGGAGTTCAGTCGAATGAGGTGGGGGGGGGAATCTCATAGAAACCTATGAAATTCTAACCGGACTATGCAGGGTAAATGCAGAAAGGATGAAATGAAAAAATGAAAAATGAAAATCGCTTATTGTCATGAGTAGGCTTCAAATGAAGTTACTGTGAAAAGCCCCTAGTCGCCACATTCCGGCGCCTGTACGGGGAGGCTGGTACGGGAATGGTGGGAGTGTCCAAAACCAGGGGTTACAGTCTGAGCATATGGGATGAGGAGAAATTACTTCACCCAGAGAGCGGTCGGTCTGTGGAATTTGCTACCACAGAAAGCAGTTGATGCCAAAACAAGAAGGAATTAGATATAGCACTTGAGGCAAAGGGGATAAAAAGATATTGGTGGGAAAGCAGGATCAGACTATTGAGTTGAATGATCGGCCACGATCATAATGAATGGCGGAATAGGCTTGAAGGGCCAAATGGCTTCCTCCTCGTATTTGCCATCATTCCATATTGCGGATGCTTCTGGGTTTACATAAATTGCATTGAAGTAGCTCGGTAGCTCAAATGTTGGAGGGACAATGGACAGTTGAGTGAAAGGACATGATGTGACATGACCTATACCATTAAAATGGACCTATAAAGCAGGCAAGAATGAACTGCACATAGATGTGGCATAGAGTATATCAGCTGAGGGGTAAAGCTAGAACTGTATACAACATGAGTTAAACCACAGTTAGTGTTCTGCGCAAGAGTTCTGTTGACCACAATGCAGGAAGTATGTCATCGCAAGAGATGGGGTATAGAGGAAATTCATGGGAATGTTACTGGGAATGAAGAGGTTCAGCAGTGATGAAAGATTGGACAGGCTGGTATCGGAACAGATCATACTGAAGGGAGATTTAATTGAACTGTATAAAACTTTGAGGAGCCCAGATAGAGTGGAAAGGAAGGACCTATTTCCACTAGCAGAGAGGTCAATAAGCAAGGGACATAAGCTGAAAATAATTGGTGGAAGGATTAGAGGGGGATTGAGAAGATGTTTTTGGAGCTTGAAGGTAGTGGAGATCTGGAACTCACTGCCTGAAAGGGTAATTGAGACAGAAGTCACCTTTGCATTCTCAGATGCTGCCTGACCTGCTGAAATTTTCCAGCTTTATTGTTGTTCTGAATTCATATATTCAGCATCTGAAGTATTTTGCTTTCGTTTTCATCATGAAGTCTGTTCTGAACTTTTCAAACTCTTATCTGGGCAGTAGGTGTCTATATTTGCGTTGCATTTGCCAAAGTATTATTTCCAATACTTTATCTGTCGGCTCGCTTTGTACCACACAACCTTCAGATGTTCACCAAATGTGCTGCTGCTCAGGTTGTATGTCATTCTTTAAGCCCTGAAATGTTGTTCTACACAGCCATCATCAGAATACATGCCGTAATGTTCAACTGAAATCATATTTAAATCGAAGATGTGCAGGTTAAGTGGATTGGACATGCTACATTGCCCTGTAGCGTCCAAAGATGTGCAGGTTAGGTGGATTGGCCATGTACAGGGTTACGGGGATAGGGCGGGGGAATGGGCCTAGGTACAGAGTTCTTTAGGAGGGTCGATTCAGGCTCGATGAGCCAAATAGCTGCCTCCTGCACTGTAGGGATTCTACGGATTCATTCATGCACTGGAATGTTATTGCAGCACCACTATATTTTACATTCATTCAACCAACCTTCACATTGAATAATTGAATAGCCAAGGAGCAGGGGCATTTGGAAAAGCTTTTCCTTTAGCTCATGTATGTCAGAACAAATTGCCAGGCAATTCTGAGGGAATGGAGCTTTGACATAGTACATCTCTGTTGATTCAACTCTGATAATCCTTTGTGATTTTATGATTCTTCAAATTATCTTTCTGAAGTTCCGTTCTACTGCAGTCAATTTACTGACATCAGAATTGGTGTCAATTTCAATTAAATCAGTAAAGAATGTGGAAAAATATTTTTTTGATTGCAAGACAGCCCTTGCCCTGTAGATTGATCCGAGTAAATGTTTACTAGATGCCTGACATTTGCTCTGAGTTGTTAAGCCCAGGTGGATGAATGGCTGGAAGCAGTAAGAGTGAAAATGAATTGAGGTTGAAAGATCTCTCTGCCATTTCAACACACAGCAGAATGAGGTGAACATATCAAACGGGAATAGAACAGGAATTGGATCAAAGGAAAAAAGATGTAAGAAACGATAGAGAAGTGTGGAAAATAAAAGAAGAGATTTAACACTATCTCTAAATGAATAAGAAACCTAAATGGTGTGCTAAAGTTTGTAGTGCAGGATACTGTCACTGCTGAATTAATAAAACACAAGGTAAGCTCAGAAACAATGATTTGGCAATGGGTTCTAAAGGTCCCTCAGTTACAAGAGAAAGGAAACGTGAGGGAGTAAAGCAGTGGCCAGAGGTTACAGATCTTGCAATAGATCAGTTTGGAAAATATGATTCTTGAAGACAGTTTTAAAAAATAATCCAGAGGATAATGTTAACAGCTCAAGAAATTGATTGAAAGACTCAACAGGTCCGGCAGCACCTGGAGGGAGAAACAGTTAACGTTTCACATTGGCCTGACATTTTTGTGTTGTTCCTCGTGTCTTAATAAAGCTCGTAGTCTCAAAGTTGGAGAAGATGCTTTATTGTGAATTTGTTCTGTCTTCAGAGCTTAACTTCCGGCTACCTCAAATGCTGCTTGCCTGTGTCCTGCTACGAGTTCTGCCTTCCGTGAAGTGTGTCGTCACTTCCTGTCCCTGTGTATATAATAGCTCTCCCGTGCTCCCTCTAGTGCCTGTAGTAAGCGCCTGAAGCCAATCCTGGTACCATGTGTTGTTCCTCGTGTCTTAATAAAGCTCGTAGTCTCAAAGTTGGAGAAGATGCTTTATTGTGAATTCGTCCTGTCTTCGGAGCTTAACTTACGGCTACCTCAAATGCTGCCTGCCTGTGTGTCTGTGTCCTGCTACGAGTTCTGCCTTTCATGAAGTGTGTCATCACTTCCTGTCCTTGTGTATATATAGCTCTCCCGTGCTCCCTCTAGTGCTTGCTCAGTTGTATTGCATCTACTCAGATCTACAATCACCACAATTTTCTCTCCGTAGATGCCGCCTGAACTGCTGAAACTTTCCAGTTCCTTTTGTTCTTATTTTAGATTTCCAGCATCTGCAGTATTTTTCGTTTTCACAGTGCAGTCTGTTCTAAACTTTTCAAATTCTTATCTGAGCAGTAGGTGTCTACTACCTTTTGTGTTGCATTCGTTCGCCAAAGTATTATTTCCAATACTTTATCTGCAGGCTCATTTTGTAACTCTATACCAAATGTGTTGCTGCTCAGATTGTACGTCACCGTGTTTGTCCTGAAATGTTCTTCTCCACAAGCACCATCAGAATACATGCTGTAATGCAGTCATTTTCAAACTTGGGGTCGCGACCCGCGGTGGGTCGCGGGCGGATGTCGGGAGGGTTGCGGAGCCATCAGTCGCGGTGTTCCCATTGCGGGAAGAGGTACCAAACAACCGCGACTGGCTTTGAAAAATACCACTGCGACCAGCTTTCAAGACTGTCAGCTGTCCCACGCGTGCGTGCTCCCTCAGCAAGATGGAGCAGTGCGTAGGCCCGCAGCCCATCGGGACAGACCGCCTCCTCCATATGTCAGTGCGCCGTCCCAGGAGCAGATTTTTGTAGAAAATCAAATAGTCTTCATGCCAGAAGCGACGGGAAAGATCTGATCACGTGCCCAGTGCACGGATGTAACGTACTCTGGGCACAAAGTTACCTCGGAAAGCTTCCTCCATTTGTAGCTGCTAGCAAGCAAGCAACAGGACTGTGTGAAGAACTGAAGATGGATCTTTTTGGACTAAAGAAGAGAGGGCCAGAGACACAAACAGGCCAGGATCTCACAACTGAATCTGCTGGACAGAGCGTCATAGGAGAGCCCATGGTAGGACAAAGCAGTGCTGGTGTGAGCTCCAGGACCTCTGATGAACAACCCATACAGAAAACCGGCGAACGTCGGCCATTTGGTAAAAATTAGTCCCAGGAGAAAAGGTTTGAAATATACTGCTGTAATGTATAACTGAAAACCTATTTGACTCATTCATGCATTGGAATGCTATTGCCAACACCACCATGTGTCATAATTTTGCATATGCACAAAAACATAGTTTGTGAATATAGGGCGGGATTCTCCGACCCCCCACCCCCCTTACTGGGTCGGAGAATCCCGGGGGTGGGGGCGGCGTGAATCCAGCCCCGCAGCCCTATTCTCCGGCGCCAGTTTCTGGATGGGGGCGGGATTCACGCAGTGCCGGTCGGGGGCCATTGGCAGCGGCCCCCTCCCTGGAAATTCTCCGGGCCCCGATGGCCCGGGCAGCCGCCCGTTTTTGGCCAGTTCCCAAGGCGTGAATTGGACATGGTCCCACACGGAAGGCAAGTTGGCTGGTGCGGTCCTCGGGGGGAGGGGGGGGTGCGTGGAGGGGTCCGACCCTTGGGGTGGGGGGGGGGGCGCCACGGTGGCCTGGCCTGTCAATTGAGGCCCACCGATCTGGCGGTCTGGCCTGTGCTGTGGGGGCACTTCTTCCTTCCGTGCGGGCCCCTGTAGGGCTCTGCCATGGCCTGCACGTGAAGACACCCCCCCCCCCCCCCCCCCCCCCCCCCCCCCCCCCCCCCCGCGCATGCACCAGAATACACCGACCGGTCTGCGCATGCATTGAACCACGACGGCGGGTCTGCGCATGCGCTAACTCGCGCAGTCCCTTCGGCGCCGGCTAGTGCGGCACTAACCCTCCGGCGCCGGCCTACCCCGGAAGTGCGGAGAATTCTGCTACTTCCAGTCTGCCCGCGCCGGAGTTGTTTGCCCCGTTTTTGATGCCGGTGTTGGGCCATCACGCCAATTCGGGAGAATCCCGCCTATAATCTTTCAAAAATTAATTTACCTGAAGTGAACATTTAAATATGTATTTTATGAAACCATTGTATGGCACAGTGGTTAGCACTGCTGCCTCACAGCACCGGGGACTTTTGGGGTTTGATTCTTGGGTGACTGTCTGTAAGGAGTTTGCACGTTCTCCCAATGTCTGCATGGGTTTTCTCCGGGTGCTCCAGTTTCCTCCCAGAGTCTAAAGATGTGCATGTTAGGTGGATTGGCCATGCTAAATTGCCCCTTAGCGTCCAAAGGTGTGCAGGTTAGGTGGCGATACAGGGATAGGGCAGGGGAGTTGGCCTACGTCGGATACTCTTTCAGAGCATTGGTGCAGACTCAATGGGCTGAATGGCCTCCTTCTGCACCATGGAGATTCTATGGTATTTGAATGTGAAGTGCTTGAGGGTTAGAACGTATTAATATATCCACGTTTTTGACATGACTGCTTGGATTGGGAGTGACGTGCGTCAAAGGGTTAAAGCAACATATTTGGTTTGATTTCCAGGGATTAGTTCAGCCGAGGGATCAGGGAGTGGGTTGAAGACTCTGAATACTAGTGATCATGTTGGAGTCATTGGTCTTCATGGTCAGTGGGTGTGTTGCTATCAGCTTATACTGTGTGAGCCTACTGGAATGGGTTTCTGACAGTTTGTAGTTTCTCTGAATGTCAGTAGTAGCTATCTTAACTGAAGGTTTTTAGTCACAGGTCCACATCAGAGGTTTAAGAATGTAATCTAGGTTTACCCTCTAGTGCATTGTTCGGGGAGTGCTGAACTATTAGAAACACTGCCTTTTGGTTGTAACATTAAACTGGGGCCTTACTTGTGCTCTCGGGTAGCTTATTGCGAGATGAGCAGATGCATTCTCCTGGTGACCAGGCCACAATGTAGTCTTCAACCAACATAATCAAAAACAGAATATCTGGTCATTATTTCATTTCTATGTGTGGGCCCTTGCTGTGTGAAAATTGGCAGCAACATTTCTTACATGACAACAGTGACTGTGTTTGAGAAGTATCCCGATAGCTACAGGGGGTGTTATAACCTGCCAGGAACCTGTTGGCCGGGGATAATTGGTACCCCATGTTTTATTTTGGCGTCCAATCAACTAAATAGGATAACAGAAATTAACTGAGGGATAAATTAAAAGGGGCTGCTCCTGGGAAGGGCACTGCCCCAAAATGACAAAGAAGATTGGAAATGTAGCAACATAAAATCATAATGTGAAAAGAGGGAGCAATAAAGCAATCCAACCCCTGTGGTGCCCACTGGGTTACCCCATGTTACTTGGGGAATATGAGCTCTCCCAATGAGAGCAGAGGGCAATCATTAGCAGTGCAGCAGTATAAATAGAGCTGGCCAGTGTGGTACCAGTTGGAGCAGAAACCAATGGTGAACTACTGGTCCTGTGTACATATTCTTGATAAAGTTGCTTTCTGTTTGACTCTACACACTTGTGCTGGTCTCTTTGTGGCCTTCACAAAAGGGAGTTGCACTGAAACAATGAAATGTGCTATATAAATGCAAGTTGCTCTTCATGTAACCGTTGATTTTTCATATGATTTCAATTATATTATTTATGCTAATAATATGGCTGCTATTGATTTAGTCATAGTTTCCTTAATTTATATTAATCCTTCAGTGAGACATTACAGTGTATAAGCGACACAATCTCATTGCCTTGACACGAATGAACCCAACCCCATAACCTCAATGACATATATTTTTAGAAAACGAATGCATGGAAATTATTTCATAGCATTAATCTCATCTTGGGCTTCAGCTAATGGATATTGGCCAGGAATATTTGTTCTTGTTGTTAATGATCTCATTTGAATTTTTCAAGATTACTATTGCCTTAAATTCATTCCTTGTGCATTCATTATGCTTTGTTTAAACCACATGCGTGATCTGAAATCAATGATTTATTTAGGATTAATTATTTCTGAATCTGCAAATCTTTCGACTCCTAGAATTTTCCACCTCCATCCTGGTGGCTGGCAACAGTCTTTCAATCTGACCTCCCTCGTATTGTTCTTATCAGCTGCAATTATTCAAATTTTTCATGCTCACCTCTTGAGGATGGCGAATCATTGTGTGGCAGAAGGGTGAAATGCCACCATTTTGTTTTCCTCCATATGTCCACCAGCCTTCCCATTACAGTGAATACACTGACAAATGTATCAACTTTGCAGTCAATTTGAACAGGCTTTCATCCCCACAAAATACTGCAAAAATCACCTTGTTGCCTAAAAGTAACAACTAATCAAAAGATTAACCATCGAATGAGCCACAATTACCTTTCAAACTTGTGCCTGCATTTCAAAATCACTTATCTTCCATATATCTTTCTGATATACTTTGCAAAATTTCCTTCAATCGCTACTTTAATAATTCTCTTGCACTGCTCTGTGAACTGTGGCCAATATTATTCATTCATAATAATACAGTACGTAGCCTCTCTTCAACTGAATTCAATTTCAAGTCTGCAGTTACTCTCAAAGAGGTGATGTTTTCATACCCTTGTCAACTGCTGGATGATATAAAGTTATTTAATCCAAGGCTTTAAAGAAAAAGACATTATTGCATTTATATAGCACCTTTCATGACCTCAGGACCTTCGGGGCAGCACGGTAGCATGGTGGTTAGCATAAATGCTTCACAGCTCCAGGGTCCCAGGTTCGATTCCCGGCTGGGTCACTGTCTGTGTGGAGTCTGCACGTCCTCCCCGTGTGTGCGTGGGTTTCCTCCGGGTGCTCCGGTTTCCTCCCACAGTCCAAAGATGTGCGGGTTGGCCATGCTAAATTGCCCGTAGTGTAAGTTTAATGGGGGGATTGTTGGGTTACGGGTATAGGGTGGATACGTGGGTTTGAGTAGGGTGATCATTGCACGGCACAACATCGAGGGCCGAAGGGCCTGTTCTGTGCTGTACTGTTCTATGTTCTATGTTCTATATCCTAAAGCACTTTGCAGTCCATGCAATACTTTTATGAAATGTAGTCACGGCTGTAAGATAGGAAGAGTGGCTACCAATTCACACATAGGAAGGTCAGCAAGGTGATAACAACGATACCATTTGTTTTCCTGATGTTGATTGAAGAAGTAATATGCTGAAGAGGCTTTGCCTATTGACAAGTTAAAATCCAAGCTCTATTGCCAATTGTAATTTTACATTAGAATTCAGCTTCGGAAACTGTTATAACTCCCACGAGGACCACAGGGAATCCATTGTTGATCTCCCAGTAGGACTCGTGGAGTATGAACTTTCCAGCTCGGGGGCGAAGGCCTCCCAGCTGGAGCTTGTGAGAAACAAACATAAAAGCCGGCCCAAAGCAGGGCCTGGTGTTGTTGGTTTTCCCAGCAAGGACTGTACTGGGAGCGAGTTACTGCCTTGAGTGGAATATTGTATATAGTTAAATAAACCTCTGTTCTCTTACCGCTGGCTTCCTGAAGTTACTAAACTGGCAATGAGGGAAAAGAAAACTCTGAACTCGTTCGTGGAACCTCCCAGTAATTTGTTTTCCCAGAGTGAAGTGACATAACAGTTCAGGATGCCACTAAAATGAAATGAAATGAAATGAAAATCGCTTATTGTCACGAGTAGACTTCAATGAAGTTACTGTGAAAAGCCCCCAGTCGCCACATTCCGGCGCCTGTCCGGGGAGGCTGGTACGGGAATCGAACCGTGCTGCTGGCCTGCTTGGTCTGCTTTAAAAGCCAGCGATTTAGCCTGGTGAGCTAAACCAGCCCCTTTGGGAAATTGGAAGTCTTTGCGGCAGGCCCGGAAGACTGGAGTCAGTATGCGGAGTGCAAGAGGTATTTCTTTTTCGGCGATTGGGATTTTGGATGAAGACCGTCAGAAAGTCCTCCTCTTGACTGCATGTTCACCCCAGACTGTTAAGATCATAAAAAGTCTAACTTACCCGGCTGCAGCAGACTCTAAATCATTTGATGAGCTGGTTGCTTTGGTTTCTTAACACACCAACACCAAGTCTTCCATAATTATACAGCGGTATGGTTTTAATATGGCGAAACAGTGTCCTGGCGAATCGGTCAGTGATTTTGTGATATGCCTAAAGCATCTAGCTGAACATTGCGAGTTCAGGCCGCCCCTCTCTGAAGATAGGCAAATCTGTGCCACAACAATGAGGCCACTCCGAGAAAGCTGTTGGCAGAACCCACCGTGGATTCGAAACGGGCCATTAAGCTTTTGCTATCCTGAGAGCATGCGGAGAAAGGAGTGCAGGAGCTGCAGGGATCCATGGACAATGGCATCCATAGTTTGGCCCACCCTTTGTTTCAAATTCCCACTGCATCACGGGACAGTGCCGGACTGACCTCCTCCAAAAGGGCAACCTCAGGAAATTCCGCAGCCTGGTGAGGCTCTCGACAGCTACCGTTGACCGGTTGGATATCTCCCCAAGGATGAAGGAAAGAGCCGACCACATTGCCACATGTGTGGTCGGATGACTCGTGGTGGCCAGAGCGGCCAATTTTGGTGCCAAGAACGCCGTCACCGATAACCGCCGAGATCAACACGAACCAGAGCCTTTCACCTGCCCCCACCCCCCATGAGAAGGACTGTTTAATGCAACTGAATTGCATCATGACCCCGAAGGTAGCGCCAATCTGGGGCACATTACAGCTCAATGGTAACTCCTTGATACTGGAAATCGACACACTGAAGCTGCTGTCTCCATCATGGACCATCAAGCATTTTGGTGAACTCCATGCAGGGATTATGCCGCTACATTGTTGGACAGCAAAGTGCGTTTAGCGACCTGCACTGGCAAGTCTATGAATATCGTGGGGACTACCATGACTCCAGTAATGCACGGGAAGCAGTCAGTCCGTTTTCCCTTGGTTGTGGTGTGGGGACCGTGGCCTGATTTGTTGGGACGAGACTGGTTGAGAATACTCCATTTTGACTGGCAAAAGGCTTTTGGATGGGAACAGGTTTTCGGATGTGCACCAGAATCTGTATGACGTGCTGGGCAGGTATGCTAAAGTGCTCCAGGAGGGTTTGGTCAGGATAAAGGGGGGCCACGGCCTAAATTTACATGGTCCCTGATGCTGAGCGCTGGTATTTTAGGGCGAGTTCTGTCCCTCTTGCATTGCTTGCCAAAGTTGGCGCCTGCAGGATCTGGCGGTCATACGCCCTGTATAGTTTGTGGAGTGGGCTGCACCCATTCTGCCGGTAATGAAGTCCGACAAATCTGTCCGACTGTGTGAAGATTTTAAGTTCACAATGAACAGAACTTCACCTGGACAGGTACCCATTGCCTAGTGTGGAGGATTTGCACCCAAAACTGGCTGGAGGATGTTCCTTCACAAAACCTGATATGAACCATGCTTATTTATAGGTGGAGATAGACCCAGAGTCCAGAAAATTTGCGACCATTAACACCCATCAGAGGTTACTTGAATACACATGCCTTCCATTTGGGGTTTCATTGGACCCGGCGATTTTCCAGCGGGTAATGCAGAATATCTTGCAGGGCCTGTCGAAGCTGGCTGTCTACCTTGGGCACTATGGAGAGGGAGCATAAAGACAAACTGCAGGAAGTGCTCCAGGGGTTTTCCCAAGCGGGTGCCCAGCTAAAGAGGAGCAAGTGTGTATTCCATGCTAGAGTAGTGATCTGTTTAGGTTCCAGGGTGCGCAGGATGGTCCGCACCCGGTGGGAGATAAGGCTGTAAAAAGGACCCGATCCCAGAGAACACCACTGAGCTCTGGTTGCTCAGAGGCCTGGTAAATTACTGTGGGAAGTTCATTGCAAAGCTGTCTGCTTTCTTGGCTCCACTTCACGTATTATTGAGGAAGGACCAGGAGTGGTTCTGGGGTGCTTCACAGGACAAAGCATTTGCTGGAGTAAAAAAAGCGTCTGTCGTCCAAGCAGCTCCTCACGCACTATAATCCGGCTTCACCACTGATCTTGACAAGCGATGCCTCCCCCTGTGGCATTGGGCCCACGGACGGAACAACCGCATAGAATGCCCCATTGCATATGCCTCAAGGACCCTGGCAGATACTAAACGATGTTACGCACAGATCGAGAAGGAGGGCTTGCCGGTGATATTTGATGTCAAGAAATTCCATGAGTATGTTCATGGGGGGCATTTCCCCTTGTGACTGACCACAAGCCACTGCTCAGCTTTTTTAGGGAGGGTAAGGGAATCCCCCACCCGTTGTATCAGCTAGTAGTCAGCGCTGGACGCTTCTGCTCGCTACATATGAATATTCGTTTTGACAACCCCGGGTACCCGATTGCCCATGCCGACGCCCTTCACTGTCTACTGTTGCCTGCGAGTGTCCCATCCTCACTAGTAGTGGTTGAAGTGGTTGCAACTATCAACTTTATGGTTAACTTGCCAGCGACGGCTACTGCAGTGCACGCATAGATGCAGCGCGATCTGGGACTGACAAAACTTTGCCTCATGCTGTTGAGTGGCTGAGAAAAAGGGGCCCTTCCTGTAGCTCTCCGGCCTTTTGCCCAACAGTTTGCAGAACTCAGCATAGAAGACAGTGTTGTATTGTGGGGAGCTCACAAGGTCATCCCACCACAGGCTGAGGGAGTTGCTGCTGCAGAACTTTCACAGTGGGCACCTGGTGCCTATGAGATGAAGCTGTTGGCCTGTAGTTATATCTGGTAGCCCGGCATCAATACGGACATTGAGAGGGTCGTGCACAGTTACCCGGCATGCCAGAAGCATCAAAAGCTCCAGCCTGTGGTCTCCCTTCATCCCTGGGAATGGCCAGGACCTCCGTGGGTGCACCCAGATGCAGGTTTTGCAGGATTGTTCATGGGGTCCATGTTCCTTATCATTGTGGATGCCCACTCAAAGTGACTAGTGGTGGACAGGATGTCTTCAACTACGTCCTGGACCACGATAGAAAAGTTCTGGGGCTCGTTTAGCATCATGGGATCCCTGAGGTCCTGGTTAAAGATAATGGGACGCTGTTCACTAGCAGAGAATGTGCCGCATTTACGAAGCAAAATGCCATTCAGCATATTTGAACAGCTGTATAATAATAATCTTTATTGTCACAAGTAGGCTTACATTAACACTGCAATGAAGTTACTGTGAAAATCCCCGAGTCGCCACATTCCGGCGCCTGTTCGGGTCCACCAAGGGAGAATTCAGAATGTCCAAATTACTTACTAGCACATCTTTCGGGACTTGTGGGAGTAAACCGGAGCACCTGTAGGAAACCCATGCAGACACGGGGAGAACGTGCAGACTCCGCACAGATAGTGACCCAAGCCAGGAATCGAACCTGGGATCCTGGCGCTGTGAAGCCATAGTGCTAACCACTAGCCATAATGATACCATGGTGCCCATGTATATCCCTCCTCCAACGACCTGGTTCCAGACCTTCAAATGGGTCTTGTCTCGTTCAGGGGAGAGTTCAGCGAAAGCACTTGGACCACCTGAAGAAGTGAGAGCCTGTGATTCATTGCACCCCACCGACAGTATTGATTACATAGAATTTACAGTGCAGAAGGAGGCCATTCGGCCCATCGAGTCTGCACCGGTTCTTGGAAAGAGCACCCTACCCAAGGTCAACACCTCCCCCATCCCAATATCCCCACCCAACACTAAGGGCACTTTTGGATACTAAAGGGAATTTTTATCATGGCCAATCCACCTAACCTGCACATCTTTGGACTGTGGGAGGAAACCGGAGCACCCGGAGGAAACCCACGCACACACGGGGAGGACGTGCAGACTCCACACAGACAGCGACCCAAGCCGGAATCGAACCTGGGACCCTGGAGCTGTGAAGCGATTGTGCTATCCACAATGCTACTGTGCTGCCCCATCGTGCATGTCTCCATGCCACGAACTGTCCCTCAACCTGGGGACCCAACTGCCTGGATCACAGTGTCCGGTCCAGCAGGAGGAGGATGACTTTGGATCAGAGACGGGCATGGATATGACCCTACCTGCAGACGATGCTGTGTCCAAGGTCGAGTCGCAGAACGCCCCCACCGTTGGCAGATGAAGGGGGATTTTCGGATTCTGTGGGGAGGGAGGGAGGGGGGGGGGGGGGGGGGGAGCTGTTATAACCTCATGAAGACTCTGGGGAAACCATTGTTGATCACCCCGTAGGACTCATGGGTTAGAGCTTCCCAGATGGGGCGGCAGAGTCCACCAGCTGGAGCCCGTTACAAATGAACATAAAAGCCAACCCAAAGCCAGGCCTTAGTCCCAGCAAGGACTGTACTGAGAGGGAGTTGCTGCCTTGAGTGGAATATTGTATATAGTTAAATAAACCTCTGTTCTCTTACCGTTGGTTTCCTCAAGTTACTAAAGAAACGTTTTTGGCACTGCCCACACATTCCAAACTGCTATGCAAAAGAGACTTAACAGCTCCAGAGCTCCGGTATCACATTATTTCCTTACCATTGATTCGAAAAGGAAGCATTTTATTATTTAATTAACAAAAGAGCCATGCTTAACTGTGAACAGTTCAGACTTTGTATTTCCTATGTCAGTGTTTACTGTTAATGTTTGAAAATAATTTCATGAACTAAATTCATTAAAAATTATCACAGAAAGTTATCGTTATCGGTGTGCTAATGTCATTGACGCACTCAAGTCATGCTTGATATGCAGGAGCCGGCAATATTCAAGTGCAGTTGAGGTCCATCAGTCTGTTTAACTGACACTTATACAGTCAAGGGAACAATCTGTTGCATGCAAACCTTGAAGCAATATTCAGTCAATTTATATGGCTACCTGTGATTAGATCACAAAGCAGCACACAGTAGGATAATTATGTGATATGATTGAAAATGTTGGACTATGAAATACACATTGGTTAATTTAACTTATCTCATACTGCTGTGATGCTATTTGCATCATGATGCAGATCCTCCTTATTCACAGACCCAGAAAATCAGGCAATTGAAACTGGTTCAGGAGAGCACATTGTTCCTGACAGAGGGCTTAAATTTTCTGAGGTGAATTCTCCCCTGCTATAAATCAGACTCTCTTGAAGAAATACACTTAACCAGTGTTTACCATAGAAACCAGCAACCTGTTTTACAGGCCCACACTCACCAGAGAGGGAAAAATTGCCTAATATCTAAACTAATTATGCTTCTGTACTTGTAAGTATGATCCCTGGCTCTCCCGAATCTATCCAATGAAATAATTGGTCCACATCAACACAATCTAGCCCCTTCATTATTTTACAAACACTCAAATCAGAAAACCGTGGGCAGCACGGTAGCACAAGTGGCTAGCACTGTAGATTCACAGCGCCAGGGTCCTAGGTTCGATTCCCTGCTGGATCACTGCCTGTGAGGAGTCTGCACATTCTACCCGTCAGTGGGTTTCCTCTGGGTCCTCCAGTTTCCTCCCACAGTCCACAGACTTGCAGGTTAGGTGGATTGACCATGCTAAAATTGCCCTTGGTGTCCAAAACGGTTAGGAGGGGTTACAGGAATAGGGTGGAAGTGAGGGCTTAAGTGGGTCAGTGCAGACTCGATAGGCCGAATGGCCTCCTTCTGCACTGTATGTTCTAAAACGCGGACAGTGACCCAGAGCCGGGATCGAACCTGGGACCTCGGCGCCGTGAGGCTGCAGGGCTAATCCACTGCGCCACCGTGCTGCCCATCCTTATTATACTTTTTCTCTTCCCCATGATTTGCGCCTGCATTGAACCACCTAGAATTTTGCCGCAAAGAAACAAGCCCTTCGGCCCAACAGGTCCATGACCCTCTTCATCTCACCCTACCAACATATCCTTCAAATCTTTTCTCCCTCATATGCTTGCCCAGTTTGTGACAATGAATCGGAACTATTGCCTCAACTACTCTTTAGGTGTGAACGAACGGCCTTGTCGCACCCGGCATGGTGACGTTACAAGACGGTTAAATCTTGCAAGATTTGCGATGCTCAGAACGCCTCATGAGATCCAACGAGGTCTCGCAAGACGTCGCGATCTGGATCTCGGCCTCGCTGTGCGTGATCCAGATTTATGTTTTGAACAGTTCAGCTTGCTTAAATATGTCTGCACCCATGGGCAGCATGGTAGCACAGTGGTTAGCACAGTTGCTTCACAGCTCCAGGGTCCCAGGTTCAATTCCCAGCTTCAGTCACTGTCTGTGCGGAGTCTGCACGTTCTCCCCATGTCTGCGTGGGTTTGCTCCGGTTTCCTCCCAGAGTCCAAAGATGGGCAGGTTAGGTGGATTGGCCATGATAAATTGCCCTTAGTTGGGTGGGGTTACTGAGTTATGGTCATGGGGATAGGGTGGAGGCTTAAGTAGGATGCTATTTCTAAGGGCCGGTGCAGACTCAATTGGCCGAATGGCCTCCTTCTGCACTGTAAATTCTATGATGCTCCTGAGGCCTGGGTATGAACGCAAGCGCCTGGTTCTCTCCACACCCACCCCCAACCACCATGGCAGTATCGTGGGAGCTCTTTCCCCCTTAGCAAATGAACACCACCCCCCTCCTTCCTCCCTTCACAGACATCGGTCCTTTCCTCTCCCCATCACACACAAGGGTGAGGGTTGGGGGGACCACCCCAACGGGGTTCTCGGAGGGCCTGGCCCTTGCACTGCTAGGTTGGCAATGCCAGGTTGGCAGCGCCAACCTGTGCCGAGGCTGTGCCAGGGCACTGCCCAGGTGTGTCCCGTTCCCCCCAGGGGCTAAACGTACCGTAGCGCCCCCAGAGGGATCCCCTCAACTGAATCTTGTGTTTAAATACTTATTGTAAGCCTGTTGACAAGTTGGACTATTTAGTGAGGGAAGTCATGTGGCAGGGCGACTCATTAATAGTATTAGAATCATAGAATCGCTACAGTGCAGGAGGCCATTCGACCCATTGAGTCTGCACCAACTCTCTGAAAGAGCGTCCCAGCCAGGCCCACACTGCCACCCTATCCCCGTAACCCCACCTAACCTTTTGGATATTCAGGGGCAATTTAGCATGCCAATCCATCTTTGGGCTGAGGGAGGAAACCGGAACACCCAGAGGAAACCCACGCAGACACTGGGAGAAAGTGCAAACTCCGACAGACATTTGAGGGAATATAACTCTAGTTTGTGCACTATCTCTCTCTAATTTAATGCATGGAGGCCTGTTAGCATTCAGACCTCCCTCCAGACACAGGGGGAACATGCAAACTCCACACTGACAGTCACCCGATTCGAAATCTAACCCGGGTCTCTGGCGCGATGAGGCAGCAGTGCTAACCACTGTGCCACCATGCCGCCTCTATGTAGTCAAATTTATTTAACTGAGGTTCTCACCCGTTTGTGGGTGGAACCTCACCCTGTCACTGGTGAGGGGTGGGGAAATCGGGAAGCGAGACCTCGTTGGTGAGAATATTGTTCCCCGACTCTAGTGGGATTTAACGCCTGCATTGCTGTTTACACTTGTGGTGGACGCAGGTGCACAATTATTCGCAGTGAATTTTGCATTCTTAACACTGAGTTGAGACGTCCTCCTGCATTCCTTATTCGATTTATTTGTGATTAACTTGTACTCAGGCTCTAGGTTTGGGCTGCCCCAACAAATGGAAACATCTCTACGTCCGTCCTGTTCATAAGTTTCAAAATTTCTACTGTCTTCTTTTGTTTGCATTAATTACTTGATTATACTAAAAGTGAAAAACAACTCCGAGAAACTAATAGCTGTATATCTTATCAGTAACTCAATTGATAAGCTAATTTCCTCACTATCAAACACTTTCTTCATTGGACTAATAAAGTCAGTATAACCCCCATTTTGTTATCTTGTCACGATTTCTCTCCTGTTCTATATAATTGCAATTCTATTTAGTGAAAAGCCAAACTCTATGTCAGTCTTTAATTCGGTATCATTCAGCTAAACTTTAATTAAAAAGATAATGTTTTACCCAGATGTTCTGTCTTTGCAATGACGGTGCTTACAATACTCCCATGCTTGATATCATCATGTGCTGGCACATCTCCAATTTACTTGCCCCATTAAGCAGGTGGTTACTTCATATTAAAAGTCAATCTCCGTTGAAAAGTTCAGTGGTCCTTATCTTCGGCCTCATAGCTGTACAATTGTGAGTATTTAAGACACAACCACTTAAGAATCATACCACCCTGCCCAATAAGCAAAGGCTAAATTTAATGCCACTAAAATCTAAAGGCAAATCATTAGAGGTGTGACACCACCACATTTCACCAGATCAGTGTGCAAACCCAGCTGCGAGTCTTATTAACCCTTTCCCTACAATGGAGAATTTGTTCGTCAATCTCATATGTGGATTCTCTGCAGCCTGAGAGGCAGCTGGTTATAATGAACTGGAAAACTGTGACCAGCAATAAAAATTAATTAATTTTTGTCACGTGCCCCGATCATGGAATCATAGAATCCCTAAAGTGCAGAAGGAGGCCAGTCGGCCCATCGAGCCTGCACGACCCTCTGAAAGAGCACCCTACCTAGGCCCATGCCCCACCCTGTCCCCATAACCCCACCTAACGTTTTGAACACTGAGCAATTTATCATGGCCAATCCACCTAACCTGCACACCTTTGGACCGTGGGAGGAACCAGGAGCACCTGGAGGAAGCCCATGCAGACACGGGGAGAACATACAAACTCCACGCAGACAGTCACCCAAGTTTGGAATCGAATCCAAGCCTCTGACGTGGTGAGGCAGCAGTGCAAACCACTGTGCTACCGTGCAACCTTAGATTAGACCAACATTTAGAATTGTTGATTACACACCAATTTCCAGTCTCGATGGGGCAACACTGAGGAGGGGGCAGAGAGCATGCTGCACGATCGTTGATAATGGAGATTGATGCCTGTGGTATAAAGTCATCTTAATAGCAGACATGTGTAGTATTCCCCAGCTCAACCTCATTCTTCTCAATCAGACCGTCATGTTTTTGACCCAGAGGCTGATCTAACCCGATATCTAACAGGTGGCACAGTGGTTAGCACTGCTGCCTCACAGCGCCAGGGACCCGGGTTCGATTCCGACCTCTGGTGACTGTGTGGAGTTTGCATGTTCTCCCCGTGTCTGCGTGGATTTCCTCCGGTTTCCTCCCTCAGTCCAAAAATGTGCAGTTCTGCAGTGAAGGAAAGGGATGTGTCCTTATGCCAATTCTCCCATCCTGCTGCAGGTCAGGTCGGGAAACTCGTGTCACAAGGAAAACAAAACACCAAGAACCAATTGTGGTTGCGACTTTAATTCTGATTAGCCATATTTGAGAGCCTTCCAGGCTAACCTGTCTGTTTTGCAGTTTCTGTTTATACAGGTTTAATCCTATCACTTTATCAACTGATTATACTGCAGTAGGATAATTTTAAATGTCCTTGGTGATATAAACACTACTAGTAGCTAGAGCCTTAAGATCGCTGGAAAGTAATATTAGTCTCCAGACTAATGTATCGGGCAATTGATTATAGCCAAGAGCATAATAGAATAATACATTTTTGCTATAATTGTTATAATACTATTTAAAGGAAGGCAATTCAGTGTACGTTTCATACTCAAGGTTATCTATGAAGCCATGACACTCTATTTATCATTGTTGCCTTCTGTCGCAGTGAACCGTAGTTTAGTATTATTATACACTCCCATTAGGTTTTATATGCCATTGGTTCAAAACCCATCACTTGAGAATAGAGTTGTTCCTATTTCCTGCTAATTACTGTCACTGACAATTGAGCAGAGGCTATTGCCCATGACCTCAGAGTACATAGATGCAAAGCTATCCTGTGGGGATAATGCCTTTCATTCATTGCTTTAAGTGACTGGGAAGTGATGGTCTCAGCATTATACTCACACCTGTATTTTCACGAGAATTAGTGATGGGGAAAATATAGCCCCTGAGTTTCACAAGAGCATGTTGTATTGAATGCCATTTTACTTTAAAATAACATACTGGCCCTAGAATTGTAAGCCAAGCTTTGTGAATGCTGCTGTATACACACATGTGTCAATACGCACTTCATATATATATTATATATAAAAATACACCTATATTCTGCAACTTCTGGAATTAGAAGCCAATAACAGAGACTGTGCCAAAATGCTTTCACGGAGAATGTGGAATTTTCATTGAAGGCAATTTGGGATTAGACAGGGTAAGTGATGGTAACTGCTCATAATGGAGAAATAGATTGAGTACCAGTGGTTTGAAAGGGGCTGTGATTTTTAGTACTTCTCTCAGCTGTCAAGGTCTTTTATCAGCTTTTGAGTTGTTGAGACTGCAGAAGTCAAGACATTGTACAAGCACGATGCTTTAAGCATGGTGCAAAACTGTGGTTATTTTTACCCTTTGACTGAAATTCTAATTCTGACTGGCTGAAAACAACCACATGATTTTTGGAGTTAACATTGTTGAATTGCTTCAAGTTGGCCTCTGTTGCTGAGAGCCGCAAGGCAACACAGTGACATTGAGGCATGATCAGAGGAAATAATTCAAAGAAATGGGAGATTTTAATAGTTTGCCATATGATAATCCTGGCTCTGCCCACCAATCATCCTTCACCACCATAATCGCAGTTTATCGATGGTATAAACCACTCAAGTGATTATAATTCTGTCTCAAAACAATCTGGTCAGTATTACATTTCCTGCCCGCATATACTGTTTAAATTCCAAATTCTACTAATTGAAATTAAGGGGGTTGATAAGAGTGGATAGGGAGAAACTATTTCTTCTGGAGGGAGCAGAACTTTAAAATTAAAGCAAGGCTGTTCAGGACTAATGCCAGGAAACACCCTTTTGCAGAAAGAGTAATGGAAATCTCGCACTCTTCCCTGCAAGAAACTGACAATTTCAAAATAGGTAAATAGGTTTTTATTAAATGAGGGTATTAAGAATTATGGAACCAAGGTGGGATGATGGAGTTAAAGTGCAGGTCAACCACATTCAAGAATAAACTTGATGGTTGAATCACCTTCTCCCGCTCTTGTGTTCTGACATATCAAAGACAAGTTGCAAGTGATTCTTTTAAGAAATTTCTTTACAAATCAGTGAACGTTGAGCTGCTGACTAGAATTTATCCTCCACCTCCAAGACTGTCTGCTTCCACCTCTGTAACATCTCCGGTCCAGCCTCAACTCATCAATTGATGAAATCCTCATCTCTGCCTTTGTTACCTTCAAACTTGACTATTCCAATGCACCTCCGGCTAGTCCCCCATCTTCCACCCTCCATAAACTTAAATCATCCTAACACTGTTGCCCGCACCTTCATTCCCCCCATGTCTCATTTACTCCTCATCCCTGTGTCTGCTGATCTATGGTGGCTCTTCGTCTGACAGCACGCCAATTTTAAAATCCTTGTTTTCAAATGCCGTCATGGCCTTGCCTGTCATAATATCTCTAACATTTTCCATCCCTAAAAAACAGTGCAATCTCGTGCATCCCTAATTTTAGTTGCTCTATTATTAGTGTCGAAGTAGTGTCTGGTACACACAAGGTTAATGTGGGATTCAGTTCAGTGCTGCCCATGCAGTAATATAAGGCGGCACATGACCCAAAGCAGTCAGTCTAGATAGGGACAGAGATGTCTAAAGCCCCAGGATGGAGTCCGCTCCATACGTGTACCCTCTACTGTATATATGTATATAATTGCGTTGCTAATAAAGACTTGTTAATATAGTCAAGATTATGAAGCCTACCTCGTGGTGTGCAAAGCAGTATTCTTCAATTGATGGCACTGTCTTCCTCTAGGCTCGATTCCTGGAATCCTGGGATTCTCTTCCTAAATCTTTCTGCATCCATATCCTTCTGTCCTTCTTTAAGATGCTCATTAAAACATACTTCTTTGCCCCAGCTGTTGGTTACATGTACTAATAGCTCCATACCTAGTTCAGTGTCAGAAATGTTTTTGTTGATGACTCTTAGGCTCAACTCGTTCGCACATTTTGCGAGGTTAAGACTAATATACAAATGCAAGTAGTTGAAGTTATTAATCAGGTCTGCTGAAGATAATTATCTACTTTGTGATAGTTGTTAATATGGCCCAGAATTTGCTGGGAAAATAACACCAAGTGCCATTGCAATTCTGTAAATAATGCAGCAATTTTGTGGGGAGGAAATCGTGCATAGTGAACTTTCACAAGTTACTACCAATTTGTGTTATTTTGCTTTTGACGTTGCAAAAACAGCAGCTGGTGAGACATTGTGTATTTGTGCACTAATTGCTAAGCAAACTCAGGACTGAAAGTTAGCACTGATATTCAATAGAGTTAGGACCCTTTTAGTGTTGAGATTTATGTTGCTGCAATCCTCTTCAGCCTCTCTGGCTCCGAAAAGAAATAATTGAAATTGTGCTGCCTTATCCCTGAAAGTAGTTAAATGTATTTTTTTTTAAACTCGCATCTCCTTTCTTTCTCTTTTGTTTCTCTCTCTCTTAATCCAATCTATTGTTAACTCTCTATATTTTTCTCTACCTGATTTGACTCTAATTTACCCTCTTTCTTTCTGCAATGTTCCTCTACTTCTTGATTATTAAACCCATCAGTTGAAGAGATAGACAGATCCCATTGCTCAAGGTTTTTCCCACCGTTTAAAGCTGGGTTTCATTTGGTGCTGGGAACCCGTGGCACTGATTGTGTTAATTTGGGGGTCACTGGTTTATTTAGAAGAAAACACAAATAAGGAAGAGGAACAATGACAGACCTCTGCAGTTTCATTAGTATGGTGACAGATCCCTTGAAGGATGGTGTCCCCCGAACTGCAGTCACAGACCCTTCCCTTTATAAGTGCGTCCTTTGAGTGGACAGATACAATCTCTGTGGAACAATACCAACTGCACTTCACGCTTTCTATTGACTCAGACAAGAAATACTTCTCTCCACAAATTACTGCTGTCATGGTAATTGCATCTTGGAAGATTCCCTCTGGTTTTTTTTTTGCTGAAATCATGAATCGTTTATTTTGGAGCAAGTGGACAATTTTTGCTAGAAATAACAGAGAAAACCTTCACAGGCACATTACCCTGGTGTTCGCTCACTAGAGATTCTTTAACCGCAATATTCTCCTGGGTTATTCATAGAAATACACAGCACAGTAGGAAAATATTCGGCCCATTATCCCTGTACTGACCCTTAGTAAGAGCTATCGAATTAGTGCCACTCAAATTCTGTTTCTCAAAACCCTGCAACATTTGTTTTGTCCTTTCAAATATTTAACCAGTTCCCCTTCGAAGTTACTTAGGAATCTGCTTCCAATTAGCTAATTAGCCACATCATCATTACCTGCAAAATTGTGTGATTTCATTACTAACCTCAAAGACAGTAATGCCCAAACCATAGTGCTTGGTATCGAGCATAACTCACCAGCCTTGCAACCTCACCCTTGAAACACAAGGATCAGTCCTAGCAATGCTTGTGTGCAAAGTGAATTAAAGAACTGCTCTTAACATTGTTGGCTCATTGGGTGGGAAAATCCTAAATAGAGATCCCCAAAAAGATCAGTTCACATCAGCAACTTGACATTCAATGGAAGTATGGAGTTAAACTTTAGATTTGTGAACTCCAGCTCTCTATTCTGAAGGAAACTCAGCATCCAAAACGCTAACGTGTCTGTTTTCTCCATTGTTACTGCTCGGTCTGTCGAGTTATTTTCTGTTTTTGTCCCAGATTTCCAGCTTCTGCAGATTTTCTTCTGTGTATAAAGGTAACTGCTGCAGGAATGTGGCAGAGTTGATCACTCAGTGCAGTCAGCACCAACTCTGTTGGGACACAAGGCAGTAACACGTTCCAGGGCTGAGGTGACACTGATAAAGCAGTGAGGTTTTACACATGTTCAAATAATAATAATCTTAATAATAATCTTTACTGTCACAAGTAGGCTTACATTAACACTGCAATGAAGTTATTGCTGCGCCTGTTCGGGTACATTCAGAATGTCCAGTTACCGAACTGCACGTCTTTCGGGACTTGTGGGAGGAAACCGGAGCATCCGGAGGAAACCCACGCAGACACAGGGTGAATGTGCAGACTCCGCACAGACAGTGACCCAAACCGGAAATCGAACCAGGGACCCTGGTGCTGTGAAGCAATAGTGCTAACCACTATGACGTTAGCTCAGCAATATAATGTGTTACGAGCTGGCAATTAACTGCAGCCTGCTGTCCTGTAGTTTATTGCGATAGGTCAATATTATAACAGGTATTTTAATTCATACTAATGTTTAAACTCAGCCTTTGCTGTTTTAAGTGCCACATTGCAGCCTGACCAGTGATCTTCAGGGTTCCCCTCACTCAGGGCTCTGCTCACTCAAAGGTTTTGAAAGGCAGAATGCAAAGTATATTTTTTTAGCAGACCAACACTTGTTTTTCAACAGGGAGAGGTTCACAATAATCTTAAGACTCAACTCAGCCTTGTGCTTAAATTCACAGCTTGACACTCACTGTTTGGTATAACAAAATGACTAATCTAATGATTTCAGCAATGCCTTTGGTCTAATAGCATGAAGTTGCCAGGAATTGGCAAGCAACATTTTGTTATCTCTCTACGCTCCCATAGGACAGAGCTACAACACTATTTCATCAACACCAAAGGAACTTACATTTATATAGTGCCCTTTGCAAACTCATCATCTATAGCACTTTCTAGTAGCTGAAGTACTTGTAAAGTGTAGTCCTTATTATAACCTCTGAAATATTGCTGCTTGCACGTTGCAAACAGCATGATCAGCAATGGGATCATTATGGTTAATCTGTTTTAGTGACATTCATTAAGGTATAGATATGAGACAGGACATCAGGGAGAAGCTCCACTGCTTTTTAAAAAGTATTTTTTGTTCACTTGAGAAGGTAGATGTGCCTCAATTTAAAGCCTCATCAGATATGGCATCTCTGTTTGTGCATTGCTCTCAGTGCTCCACTGAACTGGATTTTGCTTACAATCCTCTGCTGTAGGACCTGAGCCAATAATCATTTGACTCACAGGCAGGAATGCAACTAACTGGTAATGAAGCGGGTTGTGTCAATGTGCAGAAAGACCTGAACAATATTCAAGGTTGGGCTGATGGGTGGCAAGTGACATTCACGCCGCACAAGTGCCAGGTAATGACCATCACCAACAAGAGAGAACTTAACATTCTCCCCATGACATTCACTGACATTACTATCATTGGTTCCCCCTCACCCTGCTCCATTATCAACATCTTAGGGGGTTACCATTGACCAGAAACTGAACTGGACTAGCCATATAAATATTGTGGCTACAAGAGCAGGTCAGGCTGGGAAATCTGCAATGAGTAAGGTGCATGTCAGGAGTTTGATGAAATACTTCCCTGGATGAATGCAGCTCCAGCAGTACACAAGAAACTCAACACCACCCGGGATAAAGCTTGACAGACATATCATCCTCCACTGTAAACATTTACTCCCTCCACCACCGATGCAGAATGGTAGCAGTTTGTACCATCTACAAGATGCACTGCAGCAATTTGCCAAGGCTCCTTCCACAGCACTTTCCAAACCCATGGTGTCTACCACCTAGAAGGACGAGGGCAATAGATGCATGGGAGCACGACCGCCTGGAAGTTGCCCTCTAAGCAACTCACCATCCTGACTTGCAACTATATTGCCATTCCTTCACTATCACTGAGTCAAAATTTAGAACTCCCTCCCTGACAGCACCATGAGTGTCCCTACACCACATGGACTGCAGCGGTTCAAGAAGGTGGCTCACCACCTTCTCAAGTACAATTAGAGACGGCACCAAATTCTAGCTTAACAGCGATGGTCATCTACGAAAAAAACAAACAATTGAGCCATGGTAGACACCTCTTACATGCAATGGATCTCATTCCTCACCTTCACACTACACTCAACAGTTTTTGTGTTTTGAGTATGGTCACAACACCCTGGGCTAGTGCGCGGTCAATTCCAGCCCCACTTGACCCAGAATCTCAACACAAGTGAAATTAGATGTTATTTTAAAATACTTGAGGTCCTTGGCTGATCCTAATAAATTGCAGTCACCAGTTTTATAACTTTAACACAAGTAGCCTTTTATTACGTACAGTATTATAGTTAAATGGACAGAAAAACGTAATGGACTATATAATATCCCTTTCCCAACCCCTACTTTCTGACTACACTTCCTCTATACACACACCGAGACAAACAACACAGAGGGAAAAGGATAGTTTAAAAAAAAGACTAATTATTTTTTTCCAATTAAAGGGCAATTTAGCGTGGCCAATCCACCGACCCTGCACATTTTTGGGTTGTGGGGATGAGACCCATGCGACACGGGGAGAATGTGCAAACTCCACACAGTGACCCAGGGCAGGGAGCGAACCTGGGTCCTCGGTGCCATCCCGAAAAGGGTGAATATTAATAATAATAAAAGGATAACGGATCTTTTTTTTAAACTAATGCCTGATTTTAATTCATCATCAAAAGGCTGAAAATAATAAAAGATGGGAGTCGGGGTTTGGGGAAAGAGGGTCCCATTCAGTTGGTGGGGAAGGAGAGGGTGAGGGTGGAACGGGGAGGGAGATCACCTCCCTCTCCACGTTCCGAGTTGACAGAACCTGGGGTGGAGGTCGCAGGTAATGATATCAAACACCTTTGTGCTGCCCTCGTCTCGCAGGCTGGGGTTGCCTGCAAAATGGCACCTGCAAAATCCTCACCAGGCAGTCGGGGGGAAGATTCATGTGATCACACCCCTGCTCTAAATCCCATCTGCCGCACTCAGGAGAGGCGGATTCACAAAAGTCCAGGAAGCAGTGATCTCCCACCTCATATCAAATCTGAGTCCCCCCCGCCCTCCCCCAGCCTGCATACACGATTGTACAGGAGAGGGCAAGCGGGGTTGGGGGAGAGGGGCAAGTGACAACACATTTCATTTTTAAAACAACAAAGACATGGGAAGGAGGGTGGGAGAGGACAAAAATCCATCAAGAAAGAACCAACAGCAATTTAGCCAGAAGTCTAAAATTGGCAGGAGCGGGGAGTCAGCAGGAGGACCCCCGCCCCCCCGCCGTTCCCTCCTGGACGCCTGTCGGGATGGTGAGATGAACCGCGTGCCGCCCTCAGTCTCCGCGGCCCCTCAGTCTCCGCGGCCCTTCAGTCGGCCTGCTCCAGTCACGGGTCGATGTGCTCAGGCTGAGATAAAGGATCATTGATGCACTGGAATGATGCTTAATTAGTGTGTTTCTGAGATTCAACTTTTGTTTTGGTACTTCTTCCTCCTCGGCTTGAGTAGGTTTTCTCTGGCAAGGTTGTCTACTTCTCTGTCGTTTCAGGATTAGATCAGGCTTGCGGCAAAGGTGTGCCAGGCATTCATCGGCATCAGAACAATAAAACAATATTTACTTCAGCAGTGAGGCAGAGAGACTGTCCCTTTCACTTCCAACACCTAAATACTTCTGCCATGCTCTTTCAGAAAGCATCACGCAGGAGCCAATCGCTGACTGTTGTCAGGTAGAAAACTGTCCCTCACCAACCTACTGGTTGCCAGCTAATCACTTGAACCAACTTCCTCCAAAGCTGGTTCCTAAGATTCACTGAGTGCCGACTGTTATTCCTCTCCAAAATACAAAACCTAGGAACACAGGGCGGAATTCCCCCCCCCCCCCCCCACGCCAGGTGGGAGAATCGCCGGGGCGCCGAGCGAGTCCCGCCACGCTGCCCCGGCACCCGCACGCGATTCTCCCCCCCCCCCCCCCCCAAACTGCGCGGCGAGATTCATGGCTGGCCGCTGGGAGATTCACTGCTCGCCGTTTATAACGGACGAGCGGCAATTCTCCGGCACGGATGGGCCGAGTGGCCGGCACGGATGGGCCGTGTGGCCTGCCCAACACGACAGGTTCCCGCCGGCGCCGGCCACACCTGGTCGCTGCCGGCGGGAACAGCGCGGGAACGCTGGGGGGGGGGGGGCGGCCTGAGGGAGGGGGGTTCTTGCACCTGGGGGGGGGGATTCAAAAGGGGTCTGGCCCGCGATCGGTGCCCACCGATCGGCGAGCCGGCCTCTCTGAAGGAGGACCTCCTTTCCTCCGCCGCCCCGCAAGATCCATCCGACATCTTGCTGGGCGGCCGCGGGGAGAATGGCACCGGCGGGAACCTGTCGTGTTGGGCAGGTTCCCGCCGGTGCCGTCTTCTCTGTTACAAACGGCGAGCGCTGATTCTCCCAGCGGCCAGCAGTGAATCTCGCCGCGCCGGTTTGGGGCGGGGGTGGGCGAATCGGGTGCCGGGGCGGCGTGGCGAGGCCAACCTACGCATGCGCGGGTGACATCATTTACGCGGCACCGGCCGCGTAATTTACGCGCCGCCGCTTTTACACAGCGCAAAGGTCCGGCACTCGTAAATGATGCGGCACCGCTCCTAGCCCCCCGGGGGCGGGAGAACAGGAGGCTGGTAGAGGCCTCCGATGCCGGAGTGAAACACTTTGGTTTTCACTCCGGCGTCGGGACTTAGGGCGCGATTCTCCCAGAGAGGGAGAAATCGTAAGGCTGGCGTCAAATCCGGGCGGGTTTGACGCCAGCCTCCCCCTCCCCGACCGGGAACCGATTCTGGTCCCCGGTCGGGGCTAGCATGCCGCCGCCGTAAACTCCGGCATTGCGGGCTTAACGAATTTCGTTAAGCTCGCTTGCCAGAGTTTGCGCTGGCTGACGCGTCACATGACGTCAGCCGCGCATGCGCGGATGACGTCATCGCGCATTTGCGATGCCCCTCAGCCGGGATGCCCCTCAGCCGCCCCGCGAAGTGATACAGCGGGGCGGCGGAAGGACAAAGAGTGCGCGGGTATCGGACCCGCTGCCCGCGATCGGTGGGCACCGATCGCGGGCCCATGGCACCCTTGGCACGGCCGTGGTACTGCCCTGCCAATCGGTGCCATGGTTTTAAAAATCGGCACTTTACGGCCGTTTTTACGAACGGCCAGACCAGGCGTGTTTGCCGTTCGTAAAAACAGCCGTAAAGGGCTTGGAACTCGGCCCATCGGCCAGCTGAGAATCGCTGCTGGCTTTAAAAAAACGGCGGCAGCGATTCGTATCGGGAGTCGGGCGTGGGGGGGGGGGGGGGGGAGAATAGCGGGAGGGCGTCAGACTAGCGTGGCCGTAAAATTTTACGAACCCCGCTATTCTCTGCACCGTCGTGAGTGTGGAGAATTGTGCCCTTAGTCTCTCGATGGGAGAATTGCGGCCACAATGTCCTGACATGCAGGCATCTTCAGCTTGAGTCCTCTACTTAAAGGTACATTCCGAAAAAGTGTCCACGGACCGAAAATAATAAAAGAAAAGAAAATGGGAACAAAGGAAATAAACAGGAAGGACTCTTAACAGCTGTTAGAACATCAGGCTGACACACATTGGGCATCACCAGGGTTTGGTAAGTTGGAGGATTTAATTGTGGCGCGGTAAAGACTTCTGCTTAACGCTTGATGACTTTGCATGGAAATGCCAAGTCTGTACATGATCTACAATTCAGCATCTCTCATGGGATCAATTTAGAAAGCTTAACCTCATCTGACACAATAACTGGAAAAATGTTGCATGAAACCTGTTTTAAAAATTAGATTGACATTTGTACAATGCAAAATCAGAACTAGAGAAGTTAATGAGAAAATGTTGAGCATGTTGACGTAATATTCGCTACTGTTTTAATTGTTGCATTAAACCCTTTTAAAGCTAAATGGGGGGTGCCTCAGTTAAAAAGTGGTCACTGCAATGTCATATGAACTTTAAGATATTAGCGCGCCTACATTTAGAGTTAGGGGGCGGGATTCTCCGACCCCCCGTCGGGTCGGAGAATCGCCCGGGGCCGGCGTCAATCCTGCCCCCGCCATGCCCCGAATTCTCCGCCACCCGAGATTCGGCGGGGGCAGGAATCGCGCTGCGCCGGTTGGTGGGCCCCCCGCGGCGATTCTCCGGCCCGCGATGGGCCGAAGTCCCGCCACTAACCAGCCTCTCCCGCCGGCGTGGATTAAACCACCTCTCTTACCGGCGGGATTGGCGGCGCGGGCGGGCGCCGGGGTCCTGGGGGTGGGCGCGGGGTGATCTGACCCTGGGGGATGCCCCCACGGTGGCCTGGCCCGCGATCGTGGCCCACCGATTGGCGGGCAGGCCTGTGCCGTTGAGACCCCCTCCCCTGCGCATGCGCCGGGATGACGTCAGCAGCCGCTGACGCTCCGGCGCATGCACGGACTTACGCCGGCTTGCGATGTCCTTTCGGCCTAGCTGGCGTGGCGCCAAAGGCCGTTCACGCCAGCAGGCGGAGCGGGAATCACTCCGGCGCGGGCCTAGCCCCTCAATGTGAGGGCTTGGCCCCTAAAGGTGTGGAGAATTCCGCACCTTTGGGGCGGCCCGATGCCGGAGTGGTTCACGCCACTCCAACACGCCGGGACCCCCCCGCCCTGCCAGGTAGGGGAGAATCCCGGCCATGGTTCTGGAACATAACTTTGAAAAATTCCTTTACTTAAAGGGTGGATAGGAATTGCAGTGATCCACGGGTGGGTGTGGAATCTAAGGCCTTAGGGAAGTTGAGGGCGTGTTGAGAAACTGGATAGATGGGCTTGACGGGATGAGTGGCCTTTCCTGTCCTTGTTTTCTCATCTTTTTATTTTTTGGTACTTTGGAAGCTATTATCTGGGTGTCAGTAGGGTAGAAGGTGAAGGGTGGCAGTCTTGTACTCCTTGACGTATGATGATAAAGTGCTGTGCAGTCTGGATCTCTATTAAAGCTCCAGTCAGTGCCAGTGCTTCCTGTCTCTTGAAAAACCAATAATAAAGTCCCAAAGGCAATGATTTGATTTGTGTCACCTGGTTCAGCAGAAAATCTTTAATGGAGGGAGCCTTCCAAAGTTGCTGTTAGCAAGCGGTGTTGGTATTGTCATGGCAATGTAGCTCCAGCAACACTCCAAAGTGTTTGCATGCAGCGGCCACAATGACTTGTGAACGCCGGTTTCCGAACATCTTACTGATGCAGATACTAAGTGACGTGGTTACAAAAGGACTCAGTAGATTAAGACAGGATAGATAAAGATAAACTATTTCCATTGGTTGGAGATTCTAAAAATAGGGCTAGACCATTCAGGAGAGATGTTAGGAAACACGTCATCAAGCAAAGGGTGGTCGAGGTTTGGCACCCTCTCTCACAAACAACAGTTGAAGCTAGAACAGTAATTAATTTCACATCTGCGATAGATCGATTTTTGCTCAGCAAAGATATTACGGGATATGGGCCAAGGGGCTGGTTTAGCACAGGGCTAAATCGCTGGCTTTGAAAGCAAACCAAGGCAGGCCAGCAGCACGGTTCAATTCTCATACCAGCCTCCCCGAACAGGCGCCGGAATGTGGCGACTAGGGGCTTTTCACAGTAACTTCATTTGAAGCCTACTTGTGACAATAAGCGATTTTTGTTTCATTTTCATTTTATTTCAAAGGCAGGTACATGGAGTTAGGCCACAGATCAACCATGATCTGATTGAATGGCGGGACAGGCTTGAGGGGCTGAATGGCCTCCTCCTGTTCCTATGTGATTGTGAGTAGTTGACTGCATTAGCCAAGGAGCGGATTTACAATGAAACACTAGGCCGAGGGCCTCCAAACGACTGTGGGCTTCAAAATGATGAGTCTCTGACAGGAACAGAACTGCTTTGAAATTCCCCCTCCCAGAATATATATGTCAAACACTCTGCTGAGACAATCGCAGAGGAAGGGGCAGTTCTTTCCTGACACACTTACCGGTCGGAACTGCATTACCGATGATGAGTGTGGCGCTGTGTACCTATGCAGTGAGGCGCAGCAGTGTGCAATCAGGGAGACCCAGCCCATGGTGCCTGATGGGCGCTGTCGTTCTGACACACGCAGCAGCTGGTGGCGCTCAGTGCTTGGAAGTTCATATCTGAGAAAGCGGACGTCCAAGCGGCTGTTCTGTGGGCGGGGCTGGAGTTGGAGGTGCACACCTCCAGATTCCATCCCTGGAAAGGAGGAATCAGGATTGCAGTCATTTTACCCCTCCTCTACCCCATCTGCCCACCTTCATTTCATCCCCTCTCCTGCTCTTGCAAGTAGCAAAACACTGATTGAGGGAGGGTGAGTGTGCACATGTGTGTGCATAGGATGCACCATTTATACTCCTGAAAGCAGCCTGTCTCTGATGTTCTGGATTTGTGATGCTCTGGATTTGTGATACAGTTGGCTATTGGACGTGTTTGAGGGGTAGTTGCCATTGCAGTACAAGATAGCATAGGGGTGTGCACCACCAGCTCACTGGAGAGAGAAGCACATTCTGCAGGTCAATCCCTCGCCCTAGCACTGAGGCGAGACCAAGTCAGTCCACTTTAAACCCAGGTTCCCTCAGAAAGAACAAAGTATTCTACTTTCCCATTAATGCCCTTTCTTCCTCTGTGTTATCACAATCAGGAGCGAATTAAGGCAATGGCCTCTATTACAGAATCTTAGAACCAGGGCTGCGACCTCTTTAGGCTTCCCAACCTAATAAATATTATCTCAGAATCAAGAATTTGGTCGTATCAAGCCAAAGTCTCCATCGAGAATATCGGGATTTCTTTAGACCCCAGACGTTTTATCAATCACTTCATTTATCCGATTTGAAGCAAAACCACAATACCTAAGATTAACTATGTATGTTATGAAACAATGATAATTGGTCAGAAATGAGGTTGTGTCAACTTATTCAATAGATAGTATGGCAGGGCAAAGATAGTTGAGGGTGCTGGCATGAATTTCTTCAATGGTAGCCATGACGTGGAGATGCCGGCGTTGAACTGGGGTGGGCACAGTAAGAAGTCTTACAACACCAGGTTAAAGTCCAACAGGTTTGTTTCAAACACGAGCTTTCGGAGCGCAGCTCCTTCTTCAGGTGACGTGTTTTTCAAAGCTCGTGTTTGCAACAAACCTGTTGGACTTTAACCTGGTGTTGTAAGACTTCTTACTATGAATTTCTTCCTTACTCAACATGTTGGGAATAACATATTTAATCGGTAGCAGGACACTTGAGATGATCTCCGATTTCCACGTAGGAGCCGTAGAATTCCACAGCACGGAAGGAAGCGAGAGGTGAGAGCTGCTGGCCATTTACGCCGACGGGATCTCTCCGTCCTGCTGACGACGCACCCCTGCCCGCGGGTTTACCAACGGCGGGAGGTAGTTTCAATGGGAAACCCCATTGACAGTGGTCGGACCAGAATATTCGCCGTCGGCCTCCTGCCGTTGAGAAACATGCCCATGGCGGGACCTTAAAATCCCGCTGCAGATGTCATTGCACAGCTCTCAGAAAGAACTACCCTGTTTCCCATACTTCTTTTTTTTAAATGCATTTCAGGAAATGTTTGACGGATTATATTCCGGCCCCTGTTTCTGGTGGGAACATTCCATGTCATGACAACCCTGCAATTCATATCAATACTTATTGTATCATATTTCATTTGGTTGAGACGATTATTGCTGCAAACAACAGGCTGCCCTGCTGTGAGAATGGGTTCAGTGTTCAGGTATGAAGAAAGGTTTAAAAACAAAACAGAGATTGGGGCGTGTTGGTTGAAGGAAGTAAGTTATACAGAATAGAAATGAAGTTATTTCCATAAATAAGTCCGAAGGTAGCCTCAAAAATAAATATTTCACCAAGTTGAAACCGTTGGCAAGGTTGCATGTATCGGTATCGGATACAGCTGAAGTTAACTAAAGCCAAAATTGCCTTGGTGGGGGGAGGGGAGGAGAGGAGGAGAGGGGGGAAACAACTGATCGGGTTGCATTCCAATGGTAAAGCTTTGTAAGTTATGTCCGTGGCCAGAAAAACCACGTCGGTCCTTCAATTTAGCATGGTGGTTAGGATTGAAGATGTCTGAAATGTAAATATATATGTTTTGTATTCAATTTCACAAATGAAAATGAGACAGTGGTAGGCACAAATGCTTTATATATTGACTCCTTGAATGTAAATGCATCAATGGCGTTAACTTGGTTAAGGCACTGAAGATTGATCCGGTTATTGAACCTGATAAGATTTAACCTAGAATGCTGAAGAGAATCGGAGAGGTACTACACGAGCCATTACATTTGCAGACTAATAGTTGCGATCTGGACTAGCTGAATTGACTGGAGAAAGAGCTTGATGCTTGTACACATGTGCCAAGCCCCATTTATTAATATCTACATAGGAACGAGAGTAGGTTCTTCAACCCCTTAGGTTTGGTCTGCCATTAGGGCTGATCGGTATCTGAACACTACCCAGATTTGTTCCATATCTTGTAAGTAAAGCTCTGCAATTCATGTTTTTGATAGGCTGGAATTACGTAATTAAACTGTTGCATAATCAAATGCTAGCTATGTTAAAGATTAATGATTCAACGTTCATGGTTTGGAATAACCTTAAGGCATGAGTAATGACGACGTCCAAGCTGCTGGCTCATACTTAGCATACCCCTTTTACAAAGATATAGGTTTGGTTATTGGACGTAAGTATGAGGGTGAGGATTTAACATGGAGTTTTAGTTCAGCTAGACTGGTGAGCTGACGAACTGCCACAAGCTTCTGTAAAGGTGAAAAAGTGAAGTCCCCTTCTTTCCATTCTCTTCCTCCTTTTTCTCTCCCTGTTTTGCCTTCACTGCTGCTCCTTGGCTGTAGAAGAGAAAGAGATAAACAATGTATTTTCGTGTGTGTATGCGTGTGACTCTTGTAATAATAAGTTGGGTAATGTGACTGAATGAAAGTTAAAAACTTTTTTTAAACACGCTGCCTACATCTTTTCAAATGATTGCTTTTGCCAGCAGATTTAGAAATCCTTATACTGATCTCTGCCAACTCTTTTAACAGAAATAATATTTTGAGAATTTCAGAGAATTCAGCTGCGAAGTGGATGTTTCATTTCCTGCTGAGTCAGTGTTTCTGTTCGAAAATGTAGTTACATTTTCTCCAGAATCGCAATTGTTTGGTTATGCAGTGAATAGGGTGGAAGGCTTCCTCTTCCGTGACCTGGTTCACAACTTTACGTGGGATTTCAGAACCTAAGAATCCTGTCTTGTGACAAATTGTACCTTCTTTAAGCTTAGATTAAAGTGTGTGGGCGTTTATAGTGGGTTCACATGCCTTTTATTAAAAAATAAAATTCTGTTACGTCCTGCCTTGTGACCTTCTCCAGTCATACAACCTTCTGAGAAACTCTACATTCCTCCAACTCTAGGCCCCTGGTGCTGCCCCATTTTCTTTCCTCGCTATTGATAAGCAGGCCTTCAGCTGCTCACCCTAAACTCTGAAATTCCCTCCCCTGGGATCTCTCTGCTCTCCCCTCCCCTGGGACCTCTCTGCTCTCTGCCTCTCTCTACTCCTTTAAGACACTGCTTACAATCTTCCCCTTTGACCAAGCATTCGGGGTCCTCTTTTAAAACCGGCTGCTTAGTCTCAGACACTCCCATGAAGCACCTTAAGCTGTTTTACTCCATTAAAGACGATGTATAAATGCGAATTGTTGTTGTTGAACGAGGTGGCAGTCTTCAAAGGAAGTTCTAGAAGCCAAGAATCACATCAACTTGCATTAAAAAGCTCCTTTAGCATTAAATAAACCACAGGGGATATTTTGCAACCTAGTCTCATCTCTTGCTCACTGCCCAAATCCTCTAATGCCCCATTTCCCCCCAGCAATTGTCCTTTCAAAACGTTAAAGATTTATTTCAAAAGTGGTTTGTCATGAAGAATTCCACATTCCATCCACTCCCTGCGTAAAGCTTATTTTTATTTCACCTCCTTGTGAATAGTTTTTCTGGTTATGTTGCATTTTTGTCCTTCGTTTCCACTGGTCCCTCAGCATTACAAAAAATCTAACATTACTTATCTCCTCGCAGGAAACCTGCACAATGTTGGAATCTTCAATCGGGTTTCCCATTTCAGGAAGAGCTGAATGCCATCCATTTATGTCACGGCTGACCTATATCTTACCTCCATCTACCCGCCTTTGCTTCCTCGCCTAATAAAAATCTATCAATCCCAGTTTTTGAAATTTCCAGTTTACCTCTTCCACTGGCCCATCAGCCCCTATCGCCATTCCGAGGCAAAGGGCTGCATGGAGCAAGTCTCCAGTGGGCATGGTAGGAACATAAGGTACAAATTATGTTGTGTTGCCAACCCTCCAGGATTGACCCTCCCCCCAGGAATCGAAGATCAATCTCCAGAACACTGGAGAAAAATCATTGAGACGTTAAAAAAGATTTTGTTTTTGCCATTTTCGTTCTCTTTACCAGATATAAGAATATTGAAAATCCCCATTGAAAAAGATTGTTTGGCTAACAATCAAGCATCATCCATTGGGTAATGAGTCATTTTAGAAAGCAGTACTGCACTGGTTGGACGTGTTGGCTGACTAATGACTGGGACACGGGGAAGGTTATGTGATGAAACCTCCGGGAATACATTTAATCACAGGTGGCAACACTAAAAATGTAATGAGTAATCAGATTCTTCTTTAGTTGAGAATCCAAGTGAAAAGGTGCAGGGCCAACTGGGGATGTGAAGAGAAGCATAAAAAGTACTCAAGACTGACACTCCATTCAAGAGAAGAATGAATCTAAATGGCATAGTCCAAAGAAGTCTTTGGCAGCTTCTTTAAAGTTGTGCTAGGTAAGTTTAAATGATTTCAGAAATAATTCAAGCTTTGTTCTTCTAGTTCATGCTATCATCTGAAGTCCCTGGTAGTATGCACCGTAGTCATCTCTGAGCTGGTTTGCAATTGATTTTTGTCAGTTGAAAGGTATAAAGGAATACAGAACCAAGGCCAGTAGATTGAGTTAATATACTCAGAGTAGCAGCCATGATCTATCTGAATGACAGAATAGCCTCAAAGGGCTTAGTGGTCTTGTCCCAATCATACTTTCCAATGTTGTGGGTCTATTCTGACTTTGGGGTAGGGTTCTGCTGTCTAATTGGTCATTCTGGCAGAGTGATCTACTTTGATCTTTAGGTGCCTGCTCCACTGGAAAGGCCAAAGCACCAGAATGTCATATCCAGGAACTCCCTCTGCATTTACTCCCCAGCAGCTCCTTCGGACTGAATTCATAGAACCATAGAATTTACAGTGCAGAAGGAGGCCATTTGGCCCATTGAGTCTGACCAACCCTACTTAACTCCACATCTCCACCCTATCCCCGTAACCCTGCAACCCCATCTAACCTAAGGGCAATTTGGCATGGCCAATCCACCTAACCTGCACATCTTTGGACTGTGGGAGGAAACCGGAGCACCCGGAGGAAACCCACGCAGACACGGGGAGAACTTGCAGACTCCGCACAGATGATGACCCAAGCAGGAATCGAACCGTGGACCCTGTGAAGTCATAGTGCTAACCACTATGCTACCGTATTGACCATAAGCTCAAGAATGGGGCTCGAGCCCAGAACCTTCTGTCTCCAAGGCAAGAACACTATCATTGCGGCCTTATTTTCATCACCTCCAAACTCAACATTTCCAATCACCCACTTACAAAGCCCCCATGTTTAATACTCTAAAAGCTGACTTCCGGTGGCGGCGATGACGTACGAAGCCGCACATTTGGGAGCTCCCGTTTCAAACGGACTTTTCGGCTCTTTTTAGAGCCCAAAACGGAAATTTTTCGACGTCTCCCGGTGGGAGAAGGTGTGCTGATCGACTTTCCCCGCAGTTCATGACTCGAACTCGGAGTGGAAAGGGGGAAAAAACGGCAGCAGCTCCCCAGAAAAAACAGGGGAAGGAATCCAAGATGGCGGCCGGCGGAGCTCCAGAGGTGTGGAAGCAGTGGGCCCTGGAGCAACAAGCTGCTCTCCTGCGCTGTTTTGCAGATTTCAAGGCTGAGGTACTGAGCTCTCTGCAGGAAACGAACAAAAGGCTCTCTGAGATTCAGACGACCCAGGGCGCTGCCATCAAGGAGTTGCAGACGCAGGCCACTGAACGAGGGGAGGAGGCCGGGATCCTCGTGAGTAAGGTGGAGGGGCACGAGGCACTCCACAAGAAGTGGCAGGACCGCTTCGAGGAGCTTGATCACCGCACGAGGTGGAAAAATCTGCGGATCTTGGGCCTTGCGGAGGGGCTGGAGGGGTCGGACCTGACAACCTACGTGGCTACGATGCTGAACTCGCTAGTGGGGGCCGGGTCTTTCCATCTGCCCTGGAGCTGGAGGGAGCACAGAGTACTGGCCAGGAGGCCTAAGGAGAATGAACTCCCGCGTGCGGTGCTGGTGAGGTTCCACCGGTTCAGTGATCGGGAGTGTGTGCTGCGCTGGGCCAAGAAGGTGAAGAGCAGCAACTGGTAGAATGGGGTAGTACGGATCTACCAGGATTGGAGTGCGGAGGTGGCTAAGCGGCGGTCCGGGTTTAATCGGACGAAGGAGGTGCTCTATAAGAAGAAGATAAAGTTTGGAATGTTGCAACCTGCGCGCCTGTGGGTAACTTATTTGGATCGGCATTATTATTTCGATTCCCCGGAGGAGGCGTGGGCCTTCGTGCGGACGGAGAAACTGGACTTGAACTAGGGGTTGGGGGTTGTGGGGTCGGTTGTAATACTTTATTGCTGGTTTCTGCTGTTGCTGTGTTCTCTTTTTCTGTACTTTTGCAATTTTGATATGGTTATTTATGGGGGTGTTGTTCTGTTATGTTTTTTTGCTGTGGGGCATTGTTTGAGTTTTGTATCTTGCGGGGAGGGTTGGGGGATTTGTTGTATTCTATGTCGGGTTGGGGGTATGGAGTGGGGCTGGTATTTGGGAGCTGCGTCAGAAGGGTGTGGTGGGGCAGTGCGAAAGCGCGGGCTTTCCTCTGGTTTCCCACGTTGCGGGGCTGGGGGGTGGAGACGATGACGGAGGAGGCGGGGCCTTAACTGGTTCTTCCCCGCGCTGGAGCGGTGCCTGGAGGAGGGATAGGATGGGGGATTATCCCACTTTGGGAGGGGTCGGGTTATTGGCGGGAGTTTCCGGGGTCAGCAGAAGTTAGCTGACCCACGGAAGTACAATGGAGGACGGTTCGCGGCTAGGAGGGTTCCTAGCCTTTGGGGGGGGGGGGGTGGAAAGGGGAATACCGGGTTGCTGCTGGCAGGGTCAGGAAGGAGCTGGTGGGGGCCGGGGGGACAGAGGTGAGGTGTTGTCGCTGTGGGGACTGGGTCGGGCAGGGGGTGCTGGCCTAGGGCGGGCAGTCGACGGGCTATGGCTAGTCGACGGGGGAGGGGGGCGGGACGCCCTCTGATTCGCTTGGTCACCTGGAATGCGAGAGGATTGAATGGGCCGGTGAAGCGGTCGAGGGTACTTGCTCATCTGAGGGGGCTAAAGGCAGATGTGGCAATGCTTCAGGAGACCCACCTGAGGGTGGCGGACCAGGTCCGCCTGAGGAAGGGATGGGTGGGGCAGGTTTTCCACTCGGTTGGATGTGAAGAACCGGAGAGTGGCGATTCTGATGGGGAAAAATGTGTCGTTTGAGGCATCGGAGGTGGTGGCGGATAAGGGGGGTACGTATGTTATGGTCAGGGGCAGGCTACAATGAGAGAAGGTGGTACTTGCTAGTGTGTATGCCCCAAATTGGGACGATGCGGGCTTTATGAGGCGTATGTTGGGACGGATCCTGGATCTAGAGGCGGGAGGTCTGATCATGGTGGGGTGGGGGACTTCAATATAGTGTTGGATCCTTCACTGGATTGGTCCAGCTCTAGGACGGGTAGGAGGCCGGCGGCGGCCAAGGTACTGAGAGGGTTTATGGACCAGATGGGTGGGGTGGATCCATGGAGGTTTGTGAGGCCGAGGGCACGGGAGTACTCTTTCTTCTCCCACGTACATAGGGTCTACTTTCGGATAGACTTCTTCGTGGTGAGTAGGGGACTGAGTCCGAGAGTGGAGGAGGCCGAGTATTCGGCCATTGCAATCTCCGACCATGCTCCGCATTGGATAGAGTTGGAGATGGGGGAGGTGCAGGACCAGCGCCCGTTGTGGCGGTTGGATGTGGGGTTGTTGGCAGAGGAGGAGGTGTGTAGGAGGGCCCGGGCAAGTATTGAGGGGTACCTCGAGGTGAATGATACGGGGGAGGTTCAGGTGGGGGTGGTCTGGGAAGCCCTGAAAGCAGTGATTCGTGGGCACACAGGGAGAGGAGCGAGGGAAGTGAGAGGGATAGACTGGTGGGAAGGATGCTGGAGGTAGACAGGAGGTACGCAGAGGCACCAGAGGAGGGACTGTTGGGGGAGAGGCGCAGCCTGCAGGCTAAATTTGATTTGCTGACCACTAGAAAGGCGGAGGCACAGTGGAGGAAGGCACAAGAGGCAGTGTACGAACATGGTGAAAACGCGAGTAGGATGCTGGCTCATCAGCTCCGCAAGCGGGATGCGGCAAAGGAAATTGTTGGAGTGAGAGACAAGAGTGGGAATGTGGTGCGGAAGGGGGTAGAGGTGAATGAGGTCTTCAAGGGCTTTTACGGGGAACTGTACCGGTCGGAGCCAACGGGGGAGAGGAGGGGAGGGGAATGAAGAGGTTCCTCGACGGGCTTTCTTTCCCGAAGGTGCAGGAGGAGCAGGTGGAGGGGTTGGGGGCGCCGATTGAGCTGGAGGAGCTAGTTAAGGGGATCGGGCAGATGCACTCAGGGAAGGCACCGGGGCCGGATGGGTTCCCGGTGGAATTTTATAAAAAGTTTGTGGACCTAGTGGGCCCCTTGCTGGTGCGGACACTTAATGAAGCGTGGGAAGGGGGGACTTTGCCCCCGACAATGTCGCGGGCGCTGATCTCGTTAATCTTAAAGAGGGACAAGGACCCCCAGCAGTGTGGTTCATACAGGCCCATATCTCTCCTCAACGTAGATGCCAAGGTGCTGGCAAAAATCCTGGCCACCAGGATAGAGGACTGTGTGCCGGGGTTGTACACGAGGACCAGACAGGGTTTGTGAAGGGAAGGCAGCTGAACACAAATGTGCGGAGATTGTTGAATGTCATCATGATGCCGTCAATTGAGGGGGAGGCAGAGATAGTGGTGGCGCTGGATGCGGAGAAGGCCTTCGATAGAGTGGAGTGGGGGTACTTATGGGAGGTGTTGGGGAGGTTTGGATTTGGTGAAGGGTTTATTAGATGGGTGAGGCTGCTATATGAGGCCCTGATGGCGTGCGTGGCCACGAATGGGAGGAGGTTGGAGTACTTCCGGCTTTGCCGAGGGACCAGGCAGGGTTGCCCCCTATTCCCCTTGTTGTTTGCACTGGCAATCGAGCCGCTGGCGATGGCGTTGAGGGATTCAGAGAGGTGGAGAGGCTTGGTGCGAGGTGGGGAGGAACATCGGGTGTCGTTGTATGCCGATGACCTGTTACTGTATGTGGTGGACCCGGTCGGAGGGATGCCGGGGGTGATGGAGCTGCTAGCTGAGTTTGGGACCTTTTCAGGTTATAAACTAAATTTAGGCAAGAGTGAGGTGTTTGTGGTGCACCCTGGAGACCAGGAGGAAGGAATTGGTAGGCTCCCGCTTAGGTGGGCAGGGGAGAGTTTTAGGTACCTGGGGGTGCAGGTGGCCAGGGACTGGGGGACTCTTCACAAACATAATTTCACCAGACTTGTAGGTCAGATGGAGGAGGAGTTCAAGAGGTGGGACATGCTGCCATTGTCATTGGCGGGGAGGGTGCAGTCTGTCAAAATGACAGTGCTTCCGAGGTTCTTGTTCCTTTTTCAGTGCCTGCCCATATTTATCTCCAGGGCCTTCTTTAGGAGAGTGACTAGCAGTATTTTGAGCTTTGTGTGGGCACATGGGACTCCGAGAGTGAAGAGGGTTTTCCTGGAGCGAAGGAGGGATAGAGGCGGGCTGGCGCTGCCCAACCTTTTGGGGTACTATTGGGCGGCCAATGTGTCAATGGTGCGTAAATGGGTGATGGAGGGGGGAGGGGCGGCGTGGAAAAGAATGGAGATGGCATCATGTAGAGGTACGAGCCTGGGTGCCATGGTAACGGCGCCGTTGCCGCTCTTCCCTAAGAGGTTTACCACGAGCCCGGTGGTGGCGGTGACCCTAAGAATCTCGGGACAGTGGAGATGGCGTAGGGGGGAAGCAGGGGGCACGATGGAGGCTCCATTGGGTGGCAATCATCGGTTCATCCCGGGGAACAAGGATCGGGGATTTAGGGGGTGGCAAAGGGTGGGCATCAGTAAATTGAGGGACCTGTTTATTGGCGGGAGGTTTGCGGGCCTGGGGGAACTGGAAGATAAATTTGGGCTTCCCCAAGGGAACATGTTCAGATACTTGCAGGTGAAGGCGTTTGCTAGGCGACAGGTAGAGAGATTCCCTCTGCTGCCGTCGCGGGGGACGATGGACAGAGTGCTTTCGGGGGTGTGGGTTGGAGAGGGGAAGGTGTCTGACATCTATAAGGTAATGCAGGAGGTGGAGGAGTCGTCAGTGGAGGAGATGAAGGCTAAATGGGAGGAGGAACTCGGGGAGCAGATAGAGGACGGGACTTGGGCGGATGCCTTGGAGAGAATCAACTCTTCCTCTTCCTCTTCATGTGCGAGGCTTAGTCTCATCCAATTTAAGGTGCTGCACCAGGCCCACATGTCCGGGACTAGGATGAGTAGGTTCTTTGGGGGTGAGGACAGGTGCACCAGGTGTTCGGGGAGTCCAGCGAATCATGCCCATATGTTCTGGGCATGCCCAGCATTGAAAGAATTCTGGAAGGGGGTGGCGGGGAAGGTGTCGAGGGTGGTTGGATCCAGGGTCAAACCAGGATGGGGACTCGCGATTTTCGAAGTTGCGGTGGAGCCGGGAGTGCAGGAGGCGAAAGAGGCCGGTGTCCTGGCCTTTGCGTCCCTAGTAGCCCGGCGGAGGATCTTGCTGCAGTGGAAGGATGCGAGGCCCCCCAAGTGTGGAGACCTGGGTCAATGACATGGCGGGATTTATAAAGTTGGAAAGGGTCAGATTTGCCCTGAGAGGATCCGTACAAATTTGCCCTGAGAGGGGTGGGGGTGGTGGTGGGGGGTGGGGGTTGTGGGGGGGGTGGGGGTTGTGGGGGGTGGGGGGTTGGGGGGGGGGTGGGGTGGTGGGGGGGGGGGGAGAAGAGAGGGGGGGCAATTATTATAATTTCTATATTTTTTCGCTACGGTTATGTAACTTAATATTGTGTTAACTTAAGTTGTTGTTAATATGTTGGGTTGTTCATTGAGGCGGGGCGAAGGTTCATGATTGTTGTCATTACTGTTATCGTTGGTATTTTAGTATGGTTTGATGTTGTATAAATTCAAAATTTTTCAATAAAAATTATTTTTTAAAAAAATACTCTAAAAGCTTCAACTCATCCAAAGTTCTTTTGCTGATGTTGTGCCCTGATTTTCCCATCTCCCTTGTCCTCAATGCACGTTAATGGATTTCTGTGTCCTAACAGATCAAATGCAAACTCTTTACTCTGACTTCCAAATCAGTTCATGAACTTACCTACTCTACTTCTGCAGCTTGCTTGACACACTGGGCCTGATTGGACGGCCTGGTAGTGCCCAATCCGGGACGCAACCAGGCCGCTAAATCTCTCCAGAGGCCTCTCGCGAGATTTGGTATGCCGTGCAAGATCTTGTCAGGTGGTACTGCCAGGCCGGAAGGGGCACTGCCAGCAGACAGTGCCCAGGTGACTAATTGTCAGGCTGGCACTACCAAGGAACGGGCCCGGTGGTGCTCTGCCTTCATGAGGTGGGATTAGGGGCGGTGGTAAGTTGGGGCGGTCCGGAGGCAGTGGTGGTGGTCCGGAGATCGAGGCGATATTTGAAAATGGAGGTAAATGGCAGGAAATAAAGGTAAGTGCAGCCTCGGTTGGGCATCTTGACCAAGGCCAAAAAAAAAGAGTCCTATTTGATAGTGGGGTACCCCGCTAAACGCACCCAAAATGGGACTCTGTTTCCCCCCCATTAAATCGAGCCCAGTGTTTTTCCCTCTTCAAACATTGCCTCCCTATGTACCACACTCTCCCATTCCTAACAGTGACAGAGTCTTCAATCATCTCAGATCCAGTCTCTGGTACTCCCTCTCTAAATCATTGCACATAGTGCCTTCATTCTTCACTTTAAAATCCACTTTAAAGTCTTTGGGGCTGAGATTTCAACTTCCCAGCAGTAATTCGGGCAGGAGAACAGTGGCAGGCCAGGAGAGGACAGCCCAGATTTTGTCCTTGCCTGAAAGATTCCTACTGCCTTGCTTGGAGATGTCACATCCACCTTCACCAAAGAGGGCCAGCAAGGTTTCCAGTATTGTTTGTAGAACTGTACACTGCTTTCTGCTTGTCCACGTGACCCAAACTACTCGGTTTGTTTATGGTGTGTGACAGCTGCTCCCTTTGTTGTAATCTATATTTACTATTGCCTTTGTGCGCTGTGATTCACTTCAGTCAAGAAAATATTTGGGGACAGCAACAGTAGATAATGCAAAATCTGTCACATTTTTATTTGGTTATGTCCTGGAAACGCAGGAGGCAATTTGATCCTTTATATGTGCTGGCTCTTTGAACAAACTATTCAGCATCTCTTGTTTAAGGATGGATGTAAATGCGCTGGAGGTGGTTCAGATGAGATTGATACCTGGAATGGTCAGGTTGTCTATGAGGATAGGTTGGACAGGCTGGGTTTGCTGTCACTGGAGTTTCGGACAGTGAGGGGTGACTTGATTGAAGTATGCAAGATCCTGAACGGTCTTGACAAGGTGGACGTTGAAAGGATGTTTCCTCTTGTGGGAAAGTCCAGAACTCAAGAGCACTGTTTTAAAATTAGTGGTTGGTCTTTTAAAACAGAGATGAGGAGTGCGATCAAAAGGCCTCAACGCGCCCGACTTGGTGACGTGACCAGGCCGTTAAACCTTGCGAGAGGCTTCTCGTGAAATCTGCTCGGAACACCTCACGAGATCTCGCAAGACGTCGCAATCTGGATCTTGTCTTCGTTGGGCGAGATCCGTTTATACATATTTAAATGAGCCATTAGGCTTATTTAAATATGATACCGCCCGAATTTCCTGAGGCCTGGGAACGAACGCCCAACACCTGGAAGACCCTGCCATGGCACCATTTAGTACTGGTCCACACAAACACGGACCAGGTGTTACAGCACCGGGGGGGGCGAGGCGGGGGAGGGGCAGTCTCCCAAGTCATTGGAGACCCCTGGGCGGTCAGGGGCAGGGCAAGGTGGAACCCTGGCTCTCCTTATGGCACCCGACAGGGTCACTGCCAGGGTGGCACTGTCGCGGGCCAAGGCCTGAGGGAGGCCATGCCCATGAAAGGGGGGTGGGGGGGGGCGATGGGGAGTGAAGGGCGGGTATGAAGGGGCCTCCTAAAGGTTTGGGGTGAGGGGGGGGGGGTGGGGGGGACTCCTCAGCGATCCAATAGCGGGGTGTGTTCACTTGGGGGGGGGGGGGGGTAATAAGCATGTGGGCGGGGTGGGTGACATTGCCCCTTGGTGGACCCTCAAGCTCATTTAGAGACCGGGGCATTCTTTCAAACTCACCAGCAAGTTCAACTCCCCATTGATGAAAACATTTCCAAATGTGGGCTAAACTGGAGAGATACTCCCCAAGGCCCAAATAAATGACTATGGGTGTGATTTAATTGCCGTGTGGCGCTTAAGCGATTGTGCAATGAGGTGTTAGATCGCAGGAGAGACCAAAAATGAGAACCGCGCCAGGCGCCAATCGGTTTGCGATCTAACCGGCCCACTCCTGTTGCCGAAATCTGGAACCCGCCGCAGAGTGGCCAGAATCCAATAATCACTAATAATCCCTGTACAATTAACAGGAGAAACCCCCTAACTCGTCCTCCGGTATTAACCGTCTCCCAGGCAAGTGGTCACACAGGCGCCGGTATTAGTACACTTTTTCTAAAATGTGAAGCTGGCGCACTTCACAGCTCCCAAGTGGGTGGGCGGGCTATGTAGCATATGAGAGTTATTGCCCAGCGTCCCAATCAGGCTGCGATGCCTGGACACTGTGAGCGGTGCAGGCCGCGATGCCTGGACACTGTGTCTGAGCGGTGCAGGCTGCGATGCCTGGACACTGTGAGCGGTGCAGGCCGCGATGCCTGGACACTGTGTCTGAGCGGTGCAGGCTGCGATGCCTGGACACTGTGAGCGGTGCAGGCTGCGATGCCTGGACACTGTGTCTGAGCGGTGCAGGCTGCGATGCCTGGACACAGTGAGCGGTGCAGGCCGCGAAGCCTGGACACTGCCTGAGCGGTGCAGGCTGCGATGCCTGGACACTGTGTCTGAGCGGTGCAGGCTGCGATGCCTGGACACTGTGTCTGAGCGGTGCAGGCTGCGATGCCGGGACACTGTGTCTGAGCGGTGCAGGCCGCGATGCCTGGACACTATGTCTGAGCGGTGCAGGCTGCGATGCCGGGACACTGTGTATGAGCGGTGCAGGCTGCGATGCCTGGACACTGTGTCTGAGCGGTGCAGGCTGCGATGCCTGGACACTGTGAGCGGTGCAGACCGCGATGCCTGGACACTGTGTCTGAGCGGTGCAGGCTGCGATGCCTGGACACTGTGTCTGAGCGGTGCAGGCTGCGATGCCTGGACACTGTGTCTGAGCGGTGCAGGCCGCGATGCCTGGACACAGTGAGCGGTGCAGACCGCGATGCCTGGACACTGTGTCTGAGCGGTGCAGACTGCGATGCCTGGACACAGTGAGCGGTGCAGGCCGCGATGCCTGGACACAGTGAGCGGTGCAGGCCGCGATGCCTGGACACAGTGAGCGGTGCAGGCTGCGATGCCTGGACACTGTGTCTGAGCGGTGCAGGCTGCGATGCCTGGACACTGTGTCTGAGCGGTGCAGGCTGCGATGCCTGGACACTGTGTCTGAGCGGTGCAGACCGTGATGCCTGGACACTGTGTCTGAGCGGTGCAGGCTGCGATGCCTGGATACTGTGTCTGAGCGGTGCAGGCTGCGATGCCTGGATACTGTGTCTGAGCGGTGCAGGCTGTGATGCCTGGACACTGTGAGCGGTGCAGGCTGCGATGCCTGGACACTGTGTCTGAGCAGTGCAGGCTGCGATGCCTGGACACTGTGTCTGAGCGGTGCAGGCCGCGATGCCTGGACACAGTGAGCGGTGCAGACCGCGATGCCTGGACACTGTGTCTGAGCGGTGCAGGCTGAGATGCCTGGACACTGTGTCTGAGCGGTGCAGGCTGCGATGCCTGTACACTGTGTCTGAGCGGTGCAGGCTGCGATGCCTGGACACTGTGTCTGAGCGGTGCAGACCGCGATGCCTGGACACTGTGTCTGAGCGGTGCAGGCCGCGATGCCTGGACACTGTGTCTGAGCGGTGCAGGCCGCGATGCCTGGACACTATGTCTGAGCGGTGCAGACCGCGATGCCTGGACACTGTGTCTGAGCGGTGCAGACCGCGATGCCTGGACACTGTGTCTGAGCGGTGCAGACCGCGATGCCTGGACACAGTGAGCGGTGCAGGCTGCGATGCCTGGACACTGTGTCTGAGCGGTGCAGGCTGCGATGCCTGGACACTGTGAGCGGTGCAGGCCGCGATGCCTGGACACTGTGTCTGAGCGGTGCAGGCTGCGATGCCTGGACACTGTCTGAGCGGTGCAGGCCGCGATGCCTGGACACTGTCTGAGCGGTGCAGGCTGCGATGCCTGGACACTGTGTCTGAGCGGTGCAGGCTGCGATGCCTGGACACTGTGTCTGAGCGGTGCAGACCGCGATGCCTGGACACAGTGAGCGGTGCAGGCTGCGATGCCTGGACACTGTCTGAGCGGTGCAGGCTGCGATGCCTGGACACAGTGAGCGGTGCAGGCCGTGATGCCTGGACACTGTGTCTGAGCGGTGCAGACTGCGATGCCTGGACACTGTGAGCGGTGCAGGCTGCGATGCCTGGACACTGTGTCTGAGCGGTGCAGGCTGCGATGCCTGGACACTGTGTCTGAGCGGTGCAGACCGCGATGCCTGGACACAGTGAGCGGTGCAGGCTGCGATGCCTGGACACTGTCTGAGCGGTGCAGGCCGCGATGCCTGGACACAGTGAGCGGTGCAGGCTGCGATGCCTGGACACTGTCTGAGCGGTGCAGGCTGCGATGCCTGGACACAGTGAGCGGTGCAGGCCGTGATGCCTGGACACTGTGTCTGAGCGGTGCAGACTGCGATGCCTGGACACTGTGAGCGGTGCAGGCTGCGATGCCTGGACACTGTGTCTGAGCGGTGCAGACTGCGATGCCTGGACACTGTGAGCGGTGCAGGTCGCGATGCCTGGACACTGTGTCTGAGCGGTGCAGGCCGCGATGCCTGGACACTGTGTCTGAGCGGTGCAGGCTGCGATGCCTGGACACTGTGAGCGGTGCAGGCCGCGATGCCTGGACACTGTGTCTGAGCGGTGCAGGCCGCGATGCCTGGACACTGTGTCTGAGCGGTGCAGGCCGCGATGCCTGGATACTGTGTCTGAGCGGTGCAGACCGCGATGCCTGGATACTGTGTCTGAGCGGTGCAGACCGCGATGCCTGGACACTGTGTCTGAGCGGTGCAGACCGCGATGCCTGGACACTGTGTCTGAGCAGTGCAGGCTGCGATGCCTGGACACTGTGTCTGAGCGGTGCAGACCGCGATGCCTGGATACTGTGTCTGAGCGGTGCAGACCGCGATGCCTGGACACTGTGTCTGAGCGGTGCAGACCGCGATGCCTGGACACTGTGTCTGAGCAGTGCAGGCTGCGATGCCTGGACACTGTGTCTGAGCGGTGCAGACCGCGATGCCTGGACACTGTGTCTGAGCGGTGCAGACCGCGATGCCTGGACACTGTGTCTGAGCAGTGCAGGCCGCGATGCCTGGACACTATGTCTGAGCGGTGCAGACCGCGATGCCTGGACACTGTGTCTGAGCGGTGCAGACCGCGATGCCTGGACACTGTGTCTGAGCGGTGCAGACCGCGATGCCTGGACACAGTGAGCGGTGCAGGCTGCGATGCCTGGACACTGTGTCTGAGCGGTGCAGGCTGCGATGCCTGGACACTGTGAGCGGTGCAGGCCGCGATGCCTGGACACTGTGTCTGAGCGGTGCAGGCTGCGATGCCTGGACACTGTCTGAGCGGTGCAGGCCGCGATGCCTGGACACTGTCTGAGCGGTGCAGGCTGCGATGCCTGGACACTGTGTCTGAGCGGTGCAGGCTGCGATGCCTGGACACTGTGTCTGAGCGGTGCAGGCCACGATGCCTGGATACTGTGTCTGAGCGGTGCAGGCTGCGATGCCTGGACACAGTGAGCGGTGCAGGCCGCGATGCCTGGACACAGTGAGCGGTGCAGGCTGCGATGCCTGGACACTGTCTGAGCGGTGCAGGCTGCGATGCCTGGACACAGTGAGCGGTGCAGGCCGTGATGCCTGGACACTGTGTCTGAGCGGTGCAGACTGCGATGCCTGGACACTGTGAGCGGTGCAGGCTGCGATGCCTGGACACTGTGTCTGAGCGGTGCAGGCTGCGATGCCTGGACACTGTGTCTGAGCGGTGCAGACCGCGATGCCTGGACACAGTGAGCGGTGCAGGCTGCGATGCCTGGACACTGTCTGAGCGGTGCAGGCCGCGATGCCTGGACACAGTGAGCGGTGCAGGCTGCGATGCCTGGACACTGTCTGAGCGGTGCAGGCTGCGATGCCTGGACACAGTGAGCGGTGCAGGCCGTGATGCCTGGACACTGTGTCTGAGCGGTGCAGACTGCGATGCCTGGACACTGTGTCTGAGCGGTGCAGACTGCGATGCCTGGACACTGTGAGCGGTGCAGGTCGCGATGCCTGGACACTGTGTCTGAGCGGTGCAGGCCGCGATGCCTGGACACTGTGTCTGAGCGGTGCAGGCTGCGATGCCTGGACACTGTGCGCGGTGCAGGCCGCGATGCCTGGCCACTGTGTCTGAGCGGTGCAGGCCGCGATGCCTGGACACTGTGTCTGAGCGGTGCAGGCCGCGATGCCTGGATACTGTGTCTGAGCGGTGCAGACCGCGATGCCTGGATACTGTGTCTGAGCGGTGCAGACCGCGATGCCTGGACACTGTGTCTGAGCGGTGCAGACCGCGATGCCTGGACACTGTGTCTGAGCAGTGCAGGCTGCGATGCCTGGACACTGTGTCTGAGCGGTGCAGGCTGCGATGCCTGGACACTGTGTCTGAGCGGTGCAGACCGCGATGCCTGGACACTGTGTCTGAGCGGTGCAGGCCGCGATGCCTGGACACTGTGTCTGAGCGGTGCAGGCCGCGATGCCTGGACACAGTGAGCGGTGCAGGCCGCGATGCCTGGACACAGTGAGCGGTGCAGACTGCGATGCCTGGACACTGTGTCTGAGCGGTGCAGGCTGCGATGCCTGGACACTGTGTCTGAGCGGTGCAGGCCGCGATGCCTGGACACTGTGTCTGAGCGGTGCAGGCCGCGATGCCTGGACACAGTGAGCGGTGCAGGCCGCGATGCCTGGACACTGTGAGCGGTGCAGGCTGCGATGCCTGGATACTGTGTCTGAGCGGTGCAGGATGCGATGCCTGGACACTGTGTCTGAGCGGTGCAGGCCGCGATGCCTGGACACTGTGTCTGAGCGGTGCAGACCGCGATGCCTGGATACTGTGTCTGAGCGGTGCAGGATGCGATGCCTGGACACTGTGTCTGAGCGGTGCAGGCCGCGATGCCTGGACACTGTGTCTGAGCGGTGCAGACCGCGATGCCTGGACACTGTGTCTGAGCGGTGCAGGCCGCGATGCCTGGACACAGTGAGCGGTGCAGGCTGCGATGCCTGGATACTGTGTCTGAGCGGTGCAGGCTGCGATGCCTGGACACAGTGAGCGGTGCAGGCTGCGATGCCTGGATACTGTGTCTGAGCGGTGCAGGATGCGATGCCTGGACACTGTGTCTGAGCGGTGCAGGCCGCGATGCCTGGACACTGTGTCTGAGCGGTGCAGACCGCGATGCCTGGACACTGTGAGCGGTGCAGACCGCGATGCCTGGACACAGTGTCTGAGCGGTGCAGGCTGCGATGCCTGGACACTGTGTCTGAGCGGTGCAGACCGCGATGCCTGGACACTGTGAGCGGTGCAGACCGCGATGCCTGGACACTGTGTCTGAGCGGTGCAGACCGCGATGCCTGGACACTGTGTCTGAGCGGTGCAGGCCGCGATGCCTGGACACTGTGTCTGAGCGGTGCAGGCTGCGATGCCTGGACACTGTGTCTGAGCGGTGCAGGCTGCGATGCCTGGACACTGTGAGCGGTGCAGGCCGCGATGCCTGGACACTGTGTCTGAGCGGTGCAGGCTGCGATGCCTGGACACTGTGTCTGAGCGGTGCAGGCTGCGATGCCTGGACGCTCTGAGCGGTGCAGGCTGCGATGCCTGGATACTGTGTCTGAGCAGTGCAGGCTGCGATGCCTGGACACTGTGTCTGAGCGGTGCAGACCGCGATGCCTGGACACTGTGAGCGGTGCAGGCTGCGATGCCTGGACACTGTGAGCGGTGCAGGCCGCGATGCCTGGACACTGTGTCTGAGCGGTGCAGACCGCGATGCCTGGACACTGTGAGCGGTGCAGGTCGCGATGCCTGGACACTGTGTCTGAGCAGTGCAGGCTGCGATGCCTGGACACTGTGTCTGAGCGGTGCAGACCGCGATGCCTGGACACTGTGTCTGAGCGGTGCAGGCCGCGATGCCTGGACACTGTGTCTGAGTGGTGCAGGCTGCGATGCCTGGACACAGTGAGCGGTGCAGGCCGCGATGCCTGGACACTGTGTCTGAGCGGTGCAGGCCGCGATGCCTGGACACTGTCTGAGCGGTGCAGGCTGCGATGCCTGGACACTGTGTCTGAGCGGTGCAGGCTGCGATGCCTAGAAACTGTGTCTGAGCGGTGCAGACCGCGATGCCTGGACACTGTGTCTGAGCGGTGCAGGAAGCAACACCACGGACGCTGTGGCCAACATCCAAACACCTAGGGGCTGAGCCCCAGCACTAGGGATATTTTAGTGACCGGGAAGGGGACGAGCATGCAGTCCAGGTAATGTTACGTGTGGGTGTCTGGGGTCCGGTGATCAGGGACCCCTTCCTGTGACGGCCCTACTTCCACCCAGTTGGCACTGGTTCCCCTGTGACTAACCCTTCGAGACCCTCAGGGGAACAGGGTACCCATCTGATTTTAACCCCGTCCAGCTGTCTGCCCAGGTCGGCATCCCTGAATTGTGGGACTGGTTTTCTCAGTGGCATGGCTGAGAGCTGCGAGGGGTTGGCTGTGTAGGATTGGTTTAAATGATGATCTCATTTGTTAGCGGGGGCTGGCGAGCGCAGCCTGGGAGAATCAGCCAGTGGGACTGTCATTTGCAGTGTGAAGCCCATGGGGTCTCAATAAGTGGTCCAATTAACGTTCAATAGCGATGACTGTCTCGCCGGGCTGAGCGTCGGGAAGCTTGCAGTGGTTTCCACTCGCTACCATGTGTAGAAATTTTCCATTAAATTGCGCCCTAGGTGTGGGTAAACCCCGCTGTGGATTTCACTGAAAAAGCAGGCAAGAACACCCTGCCAAACCTGCCCAAAATGACACTGAAAAATGTTTCCGTTAAATCGCGCTGAAGGATAATTTTCCTCGGTGGGTTTTGTGACTTTGGAACTCTGCTTCAGAAAGAGGTGGAGGCGGGGCCACAAGCTATTTTTAAGGCTTAAGTAGATAGATTCTTATTAGGCGAGGGAATCAAAGATTATCAAAGTTAGATGGGAATGTGGAACTTTAAACCACGATTTTATTGAATGGTGGAGCAGGTTCGAGTGGCCTACTTCAGTTCCTATTTCATATCTTTGCATGTTCTGAACTGTCGGACCACTTCTCAGTCAACCAGCTCTGGTCGAGCAGAATTTTCATCTCCCTAAATATTGGGAAGACCAATGCCAATGTCCTTGGCCCCTGCCACAAACTCTATTCGCTCACTGCTGACTTCATCCCTCTCACAGGCAACTGCCTGCAAAAGACTATTCACAACCTTTGTGTCTTCCTATCTCTGTAATCTCCTCCACCCATACAACCTAGTAAACTGCAAGGCCTACATTTGAGCGAAGGTAAGTGATACTTGACTCTGCTGTTGCTGGTAGAGCATAGCGAGGTTGCAGGAGGTCAGTGTGGAAGCAAGGAAGAGCGCAGCATGTCGATAGGCTGCAGACAATTGAGAGTACGTTTAGTCCTTGAAGGGTTAATCCATTTAGAATGGCACAAAAGATGAGTTTTTTTTCTACGATTTGAATTCCTATGCAGAGGTTGAGTCAGTTTAACACTTTTAAAATGCAATGATATGGTGCTACATTTGAAAATAACACCATTCAAAAGTGCTTACGTCATTTTATCAGTGTGCCACAAATTCCTATTTTCAAGGAACATTTTAGCACCATGTTTTTAAAAAAAAAAAACATTTTTAAACTTGTTATCAGTTTAACCTGTGCTTTGTGGTTTTGATTCCTGTCTATCTGTCATAGGTGCCCATCTAAATGCCTGTATGTCTACCTGACTAATCTACAGCCTAATTGTATCCACAGCACCAGTTTCCACATGAACATTGGCGATGCCCAGCTCGACCTCACCACCACCTCTCTCGACCCTTCCATGGTCTTCAAATTGTCAAGCTACATGTCTGACATCCAGCACCAGATCAGCAGAAATTTCCTCCCAAGTAAACGTTGAGAAAACTGAAGCCATTGTCTTTGGACCCAGCCATCAACTTGGTTGCCTGGCTACCGTGTACTCATCCCTCTCGCCAGCCACTGTCTGAGGCTGTACCAGATTGTTTGCAAACTTGGTTACATATTAAATGCTGAGGTAAGCCTCCAACCACATATTCCTGCCAGCTTTTCCACCTCTGCCTTACTGTGACTCTGCTTCAGCTAGTCTCCTGCTGAAACCTTCATCCATGCCTTTGTTACCTCATTTGACTATTCCAATCTACACCTGTCAGGCCTCCCATGTTTTTACCCTCTGTAAACTTTAAGTCATGCAAAACTCTGCTCCCCATGTTTTAACTCGCACTCAGTCCTGTTCACTCATCACTCCCGTGCTTGTTAACCTACATTGGCTTCTATTTAGCAGCATCTCAATTTTAAAATTTCCTTCCTCGTTTTCAAATTCATGACCTCGGCCCGCCCCATCTCTGTAATCTCCTCCAGTCTCACAACTCTCTGAGATATCTCCACTAATTCTGACTCTGGAGCATCCCTGTTTTTAAATCGCTGCACCGTGGGCAGTTTTACCTTCAGTTGCCTGGGCCCTGAACTTTGGACTTCCCTCCCTGAACCTCTCCACCTCTCTTTCATCCTTTAGGACACACCTTACAACTCTTAACCAAAATTTTAGTCGTGCACCTCAAAGACCTCTCATGTGGCTCAGTGTCAGCATGTGATTTCTCATTCTCCTGTGAAACATGTGAAGGTCCTATATAAATGCAAGGTGTTGTTATATGACTGTATATGCTTGTCTGTGTTTGTTTTGTTTTCGTCATTTATTAACGGAAAACATTCCATTCTCCCTTTACATGTGTGATGTCACCAGGGGATGGGGATTGCAATAGCTAGGGTCGGCCCCTCTCAGTTCAATAACTCACAATTGTCCAGATGCAATATAACGATGAGAGGGTGGTACGGTGGCGCAGTGGTTAGCACTGCTGCCTATGGAGCCAAGGTCCCAGGTTCGATTCCTGACCCCAGGTCACTGTCCATGTGGAGTTTACACATTCTCCCGTGTCTGCGTGGATTTCACCCCCACAACCCAAAGATGTGCAGGTTAGGTGGATTGGCCACACTACATTGCTCTTTAATTGAAAAAATATAATTGGGGAAATTAAAAAAAACCCAATATAACGGTGAAAGTCAATTCACAGATCTTCAGATACTCCTCCTTTTCGAGCAAGACTCAGTACTCTGCTTGTATAGTCTGATCAGGCTGCATGGCCCATCCACACTGCACAGATTCCTCATCAGTTTGCCATGTGACCTCCTGTGGTCACCTTGATAGGGAAAGTTCTTATCCAGAAATTGGAGGAAAGTATTGTCCTTCCAGCACACAGCACCCCGGTGACACCACACATTGTAAAAGTTTCTAGGCCGCCTGCTCGGAGGATCCAGTCCAAACCTGAAGAGGCAACAGGGAGTTTGTCCTGTGTGTTATTAATTAACATGTTGGGTTATTTGGGTTGTTGACTTTTTACTGATACCAACTTTTGTTATTTCTGGATTTCTTCTAAATTCAGTTTCTCAGTTTGTGTCAGCGATCCAGATTCAAACATTTCCGTTAAAATAAAATCTCCTTTTACGATCTGCAGCCACCTGTCACTAGTAATTAGCTCCTTTCTGATGATGAGCCTGATCCTTGCCAGGAGCTCGCTGTTCATACTTAATGAGGTGAGCTTAGCCTGTCGCAATGCCAGCAAAGCTTACTCAGCTCCACTCTGCTTCAGTGCCAGAGAAATATACACTGGGACTCTCAGCAGTACTTTGGACATGATTGAATTTTACCCATTAATTTGTTATGGCTTTTGAAACCTACATATCAAATCAATCTGCTGGATTTAAGTGTGAGACTAGTAACAAACGCATCAATGCCTTTGTATCTGATCATCTTCTAAATGTGGCTCAGTGTCAAGTTTTGTTTGATAATGCTTCTGTGAGATGCCTTGGGATGCATTAGTGTGTTAAGAGCACTCGGGGAGAAACTGGACAATGAGCACCTGTTTTTGGGCGCTACAGCGACTCCTAATGCTGGAAAGTGGTGTGCAAGATGTGTGCATACACTTCTGACAGGACACCACCTTGGTGGATGGGTTTGAGCGGGCACACACCTACGAATCACAATCACAATCAGCGTACAAATAAAGATTGTGATGTCACTGATTTGACACCAGTGCTGCCGTTTGAGGCCAAATCCACCGAGGGCCTTGAGGGAGCAATCCTTTTACCTCAACTTCAGCAAGGACTGATACTTGAGACACGTTTGCTTCACTAACAATATCCTGACTGAAATCAGACAACTTCTGCAGCCGCAGCAGCAACCCCAAAGCAGAGCAGGGATCACATTGCCGTCGGCTGTCAGAGTGTAAGTGAGTGGCACCTAAGTTTTTTTTTTGTGTGTCTGGATCCTTCCAGCTGTTTCTGGCAATATAAGCAACATCTTTCAGTTTACAAAAGGCTGTTGCACAAGGGAGGTCACTCAGGCTCTGTATATACAAAGCTAGGTGAGAATATAAACTGTTAAGAGGACTCAACGAGATATGGATGCGTTAAGTGAGTGGACAGTCAGGTGGCAGGTCGACTAGAATGTGGGGAAGTGTGAGGTTATTTTCTTCAGTCACAAGAATAGAAAGCAAGAATAATGTTCTAAAAAGCGTGAACATTGCAAATTCTATGTTCATGTTGAGATACATCAAACATCAACAAAAGCAAATTGTATGTCGGCCTTAATTGCAAGAGGATTGGAGTACGGGAATAAAGAAATCTTGCTACAATTTCACAGAGTTTGGTGAGACCAAACCTGGAATACTGACCGCAGTTTTGTTCCCGTCTTTATGGAAGAATATACTTGTATTGGAGGCAGTACAGTAATGTACGCTAGATTGGTCCCTGGGATGAGGATTGTCCTATGATGAGAGATTGCATAAATTGGGGCTAGGGGCTGGTTGAGCACAGTAGGCTAAATAGCTGGCTTGCAATGCAGAACAATGCTAGCAGCGCGGGTTCAATTCCCGTACCAGACTCCCCGAACAGGCGCCGGAAAGTGGCTTTTCACAGTAACTTCATTGAAGCCTACTTGTGACAATAAGCGATTATTCTATTCTATAATCTCTGGAGTTTAGAAGAATGAGAGGTAAGGGCAACACATTAGCACAGTGGTTAGCACAGTTTCTTGACAGCTCCAAGGTCCCAGGTTCGATTCCCGGCTTGGGTCACGGTCTGTGCATAGTCTGCGCGTTCTCCCGTGTCTGCGTGGGTTACCCCCGGTTTCCTCCCACAAGTCCAAAGATGTGCTGGTTTGGTTGATTGCCCTTAGTGTCCAAAAAGGTTAGCTGGGGTTTCTGGGCTACAGGGATAGGGTGGAGGTGTGGTCTTAAGTAGGGTGCTCTTTCCAAGGGCCGGTGCAGACTTGATGGGCCGAATGGCATTCTTCTGCATTGTAAATTCTATGATTCTATGATTTCATTCAAACGTACAAGATTCTGAAGGGGCTGGATAGGGTAGACACAGAGGTTATTTCTGTGGCTGGGGCATCTAGAACACAGAGGCACAGTCGCGGGATATGGGGGTGATCATTTCGGACTGAGAGGAGGAGAAATTTCTTTACTCTAACGATTGTGAATCTTTGGAATTTTTTACCCCAGAGTGTTGTGGGCGCTTCATTGTTGAGCATATTTAAAGCTGGGGTAGACAGATCTTTGGTGTCTCAGAGAATCAAGGGAAGAGCAGATGAGAAAAAGGAGTTGAAACCAAAGATCAGCTGTGATCACTGGATTACTCGTGCAGTGATAATACCTCTGGCCCAGGTTTTGTTATCTGGCTGGACACAGTAACTTCAGCAACATCGACCGACATGACCGTAACATCAAGTCCAGTTTCAGGAATAAAGTCAAAAAGACCTTTCTTAGAAATTGAACGGGCGCCCTCTTTATAATAGGTGGTCCATTCACCAAATATAGATGACTATTTAGGGATGGTCTACGATTTGAATAAATGAATATCTTCCACGGTACCCTTACTTTTATATAACCTCAAAATTAATTATAAATATCTGAACCCAAACTTGAATCTCCAGATTCATTAGGGAGACCCGTTAGATTGACTTCAAATCAGTTCTGAACCTAGCGAATCTCATCCGGGGATTAAGGTAATGTTACTTTGATATACGATGGACATCCTTGCTTACTGACTTATATATTTACTTGCTGACTTGCCTACTCTTAGAATTCTTACATTTGTAACCAAGTAATTGCTTGATTCTGTTATGGAAAGAAGAATTAGTTATCTATTCTTTTCAGGATTTATTTAGCTTTGTGAATTGTACTCTTTGTATAGCCACCATTTCACATGCTTTCTTATCTTAATAAATGTTTGTGTATTTTTAAAACCTAAATTGTCTCACCTAAACTTCTGTATTAAAGGCTCATGAGCCCAACTCCTATTCCCTTAATGGTGAGGAGATATTTATTGAGGAGTTAATCCCTTATGTTATATGGGAATATTCCAATCTAGCTAAAATATTATTATCATAGAACATACAGTGCAGAAGGAGGCCATTCGGCCCATCAGGTCTGCACCGCCCCACTTAAGCCCTCACTTCCACCCTATCCCCGTAACCCAATAACCCCTCCTAACCTTTTTTGGACACTAAGGGCAATTTAGCATGGCCAATCCACCTAACCTGCACATCTTTGGACTGTGGGAGGAAACCCACACACACACACACACGGGGAGAACGTGCAGACTCCTCACAGACATTGACCCAGTGGGGAATCGAACCTGGGACCCTGGCGCTGTGAAGCCACAGTGCTAGCCACTTGTGCTACCATGCTGCCCTATTATTAAAATTGGGATGGTCGGGAGGAAGGTTGAAATTCCTGGCTGATTTTCCTCCTGCGGCTAAACAGCAGATTAGATTCTGGACCCAAAAATGGCTGGTTCCTAAATCCGGCTTCCTCTGGCTGAATATGAGGGAAATTAATCAGGGGATATATCTGATCTTGTTGTTCCAACATAAAGGGGCTAGGATTGTAAAATCACCACAAGTGCTACCCCTACCCATGATGGCCACCACTGAATCCTCTGCGGGGGTTGAAGTAGTTGTTCTTGTCCTCCTCCAGTTTTTTGCTGTCATCTGCATGCGAGAGAGAAGTGTTTTGCTGTGTGTCCTACAATATGTTTGGGCTAGAAGACTCGAATGATTGAATAGCTGCCAGTGCTTGCGAGCTGTGAATTGGTGGGTGCAAGGCTTGCAACAAGTCTGAGTGTATGTGAGTGAGATAAATGTCCTGCTTTTCAATTACCCGTGAGTGAGGTTGCAGGCAGGCATTGAAAATCGTCATCTCTGAGGGTGTCCCTAGACCCCAACGTCTCAGGAACATGGCATTATTTTCAAAAGACAGGAGGGAGGTAGACGGTAACCCACATGCCTCCTTTTAACTGGCCGCTGAGCTCATTTTGGAGCTCATTAAAAGGTGAAAGAGAAGCAGTTGTAAATTTCAGTTCGGAGGCATGGGGAACACACAGTGCCTGGAACATGTCACGGACACAGCAGGAGCCATGGGGACGGATGGATGCACCGGTCAACATATTTAAAAAGCGGAGAAAAATACTCAGCTGCTCAACCAGCTGCACACAGTTATCATCCCTGGACTGAGAGGCTTGGGGCGCGATTCTCTGGCCTCGTTGCGTTCTCGCTCAAGCGTAACAGGCTGGAGAATAGCCGGAGAAGCCAAAAACGAGATCCGCGCTGGACGCCAAACAGTTTGCGATGCAATAGGCCCGCTCCCATATGCAAAATCGGGATCTCGCTGTAGCGTGGTGAGAAACCAATTATCACCACTTAAACTCCATTACCATACAATCAACGAGAGCGACACCAAATCCAACAGCCTCCCATCATACAGTGGCCTCCCCAGCAAGTGGTCACGTTGGTGCCGATTAGAAGTCCTTTTGAAAAACGTGAACCTGTGGGAAGCCAAAGAGGTGAGCAGCCTCTTTGCACACAGGCAAAGACCCCGTGGGTGCTAGGATTGCCACCCCAGTGCTCTGGGGGGGGGGGGGGGGGGGGGGGGGGGACTCGACTGGGGGTGCAGACCCTCCACAATGGTGGGCCATCATGGGGGCAAGGGTCGGGGGGGGGGATCATTCACATCAATACCATGCCAACTCCTGCATCCTGTGTACCCATTCCGGGGGCAACCCGAGCCCCTGCCTGTCTGCCCCACCGACCAGCCAGTACCCCACCAACTGCTGAATGCGATCGCTAATAGGAATTGGCAATCATGGTTAAGTCATTGCCTAACATTCTGATCAGACCGTGATGCCTGGATACTGCGCTTGAAACCTGTGGGAGGCAACAACAGACACGTAACATTCAAACACCAGGGGAGGCATCATAACGGTTGTGCAAAAAAGTGCTTAATTAACAATACCCCACTACCGAGAGTGCCACCCACCCCCTCTCTGCCCCCACCTACCTTCTCCACCCCCTCCTCCCTACCCCAGTGTTCCTCAACATGCCTGCCCTCCTAGCTCTACCACTACATCTTGGTGTTTCCCCAGAAGGCACATCAGAGGTGGAGGCAGCCACCTGCTAACCACGTCCTGTGGCCTTTGATGCCTCTGGCGGGCATCCTTTGGGGGCTCTGGGGCCAGAGGACCCCGGCGCACTTTTCGGTGGCACATACACAGCTGTGCTGTCCTTTCCTGTGTGCTGACCCCGAGACGCGGCCTCATCAGAGGTTTGGAACTCGGGAGTGCTGGTGGCCACCATCGCAGCTCCATGGGATGGGTCCGGCCTTGCACTCAGTGCCCCCTCCTCCCCATTGGTGTCCATAGGGTTCACCTTGGGACGGAGGGTCAGCAGGTTCAAGCCCCGGCTGTCCCTGCATCATATGGCTCTGCCAGCCCTGGCGGCTCCCCATGGCCCGCACCATGGTGTCAACGCCCTCAGCAATGCTCCTCAGTGACTGGGACAAGCTCCGCAGTGACTCAGCCAATCCCACCTGAGAGCGGGACATGTCCCGCAGAAACTTATCAAGGTCGGCCTGGTACCGGGTGACATCCCCCAGTGAACTGGTCGTTCTGCCGAGGCCCTCATCCATGGCCGTCACCGGGATGGGCCAGCGCCGTCGGCTGGAGGACCAGCTGGAGAATGTACATGTGGTTCGTGGGAGGAGGGATGGATCAGTCAGTAAGGCAATAACAGGGTCGTGTTTGTCAGGTCCCCTGGGTTGAACCAGTGGTTCGTCGCCTCTGCTGTGTCCGGCCGCCTCCGCGTGGCTGACTGATCTATTCTCGGTCACTCCTGTCACCTCCAGGTCCCGTTCCTCGAAGGACGTGAGGATTCTTATGTCTGACACCCCTCCGCCCGTCTGGGCCCCCTCCTGCTGATTGCAGGAGAGTTTTTCCTGAGGAGACACAGAGAAGGCATCTTTAGCCACACGCGTGGGTCACAGTGGTGGGAGAGGGGGTGTGAAAGCGGGGTTGGGGGGAGGGAGGGCTGGGGGTCACTTGGAGAGTTGGGGGGTGGATTCTCCCGTGGGGCTGCAAACATCTCGTGGGGGTGAGGCGTTGGTGTCTACTCACTCGTGCTGTCCGGTTTAAGCCATTGACCTTCTTCATGCGCTGCTGGTCAGTCTGGTCATACTGTTAGAACTAACAGCTGCAGCCACCTCATCCCAGCCAGCACTGGTCACCTTGAGTATCACCCTCCGGGACCCTCTGGGTTATAGGACATTCCTCCTGGCCTCCACCGCGTCCAGGGGCCTCCCCAGGTCAGCATCCCCAAATCTTGGGGCTGGTCCCCTCGGCGCCATTGTTGCGAGCTGGCTGGGATTGGCTGAGCAAGTGCAGCTTAAGTGCTGCTCGACCTTGTTAATGGGGGGGGGACTGGTGAGCGTGGTCCCAGCGAATTAGTTGGCGAGCCGTTATTTGCGGCAAGAAACCTGCGTGGCCTCGTTAAGTGGACCAATTAACGTTGAATTACATTGCCGGCCTTGCTTGGCAGAGCGCCGGGAGTCTCACGGCAATTCCCGCTCGCTACCCGCACTTCAGAAATCTTCGGTTGAATTGCGCCCTTGTATTTGTAGGACAGAGGTTGGATTCCAGAGGGGGACATGTGGCTGCTGGCATCACTTGACCATCAGATGTTGGTTGAAGAAAGCCTTAGTGATCGAATGTGTGGCAGGTGAGGGAGCAAGTTATTCTAACGTCAGACAGAGCAGTAAGGAGGAGCTTCAGCAGATATATTCTCCGATGCAAAGAAGGCCAGAGGAACACAGGGTACGAAGGGAAGATCTGACCCAAAACATTGGGTGTCCCACTCCAGAGTCAGCTACCTACAGAGCACCAGTACTTCAAGAGACTGCACCTATTCAGGCAGTCTGATCCAAATAATCACAGCCCACATGGCAGTCTGCCACTTGCAGCTACCAAGGTCACTGAGGCGCTGAATCTTTACGTATCTGACTCGTTCCAGGAATCAGCTGTGGATCTGGGTGGCATCTCGCGGTTGGCAGCTCAACAGGTAATCAGGTAGGCCACGGATGTCCTGTTATAGAGGAAGGCATTTACAGACCAACCAGCCAGAATCTTGAACAGAAAAGGCTTGCACTCGTTGACTGTCCAGCTGTGACCACAGGAACTGCCCACTTTCGGGCCTCATCCTGCCACTGCTGGCATTAACCCAGCAACAGTTGCAGGTTTCACCATGTGGCAGTGTGACGAGCAAACCCTTGGATGTTTGCTTCCATATTTCCATGGCGGCGGGTGGTCTCTCATTCAAAGAGGTCGACCCTAATTCATAGGTTGTGGCGGGGGGGGGGGGGGGGGGGTGTTGAACCTCAATCACAGGTTGGGGGGCATCTCTCCTCAAAGGGGTGGGAGGAATCCATCATTCAAGGATGTGTGGGTGCGTCCCTCATTCAAAAGTAGCGTGATTCACCATTGGAAGGAAGGGGCGAGCAAAGAGCTACCCTTGTTTCCCTTGCAGCCTCAGGTAAGTTTAGTACCAATAGCAGCCACTGCCTCCTGTAGCACTGATATTCAATGGAGCTGCCCGCGTTAGAATGGCTGGCAGATCTTGGGCTGGATTCTCCATTTTAGAGAATAAATCCCCCACGCCGGCGTGAAAACGGTGGTCTTTTATGCTTGGAAAACTGGCATCAGAAGGCCATCGATGCCCCGATTTACTGGGGGCTATTAGGGAGCCAGCATAGAGCTCACAGCTCTAGCTGCCGATATGGCTCCCAGCACGTCTGGTTCTGTGGCCGCGCTTGCGCACGGTGGCGGCCTGCAGTGGCCGTGCCGTGCTCCATGGTGGACTCAGCCCGTGGACCTGGACCGATAAAGTAGTGCCTCCCATCAGCCGCTTGCACGCTACAGACCGCCTGCCCACCGATCAGCCCTCCCCCGACTGTGGCGTCCCCGGACTGAGCCCGCAGCCGCCACGCGAGCTTCCCGGACGGTGTGAACGCACGTAACCCATGCCGCTGGGAATTCGGCCTGTCGTGGACGGAGCATCGCGGGGCGGGCCTCAGGCAACGGCCTGAGGCGGTGGATAATCGGCGTGGCATGCTCCTAGAATATGCTGCTTTTCAGGGAGTGGAAAATTCAAAAACTAGCGGTGCTTCCGATTTTGGCGCCAAAACGGATTCTCCACCCCATCGCCAAACACGATTTTGGCATTGGAGAGCGGAGAATCCAGTCCCTTGTGTGGCAGCAAATTTACACTCATGGTGCTTGGTCATGTGAAAGTCCTGCTGCTGTCTAGCAAAGTGCCTGAATGGCACTATATGTGGTGGGTCTTTCCTAAATGAGATGACTCGGGGCTCTCACTGGCTCTCCAGCTGATACGCAAAATATTCATTGCCTCAATTAAAAATCAGCTATTGTATATATCTAACAATGTTGTGGTGTCTTGTGTTCAAGCCTACTCCAGTGTAGTGTTCCCTGTGGCTGAGGATGAAGTGGAGTCAGCGGCCTCCTATGTCTCTGCTCGCAAGTGAGATGTCCGTTGATTTTGTGCCTGTGGTGGAGGTGCCTTTGGTGGCTCCTACACAAGCTTCTGCGTTTGTGACATTGTGGGAGCAGCCTCTGTCACAAGGCTTTGTGCGTGGATGATTCCTAACATGGTGGACCACTCCTGATCTCCAGTTCCTCCTCCATCAGGGTTGGTGTGTGTGGAGCTGCACCACCCAACCAAGACATTTCCTTCAAATTATATACTCGCTTCTTCTACAGGATGAAGCGAAAGAAGTTTATGAGAAGGATACCTTCCCTCACCGACTCCAGGCTGACATTCCCATGAGATGGCATGCTCCTCAGTGAAGCCCACTGTTCAATAATGCCCCATAAGTTAGGGTTTCTTCTGCCCCAGTGATGTAACTGGCTACTAGACATGACACAATTAAGAACGACCGGCGCTCGGGCTGCTCAACCCATGTGAATTCCGATGGCGACAGAGTTAGAGACCTGTCAGCCGGCTGTGTCTCTCCATTCCTCTTTCCAGTTTGATGCGCTATCAATCGTACTAAAGACTCGAATGGGTACAATAGAGGCTTTATTACAGTTAGATGTTTATCCTCCGACTGCAGCTGGTAGAATGGCTGCTCAGGAGAAGTCATGCATATTTATACGGCTCCATGTGGGCGGAGCTAGCCGGCAGGGGCTACCGGCGAACCTGTAGTATAGGTACTACTGTACATCCCCTAATATAGGCACACACACAATTACACAGTGGATCACCACATAGTTTTTATCGGGTTACTGAATCCACCCCCTTGCACTAGGCGCACATCCTTCTGGTGACTTCCCAGCTGCTTACCTCCATTGGCACCTCCATCCATGCGCTCTTTGTGTCTGTAGGCACATATTTTCTTCCAGAGGCCAGGAACAAAACATCTTTCTTGTCCGGCATCTGAAAATCATGGTGTTGTCCGGATGCCTGCCCAGGCCAGCGCCGCTGCCCCATAGCTTCAGTGAAAGGTAAGTGTAATCATGACTGCTTTTTGCTTTTACAAAGTCTAGTTCCAGGCTTTTTGCTTTTACAAAGTCTAGTTCCAGGCTGCTCCCAGCGCTACTAAATGCCCCCCCCCTCTCTCCTTTCCACCTTCTCCACCCAAACCTTGGTGCGTGCTCTTGCAAGTTCAGCCATTCTTAAGCACAGTATGTGACAACACACCAAAAAACTCTCACCAGTTCTTGCAGCCGCAATCCACTTCCCCTTTAAGAGTTACAGGCTGCCTTTAAATAGTGCTAACCACTTGCAATATTGCGCTCCCTGCTGACGCATACAGCCAATGAACAGTGGGATGAACGATGATTGAAGCAGCAATCATGTGAAACAGTAGGCAGCATGGGTTCGACATGTACCTGCAGCGCAATGAACTGGCACGGATTCATTGCACACCTCAATCCCTCTCTTTAATTGCATATTAATTGTCTCTAATTATTGGACATTAATTGGGATTCACTTGTACTTCTAGATAATGAAGCGGAATGGAGCTGTGGTACTTGGGTTTGAGAGGTGTATGGCTGGAAAATATATTTCAGCATATAAAAGCTTATGAGAGTCAAGGTTGGACTGCAGGCTATCCTTCGCCACCTTCCTTTCTGGATTAGAACACTTACATTTTCAAGTTGTTGTTGTATGTGTTTCCACACCTAGTGGTGCACAGGTTAAACTTTCATCTGTTCCTATAGCGAGGTTTTACCTGTGGCAGTTTGCTAGCCCAGATGCAAGAGGCTTATAGCTTGCGGGGGTGGGGGAGGGGGCGGGCACACCGTATGTTTCCCACTCTTACTACCTGTCCTTGGCATGTTGGAAGGGTTTGTGCAGGTCGATGCTCAGCCTGCTATGAATGCACTTCCTTGGCCTGGGGTGGGACTCGAACCTGGAGCTTCTGGCTCAGAGGCAGGGACCGTACCCGCTGTGTCACAAGACATCCTTGTTGTATGCAGTACCTCTGATTATTATTTTCAAAAAGGCTTTCACAATTGTTTTAAAAACATGCAAATTATGTCTTCTGTAAGGAGGTTGGTAAACAAAGGTTTCAGATAATTGGCAAAAACAGTCACGAGGGAGATGAGAATTTATTTCAAGTTTGCTGTTGTGATCTGGAAATCATTGCCTGTAAGGTCCACGGAAACAGATCAAGAGCGACTTTCCAAAGGGACAATGAAGAGAAAATAATTGCAGTGCTATGGAGAAAGAGTGGGGGCAGGGAAATAGGGCGAATGGAAATAATTGGTCACTCTTTCAGAGAGCTAGCACAGGAACGATAGGCTGAACGACCTCCCACTGTGTGGATGATTCTGTGAACAAACATGTGCACGGCTCAATTTTGAACCTTAAGGCCTCAATTAAGGACGTTGTAGTTTAATTATTGTGAAAGCATAAATGCTGTTTAAAAAGCAGACGTTTTTTATGTGGATGTATTCTTAGGAGGATTTATACATGCTGTCACTATTTATAGGGTTGTTGGCCTAGAACAATGTGAAATAGCACTTGTTTTTGCATCATTCTATAAGCAGAACTATCAGCAATCCAGCCACAAAGCCTGATATGTTTTACTGCTGCCTGTCTTGACTGAGTAGAGTTTACAGACACCAAATGTATATGGATGTTGATATTCAATGTAACTAGTGCCAATGACCTTCTTCTGTGCTGTGCACTGAGAGTGTTTAATCACTAAATTACTGCCCTTTCCATATGACACATGCAGACTTTTATGGCTACCCTAAGCAGGCCTAATTACTGGACACTTCAAGCATGTATTATGACAACATATTTTAACTCATGTTTATATATGACTCTGCAATTAAATGGATATTCGGACTGCATAATCATTCTGCACGTGTCGCCATAAACCCACTTAATAAAGCCAATTAGCTACCAAATGTATAGATGAGGGGATTCGGAATGTTGCGTAATCACAACAATGCAACAAGTACCTCAGCCAATCCAAGCCATATTAAAAAGGGATGATGCAGAAACAGCCAAGGACACGTTCGGAACAAGAATGAGACCCCCCCACGCTCCCAAAGGAAGTAAGCGCTGAGAAAGGAAAGAATGTAAGACAGGGAAATATACTTGCATTTATAATTGTTGAATGAGCGATAATTAGAATGCATAATAGAAATTATGAACAAGGTGTATTTAAATATAATTCGAATTCTCCTCCACTCCCCTAAGGGTCTCTTTCTATTCAGCTGGGGCTCTCCTTTGTAGAGGGGAAGTCCCCCACTCCACCTTAAAGGGGAAGTTCATATTCCGAGAAGGTCATGGGAAATCGACTGTCCTTATCCCGGGACCTCCATTGGGGTTACAACAATAACTGATCTCTTCACAACTTCTGGGCATCCTGAAATGCTTTATAATTAAGCACTTTTCACTTTCGCTTGAGCTGCCTTTAAAAGCTTCTGAAGATCAGATAGCTGGACAAAAGAAAGAATGCTGAGGTGGCTACCCGAGCTGGCATGCCGAGCACTCACATCGTGCTGAGACAGTCACAGCTGAGTTGGTCTGGTCATGTAGCCAGAATGCCTGACACTCGCTTACCAAAATGAATCTTCTATGGAGAGCATGAGACTGGGGTGCACTCTCAGGACGGTCAAAGAAAGCATTACAAGGACACTCTGGAGGCTTCACTTAGGAGTTTTGGTATCAACCCTATATCCTGGTAGAAATTCGTTCAGGGTCACTGCAGCTGACGCAACTAAATTTCAAAAAATAGTGCGGCACCCTTTGAAAGCAGGAGAATATCCGAGGCAGAGAGTCAATGCAAGGAGAGGAAATCCTGAGGTAGCAACTCGTCTAAAACTCAGTCGTCTGCTTTAACCTGCCCTACTTTCAGCAGGACCTTATAAATGCAAATAGGCCCCACCAGAATCCGACCAAACACACCAGCTGATGAATATGGCCATCTTTGCATTATAGGACAAACAAGAAGACTTTTAAAGTGCAGTCACTGTTGGAATGTTGGAAATGTGACAGCCAATTTTGCATATCGCAAGGTCCTACAAATAGCAATGAATGCAAAAGGGTATAAAACTCCAGTGTACAGAGCATAACTCTGTAACTAAATGGGATAACAAATCAATATAGTCGCCAGTTTGAGACATTTACAGCATTTCGGAAAACGTAACAATGTGTTGATCACTAATATATCTGCACCAACAACAAATTGGCGCAGAATGATGACATCTCACAACTTCCAGTTGTTACTCGAGAAGTTAATGTATCTGACTTTTAAACCCACCTTTTGTGAGGGCTGTGGAGATATTTTGAAACAATTGCTCGAACCAAATCTCATTTATTTCAGAATTCCATGCAAAAACCCTGTACCAGCAGGTAAGAAAAAATAGCTCCCTTCTTTTTGTGCAGGTCTGGACAGATTTTCTTTTAGTAGATGTTGTATTTCTGACCTTTGTCCAAAAGAGCCATGATTATTTTGGCAAGCCTGCCATTTGCAGTCACATCTCAGTCTGCAGATTGTGGCTTGAAGCCTGGATTGAGATACGTTTGCCGAATCAGCTCCTTCCATATAAATATGACACGAACCCCACCCAACTGATTTAATGGGTGGATCATTCATCCATTTAGAAGTGATTGGATTTTCACCCCTTGGTTTTGGAGAATTAAGTAGCATTTTGCAGCAAAGAGCATTATTCGCCCAAGGTGTTTATGCTGTGTGAGCTTCCTGCCACCTGATAACATCTCACCTGGACAAAACAGTCTTCTCAGGATTTTGAATCAGAAAGTTTTGATATTTGATGACGAAGTCTCCAACCCATGAGAGGAAAATCTCCCCCAATCGCCATGAGGGAGATGAAACATTCTGACAAAGAAGCACTCTTGGGAGCTACGACCCTTATGGTGAAAGGTACTGGATTGACAGCTTCAGGACACCAGTCTGAGATTTCAGTCCTGATTGCTTGCATTTCCACTTAGCCCTGCAGTTTCAGAGATCATAATATCCCAGAGATTATTTGATCGCCAACATTGTGTTGGAATTTCTTGCAATGAGCAATGGGGTATAATTTGTTTTTAATGAGTTCTTCCCATGACAGCAGTATCATTGCACTGCCCATGAGGTCCTTGCACAGCATGGGCTGCAGCCTTGAAGTTTTCTGCCAAGGACTTAACACCTGTAGATGCCAACTCTGGCTCAGTTGCTCGCAGTTGTCTTTGATTCATAAGATTGCCCACTGCAGGGCAGATAAATCTAGACCGGTGCTGTATTGAAAGAGTGCTGCACAATTGGAAGTAGTCCTTTGAATGAGATGTTAAACCAAGTCAACATCTGCCCTCTCAGTGAATGTAAAAGATCCCATGGCACTAAGAGCAGGGGAGTTATCCCTGGTGCCCTGGCCAATATTTATCCCTCAGTCAATATCCAAAACAGAATTATCTGATCATTCCGACATTATGGGAGCTTGCTGTGTGCAAATTGGCTGCCCCGTTTCTTATATTGCAACAGTGAGTGGACTTCAGAATTACTTCATTAGCTGTCAGGCGCTCTGGGATGTCCCGTGACTATGAAGACAAGAGTTTGTTCTTACATCACCCTAGATCACTGGCGTTTTACTTCTCTTAAACCAATATAATCAACATAAGCAGTGAGTTGAGATCAGATTCAAAACCAATTAACTGCTTGGAGAAATGAAGTAAGTCGGACATACAGGGAACGGTACAAGCAAATATACAAAGACAGCAGTAAGTAGCCTGATCTTTCAAAGCTTCACCTTCCTCCCTACAATTTAGCATCAGTTTGAAAGTCTGTAACATGCCCAGCATTCATTTTATTTCATCCTGAACCATCTCTTCTGTATGGTTCAGCCTGTCTCTTTCTGCTTTGGCGATGACAGCTCTAAATGATCCATTAGTCTTTGAAGTGCATGGAACAAATACAAAGCGATTCTGGCCGTCCCGTTTGAAGGATGAAGGAACCAGAAGTAAGTGTTGGACTCACCATCAAAATGATGTTTTCTTATCTTAAGATGAAGTCCACCTTTTGTATGGAAGCCATACACACTGTGGCAAGCTGTTATTTTAGTCTTTTCCAGTCATGGCTGTGTAGTGGTTATGCCATCGGAATAGTAGTCCAGAGAATCTGTGTTTAAAACATTTTGAGAGTTGGAGTTCAGATTGAAGGAATATGCAGGAATGGAAAGCTCGTGTCACTAAAGATAACGCTGTCATGTTGTCATGAAAACTCAGATTCACTACAAATATCCTTATGGGAAGAAAGCCTAACCTGTTCTGGCCTCTTTGTGGGCCCAGTCCCATACCGATGTGGTTGACTCTCAACTGATGCCCAAAGTGGCTGAACAAGCCATTGAGATGGGCAATAAAGACTAGTTCTGCTAAGTAATGTCCACATCCAAGAATAAATAGGAAAAAAAACTTTGCCCTCCTCAACTTGGAAAATAATTTGTATTTCTACACAAAAGTTATCCCTGCCTCTTTATATATAATGACAGTCACGTAAAATTGACCACATATGATTTACTTAGCTGTTACTGCATGGAAATGGTATTGCACCACATTCCTTGTGCTCGGAACTAACAACGGTAGATTTTTTATTTGTTCCTTTTACCTTGATTGGGGATACTGTTTTGTAATAAAGGCAAAACAACAACCGTTTGCATTTAGATAACATATTGAACACATCTGAAAGCTCTACAAGGTTCTACAATGGAGTGTTATCAGCAGAACATTTGACAGTCCTGTAAAGAAGGAGCTATTAAGGTAGATGATCAAATGTTTGGTCAAAGAAGTAGATCTGAAGGACTGTCTTTAAGGGAGATAGGGAGGTTTAGGAAGGGAATTCCCTAACTTACAGCCAGGCAACTAGAGCGAAGGCTGTGATGAGTGGGGTCCTGCATGGCTCCGTGCTTGGGCCCTAGTTACTCACAATCTATACAGATGATTTGGATGTGGGGACCAAATGTAATATTTCCGTGTTTGCTGATCAAACTTGATGAGAATGTGAATTGTGCGACGGATGCAAAGAGGCTTCAAGGAGATTTAGACAGACTAAGCAAATGGGTAAAATCATGGCAGATTGAATAAAATATGGAAAAATGTGAAATTATCCACTTTGGTAGGAAAAACAGAAATGCACAGTATTTCTTAACTGGGTAGAGATTAGGAAAAGTTGATGTCCAAAGTGACCTGGGTGTCCTTGTTCGTAAGTCCCTGAAAGCTAACATGCAGGTGAAACAAGCAATTAGGAAGGCAAATGGTATGTTAGCGTTTATTGCAAGGGGACTTGTGCACAAAGGTAAGGAAGTCTTGCTGCAGTTGTAAAATGTCTTGGTGGGACCACACCACGTGTATTGGTCTTTGTAGCTAAGGAAGATCATACTGGCCATAGACTCAGATTCAGCAAACAAATCGTGGGGATGGTAGGATTGTCCTATGAGGAAAGATTGAGGAGACTGGGTCTGTATTCTCTCGAGTTTAGGATGCAACGGTGGTTTCATTGAAACATACAAATCTTTTACAGGGTTCAACAGGGAAGATGCAGAAGGATGTTTCCCCTAGTTGGGGGCATCTAGAGCCAGGGGCACAGTCTCAGAATAAGAGGTGGGCCATTTAGGACCAAGAAGAGCAGGAATTTATTCACTCAGAAAATGGTAGACCTTTGGAATTCTCTACCCCAGAGGGCTGTGGAGGCTCAGTCATTGAATATGTTCAAAGCAGAGGGTGACTTTGAAGGATGCAAGGATAGTTTGGGAAGGTGGCATTGAGGTGGAAGATCAGTTATGATCTATTTACGTGGTGGAGCAGGCTCAAGAGACAGAATGACCTACTCGTGCACCAGTGTTCCTAGTCAGAGGCTTCCGGGGCCAGAGTTAGAGATAGAATGGCTTGAAGAGACTTGAACACAAAGGTGACAATTTTAAACTCGAGGTGATGGTGGTCAGGGAACCAACGTAAGTCAGTGAGCAGTGAGCGTTGGGTGACTGGACTAATCATACTGGTGACCTATGTAAAGGCCAGACTGGATTAGGAGGTCAGGTATTCTTCCCTAAAGTGAACCAGTGGAGTTATTAAACAATCTGAAAGCTTCATCATTGGTGAGGCCGGCACATGTGAGAGAATTACAATGCCCAAGGGGACCATTCTTCCCCTCACATAGGTACCAGCTCTCTAATTGAGCAATTCCCTGAGTGCCATTCTCCTGCCTTTTACGTGTAACCCTGCACATTCCTCTTTTTCACATAACAGTCTATTTCCCTTATAGATGTTTCCATTGAATTAGCCGCCACCACACTCTCAGGCAGCACATTCTAGACCTTAACCACTCGCTTTTGCTTCTTTTACCAATTACGTTAAATCTGTACCCTCTTGTTCTCGATTCTTCCACCAGTGAGAATAGTTTCTCCCCATTTACTCTGTCCCACCCCTCATCATTTTGAACACTTCCATCAAATCTCCTCTTGACCTTCTTTTCTCCAAGGAAAAAGGTCCCTACCTCTCTGATATGTCTTTCATAACTTAAGTTCCTCATCCCTGCAACCATTATTGTGAATCTTTTCTGCAGTCTCTCCATATGTGGTCACATCTTTCTGAAAGGGTAGCACACAGAACAGGATGCAGTATTCCAGCTGGGGCTGAACTACTGCCTTATACAAGTTCAACATAACCTCGCTGCCATTATTAATAAAGTCTAGGTTATTGTATGCTTTATTAACTGCTCTCTCAACCTGTCTGGCCATCTTTGATGATTTTTGCACATGTACACCCTGACCCCTCTGAGAACTAGAGGAAAAATTAAAAAGAAAATACATTTTTTCTGGCACATTTCACGACTTCAGGACTTTCCAAGGTGCTCTCCAACCAATTAAGTAATTTTAATGCAGTCACTGTTGCAATGTGCTTAATCAGATAGTAATTAGTGGCCGGTGTACAGTTACATAATTGGAGACCTTTGGATTTGTGCTACCCTCAGTTGCATCAATTCTTAAAGCAAAGGATCTGAACAGAAGGAAAAAAAGGGTGTGATTTAATGGAAAAGAAACAGTAATATGTTTTGTGTGCGTTTAGCAGGGCGTTTCCCAGCACTTCCAGCACTGAGAATGACCCCGCTATTAAACGGGGCTCTGCTTAGTTTCTGGGTCCTGCTCAGGCCACACTTTGATTCATTTTCTGCACTAACAAGCTCAAATGGCACCCCAATCTCTGGACCCCTCCATGCTCCAACTTACCAATTAGGGGGTCCTCAAGCCCCCCTCCCCATGCCACCTCATAAGGGCAGGGCACTCCCAGGCCTGATCACCGGCATGGATAAGATGCCATCTGCGCATCCTGGCACTGCCCCTGCCAGTATGGCAGTGTCACGGTGCTAGAGTGGCATCAGGAATGCCGGGGTACCACCCTGTTCAGAGCCCGACCATCCCGGGGGGGGGGGTCATCTGATTTCCCCCCAAGTGCCAGTATGCCTGGTCCACGTTTGTGAAAACCAGTGCTGAATGGTGCCTGCTTGGGGTCTCTAAGGCGAGACCATTAGGTCCCGTGCCTTGGGTAACTCCGGCACAGGTACTTTCAATTGAGACTAACTACTTACTTGAATATGCAAATCTGGGTCACACCAATTGAGGGCAAGATTCAGATCACGACACCCCGTGAGATCTTATTAGATCCTGCGAGGCTTCACGAACATCGTAAATCTCACAAAAGACCTCTTGCGACATTTAACGGTCTCATCGCGTCCCAAATTGGGCACAAGACCGGTAAATTGGGCCCAAAGACCTTTCTGCCCAAAATGAAACTATCCATTCATCCCCTGTTGGTTTGGCTCAACTGGTCAAGAGGTCACGGGTTCACACCCTGCTCCCCTGAATACCCCGCAGTGCAATGCTGTGGTGATACTGCACTGTTGCATTTTGCGTCAGAAGTTTAACCAACTCGGGTTAGTGGATATACTCTCCAACATTGTTCGTCAGTGCAAATCAATCCAATGTTAATTTATATTCATTATTTCACTGGCACAAACCCATATTAAAGGTTAAATGATGAGAATTCTGCCTTTTAAGCAGTTAGGCAGATACATATTGAAACTAAAACCCGAGATGACACATTGGAATAGGAAAGGAAAAAGTGCTGTGGATGAGGCCAAGGCAAACTGTTAACTCGCAACAGCAGATTTGAAAATGATTCAATCATTCATTATTGTTTCAATCAATGTGAGGATGTTATCCATTAAATTAATTGAAACATTAGGATGTATATCAATAGATTTTGGAATGTCATTCAAACCTTGTGTGCAGCTTTGCCAGTTCTAAATTCTCAAGGAACATGGTGCATTTCGGGAGGGGGGGGGGGGGGGGGGGGGGGGGGGAGGAGGAGCAGGAACAGGCAACGTGGTTGTCACAGATTGGGTTGTGGAAAACTTTCTTCTGGCAAGTGGGCCAATAGCTAGAGGTCATAGATTCAGTATTATTGTCAAAAGGCCTGGAGGAGAGATGGGGAGAGTGAAGTCACCATAGTCCCAGATGATCAAAGGCTGCTTTCCCCTTTGAGGGGGAGATATGACTGGCGGTGATTTAACCTGAGGATCACCACACCTGAGGCGCGGGGCAAGGTTGTGAAGGCGGGCCTTCGTGAATAACCTCAGCCGGTACAGGAGTTGAACCCACGCTGCTGGCCTTGCTCTGCACCACAAATCAGCAGTTAACGCTCAAAAGGGTTGTGAGGATCTGAAATGCTCCACCTGAAAAGGCGATGGAAGCTGATTTTGGAAATAATTTGAAGGGAATTAAACAGGTATTTGACGATGAGGAACACACAGTGTTACGGGCAAAAACCCAGTATGTGGAACTAAGCTTAAAAGGCGAGCACAGTCTTTTTCTTTGTTCTTCCATGGGATGAGGGAAGCACTAATAAGGCTTTCCTTAAACTGAGTAGGTTGTTTAGCCATTTCAGAGGGCAATTAATAGTCAACCACATTGCTGTGGTTCTGGAGTCACATGTAATCCAGACCGGATTCGGACAGCAGATTTCCTTCCCTGAAGGACATTTTTTATGGGCCAGGGTTTAGAGAATCCCAAAGTGTATCATGGAGTTCACCTGGCCCACAACTTGTAATAGATTGTGGCATGGGGAGCACACGGCCCACTCTACAGGTGTGGTAGAGCAGAAATGGAAAAGTATTTTTTAAAGCAAAACAATGTTTATTCTATGAACTCAAGCTAACCTTTTTAAAACATACAGTGAACATCTTAGTAACCATCAATTCAAATACAACCCCCAAAGAATACAACACTAATTAATCCTTAAACTTTCCTTTTACGATCCATAAGACATTAAAAAAAACTTTCAAAAGAAGCACATCAGGTTTAAATTCACTACTGAGAATAGTTATCATTCTGAATTCACCAAACGATCAAAAGATAGTCTTTACATGGCAGAGTGAAGAACATTGCACCTTCTTTGGCTGGCTGCAGCTCCAACACTAAAACGAAACCAAGAAACACACACACCCAAGCTTTTGTCAAAGTGAAACTAAAAGCTGACAGACAGCCCAGCCCCACCCTCACTCTGACATCACTGCAGTAACTTGAGTAGACAAACATTTCTTAAAGTGACATTCTCATGACACCTCCCACCCCCCCAAAAAAGCCATCAACTTCAAGATGGCTTAATCTTTCACCGTTTAACTATCCTTTAAGAAATGCGCACAGTAAATATACTTTTTCGTTTAAAAAAAAAAACCAAAACACGCAAATAGTTATAATAAGATAGTCCATTTTTTTCTTCTTCCTCCAACTGGAATCCTCCTCGATTGACAGTCTCTTTGAACAAGAAGGTCTCTGCACGATCCACCCATTTCTCTATGCCTCGGCATGTCTCTTTAAAGTCAGATACTTTAGTTCAATCTGATTACAGGGTCCCTTGCAATTCTCCAACACAGGAGCATTGGTTATCACAGCTTTCAGGCAGTCAAATGCCTGTTGAAACTCCGCTAACCACTGAAATTTTTGACAGTTCTTCAGCAAGTCTGTCATTGGAGCAACCAGGCTACAAACATTTTACACAAATGTTCGATCAAATCCCCTCATGCCAAGAAATAGCATTATTACCCTTTGTGTCGAGGGTATTGGAAACTCCCCATTAACTTTTGGTTTCACATCTCGTGGTACCATTCGACCCTGTCCGATTGTATGGCCAAAGAAAGTGTCTTGGGCTTTTCCAAATTCAGTTTTGGCTAGGTTTACCACCAAACCTGCCTCCTGAAGTCCATCGAATAACTCCATCAGATGTTTTAAATGTTCTTCCCATGTCTGGCTGAAAATTACCAGATTGTCGATGTATACTGCACAATTGGCTAATCCTTAAACAACTTTGTTAGTTAACTGTTGAAATGTGGCTGCCAAATGCCATGCCAAATGGCACAACTTTGAATTGGTATATACCATCTGGAGTCACAAAAGGGGAAATCTCCTTCACCCTTTCGGATAAAGGTACCTGCCAGTAACCTTTAAGTAAATCCAATTTGGAAATACAAGCCGATTGTCCCATTTCTCAATGCAATCCTCCAAACGTGGGATAGGATAAGAGTCCATTCTTCTATCTGCATTAACCGTTTTATAGTCCACACACAACCATTGGATACTGTCTGGTTTAGGTACCTTCACAATGGGTCAGCTCCATTGGCTGCAACCCACTTCAATTATGCCATTTTGAAGCATACTCTCAATCGCTTTGTTAACCTGTGCCAATTTTAAAGGGTTAAGTCTATATGGATTTTGTTTAATTGGAACAGCATTTCCCACATCTACATCATGTATAGCCATTTTAGTATTTCCCAATTTATCTCTACAGACATGCTCTTGTGATATCAATAACTCTTTGAGGTCAGTCCGTTTTTCCTCTGGAAGGTAACTCAACACTTTATCCCAAATTTTAAGAACATCCTCATTTTCCAATTTAATTTGAACGATGTAAAATTGACAGTCATCTGGATTTGATTTGTCACTTTGAGTTAGAATCATTAAAACCTCCTCCTTTTGCTCTCCTTCCCTTTTGAGCATATTCACATGACACACTCGGTGAGTCTTCCTTCTATCTGGCGTTTTTACCACATAATTCACCTCACTTAATTTCCTTTCAGTCTGATAAGGTTCACAAAATCTTCCTTTTAAGGTTCACCTACCACTGGTAACAATACTAAAACTTTATCTCCACTGGCAAAACTACCAACTTTGGATTTCTTGTCTGCTTCATCACATGTTGTGCAACTTTAAAATGTTGTCTAGCCAATTCCCCTGCTCTATTGAAGCATTCCCTAAATTTTGACACGTATTCCAATAATGTAATTTCCGATTTCTCATTCACCAAGTTTTCCTTAATCAATTTAAGTGCTCCTCTTACCTCATGACCAAAAATTAGTTCAAAAGGACTGAATTTGGTTGACTAATTAGGTGCATCCCTGAGTGCAAACAATACGAATGGAATTCCTTTATCCCAATCCTCTGGATAATCTTGACAATAAGCCCTCAATATTGTCTTTAATGTCTGATGGCACCTTTCTAATGCTCCCTGCAATTCTGGATGGTACGCAGTTGATTTAAATTGTTTTATTCCTGAACTATCCTTAACTTCTTTGAATAACCCTGAGGTAAAATGTTATCCTTGATCCGATTGTATTTCTGTGTGTAGTCCATATCTAGTAAAAAAATTTAAGTAACTCCTCCACAATGTTTTTAGCTGTAATATTACATGCTGACATGGCCTCTGGAAACCTAGTTGACACATCCATTATTGCCAAAAGATATTGATTCCCACTTTTCATTTTTGGAAGCGGTCCTATGCAATCAATTAGGACCCCTGTAAAAGGTTCCTCAAATGCTGGAATAGGTATTAAGTGTGCTGGTTTTATCACTGCTTAAGGTTTCCCTATCACTTGACATGTGTAACATGATCGACAAAATTTAACTACATCTTTATGTAGTCCAGGCCAATGAAAATATTTTTGTAATTTAGCTTGAGTTTTCCTTACTCCCAAATGACCTCCCATTGGAACCTCATGTGCAACTCACAACACCACCTTTCTATACCCTACCGGTAATACTACTCGATGAACTTCTGCCCACTTTTCATCTGCCTGCATTTTCTCATCAAGACATCATTTTTACAATAATAAGACTCTGCTATACACTCAGAAATTCTCTTCCGTATATGCTTTCTGATACATCCATTTTATTTCTACATCTTTCCGTTGTAACTCCGCCACTTTTCCTGAACTAAAAATATCCGCCTCATCCTCCTCTTGTTCTTTTTCATCCATCTGATCAAAAATCGTTTCTGATAATTGAACTTCCACTTTATCTTCACTCTTTGATTTCACCTCTTCTCTTAAACTGTGACTTTGCGACCTTGTTACTACACAATCTGGAAAAATCCCAGGATATTCGTCCTTCAACATTTCAGTTGTCTGATTTTCCACTGGCTTATCAACCACAGTAGGCATCACTCCCACTTGTGATCCTGTATTACCCGAGATAAACTGTATTCTTGGACAAGATAGTTTCTCTATTGCTCCTGCTACCACTTCACCACTCTTCACTGGATTTTCCAACCTTACCTTATATAATGGACCACGACCCTTCTCACCCTGAATTCCACATACCACCTTTTCTGGCAACATTCTTCTCAAACTACATAACTTCTCTTCTCTTACCATTAAAGATTCACTGGCTCCCGAATCTCTTAAAATTGTGACTTCATTACCTGCTCCTCCTGATACACATGAGTAAACTTTATCCACACAAGTAAATTCTTTAAAGACATCTTATCAATCACCTCTTGATCAGGCTGTTCAATCTTTTGCACCTCCTTCGCTTCACTTGGGTTTTCCTTTACCACTTTAAGAAACCCCACTGTATTATCCTGTTTTACCATATCAGCCTTCCCAGTGTTTTTCTTCAACCACCAACAGAGATAGCCTTTACATGGCAGAGAGAATAACATTACACATTCTTTGGCTGGCTGCAGCTCCAACACTAAAACAAAACCAAAAAACACAGACACACCCAAGTGAAACGAAAAGCTGACAGACAGCCCAGCTCCACCCAAACTCTGACATCACTGCAGTAACTTGAGCAGACAAACATTTCTTAAAGTGACATTCTCATGACCCATCCATGAACCAGATGGGTTTTTACTGTCACTATAGTTTGTCAGTTATAATTCACAAGGAACATGGTGCCTTTCCAAAATAGTTACCTACTCACCATTATGGAGACTCATTTTATTGTTCATTGAATCGCCATTCTACTAGCTGCCATGGTGAGATTTGAACCAATGTTGCCAGAGCATTTCCCTGGGCTTCTGAATTACTATTCCATTGACATTACAGTGAAAGCCCTTCTTCTGTGCTGGACACTCCCATGACTCCATCATCCCTGAACATGGGCATCTAGGATATATGGGAAGAGTTTCACAAGATTCAGGGCATAATCTGGGTCTTCAAAATGTCAAGTTCCAAGTTGTTATTGTGAGAATGGGCAGTTAGATGAAATGTCTTTATGATGAGATGTTATGGAATACTTCACAGGAAGTAGGTGCATGCATCAAGGAAAACACTTGGGTCTCGAGAGAGAGCAGGGTAGTGGCGTTAGTGTTAGATTTCTCCAGTTTAAAAAAAAAACTCATTGACACAATAGCTTCTCTCTGTGCTGCAACCATCTGCAGTTCTGAAGCTACATAAATGGAAGCTATTTGGCTGGGAAAATAAACGCAAATCATAAGGGCAACGATTTAAAATGAATAAATTGTTTGGGAGACTGATGATTGGAAGAAAGATTATCCTTGCAGCGTAGCGGGTATGTGGAACAAAATAAGGATTTTATTGATGTAACTTTATTCCTTCAAAAAGAAACATTATAATATCTGGCTGGAAATGGGAATGCAGCAAAGGAAATATAACGGTTGAGAGAATCCTGTCTCGAATCCTGATCACTTGATTTTTTTTTTTTTTACTGACAATTTTCTTTGTTGAGATATGGTCCAGACCTTGTGTAAGAGATAAACTTTAAACTGGGTCGATATCAATGCCCTGTGTATGCACCAGGTTTAAAAACGCATCACTTGCCTCTTCTTCCTTCTAGGTCAGGAGATGGAGACGTGTGGTTCAGAAACAGAGAATTTCTGCAGTGGAAAGGATGAGGAAGATGTGGTATGGGAGAATGTGGAGTGTAACCGGCACGTCCTCAGCAGATACATCAATCCCGCCAAGCTTACACCATACCTCCGACAGTGCAAAGTCATTGATGAACAGGATGAAGATGAGGTGCTCACTTCACACATGCTGCAGTCCAAAATTAACAGAACAAGTAATTGAGTTTAATTATTTTTCTTTAATGTGTTACATCTGTTGTACTTTTCAATGCACAGTGTATTCCTGTGGTTTAATATCAAATGGCAACAGTGAACCAGGAACAATTTTCAAGAAGAAATTCCTTTTTTTTTCTATTAGTCATTCTTAGGTACAGCCTTACTGGTACAACCCAGCATTTATTGCCCATCCCGAATTGGCCTTAGCAAGGGAGGTGAGCCCCCTACTTGATCCAAAGCAGTCCATGTGGTGAAGATGCTGTTTGGTAGGGAATTCCAGGATCTTGATCCATTGTCATTGAAGGAATGATGATATCATTTCAGGTCAAGATCCTATTTGACTTGGAGGATAACTAGGAGGTGGTGGTGTTCCACCTCCTGCTCGTGCCTTCTATGTGTTACAGTTTGTGTCAGAGCGGTTCTGCTGAAGTAGCTTTCTTCGTTGCTTTACAGTTAATCACATCTTTTTGACAATGCATTTTATCGCATCTCTCTGAAGAACCCTTCTGCCTTGTATGTCTCTCTGTACTTTCTTCTCAAGTCATGAATTCACTTCTACCCTCAGGTACTTGAGGTTGTGTGCTTGCTACGACTTGAGATGAGAAAGTTGGACTTTAAAAAAAAAAAAAAATGGATTCGGAGAATTTTCGATTGTACCGGGGGACGAGGCAGGGGTGCCCCCTGTCTCCCCTGCTGTTTGCGCTGGCGATCGAACCCTTGGCCATGGCGCTGAGGGGCTGGAGGGGGATAGTGCGGGGGGGGGGGGGGGGGGGGGGGAGGAGGAGCATCGGCTGTCGTTATATGCAGATGATTTATTGTTGTACGTGGCAGACCCGGTGGGGGGGAATGCTGGAGGTGATGAGGATTCTAGGAGAGTTCGGAGACTTCTCCGGGTATAAGCTCAATGTGGGGAAGAGTGAGCTGTTCGTGGTGCATCCTGGGGACCAGGAGAGAGGGATTGGGGAACTCCCGCTGAAAAGGGCGGAGAGGAGTTTCAGATACCTGGGGGTCCAGATAGCTAGGAGCTGGGGTGGCCTGCACAGGCTGAGCCTTACGAGGCTCGTGGAGCAGATGGAGGAGGAGTTTAGGAGGTGGGATGTGTTGCTACACTCTCTAGCGGGCAGGGTCCAGTCGGTCAAAATGACGGTGCTCCCGAGGTTTCTGTTCCTCTTCCAGTGCCTCCCTATCATGATTCTGAAGGCTTTCTTCAGGAGGGTCAATAGGAGTATTATGGGATTTGTGTGGGTGCAGAAGGCCCCGAGGGTGAGGAGGGTGTTCCTGGAGCGGGGTAGGGATGTGGGGGGGTTGGCGTTGCCCAACCTAAGCGGGTACTACTGGGCCGCAAACGTGGCGATGATACGTAGGTGGATGATGGAGGGGGAGGGGGCTGCATGGAAGAGGTTGGAGGCGGCGTCCTGTGTGGGCACGAGCTTAGAGGCGCTGGTGACGGAGCCATTGCCGCTCCCCCCGGCAAGATATACTACGAGTCCGGGGGTGGTGGCTACCCTCAAAATTTGGAGGCAGTGGAGGCGGCATAGGGGGGAGGTGAAGGCTTCTGTTTGGTCCCCGATACGGGGGAACCACTGGTTTGTACCAGGGAGGATGGATGGAGGGTTTTTGAGCTGGCACAGGGCAGGTGTACCCGGGAGGATGGATGGAGGGTTTTTGAGCTGGCACAGGGCAGGTATCAGGTGGATGGGTGACCTCTTTCTCGATGCGACCTTAGAGGAGTTGGAGGGGAGGGCGGGGCCTCCCCCCCAGGGAATACCTTCAGGTATATGCAGATTAGGGCGTTTGTTAGGCGGCAGGTGGCGGAGTTTCCATGGTTGCCGCCAAGGGGGGTTCAGGATAGGGTGCTCTCGGGGACGTGAGTTGGCGAGGGGAGGATCTCGGCAATCTACCAAGTGATGCAGGAGGGGGAGGAGGCCTTGGTGGAAGAGCTGAAAGATAAGTGGGAGGAGGAGCTGGGAGAGGAGATCGATGAGGAGACGTGGGCGGATGCTCTGGGGAGGGTGAATTCCTCCTCCTCTTGCGCGAGGCTTAGTTTAATCCAACTAAAGGTGCTGCATAGGGCGCATATGACTGAGACAGGGCTGAGCCAGTTCTTTGGGGGAGAGGACAGGTGTGTCAGGTGTTCGGGGAGCCCAGCAAACCACACCCACATGTTTTGTGCGTGCCCTGCATTAGAGGGCTTTTGGAGGGGCGTTGCGGGACGTTGTCAAGGGTGGTTGGTTCCAGGGTGGAGCCGGGCTGGGGGCTCGCAATATTCGGGGTAGCATTGGAGCCGGGAGTGCAGGAGGCGAAAGAGGCCGGTATTCTGGCCTTTGCGTCCCTGGTAGCCCGGCGCAGGATTCTTTTGCAATGGAAGGACGCGAAGCCCCGGAGCGCGGAATCCTGGATCAACGATATGGCTGGGTTTATCAAACTGGAGAGGGTCAAGTTTGCCCTGAGGGGGTCGGTGCAAGGGTTTGTCCGGCGGTGGCAGCCGTTTCTAGACTTCCTGGCGGAGCGTTAGGGGGTGGTCAACTTCAGCAGTAACCCGGGGGGGGGGTTCCTTGTTCGCTACAGGGGATGTGTAGCTGGTTTCATGTTTATTATTTTGTTAATTTATTGCTTTTGTAGTGCCGGGGGGGGGGGGGAGGGGGGGGAACTGTTTTTCTCTTGTCTTCTGTTTTGTTGGTTAAAATTTGTTGAAATTTTGAATAAAATTTTTTTTTTTTTTAAATGGTTACACATGAAAAAACTGAGAGCTGTTTCCCTCCACCTGTGGCTCTCAGCAGACTTACCGGGCCACCTGCCTCCACTGTGGTTTGCATGGCTGTGAAAGGCTGATTTAGCTGAGCTTTAGTTCTATCCCTCTGTGCCTCTTGACCTCCTGAAAAGCAAGGCCAGGGTTTCCTACTAAAGCACATCTATTTCAGCCTCTGAAGAGCAAGTGAAAGGGTCCTCATAAAACTGGTTGTATACAGCAACATCCCAGTCAGAATTAAGATGATTGGGTAATTCCTCTGAATATCATGCACTGCTGTGAGTGACTGGGTTTGATTTTAGCCACATAACTATCCTCCACTCACTGCATTTTGCTGGAGAAATAATCTTGCTTTATTTAGGCGGCTATGGTTGTCGTATTGAGTTCGCTTCACTGTAGTTCGTAAAAATCCTGTTTAGATAGACAATGCTTTCATTTTGTTGAATAAACTGACACTGCCTGCTGTAAAATAGACTCTGCGAGCTCAAAGCCCTCTCCAAAACCCCACCCACGTCTCAAACTCATTGGCTTTCACAGTGATGTCAATTTTCATTCTAATCAATCGAGGTGTCTGAAAGAACTAATGGTTTTATAAGCTTTGTTTTTCTTCCTTGCCTCAATTTAACAGAGATTTGAGTAAAACAAGAAGCCTGCTTTCAGCCTCAGCCACAGCGTGTGCTCTGGAGCAATTTTCCGCCAAGAATGTTGACTGACTGCAGGTGCCTTCATTTTAAATTTGATAAAGTTGAAGAGTGGGCGGCTCCATTTTGGGGGGCCCTTCGCGCTCACTTACCTGTGGTATCCTGCTGTGACTTTCAAGCTGGAAGGTCTCTGATTGGCCCTCTAGCTTTGAGAGCCCGTCCACCATCCTTCATTGGATGGTGAGCCTGCCCTCTGGCCACGAATCACCCAATCACCTGAAAGTGACTCTCTCATCAGTACAGGTTTCTGGCCCCAATTCGAGCCTAACGGCAGGGTTCAGAAATGGCCCTAAACAAAGGGCATGAAAACTCGGGAAAATGCGGATCTACAAATGTGTGATGGATTAAAGAATCAGCTTCTAGCAAAACAACCACGAGGATCTGATCCCTATGTTTCCACCAAATCTGCTCTTTTTTTTTTTGACAAACAGTTTTATTGAGGTAGTTTTTTGGCATTGTAAACAGTTACAAACATCAACAGAAAGAAAGCAAAAAAGGCAGAAATGTACAAACATCCACGTACATTCAATACTTCAGTTGTAACATGCTGCACAAGCCCGCTCCTCTCCCACCGGTACTACCCGCCAATTTATCCCTCCTACTCTATTCTACTCTATCCTCTCTTCCCCCCGCCCCCGGCCCCTGCTGACACTCACTCTCCCGCAAAGAAGTCAACGAATGGTTGCCACCTTCGGGGCAAACCCCTGAACAGATCCCCTCAAGGCGAACTTAATTTTTTCCATACCCAGGAAACTTGACATGTCCGTAAGCCGCACCTCAGTCTTCGGGGGCTTTGAGTCTCTCCATGCCAATAATATTTGTCGCCAGGCTATCAGGGAAGCAAAGGCCAAAACAACGGCCTCTTTCTCACCCTGGACTCCCGGGTCTTCCGAAACCCCAAAAATTACCAACCCTGGACCCATCGCCACCCTTGTTTGTAGCACCCGGGACATGATCCCCGCAAATCCCTCCCAGTATCCCCTAAGCATCGGGCATGCCCAAAACATGTGTATGTGGTTCGCTGGTCCTCCTGCGCACCTAGCGCATTTGTCCTCTACCCCAAAGACTTTGCTCATCCGAGCCACCGTCATGTGGGCCCGGTGAACGACCTTGAATTGAATCAGGCCGAGCCTGGCACATGTTGCGGTCGAATTTGCCCTACTCAGGGCTTCTGCCCACAGCCCGTCCTCCATTTCCCTGCCTAGCTCCTCCTCCCATTTGATTTTCAGTTCCTCCGTCAGGGACCCTTCCTCCTTCATGAGCACCTTATAAATATCAGAGACTCTACCCTCCCCTCCTTGCCCCCCTAGAGACTATTCTGTCCTGGATCCCAAATCTGCTTTTATGAGGAGGTTAAGTATGTTGGGCCTCTGCTCATTAGAGTTTAGGTGAATGAGGGGAGACAATATTGAGACATATAGGATCCTCGGGAGACTTGACAGGATAAATGCTGTGAGATTGTTTCCCCTTGTGGGAGAGTCGAGGGACCAGAGGGCATAATCTCAGATTAAGGGGTCGCCCAATTAAGACAGAGATGTGGAGGAATTTCTTCTCTGAGGGTAGTGTATCTGGGAAATTCTTTACCACAGAGAGCTGTAGAGGTTGTTAAGTATGTTGAAGGCTGAGATAGACAGATTTTTATTTAATAAGGGAATCAAGGCATAAAGAAGAAAGTGGAGTTGTGGATTATCGGATCAGTCTTGATCTCCTTGATTGGCAGTGCAGATGCGATGGGCTGAATGGCCTACCTATGCTCTGACGTTTTTTATGGTCTTATGCCATTCACATTTATGCCATTCACATTGAAGCTCAGTGTAAGGGGCAGCAGGGTAGCATGGTGGTTAGCATAAATGCTTCACAGCTCCAGGGTCCCAGGTTCGATTCCCGGCTGGGTCACTGTCTGTGTGGAGTCTGCACGTCCTCCCCGTGTGTGCGTGGGTTTCCTCCGGGTGCTCCGGTTTCCTCCCACAGTCCAAAGATGTGCGGGTTAGGTGGATTGGCCATGCTAAATTGCCCGTAGTGTCCTAATAAAAGTAAGGTTAGGGGGGGGGGGGGGTTGTTGGGTTATGGGTATAGGGTGGATACGTGGGTTTGAGTAGGGTGATCATGGCTCGGCACAACATTGAGGGCCGAAGGGCCTGTTCTGTGCTGTACTGTTCTATGTTCTATGTCACGCAATTCCCAGCTGTAAACACAGGAGGAAGGGCAAACCATCACTACTGCAATGATACAAAAGTATCTTTTGTTGCTGTTTGTTTGCCTATTTTGCCACTTCCATAACCAAAGAGTGGTTCATGGAACTCACTACCATACTGAGTATTTGAAATGAGTAGCAAAGATGGATTGAAGCGAGATCAACACATCTAAGAAAAAGCAATAGAAAGATATGCTGAAAGGATTAGATGAAGATGGGTGTGAGGAGACTCATTTCGAGCATAAACACTAAACGTAGACCGATTGGGCTTATGGTCTGTTACTGTGTTGGAGACGTACTGCTGGTGGTATTGGGTTAATAAAGGACACAATCCACCACAGCGAGAGAAAGGGGATTAACCCACCCTCCATAACTCCTATCTCATGTCAGAATGTACCTGCAGAAACATCCCGACTCCAGGTTTTGCTCCTCTTCCCAAGGATAAGTATGTTTTCAGTGAAAGAAACAGTGGTTCAAACAGGATCTCACTTTCTTCACTCTTTCCAAAGGTCGACTGCTGGATATCCTCCAAACAAAGGGACAGAGAGGGTACGTTGTTTTCCTGGAAAGCCTTGAGTTCTACTATCCAGAATTGTACAAGTTGGTCACAGGGAAGGAACCCACGCGCAGATTCTCTACTATAGTAGGTAAAATGACTACTTTCATTACTGCAATCAATCATGGGCAACTATTAAATTAAATGTTTCAGGTGAACTGTTACGCTCCTCCTTTCCATCTGTTTCTGTTGATTCATTATATATTTATGTTGGAAGAGAGTGGACTGGTGTCATTTTAAATTTGAAATCAAGAATTGGGTGCAGCTTTCAACAATTAAAGAAATGTTCTGGACCTGGTTTGAATGTCCAAATTGCCCGCACCACATCTGAAAAGCTCTCCTTTGCTCCAATTTTCATTGGTCCGTGGGGAAAGAGCAGGGTAGTGGGATAAATTGCTCAGCTCTACCAAAATGCCAGCTCAGACTTGCTCAGCCGAATGGTCGTCGTCCGCACTGTATCATTCTATGATTCTGGAAGCTGACAGAAGGATTTGAATTCAGGTACGCAAATACGTGATTGAACTAATATTAATATTATGTCCTCTGATGCCCAACTCCTTCCATCGTTCTGTCAGGCTCAGTAAATTTGTACTCTGACCTAAAGGCTGCAGTCTCTCCACCGGTGTTACGCCAACTTCTTCATGATAAGGCTCCACAGCTCCTCTAAATGAGTTCCACCTCAGTTATCATAGTTAAAACAGAATATTGAAAAACAGAATGAATAGAAAGCAAACAAAGTAGGAGGCCATCAGTGGTCATTCTTTAATATGTTTAAATTCAAAGGGGGCACGGTGATGATAAATCCCTTTTAAAATCCCAAGTAGATTTTATACGGAGAGGCAAAATGAAAGAACTTTTCCTGCATTCTACAAAATGCACGGTGTTGACACTTTACATGTTCAAACAAGGCCATATTGGACGTAATTTTGGATTATTTCCTGAATTGGTTAGAGTTGCACCTGATTTTTGAATTCAGTTTATTTGGATTTAGTCTGAGTTTGTCCCCGATTTTCATTGCCCCCCCAGTGGCTGCCATGCCTTCAACTACCTGGGCCCGAGCCTCTCGAATTCCCTCCCCAATGCTCGACACCTCACCTCCTTCAGGATTCTCCTCAAAACATTAACCAAACATTTGTTCACCCATTCTAATATACCCCTATCTGGGCCAATGTCAGGTTTCTGTCTGATAGCTCTCCTTTGGAGTTCCTTGGGCGTTAAAGGTGCTAAATAAATCCAAGTGGTTGTTGTTAGATTTAAAGAGAATGTGATGTGGCCATGAAATACTTCAGCCATGCCTCACACTTGCCCTCTGGCATTGATGGTCATGTTCTGTATTGCAGTGGAGGAAGGACATGAGGGTCTGACACAGTTCCTGATGAATGAGGTGATAAAACTGCAGCAGCAGACAAAGGCAAAGGAGGTGCTGCGCTGCGACCTACAGGTCAAAATGAAACAGCTCGAGGACGAGAAGAAACAGCTGAAGCTGGTGAATCAAGAACTGCACACCTTCCAGGAACGTTACAACAAGATGAAGGAGGAGAGAAACAACTACAATGATGAGCTTATGAAAGTTAAAGACGACAATTACAACCTAGCCATGAGGTACGCACAGCTCAGCGAGGAGAAGAATATGGCAGTGATGAGAAGCCGGGACCTGCAACTTCAGGTAAGACGTGAGATATTTGGGGAGTATTTAGTACTCAAAGTTACTCCTGATGGAACACACCAGCTCTGTGCCAGTGATCACAGTTACCGGAGCCAGTGCCATAATAGTGTTGGTATCTGTATCAGCGCCGTAATAATGCTGGAATGGGATATCACTGTTAGTGTTATAATACTGCTAGTATCAGTATCGATGTTATAACTATGCTGGTATTAAGACTTAAGGACTATACAATACCATCTTTCTGCAGGCTGATGGTTCTGGCCAAATGATGCACTGTTGTTACTGACACTTGATACTGAAGCATTTTGCAAGGTGACAAAAAGTTTAGCTCCCATATTATTGCCACAAACAGCACAGTTGGTAGCTGTTTGTGTTTCACAATTAATTTATAGCAGTAATTTTATCAAATTCCAAGTCCACTATGATCAAATTGCTATAAGTTAATAATAAAGAATGCCGCAAGCGAGTACCCGCCTCTGAAACCAAACTGGGCGATCATATCAGTATTGTACCCGTTATCACTAGTCCGACTTCTACAGTTAGAAAGTCCAACTAAGCAGCAAAAATGGGACTCACTCAACAAATGATATGACTGCGATGTTAGAATGGATCTTTCTGTTAAACTAAACCTGACTGTCTGATTCAGAGAGGTATTTCAAACTGCTAAATAATTAGTATTTTTTGAAGCAAAGTGCTTCACAGTACTAGTATTTGGCAGATGGTTTGAGTTGAAACAAATCCTGTATGATTATATAATAAAATTGGCACAAAGCTACAGTACTGTTCTATCACAATATGGCAATGGACTAGATTATCAAATTAAGACATTTAATCATTATTTTCTCCTCAACAAAGCTGCTCCAGTCTGATGTTTGGTTTACAGGAAGCACATATTCCATTTACATTGAGCTCCAGTGACCTGAACTGACCTTATCTAAATGAGAAAGAAACAAAAAGTAATTTAAATGTTGTAGTGTTTTTCATGCTGGGATGTTCCAAAGTGCCTAATAGCTGATTTAGAAATGCAGGCGCGGTTGTAAGGTCGGGACCCGTCAGGTGGAATTTTTTTTAAAGGTCGGTTTATTGGAGTTCAGTTTTTATACAAAAGAAAGCAAAAGTTTTTAAAAAGGCAGCTACAGGTGTCGATGTATAACCGGTACAGCCCAGGACAACAGTGTTTACAGTGTTAGGAATAGCGAGATTGGATGAACAAGGGACTAAATCCCCAACATGTTCCTTCCATGGTTAAATGGCCTTCCTGCACCTGAACAGGATTCAGGCAACAACTTAGACTTCGATCACACCCAGAGCATCAAAACAGAAGTAGAAAACAAAATCAGGGAATCCTAGTACGAAGGGGAACTCCCCAACTCTTACAGCGTAATTTGAACTCTTCTCCGGACCCAAACCGGAACAGGTAGCCACCCTCACGATCAAGATGGCAAAAGACGAGAATAAAGTCAAAGAAAGGACCGGACACAGCTAGACCCATGTTATCAACCCAGGGTCTCCATAGAAAAATTGAACAAAGAACAAGAAGCAAGCGGGCGAAGCTGAGCCCCCACAATGACATCTCCAGCACCAGGCCCTGGGACAAAACAGATCATCCAACCACGGGTACCAACGCAGCCTCCAAAAGGAGAACAGGCAACCATGAGGTCAAGACTCAAGGGGAATATAGCCTGGTCCCAATCAAAAAGACAGGGGGGAAATCCAACACCAGGATTAGAGGGTCATCAGAGCGGCCCCCAAACTTGGGGGGGGGGGGGGGGTGGGGGGGGGTGAGAATTGTGGGACCCCACTTCCAATCACCGATGTTATGTTCCTTGTATTGTTCTCCAAGATAGCCAAAGTCGTAGTGTTGACAAAGAACATAAAGCTACATGTTAAATCAAAACTAGTTTATTTTATTCTACTTAAATTGGTTCACATACTCTACTGAGTAGCAGTTAACAAAATAATAGTATTGAATCTATGATACAGTAATTAATTATCTCTCTAATATATAACCTATACTCTAACTCAACTTCACACTATCCTTATACATCAACTTCTCCAACAGCTTCTCCCAGAATGCCTAGAGATGCAGCCTTTTATAAGACTACTCATTGATGCCATCTAGTGTTGATTTACATGAACATCATTTTGTTAACCCTTTACTCTCCTTAGATTATACATATCATTCCAACCAAGCCCATCCAAAAATTAAAGGATTTGTCAATCCAAAAGATCGCTAAATGCTTGTCCGAACCACCTTCCAACACTACTATTACAAGCCCACAAAGGCATCAAAATTAAGAGCAAAATAGGTAATGTCCCTAATATCACACCACAAGGAAAAAGAGCAGGAACTGTCAGAAGTAACCCCTCAGATCCACCATATTACGACAAAACAAAAACTGTCCAACCAGCCACCACGTGGGCCCATCCAACTCTCAGGAGGAATTAACCAAGGATGAAGACTGGGCCCTACCTTCAGACCTACCCCAATTCAACATCGCTCTGAATGTGAATGACCCACATCAGGACCCCCCCCCCACCCCCCTCCCCCCCCCCCCCCCCCCCCCCCCCCCCCCAGTGAGGAGTGCAGCTGGCTGAGATGCAACAGGATAATGACCACGACACTGGGCCTAGCCTAACCCAGCGCAGCCACACGAGTAAAGAGAAAAAGGAAATGGCTCCAAGGACTTAGATGACCACCCCCTCACCCCCCCCCCCCCCACCCCACTCTTGCCCCCTTGCTATCCTTACACCCACCTCTGCTCAAGGCTAGGCCCAACCAGTCCCGTGCAAGACACAGCACCTAAAGAAACTCTCCCAAGGGGGAGGGGGTCACCCCACTAGACACACCTACATCCAAAAATAGAGGACATTAAAACCGACCTTGTTCACAAAAGGACTGGCAGCAGAGGAACAGTCAAAGAGGGAGGCCCAATTCAGGATAACTGACCGGCTCCCCGTAAAAGGGGGCTCGGCAATTCCCATCCTCAACAGGATAAAACAGTCCGCCTGGGCCTGAGGAAGAATAAGGCGCAGCCAAAAAGAAAAAATTAGATCTGACTATGAGGACCATGTTCAAACATAATGAGGGCAGAACTAACCTTACCACCCACTACCTCCACCCCTCACCCCATCCCACTCCCTCTCTGCTCATCCTTCCCCCAAGAATATAATAGGATAAAGAAACTGCACAAATCCTGCAAACAATATTTAGTTTAACATGATAAAACCGTATTAGTTTAGGATGATTAACGGTGCCGGACATCACCCGAAAGAATCTACTTCACTGCAAGTCGAAAAAAATGACAACGTTAACAGGAAACATCATGATTATCAGGGAGCAAAGTCCAGGATCATAACTGAGGGGTGAGTTAATCATCAGGATAAAGATCACTCCACTGGCGCCTGAGCAAAGTAGACATTAAGGATGTAAAATGGTGAGCATTCTTCAGGATCTTACATTCTGTAAGGATTTTAACATTCTGAGCACAAACTTCATTACTTCTAGCCTGCTGACTTGACCTGGCCCAGGCGATCAACAACCTCGATTCCCTTAGCCTGGCCGGCTTAGGCAACCCCCACTCCTCTCAGCAAGGGTGCCGCTGACTAATCCACAGCTGACACCAAATTCAAGAGGCCGAAGTTTACTGTGGGCTCGGGAAACATCAACCTGTGCCCTTCCAAAATGCACACCTAACCCATGTGTGACTTTGCCCGGGGTTTTTGTATTTTCACGCAGGGGACGGGTTCGTAGTGCATTGTGAGATCCGGTAGAGTTGATGAGGAATGAGAGTGCGGAGGTGGGCCAGTTAGAAGGCCCTTGTTGGTTCTCCAACACAGCAGCCCAGCTTCCAACACCATTTAAAAGCCACCTAAACCTCATTGCTCACGATCCACTCATCCCCTGTGATAATAAAATCATCCATGCCCTCACAGACCACCCATGCCGCTCAATGCCCCTCACCCTGATCTCTCGCACCCCCATGTCACCCATGCCTCCCAGAATCACCATGCTACCTCCAATTCCCCTATCTATCCTCCATAGACACTCACTCAATATCCACAATGTACAGTCCTCAGGGGCCAAACAAAAAATTATTTTAAAATCATTGGAAAGGAAATTATACCTCTGACAAACTAAAATTCTGAATTCAAAATCACTATTATTGATAATGGAAAAAGAAACTATTTCAGTGTTTAAAAAATTGTAATGCTTTAAGATATGGTATTGGGTATGTAAACAAACAAACCACACCAAAGGGATATATTCTATAATTGCGGTTTCTTAAAAATGTCAATCATTCTTCGATCAATGGACAAACTACTGAGCTGAAGCCAGTCTGGGGTTTGAAATCCAGCCAAGCATTTATAATGGCTACAGATATCATATCTTCCACTGTCCTCAGCCCAACTATATCTATTTGCTTCATCAACAATCTTCATTCGGTCATAAAGTCAGAAGTGGGGATATTTGCTGTTGACTGCACAATGTTCAGTTCTGTTTGCACCTCTTCAGATACTGAAGCGGTTCATGTCCAAATGCAGCAAGATCTGGGCAATATCCAGGCTTGGAGTGACACCCAGGATAAAGAAGCTTCTTGATTGGCCTCACATCTAACACATAGCAGTGTGTACCATCTACAAGATGCACTGCAGCAACTCACCAAGGCTCCTTCCTTGGCACCTTAAAACTCTTGGCTGCTACCATCTAGCAGGGCAACAGCATTAGATACATGGGAATACCAGCCCTTGGAAGTTCCCCTCCAAATCGCACACCATCCCGACTTGGGATTATACCACCATTTATTCATTGTCGCTAACTCAAGATACCAGAACACCCTCCCTAACAGCACTGTAGGTGTATCTACACTACATGGACTGCAGCGGTTCAAAATGGCGGCTCACTACCACCTGCGCCACCAGGGATGGACAATAAATGCTGGTCTAGCCAGTGATGCCCAAATCCCATGAATGAATATATTTTTTTTTAATTACAAGCTGGCAACTATATCATCTCAAACTGACAGAACAAAATGGCATCCCATTCCATTTCAAAGCAGAGCGCCTGCCCAGCAGGTGTAGAAATTTTCTTCACCTTCAAAAGCAGGGTTTTTATTTCCACAGCCAGAGCTGTCAGTTGATTTAAATCACAGCACAAAACATGGCATCAGTGACTGACGGTACATTTATTTTCACATTTTTAAAATGCATTTGGGCACTTTCTTCCCTGGAAAATATAATGTAACACATGAAAACACTTCAAATGATGGTGAATGTAAGGGCCAACTTATCTTTGCAGGCTAGATCCTGATGATGAATCACTGCATTACAAACACATCTATATTACAAAACAGCATCTAATAGTAACATTTAAATATGTCAAAATATTTTGCACTTGGGTTCAGAATATTCCTGAGTTCTCAGCATGCTTTCCCCAGTGGTCATGAAGTCTCCCAGGATATGCGTTTTTTTTTTAGGGCTTCCAAAACCCACAACAGCGGGGAAAGTGCAGGTCGAAATGCAATTTTCCTGTGGTGCTCACAGTCGGGACCCCAGCTTTGGAAGAAGTGGGTGTGCATTTTATAGCCCAGGCCTTCCCAACTCTCACAAACCCCATACAAAAATGGTGTGGGGTTGGGGAGGCAGAGATAAATTCCCTTTGTAGTTTTAAAAAAAAAACAAAACAAAATTCAGTGTTTCATGACCTTATTCACACTTCTATTGGGAGTCAGAAATCTGGCCCCTCAAGGTCTTACATCTGTATATGACCCCAGTTGAAATTGTCATCGAGAAAAGGTGCAACACATGGTTACCTCACTTTCACCAGACACCGAGTCCTTAAAGGGATCACTTCAAGAGGCTCCTTTGAATAGTGAGTGCTTCTAGGGGAATGTGGTAGATTTTACGGTGGAACGGCTGCATTTTCAAGCTCCTGCAGCCAATTAGAACCTTATTGCCCCATAGCCAAGTAGCCCTGAGAAGGTGTTAGCGGGTCATCTTCTTGAAAGCAGCAGATTTTGATACAGTTGAGTGGTGAGGGAACGGGAGCTGTGATATCAGTCAGATTGAATAAGGATAGTAAGTTTCTTTCCGGGAAGACCATTAGTGAACTAACTGACTGTGTTCTTAATCACTATCCAAGTTATCTCCCTCCTTCCGGACCCACTGACCGTCTCCATAGTTCCTCAAATTGGCTGGATCTTTAAATTTACCTGCCTTATAGCAGCTAGTGCTGTAAAATGAAAAATGTCTACCTTTCCGCCTACTCTCCTGTACTTGACTAATGGCCTCAGTACGTGCCGCACAGCACTATTCTTACCCGCTTCAGTTGAAAGGTTGAGAAAGGTATGGCTGCATTTCACTCCATGAAACTAAGCAGTCTGACTGTGATTGCTACTCCAGGGCAGCTCTGACCCTACCGCTCAGTTAGAAAGCTACAGCACTGCAATTCTAGAAAAGTTTAATGGTCAAATCACACAATAGATGGTTTAAGGGAACACTTGTAATTATGTAAAAGAACAAGATGCAAAAAAATCAATTCAAAGGAGCATTTTATAAGACCCTGAACACAAATAATCCACCCATCAGAATCTCATTTGATCTTCCAATAGGGTAGAATTTCTCCCACCGTAACTCTGGTGGAAGATTGGCTGTTCACATGTGATTCTCTGGGGTTTCTGCTCTTTTTACGATGGAAGATCAGAAGACCACCTGTAGAAATTCTAGGCACATGCTTATTGTTGTGAATGGAAACACCGTGCACCACAATGTCTCTTCCTACTTTAATTAATGTCCGAAGGAGATTAGTCCTCTCAGGTAATGATTCTGAGATATAGTTTTGTGAAATTTCTTCCTTGTTCCTGATGATAATTTACAAGCAACATCATTGCACCCCTGATCTGGGGTCTAGTTTATGACCACATAGTGTCTGTCAACCTTTGCAATGTGGGATGAATCTTTTTAAGATGTTGGGCCTTTGGGACGATCTCATGCAGAGTGGGTCACTTATCAGAAAGCTTTATATGCTTCATCCAAACGTTCTGTTTATTAATGGGCAGATTATAATGGGCAATATTCTCTCACTTTTCTGTTCAGCCACTTGCTGAACAAGTGACACCAGACTTGGGAAGAGCTCTATCACACAATAACCAGCAGGGACTGTGGTGATTGTGTATCAGTGTAGATGCAATACAACTGACCAAGCACTAGAGGCAGCACGGGAGAGTTATAAATACAGAGGGACAGGAAGTGAGGGCACACTTCACAGAAGGGAGAACTGGTAGCAAGACACAGGGAGCAAGACACAGGCAGGCAGCATTTGAGGTAGCTGTAAGTTAAGCTCTGAAGACGGAACAAATTCACAATAAAGCATCTACTCCACCTTTGAGACTACGAGCTTTATTAAGACACAAGGAACAACACATGGTACCAAGGAGTGGCTTCAGATGCTTACTACAAGACAACTCAGCTGCAGACACAGAAAGACCAAAATGGCAAGAAAAATTCCTACCGGGCATTCGACTTGGGAAGATCTCGCTTATTCGATGATGTGGGTTGGAACCCCACCTCAGCTGGACCTAACCGGTAATGTAAGTAATGTCTGGAAAAGATTTAAACAGGTGTTCGATATATATATCGTAGCTAATGATTTAGCAGCAGCCTCAGACGAAATGAAAATAGCACTGCTCATCGCAGGACATGAAGCTCGAAAAGTATATAATGGATTTAAATACTCGAAAGCTGAAGACAGCAACAACTTACAAATAATACTAACAAAATTTGAAGAGTACTGTATGGAATTTGAACAGCACTGTATGCTCAGAGGCCAAACTGCACAGGGACTGAGTGATGCAAAACTCAAACAATCACTATCAGAACAGAAAGGGTTCAGTCTAGAAATCGTGAGTGAAAAGTACAGATCAAAAGGAAACAGTAACTTGAACTTCTCACATAGACAAAACGCTTAAATCCAGTTGAGATCAAAAGGAAGAAGTAACTTGAATTTTCACAGAGACAAAACGCTGACCTCCAGTTCAGATCGAAAGGAAAAGGTAACTTACACTTTTCAAAGGGAAAGAACGCTGAAATCCGCTGTAAAATGGCGTCGGATCACATTTTACAGTCTCTGGGCAACAAAGAACGAAAATCTGCGTCTGCGCATGCGCAGGAAACAGAAGCCGCGCATGCGCAGTTACAATCACCCGTTTTGCGTTCTGCGCATGCGCAAGCCGTGCATGCGCAGTTTTAAAAAGTTTTTGTTGCGGATCGTTATGCGTATGCGCACGCCGCGCATGCGCAGTCTCGAAACGTTTTGGTCATGGATCATTATGCGCATGCGCAATCTGCGCATGCCCAGTGGACACAAAACCGCACAGTAAAGGAAGGCCGATTTGCGCATGCGCAATCGATTCCTACGCATGACGTCACGAGCGTCATGACGTCTGAGGATCCGGACCACGGCAACTTAAAAGGGAAATGCCCGAAAATTAAAAACAAGATACTTAAAACTATAAAACCCAATTTTCTTACCTCAAAAGACAAAAAAATGCCTGAACTTACACCAGCAGTTGAAAATAACTCTCACAACACCCTGGAACAAGCAGTCTGCACCACCCAAAGTGAAGAGAACAAAAAAAAATGATTTGTTTTTCAAACAATACTACTCCGACATGGCTGAGTTATTCGGATATGCAAAAAATGATGAGGAAGAAAACAATACCAAATCCAAAGCAAAAAAAGATGATTTGTTTTTCGAACAATACTACTCAGACATGGCTGAGTTATTCGGATATGCTGATCACAGCATCAGCAACACGGTCGCAAAGCTCAACACGACTCTACTAGTGGTAGATGAATCCAACACCATGGTGCCATGGCAGATCGTCGATACATTGGATGACAGCAATACCCAAGATGAAGACGACGCCACACAGAGAGAACAGAAAGACTCCACAGAGAGAGCGATGACAGGCTCCACAGTGAGAGTGATGAAAGACTCCACAAAGAAAGTGATGCGAGCCTCCACAGACAGCTCGTTGAAAGACTTCAAAATGGAAGCAAGCAAAGACTCCCTAGCGAACACCATGCATGAAGAAGACCATGAACGTCAACCCACCGTCTCTGAGCAACCGCAAGCAAACTATGAAAGTCTACCAAGCTCACATAATCAAGAAGAAGGCAATGTAAATCTACCCACTGCATGCGAAAACGGTGACAAGGTGATCACACTCGACATACAGGAGGTACAGGATCACAGCAAGACTGACAGTTCTCAGCTCATCTGTACAGAAGCACAGAGTAGGGCCACCCAAGAGTCCAGAGAGACCACGTCAATAGAAACCATGAAGATTTTGACTCCAGAAGAGGAGCACCAAGTGTCCTGAGAGACCGCGTCAATAGAAATCGTGAAGTTTTGACTCCAGAAGTGGAACATAGAACATAGAACGATACAGCGCAGTACAGGCCCTTCGGCCCTCGATGTTGCACCGACATGGAAAAAAAACTAAAGGCCATCTAACCTACACTATGCCCTTATCATCCATATGCTTATCCAATAAATTTTTAAATGCCCTCAATGTTGGCGAGTTCACTACTGTTGCAGGTAGGGCATTCCACGGCCTCACCACTCTTTGCGTAAAAAAACCCACCTCTGACCTCTGTCCTATATCTATTACCCCTCGATTTAAGGCTATGTCCCCTCGTGCTAGCCACCTCCATCCGCGGGAGAAGGCTCTCGCTGTCCACCCTATCTAACCCTCTGATCATTTTGTATGCCTCTATTAAGTCACCTCTTAACCTTCTCTCTAACGAAAACAACCTCAAGTCCATCAGCCTTTCCTCATAAGATTTTCCCTCCATACCAGGCAACATCCTGGTAAATCTCCTCTGCACCCGTTCCAAAGCTTCCACATCCTTCCTATAATGAGGCGACCAGAACTGTACGCAATACTCCAAATGCGGCCGTACTAGAGTTTTGTACAACTGCAACATGACCTCATGGCTCCGGAACTCAATCCCTCTACCAATAAAGGCCAACACACCATAGGCCTTCTTCACAACCCTATCAACCTGGGTGGCAACTTTCAGGGATCTATGTACATGGACACCGAGATCCCTCTGCTCATCCACACTACCAAGAATTTTACCATTAGCCAAATATTCCTCATTCCTGTTATTCTTTCCAAAGTGAATCACCTCACACTTCTCCACATTAAACTCCATTTGCCACCTCTCAGCCCAGCTCTGCAGCTTATCTATGTCCCTCTGTAACCTGCAACATCCTTCCGCACTGTCTACAACTCCACCGACTTTAGTGTCGTCTGCAAATTTACTCACCCATCCTTCTGCGCCCTCCTCTAGGTCATTTATAAAAATGACAAACAGCAACGGCCCCAGAACAGATCCTTGTGGTACGCCACTTGTAACTGAACTCCATTCTGAACATTTCCCATCAACTACCACTCTCTCTGTCTTCTTTCAACTAGCCAATTTCTGATCCACATCTCTAAATCACCCTCAATCCCCAGCCTCCGTATTTTCTGCAATAGCCGACCGTGGGGAACCTTATCAAACGCTTTACTGAAATCCATATACACCACATCAACTGCTCTACCCTCGTCTACCTGTTCAGTCACCTTCTCAAAGAACTCGATAAGGTTTGTGAGGCATGACCTACCCTTCACAAAACCATGCTGACTATCCCTAATCATATTATTCCTATCTAGATGATTATAAATCGTATCTTTTATAATCCTCTCCAAGACCTTACCCACCACAGACGTTAGGCTCACCGGCCTATAGTTACCGGGGTTATCTCTACTCCCCTTCTTAAACAAAGGGACCACATTTGCTATCCTCCAGTCCTCTGGCACTATTCCTGTAGCCAATGATGACCTAAAAATCAAAGCCAAAGGCTCAGCAATCTCTTCCCTGGCTTCCCAGAGAATCCTAGGATAAATCCCATCCGGCCCCGGGGACTTATCTATTTTCACCTTGTCCAGAATTGCCAACACTTCTTCCCTACGCACCTCAATGCCATCTATTCTAATAGCCTGGTCTCAGCATTCTCCTCCACAATATTATCTTTTTCTTGAGTGAATACTGACGAAAAGTATTCATTTAGTATCTCGCTTATCTCCTCAGCCTCCACACACAACTTCCCACCACTGTCCTTGACTGGCCCTACTCTTACCCTAGTCATTCTTTTATTCCTGACATACCTATAGAAAGCTTTTGGGTTTTCCTTGATCCTACCTGCCAAAGACTTCTCATGTCCCCTCCTTGCTCGTCTCAGCTCTCTCTTTAGATCCTTCCTCGCTTCCTTGTAACTATCAAGCGCCCCAACTGAAACTTCATGCCCCATCTTCACATAGGCCTCCTTCTTCCTCTTAACAAGAGATTCCACTTCTTTGGTAAACCACGGTTCCCTCGCTCGACCCCTTCCTCCCTGCCTGACTGGTACGTACTTATCAAGAACATGCAATAGCTGTTCAGGAGCACCAAGACCAACAAGAAAATGAAATTGTGAAGAACGTGACTCCAGAAGATGAGCACCAAGGAAGCAAAGGAGATGAATTAAATCCACCACAAATTACTCCAAAAGAGGAGCACCAAGGAAGCAAGGAAGAGGAAGCAAATCCACCACAAATGACTGATGTAACCAGCATCAGTACAACATCAGATCATTCTCACCATTCTCTAGACGAAACGTTCAATGTAACAGATATCACAAAGGACACTCGCACCAATAACTGTGGCAATGACTCAAATTATCCACACGGGACACTCATTGAGCACAATAAGAAAAACAAAAATCACAAGAAGCACTGCAGAAACAAGAACAATAGCAACAACAAAAACTACAAGCACAACGACAAAAACTACAAGAAGAACAACAAAACCAACAAGAAGCATAACAAAGATAGCGACAGCAACAAAGACAGAAACGACAAAAACAGCAATAAGAACGACAACGAAAACAACAAAGACAGGAACGACAGAAACAACAGCAATGAAACAACGACTTGTACAAAATGGTACAACTCTGCACATAAAGGACAATGCCACAGCACACTGCAAAACAATGACAAGACTACAAACATGCCATGGGATGACAACGAATCGCACAAACCCATCTGCTCCAGAACAAGCAAGCACACCAGCTTTCAAGGCAGATGACATACTAAATAGATACCACAAGCACAGAAAAAAGTCCATGTCAGTCAACATCAGTGGTTCGACTATGCAAACACCTTGGGATGACGTATTGGTTACTTAAAATAACAAGAACACCGACAACATTCACAACGGAGTTGCAATATCAATATCACCACGTCAACAACGAAAAAGAAAAAACTCAATGAACAAATTTATCAAGTTTGGACTCATAAATGTTTTTATTACGATTGGATTCATAAATATAAATTGGCTTTGTAAAATATGCAATAGCACCATCACTTGTATAGATACACATATCGTAAGTAATCTAACTGTTTTGTATAATTTTCTTTAATGATGTACAGAAAATATGTAAAGAAAAAAGGGGGGATGTGGTGATTGTGTATCAATGTAGATGCAATACAACTGAGCAAGCACGAGAGGGAGCACGGGAGAGCTATAAATACAGAGGGACAGGAAGTGAGGACACACTTCACAGAAGGGAGAACTGGTAGCAAGACGCAGGGAGCAAGACACAGGCAGGTAGCATTTGAGGTAGCTGTAAGTTAAACTCTGAAGACAGAACAAATTCACAATAAAACATCTACTCCACCTTTGAGACTACGAGCTTTATTAAGACACAAGGAACAACACAGGGACAATAGAAAAATGACAAGACATGTTCGTTGACTAGCAACAATGCATCACAAATATCATCATGGGTAAGTGGACTGACACTGATGCACTAACCATCAACAATGCTCCGACACTGATCTACCAATAGTTAATATGAATGTATTGACCACTAACATTGATCCATTAACTGCTAACATTAATAGGGCAGCAAGGTGGCGCAGTGGTTAGTACTCACGGCGCTGAGGACACAGGTTCGATTCCGACCCAGGTAACTGTCCATGTGGAGTTTGCACATTCTCCCCGTGTCTGCGTGGGTCTCACCCCCACGACCCAAAAAGATGTGCAGGGTAGGTGGATTGGCCACACTAAATTGTGCCTTAATTGGAAAAAAAATAATTGGGTACCCTAAATTAAAAAAGAAAACTGCTAACATTAATTGTTAACAGCAATCCATTAACTGCTACCACTGATCCACTGGACACTTGTACTGATCTATCATTGACCCATCAACAGTTAATTTTCAACGATTAACCACTGAATCAATCCATTTACTGCTAACACTGACCTGTTTTTTAATAAATGTTTTTATTTTTATTTTTGAACAAAGTATGTTTCCAGTTATGTACACAGAATAAAATATATATATATAGACGAGAAGAAAACACAAAAAAAAACTGGTAGGGTATAATGCACTAACTCAACAACAGCAACTCTACAGTTGGCAATATTATTTTTAACACATAAGTAGGCACCTGTTTGTGGGGGGGGTGGGGGGGAACTCGGGAGGTACATATACATTTGGGTGCTGGAGAAACCCTTACATTAATTATGTCCAATACAGAGAGGGCAACACACGAATGGATCCGGTGTTGGTGTTGTCCCTTGCTTCTCCCGGAGGGTTTTCGCTGCCGTTGTCATCTCACATTCACCTCTGCATCGGCCGCTCGTCCCGTCTTTCGCCCGTATTTTCCTTGCTCTCTATTCCTGTATTTGCCAGGTTTATTATCGTTTCCCGTGCCCTACTTCTGGCTATCATTCCCTTGCCTCTCTTCTCTTCCCCCCCCCCCCCCCCCCCCCCCCCCCCCCAACACCTCTCTGGTTCCCCTCTATTGTCCCCTGTCTCTTACCTCTTCTCTCCCCCCCCTCCCCCCTCCTCCCCCCTCCTCTCCCCCCTCCCCCCCCCCCTCCTCTCCCCCCTCCCCCCCCCTCCTCTCCCCCCTCCCCCCCCTCCCCCCTCCTCTCCCCCCTCCCCCCCCCCTCCCCCCTCCTCTCCCCCCTCCCCCCTCCTCTTCTCCTGTGGTTCGCCTTTCTTTTAACACTGATCTGTTAACCACAAGCACTGATCCATGAACCATTAACACGGATGTGTTAATCACTAACATTGATCCATTAGCTGCAATGCTGGACCACATCATCCTTTTTTGTTTTAAACACTCACGGGTTTGTAGTTCGTTTTGACCTCTGCATTACAAGAGGACATATTGATGACTCAGTCAAAAGGTTATTTTGCTTGAAGGGGTTAATTTAATTCAACCCACGATTACAGATTTAAAACCGTCTCAGATTATAAATGAATACATAAAAATGATTTACTCCTAGAAAGTAAATGCTTCAACAATATCTAGCATTAGAATGCTCAAAGATGTCACCAGTCCAAAGATGTGCACATTAGGTGGATTGGCCATGCTAAAATTGCTTCTGGTGTCCAACGGTGTGCAGGTCAGGTGGGGTTATGGGGATAGGGCAGGGAAGTTGGCCTAAGTGAAGTGCTCTTTTGGAGAGGCGGTGCAGTCTTGATGGGCTGAATGGCCTCCTGCACTGTAGGGATTCAATGGATTCTTCTAAGATAAACCTAATCATACAGTCACTGAAGTGGCCACAGCTCCTGTTGTTTGCAGGTAAGTTCTTCTGATGCTCAGTTGAGTTCTTTCCTCTGACAGACGGCTTCGATATTCAATTGGATTTGTCCTTACCTCTGTTACAATGCTGGTATCTCATTACTTGCAGTAAAAAATCTCCAATGTGTTCAACCTTTTGCACCCTTTTCAGGGGATGGGGTTAGTTTACTCTATAAAAGGGTCACATCATCCTATGAAGCTTGCTTTCAAAGCACAATACAGAGTTACATTCTGTGCTCTCTGTTTAAACCATGTGTCCATCTTTCTTCCATGTTCTCCATTCATCTTCTGTCTTATGAAGCCCCTTTCTGTCAGTCTTCCAGAACAAAGGTGGATGTATTTTGCTGAAACACTCAATTTACCTGAGTTATCGTGAGACCTAACCTTTGTCAATTCCAATACCAGTGATTCTCACTTGCAGGCACAATCTCTGTTGTTTGTCCTGTTGTTTTAATTTCCCAGGTCAGCAGATTTATTTTAAGAAGATTGAAATTTGTTCAAGAGGTGCTATTTTCGGTCCAGTTCAGTTTGCCGCTGGTCAATGAATGTGAGGTTTTGGAGTTTAGGTTACAATCCGATCAGCCTTGATTTTAATGAATTGCGGAGTAAGTTTGAAGGAGCCAGTGGCCGCCGACTCCTAATTTGTAGGTTGATATGATGGATAATATGGTCAAATGTTTTGCTGTGAATTCAACGGTTGTCCCCTCAGTCATTGATCTTAATGCTGTTTGGTGCTGTCACACAACAACCAGCAGAGACAATAGACAAATCGTTAGACTTGGACAAATCCTTTTTTTTGCAAACCAAGTACCACTGGTACAGGAAAGCCCATGAGGACAATCGCATGCTTGTTGTGATGATTAAGGATCTTTAAGTATAACGACCAGCCTTATTGTTGACAGCCACTTGATCAAAATTATACAGAACAGGAGCACTTGCTGCGATCTTGTTTTAGGTACACCAACTATCTATTATTCATTGAATCCAGCCAGACCCCAGGATGTGAATCTTAACATTAGCATTGCATTATTCAACTCCCAATCAGTTGCATTTCACAGAGGAGTTTTGTGATCCCAGCTGCAGAGAAACAATCAGTTCAACTGAGTATTTGATTGACTAAGTCATACTTAAAACCTTTCAATCCCCCTTTCAGTCAGATATTCATCTAGTTTTGCTTTCAAGGAGTTAATCAAGGCGGTGTTAATTAATCCTGAGCAGGCTCCCTTGCAAATATTTACTGTTCCATGAGAAAATAAAGGTTTCTTCCAATGTTTAGTCTTGCTCAAGGCGTGTTGATTTTGAACTCGGGCCCTCGAGTACTGCAGTCACAATGTAAGCCAAATTACTTGCTTGTATTTTCATTATTCATCCTTGTCAGCATTTTCTTCTCTCCAATAAAATCAGGCACAATTTTGTGAGTATCTCTTCACAGTTTAACGATCAATGCCATTCATTTCAAATGAGGGTACTCTAAGTTTCACACTGCTCCAAATGAGGCTTCGCTAATAAACTATACAGGGTTAAAGTAATCTGTTTCATTATATAATCAAGTACTTTCCAGTAGCCTCTCTGTGCTTGATTAGCCTCATTTATAACAGCTCCACATTGATTGGATAATTTCAGTAAATGGCTGATAATCACACCGAAAGCCTTTTGTGCTTTACCCTTCTGTCAATGGACACTGATTCATTGCATCGTTCAATGGCAGGTGGAAACTGTATGGGATATTGTCCCCTCCGCCAGCTTATCATTTTAATTTAAATTTGATGTATTAATGTAAAAATCAGTTTGAGCAAGTCCAGCTTTCCACAAATCCTTAGTAGTTGGAGGTGGTTAAGGGGAATGCGAGTGTGACCATTTCACCAGAGGCTGGTAAATCCTAGTTAGCTAGCTCATTAGTTAGAGTCTTAACATCCAGTGGCCACCCATTCCTGACACCCCTGTCTGTCCAGAGCAACACCAGGTTAAAGTCCAACAGGTTTGTTTCGAATCACCAGCTTTCGGAGCACAGCTCCTTCCAAGCTAATGATTCGAAACAAATCTGTTGGACTTTAATCTGGTGTTGTAAGACTTCCTACTGTGCTCACCCCAGTCTAATGCCGGCATCTCCACATCATGTCCAGAGCAAGATATCACTCGGATCAGACTAGACCCTTAAACTAAATCTAATAGTTGCAAGGAGGGCTGGTGAACTGGCCTTCGATTCTGGCTCCCACTTTTCAACCCTGCTGGCCCTTTCGCAAGTAAAACAACAACCAGCGAGCTCCCAGAGTCATGGGTGCATATAAGCCTTCCTCCACATAATAATAATCTTTATTAGTGTCACAAGAAGGCTTACATTAACACTGCAGTGAAGTTACTGTAAAAATCTCCGAGTCGGCACACTCAGAGCCTGCTCAGGTACATCGAGGGAGAATTCAGAATGTCCAATTCACCTAACAGCACATCTTTCGGGACTTGTGGGAGGAAACCGGAGCACGAAGAGGAAACGCATGCAGACACAGGGAGAACGTGCAGACTCCACACAGACAGTGGCCCAAGCCGTAAATCAAACCCAGGTCCCTGTGAAACAACAGTGCTAACCACTGTTTTACCGTGCTGCCCTAAGATGCAGTCCATCGGGAGGGTGAATCCATGACCCCACCTAAGTAGTCGTCAGTACAGGATAGTGTACTCTGCCCAAGCCAACCCCATGTAATATTTGGTTTTATATCCTGACATCTTTCTGTTTTTATTAATTTAGTTATTTTCATTACTTCTATTTGTTTTGAAGTATAGTTTCCCTGACGTTTCGATGGTGTACTCCCATTTGTGGTGAGCCCCCTAATTTATCCCAGTGTGCTGGTTTAGTCAGTCTTAGAGCCCCACTCGCCCACAACCAAATGGAGCTTCTCCATTGTGTAAATATACTGGGCGAAATTCTCCCAAAGGGAGACAAACAGCTGACGCCGGAGTGAAACCCGGAGTGTTTCACTCCGGCATCAGAGGCCGCTCCTCGCATCCTATTCTCTCCCCCCCCCCCCCCCCCCCCCCCCCCCCCCCCCCGGGGGGGCTAGGAGCGGCGGCGCGTGAATTTTGTGCGCCGGGCCTTGACGCTTGCGTCAAAGCGGCGCGGCCGGAATGACGCGGCCGGCGGCGCCTAAGTGACGTCTCCCGCGCCATGCGCAGGTTGGCCGGCGCAAACCCGCGCATGCGCGGTTGCCGTCTTCCCCTCCGCTGCCCCGCAAGACATGGCGGCTTGACCTTGCGGGGCGGCGGAGGGAAAAGAGTGCGTCTTTTAGAGATGCCGGCTCGACGATCGGTGGGCACCGATCGCGGGCCAGATACCTCCTGAGCACACCCGTGGTGCTCGTCCCTCCCTCCGCCCCCCACAGGCCCCACATGCAGCGGTCGCGCGATGCTCACGCTGGCAGCGACCAGGTGTGGTTGGCGCCGGCGTGTGCCGGTCGGGTTCGGCAGTCCGCTCGGCACATCTGGGCCGGAGAATCGCCGGTCACCGGGGTGGGAGAATCGCGTGGGGGTGCCAGGGCGGCATGGCGTGATTCGCCCGGCACTCCCGCGATTCTCCCACCCGGCGTGGGGGTCGAAGAATTGCGCCCACTATGTCTCCTTTCCAATGCGAATTAGCCTGTCAATATTCAGTTTAAAATTCACCTGTCCTTCCTTAGCCCATTGCATGTGCTGGAAGGCCATGTAACTTTGTGTTGCAACAACAAAGGGCATTCTTCTGGCATTTACAAATAATACAACATAAAACATACAGTGCAGAAGGAGGCCATTCAGCCCTTCGAGTGCACCGACACACTTAGGCCCTCACTTCCACCCTATCCCTGCAACCCAATGACCCCTCTTAATTTTTTGGTCACTAAGGGCAATTTATCGAACCTGCATGTCTTTGGACTGTGGGAGGAAACCGGAGCACCCGGAGGAAACCTATGCAGACATGGGGAGAACGTGCAGACTCCACACAGACAGTGACCCAAGCGGGGAATCGAACCTGGGACCCCTGGCGCTGTGAAGCCACAGTTCTATCCACTTGTGAGACCAGATTGTGAGACCATGGTGGAGGGTGTAACACCTGGTCAGGGATGGAGTACTCTCTGGGCCTCGGTGGTAACTTAAAGGGGAAACCCCTCCATCACCCCCACCCCCACAGGCTAACCACTGGATTTGCAGAACATGACACCTCCATCTCCTTCTAACCCATCAGCAGAGGCAAGACGTTCTGTTGAAGGACCATTGACCTGAAACATTAACCGTGTTCCTCTCCCCACAGTGTCAAGAGTTGGTTGTGTGAGGGTAAGGCAGAGGCTGAGCGTGGTTTCATCTCCTTGTTCCCTATCCAGTGCCTCTCCAACATTTGCAAAGGACAACTTGGGTGTGTGTTGGAAATCTTACCACTTAACTAGATGGGTGTAGTTGCAGCCATGTGCTCGACACCATCCAGGGCAAGGCAAGCCTCTTGGTTGGTGGCCCTGTCACTGAACTCCGTATTGACCACATCTCTATAGTGAAATCAATATCAACCCTGCCTCTAATAATGGACTCTAGTATCGACCCCATCAACAATAATGAACTCAATATTGACCCTGTCTCCAATACTTAACTCAATATCGACCCCACCTGCAATAATGAACTCCATATCTGCCCCACCTCCAATACTGGACTCAATATTGATGCCGCCTCCAATAATGAACTCAATATTGACCCCACCGGCAATAATGAACTCAATATTGACCCTGCTTCCAATAATGAACTCAACATTGACACCGCCTCCAGTAATGAACTCAATATTGGCCCCACCTCTAAAAATGAACTCAATATCTACCCGTCCTCCAATAATGAACTCAGTATCAACCCTGCCTCCAATAATGAACAAAATAGTGATTCACCCTCCAATTATGAACTCCAGAGGCTTACCAAGCTTACTTCAATGGCAGCTCTCGCAGTCGCTAACAAGGAGATAACAAAACTTAAAACTTTGTTGAGCCTGCCATCACTGCATAGAAACGTAGAAAATAGGAGCAGGAGGAGGCCATTCAGCCTTTTGAACCTGCTCCGCCATTCATTACGATCATGGCTTCATGGTTGATCATCCAAATCAATAGCCGAAACCCCCCCCCCCCCCACACACACACCCCTTAATCCTTTGATCCCCTTCGCCCAAGTGCTATATCTAACTTTCTTGAAGAAAAACAATGTTTTGGCCTCAACTACTTTCTGTGGTAGTGAATTCCACAGGCTCACTACTCTCTGGGTGAAGAGGTTTCTCCTCATCTCAGTTCTAAATGTTCTGCCCCGTATCCTCAGAATGATGGGTCTGGGCACACCCATCATTCGGAACATCCTTCTTGCATCTACCCAAACTAGTCCCATTAGGATTTTATAGGTTTCCACCTTCCCCTCATTCTTCTGAACTCCAGAAAACATAATCTTAACTGACTCAATCTCTCCTTATACGTCCGTCCTGCCATCCCAGGATGCATGTTTCCTTCCAAGTTGGACACACGCATTCCTAATTTGGAAATACATCACCATTTCTTCATCATTGCTGGATCAGAATTCTGGAATTCCCTACACATCAGTATTGTGGGAGCACAGTTAACACATGGAGTAAAACACTTTATGATGTTTATGATGACCCACCATCACTTTCTCAGAGCAACTAATGGTAGGCAACAAATACCAGCCTTGCCGACATCACCCTCATCCTGAGAACAAAATTGGAAGTCAAGTCAAGATGCTGCATAGCAAGTGAGATCAAGAACCCTGCCTGATTATTTTCCCACTCCTTCACCTGACAGCATTGATGCCAATTGTATCTCGCCCAATGGCACTCAGAGGCTCTTATGGTTAATTCAACAACTCAGGAATAAAATCGAGGATCTTCCTGGTCTGTGTATTTTTAAATTATTTTTTACGGGATGTGGGCGTCATTGGCTAGGCCAACATTTATTGCCCATCTCTAATTGTCCTTGAGAAAGTGACCGTGAGCTGCGTTCTTGTAGCGCTGCAATCCATGTAGGTACACCCACTGTGCTATTAGAGGGGGAGTTCCAGGATTTTGACACAGCGACAGTGAAGGAACGGTGCTTATATTTCCAGTCAGGGTGGCGAGTGACTTGGAGAAGAACTCCAAGGTGGTGGGGTTCCCATATATCTGCTGCCCTTGTCCTTCTAGATCAGGGGTGGGCAAACTTTTCCGTGCAAGGGCCACATTCAGAAATTTACAATTTTAAAGGGCCGCATAGTATATTAATTAATAGTCCCGGTTGTAACCAATTAGCGTGCGGCATATACCTCAGCGCTTCCCCCCGGCGGTATCCTGCCTTTAGCCCTCTTTTTCTCTACTTTTCAAAAATGGCGCTTCACCCGGTTATGATTCTGGGCGCCTCATATAGAACATAGAACAGTACAGCACAGAACAGGCCCTTCGGCCCTCGATGTTGTGCCGAGCAATGATCACCCTACTCAAGTCAACGTATCCACCCTATACCAGTAACCCAACAGCCCACCCCCCCATTAACCTTATAAAAAAAATATTTAAAATTTTAAAAAAAATTAAAATTTTTTTTTATGACTTGATCTTGGTGGGCCGCATAAAGACCTTTGGCGGGCCGCATGCGGCCCGCGGGCCGTAGTTTGCCCACCCGTGTTCTAGATGGTAGAAGTTGTGGGTTTGGAAGGTGCTGCTGAAGGAGCCTTGGTGAGTTACTGCAGTGCATTTTGTAGATAGTACACACTGCTGCGACTGTTCGTCGGTGGTGGAGGGAGTGAATGTTTGTGGAAGGGGTGCCAATCAAGCTGGCTGCTTTGTCTCGGATGGTGTTGAGCTTCTTGAGTGTTGTTGGAGCTGCACTCATCCAGGCAAGTAGGAAGTATTCTATCACACTCCTGTGACTTGTTCCTTGTAGGTAGTGGGCAGGCTTTCAGGAGTCAGGAGGTGCGTTAGTCACTGCAGGATTCATAGCCTCTTGACCTGCTCTTGTAGCCACAGTGTGTATATGGCTAGTCCAGTTCAGTTTCTGGTCAATGGTAACCCCTAGGATGTTGACAGTGGGGGATTCTATGATGGTAATGCCGTTGAATGTCATGGGGTGATGGTTTGATTCTCTCTTATTGGAGATGGTCATTGCCTGGCACTTGTGTGGCAGGAATATTCTTTGTCATTTGTCAGCCCAAGCCTGGATATTGTCCAGGTCTTGCTGCATTTGCATGTGAACTATTTCAGTGCCTAAGTAGTCGCGAATGGTGCTCAACATTGTGCTCAATATTAGTCACCGTTTCAACTTATTCTATTAGATTCATGGCCTATCAGTTCTAAATCCTAGCTGGCTATTCTGTTACTGTCTCGGTCGGGGAAGGGTCTCTGCTATTTGCCATTTACAGTGTGTTTAAAGAAGAAACAAATTACTTTGTTCTAAACAATAAATAGACAAAGTGTCATCCTGAACCCTCACCCCACTTTTTAAATGAACAATAAAATGTTCCTGAGCACCTATTGCACTCTTAGTTTTAGAATCTAATTATCTGCCATAGTCCAAAATGACTCACTTCTGTCAATGTGGTAATAGTTTTGACAGGCAGCTTCAAGTTCCTGGCGCCTGATCAAAATGTATTAAATGAGACAATTACTTGTCCAAATGTTATACGATGCAGCAGTGATGATTAAAGTAGTTGATGGGGTAGGCAGGGAGAACCCAATTCTGCTGCTGGGTTAAGCTCAGAGCAGAGGAGCATAATTTCAAATTTGGAGCTAGACCTTTGGTGGGGGGGCTTGGAGATACTTCCTCACGCAAAGTGTGGCGGAAATTTGGATCTTCTCACCAAAAGGTCAATGGGACATGGAGTCATTTGAAAGTTTCAAAATAGAGGTTGATAGTTTTTTTTGGAGGTCTTGTGGTGGGTAGTGACCTGACGTCTATGCCAGACGTTCCACTCCAGGACTTGATCGCCAAGGAAGGTGTATTCATAACACTACCAAACAGATTGAGTGTCAACTTACAAATCCTTCCAACATAGCAGTAAGGGTGGGAGAAATTCCTGGTCTGCATCTGATGTAAAGAAAATGTGAGCCTCCACCATCACGATTCACAGCTCCAGGCTCCAACATGCATGTAAAAGAGCATGTTGTCACTGGAGGGCCGGTTGGCTCAGTTAGGCTGTACAGCTGGTGTGGATCAGACTCAGGACCTACCTCCTGATCTGTAATAAGTCCACGGAGGCAGAAGTTCCTTCACCAGAATACATTTTATTAACAAAAGCAACAGCAGTACAACCTTGTGCTTGCTATCTGCACTGGGAGTGCAGAGTGTTATATACAAAGAAGAGGTTCCCTGATTGACCCACCAATCAGGGAACTCGTATTCCAATTGGCCAATCGGAAAGGCCTGGTCTAAGTCATTATGTTATCCTACCTGCAGAATGGAGGTCATGGCAATATGGTTTGGACCTGCCTTTGGGCAGAGAACTAAAAAAGAAGATAAAAAGTTTTGTTAGATAAGTGCATTAAGGGCCAGGTGGATGGAGTTAAAACCCAGATCAGATATGATCTAATTGAATGGTGGAATAGTTGCGGGGCTGATTGACTGACTCCTGATCCGTCCTATGTTTCTGTGATATCAGTTGAAGGCATTAATCGTGTTGTTACTGAATAATAATCCTGCAAGCCTACCATCACTTATTCCAACATGTAGCTTTACTAAAGGTGACTACTGGGACAGAAGCAAGAATATCGTTGAAATGGGTACCGGATAGAACTTGAATGGCAAGCTGTACCACAGGATGCAAGTTATGGGGATTAGTGTAGCTGCCTACCAATGCTGATTTGCTGCTGGCTGCTGTTTGATTGATTTCCATTAAGTGCTTGCAAAGAATCATGGCATTTTTTTTCCCCTTTCTTGTATCCACATTGCTGTAGATCGATCAGCTGAAGCACAGGTTAAACAAGGTGGAGGAAGAATGCAAATTGGAGCGCAACCAATCCCTCAAACTGAAAAATGACATTGAGCAAAGGCCAAGGAAGGAGCAGGTGCTGGAGTTAGAGCGAGAGAATGAAATGTTAAAGACCAAAGTCCAGGAACTGCAATCAATCATTCAGGTAACCATTGTCATCATTAATCCAACATTTTGTTTCAAATAAGGAATCGAAAAAGAAACAATTCCTCTTGTGGAAACAAGACTCACACTTAGAAATGAAAATCTTCACTGACACTTTAAACCAAGGGGCATCCAAACTTGTGACAATGTGGCAGCAATTAAATACCTTTTGATGAGCTTGGCAGTGACTCCTGGATAACCTTCTGCTTCGAAAACAAAGCAGCCATTTGTATTCTACTTTGAACCACTGCCAGTCAATCCATGGAACGCTTCCATTCCCGCTGCCAACTTGTTATTATCAATGTCTCTTCGGAGTCTGTCATTTTTCACATGTTGAAACCACTCATTTCCATTCACAGAGCACAGTTCAGATTGTTTCAAACAATGTCAGGACCTCTAATAACTGCTGTTACTGTGACAACAGCATCAACTCAAAAGGCTTTGTGCAGCCTGCCCAAAGCAGATCTATTGGTAGTGCCAGCTCCACGCTTTTATGTACTGAGTATTGTACAACAATAGCGTAAGAGTTTGATGGATTGAAGGGTGCGTTTTGTGGGGAACATTCTTTTTAAGTTTCAGGTATATTCTCGCCTCTTTCATCACACATCATCTTAGGCAAAGAGAGTTTGTGGGCAAGGATCAAGCTTGCAAATGTTCACCACTGCTGCTATTATAGTAAGTAAACTCTAGAATATCTCTTATCCCCCACATCTCCACTACTCCGCTTGTTTGGCAATCTTTTTTTTTTAATAAACATTTTATTGTGGTATTTGTTGGCACTGTAACAGCAGCAAATTAAACAATGTACATGAAAAATATAAAGATAGTGCAAATACCACCTCCCCCCCCCCCCCCCCCCCCCCCCCCCCCCCCAAAAAACAGGTCCCACCATTAATTAACCCCCTAATCTACGCTAACCTAACCCAAGAAGTTGACGAATGGTTGCCACCTCCGGGCGAACCCAAACAGTGACCCTCTCAAGGCGAACTTAATTTTCTCCAGACAGAGAAAGCTAGCCATGTCCGATAGCCAGGTCTCCGACTTCGGGGGCTTTGAGTCCCTCCAAGCTAATAATATCCGCCTCCGGGCTACCAGGGAAGCAAAGGCCAGAACATCTGCCTCTTTCTCCTCCTGGATTCCCGGATCCTGCGACACCCCGAAAATCACCACCTCTGGACTCAATGCCACCCTTGTTTTAATAACTTGGACATGACGTCAGCAAACCCCAGCCAAAATCCCCTCCGCTTTGGACATGCCCAGAACATTTGGACATGGTTCTCCCATAGGTCCGCACATTTTGCGCACCTATCTTCCACCCCAGGAATCTGCTCATCCGGGCCACTGTCATGTGAGCCCGGTGAACGACCTTGAATTGAATCAGGCTGAGCCTGGCACAAGTTGCAATTGTGTTGACTCTACTCAACGCGTCCGTCCAAAGGCCCTCCTCTATCTCTCCCCCCAGCTCCTCCTCCCACTTTGGCTTCAGCTCCTCAGTCTGCGTCTCCTCTGATCCCATAAGTTCCTTATAAATGTCAGAAGTGCTCCCCTCACCTACTCATCCTCTAGAAACCACCCTATCCTGAATCCCCCTTAGCGGCAGGAGTGGGAAGGTTGGTACCTGTCTACGCAGAAAGTCCCGCACCTGCAGATATCGAGATTCGTTTCCCCCCGCCACCACCAGTCACGTCCTAATCATGGCTATGTTAGCCACCCAGTAATACTTGTTAATGTTCGGCAGCGCCAGACCTCCCCTCTCCCCGACTCCGCTCCAGCATTACCCTCCTCACCCGCGGGAATTTGCCCCCCCATACAAAGCCCACTATAACTTTATTGACCTACTTAAAAAAGGACCACGGAATGAAGATGGGGAGACATTGAAATACAAACAGGAATCTCGGGAGGACCGTCATTTTCACCGTTTGGACTTTACCAGCTAGAGACAATGGGAGCGCATCCCATCTCCGGAAATCATCTTTCATCTGATCCATGAACCGCACCAAGTTCAATTTATGTAGCCGGTCCCAATCTCGCGGCACTTGGGTACCAAGGTACCTGAAACTGTCCCCTATCAATCTAAACGGCAGCTCCCCCAGTCGCCTCTCCTGACCCCTTGCCTGGACCGCAAACACCTCGCTCTTCCCCATATTATAAGCTTAATATGGGGAAGAGCGAGATGTTTGCGGTCCGCCCCAGAATCTCCCATAAATAATCCCACTCAACCCGGTCAAAAGCTTTTTCCGCATCCATCACGACAACTACCTCTACGTCCCTACTTTCCGGGGGGCATCATGATCACGTTTAAAAGCCTTCTTACATTGGCCACCAGCTGCCTGCCCTTAACGAACCCGATCTGATCCTCCACAATGATGTTCGGTACACAATCCTCAATCCTGGAGGACAAAATTTTGTTGTTTGGCAATCTTGAACAAAGAACAATAAAGCACAGGAACACGCCCTTCGGCCCTCCAAGCCTGTACCGGTCATAGAACATAGAACAGTACAGCACAGAACAGGCCCTTCAGCCCTCGATGTTGTGCCCAGCATTGTCCGAAACTAAGATCAAGCTATCCCACTCCCTGTCATTCTGGTGTGCTCCATGTGCCTATCCAATAACCGCTTGAAAGTTCCTAAAGTGTCCGACTCCACTATCACAGCAGGGAGTCCATTCCACACCCTAACCACTCTCTGAGTAAAGAACCTACCTCGGACATCCCTCCTATATCCCCCACCCTGAATCTTATAGTTATGCCCCCTTGTAAAAGCTACATCCACCCGAGGAAATAGTCTCTGAACGTCCGCTCTATCTATCCCCCTCATCATATAAACCTCTATTAAGTCGCCTCTCATCCTCCTCCGCTCCAAAGAGAAAAGCCCTAGCTCCCTCAACCTCTCCTCATAAGACTTATCCTGCAAACCAGGTAGCATCTTGGTAAATCTCCTTTGCACCCTTTCCAATGCTTCCATATTCTTCCTATAATGAAATGACCAGAACTGCACACAATACTCCAAATGTCATGATACCAACCTTCGCCAAAACCCTCAGCACTTCCTTGTGCCGTATCCCTCTATACCCATCCTATCCATGTATTTGTCAAGATACCTTTTGAATGCCGTTAATGTATCTGCTTCCACAACCTCCCCTGGCAATGCGTTCCAGGCACTCACCACCTTCTATGTAAAAAAAACCTGCCTCGCACATCTCCTCTACATGGACCTTAAACCTGTGCCTCCTGGTGACTGACCCTCTCCACCCTGGGAAAGACTGCCTGCCCATCCACTCTAACCATGCCCCTCATAATCTTGTAGACCTCTATCAGGTCACCCCTTAACCTCCGTCGTTGTAATGAAAACAGTCTGAGTCTGTTCAGCCTCTCCGCATAGCTAATACTCTCCAGACCAGGTAACATCCTGGTAAACCTCCTCTGCACCCTCCCCAAAGCCTCCACATCTTCTGGTAGTGAGCCGACCAGAATTGTGCGCAATAGGCCAAGTACGGCGGTACCAAGGTTCCAGACATGTGCAGCATGACTTATACTCGATGCCCCGTCCAATGAAGGAAGCATTCTGTATGCTTTCTTGACTACCTTGTCCACTTATGTTGCCATTTTCAAAGATCTGTGGACCTGCATGCCCAGATCTCTCTGACTTTCAACAGTCCTAAGAGTTTTGCCATTCACGGTATATTTCCCCTCTCTGTTAGACCTACCAAAATGCATTACTTCACATTTATCTGGATTAAACTTCATTTGCCATTTCTCTGCCCAAGCTTCCTGCTGTATCTTTTGACAATCCTCAACACTATCTGCCACTCCACCAATCTTGGTGTCATCCACGAACTTACTAATCGGACCAGCTACATTTTTCTCCAAATAGTTTATGCATACTACAAACAACAGAGGCTCCAGCACAGATCCCTGTGGAACACCACGAGTCATAACCTTCCATTCAGAAAAACACCCTTCTACTGCTACACGTTACCTTCTATGACCAAGCCAGTTGGGTATCCATCTTACCACCTCAACTCTGATCTCATGTGACTTCACCTTTTATACCAGTCTGCCATTAGGCACCTTGTCAAAGATTTACTGAAGTCCATGGAAACAACATCTACCGCCCTCCCCTCATTAATCAACTTTGTCATCTCCTCAAAACACTCAATCAAGTTAGTGAGGCACGACCTCCCCTTCACAAAACCATGCAACAGTTGACATCCCTGTTTCCTCCAGCCCTGGCAGTACAGCAACAATTGTCACCTCTATACTTTTTAACATTGTATCCTATTTCAGTTATTTATCCAACTCTATATGCAAGCCTGTCCACGGAAAATGGCATAACCCCATTTTTAGCCCAGTGTAGTGAGGTAGTGGGGGACACTATTCTTGACCTACGTGTACCCATGCAGATCAGTATGGAGGCCATGCAATTTTTACGTCCCTCTTTCATCTGCATCATTGGAGCATTGGCTCAAGGCAGTTCCAGCATCTTCATCTGAGCTGCTTGGAGGGGGCTGGACAAGGGAGAGGGGTATGCACTGGCACTGGTGCGCCTTTCAGGTAGATCTCCCAGGTCCTGGTCAGTTAGGATGTTGTGCCTAGGAACTTGGTCGAATTAAGGACAATGGTGGGAGTCAGAGCTGTGTTGTGTATTCAGAGTAGCCTGTGGAGAATCACCTATGCAGAAACACGGTGCCACAAGTTGGCCTTGTTGACCTGATGTGGAGAGCTCAGGTGAGTGCCGTTCAGTTCTGGTCCTCAGGGGAGAAAAGGCCCCCAGGTGCTTGTGGGTGACACCCTGGCACTGATGCCACCAGGGCGCCATGGCACTTTCATCTTGGCACTGCCAGCCTGGAGGCTTGGTACTGACAGTACCACCTGGGTGCCAACCTGGCTCTGCCAAGGTGCTTAGGTGACTGCCAGCTGGCAAGGCACTGTCAGGATGCCAGCCTGACACTGCCAAGCTGACATTTTTTTTGCATGCTGCGGATCGGGCCTGGTGGTGCCCTGCGCCGGGGGGGGGGTTTGAGAAGTCGGGATGTCATTTAGAAATTGTGCCTAAATCTCCTTCTGCACTGAGGAGTTCCAGTGAGCGGAGCTTCTCAGTGCAGGAAACGGGACTAAGTGGAGCCTCGTCAGGGGATTCCCCACTGAGGCCCCATACCTACCCAAATGGAATTTCAATAGCGTGCTGGGACACACCCAGCTGAACACGCTTGCTGCCATTCGGTTCCCATTCGGGTAGATCATGCCCTATGTTCCTGAAATCAGCAAGAATAATAGTTTTCAGGAGTTCATCACTGGACATAACAGGGTCATTTATTTATTTTCTAATTTAATTCAGGAAGCTCATTTTTGTCCCATAGTTTGTGAGTAGCTCATTCTTTTAACTTCTTCACATCATGCATGCTTACACGACCAATACAAATCAAGCCATTTAACTAATCACTTCACTAATCTTGGACGGTTGCTGCCAGGAAGCACCTCACTAATGTGATTTATTTAAACCAAGGAACTTACTCAACATTGAATGAGCATCTAAACCAAGCACTGAATAATCTAACTTTGTGCGACACTAACATAAAATAATGTCTCACCAACTTTGAATGACACCCCCAACATCAAACATTTCACCAAACACTGAATGGTGTGCATCGTTCCAGCACCACACCAATGGATCCAAACTAGTCACGCACCTGAGTGAATGATTCCTAGCAATCGTATCATTAATGATGCAAACCAGTCAACACATGTCTGTCGATATCCATCGACACAGTTCATCGGCATTAAATGATACACACCAGCCAATCAGCACACAAATATTGAATGATTCACACTGGTGAGGCATCTCATTAACAATTAATGTGCAGGGAATTCCGGTCATGGAGTGAGCGGTCACACATTTGGTGGCTCCCGCTCAAGGTGGATTTTTTCAGTGGTCGTTTCCCCGCCTGAAAGGTGAAGCATTTCAGAGCAAGAGGTGCAGGAGTGCCTGGGGAAGGTTCTACTCCGCTGGTGTGGCTGGTGGATGGATCCACGGACTAGGAGTGGGGCAGGAAGGAAAGAGCTGCTGGAGCAGGAGATTCTTCATGGTGCGCCACAGGATAAGATGGCGGAGGGCAAGGGGGCTTTTCTGCCCGTCCAGTGGTCACAGAGCAGTTAATCAAGTTACTCAACAAAACGTTTTGCCAGTGGCGGAAAGAGGCCCTGGAAGACCTGGCAAAAATGGTGGAGCTGATTAAGCAGGGGATCGAGAGAGCGGAGCAGAGGCTGGAGTCCCAGGACAAGGCGATCAAGAAAATAGAGAAAGCACTGGGAGAGCAGGAGGAGCAGTTGGCCTCGTTGGTGACTGAGATGGGGATGATGCGGCAGAACCAAAAGAGGCTGAAGGAGAAGGTGGAGAATCGCTCCAGAAGACACAACCTCAGGATCGTTGGGATGCCAGAAGGTGCGGAGGCTGGTATGTACGTGGCTAAGATGCTGGAGAAATTAATGGGGGACGGAGCCTTTGACCGGCCCCAAGGGGTTGACCGAGCACACAGGGTGCTGATGAGGAGGCCACAGGCGGGTGAGCCGCCAAGGGCGATGTTTTCTGGACAAGGAAAATATTCTTTGATAGACGAGGCAGATCAGAAAATGTACCTGGGAAGGGAACAAGCTGTGGGTGTAATGAGATCTGGGAGCAGAACTGATGAAGAGGACGGCCAGGTTCAACCGGATCAAGGCTGCCTTCTTTAAAATGGGGGTGAAGTTTGGAGTATTGTCCCTGGCCTGCCTATGGGTGACTTGCCAGAAGTGAGAGTACTATTTTGGCATCTGAGAGGAGGGGATGGAGTTTATGAAAGACAATGGGCTGGGAGGAGAGTGGGGACATTGAACTTTGGAGGAGTTTGTGTGTTCATTAAAGTTATTCCCCCCCCAGACCAGATTCTCAAAATGCTCAGTAGTCGTAGCCACACTGAAAACATGGAACCAACAACAAACAATACCACTTCGGTCTAACCAAGATGTCCACTATGGCCCCCATCTTCAAAAATCACAATTTACTCCCACGACAATGGGCAACTCCTTCAAAATGTGGAGACAGGACAAAGGGACTCTGACAGTAGGAGACATGTAAATAGAAGGCATAGTAGCGACCCGAGGGGAACTCACGGAAAAGTTCCAACTCCTGAAAGGGAATGAACTAAGGTACAATCAAATCAAAAACTTCCTCCGCAAGAAGACGATGACATTCCCCCAGATACCAGGACCCCCTCTACTAGACAGACTACTGACTGTGGGCGAGCTAGGAGGCAGGAACTGTGCGGACATGTATGGACTACTGCTGGAGGAGGTATGCTCACCCCTGGACAAGATGACGAAAGTATGGGAAGAAGAAGTAGGCAGGGAGATATATGGAGGACTCAGGAGCGAAGCACTGCACAGGGCAAACTTTACCTCTGTGCATGGAGCTGAGCCTAATTCAACTAAAGGTGGTGCATCGGGCGCACTTAATTAGGACAAGAATGAGCGGTTCTTCCCAGAGGTGGAGGACACGTGTGAACGGTGCCAGGGGGGCCCGGCCAACTATACCCACATGTTCTGGTCCTGCCCCAGACTTGTCGGGTATGGGATGTCATTCTTCGAGGCCATATCCAGAGTTATTGGAGTAGAGGTGGAGCCTTGCCCACTAGTGGCGGTCTTTGGTTTCTCAAAACCGCCAGAAGTCTTCATTGGGGGAAGGGCGGACACCCTAACTTTACCTCCCTGATCGCCCAGAGGAGGGTTCTGCTCGGCTGGCGATCGGCAGCGCCACCCAAGACACCACAGGAAACGTAGGGTAGGCAGAAGGAGAGAACCTGAAGGGACAAAGAACAATAGGCAAATACAATTGCAGTGGTGAGCCCACTCAGTGGACATGCCCCACCCCTGTCCCCACCCCTCCAACATGTCATAGTGCCAGGAGGTAACCAAGGCGGGGGGAAGGGCCACACAGTGGTATTAGCTGACCACCGGGAGCTCCCAAGCAGGGCCCTTCTCCCCCCCCCCCCCCCCCACCACCATAAATATTGAAAAGCTCCCTCTGGCACAGCCAGCTGTCAGCCCCATGCAGTCCAGAGGGCACCTGCCTGACCCAGCTGCTGTGAGGCTGCTGTTTTTCTCTGAAATTTTTTTCTCTTGCTATTTCCATTGTATCTATCTCGACCAGCTTCTTGACCTTAATGTACGCACCCTGGAAGATAAGCTCAACATGCGTGATGGTCCTGCTTTACTCTGTACCTTTGATATAAAATGTTAAAAACCCAGTAAAAATATCTTCTAAAGATAGATTTGCTATCACAACAATATAAATATTTTGTCTACTAGTATTAACTGCTCTGAGGTTTCTTCTTGTAAGTGACAAGTATTGGATGAATGCAATTTGTTATTCTTTGAATACTTCGATTAGTGATTTTGCACTTACACTGAGCCGAAGAAAATAGAACTCTGTGCACAGTTCTCCCAGCAGCCCCTTTCAGAGGACCAATTGAGTGTAGAAACTGTCACCGTCTTTTTCATATAGTAACTTGAGGAAGTCAGCGGTATGAGAACAGAGGTTTATTTTACTATATACAGTATTCTGCCTCAGGCAGTAACTCGCTCCCAGAATAGTCCTTGCTGGGAGAACTAACCACACCAGGCCCTGCTTTGGGCCGGCTTTCATGTTAGTTTGTAACGAGCTCCAGCAAGGTGGCCTCCTCCCCCAATCTGGGAAACTCGTACCTCACAAGTCCAATGGGGAGATCAGCAATGGTTTCCCCGTGGTCTTCGTGGAGGTTAAAACATTGCTGAAGTTACCACTTTTCCCAATCCTGGGATTTTGGCAGACCTGACGAGGCCACACTTTCTGTTCTAGTTGGTCCGAAAAGAGCAAGTTGGTACTTCATGGTAATTCTTTTCAGAGTGGCTTAGCAGGCATTAAGAGCTGTTAGGTTGGAATCATGCAAATACTAGGCGGGTGTGGATAACTTTCCCTCAAGCTGAGTAGTATACAAGTTAGCATTTCACCACAGTTCTCCAGCCCCCAAATTAGCAGAATTATTCCGTTCAATTCCTCAATGGATTTACGCAAAAAATTGTATTTATGACTTCCAGGTTGCTCATTTAGTAACAGTAGCTATTAGACTCTATTATTTTCTGATATTCCATGAATATAAAAGTGCTTTATCCACATTCTTGCTATCTGAAGGCTCAATTTCTTCAGCTTCTGCTGACCAGTCTCCTGCACTCCATCCCACACAAATTCCAACTAGACGAGCACTTTGCCTTTTGCCTCCTGTCTGACTTGTTCCTTTGACCCTCACTGCATGACTTTGACTGGCTCCCTGCCTTCCAGTGTGCTGAATTCAAAATACTTCTCCTTACTTAACTTCCCTTAACGTCAAACCGAAAATGACCTTGGTAACCTCTCCCAGCCTCTGACCTATGCTGCTCTGACTCATATCCTGTGGCTGGCCTCACCAGGCATGACTCAGTTGGTAGTGTTCTCATCTCTGACGGGATTATATTCATTGAAAGGAAGATTCCATTCATTGAGACTATCGAACATATCTGCCAGATAGCCCAGCAAAAACCTAATGGCTGTGTTTTTACACTTTCTTATTTTTGCTGTTTCTTCACTGATTTCAACTACTCCAGCATTTTCACCTCCACATCTGTTGTTTTGATTTTAATTTTGTATGTGGTGCAGTGGTATGGTGATTGGATGAGTAATCCAGGGACCCAGAATAATGCTCTGGGGACCCAAGCCGAATCCCGCCATGGCAGATGGTGAAATTTGAATTCACTAACAATCTGGAATTAAATGTCTAAGAGCAGCATGAAACCATTGTTTGAAACACCCATTTGGTTCACTAATGTCCTTTGGGGGATGTGGTGATATGAGTGGGAGCACTGCCATTGGTGCAGAGCATTGGTTCCCCATTGGCTCTGGCTGGTCACGTGCCTCTCGTCTGATTGGCTGGGACTAGTCATGTGACTGCTCACCAATTGGTCGAGAGGCAAGTAGATCCCGCCTCTGAGGCGGGGTATAAGTACCCAGGTTTCCCGGTGGTCGGCCCTTCTCTGTAGTCGACCACCGGGCTAACAACTAGCTGATTAAAGCCACAGTTTGGATCTTCATCGTGTCTCGCGTCCAATTGATGGTACATCAGGGGAGGAAATCTGCTGTGCTTACCTTGGTCTGGCTTACATGTGACGCCCTTTCCACGGCAATATGTTTGACTCTTAAAATACCACTCAGTTCAAGGGCAATTAGGGATCAGCATGGGATCAGGAAAAAAAACAAGATCGGCCATAAGAATATGAGGCTTGAGATAAAGGCAAATTACTGCAGATGCTGGAATCTGAAAAAAACCCAAAAAGTGCTAGGCAACTGGGCAATCCTCAGCAAGTCTGATAGCATCTGTGGAGAGAAAAGGGAGCTAACATTTCGAGTCTGGATAACTCTTTGTCAGCTTTAACAAAGAGTCATCCAGGCTGAAAACATTAACTCCCTCCTCTCATCATAGATGGTATCAGGCCTGCTTGAATAGGAGGTTTGTTTTATTATTTCGGATCACCATGAACTCGTGTTTTGTTACAGGGACTTTGCAGACATAGAGGGCGTGATCTATCGGCCACATCCTGCCGAAATCAGGACAGGACATGACCGGTAGATCCCAGGAGAGGCCTCACCCGGGATAAACGGCAGCCGTTGCGCCTCACAAGATCTAACCAGATCTCATGAGATGCCATGATCGGGGTCCTGCGTTCAATGACCGGGAGCCAATTTTGCACGGTTAAGTGAGTTTAGAAATCCATGTAGCCATGCCAACGCCGGATCGAACGGCCACCAGGCATCTATTGGCCTCGCTGAGGAGACCCCAGCCGAGGGCGAATTAGTACCAGTCGTACCGATACTCAGTGGGGATGATCGGAGGCCCCCGGGTGGTTGTCTTCTGGCCAGGCTGACACCTTGCCATTGCTGGTACCATCCTGGCACCTTGGCACTGCCAGCCTGGCACCCTGACAGCTCCATCTGGGTGCCAGCCTGACACTGCCAGGGTGCCCACGTGACACTGCCAGGTGGCATTTTGCCTACTATGAGGTTTTGGCCTGGGCAGGGGGGAGGTACCCTGCTGGCTCGAGGACTCACCAACAGGTGTGTGAGGGTCCAGAGATCGGGGCATCATTTAAAAATGATGTCCCGATCTCTTCCTGCACTGCAGAGGTCTGCTCGGCAAGGCTCCTTTGCGCAAGAAATGACGCTGAGTGCGGCCGTGGGGTGGGGGGTGGCCCTGCCACGGCCCAAATTGCAACAGAGTGCAGATAGATAGTGGGGTCGTTCCTGGCGCTACAAGTGCTGGGAATGACCCCGCTAACCTCGCCCAGAACGGACTCTGATTTTTTTTTTTGGTTAGATCGCGCCCAGAGTATACTTGTATCTGCATGCAAAGTTTTACTCACAACTGCATCAAAAAAAGATCTTTCTGTCAGAACCTCTTTTCAGAATCAAGCCATTAACATGTTCTCCATCATAGTTAGCATTTTAGACTATTTGTTTGAACACTCGGAAAAGGAGAGAACAGAAAGGAGCAAGGATGTTAATGGTGATTGTAGTTACTTCTAATGAAGTGTTCAAATGAACTTCAATCGATGAAATGCCAACTTGAACTTTATGATCGGATTATTTAAACACCAATGTAACCTTCAAGTGTTAAAATAGCATAAATCAGACCATTAAGGATTTTCAACCACACATCCATTTACTGGCCAGTAACTTCATAAAAATTCTTTATTGTTTGGGGAAAAAAGTACTGAAACCCTTTGCCTAGACTCATAACTGTTGTCCAACTATTATGGTTTTGTGTGCCTTTTAGAGTATCACCTAAAATACAGTCAGCTGTGCCAAACAATTCGCCTAAAATCTAAATATTATCTTGCAGCAAGCTCTCTGTGGAAATAAACTGAGAACCAGAAAGGTTAAAACTAAAGCCACTAATCTCCTTACTACTTGAAGATACAATATAAATCTTACACATGTGAATTATTACTGACAACATCTTACCGCAGAATCTTCTGTGCTGCTAAAGTTGTTTCTCTGGGACCAAATCCTGTGCTAAAGTGGAACTGGTGGGGCAGCTGTCAGCGTCAATAAGAAGCAGCTGACTGGGGAGATGTTGTTGGAGCAGGCGGGGGTGAACTTATCCAATGGTGTTCTCCAAGTCTGATGACTTTGTCATCATTCCTCCCTCGTGCCTCTCGTGGCGGGGGGGAGGGGGGGTTACGCCCTCACAGCAGTATGAGAACCTGTGGGCTAGTGGACAATAAAATCTGTTGACAGTGATGAACTAGATGGATGTGGATTAAGGATTTTCTATCTCTGTGCTGGTTTAGAAACTCGGGGGCGGCACAATAGAACATAGAACATTACAGCGCAGTACAGGCCCTTCGGCCCACGATGTTGCGCCGTCCTGTGAAACCCCTCTAAAGTCCCTCCACACTATCCCCTTATCGTCCATATGCCTATCCAATGACTATTTGAATGCGTTTAGTGTTGGCGAGTCCACTACTGTTGCAGGCAGGGCATTCCACGCCCTTACTACTCTCTGAGTAAAGAACCTACCTCTGACATCTGTCCTATATCTATCTCCCCTCAATTTAAAGCTATGTCCCCTCGTGCTGGACATCACCATCCGAGGAAAAAGGCTCTCGATGTCCACCCTATCTAATCCTCTGATCATCTTGTATGCCTCAATTAAGTCACCTCTTAACCTTCTTCTCTCTAACGAAAACAGCCTCAAGTCCTTCAGCCTTTCCTCATATGATCTTCCCAACATGCCAGGCAACATTCTTGTAAATCTCCTCTGTACCCTTTCTCACAGCTTCAATCCTGGCCCGGGTCACTGTCCATGTGGAGTTTGCACATTGTCTGCGTGGATCTCACTCCCACAACCCACAGATGTGCAGGGTAGGTGAAATAGGGCAATGTTTAGGAAAAAAAAAACCCAGCCACCCATACAATCTGTGCTTTATCATCACTAAGTACCCGAATCTATCAGGGGAGTGTTCAAAACAGGTGTTGTCAAATTCTGGGGATAAAGCATGTCACAGTGAAAGATCTGGGATTGGATTCTTTGCACACCAACGCCGAAATCGTAGCCAGCGCCGGGGTGGAGAATCCATTTCCCCGCATGGAATGGGGAACGGCGCCGGTTACCCGATTCTCCGGCCCAGAAAAGGAGTACGCCTCGCTGCATATCCCCTACCTGGGGTCATTGCTGGAGGCCCGCCCGCCGTTCTCCACTCCCAACCAGCTGAAGTCCCGACGGCGTGGATCTAACATGGTCCTGCCGGTCAGGATACTAGCGTGGGGCAGCTGCGGACTCGGTCCACAGCCGCCCTGGTCGGGGGCGGCCTGATCGGAGGGCCGGGGGGGGCGGGGCACGGCACCGGGCAATTTTTGGGTGAGTGGTCCAGGTCTGACGTGTGGTTGATCGGGGGCACTATGTTTAAGGTCCAGCTCCACGGTCTGAGTCCGCCATGGAGCACAAGGCGGCCGCTGGAGTTCGCTGCGCTGCCGTGCGCTCTCATGGCCTCGGACCCGGAAGTGCGGAGGCCCGTATCTGCAGCAATAGCTGCTAGTTTTACGATGGGTCACTGCTAGCCCCCTGCAGGGCCATGAATATGTTGCCCTTTCACACCGCTTTTTCTGGTGTGAAAGGCCACAGTTTTTACGACAGCATGGGGGACAGAGTCCCGAAAACAGAGAATCCAGCCCCAGTTATAGTGAAGATGTTAACAACAGAATAGTAAAGTTACTTTGTTCTGTTGTTATACCTGGTGAGATCGCATCTGTTCATTTCTGCTTTATAATGGAAGAGAATTTAGTGATAAGTCTACTTAATGTAGACACCAAACCAAATGACTAATTATATTTGCTCTTTAATTATGCATCATCTGAAGAAATCTCATCTATAGAATGAATCCAGCACGTTGTTTAATTATCACTGTTTCATCATGACGTTCTGCTCCAGTGACACCCAGAACAATGTTCCCAATTCGTGAAATTACTGGACTGGAACTTCATGACATTATATCAGAAGGGAGTTCAATTAAAATTGTAACTTGTCTCCTACTGGCCAACGTAAAGCAGCAGCATCACAAGGGGTCAGTCAGGCATCGCTGACAGTGTGTAGATATTTTCCTCAGGCCATTGAGGACTCATTGACAAATCAGCGGAACACCCTCTGCTTTAAGTTTATGCAATTCAAAATACATTTTGTAAGCTTGAGTACTGAATTTTGGCATGCAGTGTGAGAAACAGCATTCTCAAAGAGAGATCAGCCTCCAGAGTCTAAATGTTCGCTAGATTGATTTGGAAGAATGCAAGGAGATCTAATTGAGATATGTAAGATGATAAAAGGTATTGACAAAGCAGACGTAGATGCTTCCTCTGTGGGGCATTCTAGAATGAGAGGTCATAGTTTTAGGATAAGGGATTAGCAGTTTTAAAATAGAGCTGAGGAGAAATTGCTTCCCTCAAAGGGTTGTAAATCTGTGGAATTCACTACCCCAGAGTGCGGTTAATGCTGGCACACTGAGTAAATTTGAGGAAATGGACAGAATTGTAATGAGTAATAGGTTGAAGGATTATGGAGAACGGGCAGGACGGTGGGTTGAAGCTGAGAGGCAATCAGCCATCATCATATTGAATGGCAGAGCTGAATTGCCTATTCCTGCTCCTAGTTCTTGGGTAGGATTCTCCGTAGCCCGCCGCCAAAATCGTGATTGCCGATCGGGCAGAGAATGGATTCCCATGCCAAAATCGTGGCCGGCGCCAGTTTGACGCTGGTGCCATGCTCCGCCCCCTCCAAAATGGCGTCATAATAACACGCGCCACTCGCGTTGGCGTGTCATCGGCTGGCCCACTCGTGATGCTCCACCTCCGATGGGCCGAGTTCCTGATGAATCTAGCACGTTGTTTAATTATCAGTTTCATCATGACGTTCTGCTCCAGTGACACCCAGAACAATGTTCCCAATTCGTGAAATTACTGGACTGGAACTTCATGACATTATATCAGAAGGGAGTGTGGTCACGTGTGGTCCCGACCTTGAGGGAATCTGGTGTGCCAGCTGCAGACAATGCTCAGTGACTCCACACTCAGCCGGGATCCGTACCACTGAGCGGGGAGGCTTCTGTTAGGGCTGGAGGGACTGGTGGGGGATGGCCAGGGGGATGGGGTGTGGGGTCGCGGTTGGCGGGTTGTTCGCGCGTAGCCGCCGCCATGTTGTACGGTTTGTCCAGGACCCAGCCATTCTGTGGCTGTTTTCAGCGTGATCTGCGGGACTTTCACTCGACGCCGGTGCTAGCCCGTCACTTGGTTCCAGAATCGGTGAGGGGTTGAGGCCGAATTTCCTGTTGTGAAATTCCACACATACTATGTTGGCGTCAGCACTTAGTCTCCAGAATGGAGAATCCAGCCCTCAGTGTTGGATCACTGCCTATCGACTGATAACAGCAATAAAAGAAGAAAGGCTTGCATTTTGTGAGCAGCTTTCATAACCTGAGAACCTCCCAAAATACTTAGTAGCCAATGGGTACTTACCAATGTAATAATGAGCAGATAATCTTGAATCTACAACCCCATGGATGAGAGATGCATTTGCTACCAATGAGCATATCACTGCTAGAATAAGATATTCTGACTGGGTGAAAACCACGTAGTGGCCCATGTTTTAATCAGTATTTTGTCTCTTACTCAATGTACAATGTGGTCACACATGCACAACTTAAATATATGGAGCAGGATTCTCCATTGACGGACGCCGGAATCGGGAAACGCGATTGGACGGAGAATCGGATTTGAAACCTAAACCATGGCTGGCGCCGATTTCACGCCAAATCGCAATTTTCCAGTGCCTCAGCAGTGGCTTCAATGCTTTCCACTCCACATGTAAAGCAAACCCAGTTGGTATATCATTAGCAGACCTGACCCGGTATTCTCCGGGATTCTCCGCATCCATCAGGATGAATACCCGATGGTGAGGTTCACTTGTGCTTTTAAAAATCATGAAACAGGCACTGGGGCTGCTGAGAGAGAGAGAGGGGGTACGGAAAGTGTCCAACATCGCCATAGTTTGCTGACTGTCGTGTCGCTAGCCGGGGAGTGGGGGCTTCTGCCAGGGCTGGGGTGAGTAGCGGGGGGCTGGCCAGGAGGTGGGATGTGGGGTCAGGGTGGACGGGAACGGAACACCATTTCCGCAGCCTGCAAGGCAGGATTGCAGCTACGCACGTCGTTGACTGCCCACTGTGAACTTAGGCCCACAGGTCATATGGGTGTCTCCTCAGGCTACTAGCCCCCCCCCCCCCCCCCCCAGGTTCCCTCTGGCCCCATCAGTAGGATGGGCACGCTCCAGTGCAACCAGTGCTGTTTTGTTGGCTAGGATGAGTGTGCGTGCATGGCTACAGCTTGTCAGTCATCCGAGGGTCAATCACAGAACCGGCGAATTCCGCACCGTTTCTTATTGGAATCGATTGTGCTCCGCGTGGCGCTGTTGCTAGCCCCTCAACAGTCGCTGAATCGGCCCAGATGCAGCGCCAGTATTGCTGTCGTGGATGTCCACGAAACCTGCCCCGGTGTCAACCATTAGTCTCAGGAACGGAGAATTCAGCTGAAGGACTTCTATGTAATGCGGTTTGGATTTTCAAGATGATGTTTTTGGATATTTCACTAATCATTTGTGGATTTCTATTAATTCATATGGGATTATTTGCCTAGGTTTAATGCTCTTTAGCCATGATAATCTGGTAAATACACATTTTAGAACGTTACTATGAAATATTTGAGAAGATGTTCTGTCCTCAATTTCCACTGAAGCACCAACATCTTGCCCAGACCCTACAGAGCTTTACTCGCACAATGTATCATTCTGTGTCTCAAAAATATTTAATACACTATGGATAACCTGAGACTAATAACAGACCATGACCATGAAAGAGTTAGCAACATGAAGAATAATGATTAGCTGGGAGCAGTTAAGGCAATAACATCACTGGGGTGGTTCAGGTGCTATTGTAAACCATGAGAGCAAACCTTGAGCAGTTTATGGCTGTCACATGAACCATATCATATGATCACAGCATTGAAACCATTCCAGATTTGCAATGCAGTCTTGCTACTGTGCACAAAGGGAACAATATAAACTGCCACAGGATGCATTGTATGGTCTTATACTGGTGTAGAGGGTCTCATTGCCATCCTCTTCCACGGTTGACCTATTATGAACATTTTAAGGCCAGTAATGGCTATAATAACTGAGCAGACTACTGTTAGCACAATGCCACTACTATTTCTCAACAAGGATTAATTCAATACTTGGAGCGTTACTGAGGACAATGCCAACTATCTGTCACTGGCAAGTCAAAAGCAGTATGAAAGCAATAAAGAAGAGTGCCTGCTTGCATTATTCTCATGGCATAGCAACTAAATTAGGCCAAAACTAAATAGGAAAATTGAAATGATTCATTGTGCTGTGACAGTGTTAGGTAGTGTTGTGAATGTCAGCAGGCTCAACGTTTCCCCACATTACATGGGAATATTCGACATTTGCTGTATTTGTAACTTGACGCTATTGTGTAAAGTGGATGACATTGGACCAATTGCCCATTCTACCCCTCTGCTGATTTTTGGAAGTCAATAGACTGGAAAATGGGGAGAAGTCTATATCGATTTGATATCGCTTTACACCTTCAACAAAAGTTACATTTATCCCCTTTCCCAGATGGTTTTCGCTAACATAGATTTGGGGAAGGTGCAAACCTGTGAAAATTGGGTAGCTACCGTTGGCACAATCAGACAAATTGATAACTTCTGAAGAGAATTGTTATTGAAATGTCCATGTTCATTAGTTATATATTTACCTGGACTTGAAACTCACCCTAAAATGGTTATTTAATGTAATTAAGATATGACGTACATTCACAAACAATGAATCCAACTGAAGAAGCATTGTATATATTGCCATAGAACAGTCAAATGAATCTATAGCACATGAACAAATCTCAAACTATACTTTTATTAAGATTTAGCTGCTCTACTTGTAAATATAAGGCACCTGGAAATGCATGCAGATAACCTGCAAGGAATTGGCTAAAGAATACATGTCATGTTTTCTCCTATACTGTTCTTATTTCTTTGATTAATACCTTATCCATTCGAAATGTAACTTTATTAATTGTTTTACTTCCTTACATAGGCTGGGAAACGGAGTTTACCCGACTCTGAAAAGGCAATCCTTGACATCTTGGAGCACGATCGGCAGGAAGCTCTGGAAGACAGACAAGACCTCGTCAGCAAGATTTTCAACCTCCAGGAGGAGAACAGACAAGCAGAGGAACTCCGGGATAAGGTAAGGCAGCCAAAAGAGATTTGGACAGTGAAGCTTTGACACAGTGGTCAACTTACCGTGATCCTCAGGTGACCCCTAATCAGGGTCAAGAGTTTCTCCATGGGTCTTTGTGTGACTAAACAGGCCGATTCTGCACCCACAGATCTTTGGGCATGTGGGACAGGACGTCCAATGTGGTAGTAGAATCTGGAGTGCAGGTTCTGCTTCCTTTTCTTTCCTTCTCTGACGCTGCTCTGCCTCATTAAAGGTATGATTCAAAGGGTGATGCAGCTTTGAATGACAAGTTTTTGCTATTTTGAACAATTGGTAAGAAGCTCCTACCAGTCATTAATGATTCTGATTCACTTCAAGGAGAGCTTCAGAGTATCTTTGAAACATTTTCTTTGTCGTTTCTCAGTTGGCCATTTGAAAGTTGGGAAAGCAGGATCTAGCAGGGCCTCTAGGTAGTTTTCGGCCATCCAGACTCGGGTGTCCAGTCCATCGAAGTTGATTTTTGCAGAAGTTTTTCTTGAATGTTTGTGGAGCTGGTGTCAAGAAGGACACGTGTGTTGGGACTTCCGGTGTGCACCATGGAATGAGTGATCACACAGAGGCAGCTCCTGCCCAAGGTTACAGAAAAGAGCTCTTTTTGGGCAGCACAGGTTGGAATTTCGATGAAAAGGCGAAGGTGAATGTTCGAGGAGTACTTTCCCCCAGGAATAGTATGTTTCTTGGTTATCAGACCCTCAGAAACAGTGCAAGCTTGGGCTGAAGTAGCAGCAGACAAAAGCCTTTGCAAGCATGCAGGCGGGGGAAGGGCCAGCTTAGAGGCCTCAAGCTGACTTTAGGGCCTTTATGAAAGCTGAATTCTAGCAGCAGAGGGAAGAACTGTGAAAAGATCTTACCAAGGCCATTGAAGAAGCAGGGACGAACTTCCGTTAGCGGTGATGCGGAGCTAAGCCGCACGTTCAGTGGCTCCCGCTATTTTCAGACTTTGGGGCTCTTTTAAGGGCTCGTAGTGGTGCTGTTTGGACTTTTCCCCGTGTGGGAACACTCCTTCTCAGCGTCTCCACCGGTGGATGGCCTGGACTAGGAGTGGAGCGGTCAGAAAATCTTTGGAAGCTTTGGAAACTTCCGGTTGCGGCTATGCGGAGCTAAGCCGCACCGCAGCTCCCGCTACTTAAGGACTTTTGGGCCGATTTGAGGGCCCCAAACAGCGCTGTCTCGATGAATCCCGGTGGGGGAAGGTGTCTAGAGGAGCATTCCCCATAATTTATGGTGTTTACCCGGAGTGGGGCAAAGGAAAAAGCTGCAGCAGCTCCCCAAGAAAAGCGGGGGAAGAAGGACAAAATGGCGGCCGGCGGAACACCCGAGGACTGGTGGAAGTGGGCGCAGGAGCAGCAAGCCTCTCTTCTGCGCTGTTTTGCGGAGCTGAAGGCTGAGTTGCTGGACTCCGAGTGCGACTACCAAAAAGCTGCTTGGGACCCAGGCGGCCCAGGAGGTGTCCATTCGGGAGTTGCAGCAGCAGGCCGCTGAGCGGGAGGAGGAGGCCGTGGTCCTCGTGGGGAAAGTGGAGTTGCACAAGGCACTTCACAAAAAGTGGCAAGACCGCTTGGAGGAGCTGGACGTTCGCACGAGGCGAAAGAATTTGAGGATCCTGGGCCTGGCGGAGGGGCTGGAGGGGTCGGATCTCCCGTGGTACGTGACCACGATGTTGAGCTCGTTGATGGGAGCGGGGTCCTTCCATTTGCCCCTGGACCTTGAGGGAGCTCAGAGTGCTGGCCAGGAGGCCTAAGGCAAATGAACCCCCGCGGGCGGTGCTGGTGCGGTTCCATTGATTTAGTGACCGGGAGTGTGTGCTGCGCTGGGCCAAGAAAGCGAGGAGCAGCAAGTGGGAGAATTCGGTAGTGCGAATCTACCAGGACTGGAGTGCAGAGGTGGCAAAGCGGCGGGCCGGGTTCAACCGGACGAAGGCGGTGCTGCATGCCAAGTAGGTCAGGTTTGGAATGCTGCAGCCTGCGCGTCTGTGGGTGACACATAAGGACCGGCACCACTACTTCGAGTCCCAGGAGGAGGCGCGAGCCTTTGTACAGGCGGAGAAGCTGGACTCGAACTAGGGCCTGGGGACACAATATGGCCGTTGCTGCTTTCGCTGTTGCTGTTCTTCAATTTTGACACGTGTTTTTTTGAAGCTGGTTTTCTTTTTGCTCTGTTTCCGGGTGGGTTTGTCTGTTGGGTATGGGTGTGGGCTATGTGGGGAACGTTGGGGGTATGTGCTTTATATGTTCTCTTCTGTACGTGGCTGGGGGTTGGGGTGAAACTGGATTTTGGGGAGCTGCATCAGAAGGGTGGGGTGTGGCAGTGTGAAAGCGCGGGCTTTCCTCTGGTTTCCCGCGCTGTGGGGCAGGGGGGGCGGAGCAGGAGGTGGGGGCGTGGCCTCTACTGGTTTTCTTTCCCGCGCTGAAGCTGTGCCAAGGAGGTGTGGCAAGAGGGTGATCACCCCATGCCGGGAGGGGATGGGTTTTGGCGGGAGCTGCCGGGTCAGCAGAAGTCAGCTGACTCACGGAAGTACCATGGAGGGTGTGTCGCGGCTAGGAGGAGTCCTAGCCTGGGGGGGGGTGGGGGGGGGGGATACCGGGTTGCTGCTGCAATGGCCAGGAAGGAGCTGATGTGGGCCGGGGGGGTAGAGGAGAGGCGTTATCGCCATGGGGAACGGGTCAGGCGGGGCGAGCTGGCCTGGGGCGAGCAGTCGATAAGCTATGACTAGCCGGCGGGGGAGAGGGGCGGGTTGCCCTCTGATCCGGCTGATTACCTGGAATGTGAGGGGGCTGAATGGGCCGGTTAAGAGAACTAGGGTATTTTCTCATCTGAAGGGGCTGAAGGCGGACGTGGCTATGCTCCAGGAGATCCACTTGAAGGTGGCGGACTAGGTTCGTCTGAGGAAGGGGTGGGTGGGGCAGGTTTTTCACTCAGGATTGGACGCAAAGAACCGGGGGGGTGGCGATTCTGGTGGGGAAGAGGGTGGCGTTCGAGGTGGCTGAGGTGGTGTCGGACAAGGAGGGCAGATATATTATGGTGAAGGGTAGGCTGCAGGGAGAGAAGGTGGTGCTGGTTAATGTATATGCCCCGAATTGGGATGATGCCGGCCTCATGAGGCGCTTGTTGGGCCGCATTCCGGACCTGGAGGCGGGGGGCCTGATCATGGGGAGAGACTTTAACACAGTGCTGGATCCTCCACTGGACCGGTCCAGTTCAAGGACGGGTAGGAGACCGGCGGCGGCCAAAGTGCTGAGGGGGTTTATGGACCAGATGGAGGGGTGGATCCCTGGAGGTTTGGGAGGCCGAGAGCGCGGGAGTATTCCTTTTTCTCCCATGTCCATAGGGTCTATTCCCGAATAGATTTTTTCGTCCTGAGCAGGGGATTGATCCCGAAGATGCAGGATGCCGAGTATTCGGCCATAGCGATTTCAGACCATGCTCCGCACTGGGTTGATCTGGAGATGGGGAGGCGAAGGACCAGCGCCCGCTCTGGCGCCTGGATGTGGGGATGCTGGCTGATGAGGAAGTGTGTAGGAGGGTCCGGGGAAGTATTGAGGGGTATCTTGATACCAACGGCACGGGGGAGGTCCGGGTGGGGATGGTCTGGGAGGCTCTGAAAGCAGTGATCCGGGGGGAGCTGATCTCTATCCGGGCCCATAGGGAAAGGAGGGAGAGGAAGGAGAGGGAGAGACTGGTGGGGGAGCTCCTGGATGTGGACAGGAGATACGCGGAGGCACCGGAGGAGGGGTTGCTGGGGGAACGGTGTAGTTTGCAGGCCAAATTTGACTTGTTGACCACCAGAAAGGCGGAGACACAGTGGAGGAGGGCACAGGGCGCGGTATATGAGTATGGGAAGAAGGCGAATAGGATGTTGGCGCATCAGCTCCGCAGACGAGATGCGGCTAGGGAAATTGGTGGAGTGACAGATAGGGGTGGGAATGTAAGGGGACAGAAGTAAATGGGGTCTTTAGGGACTTCTACGAGGAACTGTACCGGTTGGAACCTCCGATGGGGAGAGGGGGGATGGAGAGCTTCATGAACAGGCTATGTTTCCCAAGGGTTCAAGAGGAGCTGGTAGAGGGGCTGGGGGCGCCGATAGAGTTCGAGGAGCTAGTCAGGGGGATTGGACAAATGCAGTCAGGTAAGGCCCCGGGGCTGGACGGGTTCCCGGTGGAATTTTATAAAAAGTATGTGGATCTGGTGGGCCCCCTGTTGGTGCGAGCCTTCAATGAGGCATGGGAGGGGGGGGCTTTGCCCCCGACGATGTCGCGGGCACTGATCTCTCTGATCCTGAAGCGGGATAAGGACCCCATGCAGTGTGGATCATACAGGCCTATCTCGCTCCTCAATGTTGACACTAAGTTGCTGGCGAAGATCCTGGCCACCAGGATAGAGGACTGTGTGCCAGGGGTGATACACGAGGGTCAGACAGGATTTGTCAAGGGACGGCAGCTCAACACGAATGTGCGGAGACTGCTAAATGTTATTATGATGCCGGCAGTGGAGGGGGAGGCGGAGATAGTGGTGACGCTGGATGCGGAGAAAGCATTTGATAGAGTTGAGTGGGGGTACCTGTGGGAGGTGCTGGAGCGGTTCGGATTCGGGGAGGGATTCATCAAATGGGTGAGGCTGCTCTATGCGGCTCCGATGGCGAGTGTAGTTACCAATGGAAGGAGATCGGAGTACTTTAGGCTCTACCGTGGGACCAGGCAGGGGTGCCCCCTGTCCCCCTTGCTCTTTGCACTGGCGATTGAACCTTTGGCTATGGCGTTGAGGGAGTCAGGGAGATGGAGGGGTCTGGTGCGGGGTGTGGAGGAACAGCGGGTATCGCTGTATGCGGACGACCTGCTGTTGTATGTGGCGGACCCAGAAGGGGGAATGCCGGGGGTGATGGAGCTGTTAGCGGAATTTGGGGGCTTCTCGGGCTATAAGTTAAATTTAGGCAAGAGCGAGGTATTTGTAGTACACCCGGGTGATCAGGAGGAGGGAATTGGGAGACTCCCATTTAAGAGGGCAGTGAAGAGTTTCAGATACCTGGGGGTGCAGCTGGCCAGGAGTTGGGGGACTCTCCATAAGCTTAATTTTACCAGGCTGGTGGAGCAGATGGAGGAGGAATTTAAAAGGTGGGACATGGTGCCGCTATCGTTGGCGGGCAGAGTGCAATCCGTCAAAATGACAGTTCTCTCGAGTTTCTTGTTCCTCTTCCAGTGTTTGCCCATCTTTATCCCTTGGGCCTTTTTTAGAAGGGTGACTAGCAGCATCATGAGCTTTGTTTGGGCGCATGGGACCCAGAGGGTGAAGAGGGTCTTGGAGCGGGGTAGAGATGGGGGGGGGGGGGGGGGGCTGGTGTTACCCAATCTCTCGGGGTAGTATTGGGCGGCCAATGTGTCGATAGTGCGCAAGTGGGTAATGGAGGGGGAGGGGGCAGCATGGAAACGGTTGGAGAGGGCGTCCTGTGGAGATACAAGCCTGGGGGCCCTGGTAACGGCGCGGTGGCCACTTCCTCCTACGAGGTATACCACGAGTCTGGTGGTGGCGGCTACCCTCAAGATTTGGGGGCAGTGGAGGCGACATAGGGGAGAAGTGGGGGGCTCGATGGAGGCTTCGTTAAGGGGGAACCATAGGTTCGTCCCGGGGAACATTGATGGGGGATTTCAGGGTTGGCACAGAGCGGGCATCAGACAACTGAGGGACCTGTTTATTGATGGGAGGTTTGCGAGCCTGGGGGAGTTGGAGGAGAAATTTGGGCTCCCCCGGGAAACATGTTCAGGTATCTGCAGGTAAAGGCATTTGCTAGACGGCAGGTGGAGGGATTCCCTTCGCTTCCTGCGAGGGGGGTGAGTGACAGGGTGTTTTCGGGGGTCTGGGTCGGAGAGGGGAAGATATCTGATATCTACAAGGTTATGCAGGAGGCGGAGGAAGCGTCAGTAGAGGAGCTGAAAGCTAAGTGGGAGGGGGAACTGGGGGAACAGATCGAGGACGGGACATGGGCTGATGCCCTGGAGAGGGTTAATTCTTCCTCCTCGTGTGCGCGGCTTAGCCTCATCCAATTCAAGGTGCTGCACCGGGCCCACATGACTGGGATGAGGATGAGTATGTTCTTTGGGGGTGAAGACAGGTGTGTCAGGTGCTCGGGGAGTCCAGCGAACCATGCCAATATGTTCTGGGCATGCCCGGCACTGGAGGAGTTCTGGAAGGGGGTGGCGAGGACGGTGTCGAGGGTGGTGGGATCCAGGGTGAAGCCAGGATGGGGACTCGCGATTTTTGGGGTTGGGGTGGAGCCGGGAGTGCAGGAGGCGAAAGAGGCCGATGTGCTGGCCTTTGTGTCCCTAGTAGCCCGGCGAAGGATCTTGCTCCAATGGAAGGATGCGAGGCCCCCAAGCGTGGAGACCTGGATCAATGACATGGCGGGTTTCATTAAGCTAGAGAAGGTCAAATTCGCCCTGAGAGGGTTGGTACAAGGGTTCTTTAGTCGGTGGCAACCTTTCCTCGACTTTCTGGCTCAACGATAGGGTACTGGGACAGTAGCAGCAGCAACCCGGGGAGGGGGGGGGGGGGGGGGGAAGGGGGAGGGAAAAGGGCGGGACAATGACTATGTTTGTTTATTTATTTTTAAGTTCTTTTGTTGTTCATTGGGGTGGGGGGATGTGATACATGCGTCGATACGGTCTGGGGGGGGGTGTTACAGTTATTATGGGTTATTTTGTTGCATTTCATTGTTTGTCGTTGTGTTTTATATTTTCTGTTAAAAATTCCAATAAAAAAAATTTTTTTTAATTTTAAAAAAGGACACGTGTATTTGTTCAATGGTCCTCCCATTGAATCCGGAAGATGATGGAATGTCTCCAGCACTCTTTATGTGTCGCTGATATCTAGTCCAGTTCTCACTGCAGTGCAGGAGTGCAGTGAGGACATCTGACACAATGCATTCACTGTAAAATGTTATCGTTGAGTCTAATTATGATCAAACTGACCTAAACACTCTGCTGTATGTGCAAATCAGCTGCAAGTTCTGTGCCAGCACTCCCTATCACTCATGCAAACCTGCATTCGGTGGCTAAATGTTGCATGTTGCTGAAATTACTGAAAGTCACCTGATTATGTCAATTACGTCTGACAACACTCCAACAATTATCACGTCAACACACCATATCATCAAATAATAGGTGTTGGCAAGTTTTCAATCTGAAATTGCTGTGTCTTTATTGCTTAAAGCTGAATTGTTACTGGTTGTGATTTGTGAACTGTTTCAGTATCTGGAGGAGAAAGAGGATTTGGAGCTGAAATGTTCAACACTGGTTAAAGACTGTGAAATGTACAAGCATCGGATGAACACTATCATGTTTCAGCTGGAGGAAGTAGAAAAGGAGCGAGATCAGGTCTGGATAACAGTTCAATTCATTTTCTTTTCTTAGGACATGAAATGTACCGAGTGTGGTCTGGATCTTTTCCTTCAATATAAATTGTTTACCTGACTTTGATTGCAATAATCCATTGGTTGTAAAGGTATAAAAGTGAACATGCATTTTCAAGGTTTAATGTGTCTTGAGAGAAATACAGGAATGCCTTTTTATTGTTTTGATATATCAAGGCAAATAGTGAAGTTTTTATAATGTAATAAATACTGCTTTCGACAGAATGCTGTTCAGTTATGTTGCCTCTTGTGAAATAAAGTGACTCTTTGATCGTAACCTGCGCCTTGGACCAACCTTTTTGTACGAGGAACCACATTTCAATTTTTTCCTCTCTAGGGATCGATAGCAAGTTTAGGAAAGATGAGGTTTGGCACAATATTAAACATGAATTTCAATAAAATGTTGACTTGTGAAAAAAATAAACACTATGCTGAGCAAAAATAAAGCAATAAGCAATATCAGAGCAATAAACTGATGTTTTAAAAAATGTGTAATTTACAAAGATGACAATTTGAGTGTGAGTCGGATTGTGCTTGCCCGGCTCATTTCCAGACTTGGAGCGCAATTCTCTGTCTGCATAGCGCTCGAGCGAGTGCATAAAGTGGCCGGTGAATCCCAGGTGAAGCCTCCAACCGGCCTCCCGGCAGCCTCCACACCTCTCACCACGTCCCACGCGGCGTCGGAATCGGAATGCTGCTCAAAAGGGGTGTGACCAAACGTCGCTTGCTGGGTAGGTCTGAAACCTATTTGAGGCCTATCTAACCAGGATCTACCAGCCTCCTTCGATTCGCTAGCGAGACTGCAGCCAAGCGCCAATCAGTACTGGTCCACAAGAACATGAACCAGGCAGAACGGCACCCGAGAGTCTGCCGGGTCCTTGGATACTCCTGGGTGGTCAGGATCAATGCAGCGTGGCCCCCTAGCCCTCTCCCTGGAACCTGGCCATCTTGGCACTGCCATGCTGGCACTGGAAAGGGACCTGGGTGGCACTGCCAAACTGGCTGGAGCACTGCCTGGGTGCCAGGGTGGCAGTGCAAGGGTGCCCAGGTGCCAGAGTGGCACTATCAAGGGTCAACCCGAGGGGAACCATGCCCATGAAGGGAGAGTGGATGGGGGGTTCAAAGGATGGGGGTGTGCACGGCGGGTAAATAGGGGCCTCTAGGAGATTGGGGGGGTGAGGGTGGGAGTCCTGGAAGGGGGCTGCTGTATGAGGGCTGGGGGACCTGAAGGGGGTGTCCCCAGAGAGTCCATAGCAGGGTGTCCTCACTTGGAGGTGTGGGGTAGTGCCTGTGTGTGTGTGGGGTGGTAGCATTTCCCATGGGGGGGGGGGGGGGGGGGACGACGACCCACAACCTTACTTGGAGGTGTGGGGTAGTGCCTGTGTGTGTGTGGGGTGGTGGCATTTCCCATGGGTGGGGGGGGGGGGAAACGGGGGACGACGACCCACAACCTCACTTGGAGATCGGGGCATCCTTACAAAATGGAGACCCAATCTCTGAGTTCAGCTCCCCATTGCTGAAAAAGTTTCTAATTGTGGGCAAAACCAGTGAGAAACTCCCCAGGTCCAAAGGGCTGGATTGTCTGCCCGCTACCGCCTCGCGGTCGGAAATTCCTGCCCGAGGTCAATGGATCTTTACATGGTCCGCGTCCCGCCCGTGGCGATCATCCAGCAGGCGGGGCAGATGAATCCAACCCTAAATGTCATTGGAAAGCAGTGGGGAACTCGCCAGCAGAGCCGCCGTGAAACTCCCTGAAAAACCCGCCACAAATGAACTCAGAAATGTTTCCATTGAATCGCAGCCAAGGGGCGGGATTCTCCGTCCCGCCGCACCCGTTTTTTTGGTGCCCCACCCCACACGCAACAGGATTCTCCGCCCAGTAGCTGACCAATGGGGTTTCCTATTATGGGCACTCCCACGCCATCGGGAATCTGTGGCTGTGACTGCGCTGCCGGTGAAACGGAGGTGGAGAATCCAGCCCAGGCTGCTCACCATCACTACTAGGAGCTCTCTCTCTCTCTCTCACTCTCACTTTCTCTCTTTTTTTCTTTCTCTCTCTCTTTCACACTCTCACACACTTGGGAGGCAGTGGCATAGACTCAGCACGATTCTCCCTTAAGGCAATAGAGTCTGCGAGCGAGCAGGGGAAATGAGGAACACGCAGCTGAGGCTGCACATAGTTCCATTTTGTATAGTGGAGAGATCTGCTCGTCGGAACTGCCCAGTGTAGGGAAAGATCCACGGCGTCCCGATCTCCGAGGCCTCCGAAAACCAGGTGGCGTGTATAATTGGCGGGCCCAGTCCACCACATTTCCCTTCCTCGACCAAAGTTGAATTCCCACTGGGCACCCTCCACTCAGCTCCCAATAGAAACTCAAGATCTCACCAATCCAATTGTAATTGTCTGCTCTTTGTACAAATAATGATAGTCAGCCTTTTAACTTTTTGAGCTATATCAACATCTCTTGCTCATGTCTCCCTCAGCTAGATTTCAATCATGTTCATTACTTCCCCGTAAAAAGTAAAAGGAAATACTTGCATTTGCACAATACCTTTCATGGTCGCAACTTCCCAGAGTGCTTCATAGCCAATGAGGTACTTTTGAGGTATATTCACTGTGGGAAATTTGTGGTGCAACAGCAGGAGAGACCTGGATCAATGTGGTTTAATTAAATGAAGGTACTCAAGCAAACTCGTCTGACAGCTGGAATTTGTTTTAATTGCACTAAGAGTAATTTCATCCCTAAAGGGATCTGTCGTTATGAGTCTTTTCTTGCATGAAAAAATGCTTCAGTGACAGGACTTATATCTGTAGCCTGAGTAGCTGCACTGATTTACTTTGAGTTGCTGCTTCAGACAAGTTTGGTTACTGACCCGAGGCCACAGAGTTAGCAGAAGTTAATGCTGACTGAAGGCAAATCGCCGGAGAAGTTAATGGAGCAGGTTCCGGATAACCTTTAGGAGCAATAGTGAACTTCAACACGAGCTAACATGTAATCAATATGAAGTGATCACCTAAAAGGTTGGAGGCATATTTTTTCCCAATGACAATTCAAATAAATGAGTACTTACTACTGACAGAATTTGCTAAGCCTTTAAAGAGAATGGGAGAGCACTAATAATATATAAGTGCACTGGATAGCATAGGAAACTGAGCAATAGGCCCACAGGCTTTCTCTCCTGATCAATTAATTTATGACTGAACTGTACCAGAACTGTATTCACCTGCCGTGGCTCCATATTCCTTGATACTCGTAATTAACAATAATCGACCGATATCAGTCTCAAAAGATCTAATTGTCCCGGTATTGTATGATCCTAGATTCAAACCTACTGCTTGCTGTGTGATTCAGCGTAGCTTAGATGGGCACATATTCTTTTGGGTCAACATTCATAGGTAGGGAGAAATTAGTCATGAGTCCCACTTGACTGAAGCAAGAACAGGAATCAACAGGATGCAGCTGTGATGGAAGCCTTGGTTGAATTGCCTGCTCGCCAGTCAGTCCCAATGAAGAATGGCCGCTTGGGAATGATGAAAGAGAGCTGAAGATACCCGTTTATGAAAAAGGAGAAAAGTAGAGAGAAAAAGTGTAATAAAAAATGCCTTGAGACCTAAAAATCTATTATATTTTATTACAGTCTAATGGCTATCTCTTTATAGCCAAGGTATTTTAGAATATTTGCACTGCTCTTCATTATACTGTAACCTTCCTTATTCACACATGCACTGCAGGTTTGAAGATAATAATTTCTAACAGATTAAACCTACATTCCTTTTCACGTATCACAGCTCTTTCATAAAGAGCCTTTTATTACTTTGCCTGAAAGCTCTTATTAGCTTCAAAAGCCAGTAAATGCATTGTGGCATGCAGTGTGCGTGCGTGTGTGTATATTTCACACATTCTAATTATTGCACTCCTTCCAGGCATTCAGATCCCGAGATGAAGCCCAGACACAGTTCTCACAATGTCTGATTGACAAAGATAAATATCGCAAACAAATCCGGGAACTGGAGGAGAAGAATGATGAGCTCCAGATTCAGATTGTCAGGAAAGAAGGGAAAATCGTAGCCTTGGAATCAAAACTCCGGCGAATGTCCAAGGACACCTTGTCGGCAGACCAGGTGAGTGCTTCAACTGACATATTTTCTTTAGCCACCTAATAACTCAATGATTCAGCGTATCCAATGAAATAGGAATTCTTGTGCATGTTGTTGGCAAGCAACCATTTATTATTCATCCCAAGTCCTTGAGAAGGTGGTAGTTAGCTGCCTTCTTAAACTGGTGTAGTCTGCGTCGTGCAGGTAAATCCACTCTGCTGTTTGGGAAGGGCTTTCAGGATTTTGACCCAGCAACAAAGAGGAAAACAGTGCTACATATCCAAATCAGGATGGTGGGTGAAGGGAAACCTGGTGGTGTTCCCATGTCTCTGCTATCCTTATCCTTCTAGTTGGCAGAGATTATGGGTTTGAGCAATTGTGGTCGAAGAAGCCTGAGCAATTTGCTACACTTCATTATGTTGATGTTCACACCTACAGCCATGATGCATTGGTGAGGAAGTAAATGTTTATGGTGGTGGATGTGACATTGATCATGTGGCATCTTGATCCTGGATGGTGTTGAGCTTCTTGAGTGTTTGGCAGCCATACTCATCTAGACAAGTAGAGAGCATTCTAGATAGACTCCAGTCATGGCACCAGTTCTCGGTAGCAGAAAGAGCAGTAGGATCAACTTGATGTCCCAGTGCAATATGCAAACTTTCCAGCTTCATATGACTGTTCAACACATGGTCCTTACCGAAAAGAGAATGTGTATGGATGTTCACTTGGTAAAGGGTCAGGCTCAGTTCTGATTCCAGACCCCCTCCCCCCACCCCCAGCCCCCTGCCACATTCCACTCTGCTCACCCTTAATGCCCAGGTTTACGTATGAAAAATAGTTGCATTCAATTCCTCTACAAGGCCTCACCTGGGAGTCTGAAATTGACCAGAAACCGAACTGGAGGAATCACATAAATGCGGTGGCAACGAGATCAGGTCAGAGGTTGGATATTCAACACTTAATGAATGACTCAGCTGCTAACTTCTTACCAATTACTAGGCACATCAGGAATACTCTCTACTGGCCCAAATGCATCTGGGACAAAGCAGCCCACTTGTATCACCTTAAACAGACATTTCCTCCACCATTGGTGCACCGTGGCTGGACTGTATACTATCGTCGGATACACTTCAATAATGCTTCTTCAGCAGCTCCGCAACCACCTTGACGCATGGGACAGGAGGTACTTGGAAACACTATCACCTCCAAGTTCTCCTTCAAGTCACACACTGTTCCGACTTGGGAAGAAGCCACCATTGTCACTGGCTCAAAAGCCTGTAACTCCCTATTTAATAGCCCGGTGAGAGTACTTTCACCACTGACTGCAGTGGTTCAAGAAGGCAGCTCACCTTTTCACGGGATCGTTAATGAATCCTGGTGTTGCCAGCAAAACCCACACCCTGAAAATAAAGAGCACCCTGAAATATGAACAACCACTTTCAGATGAAGAGCAAAACAAGGAGAAAACAAAGCTCTCCCATCTGGTGGCATGGTGGCACAGTGGTTAATATTGTTGCCTCACAGAGCCAGGGATTTGATTGGAGGGTTGGGAGACGGTCTGTGTGGAGTTTGATACTGAGCTGCCTAGATAGAGTGGTCCATGAGTAGGAAAAACTAGAAGCAGAGTGCGCAGCCTCAGACTGATAGGATGAACCTTTGAAACTAAGTTGAGGAGAAATTTCTTCAACCAGAGGGTGGTGAATCTGTGGAACGCTTTCCCGCAGAAGGCTGTGCAGACCTTTAACCTTTAGATAGATTCTTGATTAATAAGAGGATCAGGGGTTATGGGGCGAAGGCAGGAAAATGGGGATGAGAATCATATCAGCCATGATTGAATGACGGAGCAGACTCGATGGGCAGAATGGCCTAATTCTGCTCCTATGCCTTGTGGTCTTATGCATGTTCTCCCCGTGTCTGCGTGGGTTTTCTTCCAGGTGCTCCTGTGTCCTCCCATAGTGTAAAGATGTGTAGGTTACTTGGATTGGCCATGATCAATGCACGGGGTTATGCGGATAGGGAGGGGGAGGCAAGTCTAGGTGGAGTGCTGTTTTGGAGGTTTGGTGCAGACTCGATGGGCTGAATGGCCTCCTGCACCGTAGGGATTATGGATTATGTTAGGGATTATAGAATTATGGATCTTTATATCTATGGATTATTTTCAGTTGGGTAGCTTCAGTAACCTGTTTTAGTGAGGTACAATGGGAGATAGGAGTTCTATCATCACCCCTGCAATTAAATATTTTGCCATGAGAGGATGATTTCTGCAGCTGGCCCTGACAAAGCCAGATACGAGTGTCAGATTGGGTGTATTGTTGGATATATGATGTCAAGACATCACTGGGCACTGGTCTCACTATACCTCATTATACTGACCTATTTCTTTTCAGATATTATTCCACCAGACTGATTCATATAAATACTTCCCGGTGAGCGCCTTTTCGATGTACATTGGCCTGACAGTGGAATTTGAGGTGGAATCCTTTGCAATCCGCGGCATGCAGAAATTTGCCTGGTTGTGGAGGCTGAATCGCTTGTGGGCGCCGCTCCTAGCGCCAGTGTGAAACACGAGCGATCCAGCACCGGCGGGAGAACATGGTCTCCCAAAAGGAAAATCCAGTACTTCTTTAGTGAAGTACAAAGCAAATTTTTGGAAGTGCTGTCTTTCAAATGAGACACTAAACCCAGGCCATTTCTGCCCTCTCTGGTGGATGTAACAGATTCCACGATATTCCGAAGACGAGCAGGGGATGATTCTTGCCAATATTTATCCCGAAACTAACAGCACTTCAAAAAATTTTCTCATTATGTATCTTGTTGTTGTCTGTGGGATCTTACTGTGTGTAAATTGGCTGCTGTGTTTCCTATAACGTCTATTTCGTATCTTTGGATATAAAGGCTGGGATTTTCCAGCCCTTCCTGCCAGCAGGACCTTCCGGTCTCGTTGCAGGTGGCCTACACCTGCGGCATGTTCCCTGGTGGTGTGGCGGGTGAGAAATGCAAATGACCTTTGACTTTGTCTCGCCAGCAGCCAATGGTGAACCGCCTCGGTGAGCCCGGCAGAAAACCGGCTGCAGGGGGCCCCAAAACCCTGGCCAAAGTGCTTTGGGACATCATGGAATGTGCTTTAGAATTTCAAAATGTTAAATTCCATTTTAACAAGCATTCAAGCACAGGAACCATTTTGCACTCTATCGCAGGACTGGGGATATCTTACTGACAAGTTAGAGACAAGGTAACCCTGGTACCCTGGGGCAGCAGGGTAGCATGGTGGTTAGCATAAATGCTTCACAGCTCCAGGGTCCCAGGTTCGATTCCCGGCTGGGTCACTGTCTATGCGGAGTCTGCACGTCCTCCCCGTGTGTGCGTGGGTTTCCTCCGGGTGCTCCGGTTTCCTCCCACAGTCCAAAGATGTGTGGGTTAGGTGGATTGGCCATGCTAAATTGCCCGTAGTGTCCTAATAAAAGTAAGGTTGGGGGGGGGTTGTTGGGTTACGGGTATAGTGTGGATACGTGGGTTTGAGTAGGGTGATCATGGCTCGGCACAACATTGAGGGCCGAAGGGCCTGTTCTGTGCTGTACTGTTCTATGTTCTATGTAACCTGCGGCCTGGTTAAACTGTAAAGCAAAACTTGCCTTGTCTATTGTTTTATCTCTGCTTCAATATTTCCTTTTATGTTTACTTTTTGCTGCGTTGCATTCTCCATTGTTTGTTACAGTTTTCATCCCTTATGACTTGCCCCCCCCCCCCCCCCTCCCCCCAACCATACACCACAAGAATGTCTGAGGGGTGGAGGTAGGTTCAGTCATGGTTTTCAGAAGGCAATTGATTGTTTAATATCGAAAGAGAAAATAATTGTAGGGCTACAGGGAAAATGTGGGAAAGTGGGACAAGATGAGTGACTGTTACAGCGAGCTGGTACAGGTATGATGGACCAAATGGCCTGCTAAGATTCTATAACCATATTTGTTCCATCAGAAGATTCATTTTCACTGTTTAAAGTTCAAGTAACCATTTTTGACAAGTGAAAACTTAATCTTGGAGAGTTCAAAAAGGTCTTGCTCATCAAGCAGCATGTAACTTGTAAAGTATTTTTTCTAGCATAGACATATTGTCAGGTTAATGCAGGTCTTTCTGTTATATATGGCTCATGCTGTACCTGACTTTGAATTGCTTAGGGCTGTCACTGGGTACAATGTGAACAAGAAAATTGATGAGCAAAACAACATTATAGAATCATAGAATCCTTGCAGTGCAGATGGAGGCCATTCAGCCATCGAGTCTGCACCAACCCTCCGAAAGAACATTCTACCCAGGTCCACTCAGCCGCCCACATACCCCATCCTATTATCATAACCTAACCTGCACATTCCTGGACAGTAAGGAGCAATTTATCATGGCCAATGCACCTAACTTGCACATCTTTGGGCTTTGAGAGAAAACCAGAGCACCCGGACAAAACCCACAAAGACGTGGGGAGAACGTGCAAACTCCACACAGTACCCAAGGCCGGAATCAAACCCAGGTCCCTGGCGCCACTATGCCACCCCTTGATGCCTTTCTTGGTTATGTTTTCTTTCCATATGCATGTTTTTAAAAAACAGACAGGGTCGATGAGGGTAATGCTGCTGATGTGGAGTACTTGGACTTTCAGAAGGCATTCCGTGCAGTGCCACACAACAGACTGAGTAAAGCTACTGTTCATGGTGTAAAAGGAACAGCAGCAACTGGATACAAAATTAACTGAATAATGGGAAGTAGAGAGTCAATGGATTTTTGTCCGGCTGTAAGAAGGTTTCTAGTGATGTTCCCCAGGGGTCAGAATTGGGACCCCTGCTTTTTCTGATGTATATTAATGATCGAGAACTTGGTGTGCAGGGGACAATTTCAAAGATTGCAGATGACACAATACTTGGAAGTATTGTAAATTCTGAAGAGGACAATGTAGAACTTCAAAAGGACTTCAAGTTGGTGCAGTGGGCAGATAGGCGCTGCGCCCGAAAAGCATGTCGCCGGTAAATGCTGGGAAACCCCGCTCTTGGGATACCCGGCTTGCCATTGTGGGATACGCACCTTTAGGCAAATCTGCATATAATAATGATGATAATCTTTATTGTCACAAGTAGGCTTACATGAGCACCGCAATGAAGTTAATGTGAAAATCCCCAAGTCGCCCCATTCCGGTGCCTGTTTGTATACACAGAAGGAGAATTCAGAATGTCCAATTCACCTAACAAGCACGTCCTTTGGGACTTGTGGGAGGAAACTCCGGAGCACCAGGAGGAAACCCACGCAGACATGGGGCGAACATGTAGACTCCACACAGACAGTGAACCAAATCGGGAATCGAACCTGTGACCCTGGAGCTGTAAAGCAACAGTGCTAACCACTGTGCCACTGTGCCGTGCCACCCTACTAAAGTGAGACAGCTAGTCTCGCTCTAATATGCAGTTCCCTGAGGTAACCAAGATATTGGGATCTATCGCCTGCGCCTTGGAGACTTTGGGCAAATGCCGTTCAGTACATGTCTACACGAACGGGGTTGGAGGCCCCCAGGTGAATGCCTTCTGGACATGGTGATACCCTGACACTGCTGGTGCCAACTGTATACCCTGGCAGTGCCACATGGGTGTCAGCCTGGCACTGTTAAAGCGGTCAGGCTGGCAGTGCCAAGGTACCACGCTGGCATTTTCTGTGCACTAGTGATTGAACCCGACGGTGCACTGTGCTTGTGAGGGGGAGAGACCAAGGACCCCCTTCTAGGAGAGTAGGGGCCTTGATGGGGTTTGAGGGTCGAGAGATGGGAACACCGATCTCTCCCTGCACTGAGGAGTTTCGGCAAGCGGGGCTCCTCTGTGCAGGAAACGGGACTAAGTGCGCCCTCGGCCGCGGGTTCCCCGCTGAGGCACCGAATCTAACGAGTTCCATTAGATAGCGTTGTGATTCTCGGCACTGTGAGCACTGGGAAACGCACCATTAAACACACTCGCTATGGGAAATAGTTCCCATTTGGTTCAATAGCGCACTGGGAATCCATGGGAGATCCAGAAGAATGTCTGTTGATCCTGTTTTATCCTCCATCTTGTGCAACATGGAAGATGTCTTTATCTGACAAATTTTCCTGTGGTTCTTCTGTAATCCTGGACATTACTCCCTGTTGATCATTGTTCTTCCCTGCAGGGAGGTGCAGCATGTGAGTGTGATGGCTTGTATCATTGATTACCCTGATTTAGCACAATTCTATTGAGTCAATTATGAGGAATGTGATTTGTGCACCTTTTTACTTCTTTTGGTTATTGGGGAGGATGAGTGGGGCTGGGGCGGGGGAAGATGGGTGGGTGGTTGGATTGTTAGGGTTAGTTCAGTCCTCTTTTAGATTGAGGAAAGCCCCACCGTGAAAGCTAATCATTTTCACATTTCTTTTTCTTTTTAGCACTAATTATTTATTTTGTTTCTTTTTAAGTTATTGAATCGAAGAGTCCATGGGCTGGATCCTCCATTTCTAAGTGCTGGATGAAACAAAGAATCCACGGGCGTTTTACAATACCAAAATCGGTGCCAAACCCTCACCAATTCCAGGGCCGGTGAGGGGCTAGGTGAAACTCCTGGCTCTTACGCCAAAAACGGCCGAAGAATGGCTGGGTCCATGGCCCAGCATGCGCACGGCAACAGCCTGCAGCGGTCACACCGTACAACCCGCCAGTCGGACCCAACCCGCCAAATACGACCCCACAGGTCATCCTCTGGAGCCCCCCCCCCCCCCCCACCAGCCCCCCCAGCCCTTACGGAACCCCCCCCGATTATGGCGGCGCTGAACACAGTCCGTAGCCGCCACTCCATTTCCCGACCACTCAGACTACACGTCAACCACGTGGCCGGGAACTCGGCCCCTCCGGGGCGGAACATCGCACCAACGCCGTTGCGACGGCGCAATGCAATGATGCCATTTCGGAGGGGGCGGAGACTCTCAAACCGGCATTGCCCCTGATTTGGGTGTCGGAAGGGATTCTCCACCCGATCACCGATTAATACCCTTTCTCACTTCACATCGGTCTGGAATGATTTTGGTTGTGCCTATGGCACTGATTGATTGTGTCCAGGGCACGGATTAGGCTTTAGTTGTATCGTGTGGTATGTATGTAACTTTCCCTGAGGGTAGTTTGTGCATTAGATTTTGTTTTTGTGCGGATGTGTGGTGAATGTATTCACCATAATGCATGCATGATACCACAACCTGTGACCTATTACCTAGTACTGTACTGTAATCCCGGTATGGCTCCGCCTCTGTCTCCGTCTACACCGGGAGCATATATAGGCCGGCCTCTTGTGGGCGGCATTCATCTGTACTACTGACTCTGGCTAGGCAAGTTCATGACTAATGAAGCCTACTGTTCACTTGCTCTCTCTGCCTCACTGTAAATTGAAGGTGTATCAGGATGAATCTGCTATTGGCTTCCACATCAGTGCAGATGGGTCTGGTATCCATGGACAGGAGGCTGTGATGGTCAGCAGTGCCTTTGACACTGCTGGAATCCAGGGGATGTATGTTGGGTGCACACCCGATTGCGGCACGGGAGACGCATCATGATTTTTTTGTGGTGATTGTAGGAGAGGTTGTACCGTTTCGCCATGTTTTTATGACCTGTCCCTCAGTCTCTGATGGGGCTATGAGTACCTAATCCTATCTGATGAGTGTATCAAGCCGATTGTGACATCATTCTCCTGTTCCACTCTGTAAATTAAGCCATTTGATTCCTTCTTCCTAATTTTGGGGATGTATTATTTTGCAACTTTGTTGTGTAATTCTTTAAGATGAAAAATCTGAATAAGTATACTTTTTTGGGGGGGGGGGGCGGAGCGAGCACACAGTGGCACAGTGGTTAGCACTGGGACTGCAGCACTGAGGACTCGGATTCGAATCCCGGCCCTGGGTCACTGTCTGCGTGGAGTTTGCACATTCTCCCCGTGTCTGAGTGGGTTTCACCCGCACAACCCAAAAGATGTGCAGGTTTAGGTGGATTGGCCACGCTAAATTGCCCCTTAATTTGAAAAACAAAATAATTGGGTACTCTAAATTTTAACAAACAAATAAATAAATATCCTTTTTTCCCCCCCAAAATTTTCAGTTTTAAGTCTAAATTTCAGTTTGACCAGTCCACTCTTGCCAAATCTTCACCCTCCCTCTCTATTTCTAACATGTTAATGTTGTGCTCTGATTCTTAGAAAGTGCCGAGTGGAGCCACAATCCACCATTGCTAGAGGAGGGACATTTAAGCCATGGATGGGGTGCCAATCAAGTGGACTTCAATGCCTTGGATCGTGTTACGCTCCTTTTAATAGTTACTGTGTTCTAAAAAATCTTTTGACTGCCTTGAGTAACTAAAAAAAAACGTCCTGGTGTTCGCCATTGACTAGTTTGGGGGTAGGGTGGAGTGTTTTTTGGGAGTGGGGGACACAGTGGACTGCTTTCAACGCAGTAGTGCAAACGAGTCAAATAGTTTATTTTTCAGAATCCCTGATTCAGGAATAAGTATTTTCATTAAACTGCTGACACATCTACTTGCATTCAGCTGCAGTCAAAGCTGGGGAGGCCGAGGGGATGTTAGCAACTCAGCTTTGATGTGATGCTTCAATGAACAGCACCACTGGTCTAAAGGTCTCTCCTGAACAAATTAACCTTGTGCTAGTTTGCAACGGGAGAGTGGCACTACCCTTTACAAGAGGAATCTCTTGTCCCACTTTTTTTAACCAACTGTCAGTATGTGCGTAAGGAGATTGCTGAAACTATCCGGCTGAATGTTTACTGGGTGTTTCAATGCATTGCCAGGCTGTCATCTGGTCTCAATGGGTGTGCAATTCATAGCACAGTACATAAATGTTGTTGCTGATGCTGCTTGTAGCTACTCCTACCAGGAGATCTGCTGTCATTGTATGTTGTGCTCCTCTGCCTTGTGTCATGCTCACACATCTAGCTAGCTTGTCTGCAAATTCTCTGATGTCCATCATCCAACTACGCGTAGGCCGACCCCGCTTTTTGCTGCCCTCCATTGTCCCCTCTGGATGAGATCTCTGACGCTTTTTAACTCTGTTCAAGTGACCAAAATGCTGACATTTTCGTTTCTGGACATCTCTTTGTTTGCTATTGCAATTTCAAGCACCTCTACATTTGTCTGGAAGTCTGCTTTTGGAATTTTTAACATTTATATTTCAAAGCATCGCATTCCATCGATCGTTACTGATTATCTAGTTTTTTTTAGGCATGCAACCGACTGGGTTGAATGTCGCATCTAGGGGCGGCATGGTAGCACAGTGGTCAGTACTGCTGCCCCATGGCGCCAAGGATCTGGGTTCGATCTCGGCCCCGGTCACTGTCTCTGTGGAGTTTGCCACATTTTCCCTGTGTCTGCGTAGGTCTCACCCCCACAACCCAAAGATGTGCATGGTAGGTGGATTAGCCACGTTAATTTGCCCCTTAATTGGAAATATTAAAACAAAAAGAATGTCGCATCTTATCAGCATTTTCCTTGTTGTAAGCTTGATTTTTCTTGTTCTTGTTTCTTGTTCTTTGATACCCTTTGTTCTAACTGCCATATTTTTTTTTAATATAAATTTAGATTACCCAATTATTTTTTCCAATTAAGGGGCAATTTAGCGTGGCCAATCCACTTACTCTGCACATTTTTGGGTTGTGGGGGCGAAACCCACGCAGACACGGGGAGAACGTGCAAACTCCACACGGACAGTGACCCAGAGCCGGGATCGAACCTGGGACCTCAGCGCCGTGAGGCGGTTGTGCTAACCACTAGGCCACCGTGCTGCCCGCTAACTGCCATATCTAACTGCTTCTTGAAAACATGCAATGTTTTGGCCTCAGCTACTTCCTGTGGTAACAAATTCCACAGGCTCATCACTCTCTGGGCAGCACGGTAGCATAGTGGTTAGCACAATTGCGTCGCAGCTCCAGGGTCCCAGGGTCGTTTCCCGGCTTGGGTCACTGTCTGTGCGGAGTCTGCACGTTCTCCCTGTGTCTGCGTGGGTTTCCTCCGGGTGTTCCGGTTTCCTCCCACAGTCCAAAGATGTGCAGGTTAGGTGGATTGGCCACGCTAAATTGCCCTTAGTGTCCAAAATTGCCCTTAGTGTTGGGTGGGGTTAATGGGGATACGGTGGAGATATGGGCCTGGGTAGGGTGCTCTTTCTAAGAGCCGGTGCAGACTCGATGGGCCGAATGGCCTCCTTCTGTACTGTAAATTCCATGATATTAAGGCTTCCTTCACCTTCATGAAATTCTGGCTATTCCTGGTCAAGCTTTTGGTCAGAAACATAGAAAAAGGTGCAGGAGAAGGCCATTCGGCCCTTAGAGCCTGCTACGCCATTCAGTATGATCATGGCTGATCATCTAACTCAATAGCCTAATCCCGCTTTCCTCCCATATCCTTTGATACCCTTTGTTCTAACTGCCATATCTAACTGCTTCTTGAAAACATGCAATGTTTTGGCCTCAGCTACTTCCTGTGGTAACAAATTCCACAGGCTCACCACTCTGAGTGAAGATGTTTCTCCACATCTCTGTCTTAAATGGCCCACCCTATATTCTCAGACTATGACCCCTGGTTCTGGACACACCCACCATCGGGAACATCCTTCCTGCATCCACCCTGTCTAGTCCTGATAGAATTTTGTAGGTTTCTACAAGATCCCCCCTTATTCTTCTGAACTCCAGCGAATACAATCCTAACCAATTCAATCTCTCCTCCATATGACAGTCCCGCCATCCCTGGAATCAGTCTGGTAAACCTTTGCTGTATTCCCTCTGGAGCAAGAACATCCTTCCTCAGATAAGGAGACCAAAACTGCACGCAGTATTCCAGGTGTGGCCTCACCAATGCCATGTTTAATTGCAGCAAGACATCCCTGCTCCTGTAGTCATATCCTCTCGTTATGAAGGCCAAAATACCATTTGCCTTCTTTATCGCCTGTTGAACCTGTATGCTTACCTTCAGTGACTGATGTATGAGGACACCCAGGTCTATTGCACATTCCCCTCTCCTAATTTATGGCTATTCAGATAATAATCTGCTTTCTCGTTTTTGTTCCCTAAGTGGATAACCTCGCATTTATCCAAATTATACTGCATCTGCCATTCATTTGCCCATTCACTCAACTTGTCTAAATCATATTGAAGGATCTCTGAATCCTCCTCACAGCTCACCCTCCCTCCCAACTTGGTGTTGACTGCAAATTTGGGGATATTACATTTTATTTCCTCATTTAAGTCATTATATATATTGTGAATAGCTGGGGTCCTAGCACCAGTCCCTGCGGTAACCCACTAGTCACTGCCTGCCAATTTGAAAAAGACCCATTAATTCCTACTCTTTGTTTCCTATCTGCCAACCAGTTTTCTATCCATCACAATACACTACCCCAAATACTATGCGCTTTAATTTTACACGCTAATCTCTTATGTGGGACTTTGTCCAAAGCCTTCTGAAAGTCCAAATATATCACGTCCATTGGCTCCCCCTCGTCAACTCTGCTAGTTACATTCTCGAAGAATTCTAGTAGATTTGTCAAGCATGATTTCCCCTTCTTAAATCCACACTGACTGTCCGATCCTACCACTATTTTCTAAGTGCTCTGCTATTAAATCTTTGATAATCGATTCGAGAATTTTCCCCATTACTGATGTCAGGCTTGCTGTTTTCTTTCTACCTCCATTTTTAAATAGCGGGGTTACATTAGCTACCCTCCAATCTGCAGGAACTGTTCCAGAGTCTATAGAATCCTGGAAGATGACCACTAATACAGCCACTATTTCTATATCCACTTCCTGAGGTACTCTGGTGTATAGATTATCAGGCCCTCGGGATTTATCCGCCTTCAATCCCATCAATTTCCCAGCACCATTTCTCTACTAATATTGATCTCCTTCAGTTCCTCCCTCTCACTAAACCCTGTGTTCCCCAACATTTCTGACATCTGATTTGTGTCCTAATTTGCAAAAACAGAACCAAAGTATGTTGCTCAGCCATCTCTTTGTCCCCTATTATACATTCCCCTGTTTCTGACTGTAAGTGATCCTCATTTGTCTACACCAATCTTTTTCTCTTCACGTACATATGGAAACTTTTACAGTCAGTTTTTATGTTCCCTGCAAGCTCACTCTCATACTCTATTTTCCCCTGACAAAGCTGTCCAAAAATGGACAATTGTGGCATGTCAAAACAGCGCTGAGTTTTAGGCTGAAATAAAACAAGAAACTGCTGGATAACCTCTGCGGGTCTGGTAGCATCTGTGGAAAGAAAACCGAGATAACGGGTGGGACTTTCCCATTACACCCACCCCGACCTTCCTGCGCCATGTCAGTGGACCTTTAAATGGTCCATCAGATTGTCCATTCCGCCCGTGATGACAACCAGAACATCGAGCTCAACTTTTGAATCTTAACAGTTGATGGATTTTTTATTTTCAAAGAAGAGAAAAAACAAGGTGGAATTTTTTATTTTCAACGGATATAGTAGACCATTGATGCCTTAAAAAGTTACTGCACAATTGATCTCCCATATTCGATCCTTGCTCACTCCAGGTCACATAAGCATGCTATACCTCCGGACACAGTTCGCAGAGGCCCTGTGCCCATCCACTTCGTTTCCTTTTCGACAAATACTCTCCCTTCCTTTTTGATTTTCCCAGTTGCTGCTGAATCCTTTGTCCTTCCCCTCTCCCAGTTTAAATTTGGTTAATAATAAGAGTAATTAAAAGTGCCTTTTTTACTCTTATGAGGTCGAAAGAAAAGTGAAAAATTAAAACAACTGTGACTTCTTCTGACTTTAGCATCCCAGCTACCATTTTCTGTTATAATTTTCCCGAGCCAGGCAAACTTATCTACTGATTTGTTTTTCACTTAACATCCAGAAAAATAAGTTGTTGTTACTCTTGGGCAGAGATGAGAAGTAAACAGCTGAACCAGCCCAATTTATACTGAATATTTGGTGGCTGTAAAGTAACTGATACGTCGAGACAATTTTAACTCTGCCTGCCCATCGGGAGACTGACAGGAGCATGTACAATGGAGAGTAACATTGGACAGGGTGCAAATCAGTCGTCCTACCCACTCCAGTGGGTTTCCCACCCAAATTTACCCCTCATGGGTAATTAAAGGAGTCTGATACGTTTTTTTGCAATCTTCTGCTGAACATGTTCAGATAAACTCAACAAACTCAAAAGCCACCTCTCTGACTGATGCTGTGCACATCAATAGGTGAATAGACAACATCCAATTCTGTATTTTTGTGTGTGAAAAATGCCTGTTTTGTAAGCTTGCAGCACTGTACTGCGAAGTGCCAGCCTTAGATACACCGGCTCCCACTGAGAGCTTGCAGTGTTCTGTAATGGATAACCGATCGTTGTCAGTGCCTCGTCCCTAACCCCCTCCCCCGCCCATCCCATCCCACCCCACCACCACAAGTTGTCATGACAACCCTCTGGCTGGCTTCATTTCAACTGCCATGCAAATAAAAAATCCCACAAATGCCAATGACTCAGCAAAGGGCGAATATTATTCCCGGGAGTCCAGCTGATCTGACTTTGTCTCGCACAGAATTACATAGAAATTGCAGCACAGAAGTAGGCCATTCTGCCCAACTGGTTTAATAATAATAATCTTTATTAGTGTCACAAGTAGGCTTACATTAACACTGCAATGAAGTTACTGTGAAAATCCCCTAGTCGCCACATTCCGGTGCCTGTTCAGATATACAGAGGGAGAATTCAGAATCTCCAATTCACCTAACAAGCAGGTCGTTCGGGACTGTGGGAGGAAATTAGAGCACCCGGAGGAAACCCACACAGACTCACAGAGAATGTGCAGACTCCTCGCAGTCAGTGACCCAACCAGGAATCGAACCTGGGACCCTGGTGCTGTGAAGCAACAGTGCTAACCACTGTGCTACCATGCCGCCCCTATATGCGGGTGTTTCACCACCTCCCATCCCTGCCTTACCTAACCGAGTCATTTTCAAACTCAGGGTCGCAACCTGCGGGTGGGTCACGGGCAGATGTCAGTAGAGTCACGGACCATCGGTCACGCCGTTCCCAATCGCGGGAAGAAGTGCCCAAAGGCCGCGACTGGCTTTTACAGGTGCCAGCTGCAACCAACTTTTAAGAATGCCGGCTGTCCAGTGCATGTGTGCCCCCTCAGCCGATCTGGCAGAGCGCAGGCCCAGAGCCCAGTGGGTCAGTGTCCTCTTCCATCTGTCAACATGCTGTCCCAGGAACAGATATTTTTTTAAAGTCGAATCGTCTTCCAGCCAGAAGTGATGGCAAAGATCAGGTCATGAGCCCAGTGCACTGATGTCACGTACTCCGTTTGTAGCTGCCAGCAAGCAAGAAACAGGACTGTGTGAAGAATTGAAGATGATGTTTTTTGAATAAGGAACAGAGGGCCATAGACACATACAGGCCAGGATCTCACAACTGAATCTGCTAGAGAGAGCTTCGCAGGAGAGTCCATGGCAGGACAAAGCATTGCTGGTGTGAGCTCCAGGACCTCTGATGAACAACTCATACACAAATGCGTGTGGGTCGCAAAGGTCGGCCGGTGTGGGTCCCGAAGGTCGACGGGTTGGTAAAAGTGGGTCCCAGGAAAAATGATTTGAAGAACACTGATATAATCCCATCAGCATATCCTTCTGTTCCTTTCTCCCTCATGCACCTTTCTACATCCCCCTTATATGAATCTATACTATCCACCTCAACCATTCCAGGTACTAGACCTTTATTAGGTAATGCTTTCAAACATAAAAACTGCTCACTATTTACAGATCATCAAAGGTAACATTTGGCTTCTCTTTTCTACCACAAACTGTCTTCTCAAGTATCCCTCTTCATCTCTGCCATCCTCAGTCTCAATGTGCAAGGAGCTCATAAATCTTTGTTTCAAAGATCGAGACCATCCATTCAGTTGCCTCTACCACTGCCCTCCCTTCCCCAAGCCCATTCCTTTGTGGGGTCCTGTTAGAACCCGCACAAGACCTACGGGGTCTCTCTTGACTCCACCGATTTGATGTATATTGCAAATTTAATTGCTTTGCAATAAACCAAATTTTCTTTCTACCAACACAGTTTGGACTGGTTTATGGCCGACTAAAGTTCCCCTTGCCCAAATCCTCAATTTGCGTCTTTCTCTAATTTCTCTCCTGTCTTCCCCCATTGCCTTTTTGGGCTCGTTTTATGGATGAAACCCACCTCCTGCTCTCCTGACCCTATTCCTACCAAGCTGCTGAGCAGGCACATTCCCTTCCTGACTCCGATGTTAACTGATATTATTAGCAGTTGACTCTCCGCAGTTTCTGGCTGTTTTTTCCCGCCGCCCCCTTCAAATCTCCTTCCATCACCCCTCTTTTGAGAAAAAGAACCTTGATCCCACGATACTGGCAAATTACTTGCCCATCATGAATTTCTCTTTCCTTGCCATGATCCTTGGAAATGTTGCTGCCTCCGAAATGCATGCCCATCTTTCTCGGAAATTCATGTTTGAATCCATCCAATATGGTTTCCACTCCTATCATGGTACCAGAACAGCTCTTTTCAAAGTACACCCTATGTGACGGTCACAAAGGTAAACTATCCCTTCCCATTCTTCTCCACCTGCCTTCAAACCATCAAACCTCAGAATTCTTCTCCAACATGTCTTTTCACCAACATCCAGCTGGGTGCGACAGCATTTGACTGGCTCTATTTGTATCTATCTGCTCATAGCCAGAGAGTCACCTGCAGTGGTTTCTCTTCCTGCTTCCGCACCATCACCTCTGGTGTCATACAAGGATCAATCCTTCCTGTCCCTGGCCCCCCCCCCCCCCCCCCCCCCCCAGTTCTCATTGACATCGCTCAGCAACATCACCCGAGGGCACAGCATTAGTTTCCACATATGTGCTGACAACACCCAACTCTACCTCACCCCCACCACCTATAAATTGTCAGACTGCTTGTCTGGCATCTGGAGCTGGATGAACCTAAATTTCCTGCAACTAAATAAATAGCCATTTACTCTTTCCCTCTCCCTGGCAGTTGTCTGGCGCTGAAACAAACTCTATGCAACCTTGGATATATTGGATACTGAGAGGACAATCCTAGCACACACCTGCACCTTCAGTAAGACTACCTGTCTGCACTTCTATAATATCATTCAACTCTGCCCTAGCTGTTGAAACCCTCGGCCATGCTTTTGTTACCTCCTGAGTTGACAATGCTTTTTTATAAATTTAGAGTACCCAACTCATTTTTTCCAATTAAGGGCAATTTAGCAGTGGCTTGACAATACTAGTGTACTCCAGGCCACCTCCCACAATCTTTCCTTCATAAAGTTTAGGGCATTCAAAACTCTGCTGCTGCATCATAATTCACAACAAGCCGTGCTACCGATGGGCAGCATGGTAGCATGGTGGTTAGCATAAATGCTTCACAGCTCCAGGGTCCCAGGTTCGAGTCCCGGCTGGGTCACTGACTGTGTGGAGTCTGCACGTCCTCCCCGTGTGTGCGTGGGTTTCCTCCGGGTGCACCGGTTTCCTCCCACAGTCCAAAGATGTGTGGGTTAGGTGGATTGGCCATGCTAAATTGCCCATAGTGTCCTAAAAAGTAAGGTTAAAGGGGGAGGGGGGGGTGGGGGGTTGTTGGGTTACGGGTATAGGGTGGATACGTGGGTTTAAGTAGGGTGATCATTGCTCGGCACAACATCGATGGCCGAAGGGCCTGTTCTGTGCTGTACTGTTCTATGTTCTAAGCCCAGATATCTATTGTCACAGTCCTTACATTGGCTCCCAATTAAACAGTGCCTCAATTTTAATATTTTCATCCTTGTTTTCAAATCATTCCATGGCCTTGCTCTTTCTGTAATCTATTCAACCCTAGAATCCTCCTAGATCTCTGAGCTCCGCCAATGCTGGCCTCATGAGCATTTCCATATTTAATCCCTCCACCGTTAGTCATTCAGCTGCCTAGGTCCGAAGCATCCATATTCCCTCCAAAAACCCCTATGTTTCTCCACTTTTCCTTCCTCTAATAAGATGCTTAAAACCTTGCTCTTTGATCAAGCTTTTGGTCACCTGGTCAGAGAAGCTATCTAAGTTCCAAATATCGACAGTTATGACATGCCAAAACAATTATGAGTTTAGGTTGTTATACACCTTGCAGTTGATAGATTTTTAATTTTTAAATAAGAGAAAACAAGATAGCATTTTTAATTTTCAACGGATTTACCAGGCCTTCCATTTTCCCCAACAGTTACACTAACAATTGTTCTCCCATGTTTTCAGGTGAACTTTGAAACTAGAACAGATTAAGTATATTGGCTGCTTGATGACTTGCAGCTAGTTTCAGCATCTGGTACTCAGACTGGCTGGTGTCTGGCAGTTCTCATGGATCCCCTTGGTCCTGGGATAATCAGGACGCAATCCCTGAAACCTGAAATTCCTGAAGCTTCGATCACATGACCACTGGGCTAAAACCTCTGAGGCCCACCCAGGTTCTAGACACATACTCTCTCCTGCTGTCATGTTCCCAGTCTATGCTGGATGCTTTGTCCTTCCCCTTGCTCAGTTCAAATTTGGTTACTAATAAGGGGAATTAAAAGTGCTCTTTTACTCCGATAAGTTTGAAAGAAAAGCAAGAAATTAAAATAACAAACTGGAACTCGGGTGCAGAAAAAGAACATTAAATAATTGTGTTGGCTCACATATTGATGGCATTTGATATATCAAACTCAAGGAACTATTAAAGATGATTCATCCGCTGAATAATCCTTACTGCCCTGCAAAGGCATTGAGTGTCCCTTGCATAACAAAATAAAGATAAATAAATACCTTTTGCTTTTGGTATTTTTATTCCCCTGCCTCCCTTGCTCACATTTTGCTTTGCGCTTAAGTGGCAAACTCCACAGCTCTTCTGCAGCTGCTGACAACAGTGACATCTCTGGTGACACTGAGAACAGCAAGATGACGATGCCCTATCTATGTTCGGTTAGATATCAGCTTTACAATCAAGCATTTTGCAAGTGAAGCAGAACATAAAAATCTGTAATGGCCAGCAAAAATAAAGATGAGTTTTTAAAATGTGCAGGTTATTTTACAAGAGCACATTATATCAGGTCAGATTTATATCCATAGGTCTTATCAAATTTAATTGACACAAACCTGAGTCACAAATATAAAAAATTGTCTGAGGTAATTAAAACATTAAGCAGTGTATGTTTGTCATTCTTTTTACCTCTGTACATCACAGTGCAGGAAAGTCTTTCAGAGAGGACATTTAATGGATTTGTGTGCGCAATGTATTCTTCTTGCGTTCTTTGCCCAAAGGCAAGTCCAACGCACAGTACCATGGTCAGGACAAGGCGGCAGTTCCCAAATCCACCCCAGCCAGAATGGACATCAAACCTCCTGCTTGGCATCAATCTGATCCAACCAGCCAGCGAGCCAACCATTCCCCATGGAGCCTGATTTCCTACGGCAACATGTACTTTTGTATACATGTTGTAGCCTGGAACTGTGAATAGTGATGGTAGAGGCTCCAACGTTCTCTCCATAACATGGCTGACCAGGAATTTCTCTTGTTCTTACCACTTGCCATTAGCATGTGTTGGAAGGATTTGCAAGTTGATATCCACCCTGTTTGGCCTCGTTATGAACACGCCCACCTTGACCATCAAGTCCTGGAGTGAGAATTGAGCACGGAGCTTCTGGTTCAGAACCAGGGACGCTTTTCCTACTTCAATTGGAAATAGTCATTGACAGAATGTGCCAGCTCTCTTACAGCCTGTAATAAGTCTATTTCATATGGAAAGAGGTGTGTCTTTACTTACCCTTCGAATATGTATTCCAATTAATTATTTCAGCAGCAAGCTTTCATGCATTTAAAATAATTAAGGTCTTTATTCTCACATAATTGAATGAATGCAATGTCACACACATATATACAGACACAAACACACACAAAGATGGTGCACATTCACAGATTACAATCATTTTAGGCTCTGATTTTCGATTCCTGCTCTCCCACGTACCAAGCCTGTCCTTTGTTGAATGTATTTAATTATTTAAATTTGAACTGAGGGTCTTGTAAAGCAACGGGTTAGGCTGTGAGTGTTTCATGTAGTCGAATATCTAGGACATTGTTTGAAACTGAAATAGATTAACTACTTGGCTGCTTGATGACCTGCAACTAGTTTCGGCGTTTGGTTCTCAGACTGGTTGGTGATGGGTAGTTCTGATGGATCTGCTGGGTTCTGAGGTAATGAGGAGGCAGTCACTGAAACCAGCTTGAAGTACATGAGCCCTGAGCTAAAACCTTTGAGGACCACCTAATCTAGCTGGGTTTGGGGGGGGGGGAGGGGGGCATTGTGATACAATTGGAAGTCGATAATGGCCTTTGAGTTTCGATATTCCCTTCTGTTCAGTATGAAATATGGAGACAGGCAATCTGGAAACTACTTAGTCTTTAGATGTTTGCCCATCCTTCAACAATGAGATGTGAAAATTTGACAAATGGTTATGTAGGACCTTCACCTATGTCCATATTTAATTAGGCATTTGCCAGAGACTGGATACTGTCTGTAGTCCAAATGCCAAAAGTCACATGATTTGCAACAACCATCTTAACAGCTTGTATGTGTCTCCCTTTAAAGTATTGCCTAAATGTTCATAACATGACACGCCTTACTGGGCGCCACAGAAGCTGGAACCCATTTTTAATGCTGGATTTTCTAAGGCTCAAAGAGTTTGAAAATTATTCAGGGATCAACTCAAGATCAGAGTGAGATAAAAGTCAATACGATTCCCACATGAATAGAGTCAGCGCAATGTCTTAATCCAGTCAGCTTGATTGGCACCTCATCCACTACCTTAAACATTCACTCGCTCCACCAGCGCACAGTGGCAGCTGTGGGCACTATCAATAATATGCACTGGAGCAACTCTTTAAGGCTCCTTCCATAGCATATTCCAAACCCACGGCTTCGACCACCTGAAAACACATGGGAAGTAGGCGCATTGGAACACCACTACCTACAGATTCCCTTCCAAGTTGCATACCATTCCCTCACTGTTGCTGCGTCAAACCCCTGGAACTCCCTTCCTAACAGCACTGTGGTTGTACCTACACCAGATTGACTGCAGCGATTTAAGAAGGAAGCTGAACAATACCTTCTTGAGGACAATTATGGGCAGGCAACAAATGCCAGCCTTGCCAACGATACCCACATCCCCAGAATGATCTTTTTAAAATTGTCAAGAGTATTATTTTTTTTTTTAAATTTAGAGCACCCAATTATTTTTTTTCCAATTAAGGGGCAAATCCACCTAACCTGCACATCTTTGGATTGTGGGGGTGAAACCCACGCAGACATGGGGAGAATGTGAAAACTCCACACGGACAGTGACCCAGGGCTGGGATTCATACCCGGGTCCTCAGTGCCGCAGTCCCAGTGCTAAACACTGCGGCCACATGCCGCCCTATCAAGAGTGTTCTTGAGAATGAAGAAGGAAAGGACCTGCATTTATATAGCATCTATTATAACATCCGATCATTCCAAAGACTTTACAGCCAACGAACCACCATTTGAAGTTGCTGTTATCATATAGCAGATTGTTTGCACAGAGCAAGGTCCCTCGAGCAGTAACATACTGAGTTTCACCCTTGTATAGATTGCAGACTTCACTCAAAAATACATGAAACCCATTTTGGCTCCAATAATTCTTTTCATTGAGCTTGACGAACTGTACACTTGGAAAGTTAATGCCCAGAACTTACAACGATGACATTAAATCCTCCAGTCACACGTCCACTCCTAAGAGTGGTCCTGTTAGTTCACTCGACATTCCTGAATTATTAATAATCCACCCAGCTCCATGCCTTCTTACTGATGTGGAGATGTCGGCATTGGACTGGGTGAGTCATCTGATGAAGGAGCTACGCTCCGAAAGCTTGTGATTCTAAATAAACCTGTTGGACTTTAACCTCGTTTTGTAAGACTTTGTACTTTAACATAATATACTAATTCTCCTCTTTTGATTGGAGACTGGTACAACACTGGCAGTGCAATTGTATTGTGTTTATTTGTTTGGCTGTCTGTAGGAGAGCAGCATATATTTGAAGAACCATGGGCACAGTGTAAGGGTGATGTATTTCGATCTCTAAAGGAAAATAAATCCTTTGAAGAAACACAGTTGGAACTCCCCTCTCCAAAATATAATTGCACTGCCAGTGTTGTAATGATCCGCATACTGGGTACGGCAGGGAAGGAGAAGAAAAATCAGTTTCTACTCTAATCACCATCCAGCAACTCTCACTTGAGAGAGAGTGTGGCCATTTGCATGTGTGTTTACATGTGAACATACGCATGTGAGCATGTACATGTGTGTGCGCTCATGCATGTGTTCATTAGGGCGTGTGATTCAGTTCAAGCTGCGCAATGGTGCTCTCCATCATCAAATAACTGGTTGACACTCCTTGACTAGGACGATCAGATATAAAGAATGGTTGAGTGGGTAAAGCATTGGATGGCATCCAGGCCTTGTGGAATCATTCAGCAGCATGTGAGGAGAGAGGGAATGGGAGGGAGGAGGAGAGGAAATCTAGGGGCGGTGTGGGTGGGGAGGAGAGGAAATCTGGGGGCGGTGTGGGTGGGGCGGAGAGAGGTAACAAAGAGAAAATGGCTTTGAGAAGAAATAGGTCAAACTTAATTTCACTCTTCCTGTCTATTCTTACAGAGCCTGCCACGGAATATTCCAGCCACCATTATCTCTCAGACTTTCTGCCATTCCTGTCAGAAGAGGAATGGACAGGAGCAGGAGAGTTCATCGACATCAGAGGAATCTCATGAAGATAATGAATTTTTCGTGCAGGAGCCGCGACTGAGACGGAGACCAAACCTTAAAGTTTACGGAATTGTACGTAACTGTTCATTTTGAAGATTATCTTTTTTGGTGAAACATTCAGGTGAAATATCAGTCCTCGTGGTGTAGGCTGAAGATCTTCTGCGTGTTGTTAGCTGAAGTGTTCAAAGATCTCACTACCTTAAGATATGAATGATTTTTTGAAGGATGAAGGACAGTGTTATAATGACTGACTCATGACTTTGACTTATTGCTGATGTGAAAGGAGTCCAAATAAATTCTATTAAATTCTTGCTGAATGTGGCGACGCAGCACAATGCTGGCCCTAATTTGCACTGATTAGTATCTATCAAAAAAAACTTGGGACCAAGCCATAACCATGACAAATCAAGAATGATCTATAAACGAGACTGGACTACAGTACAATAGAGGCAGTGTGAGGTGATGCAATGGTGTGAGATCAGCCACTTTTGACTATTTTGGCTGTCCATTATCTCCTCGTATGCCGCAGAATTTTCTTCATTATTTTGTACTCTTCTTGTGCCACACATTTTCCCTGCTGAAGACCATAGGGGGTGGAACAGAGCTCCGGCGGCTATCACTGATGTCAGTCAGTCAGTTTTGCCTTGTTCCTTGGAAATAAACTTCTCGACTGCCACTTGATTCCTCTTCAGGGCAGCATGATGAAAATAGGGAAGTCACTACATGGGACTATTTGTGATCACAAACGTACACCCTGCTGTGCCATGTATCAGCTTGCCAGAGCTGGGATGCACCAGGCAGGCACATGCTCAATTCTAAATTGCTGAAAATAAAATCACACCAATGTTTCATTCACTGCTTTTACACCTAGAGTGGGTCATTTTGACTTTGTGTGATGGTGTAAAATGAGAAATTTCCATTGAGTCCCAATAGATACGTAAATTGAGAGATTTATAATGGATTTCTGCATTGATATCGCTGGTTTCACTTGTTTACTCAGTCAAAATTATCCCCAGTACGTTTTTTTCAGTTATATTTAGGTTTATAAAACGTTTTTACTTCAATGGGTGCGATTTACGGGCTGCGTCCCACTGGAATCGGGACAGACCGTGGCACACTTAACTGTGTCTATGCCAGAACTAATCAACACCTGGGATCTATCAGCCTTGCAGAGGAGACCGCAACCGGGACCCGCTGAGCACTGGTCTTCACATAGGTGGCACGGCGGCACAGTGGTTAGCACTGCTGCCTCATGGCGCTGAGGACCCGGGTTCGATCCCCGCCCCGGGTTTGCACAGTCTCCCAGTGTCTGCATGGGTCTCATCCCCACAAACCAAAGATTAGCAGGGTAGGTTGATTGGCCACTTCAATTCAGCTGTTGTCGAATCCAGACCTGAAACACTAACCAATCTGTTTTCTCAACAGCTGCTGGCTGGTCTGCTGAATAATTTCAGCTTTTTCTATTAATTATTTTACGATTTGCACTAGTTTTAGTTTTGATCTGCTTCTCCAACCTTCTCCTGACCAGGCCTTCCTCATACCCCACACCCACTCGGTGAATTGCAAATCAGCCGGAACACCATAGCCTTTTTTCTTACGTTATAAAGCCTAAATCCCATTACCCGTGTCTTTGCCGAGTTCCACAGATCAATTGAAGCTCATTGTATTAGCTCAGAGTTTTGCAGGGCAGCACGGTGGCACAGTGGGTTAGCCCTGCTGCCTCACGGCGCCGAGGTCCCAGGTTCGATCCCGGCTCTGGGTCACTGTCCGTGTGGAGTTTGCACATTCTCCCCGTGTCTGTGTGGGTTTTGCCCCCACAACCCAAAAATGTGCAGGTAGGTGGATTGGCCACACTAAATTGTCCCTTAATTGGAAAAAAATAATTGGGTACTCTAAATTTTTTTTTAAACTCAGAGTTTTGCCATCATCTCCAAATCCCTTTGTCTTGGTCACCGTTGTGTTGCAGGATAAAAGAACGGAAATGTTGGAGCAAAGGGCTTGAATGCAATAATCAACACATGTTTATTAGATGTTTGCTAACTGTACAAAGACTTAGTCTAGACTGACTCAGAACCCGCGAAGTAGCCAATAACATAAGTGATAAGATCAAGGACTGTCATGTGACTAAACTCTTAACGAGACCATGCAACAACACAACAACAACCCACATATATTTTTTTTTTTTTTATAAATGTTTTTTATTCAGTTTTCATGTTTTATATTGAACAAATTACAAATTGTTAGAGAGTGAAAAAAAAACACGCAAAAATTCACATATATATTTACAGGTGAGCATCTTCGTAGTAAAATAACTGTGGCCTCCCCCTCTTTGCCGGCATACATATTTTACATTCCCCAACATGTTTATTGGCATTTATTTAGTTTGGTTTTGGGCCTTAGCTAGCCATCAAACCCCCGTAACGAGCCCGTAGCCCCCCCCCTCCCCGCCGGCTACCTTCCCCCGACTATTCTTCCTCTTGTACGTTGGCCACAAACAGGTCCCGGAACAATTGCATGAATGGCTCCCACGTTCTGTGGAAGCCGTCGTCCGACCCTCGGATGGCGAATTTGATTTTCTCCATTTGGAGAGAATCCGAGAGGTCGGACAGCCAGTCTGCAGCTCTGGGCGGTGCTGCTGACCGCCAGCCAAACAGGATTCTACGGCGGGCGATCAGGGAGGCAAAGGCAAGGGCGTCCGCCCTCCTCCCCAGGAATAGATCTGGCTGGTCTGAAACCCCGAAGACCGCCACTATCGGGCATGGCTCCACCCTCACCCCCACCACTTTGGCCATAGCCTCGAAGAAGGCTGTCCAGTACTCCACAAGTCTGGGGCAAGACCAGAACATGTGGGCGTGGTTGGCCGGGCCTCTTTGGCACCGCTCACATCTGTCCTCCACCTCCGGGAAGAACCTACTCATACGGTTTCTCGTTAAGTGGGCTCTATGTACCACTTTTAGTTGCGTCAGGCTGAGCCTTGCGCACGTGGAGGTGGAGTTGACCCTATGCAGTGCTTCGCTCCAGAGTCCCCACCCTATCTCCATCCCCAGGTCGTCCTCCCATTTCCTTCTTGTTGCGTCCAGTACGGTGTCGTCCCTATCTACCAGTCGGCCATACATGTCACTACAGTTCCCTTTCTCTAGGATACTTGCGTCCAGTAGGTCTTCCAGTAGTGTCTGTCGTGGCGGTTGTGGGTACGTCCTTGTCTCCTTTCGTAGGAAGTTTTTGAGCTGCAGGTACCGTAGCTCGTTCCCCCCAGCTAGCTGTAATTTCTCTGTCAGTTCGTCCAGTGTTGCGATCCTGTCGTCCGTGTATAGGTCCCTGACTGTCAGTGTCCCCCCGTCCTGTCTCCACCTTTTGAAGGTGGCGTCAGTCAGTGCTGGTTTGAACCTATGGTTGTTGCAGATGGGAGCCTTGTCCGACATTTTGTTCAGGCCAAATTGCTGCCGCAGTTGGTTCCAGGATTGGAGGGTGGCTGTCACCACTGGGCTGCTGGAGTGTTTTTTGGGTGGGGATGGGAGTGCTGCCGTGGCGAGGGCCCGGAGGGAGGTCCCCATGCAGGAGGCCTCCTCCGCACGCACCCACTCGGCTTCTGGCTCCTGGATCCATCCCCTTACTCGCTCGGCTGTTGCCGCCCAGTGGTAGAATTGTAGATTCGGGAGGGCTAGCCCCCCCCCCCTGGATTTTGTTTTCTGTAGGACCTTCTTTGGGATCCTAGCATTTTTACCCCCCCCCATACGAACGCCATGATAAGTTTGTCCAGCGCTATGAAGAAGGCCTTGGGGATGTAGATCGGAATGGATCTAAACAGGAAGAGGAACCTGGGCAATACGTTCATTTTGATCGTCTGGACTCACAACCCACATATATAACAGTCCATGCTGGACTTCTTGACAGTGCCACCCCAGATACGATCTCCACTTCGTCACCATTGACCCGTTTCGAATACCCGGTTCCTTCTCTTGCATTGATCAGACTCCTTGAGTGACTATCCACCCATCTTTTGGAACTCCCTCCTGAAAATCCCCCCCTTGTCACCTCTCTTACAGACTTCAAAAACCACTGAACAACAGTTGCTTCCGCCTGTCTCGTCCTTTCATTTCTTTCCTGCTGATCAGTGTCCATTCATTGTCTGTCACCCGTTAATACGTCCGACATCTGTGCCTAATAAGGACCGGCCGAGCCTGTTTTGCTTTGGTTGTTGACTGGCTGCAAATAACTGCACCATTTAGGGCATGTACAAGCATGTGAGCAAGTGTTTTCCATGGCGCGCGCATATTAAAATCTGTTTCTCCTTATTTTAAATGGGTTTAGTGTGAAATATTGTGGAGGAGTTTATTTAACAAAGGCATGTGCGTATGGCACAAGCTTTATTTTTAATGCATTCACGCAAAAACCTGTTTGACCTTTTTTATTATCATTTCTGAAATTTAGGGAAGACCGAAGTCTCCGTGCACCTTCCCCAGACAACAAGATTATCAAGGTACGTCGGCACAATAGACAAAAGTTTTAATTTTGAAGATGTGTTTTATAGGACTTCCAGCCAAACAAAAACACTCAGACTGACCCTGGCTCCTAGACTCGCTCCCAGTAAAATGAGATGGAATTAATCAACTGTGTAATGTGACATTATTATCAGAAGATGTGCTTAATGTAGAAACCCAGGCGCTTATGAAGAAGATGGAACCATGTGACCTCATGGGCTGGTTTGATTGTTTGAGGAAAGGAATTTTCCAGTGTACTTTTTTTTCCCTTATCGGCCCTGGGTTATTTGACTGCTTTTTGCCTCCCCCCAGGAGATTACATGGCTGTGGGAGATGGGTGAGAAGTGTTTAGTAATGATGCTCTGGCCCTCAGGTTGACTTGCTAGACCTACTGGTCCTTGTCAGACTGACAAATTCACAAGTTCTCATGTTTGTAGAAAATAAAATGGTCCGTACCTTTGTTTTCCGTCAAGGTTTTTCTGCTCTGCTCTATCATTAAAAGCTCAGAAGAAACAGTGTTTTTTAAAAAAAGAACAAGCTTGGATTTCCACACATGTCTGAGATATCTGTCCCAGATGCACTGCATCGTGGTTTAAGTAGGACCGGAAAATCCCGCTGGTAAATCCACCCTCTGGCATTTACAGCCCAGTAAATAGGCCATTTGGCTTCATTTATGCTTCAGACGAACCTCCTGCCACTTCGCTTCATCAAATTGTTACCTTCTGTTTCTTTCTCACTTGCACTCGTATTTATCTTGTTCTTGGGTTCTTTGCCTGAAGGCAGGTCTGGCAAACAGCACCAAGATCTCCACCAAGGTTAGGGCACAGGGGCAGGCCCCAAATTCAGACTAGCTGTAACGGGGCTTGAACCCCAATCGCATCCACACCCACCATCTAGCCAACTGGCCCCCACAAGAAGTCTGAGTTGATGTGGTAACATACACTTTTACATCCATGTTGCAGTCTGGAGCTATAAATAGGGCTGGTAGAGGCTCCAGTGTTCTTTCCATTACATGGCTGATCGGGAATCTCTCCCGCTCGTACTGCTGCCATTATGGTATGTTGGAAGGATTTGCAAGTTGATATTCTATCTGTTGGCCGTGTTATGAAAACTTCTCCCTTGGCAATCAAGTCATGGAGTGGGACTTGAATTGAAGCTTCTGGCTCAGAGATAGAGAAGCTACCCACTGCATCACAAGGCCTCCTCCATGTATTTATAATAGCCAAAGGTGCTTTTTTAATAATATTTTTTTATTAGATTTTTAACATTTTAAATATCCAACACAGCAAAAAAAAACTACCTCCATCCTTCAACACCCCAGTAACTCAAAACAACCCCCCCACCCCGCACACACTTTAGCAATCAATGGTAACCATCTCTTTAAAGTGTAATATAAACAGACCCCAATCTCTTGTGGAACCCTTCACTCACCCCCCTCAAAATGAACTTGGAGTTTAGAAACTCCATCAAGTCCCCCAGTAATATGGAGGCACAGAGCGAAGAGGCTGACCTCCACCCAAAAGGACCCGCCTCTGAGAAATCAGAGAGGCGAAGGCTAAAACATCTCCCATCTGCAGCTCTGGCAGGTCCGACACTCCAAATATGGCCCCCAGGGGACTGGGCTCCAAATCCACATGCAGGATCGTTGACATGGTGCTGGACCAGAACATATGTACCTGGTGGCCGGACCTCTCCCGCACTGCTCACAAGTGCCCTCCACCCCCACAATCAACTGGCTCATCCTCAACTTTTGTCAGGTGCGCCCTGTGCACCACCTTTAGCTGTATCGACCCCAGCCTCACCCACGAGGTTGAAGCATCCGCAACACCTCACACCGCAACCCCTCTTCCAGCGCCATCCCCAGCTCCTCCTCCCACTTGGCCTCATCCCCTTGAACAATGCCATATCCTTCTCCAAAATTCTGCCACAGATCGCCAAGATGACCCCCTCCACCAGCCCCATCACCGACAACGTCCTCCCATCATCCTCCTCCAACAACAAGGAGAGGGGGTGCCACCAGAAAAGTCAGGAAAAGCTCAATCGCAAAATCCCTCAACTACATGAACCTGAAAACCTACTCTGTGGCATCTCAAACCTCATTCCGTTTCACCCATCTCAACACCTTGTCCTTCATCTGATATCTATGGAAATGGACTATCACAGTTCTTGGTGGTTCATTTGCCTTTGGCTTTGGCCAGAGACACCTGTGAGTACTGTCCAACTCAAAGAGGAAGGCGTCCTTCTTCCTCCAACAGCTTAGCGAATATCAACTAAAAGTACTCGACAGCTTCCGGCACTCCTGCCCCATAGGCAATCCCACAATCGACAGATTCTGCCTCCATGACCTGTTCTCCAGGTCCTCCACTTTGACTCTCAGCCCCTTGTTACCCTCCTCCACCCACTGCAAGTCCTCTCCCATCGAGGTGAGCAAGTCGCTGTGCCGCAACAATTCCTCCTCCATCCCTTTGAAAACCTCTTCTTGCTCCGGCCCCGACGTCGATGCCTTTCCAAGAGCCCCCTTTATCAGGGCCAGCATCTCCTTTCCATGCCACTCAAAATACTTGCCGTACTGCCACTCAAACTCCACGTCACCACCTCAGCCAGTATGTTCACCGTAATAATAATAATAATCTTTATTAGTGTCACAAGTAGGCTTACATTAACAGTGCAATGAAACTACTGTGAAAATCCCTAGTTGCCACACTCTGGCACCTGTTCGGGTACACTGAGGGAGAAATCAGAATGTCCAATTCACCTAACAAGACGTCTTTTGGGAGGAAATTGGAGACACTGGGAGAACGTGCAGATTCTGCACCGACAGTGACCCAAGCCAGATCCTTGGTGCTGGGAAGCATCAATATTAATCACTGTGCTACCGCAATGGTGCAGTCCCACCCGGCGAGCTTGTTCCTACCATCTTTCAACCAACAGAACTCCTTTAGTTCTGCAGATCAATCATATGAAATTTCTTCCCAAAGGGCTAAAAAAACAAAAGCTCCAGCAGGAGCCACCCAAAGTGCAACCTCCACCTTCATGTCCACACCAGAGACCCGAGCAGCTTCTAACGAGCATTATGAAGCAAAATTTAACACTGAGCTACATTTGAAATATTAGGAAAGGTGACTAAAAGCTTGGTCAATGTGAGAGAGTTAATGGAGTATCTTAAGAGAGGAAAGATAAAAAGAGCGATGGGTAATTTTAGCCAGGGAAATCAGTTAGGACCTTGACAGCTGAAAGCGTGGCTACTGGTGAATAAAATCCGATCAAAGTATTCAAGCAGCCAGAGTTACAAGAGTGCAGATATCTTGGAAGGTTGTGGGGCTGGAAGAGATTAGAGATGTTGGATGGGATGGAGGGATTAAAAACAAGGATGAGAATTTTAAAATTGAGCGATTGCTTAAGTGGGAACCTCGGTGAGCACGAGGATAATGGATAGTTGGAATTTGGTGCGTGTAAGGACATGGACAGTAGAGTTTTGGATGACCTCAAATTTATGCAGGGTAGAATGTAGGCGGCTGGCCAGAAGTGCATTGGAATAATCAGGTCGAGAGGCAACAAAGGCACGAGTGATAGTCTCAGCAGCAGATGAACTGAGGCCGGATGATATTAGGCAATGTTAGGCAGATTGAAATAGGTGGTCTTAGTGATAGTACAATATGTGGTCGCAGGTTCATCTTGGGGCCAGTTGTGACCCCAGTGCTGCATACTCCACCTCGGACAGTTGCTGGGAAGAGGGACGGAAATGGCGGCTCGGAAACAGTTTTTAACAGGGACCAAAGACAATGGGCTGGATTCTCCATCAGCGGGATCCTCTGTTTCGTCAGCAGCGCACTCACACCCTTTGATTTCCTGGTGGCGTGGGAGTGCCCACAATGGGAGATCCATTGGCTGGCTGCTGGGACAGAGAACCCCGCTGCTGGCGGGGGTGCGGCAGGATGGAGAAACCCACCCAATGGCTTTGGTCCTCACGGTACATATTGGAGGAAATTATGTTGCTTCCCCTTAATTGCATCTATACAACTCGCCTCGACCTGTCTGGGTGGTTGTGAGGTCCACATTCTGGGTAAAGCAGTTATTCCTGAGTTCTTGAATGTATTTTTCTTATTGTAGGTTTCCATTGTTTGCACATTTTTCTTTTTATTTGTACTCTCGGGAATTTTGGGGGAGCTAGCTCTAGTCTAGCCCTATTCATAACTTAAACAAAGGCACAGTCGTTATTTACCTGTCGCAATCTCCAGCACCAGAATCCATTTCTTTTAGAAAGTTTTAGGTGCTCCGTTAAACGAATACTGGGATAGTCTAGCTGAAAATCTGATCCCAAATGGTAGTCATGGCAATGTTAGCAAGAGATCAGAGCAGCAAAATAGATTACTCTTTTAAAAGGAACCACTGGAAGGAAAAAATAAATTAGCGCAGATTGTTCAGTCAAGATCCATGCATCAAATAGAAAGTGTTTGTAATTTTAATTAGAGAGTGAGCTGCATTAAAGGGGTGCTGGCTTTGGTGAAAAATAAATTGGGGAAAACTGACTCCATTTGTATGCGGACATGCAGCACAAGGTTATAAATGATACTGAAGCAGACATTTAAAAATCAATTTTGCCGAGTACATCTTTGTGAAGACTGCCCCTTTAGCCCTCACTTCTTCAAAACAATGACTTTAGGGATGTAATCACCCTAAATTATTTCAGAGGTCCTTCAACACTGTGGCTATAATGACAAGATGTTGAAAACAATACATTTTGATTATATTTCAGGCTATTGAGCCTCCACTAATTAATTTAACATTTGAGAAATGTCCACCGAATCATGTATAATGACTTTTCTAACAAGCTTTTGAGCTGTGCGTTGAAATCTACAAAGGATTGGAAGTTGACATGTTTTGCTTCATAGCCTGGTGAAATCTGCCCAACATTCCCAAAGTACTTTCTTGCCCGAGAAATAAAGATTACCAGTATGCTTACCATCATGTGTGTGTTGTCCGCACCAAATTTCTCTACCACCCATATTAGGCCACACATGTTCTTTATTTCATGGATACGTTACTTTTTAACTGACAAAATGAGTGGCGTTCTGATCTAATGGGTTGAGCTGAAAGAATGGTGGCAGATTTCACAATGTGCTCTCTCCCCTTGACACATTGAGTTTTCCGATACATTAGCCGATACATGATACCTATTGTCTTGCATTACTGACTTTTGAACTCCCCATTCTCCAATACATTTAGATGAAGATTTGTCAGATGTCAGCAGCACCAAGATGGAAACTCCTAATTCCATTAATGGCTGTGATCCTCTGAGTACAATGGTAAGTAACTTTGACAGCTATTTATAACCCTCTCTAGGCGTATTTTACTTGTCTGCCACATTAACGCTTTGAGAATTATTCTGGCAACAAAAAACAAAGATGCAATGATTTGAGAAATGTTCTGATTGAACTGTCAGAAAAGAAAAATTGAATGAGAAACGTTCATCCGTGTCTCATCTTGACTGTTTAGTGCCAGTGCAGTTTAACAAGGCAGTTCAAGCACAATATATGAAGCTTGATAAAACCTGTAAACCATGGAGAGAATTCAGTCACTGGAAATTCTCCTCTGAACTGCCAGAATCACCATGTAAACGTGGGCTTCTGTAACCTTCAACCGTAATTTAGCCAGCAAATCAGGAAAATAGCTGAGGAAATTGCTCAGAAACACAGATAAATGTAAAGTAGTGCAAACTTGGTGTTAAAATTGCTAATTAAAATTGAAAGATACTAAGCAATTTTAGCTGACTCTACATTTAACATGCCCAATATTAACAAAGCAAACATAATGCTGAACCCAATAGTCAAAACAACAGAGAAGAGTCACTTGCATTTATTTTGAGTCTTTATTGTAGAATCTGTCCCAAGACTCTTCCCAAGGAAGGAAAGTAAGGAAAATAGGTCCTACTTTATTGCTGTAACAGCTCTTCAAAGGAGTACTTCATTAGCTGTGAAGTACTTTGGGATGTCCTGAGATCAAGGTGCTACTGAAATGCAAGTTCTTTTTTTTAACAATAGTTAGTTCTCAAAATTTGCAAATACTAACAGTTCCTCTGCATCTGAGACAATGAAAAGACATGCATTTATTTTCAAAACATTTTCAGTGCTCAAGTGTAACTAAGAAGGCTATTGGCTATGTTAAACTAATCTTCTATTGTTGGTGTTAGGCCACCAAGCCTAATGCAGGAAGGCCAGGAATTTTTTTATTACTTGATTGTTTCTGTTCTAGTTTATGTGAATCACAAGAAAGCACCCTCAGGCAGTCTATGAAAATGGGCAACAGTCAAAGCTGACGACCAATTAATAGTTGCTTTACAATGGCAGTTCATTTATATTCTCCATTCCTTACTTTACCATTTTCCTCCTCTGTTTTGACCTCAAGGTTCTCTTCCATCTGTATTATGTTTTATTATGAGAGGTGAAACGGAAAGATGAACTTCTCTGTAAATACAGCATAATGCAAGCATTTCTGTTGTCATAGTGATCTAAAATAAACATTGCTGACTTTACCGAATGCTTTAGCAACCAATTTGATGAGCTCGGAGTGGAAGTGAAGCCTTTTTGCAAATCTAATGGAGCAGTTGTATTTACTGTTAGGAATGTAGTGCACAAATCTCATTGGCAGCACTTACCAATGTCCCTTCATATAGGCAGGGTCAATGTTCATATCTTATCTGGTGATTTTGCTTTGATGAAGCATTGTGAGTAACGAGAGAGCATTAAAAGTTGGAAGAGGACAATTGAAAGTGGGAGGTGAATGGAATAGGTGAAATGATAATAACAATGCATGTGATCATTTAATTTGATATGATTCTCTGAACCATGAGATCCCAAGCTGAACTATTAAGTAAAATTTTAGCCTGCTGTTTTGTCTGATGGCTACCATGCACTTGAGTCATTACGCACAGTAGCTCTCTCTTTCTCTCTCTCTCTCTTTCTCTCTCTCAAGAGAGAGAGAGAGTTTGTTTCAGAATCCATTTCATCAATGTTCACTATCATTCCAAAGTTCAAGCTAGTCCTGCTCTTGGTACTTGCAATCCTTCTCCTGTGCTTGCTACGAGTGCTTTGTCACTCCCTCCCTGGCCAAACACGACACCAATACAGCACAGGAACAGGCCCTTCGGCCCACGCTCGGCCTTCAACAGGAGCTTTCGCCAAGCCATTGATTTGCGCTGGTGCCATTCTGAGCCATTTTCTTGGCTATTTTTAGTGGTGGTTCACCATTGCCTTATTCATATACTCAGAGAAGGACAGGAACAAGAACAGGTGCAGGAATCCAAATATTGAGGAAACATACTATCTGCAGATGGAAGGTGCGACAAAGAAATAAGAACATAGATAGCAATGGGAAAGTTCATATTTGGTGAGAGACGATAAGCGGAAGAGTGATAAGTGGAAAGCTGAAGAAACTATTCAAGCAGCGACTTGTAAAGAGCTTGATTCGGAGTGTTGTTTTGTACGGATGTGAGACCTGGACCTTTATGGAAAGTTGAGACAAACTTGTTAAACAGCTTTGAAATGTAAAATGGACAGGATCAGCTGGGCAGAAAAAAAAAATGGAAGGTGCAGTGAAAAAAAAATGTTAATATAATTAGGAACAGGCAGAGGGTGGAATTTAATTAGGGCAGGAAGTGGATGCCACTTCCGCTTACTTTTCAGGAATGGCCACCCATCCAATCACAATGCGGATTAGAAGTGCACACAGGGGGCACATATCCCACGTACAATTATGCGGCAGGGATGACCCTCAGCAGCCTGTCTCCACATCAGCTGCTGACATTGGGGGTCACACAAAGACGTGGCGGTCATAAAAGAAAAATTAAGTATTGAGAGCACAATCATGGCACGGATGTGGAGACACCATTATGGTGCATATAGATCACAATATATTTACACTTGACTATTGTGTGTTATATGCAATGTTGGGATGACTTCCTTCAGAGGGTATATTGCATTGCCATGTTTGGCAGTCATTGCTGAATAAAGGGGACTGAGGGACATCTCACCAGTTTAGGCAGCAATATGGTTAGAGTTTGTGTTCGGGAACATTTTATTGGATGGTAATGTGTGCAGTGTGATTTGCATTCTCAAGTCAATGCGACGTGGCTGAACATGCAGCATCTGCTGGCCTTCCCATAAATGATGAGCCAACGAGAATGACTGACTATCACGAGAATTAATATGATACACGTGCAATCATGGCCTTGACAACGTGGGCAAGAAATAGAAATACCACCATAATAGTAGTACCGAAGAAGAACAAGTTAGCCTGCCTCAACGACGACAGCCTGACGTCTATCATCATGAAATACTTCGAGCAGCTTGTCATGAGACGGATCACTGCCAGCCTCCCAGACGGTCTCGATCCCCTGCAGTTTGCCTATCACCCCAACCGGTCCACAGCAGTTGCTATCTCACTGGCTCTGCAATCAACACTCGAACACCTTGACAACAAGGACACTTACATAAGACTGCTGTTCATAGACTACAGCTACGCCTTCAACACCATTATCCCGACAAGACTCTTCAGTCTTGGACTTGACCCCTCCCTGTGCAGCTGGATCCTTGACTTCCTCACCAACAGACCACAATCTGTCAGGATAGGCAACAGCACCTCCTCCACAATAGTCCTCAACACCGGGGCCCCGCAAGGATGTGTACAGTCCTCTACTGTACTCCCTATACACGCATGACTGTGGCAAGATTTAACTCGAAGTCAATCTTTAGTTTGCGGATGATATGACTGTGGTGGGACATATCTCAAACAGCAATGAATCAGACTGCAGGAGGGAGATAAATCACTTGGTTGCATGGTGTACCAAAAACAACCTCTCTCTAAATGTCGGCAAGACCAAGGAACTGATCATCGACTTCAGGAAGTGTAGCACGACACACACTCCCGTCTACATCAATGGCTCCGAAGTGGAGATGGTCGATAGATTTATGTTCCTGGGGGTCACTATCACCAACAGTCTGTCCTGGTCCATTCACGTTGATGCAACAGTCAAGAGCACCCAATAATGTCTCTACTTCCTACGAAATGTACCATTTGTCAATGTTCTCTGTTGATTATTCTTTTTGCCTACTATGTACATACTGAGTACGTTCCCTCGGTCACAGAAAAGTACTTTTCACTGTACTTCGGTACATGTGACAATAAATCAAATCAATCAATCAATGACTTCAGATTGCTTCATTGGCCTGAGTGACATTGCAAAGTTGCAATCCTTGGTGCGGGGAGATGAGAGCCACATTTTTTAATCTTGTGTGAGAACAGTCCACTCCCCTAGGGGGTGAGGACATGTGTAGTGAGGTAACTCTGGAGATTGGCAGAGGTGGGCGCACAATCAGAGCAGGCAAGGAAATGATGGTCAGGTATTTCCATCATTAGTGGTTAAAATGATTGACGGTGAAGTTGTCCCTGACAGCCCTGGCATATCGCTGCGTAGCCCTGGCAACAGGCAGAGCTGCCATGAGATCTCTTGTCTTTCTCATATTCTCCCTCATATTCCTCTCCATCATCCTCATCTGAGGAGATTAGCAAAGCCTCCATGTCATAGATTGACAATTCCTCTCCCCTTTGCAATGCCTTGTTGCAAGGCACAGCAGATGACGACAATCCTGAACTCCCACTTGAACAATCCGCCAGATCGATCAAGGCATCAGAAGTAATTTTGAGCAATCCTGTGGTATACTCTCTGACTGCCTCTGATGCACAGTCAGCAGTGTTGCAGGGCTTTGGGCTGATGCACTGGTGTCATGAGCCATGTTCTGTAGGGATAGCCTTTGTCACCCGGGATCCAATCCTGCATTTGGACATGGGTCTGAAATAACTGTGGCAGCTGGGGGTTCCTTGAGCATGCATGTGTCATGAGAGCTGCCTGGGAAATAAGCACACACCAGTATAATTAATTTCCAGTATCATAGACTACTTAACGGTTAAGGGTGTGAAAGCCTTAATAAATTTAGCTAGCTGTCCCCAGCTGGCTGACCCCAGGGAGGCCCAATAGTCACATGTATGCCGTTGATTCCACCCCATACTTTTGGGAACCCCACAATGGCTGCTAAGGTAATTGCTGAAGCAGCATTTGTTGAGAATCTGATGAATTTGTTGGCTCCTGTATTGAACCTATATGTTGCAGTCTGGGAAATATTACACATGTCCCTCATGAAGCCCTGATGTGCATAGAAGTTTAGGGCTGCAGATACCTTGAGGGTAACTGGCATTGGGTTCCCTCCAAAGACACGGGGCTGCAGATCTTGTTGTAGAAGTGTGCACAAGTCAGTAAGCACTTCCCAGGAAAGCCTTAGCCATCTCTGACATTGCTTGTCATACATATGTATCTGGAGGTAGTAGGTGTGCGTTCTGAACACATGCTGAAGTGCCAATGCTCTTCCGCTTCAGCCATGAAGATGGCTCTACATGGGTTGCTCCTGACCTCACTCCTCCTCAACTAGTACCGGCCAATGGTCATGTGGCCTCTGCTGTTGTGCGGCCAAGGCCCTCCTCTGCTGAAACCTCTACTCCAACACCTGAGGTTGGAATTAAAGGCTTGGGTGTATGACACGCATTGTAAATCCACAAAGTGAACTATGTGAATAAGGCAGGCAGGCTCTATTGACAAGGCCTTCATTCTTAGGCTGCAGTTGACGAATGGGAATGCATGACCCTCCCATTAGCCACATCCAGAACTAGTCCCATCCCACAGTGGCCTCCTCCCACAAAGAGCTGATCTCAGAGCTACATTTCCTTGCAGGACCTCCACCCCACAATATTACTTTGTTCCTTCCCCCAGTCATCCTGGAACATCTAACATCATCACTGATTCAGAGCCATTGACCCACAACCTTCCATTTCTCACCCTCGCCCTGAAAGCTCCCACCATCATCCTGGAGCATTGGTCCATCATCCTTCACCTGCCTTCACTTTCCCTTGACTCTCTCGTCAGAGACCATTGACCTGCCTTCTCTGCAGCCGGCCTGCCCTGCTTCAAACTCGAGGGCCTTTCCCTGACTGTAGAAATGCAATGTGTGGTGCAGCTGCTGCTCTTGGATGCACAGGACAACATCTCTGCAATGGTGGCCCACAGCAACCTCACCTCGAGTCCAAAGGTTAAACAACCTTGCCAGATGCATGGCATCTTTAATCTATCATGATACAGGAGACACAAGTTTCCCATGTACCGCTGACTTAATCTTGAAGGTAAGACTTAATTTGGTGTGCTTCACAATTAATGTGTACTCATGGTATGCAAATGAATGGTAAATAGGATCCTGCCACCGGGCAGTGTGTTGGCCACTCTGCTGCTGACAAGCCACCCACTTTACCTCAGACACTCAACCCACTGTCAGGAAGCCAAGATTTTGGCTTTCGCCTAACTAAACCCCACCTGCCACATTTCCTGCTCTTACAAGCTGCACTAAATGCTACCCAGAGAGTCTGGATAGAGCACACATTAAGAAGAAACGGACTTGAGAGATACATCATGAAGAGAAGATTTCAAGGAAAAAAGAGGAAAAGAATATCAATGTTTGATGGCTTGAAAGTTGGAGGAAGTTATTGGGAAATGAAAAGACTGGCCCAATTATGAGAGACATGGAAAGACAAACGACTATGATCGAAGGACTTGACTTTGGGCAGAGCATTCATGATGATAATGAACCCACTTCAGTCATTGCTGAAGAGATGGGAATTCCACTCAATCAAGGTCTTGGCGTTATCTGAATTGGTCCATTTCAAATGAATTCACTCAACATCCATATTGTGGCACGAATGCCTGTCCCAATTAAAGAAAAAGTCAGCACATGTACTCACTGGCAACATGCTACCCGTGTGTCTATGTGGCACATTTTTATTGTGTCATTTGTATCTCACCTAAACATTCATTCTTCATTGTGTCTGCTTGGAGTGTCAGTAGGATATTTTGGTTGAGGAGCACCAGAGAGGCGCCTGACAGCTGCGCACAAACACTTTCTAGCAGAGAAGTCTATGGTTAATGACCAGGGGCAAGAGATCTGGTGAATTACGTATCTTCTCAGTATTCTGGCAACACTTCCGACTGCAATCCTGTCACCTGAATCTATCTGAGATTAGCTAACATGCCAAAAACTAAACAACTAGATATCAAACCTTGACCCTGCTGGTTTGCTGACTTATTATCACTCTGGGACACATTATTATTTTAAAGTGCAAGTCATTATTGTTGTATTTAACCATGAGCCAGAAATAATTTCTTTGAAAAAAAATGTTCCCATTAGTCAAGTATTCTTTAAACAATGTAATAAAAAGAACAAACATTTTATTTTAAATAAAGACTGCGCAGCCTTCCAGAAGCAGTGATGCATTCATGATTAAACAGCGTAATTCAGAAAATTTACACAGTCTGTTCTTTGTGTTACAGCAAACATTGAGACCCCGATTCCCCAGTGTCATGTCTACTACTCCTGAACCACCTTGCAATGATTCAATTCTACGGAGGACGAGAGAAGAAGACCGGGAGTTGCCACACAGAAGGTAAGAGACATGCCATTATTATAAAAAGGTGGCAAGTGAAATCGCAGCGCATCATAATTTTACGCAGATTGTCCCTGCTAAATGGTACAGGTGCATGACTGCCATCATATATCCAATCACATTCAAATTGTGAGGAGGACCATAAAACCACAAGAGATACACGCCCTTAAGTATCCTCGCTACACACAAATGGAGCTGGTACTACAACTGTACACTATCTTGGATCGCTTCGACACTGGCCACAGAGTTACTAATTGGAAAGGGATGTTCCAGTTTCCCCAAAAAGCTGACAAGACCACGTATAATTCTTTGCACTTTTCCTTATTTACTCCATCTTTCTCATGCTCCAAGATCTTTTGAACATTATTTGACCCTTTACCAACACTTTTGGTTTCTCAGATTGTTGTACATTACCTTTCTTTCATAGAACCTTAGAACTCCTCGCCTCCCTGAAACATCACTTTCCATAGTCATCACTTCGCCCTACAAGCAAGCATTTTAAAATCCAAGATTCATCCCACCCAATTCCCAAATCCTGATTTAGCTGCATGTTTCTCTTAATGTTGAAATCTTGGTGATATTCTGCATGGTGCACTTAGACCTTCCTCCCAAGCGAACTAAATTATATATATTTTTTAATGACTTGACAGAATTAATGAATGTGCTACCACTGGCCTGCTACAGTAGATTATTCTTCTAAACTTTGAGCTGTGTCACTAAGTGGATTTAACAGCCCGGTGCCATCAAAAACACTGCTCTTCAGGAGACTATTGGCATCCCTTAACTTGAACTCAATATTAATACACACATTAGAAAATAGAATAATTAAATGCCATGACAAAAAAACAACCTTTCCCTCAGATTTGGCATGAAAAAATATATTTTAATTGATCTGCCTTTTATGAATCCCTGTTAATTATGCATTGAAGGATTGTTTATCGAGCTTAGTTGCAAGCTGAACTTCACTGTCAGGTTTGGATACATTCTTCTGCTGAAAATTCATCTAAACGTGTCTGGTTGCCTCTTCACAATTTCCTTGTGTTCACTTTCGTGCCGATCAGTAAATTATTGTGTTTGGTTTTCATTGTCAAGTGTACAATAATAAATAATAATTAGATTTTGTATTTCTGCTCATATTTTTTCCTGACCATTCAATCTGTAATGAGATGATTTTTTTTTTGTTTCATTGTCATTGTAATGAATATTGCAGTTGTCAAGGTTGGGGAATGAAAGACTTTATCCATTTTTTTTTGTTATTCGGTGTCAGGATCAAGTAGTCCCAAGGTTCGTGCAGCGTGGTTAGATGCAGATGAATGCTCCCTCTCTCACCTCAACAAATGTGCCTTTCACTTAAGCTGAGATGAGCTGCTTCCACAGTTCCAGTGTGACACCCCTTTGTGGTACAAAGCATTGAATGCCAATTTAGAGATGTTTTGTTCTGAATTACCGGTTAGTGTCATACACAAATGAGCTGAGGCTGTGTACCCATTCTGTTCAAGTAGGATCCTGACAGGCAGTGAAGAGGGGGCGTGCACCCCATCTGAATTCATACTCAATTTTCAGGTGCGGAAGGATACTACACTAACCCACTGCATCACCTGATACATGTTCATTTCAAAATAGCTGGTCTTTCATTTTGAGTAATGATTATATTTTCCTCTTTTGCTGAATCATCTGGTCTTGTGTTGATTTTTTTCCCCCATTCCACAGTCCTCATTTGAAGAAATACAGGTAATTTTTCAGGAAACTGGCTTAGTCTGTAACCTGCATTGCCTATTGTAAATGTTTGCCAGTATCTCTTGTAAATTGTGCCAGACTGTGCTCATGAAGCTTCATGGGAGTTCGCACATTAGTTGCAACTTCATATATAGAACATAGAACGATACAGCGCAGTACAGGCCTTTCGGCCCTCGATGTTGCACCGACATGGAAAAAACTAAAGGCCATCTAACCTACACTATGCCCTTATCATCCATATGCGTATCCAATAAACTTTTAAATGCCCTCAATGTTGGCGAGTTCACTACTGTTGCAGGTAGGGCATTCCACGGCCTCACCACTCTTTGCGTAAAAAACCCCACCTCTGACCTCTGTCCTATATCTATTACCCCTCAATTTAAGGCTATGTCCCCTCGTGCTAGCCACCTCCATCCGCGGGAGAAGGCTCTCGCTGTCCACCCTATCTAACCCTCTGATCATTTTGTATGCCTCTATTAGGTCACCTCTTAACCTTCTTCTCTCTAACGAAAACAACCTCAAGTCCATCAGCCTTTCCTCATAAGATTTTCCCTCCATACCAGGCAACATCCTGGTAAATCTCCATCACACCATAGGCCTTCTTCACAACCCTATCAACCTGGGTGGCAACTTTCAGGGATCTATGTACATGGACACCGAGATCCCTCTGCTCATCCACACTACCAAGAATTTTACCATTAGCCAAATATTCCTCATTCCTGTTATTCTTTCCAAAGTGAATCACCTCACACTTCTCCACATTAAACTCCATTTGCCACCTCTCAGCCCAGCTCTGCAGCTTATCTATGTCCCTCTGTAAACTGCAACATCCTTACGCACTGTCTACAACTCCACCGACTTTAGTGTCGTCTGCAAATTTACTCACCCATCCTTCCGTGCCCTCCTCTAGGTCATTTATAAAAATGACAAACAGCAACGGCCCCAGAACAGATCCTTGTGGTACGCCACTCGTAACTGAACTCCATTCTGAACATTTCCCATCAACCACCACTCTCTGTCTTCTTTCAACTAGCCAATTTCTGATCCACATCTCAAAATCACCCTCAATCCCCAGCCTCTGTATTTTCTGCAATAGCCGACCGTGGGGAACCTTATCAAACGCTTTACTGAAATCCATATACACCACATCAACTGCTCTACCCTCGTCCACCTGTTCAGTCACCTTCTCAAAGAACTTAATAAGGTTTGTGAGGCATGACCTACCCTTCACAAAACCATGCTGACTATCCCTAATCATATTATTCCTATCTAGATGATTATAAATCATATCTTTTATAATCCTCTCCAAGACTTTACCCACCACAGACGTTAGGCTCACCGGACTATAGTTACCAGGGTTATCTCTACTCCCCTTCTTGAACAAAGGGACCACATTTGCTATCCTCCAGTCCTCTGGCACTATTCCTGTAGCCAATAATGACCTAAAAATCAAAGCCAAAGGCTCAGCAATCTCTTCCCTGGCTTCCCAGAGAATCCTAGGATAAATCCCATCAGGCCCCGGGGACTTATCTATTTTCACCTTGTCCAGAATTGCCAACACTTCTTCCCTACGCACCTCAATGCCATCTATTCTAATAATAGCCTGGGTCTCAGCATTCTCCTCCACAATATTATCTTTTTCCTGAGTGAATACTGACGAAAAGTATTCATTTAGTATCTCGCTTATCTCCTCAGCCTCCACACACAACTTCCCACCACTGTCCTTGACTGGCCCTACTCTTACCCTAGTCATTCTTTTATTCCTGATGTGGAGATGCCGGCGTTGGACTGGGGTGAGCACAGTAAGAAGTCTTACAACACCAGGTTAAAGTCCAACAGGTTTGTTTCAAACACGAGCTTTCGGAGCACGGCTCCTTCTTCAGGTGAATGGAAAGGCTTGTTCCAGAAATGTTTATATAGACACAGTCAGAGATGCCCCGGAATGCGAGCACCTGCAGGCAATCAAATCATCAAAGATGCAGAGAGAGAGGTAACTCCAGGTTAAAGAGGTGTGAATTGTCCCAAGCCAGTTCAGTCGGTAGGCCTCTGCAAGTCCAGGCTTGTTGGTGGGGGCCGAATGTAATGCGACATGAATCCCAGATCCCGGTTGAGTCCGCATTCATGCGTGCGGAACTTAGCTATAAGTTTTTGCTCAGCAATTTTGCGTTGCCGCGTCTCCTGAAGGCCTCCTTGTAGAATGCTGACCCGGAGATCAGAGGCTGAATGTCCTTGACTGCTGAAGTGTTCCCCAACTGGAAGGGAACAGTCCTGCCTGTTGATAGTCGCACGATGCCCGTTTATTCGTTGTCGCAGTGTCTGCATGGTCTCGCCAATGTACCACGCTTCGGGACATCCTTTCCTGCAGCGTATGAGGTAGACTACATTGGTCGAGTCGCACGAGTATGCGCCGCGTACCTGGTGGGTGGTGTTTCCACGTGTAATGGTGGTGTCCATGTCGATGATCTGGCATGTCTTGCAGAGATTACCCTGGCAGGGTTTTGTGGTGTTGTGGTTGCTGTTCTGAAGGCTGGGTAATTTGCTGCAAACAATGGTTTGTTTGAGGTTGCGCGGTTGTTTGAAGGCCAGTAGTGGGGGTGTGGGGATGACCTTGGCAAGATGTCCATCCTCGCTGATGATGTGTTGGAGGCTGCGAAGAAGATGTCGTAGTTTCTCCGCCCCAGGAAAGTACTGGACGACGAAGGGTACTCTGTCAGTGGTGTCCCGTGTTTGTCTTCTGAGGAGGTCGGTGCGGTTTTTTGCTGTGGCGCGGTGGAACTGTCGATCAATGAGTCGAGCGCCATATCCCGTTCGTACGAGGGCATCTTTCAGCATCTGTAGGTGTCTGTTGCGCTCCTCCTTGTCTGAGCAGATCCTGTGTATACGGAGGGCTTGTCCATAGGGGATGGCTTCTTTAATGTGTTTCGGGTGAAAGCTGGAGAAGTGGAGCATCGTGAGATTATCTGTGGGCTTGCGGTAAAGCGAGGTGCTGAGGTGACCGTCCTTGATGGAGACGAGTGTGTCCAAGAATGGAACTGAATTTGGAGAATAGTCCATGGTGAGTTTGATGGTGGGATGGAACTTATTGATGTCATCGTGTAGTCGTTTCAGTGATGTCTCGCCGTGGGTCCAAAGGAAAAAAATGTCATCGATGTATCTAGTGTATAGCATCGGTTGAAAGTCCTGTGTGGTGAGGAAGTCCTGTTCAAACTTGTGCATGAAGATGTTGGCATATTGAGGTGCAAATTTGGTCCCCTGACTTTTATTCCTGACAGACCTATAGAAAGCTTTTGGGTTTTCCTTGGTCCTACCTGCCAAAGACTTCTCATGTCCCCTCCTTGCTCGTCTTAGCTCTCTCTTTAGATCCTTCCTCGCTTCCCTGTAACTATCAAGCGCCCCAACTGAAACCTCACGCCTCATCTTCACATAGGCCTCCTTTTTCCTCTTAACAAGAGATTCCACTTCTTTGGTAAACCACGGTTCCCTCGCTCTACCCTTTCCTCCCTGTCTGACTGGTACGTACTGATCAAGAACACGCAATATCTGTTCCTTGAACAAGCTCCACATATCCAGTGTGCCCAACCCTTGCAGCCTACTTCTCCAACCTACACATCCTAAGTCATGTCTGATGGCATCATAATTGCCCTTCCCCCAGCTATAACTCTTGCCCTGCGGGGTATACTTATCCCTTTCCATCACTAATGTAAAGGTCACCGAATTGTGGTCACTGTCTTCAAAGTGTTCACCTACCTCCAGATCTAACTCCTGGCCTGGTTCATTACCCAAAACCAAATCCAAAGTGGCCTCACCTCTTGTTGGCCTGTCAACATATTGTGTCAGAAAACCCTCCTGCACACATTGTATAAAGAACGACCCATCCAATGTACTTGAACTATATCTTTTCCAGTCAATATTCGAATATATGTCCTATAAACCTGAGTGTGCAGCCTTTGCCGCGGCAGAGCTGCTTGTTGGGTGGGGGTGGGGGGGGGGGGGGGGGGGGGGGGGGGTGGTACTAGAGGTTGGACAGGGGACCAGAGCAAAGTGAGGATTTGAGGTGAATGTGATATTTGACTGACTTGGCAGGAAAGGGACTGATCTGGGGAGTGCACCTTACTCAGTCTGAAGCTGGGAACCGCACAGACCTGCAGCTCATAACCTGATGGAGACCAAGGTCGGGCCACGGGACTTGCTGGTTACGTTGGCTGGCCTCAAAATCATTGCTGTACTTATGATCCCACCTCTCCTGCATCACCTCTGCCTTTGAGCCTATGTACCTGTGTGAGAGATAGTTTGTTTTTATGCCATCTGATGTGAAAGTCAATGAATTTGTCTCCATGGTGCTTCTAAACTGAGTGAGATGGGTTCGATATATAGCAGGAAAAAGCTGTCATTTGTTCTGACCCTTGTGATGATACAAAGCAAGAAGAAGCTTTCATGCTGAAGAAAACATTGCTGTTGTGCTAGGTTTTTATTGTGGTACAATATTCCATCAGTGCTACTTGTAATATTTATCCGTGAAGTAGTGAAAAATCGACGAAAAATAGATGCTTTTGTTCCAGTTTTTGGTTCCAGTTCGCCCACCCTTTTTTCCTACTCCACTGAAGAGGTTGAATCCTTGCTGAGGCACTGTCCAATGGACAATAGGTGCCCTAGTAGGCATCACTGTCTCGGCCAGCATTGATTGCCCATCCCTAATTGACCTTCAGAAGGTGGTGGCGAGCTACCTTCTTGAACCTCAGCAGTCCCAGAGGTGTTGTTAGGGAGTTGTTAATAATGCTGTTAGGGAAAGAGTTCCAGGATTTTGACCCAGCGACAGTGAAGGAACGGCGATATTTTTCCATGTCAGGATGGTGAGTGACTTGGATGGGAACCTCCAAGTGATGGGGTTCCCAAGTATCTGCTGCTCTTGTCCTTCTCGATGGTAGTGGTTGTGGGTTTGGAAGGTGCTGCCGAAGGAACCCCGATCATGCCCATTTCCCAGTCCTCATTAGTCATGCTTTAACTGTGACAGTGAGTGATGGCAAGATATTCCATCAGCATTTCTGGTTTCCCAGTCATTAATTAACACAATAATTGGAAATGCCACATCTTCTGACCGCAGGTAGCCTGACTGATCTTCTACCTGTCACTCCATCAGCGCATCAGGATCTGAAAATAAATCTATAACTATACACAGTTCTCTTTCCATCCACTCCAAAAGAAGCATTTGCCAAAATATTTTGATAATGAATTAAGTGAGCTGTCAAACAATATCATTGGCACTTGTACGCTGCTTGGCCTTGCTGCCTCAGGGCAAACCTAATGAGTTAGTTGGATGTGTAGAGTAAAATATGATCCTGGATGACTGTGATCAGGTTGTAAAGGAGTGACCCAATTGAGGGTTTTGGATGATCTCATTAACCTTGAGAGCAAAGTTTGAGTTGACCCTAAGGTTGAACTCATCCTCTAACAATTTTTATAGTATGTTATTCATCAATCCCATTTTGTTTGAATGGTGGTCATGTTTTTTCTGATCTTATCAATTAGTGATATCGGACTTTATGGAGAATCAATGGGCGTAATTCAGTGAAGACGACGGTCACTCGCTCGCTGGTTGGCAATCTGGCAATAGCTCCACATTGCCTCTTCAGGAAGGTCCGTTGCATTAACTGCAATTCAGGCACTTAATTGGGCAGCAGTGGGCCTTCCCCTGGATCTAGTACCTTGCCCGCTGACTGTTGCTAGCCAGTCAGAGCTGGCAGCTCTTCATTGCTCAGCAATGCCACAGGGAGATGCTGGCTGTAATGCTCTTACCTGAGGCCCAGGATTGCCGAGGGACCAAGCCAGGGAGAAGGATTGTGGGGTGAGGTTCATAGATGAAGGGGCGTAGGTCAGCAGCAAGGTCAGAGCAGTTGCTCGCAGTGGATCCAATTAAATGCCCCACCTCCAACTCGCGATGAGGGGGAAGTTAAATTCTGCCCAATTTGATTTACAAACTTCCTATTTTGGTTGAATTACAAAAAGGATTCAGGGTCCTTTTCAGAGTCCTTCAAGGTATGACGATTTTCTTTCCTTCAATATCTTCATTGTTTCTCCATTTCAGTCTCTCGTCATTTCATGAACCGCTGTGAAAGAGACATTTGATTTGGGCACCACAAATATGTGAAATTGGCCGTGCACTCATCCAATGACGCTATTAGGAGGCCCAAAACACTTTCAGGCTCAGGCCTTGTGAACACTTGGTCGAGGAACTGTGAGGGGTGAACAAAAGGCCTACCTGTTATAGCTCACCAGTTCCCTAGGGAGAAACATCAGCCAGTTGGTTACCCCAGGCAGATGGTCGGCAGGTGAATCTTGTTTTGGGGGTGGATGTGGGAGGAGGTTGGCGTAAGTACCGGGAGGGGATGGCAAGGGGACAGCTCCAACCTTTCTTTTTCAGCCTACTAGCTAAGTTTTAGTGCATGGTGAATTGGTAACTGGACATGACTGACTTTGATGTGACGTTGTGATGATAATGGCACTGTTCCATATAACATTAATAACAATGATAGTGATGATGTAGATGAGTGCCAGGTACAACACTGACTATGGCACTGCTGGTTCTTTGTTTTCCCTTGTTTCCTCAGCTGTTACTTGTTGTTCTGTTTTTGACAGTATTACAGAGGAGGACAATGATAGCATCTGCTGTTACACCTTTGATGCCATGCAATTGGAAACAGATGGTAAATTTATATTTTGACTAATTTTCGTATTAGTGAAGCGTAGACTGATAGCACCAAGCACTGATAATACATTCATGAATTCAATTTGGAGTTAGAGAGGGAGGGAAGGAGTACACGATCTGCAAGTTCAGGGTGACTGGGGGTGGGTGGAAGTTATATTACGCACGTATATGCAAACATACAAATTAATTGCAAGGATAGGAAATTCAGCCCCTCAAGTCTGCTCCGCCATTTGATAAGATCGTGGCTGATATAATTTTCAGTTATATAATGTTCTGCTGAGACTCAGTTCTGGGCATCATAGCTCAGAAAGAGCTTGGGAGAAATTTCAGCTCAGTCTTACCACCTTGATACCTGGGTAAAACAGCTGAGTTATGATGTCATTTAGACGAGACTTGTATTTCTTTGAAGAACAGAATTTATTCTTCTGATTGAAGAATAAAGCTGACCTAATTGAAGTGATTGAAGATGATTAAAGCAATTGATGGAGTAGATAGAAGGAAAGTGCTCTTCTAGTGGAGGAGTACAGAAGCAGGGGGAATAACCTTAAACTTAGAGATAGGCCTTTCAGAAATGATGTCATGAAGCACTTACTGGCACAAACGTTCTTGGAAGTTGCCCCCAAAAAGCTCTTTTGACTTTGGGCCCATGGACAATTCCAAAACTGAACTTGATAGGTTTTTATGAGGCAAGATTATTAAATGTTCTGGAACAACACCTGGCAGGTGGAGTCAAGATGTCAATCATCCTATTTGAATGGGCAGCAGGTTTGAGGGGCTGAATGGCTGTCTCCAGTTCCAATGTTTCTAGTTTCAGCTCAGCTCTGCCATATTGACAAACTACTAATTAGCCTTGTGTTGTTAACCAGACGAATATCCAGATAGGATCTCTCACGGACCACCTTCCATCCACTCGTCATCATCGTCACATCAATCCGAAGCTTTAGATTCGTGTGAATTAGAGCATATGAACTCCATATTCAGGAAGTTTTCATTGGAAAGGTATGAGTTTTAAAAAGTATTCTGAGCACATCTACTCAATGCGGTGGCACATCTTTGGTTAAATTCACTGGGAGTAATTTTGGCTTTGTTGGAACGTGTAAGTAAAGCAAATCGACAGGCCATTTAACATCTTTCTCCATTTTCATCTCCATTGAAGTCAATACAAATAAAAGTGAGGGGAGATGGAAAACGGGCTGCTAACCCGCTATCAACTGTTCAATGCTGTCGCACAAAGTCAAGATCCACCGCACTGTAACTGAGGCTGAAGATCGTGTGCGAGAAATACCAGTGATCTAGCATTGATTTTCTATCCGTCAGTTTGATTCAATTGGTAGCACTCTCCTTCTCTTGTGCCGGGGTTTTATGGAGCCCAGTGGAGAGTACTGGGATACGGGGGAGGGGGGGGGGGTGAAAGATCACATGTGATGGTGCAGGGTGGCTGGCATTTTATCAGCAGATCTCGCAGACAGCTCTCCTTCCTGTACCGGTCTCCCCGAACAGGCGCCGGAATGTGGCGACTAGGGGTTTTTCACAGTAACTTCATTGAAGCCGACTTGTGACAATAAGCGATAATTACTATTATTACCCTGGGGCCAGTTGAAGCCAGTTATGGGCCACTTAATGGCCACTTCCCGCTACATGAGGAGAGTGCCAGGTAAACCCTGGTGGCCTCCTGGCGGGACTGGGGAGGTGTGGTCGCCCACTGGTTTTGGCCCGCCTGCCCTCTCCCCAGTGGTAAGGGACACCCCCATGGAAGCACTCCCCATACCTCACAAATGGCCCTGCCATAACACGAGGGACTGCCTTTCTGGCCTCAAGTGAGCTCACTTATATAGGTACCGGGCCAATCCACCATTGTTGCTGGTCCTGCCTGATTGCGGATCACCACTCCCAGTCAGACTATCGGGCTGCTGATTATCCGATTGGCTGACGAGTAGGTAATTAATTGTTTGCTGCACTTAAAATTGGGTTGGGGGGGGGGGGGGGGGAGAGAGAGAGAGAGTGTTCCAGGTAAGGCAGGGTTGACCCTGACTTTCCAGCTGGTGGGCAGAGCCATCACAGCCCTATAAAATCCAGTGTGAGAATGTTGAGCAGAGTACAGCACTGAATGAATAATGCATTGTTGAATCTGCTGCCCTTTGAGTGAGGCAGTAAACTGTTAGTCAAATGCTACGGCTCCCAAGACACAAGATAAAAGAAAATCAGAAGAGATGTTAAATGTATTGTCAATTCATTATTATCCATTTATTACCGAATGATCAACGTTCAAAATTCACTCCCCCGACCAGGAATTTTAATGGGAGGCAGCGATAGAGATCGCAGTTTTATTTGATAATTAGCTGGTAAATAAACCCTTATCACAAACTCTTATTAGCTTACAGCTTCACAAATAATAATCTTTGTGAATTACCTATCTTTTTGTCTGCATTTTGAATCATAGAATGGTTACAGCACAAAATTAGGCCATTCAGCCCATCCTGTCCATGCCAGCTTTCTGCAAGGGCAACTTAACTCGTCCCGCTTCCCCCACCATTTCCTGTAACCAGCAATTTTTTTTTCATTCACGGGGTTAGCCAAAATCCCTTTTGAAAACCATAAAGGCAACTACCTCAACCGCACTGTCAGGCAGCGCGTTCCATATCCTGACCCCTCGCTGCCTAAACAGGGGTTTCCTTATGTCCCATTGGTTCTTCTGCCGAACACATTAAGTCGGTGTACTCTAGTTTCGATCCTTCTGCCGAGGGCTATGGTTTCTATCTCGCCTGTCTCCACCCCTCATTATTATGAACACCTCTCTGCAACACTCTCAGTGCTCTTGATTATTTTTCTTCTGTGGTATCTCTGTAGACCCTTTCGTCCTTCTGTGACCTCAGCCACCCAGATCAGTAACCCTTTGAAACATATGCTGCACACAACACTCAATGGTGACAACCTGGTGACCGAAATCTCCGTTGTGGGTGGAAACGAGAGAGGCCTTTTCATTCAAACAGTACAGCTGGGTTCTGCTGCAGAAAAGGCTGGGCTGAAGGAAGGACACCAACTGATCTTGGTAAGATTCGTCGTGCTGAGCCATCGAGGATATGGCAAGGTTTGAAAATGTTGTTCCACTGGCTGATAGAGGAAAAAAGGAAATTGACTGATATAAATGCTAATTCACACTGGTGTCAGTATTGAGAACATTGATTGTGTCTATCTAAAATGGAAAATGAGAGTACATTTTGAAAACTGTATAGATAATCAAGTGCCCGCCTGATTGAAAACCCGAGAAGCAATCTGAGATCTCTGACAAAGTGTAAGTGGTTATTCTCATGCTGTTGCATCCTTATTGATAGGTACATGATGGTGTGGGATTGATTATAAACTGTCTGATAACAGATACAAGTCACTGACCATTTTGCAAGCAAATGTAAATTGAAACAAATCACTTGTATTACAAGAAACTGGCAACGCTGAGACCTGTATAATGAAGGTCAAAAGAATTTTAACCAGATGCATTTCAGAAGTTGAAATAAGCTTAAATCAACAGGCACCACTGCCTAAAACATCTCCAAATTCAATCTATGTTTGGACACTCGAGTACAAGCTTGGCTCGGTGTTTAGCACATCTGCCTCTGATTCAGAATGTTTGATGTTCAAGAACTTGAATACCTATTCTCGGCTGACACCAACACGAGGGGACTGCCACATTACCAGAGGTGCATTTTGGATGTGAAGCCACATCAGTCTCCTATTCCTCTTAAAAGAGCAAGAGGTACTCGAGGTGACCTGGTCAACATTCATCCCTCAAACAGGAACATCTCACCACTCCATTTATGCACTCTTGCTATGCACAATAGACAACCACGTTTGCCTGCCCAACAACAGTGACAATATTGCGAAGAGTTTCAAAAGTATACAAAATGCCTTGGGACATTTTGAGGACATGAAAGTTGCTAATCAAATCTTCACAGAATGATGGTCCTGTATACTTTCAAGCCTCATCAAAATGCTCATTGAATTTGGACTTTAATTTCATTTCTTATGCTGGGTCTCAGCAATTTTTGTTTTCTCGTCATGGCAAAAGAAATGCAGGGGAAGTGAGGAGAATTTCTTCTATCCAGCAGCTTGTTATAATCTGGAACACTGCTAGAGAGGATGAAAGCAGATTTAACATTAATTTTCAGAATGGAATTGAATATATTCTTGAAAAGGAGAAATTTGTCAGGCTATGGAATAAAATAAGGGGAGTAGCAGCAATTGGATATTTCTTTCAAAGATCTAACACAGGCACAATGGAATGAATGGCCTCCTGCTTTGTTGTTTGATTCCATGATTCTATATTATCCTCCAAATGCATTGAAAGGTGGAACTCTGAAATGACTTGGGGCAAGGTTTTCCAGCCCCAATGGGATCATTCAGTCCCACCGAAAGTGACTGGACTTCTGGCTGGGTGGCCATGTTTCACCTAGTAGAATCCCTCCACACCCCTAGACACTAAGGGGCAATTTTTCTTATGACCAATATTTCTAATGTGTGGCATGTTAGCACAGTGGTTAGCACAGTTGCTTCACAGCTCCAGGGTCCCAGGTTCGATTCTCAGCTTGGGTGACTGTGCGGAGTCTGCATGTTCTCCCCGTGTCTGCGTGGGTTTCTTTGGGTGCTCTGGTTTCCTCCCACAGTCCAGAGATGTGCGGGTTAGGTGGATTGGCCATAGTAAATTTTCCATAAGCTAGGCGGGGATGCTGGGTTACAGGGATAGGGTAGAGGTGTGGGCTTAAGTAGGGTGCTCTTTCCAAGAGCTGGTTCAGACTTGATGGGCCGAATGGCCTGCTTCTGTACTGTAAATTCTATGATTCTAACCTGCACATTTTTAGACTGGGAGGAATCCAGAGCACCCGGACAAAACCCACGCAGATACCCGAAGAAAGTGCAAACTCCACACAGTCATCCAAGGCCGGAATCAAACCTGGATCCCTGGTGCTGTGGCAGCAATGCTAACCACTGTGCTACCGCGACGCCCTCCCGGGGCGAGTCCGCCTTGACAGGGCCGGAAAATCCTGGCCTCGATATGTTAATGGTGAAACAGCTAATCTAGTCCATCTCAACAACTTAACTTTTCTTATTTGAAGAAAGGAAATGTATCGGGTAGGATGCACTAACTCACTGTTCCTGTGCTTCAGAAAATATCATACCCCAGTTTATCACTCCTACTCCTCCAGTGCGATCACTGATCCAGATTTTGCCAACAATATTTGTGTCTACTGTTTCTCGGAATGGCCTGTTCCGCATGTCCACCAGTTTACAGAAAATTACTGAAAATATGCAGCGCAGAAACAGGCCACTCAGCCCAACTGGCCCAGGACAGTATTTATGCTCTGCATAAGCCTCCTCCCAACCTCTTTACCTAATCCCATCAACATAACCTATTCCCTCCTTCCTCCTGTGTTTATCTGGCTTCTCCCATATACATTTCACCCTACTTGCCTCAAGCACTCCAAGTGGTAGCAAGTTCCATATTGTAACCAGTCTCGAAGAAAGATGTTTCCCCTGAAGTTTTTACTAGAAATTTGAATGACGCGTACCGGCTGAGGTTAGTCATGAAGGTCCGCCTTCTCAACCTTGCCCCTCGGCTGAGGTGTGGTGACCCTCAGGTTGAATCACCACCAGTCAGCTCTCCCTCAAAGGCGAGAACAGCCTATGGTCATCTGGGACTATGACGACTTTAATGATTCTTTAATATTTACAGCTCCTCGTTATGGATTTCGCATCTTCCCTATATAAAGTAGATAAATTTAATCTGTTCAATTTCTGCCTTCTAAGGTTGAGGCTGTATTGTGGTAGAGTTCATGATTAGGTCAACATGCCAATCGTGTGCAGTTCATCTTGACCCTTAAAATTCTGAAGACACTAATTAGATTTCTAATTTCTTTCCTTCAGTGTAAACATTTGTATTTCAGAAAGTGTGTTATATAATAGAAATAATTATCTGCAGCTCGCTATAGAATTATTAATTAGAAGAGAATTAACCTTTACAAAAGACCTTAAATCACTCAGGAATTTATAAAGCAGCCTTAATTAATCTTGAATGACAGGCTTTAAGATAGGGATGGTGCTGTAAGTTTTTTTTTGTATTCAGGGGCTGAAAATCTTATTTGTGGAATTAAAATTCCATTTACAGGCAGTCCTACCAGACAACTTGCTAGGCTTGGGAAAAGGCCCCTTGAGACACTGAGGCAATTGTCCTTAATATTTATTACCATAGCAACAGTAGATCATATTGTCCTTCCACCATCCGGTGGTCTTTTTTAACATAAGAAAAACTGATGTTGTCAGTCCTCCTAGAGAGATGGGACTGAAAATTAATTATGGCTCATTTTTAGTGCAGGGGTCACACTTCATGACTGTTGCCTCTGAGGTAGGCAACACACAAGCTTAGTGCTGCCTTCTCACTTATCCGATTGTTGCGTTACTACAAGTGAGGCATGTACTGCTGGTTGCCTGTGCGCTCAGCAGAGGGCCAAGCAGTTTGCACTGATGGGACATGGTGCAGGCCATCTGCCTCTCTTGAAGGCAGTCTGTTCCTCTTAAAGGGAACTGCACTCCGTGGAAGAGCTGTTTCTGGCTGCTTGTGCTGTCACAGACTTCATGTAGGCGCTGCCCCATGGAAGAAAGAGGGCTCTTAGGTTTCATGGCTTCTGAATTGGAGCCACAAGTGGTGAAGCGAGAGAGGGAAGGGACTATGTTTTCAAACGGGCCATGAGGCCCTCAAGGACCACCTTCTGATGAGAATGGGAAAACTGGGCAAGGGGGTTAATGCTTGGAGTCTAGTCCAAATTACCTGATAGCAGAACAGGAAAGAGTTTAATGATCTCACTCCGTGGTCAAGGTCAGCGAGTGTGTCTTCACATGACATCTCCGACCCAACACTCCATCAGCTGCTCATGTTTCTCAATACATCCCCATCACCAACCCAGCAGTGATCCCTGGCATTCAGGTTTCACACTGACCACCCAAATACTTTCCTTACCTCCTCACACATCCATATGTTATCAATCTCATATCCAGTTCCTGCAGACCTCCAACACATTAAACAAAAACCGTGCCACAAAATCAGATATTTTGCTCTCTCTCTTGTTAGACAAGGTCACACACGATAGAAAGGAGCACAGTAGGATCATGGGAGACCAGGACCCCCATGTGTCCTGAGCCCTTTGGGGAAGATGGTGCTCTGCATCATGGGGCGGCCCGGACCAGAGCCTGTGGCTTTGCTGGAAACATTGAGGATATTACCTTGTATTACTTCTCAACTCCCAGCTCATCCTCATCCTGCTATCTGGCATAATAAGCAAGCTGCAGATGGTTAGTTGAGTTGATGGCACTGTATGTACCTTAGAGACTAGTAAGGCCTTTGTAGTGGTGAGTCACTGGGCACAAGTGGGAAGCAGCCAGGCCAAGGGGAAAGAATAGTTCAGGTGCTAGCTTTCCAGAGAATGAGGTGACAGACACATTCTGATGCAGAGTGCTCAGATGAAGGCTTTGTTGCAATGACAAAAGTACAGTAAAACGCTGATGAGAATGCACACTGAGATGCTGGGTACATTGACTGACCTGTCAGACAGCCTCCTGTCAGAGTTAAGGAACATGGAAGAGCCTGACTCTGGTGCAGAGCTTGCCCTCTCCACAGTTTCTGTCCGGTCTCCTTGACATCCTGCAAACCCACAGGTGCTGTCAACGTACCTGTTACCATCTTTGTGTGGACAAGTCAATGTCCATTCCGTGTGGTTGCTGCAACACTTCCTGCCAAATCCAGAAACATTCCGGAGTACTGTGAGTGGCATTTCAATAACAGACGGTGCTGTAAATTATTTTCTCTGCAAGTTGGTTTCTACCCCTCTAAATAATGCTAGCGGTAGATCTATTTTGCTCTTTGGAGTGGAAAGTGAACATTTTGAACACACCAATTTTTAAATTAAGCATCACATCAACCAGTAAACCTGTTTGACGTCATAATGTGCAATTGGGGAGCCTGCAGGCCATTATGGCGCACCTTCCTAGCATGGAGTGTTGCTTGAGCTGTGCCAGATGGTAGGTAGGCACTGTGCACCCTCTCACATGACTGACTGGATTCTGTAGCACGGCTCCAACATTGCTACAAATCCAAATTTATCATCCTTAAATACCTTTCTGTTGAGTCAAGTCAGTTTAGGGACTGAAAAAGGATTATGCACAATCACTGCAAGTTGAATGTTCAGGAACTGAGGAAGAAAGACTCCACTACTGGTAAGGTAAGATAAAGTCGCCATAGTCCCAGATGATCATAGACTGCTTTCCCCTTTGAGGGGGAGAGCTGCCTGGTGGTGATTTAACCTGAGGGCCACCACACCTCAGGAGATGGGCAAGGTTCAGAAGGCAGGGCCTTCATGAATAACATCAGCCGCTAGGGAATTGAACTCATGCTGCTGGCCTCACTCTACATCATGAACCAGCTGTCTAGCCAAGTGAGCTAAACCCACCCACAACTGGACTCGATGACTGGAGTGTGGTTAGAAAGGGTCCAATTAATATTTTATAAGTTCCAGTTCTCATCTTCAGTAGTAGGTTTTTGTTGTGGGCTATTTGATGTTACATGGATTGGGGCCAAGCTTGATGGATCAAGACCCTGGTCCAAGACTGACCCAAGTGGAGGAAAAGTATCTGGGAATGAGCTGAACACCTTGGGTTTCATCACCAAAAGCATGCTGAAGACCAGCATCGACAGGGAAAGGAACGTACGGTAACTTGGGTGCCCCATCCACCCGCTCCTCCAACCACCATCTGCCCCACCTGCGAAGAAACTGTAGGTCACGCATTGGGCACCTCAGTCACGTGGGAACTCATTTTTAGTGTGAAAGCAAGTCATCCTCAATTCCGAAGGACTTCCTAAGAAGAAGGATGGACAAACTTAATTTTGGACCTGCACTAGGTTGAGTTTCTGGTCTTTTTGAATGTGATTCTTTGTTTGGATCATAATTTGTAACCTCATTTCCTGTGCCTAACCTCAATGATATCCAGGTGGACAATTTACAGTCTATGTTTGTGGGCATAGAGCAGGGGTGGGCAAACTTTTCCGTGCAAGGGCCACATTCAGAAATTCACAATTTTAAAGGGCCGCATAGTATATTAAGTAAAATAATTACTTCACCCGGTTATGATTCTGGGTGCCTCATATAGAACATAGAACAGTACAGCACAGAACAGGCCCTTCGGCCCTCGATGTTGTGCCGAGCAATGATCACCCTACTCAAGTCAACGTATCCACCCTATACCAGTAAGTAACCCAACAGTCCATTAACCTTATTTTAAAAAATTTAAATGTTTTTTTAATTTAAAAAAAAATTTAATGACTTGATCTTGGTGGGCCGCATAAAGACCTTTGGCGGGCCACATGCGGCCCGCGGGCCGTAGTTTGCCTACCCCTGGCATAGAGGGTTAAACTATGAGGACAGGTTACATAAACTTCCCTTTAACATAAAACAATTAAGAAGGGATCTGACTGGGGTGCTTAAAAAATATTTTTTTTAATTCACCAGGGTAAATATGGGGAAATGATTTCCTTTGGTGGGGGAATCCAGAAGGAGGGACAATAATCGTAAAATTAGAGGCAGTACATTTCAGAGAGAAATCAGGAAGCACTTTTTTTATACAAAAAGTAGCAGAAACCTGAAAGCCGCTTCCTCCATAAGGCCTATACATAGGACTCTGGGACAACTGGAGCTTTCAACACTGAGGTTAACAGCCTTTTGTTTGGTGACGGTATCATTTGACTCCCAAATACCTCAACATCCAGATTGCAGAAAATGGGCCTGGATTGACAAACAGTGTACAAACCCATTTCACGTAAGATCTTAAATAGCCATGAGAAATAGAGCTTCTATTTCATGTACCTGGCCTGGATTTGAAGAGTGGAAACCTGGTGAAAAGAACATTGTGTTCCAGTGATGTAGGAGAATATGTCCCTAGTGTGGCCTCAACTGAAATCTTTCTTTCTCTTTGAAGCTGGAAGGATGCATCAAGGGAGAAACTCAAAGTGTTGCCTTGGAAACATCTACTAAAGAAGAAGCACATTGGACATTACAACGGTGCAGTGGACCAGTGACACTGCACTTTAAAGCAAACTTTGACGGTAAGCAACTAGCCAAGCTGCAGGGATTGACAAGGCAATTAATTACGTCCAAGAATCCGAGATAGAGAGCAGGTGAGCGGGAGAACAGCCATCTTGTAAGCAATGTTCCTTTGAAATTTCACTCTTGCACCTGGCCAGTTTATTCAAAACACCATACACTTTACATATTTTTCACAGGAGCAATATTTAACACAAAACAAAGCCTGACAATACTTTACCTGCTGCTCCACAGCCACAATATGGGCAGCTGAACCAGAACAAAACCTGTAAGAATGGACTGAAAAATCCCAATTGGTCACGAGGAGGGGCCGGTGAAAAGCCTTCACGAAAATATCTCATGGGTGCTCTCTGTTCATACTCCAATCAAAAAATACTCCCTCGAGGTGTCATCTTGTCAGTGCCAAGGTGGGCGAGTGCCACCCTGCCTTGTCCCCAATCACCCGGGGGTCTCTGGTGGCCTGGGAGACCCCCCTCCCCCCAGATGGCACTATGATGGGTTCATATTTGTGGAAGCCATCGCTAAATAGCACCCAGTCGAGGTTTCCCAGGAGTGGCCGTTAGGTCCCAGGTGCCGGAAGATTCCGCGAACGCATATTTAAATGCTTTAAATATGTAGATCTAGATTACGCTCAGTTAAATTATTAAATTTTGTTAAATCCCACGAGGTATTTGAGCGTTGCAAATCACTCGAGAGGCCTTTGTCGGGCACCAAGTCGGGCGTGACGTAGCCGCTGACTGAATCGCACCCTGTATTTCTCACACCCATTCCCAAAATCAGTGGCATACTACAATTCACTGCACCGGGATCAGAGTTAGAACCCAACCCTGCTGCCCTTCTCGGCTAAGACATCAGGCTCAACACAAAGCAGAGAAAACACAAAGATCTACAGGGTAGATCGCACTTCTTGGCTATGAAACCAAGGGCTGGATTTTAACCTGGAGTTCAGATTTGTGCAGTAGTTGGTGTTTTGTACAGCCCTTAAAACCCAGACGATTAAGGGTTGGATTTACCTCTTTAGTTGAGGAAGCACAAATCAGGGCAGTTCCCATGTTTGCCAATCCGAACCCATCATATCTGCCATATTTTCATCTCCTACAGACATGTAAGGGAAAAGTTTGGATCTGTCGCCTCCAAGCAGACCTGAGGCAACTTTGTAGAAGTGTGAGTGCTAGGACAGGCTGGTTAAAAGGCTTGATGTGTTAGGCAGGTTGGTACGATGTGGACTGCACTCGATGCAGGGAAGTTAGAAACAGACTTCTAACACTGGAGAAGATCCAACACTGTTTTATTCAACTATAGAACTGCTATACATATTCAGCTGTGGGTCGACACGATACTGATCTGACTGGTGACCTTGTAGTCGCTTGACCAGACTTACTAGCTACCACATGGTGTTTGCACTTGCTAGCTCGTGGACTCTGACTGTCTCAGTAGCTGGGTCCCGAGAGAGCGGGAAACCTTGCGCCCTCTGGCTTTATAGTGGTAATGTCCTATCTGGTGATTGGCTGTCCTGTGTTGTATGCTTACTGGTCATCCTATGTGTAAATCACTGCCTGTCTGCATCTCATTATATACATGAGTGGATATTATGACAAGGCTCACCACAGCTCCCTAGGCTATCTGTCCACCTACATTGTTTTTATACGACCCCTGAACCTCCCATGTCCCCTCCATGCCATTAATACCCACCATACCCTCTTCGTGTCTCCTCTTAGCCCCAGCAACATCCCTCAACCCCCCATGCTGCACATATCCGTCCATTCCCCTCATACTTGCACACATTCTCCATGTCCCCTACTTCATGTATCCGGTGTAGCCAATCACCCACTATCCATTATGGACAGAGCTTAGGATCCATGTAATAACAATAGCCTTTGAAATGGATGTGGAATAAATTCCACCTTCAACAATCTGGTAAAGCTGTCACTCAAACACAAAGTCATCATACTGCACAGAAAAAAATCTTTACATTCTTTGTCATAAAGTTAAATCCCTTCAGTTGGTCATTGATATGTAAACCCATGCATCTATTCAGAAACAACATCAAAGATATCCTTTGACCCCCTTAAGCTGTCAATAAAACTTTATACACAACCAGCTGCTGATCAAGTGCTTCATCATATTTTAAAACTCAACCAAGCTTTCGTAATAATCTCAGCTGTAAAATAAATCATTACAGCTCCTGATGGCCTGCCGTTTAAAGAATTCAAAGATGGTGGCAGGAAACAGACATTGCGAGAAGGGTGATGGTTGGGTGTCAGAAGGTGTTTGAGGTGGTAGACAGATAGTGGTGGGCTGGGTGGTTTCTGCGTTACTTGTTCAGCCTGGAGAAAGTGCTCCTGCTCCTCCTAGCCCACAATCAGTGCTGGAATGGCACTTATCAGTCCCTCTCACCTTTAAGCTGCTGAGTTTCCCACGGCTTACGAAAATCAGACAACTGGAGTTAAAAATAGAATGACAGTTAAAATGGAAGTGCCTTATTATCATACTTAAATCATCAACATACTTCCTGCAAACGGGTTGGTCAGCCACCTCTTGTCTGATCTACATTAAAATTGAAAATGGGCTGGTTCAAAGCAGAGGAAGATTTTGTTTCAGATTTCTTGCATTTCACTTGCCCCAAACCACCCGTTTTTGTGTTTTAAAATTCATTCCCCACCAACAGTCAACAATGATGGTATCCACCAGGGACAGAACTTAACCTTTTTTAAAGCAGCTACAGAACCACTCCCCAGCTTTCGATCATCAGTGACATCCTCGCCTAAATAGCATATTCAACCTGAGTGTCCCGTGAATAAGGGAACAACGTTAACCATTTTCAGACTCTCGTGTTGCTATTGAAGCCCACAGAGGTCGGGTGGGGTAACATGTAGGTTTAGTAAAACAATCCTTTCCTGGAATATAAAACCAGCATCTAATGTGAATAAGGATACCCATATAAATGCTTTTTTGGAGGTTCAAGACCCCCCCCCCCCCCCCCCCCCTTCCATCCAACCGACTAAACACACAGTGCTCATTTACTCCCTGAAATTCTCTGTATTGATTCATAAACAATGGGTTGGCACGGTGGCATAGTGGTTAGCACTGCTGCCTCACAGCGCCAGAGACCTGGGTTTGTTTCCGGCCTTCGGTGACTATGTGGCGTTTACACATTCGCCCCATGTCTGCATGGGTTTCCTCCGGGTACTCCTGTTTCCTCCCACGGTCCAAAGATGTGCAGGTTAGGTGGATTGGCCATGCTAAATTGCCCCTTGGTATCCAAAGGTTAGGTGGGGTAACTGGGTTATGGGGTTAGAGCAGTGGAGTGGGCCTAGGTAGGGTGCTCTTTCCGAAGGTCAGTGCAGACTCGATGGGCTGAATGACCTCGATTTGGATTAGTTTAGGAGGTTCTGGCACTGTCTGCTTCTCACAGAGTACTTGCTCTTTTTTGTTTGTAAGCTTCAGGCATTGGGGGGATAAAAAGTAAAATTTTATTCATGAGTGTGTTGGAAACGCTACAGAACGTTTTGCTTGTGCACTCAAGTGTGGATACAATTTTAAATTTATTAACCTGCAAACCACAATGAATGAAGTTTTAGTTGCGGGTTGAGGTGTGAAAATCCTTATTAAAGGCTGTATATTGAATTTGATAATGTACACTGGAGCATGAAAATGTTTCTCAAAGGTGAATTGTGGTCATGCTTTCCGCAGGGAAAACAAGCTGCCCTACAAATCAGGGACAGCACCAGGCATTGAATGCACAGCATTCTTTTCAGATTTTCAGCAGTTCAGTTGGAATGAATCAAAATAAAGTGATCTCCAGCGAGGAGCTCCTGCAATGACAGTGCTGCTTTGGGAAACAGAACCAGTAGTGCGGACTTTTTTCTTTGTCTCCCTTCAAATTTTAGATTCAGAAAACCGGACTGAATGGAAGTCTTAGAATTCCTTTGCTTTGAGGCGGTGCTCAAAGGAAAACTACATCTTGAACTTAATTTTCCAGCTGAAGCACTTTATGATAAAATCGGGATGTGTGCGACAGCGTGGAACGGGTGACCCATCACACTTGCGATTCATCACGTGGAATCGGCACGGTAGCACAGTGGTTAGCACAGTTGCTTCACAGCTCCAAGGTCCCAGGTTCGATTCCCGGCTTGGGTCACTGTCTGTGCGGAGTCTGCACGTGCTCCCCGTGTCTGCGTGGGTTTCCTCCGGGTGCTCCGGGTTCCTCCCACAGTCCAAAGATGTGCAGGTCCGGTGGATTGGCCACGTTAAATTGCCCTGAGTGTCCAAAACGTTTGGTTGGGGTTGCTGGGTTACTGGGATAGGGAGGAGGTGTGGGCTTGGGTACGGTGCTCTTTCCAAGGGCCAGTGCAGACTTGATGGGCTGAATAGCCTCCTTCTGCACTGTAAATTCTATGATTTTGTACGTGTTGTCCGTTTTCTGACTTTCTTGTAAAGAGGTGGAGCCAAGTGCTTCGCCGATGCCAGAGAGGGAGCAACTTTGACGGACACCTTGCAGCAGGCCAAATATCCTCTTTTGGGTGGGAGACAACATGGTGGGGTGGAATAGAAACAATTGTTTCAATTCAGCAGAGACAACAGCCAAGAGTGTTCCACGTTGCCAGGCAGTGTGAGGTTTGGGTGATGGTAAGTGTGATCTTCTCTGTCATATTGTGATCAGTTAGGAATTGTACATTTGACCTGTGCTTTATTCTTAAGGTTACAAGAAACTGCAAAAAGATTTGGAAGATGGCTATATCACGTCAGGGGATTCCTTTTACGTTCGAGCCAATCTGAATATTTCTGGACAGACAGACAACTGCTCAATGTGCGTGAAGTGTGACGAGATCATCCACGTTTTAGACACGATGTACCAGGGCAAGTGTGAATGGCTTTGTGCTCGAGTTGATTTATTCACTGACAAGGATTTGGAAAAAGGCACCATTCCCAGCTACTGCAGGTAATTGGAATTTGAATCCAACGGGTCAAGTTTAGAAAGAATATTTCAGCATCAGATAATGTTGACCATGACAACCTTTGCCACCTTGTTCAGAACAGTAGAACCAGAGGACATGTCATATGCTTGACAGGGAAGGAGTGAGTGTGTGCTGCGGAAAGTAAGTGGTCAGTCTGTCGAACAGGGTCCCTCGGGAGATGATGGAAATAGATAATGTTGACACATTGAGGAGCAAATCAGATTTATTTCAGAAAATAACATTTTGGGATACGGTGAGTGAGTAATTTGAGGCATAACAAGATCAGTGTAACATGCTTTGGAGGAACAAGGTGACTTTGGATCTTTGTTTCCTAAAGCTTTCCACCACTGTTGCAGTCTCGTAGATAGAGATTGATTGATGTGATAGGTCAACAACTCCAATATTTTTGTATCATATGCTACCAAGATAAATCCACTTTTTAAAGATTACTTTATTTCAGTGTTTGTCATTTTGCTCAATGGATCATGACATTTTCTTTGACTTAACAACAAAAAGTGGATTTCTACTTAAAAGGGAAACATTTGCAGGGCTGTGGGGAAGGTGCAGGTGGATTGCAACTAATTGCACCGTTTTATTAGAGCTGGCCCAGGCACGTGGGTGAAATGACCTCTTGCTATGCAAGCTGGATGGACCTTAGTCTATTTTCACCTAGCAGTTCTTATGTTCCTACCTTACTTACCACCTGAAAACCAGGAGAGGAACAAATAGAATTTCTGGGTTGTTTGGTGCCACAATTGGTAAATATGTTCAATCCAATCATCTGAAGTGTTCCAAGAGCCATCCCTCATCTGCTGAGTTGGCAGACCTCAACTGGAGCAACAGTGGAGTCAAGGACACTACAAATAGTAGGGCAGGTCAGGCAAATGCCTTGTTAGTTGGGACATACAAGGTGCTTAAAACGATGGATGCAGTACCTTGCAGAACGAAGCTGTAACAAACACCATGAAAATTAGTGCCAAATATGCTTATTGCACTCATTACAGGGAAACACAGTAGCTAATTTTCAAACGGCAAAGGCCCACGAAACGTAAACTCTGCTCTATTGGTCAAGGGTTAAATTGACCAGGACAATGCAAGAATGCACACACTCTTCTCTGGATATTGCCGTGGGAGAGCAGGCAGGGCTTGAGTTTAACATTGCCTCTGAAAGCATTGCACTGAAATGTAAGCCATTATGTGCTCAAGGTTTTAGAGTGAGGCTTGTACCCACGGTTTCTGACTCTGTGATGAGAATGTTATCACTGAGCCAAGGCTGACACCTAATAGTGTTGTATTCCTCCTGCATGTCTGCCATGTAATCAAAATGTGCAGCTCACAATAGGCTCATAAGAAATAAATGTGAACTCTTCAAAATCCAATTTTTAAAATTCCTGCAGAAGGCAGATAGTGCTGAATTCTCAATTATTTCCTCCGTAGCTTGAAGGAGTCAATCTGTCAACAGTTACAACATGCAAAACACATCACCTTAGTGAAAGCAACCAATAAAGGTCTTTGGATAAAGGCCAAGGTAGGACAATCAGCCAATTAGAATGCATTGGGTAGCACACCACAAGAACAGTGCATTCGGGTTGGCTAATAAAAACCGCACAGCTCGGTTGCCACCGCATCAATGTGACAAATGTAGAAATTGGGCCCATCATGCCCCTCCTATCTCTTTTCCTCGTTTGAAAACTAAATGAGCATTAAAAATGAATGCAGCACCATCTAGAGGAAAAGCAAAAGCAAGTCAGCAGTCAGAAGCTGAAATGGAATTTAATCTCAATTTATTTGCTCAGCACCCCATCCATCTCCAGAATGCTTTGAGTAGAACCTCAATGGCCTGGATGAATAATCTTAGCTCGTTAGAAGATGGCCTTGTTCATACTGACTAAACATCTGTTTAGGCATCAGTGCTTTTTACTAATCAATACACCATTTAATGGGAGATGTGATTCCTGGTATCTTCCTGGCAAATAGGTGAGAGAAACAATTGAGACTCTTACCAGTGTTAGCAGCAAAGTAGGTATATCTATTTTTTTTATTCATTCATGGTCTAAGGTGAGGTAATCTACATTATATTCATACCGGTATTTTTTTTTGCTTTTGATAAACACATTCACACAGTGGCACGTTGAGACTGTGTATAATCATTGAAATATACAGCACAAAAGAAGGCCATTCAGCGCATCATGCCTATGCTGGCTCTTTGAATGAGCTATCTAATTTGTCCCACTTCACCTTCTTCCCCCCTCATCCCTGCATATTTTTGATTTCGAGCATTTACCCAATTCTCTTCTGAAAGTTACTTTTGAAACTGCCCTTTCAGACGGTGCACCCCTGATCAGAGCCACTCATTGTGGAAACAAAAATTCGCCTCATCTCCCCTCTGGTACGTCTCCCGTTTTTTTCCGAGAGCTGGTCAGGATCATCCTGGTTCAGTATCGGGGTTACTGAGTGTGTGGTCCACTAACATGCCCAGTCATGGCTGAATAACAGCCAGCTCAGGCCTGACATTTGCTGAATCTTTTAGACTGATGTTTCTAAAAATGACAGCAAGGTGGTGCATTGGGGCAGGATTGTGAAGTCACTGATTAATTGTTTTCTTTTACTGTTGATTTAGGTGCCGTTTTGTGTTGCAAACAGTTAGATTTAGTGCACTGTGGTTACATGTACGTGTCAGTTTCCTCCCTGAAGCAGAGCAATTTGTGCGAGATCACAATTGTGGTCTCCTTGCTGAGCTGTTAGCTCGATCAAATGACGTTCAAAATAGTAAAGTGTGATCATATCATGCATCCAGACACAGTCTTCGCACAGTGCCAAACACCAATGAGCTTAGGCCCACACAGCCTAAGTTCCTTGCAAACTGAAAAATTGCAGTTTCACGCAAACACAAAAGAACCTAAACATAAAAGTAGGAAAATCATCCTGGGTTTTACTTTAGTTAGTGAATACATTCAGAAGGCATTCCACATGGCATCTCACAAGAGACTTGTTAGAAAATATCAGGCATGTGACATCAGAGAAAATGGACAGAAAGTTGGTCAAGAAAAATAAAAGCAAGCTAACTTGTATTTATGTAGCAATTTTCAAGACCTCAGGATGTCCCAAAGGGCTTTACAGCTAATGAAATATTTCTGAAGTGTTGCATACTTTGTGTTGCATACGAAAGAAAGAGTTGAGAAGAATGATGTGAGAAAGATTAGGCGTGATGCATTCTTGGGCTTAGTGCAGGATCCACCTTTTGTTCTCAACTGGTGGATGTTTTGTTCTTGGGTATAGGGAGCACAATCTCAAAATTTGATGCTGCCCCAAAAGCGGGAGGTTTTGAAGATACTGAAGAAGAATGTTAAAACATTCATCGACATATAGGCAGGTTAGCAGAATGCGGGCAGAGTTAATTTTATGTAAACAGCTGGGAGGTGTTAGGTGTTAATTGAACATTCTGAATACTCCATGTACCCCAAAAGGCGGCGGAGTGTGGCGGCTAGGGGATTTTCACAGTAACTTCAAGATAGTGTTAAAGTAAGCCTACTTGTGACACTAATAAAGATTATTATTTTCAGAGTGAAGCAAGGATTGGAAGTACACACTGAATGAAAAAGCATTAAAGAATGTGAATGGCCCAGAGTTGAAATAAATAAACTCCTAAAATGTGCAAGTGCGGATAAGAAAAAGTCATAAAAGGCCCATAGCATTTTTTATTTTAAAAATAATGACATAACAGTATATTTATATTAGGCTCTGGGTTAGGCCTGATTGTATAACCCCTCCCCCCAACCCTTCAAGTTTTCTATTTTTTTATAACTAGTAAAAATAAGTTGTTGAAAGAAAATGAAGAAAAACACAATTATTTTTAAACATCCTTATGATTTCCCCCCCCCCCCCGGAATTAACTTGCAATTATTGGAGTCTCCCACGAGGCGAACTCGACAATTTTGATGGGTGATAACCCAAAGTCAGAGGGCAGCCCATTCTTGGCAATTGATGGCTGGTTCCCTCACACAGGCAAGTTGTCTTAAAACACCAGGGGCACGATTCTCCGATGCCGCGCGGCATCGGGAAGGCCGTCGTGAACTCGGCCGAGTTTCACGACGGCGCGAAACGGCCCCGTTCCCGATCGACTCTGGCCCCGGAAATGGGCTAGGAGCGGGGCCGCGGGAAACATGTGGGGATGACGATTGAAGCCCGCGACGCCCGAATGACGCCGCTCCGTGTCGTAAAAGGGCGCGAGCGACGACAACAAGGGAGGGGGTGAAAATGTCGGAGCCACAGAGGGCCGCCCCGAGGTTCGGTGAGACTGACCTCGAGACCCTCCTCGATGAGGTGGAGCAACAGAGGGACATCCTCTGCCCAAGACGAGGGCATCGCCACCCTGCCAGCGTTGTGCGCCGGGCCTGGTGTGAGGTGGGCACGGCACTCAGTGCTGTGGGGCAGACCCCTCTGTCTGGAGAGCAGTGCCGGAAGAAGCTCGACGACCTCACCAGGGCTGCCAGGGTAAGTGCCAAGAGGGTGCCCCTGGGTCACAACAACCCCCCCCCCCCCCCCCATGTCCCACATCACCCACCTCCCCCTCCCGGGCATGAGGGGGGGGGGGGGGGGCGAGAGTGAGTGGAGGGTGGTTAACAAAGTTGTCACAGACCTACATGAACGCTGCGACCCCCTGGAGAGATGCCATGTGTAGCGGCAACTTACCGCCCACCCTGTGCCAATATCTGAACGCCCTGATGTTCCCTGCCGAATTGTGATGATCTATCTATGCCTCCCCCCCCCAACAGGACAAGACTGCTTACAACAACCAGGAGCGGAACAGGACCTGAGGGGGTTCACCCACTCTGCATCCCCTGACAGTCTTTGAACAGAGGGCACTGGACCTTGCTGGGGGATCTGCCACCCGGGAAGTCGCGCAATGCAAGGTTGGAGGTGCAGAACCAAGTGAGACAACCTTGCATGACAACCCCCCGTCCCCCAGCCCATCCTCTGTCCCCTCACACTCTACCCACTGGACCCCCCATCCTCTGTCCCCTCACACTCTACTCACTGGATCCCCCATCCTCTGTCCCCTCACACTCTACCCACTGGACCCCCCCATCCTCTGTCCCCTCACTCTCTACCCATGGACCATCCGACGCCCGGCCGAGCTTGTCTAACTAACCCCGTATTACTCTGTTCCCTGGGGCGTACTAACGAACGTCCAGGGCCGTCTGCTGCCACACACAAGCGCCCATCTGCCACGACCACCGCACCCAGGGCCGCACGCCAGAGGGTGGCAGGAGGTCAGCCAGGAGTGCCATCCTCCCAACCAGGGTCCGTCGAGCAGGACGCACACAGTCAACAGACTCACCAGACGCACAACCAGACATGGGCCGCGTGCGGCCTGCGCTGGGATATGACTGGGATGAGGACACTGCTGATTTTATGACGGCGAGGACCTAGAGCTTGCGGCACTGCTGTCTCCCACACCATCCACCATCCCAGAGACACTCACCTCGGTTGGGCAATTAAGTGATGAGGCTCCTGGGTCACGGTCTGGTGTGTACCACACAGCTGAGCCGGTACAGCAGGTGGAGGTCGGAGCAGCCGAGAGGCTGGACGGTCGGAGGGCAGCCCAGGCCCAGCATTCAGCTGGCTCCCAGATGTTTCCCGGGTTCCTTGATTTACTTGACCCACCTGGACAGCCGATGCATTTTGAAACCCAGGGACACAATGACGGGATGAGGCAGCAGCTGCAGTCGCTGTTAGAGGAGTCAAACCGCGTCCAGGAACAGGGAGTGGTGCCTCTCTTGGCAGCCACCCAGGCCGACACGGCACGGGTGGCATCCGTTGTCGAGGCAATGGGTGAAACGGTTTCAGCCATGGGTCAGGTTCTGCAAGGCATTGGGCTTAATGTGCACGCGTCATCCTCGGCCCTGGAGAGGGCTGCCCTCTCACAGGCAGCAATGCGCCAGAGCCAAAACGACATTGCCGGCGCGCTACGGGCCCTGGCCGAGTCTCACTAGGCCATGGCCCAGTCCCAGCAGACTATGGCACGGTCCCAGCAGTCAGTCACGGAGAGCATCGACCGCCTGACACACGTGCCGTATGGCGTCGTGCAATCACAGGTTGAGTACGCACCGTCCCTGGCGGGAATGTCTCACTCACTGGACTCCGTTTCAGCGAACCTTCGGACCCTGGTCGATACCGTTGCAGGCCTCCAGGACTGGCAGCGCCAGGTGTCAGTTGGGCCACGGGGCACCTCACCGCTCGTCCCTCCGTTCCACAGTGAGGTCCAGGGGCCACCGGGCTCCCCGAGGGAGGAGGAGGTTCTGGGGCCTGTCCCATTAACTCCATGACAGGACGTCCCTGAACGCTCGGCCTCCTCCTGCTCCTGCCCCCCCCAATTTCGCAGGGCGTGATTCTCAGCAGTCCGCTTCCACTCCTGCTGTAGCATCTGGGGATTCACTTAGATGTAGTGGTAGGGTCCGTAAGGCAATGAGGAGGGACATAGTAAGTTGGCACGGGTGAAGAGCATAGTTCAATTGTAGGGGCTAGGGCACCTGTACATAACATTCACCATTAAACTCACTGTTGCACCTAACTTGCAAGACTGTGTGATTTTTTTCCATTGCCACGGGGATTGTGATGGTGCCCGAGTGTCGCTGGGGTTGACGAGCGGTGAAACTTCGGTGCCGGGTGTGCAGTCCCTTCTCCCCCACCCCCTCCCACAGTTACCCCACGCGGGCATGTGATGGAGTATCCCTGACGAACTCAGCGAACACTGAGATGGATGGTTCAGCTATTGCCATGAGTCAGACTTTGTCTAACGATTCTGAGCTCACAGCTCATCGCAGAGCGGGCTGTCATCATTCAACATGGCACTGATCACACCCACTGACACAGCCATCAATGTTGTGCCATACCATTGTGCCGCAGTGGTAAGGGTGATCTCGAAGTGCAGCAGTGTACACAGTGCGGGGGGGTGGGGTGGTGGTGGAGCTGGCAGTTGTGTGCTGACTGTCTGCATGACTGGGAATGCAGGTGGTAGTGTTCAGTGCCGTCGCACGCGGCGTGTGAATCTTGCTGCCACCAAGGCGTCGCGTGCCCGCTGTCCTCGCCGGTGCCATCGTGCAGCCTCCTGGACATTACCAGCACCCGGGTCATGTCTACGTGCTGCGCCCGACACACCACCCACATCCTTCTCCTCCTCCTCCGTCTCCGTGTTGGCACCACTGCCAGTGGCTTCTCCCTCCGAATCCTCCACCAAGGCATCTCCCCTCTGCTTCGCGATGTTGTGCAGCGCACAGCAGACCACGACAATGCGAGCGACCCTCTCAGGCTGGTACTTCAGGGCCCCTCCGGAGCGGTCCAGGCACCTGAATCGCATTTTCAGAAGACCATAGCAGCGCTCCACCACACCCCTGGTTGCTGCATGGGCCTCATTGTAAAGGGTCTCCGCGTTGGTCTGAGGCCTCCGTATGGGCGTCATCAGCCAAGACCTCAGTGGATAACCCCTGTCGCCCAACAACCAGCCCCTCAGCCGGGGGGGGCCGTCCCTCAAACATAGCAGGGATGAATGACTGCGCAATAATGTACGCATCATGCACACTCCCAGGGAACCTTGCACACACGTGCATGATCTTCATGTGGGGTTCGCATACCACCTGGATGTTCATGGAATATGTCCCCGTCCTATTTGTGGACACTTATTGCCTGCAGGCGGGCGCATGGGGCCGTGAACACAATCAATGACCCCATGGACCATCGGTATCCCGGCCACATTGGCAAATCCACGGGCTCGTGCTTCTTGATTTACTCGGTCCTCGGGAAAGGTGATGTAGCGGTCGGCGATGGCATACAGGGCGTCGGTCACATCCCGGGTGCACCTGTGCACCGATGACTGCGAGATCCCGGATAGGTCCCCGCTCGGAGACTGGAAGGAGCCGGTCGCATAAAGGTTAAGTGCCACCGTCACCTTGGCGGCAACCGGGATTGCGTGTCCTCTTCCCGTTCCACGTGGGGCGAGGTGCGCCACGAGGTGACAGATATGTGTGACCATCTCTCTGCTCAACCGGAGTCTCCTCCTGCAGGTGATGTCCGGCATTGTCTCGAAAGAGATCCAGGAGTGGAACACCCTAGGCCTCAGTCGTCGCCTCTGGTGCCCTGGCTCCACCTTCAATGTCTCCTCTTTCCCCCCCCCCCCCCCCCCCCCCCCCCTCCCCCTCTCCATGCTGCTCGACGACGGGCCACTCCGCGGCCATTCCCTCTGCTGCTGCAGCTGCCCCTGCATCCACTGTGGGATGTGGCTGTGGACGCTGCTGGATGTCCAACTGCAGCGCAGCGGCCCCAACCACTGTGCTGAACATAGCTGTTCGGTTAGAATACATTATCGTCACCTACAGAAGGATGGTGGGGGGCAGAGAAACGGGACATGTTAGACGGAGGTTAGTCGACACCTCGGCTGCCGCCTGCCATGGGATACCTGTGTGTCCCGGTGGCCTGGTCGCGCTGCTGACATGCGGCCAGCCTAACCCCTGGTCACTTTCTGCGTCCAACGGGCAGTTTACAACATGTCCTTCTCACCGGTGCGTCAGTGTACTGAGGCCATCAGCCACAGGGCAACCAGCGGCCGTGTCCACGTGACCATCCTGCCATGGCAGGGCGGCTGAGATGTTGCATCCGGGGGTGGACGACCCACTCCACTCACTCCCTCTTCCCCCCCCCATTACTCGCTCTCCCCCCCCTCCCACTTCTCCCTCTCCCCCCTCCCACTTCTCCCTCTCCCCCTCCCACTTCTCCCTCTCCCCCCTCCCACTTCTCTCTCTCTCCCCCTCCCACTTCTCCCTCTCTCTCTCCCCCCCACTTCTCCCTCTATCCCCCCCACCTCTCCCTCTCTTCCCCCCCGCTACTCGCTCTCTCCCCCCCCACCTCCCTCTCTCCCTCCCCCCCACTTCTCCCTCTCTCTCCCCCCCCACTACTCGCTCTCCCCCCCCACCTCCCAATCTCCCTCCCCCCCCACTTCTCCCTCTCTCTCTCCCCCACCCTCCCCCCCCCCACTACTCGCTCTTTCCCCCCCCGCTCGCACTTCTCCGTCTCTCTCCCCCCCACCTCCCTCTCTCCCTCACCCCCCCACTTCTCCCTCTCTCTCCCCCCCCACCTCACTCTCTCCCTCCCCCCCCACTTCTCCCTCTCTCTCCCCCCCCCACTACTCGCTCTTCCCCCCCCCCACGCTCGCACTTCTCCCTCTCTCCCCCCCCCACTTCTCCCTCTCTCCCCCACTTCTCTCCGCCCCCCGCCCCCCCCCCCCCCCCCACACTGGCCGCTGCGTTCTCGGGGATGCCTTCCCCAGTTTGCGGAGAATCCGGGACGGTCCGCTCACCTCCTCACTCCTCGTCAGCCAGCACGACTGGCTGGCGACTTTAAAAAGCAGGTGTGGACGACGACGACATGACATGGCGTCATGACGTCAGGACTTCGGCCCATTCGGGCCGGAGAATAGCGGGGGTGCCGGAGAATCGCCATTTTGGCTGCATCGGGCGATTCTCCGTGTTTTTGCGCGCGAAACACGATGAGACAAATTTGGCCGTTTGGGAGAATAGCGAGAGCGCGTCGGACCAGCGTCGCGTGAAAAAGTGGCGCAGCCCGCTATTCTCCCAACCGGCGTGACATCGGAGAATCGCGCCCCTGGGTCTTGCTACATAACTTATCTCTTGTTTAGGAATTTGTGCTTATAGTTTGAATAAAACACCACTTCAAACTTGTGATATTTATAATGCAGAAACCAGCAACAACAAGGCAGCTGATATTATCCTAATGCATCCCTGCCCCCACCCCACTCACAATCTTCTGATTGCCCAGAGAGAAAGTGATGAATGTATGGCAGCAAGTGATGAATCAGAAAGAAATTTTATTTCTTTTGGTATGAGCATGTGCTGATCCCTATCCATTGGGAACAAGAAAACAACATAAAAAAGAATGTCCCTGTGGAGCCTATCAGCTGGAGGTAGAGACCTGCGGGTTTTTTATTCCAGCCATCTTTAGAGTTGTAGCCAGAAGATATGAGGATTGTGATTTGTGAGTGATCTAAAATACAACAGCATTATCAATGGTGAAACATGCCGAGATCGCTAGTGCTCAGCCCATGCCCTATCTGTGTAATCCTCAGCCTTCATCATTCTGTTCTAGAGCTCAGCAACTACTCCTGGTGAAGATTCAGAGATTGATGTACCGCAGCAGCAGAGATGAGACAGACAATCAATACAGCACACTCCGAGGATTATGGGTCTGTCTTTCTTTCACTCTGAATAATTTATACTGTTTCATATAATCAATTTCCATTAGGTGAATAACCTATTTTACCTCAAAACTTCTGCCATTTGTCTAAATTGTTGACATTACAGAAATCTATGTATACTTTGGTAAAATACTTAGTAGTCATTGGACTACAGAGAAGTAATGCATCACAATCTTCAAATCCCTTGTTCTGACTTTAAGTTTTCTCTATTTTGAATAGTTTCGAAGTGCACGTTCTGAGAGCAATACCATCATTGTATTTAAGTTCAAACAAGCTGTTTTCCTTTTGAAATAAACTATAATCATGCTCATTCAGTGACGCAAATATTCTTCACTATTTATCAGAGAGGTGTGCCAAGAAAGTAAGAACTTGGGAACGGAAAGGGGCCACTAAAAGCTCAACTAGGCATCTTTTTGATGGAGCAACCCAGCTAATTCAAATATCCTCCTTTCTATTGTACCTATCCCCTAACGTTCGATCTCTGAGCTGCAGAGAAAAGAATTGTCAGGTTTCTTCTTCTTCACCAAGGCCTCAGTTAAGTCACCTCGAAGACTTTCTCTTTCCAAACAAAAAGCAAGACCCCCCACTTCCTCAAGCCCACCTCTCGGTGTAAATCCCTGATGCACCAAAATGTATAAAATCTTTCATAAACTGGCATTCGTGAGAGTGACAGTTTAAAGTGAAGGTCTCAGCTTCTAAGGTACAATACCACTGCAGGAAGCATCAGTGGCACTTGCACTGGCAATTAGAAGGTTAACAAACCTACATCCCTAAATATATTGTTTAACTGATTTGAATTGTCAATAATTGACTTCATAATGTACTATTTAATTTGCTCAGGGTGCATTCAGTGGGGGTTCACTTTTTGTGTTGTATTCTCTCGTTCCTTGCATTATATATTTTGTAGAAATTTACAGGTTTTTGCGGCAATCCATTAAATAAGCTATTGAATTTTTACCAATATATCCAAAATTTTTATGGTTTTCCATACAGCTGTAGGCATGTAATGGTGCGTGCAGAATAATAGATTGGTAGGAGGTAACTACAAGGTACTTACAAAATCGAAGGGTTGAAATAATGCTGTAAACTATGAGAGTAAAATTAGTTTAACTTGTCCAATGAAGCAAGGAGACAGTGCAATTTATTTAAGCCACTGTAGAACTCGCAGGAAGCAATTGGCTACATACCGTGAATTGGAACTCAGCCAGCTCAACTAATTAGCCCATCTAAATCTGTTTGTGATCTTGTCTCTTGCAGAACTTTTTACAGCCTGAAGAACAACCGCCCCCAATCGACCCCAGAGCACCCCGTCTCTCACGAGCAAGCATCTTCTTTGGTCAGATTTTACAGGTGATTATTTCATGCACTTTGGAGGCATCAACCATTGCATAGAATTATACAGAATTTATGGTGCACAAGCAGGCCATTTGGCCAATTGATTCTTTTTTTAATTCTTTGGTTGGATGTGGCTGTCGCTGACATGTCAGCATCTGTTGCCCATCCCTAATTGCCATTGAGAGGGTGTTTAAGCTTCACACAAATTTCTTATCGCCCCTCTTTACCTAACTGTATTTACCTAACCATAAAAAAACTACTATTCCTTTCTCCCTCACATGCTTCCCCAGTTTCCCCTTACATGCATCAATGCTGTTCACCTCAACGAGTCCCTCTGGTAACGAGTCCCACATTCTAACCATTTTCTGGCTCAAGGCGTTTCCCCTGAACTCCTTGTTTAATTTGTTAGTGACTGTCTTATGTATTTATTACTCCCCAACAAAAAAAAAACACCTACTCTATCAAACAACTTCATAATCTTAAAAATCGCTCTCAAATCATGCCTCAGCTTTCTCTCTTTTCAGAACAGATCCCCAATCTGTTTGATCTTTCCCAATGGATTTAACCTCTCAGTCCTGGTTCCATCCATGTAAATCACCTTTCTCTTCTCTTACAATTAATGTTTTATCAACATGCCCTAATGTTGCAGTGATGTGAACTTTTTATTGTGTGCAAAGCAGAAAGGTAAATAACACAGTGGACTGAGTCTGCATTTCTATTTGTTCCTAGTGCGGGATGCTGTTGCCCAAGGTTAACAATTAGCTCTTGACTACAGTGTATTGCATTAAAAACCATGCAGGAATATAGGAACAGGAGAAGGCTATAAAGCCCCTGGAGCCTACTCTTCCAGTTAACTAGATCACAGAATCCCTACAGTGCAGAAGGAGGCCATTCAGCCCATCTTGTTTGCACTGACCCTCCGAAAGAGCACCCCACCTTGGCCCCATCCCCTGCCCTGGCCCTGTAACCCCATCTAACTCTTGGATACTTAGGGCGCGATTCTCCGATGTCACGCCGGTTGGGAGAATAGCGGGCTGCGCCAGTTTTTCACGCGACGCTGGTCCGACGCGCTCTCGCTATTCTCCCAAATGGCCAAATTTGTCTCATCGTGTTTCGCGCGCAGAAACACGGAGAATCGCCCGATGCAGCCAAATGGCGATTCTCTGGCACCCCCGCTATTCTCCGGCCCGAATGGGCCGAAGTCCCGTCGTGCTGGCTGACGAGGAGTGAGGAGGTGAGCGGACCATCCCGGAGTCTCCGCAAACTGGGGAAGGCATTCCCGAGAACGCAGCGGCCAGTGGGGGGGGGGGAGAAGTGGGGGGGGGGGGGGGGGGGAGAAGTGAGAGGGA